>NC_060139.1:433079253-434406753 GCF_021461385.2 Schistocerca piceifrons
CTCCTCATCCCATTTTCTTAGCAAGCGCGGAGACAACAAGAAGAACTGCATCACAAGATGATTATAATAGCGCAATGGGTTAAATGCAGAACAGGTGTAAGGGGTACATTGAAGGCCTCTATGATGGGAAGGACTTGCATGATGACGTGAATACAACAAGACCCAACCGAACAACACTGTAGCGACTCATTATTCTTGATGTAATTCATCTGTGTTGAATCGCAGCTTAGACTTAGTTTATCGAACTAACTAGTACTTGTTAACTATTTCCCTGTGGGTCACATCTCTAGATTGTAAGTCCTAATGTTCTTGACCTGGACTCAGCAGCTATGAACAGAAATCCTTCGTGACACCCATGCATAATTAATCACATACATGGTACTCACATTGTCCTTATTTACCGTAAAACATTCACTGTACGCTACAAACTTCCTATTAAAATAAACTCTGTGTCTATTGTAGCCTATGTTTATAAACTACGAAGGTTTTTGGGGGATACCATAATTTCACCAGGCGCTCTCACGGCACTGGCTAGGTTAGTATTCTTTTTGGTGGTATATCGAGCACACTGTGGATTTGTGACTCAGTGCACGGAACGGAGTTCCAGGCAATTTGCCCAGGGTGCATATTATATGACATGTGTTAACGTTTCATCCATCGCTCCTTTACGGATAATACATCAGTATCTAATCTTGACATCATGCGACACCCAGCAGAGATAAAGTTTAAAGATGAATGCTCTCCCGCCAGTGGTTTTAAATTAAAGTTGCTAGTTACAGATGTTACCGTTGTTCGCGACGATTCTTCAGTATTGTCTGCATCTGCGCCATCCCGTAACTGACACTAGATTGTAGCGATCGTGGGTGGAACGATCACTAGAAAGTGGCGGAAGAGCCATCTGTGCCTTTGGCACTTCCACCTAGGGCGACCTGAAAGGGTGTCTGGCGTGAGTGACAGGACTGCGTAGGGGGTGGCTGCGGGAAGAGATTCGGTCTACACGAAAATTCTTTAGTTTTGATTAGGCTTGAACTACTGGAGAAGCACGTCTTCGACCCAGGCGCCGTCTGGCGTCGACCTATAATGTCCTCCTGTATTGAGTGTACCCTGCGGGGAAGCTGTGTGATCAGTCGCCAGTGCTGAAACATCAGATACTGAGCGGGCGGCGGTGGTGGTGGTCATAGCATTTGACTCGACTGGCGGCCGGCAGCAGCCATGTTAAGACTTATAGGGTGATGTCCCGATGTATCAAGGACGTAACAGACGACATATGGTTGCTAAGTGCCTGGTTAGTCAGACAGTAGAGAATTCGAGGCCTGGTGATGGTGTTGACAGAAACGCCACAACAACGTCGCTGTCTTCGCGGCATCGTCCGATGCCGGTTGGGTGTTGTAACACAGGCCAACTCTCCGATGAGCACAGGCTGGCCCTGGAGGGTATAAATACCGCTTTCCGAATAGAATAGTACTGCAGCAATTTTTGTCGTGTTGAGATTTCTAGAAGGGTGGGCCATACATGAGGACTCAGTCACCGCCTCGCAGAAGCAGGTCGGAATGCGGAAGCGATGCTCAGCAGACGGTACTCTCCTTGTGGTCGCTCATTGACTATGGTAGTCAGTTCCCGGAACACAACGCTACAGCTACAGGCACTATATGGTTCATTACATTAAACACGACTCTCCGGCCTTCCAAAAAATCATTTGACTACCGATGGTGTAACGTTTCGTATTTAACAACAACTCCCACCAAATCTCAAGCAATAATCACAGAAGAATGCCCCTGTCGGTTGTGCCTCCTTGACCTTAACCTCTCAATACGCAACTTTCGCTTCCCAGTTAGCATCCCAGACTTTCAATAACATCCTGGAAATCACGCTCATCATCCAAAAAAATGCCCATAATATATGGGATGCAGCGGTAAGCAGAATATATTCCACTTACCTATAATTGTGTGTACTTACTAAAGCTAAATCTGACATGTTAAAACTATAAACCCCAGCTGATTTCCTACTTCGCCAAAATTTTGCTAATCCAGAAGTACTCTGGAATACCAAATTCTGTGATATGCATGCCGTATCCCATTATCCACTTCCTTTACCATTTAATTAAGTTGCTAACTCTCCTCAAAATTCTAGAACTCCTCGAAAATTGCACACATGCTGTAAGTTAATGAATATTAACAGATGTCCTGTCATCCTGTCGATACATCCTGATATTTGTTTTCTATTACTCACTATAACTAGCCGTTGCCTCCAATTTTTCAGTATATAACTCCGTCTACGTATTGCTAAACACTCTAAGTCGAGCCCAACATAACTTAATTTGACTCCTGTTCACTCATCCATAAAGATAAACTTCATCTGTTGCCCCTTCGTTTTCTAGAAAATCTGTAAATCAAGGTTTCTCTGCTCGAACCTCCACTGTCGTTACGTAAGATCGTACCCCCTTGACACCCGTATCCACTTTCATGAAAGAACCTCTTACAAGACCAGTACTTCACGTGGTATGTTGGAACTAAAGGCAAGAGCCCAACACATAGTTATACGAACGTCCAGCAGTACCTAACTGGATAAATATTCGTTAATGCACTGGACGCGTTTCGGCAACAGATATCACCGACAAATGGCTATCACCCTCACGAGATATCTCGAGGCATGATTTCTGAACTTTATCTACCTACATTTCTAATGGCATTGTTACAACTGAACTAAAATACAACCGCATGAGCTGTATCGTGTCGATAAGTCGCCGTTTTTTTTTTCTTTTTTCGGTCATAAGACTTCTGACTGGGCTGAAGCGGCCCGCCATGAATTCCTCTCCTGTGCTAAACTTTTCATCTTAGAGAAGCACTTGCAACCTACGTTATTTGCTGGATGCTTTCCGGTGTCTGCCTTCCTCTACAGTTTTTTCCCTCTACAGATCCCTCTAGTAGCACGGATGTCATTCCCCATGTCTTAACAGATGTCCTATCATCCTGTCCCTTCTCCTTGTCAGTGTTTTCCACATGTTCCTTTCCCCTCCGATTCTGCGCAGAACCTCCTCATTCCTTACCTTATCAGTCCACCTAATTTCCAACATTCTTCTGTAGCAACACATCTCAAATGCTTCAATTGTCTTCTACTCCGATTTTCCCACAGTCCATGTTTCACTACCATGCAATGCTGTACTGCAGACGTACATTCTCAGGAAATTCGTCCTCAATTAGTAGAACTCTCTTGGCCAGGAACGCCCTTTGTGCCATTGCTAGTCTGTTTTTGATGTCCTCCTGGCTCCGTCCGTCATTGGTTATTTTACTGCCTAGGTAGCACAATTCCTTAACTTCATGTACTTCGTGACCACCAATCCTGATGTTAATTTTCTCGCTGTCCTCATTTCTACTGCTTCTCATTACCTTCGTCTTTCTTCGATTTACTCTCAATCATACTCTGTAGTTATTAGACTGTTCATTCCGTGCAGCAGATCATGTAATTCTTCTTCACTTTTACTCAAGATAGTAATGTCATCAACGAACCTTTCACAATGAGTTTGTCCGCCCCAATAGCCGAGTGGTTAGCATCTCGGATTGCCGTCCTACGGGCCCAGGTTCGATTCGCGGCTGGGTCGGCGATTTTCTCCGCTCAGGGACTGGGTGTTGTGTTGTCTTCATCATCATTTCACCCCCATCCGGCGCGCAGGACGCCCCATGTGGCGTCGAATGTCATAAGACCTGCACCAAGGCGGCCGGACCTGCCCCGTAAGGGGCCTCCCGGCTAATGACGCCAAACGCTCATTTCCATTTACCTTGAATTTTAATTCCACACCTTAACCTTTCTTTTATTTCCATCACTGCTTCCTCGATGTACAGATTGAAGAGTAGGGGCGAAGGCTACATCCTTGTTTTTAATACGAGCATTCGTTCTTTGTCATCCACTTTTATTATTCCCTCTTGGCTGCTGTACATATTGTATATGACCCGTCTCCCCCTATAGCTTACCCCAACTTTTTTCAGAAATTCGAACATCTTGCACCATTTTACATTCTTGAACGTTTTTCCCAGGTCGACACATCCTAAGAAAGTGTCTTGATTTTTCTTTAACCTTGCTTCCATTATTAGCCGTAACGTCAGAATTGCCTCTCTCGTGCCTTTACCTTTCCTAAAGCCAGACTGATCGTCATCTAGCGCATCCTCAGTTTTCTTTTTGATTCTTCTGTATATTATTCTTGTAAACAACTAGGACGCATGATCTGTTAAGCTGATTGTGCGATAATTCTCGCACTTGTCAGCTCTTGCTCTTTTCGGAATTGTGTGGATAATGCTTTTCCGAAGGTCTGACGGCATGTCTCACTTCCCCACACGATTTTAGAAATTCTGATGGAATGTTATCTATCCCTTCTGCCTTATTTGGTCTTTACTTTTTCCAAAGATCTTTTAAATTCTGATTATAATCTGGATCCGCTATCTTTTCTGAATCGACTTCAGTGACGTCTTCTATCACATCAGACAAATCGTCCCCCTCATAGAGAATTTCAATGAATTTTTTTCACCTATCTGCTCTCTCCTCTCCATTTAGCAGTGGAATTTCCGTTACACTGTTAATGTTATCACCCCTGCTTTTAATGTAACCGAAGGTTGTTTTGACTTTCTTTGATGCTGAGTCTGTCCTTCCGACAATCATTTCTTTTTCGATGTCTTCACTTTTTTCCTGCAGCCATTTCGTCTTAGCTTCCCTGCACTTCCTATTTATTTCATTCCTCAGCGACTTGTATTTCTGTATTCCTGAGTTTCCCGGAACATTTTAGTACTTCCTCCTTTCATAAATCAATTGTATTTCTTCTGTTACCCATGGTTTCTTCGCAGCTAGCTTCTTTGTACCTATGTTTTCCTTCCCAACTTCTGTGATGGCCCTTTTTAGAGATGTCCATTCCCCTTCAACTGTACTGCCTACTGAGCTATTCCTTATTACTGTATCTACTGCCTTAGAGAACTTCAACCATATTTCGTCATTCCTTAGTACATCCGTCTCCCACTCCTTTGCGTCTTGATTCTTCCTGATTAACGACTTAAACTTCAGCTTACTCTTCATCACTACTATATTGTGATCTCAGTCTATATCTGCTCCTGGGTACATCTTACAATCCACTATCTGATTTCGGAATCTCTGTCTGACCATGATGTAATCCAACTGAAATTTCCAGTATCACCCGGCCTTTCCCAAGTATACCTCTTCCTCTTGTGATTCTTGAACAGAATATTCGCTGTTACTAGCTGCTACTCGTTACAGAACTCAATTAGTCTATCTCCTCTCTCATTCCTTGTCCCAAGCCCACATTCTCCTGTAAGCTTTTCTTCTATTCCTTCCCTTACAGTTGCATGCCAGTCACACATGATTATTACATCTTCATCTACCTTTACATACTGTATTACTCTTTCAGTATCCTCATAGACTTTCTCCATCTCTTCATCTTCAGCATGCGACGGCGGCATGTATATCTGAACTATCGTTGTCGGTATTGGTTTGCTGTCCATTCTGATAAGAACAACTCTGTCACTGAACTGTTCACAGTAACACGCTCTCTGCACTACCCTCCTATTCATAACGAATCCTACTCCTGTTATACCATTTTCTGCTGCTGTTGATATTACCCCATACTCATCTGACCAAGAATCCTTGTCTTCTTTCCACTTCACTTCACTGACCCCTACTATATCTAGCCTCTGCATTTCCCTTTTCAGATTTTCTAGTTTCCCTACCACGTTCAAGATTCTGACATTCCACGCCCCGACTCGTAGAACGTTATCCTTTCGTTGATTATTCAGTCTTTTTCTCATGGTTACCTCCCGCTTGGCAGTCCCCTCCCAGAGATGCGAATGGGAGACTACTCCGAAATCTTTGGCCAGTGTAGAGATCATCACGACACTTCTTCAGTTACAGGCAACATGTCCTGTGGATACAAGTTATTTGTCTTTAACGCACTGGTTTCTCTTGCCTTCTGAATCCTCACGTTGTTGATCATTTCTGATTCTTCCACCCTTAGGGGCAGTTTCTCACCCCTGGGACAAGAGAGTGCCCTGAACCTCTGTCGGCTCCTCTGCCCTCTATGACAAGGCCGTTGGCAGAATGAGGGTTACTTCTTATGCCGGAAGTCTTCGGCCGCCAATGCTGATTATTAATCAAAATTTAAGCTGCAGCGGGAATGAAAGGCGGGGTCGAAGACGCTCTGATTATCAATCAAAGACGCTACTCCTAGACAACGGGTGCATCGCCACACGTCTCCCAAATCCCATCTTTGCCTCTAGCGGAGCGCGTGCCGTTTTGACGTAAGCAAGTGGCAGTGTGAGGAGTGAGTCTGACAGCGGCAGGCGGCGGTGCAGCTAGGGCTCTTCAGTCAAAGTGTTGTGATCCGAGCCGTGCGATTTCTCTGTCGGACGACTGGACTTCGGTATTCCGCTTGGCGCCGCGTGTCAGAGAATACGTTTTCATACCGGATGTCCGTGGTTGCAACACCTTGTCAAGAGGAAAGCATATCGTCCTAGAACTACGGTGAGGTACCTGACTTCGAATGAGTGAATTTGGGGACAGCGTGATGTTCGCTAAAAATTCCTTTTCGTCCCAATGTGTTGCCTTCACGGCTGTTAGACCTATAAAAATACTAGCTCAAATTTCTAGGTTTTTGAAGGCCTGGAAATGGATACGTTGAGTGCGAGTTCAAGAGGCCTGCACTTGTGTGTACCAGCTGCTTATTATACCGGCGTAAATTTGCAACTTTCTGAATTAAGACATACTGTATTCCTACCTTATATATGACAGCATTTTGGGCTTTTGTTTAAGTTACCTCATTTATCGCAGTGAGTGGCTTTAATGGTTGCTAATTAACTTGTTAATCCTACGAGAAAAGGATTCGAACCAAGTTCTTCGTATTTAACGGATATTTAACGGACTGTCTGCTTAATGTAATCAAAGTTCGTTCTCCAACCGTGTGCATCTATACAAATTTGTTGTTTCTCCGTCCTGTATTGGGGCCCCTTGCTTCCGTTATGTCAATGGGTGTTGTTTTGAAACGGAATTGCGGTTGGCGGGCCCATTTTCTTACGTCCTTGCTGAGATTTTGGTGTGTGTTCAGTAATAAGCATTGGATTGTTTTTTCTATCAGTACTAGAGGCCCGTTTATTGGTATTACCGGCAGTTACTAGCGCCAAGTGTAAAAAAATGGTTCAGTGGCTCTGAGCACTATGGAACTTAACATCTGAGGTCATTAGTCCCCTAGAACTTGGAACTACTTTAACCTAACTAACCTAAGGACATCACACACATCCATGCCCGAGGCAGGATTTGAACCTACGACCTGAGCGGTTGCGCGGTTCCAGACTGAAGCGCCTAGAACCGCTCGGCCACACGCCAAGTGCAGAATTTTCTCGATAATCCGGGAGATGTCTACGTATGATTTACGTGAAGCAGTTACTTGGGTGCAGCAGGTTGGATTCAGAGGAAATATTGAAGTCGGGGCTGTAGTGTTTATCAGAAACGTTGCAGGTAGGGATTCCTGTGGTAACGTTCCTAGGAAGTTGTCTCCTCATTTACTGGGACCGTATAGAGTATTGAAAGTTCCCACTCCAGTCACACTCAGATTCAAAAGGGAGGACAATGACTCATATTTTAAGATCTACTTTTTAAGTTTTTATTTTTTGAATATTTATTTCAGTAGGATTATTTTTCTTATACCTAAATAGCTTATAATTAGAGCGAACTCAGAGTCCATTTGAGTCAAGTCAAACGAGGTCGGAATTGGCCGAAGGTTTCTATACCCTCGCCTGGGGTGAGGTGGGGTGGGGTGTGTGGGTAGATTGAGCCATAGATTTACTGTGTTGATGTATCGCGGTGCGTCTCCCACATTCCGTCTTTGCTTACAGCATAGGGCGTGCAGCTTTGACGTAAACAGGTGACAGTGTGAGGAGCAGGAAGTGCTCTTCAGGTACGGCACGTTGTTATTTGAGCCGTGCGATTTCTCTGTCAGGTGACTGGACTTCGGCATTCTGCTTGGGTTCGCGTGTCAGAGAATAAGTTTTTCCTTCTAACTCCTCCGGGAGAAATGAGGCGGCAGAAGCAATTTCTACTGGGAAGGCGGTGGTTGCAGCACCTTGGTTAAGAATGGTTCAAATGGCTCTGAACACTATGGGACTTAACATCGGAGGTCATCAGTCCCCTAGAACTTAGAACTGCTTAAACCTAGAATGAGATTTTCACTCTGCAGTGGAGTGTGCGCTGATATGAAACTTCCTGGCAGATTAAAACTGTGTACCCGACCGAGACTCGAACTCAGGACCTTTGCCTTTCGCGGGCAAGCGCTCTACCATCTGAGCTGCCGAAGCACGACTCACACCCGGTCCTCACAGCTTTACTTCTCCCAGTATCTCGTCTCCTACCTTCCAAACATTACAGAAGCTCTCCTGCGAACCTTGCAAAGGTCCCGAGTTCGAGTCTCGGTCGGGCACACAGTTTTAATCTTCCAGGAAGTTACTTAAACCTAACTAACCTAAGGACATCACACATATCCATGCCCGAGGCAGGATTCGAACTTGCGACCGTAGCAGTCGCGCGATTCCGTAGTGACGCGCCTATAAGTGTCCGGCCACCGCGGCCGGCACCTTGGTTAAGAGGGAAGCATGCCATCGTAGAACTATGGTGAGGTACGTGACTTCTGTTGAGTGAATTTTGGTAAGTGGGAGGTTCGCTAAAAGTTCCCGCCTATTGTCTGTCCCAGTGTGTTGCCATCCGCTTATGTAGGCTACCCACCTTCACGGCTATTAGAACTATAAAATACCGGCTCAGTCTTCCCGCTTGTTTAAGTCCTGGTCGTGGATACGTTGAGTGCAGGTTAAAAGAGGCCTCACGTGTTTGTACCAACTGCTTATTGTACGAGCGTAAATTTGCTTTTTTCTGTAATTAAGACGTACTATGTTTCTATCTTGCATAGGGTAGCATTGTGGAACTTGGTTTAAGTAACTTCATTTATTGCTATGTGTGGTTTTAATGCTAGCTAGTTAACTTGTTAATTCTGGGAGGAAAGAATTTGAACCAATTTATTGGTATTTAAGGATCGGTCAGCTTAAGGTAATCAAATGTTTAATATTTAAGTATTTCCTGGGAGTTGTACTCAATGCTGCACCCTCTCACGAACCAAGGCGAGGTTAGCAAGCCTCTTAATTCTCTTAGCTGCTGCAGAATCGATGTAATGCGCGACCTTAGAACAGTCTGGCATATCCTGATCGGCACGACATCTCTTCAGAAAAGAAAAAGCACTCATCAAAACTAATTGTTTCGATGGCGCAGCTTCTCGAATTTCTTCATGCTGCGATACATCTTCTCCCCTTATAGGTAATTACGTGATTCTTCAGTTTGTCCCTACGTATTTCTTGCTCGAACAGTCCACGGGTGTACTGCCGGTCCATAGTGTCCAACGTCCACAATATTTCGGCAATCAACCATGTCGCCATCGTCAGGTGCACACTGGTGCACAGGACGCGCAGCATCTCTGACGCAGAGAGTCTGCCCCATGAGCTGGAACACCTCAAAACTGTATTCCGGAAAACGGGTACTCGGAATGGCAGATCAGTCGCGCTCTTCGCCCCACCTCTACAGAGCAGCGTGTGGAGACGAAAGAAGTCACGGAGGAAGAGACAGCCACTGCCTATATACCATGCATTGGCGCACTATCGGGGAAAGTAGGACGAATATTGAAAAAACACCGAGTAGGAACTGTCTTTTGCCCACCCAATAAAACAAGAGCATTATTGGGAAGTGTCAAAGACGATCGCGGTTTGCGGAAGGCCGGCATTTGCAGATTCCGTGTCAGTGTGGGAAGACTTATTGTGGTATCGATAGCTACGATGCCACAACGTAGGTGCCTTTCGTAGGTTGGCACTACGAGAGCGGACGAACAACTCCGACCACAGCGCCCTCTAGGCGACGCTGTGGAATTCGATGAGCGCCGTTCCAGATTCAGCCCATTTGATCAAGAGCAGACGACCTAGAAACTTAGCTTCTACCTGTAGGGGGGCTAGCCATTATAGACTTTGCCTTTGTAGCTTCTAGTAACTGTTAGCTTCGATACATGAACGGTTTCGCACCTACGTGCTCATCTGTACCGAAAGTTAGTTAATATGTTTGTATCTGTTTATACACCAGTAAAGGTGCTTTAACTTTACTTACACTACCGAATTACTTCACATTTTCCTGCTCCTACTCATGTCCTTCCCCCTCGGCCTGTTTTGCAGTTCACAGGAGCAGATCCACGCGCCGCCTATCCAGGCGGGATACAAAACTCATATTGGACAGACAGTGCACACCATCGAAGATCGTTGCAGAGAATGTCAGAGACACACTCGACTCAGGTACCCCAACAAGTCAGCGGTCGCAGAGCACTGTTTGTCTGAAAATCATGAAATGGACTACCAACATACCAAGATCTTGGCACAGACATCTAAATACTGGGGCAGCGTCGTTAGAGAGGCTATCGAAATTCGTACCAGGGACGGACTCATCAACTGAGATTGTGGCTATAATCTCAGCTAGGCATGGGAATCAGCATTGAGTCTAATTAAAAAGACGTCCAGCAAAGAAAACGAATCGGCAACCAGGGCGGACTAGGGTGAAGGGGGGGGGGGGGGGGGGAATTTAGGACGGCCACCCGCCCTCAGAAGCTCAGTTCGTTAGCGCACCTGACGATAGCGACATGTCTGATCGCCGAAATATTGTGTCCGTTGGACACTATGGACCGGCAGTGCACCCGTGGACTGTTCGAGCAAGAAATACCCCTGGAGAAACTGCATAATCACGTAAGGAGCTACTTGATTGAGAAGTAGTGGCTCCGATCTCGTAAACTGACATACCACCGGGAGAGCAGTGTGCTGACCACATGCCCCTCCATAATAAGTTATTTGTAAAAGCAGAATTGTATATCAGGAGTAAACCTAATGATTGTCTCTAACTAGAAATCTGTAGATGATGCGTATATGAATTAGCTTATTTTAAATTGGTCTAAACTTGTAAATACTTTGTCATGTTCTATATTCTTGTAAAAAGAGATCTACGGGTGAATAAAACTACTACTACTACTACTACTACATATCCGCATCCATCGACGCCAGTCGGTACCTTTGGGCCTTCCAAGACGTGGTCGGACGGAGTTTAGTTTAGTTTTGCTCACATGAACCACTAGCTAAGGGGACAGGATTTTGCACAGACAACGAGCTGCAGGCCAGTGTACAGTATTAGCGGGAAGCACGTTAGGCTGCCTTCTATGACGAAAATCTAGGGAACTTGGTACGGCGCCGCAGAAAATGTCTACGTCGGAACAGGGAGTACATAGGGAAGTAGCTCGCGACAGGTCGGACCCTGAACAAAGAAGACAGCCCTCGTATTTGAGAGAACAAATGAATGAAGCAGAAATTGGTAAGTTAAATCTGAATGTTCAGCCAACTGCACACACAGAAATCTGACAAAGTGAAATTTAGGAACGTATGGACTAGAGATCAGCATCAATAGACTGAAGCATTCTATATTCCTTGCATTCTTATTCTCCAACATTCCCTTACAAACGACCAGGAGCTCTAACTTTGTAGCCAGACAATTAGTTTTACTGTTTCACAACCGACTGATTTCGGCCAGCATTTGTCCATTTCTGATCTAATGGACACAGCGTTCTCTCTTTCCTAGCGTTCATGCTATTGTACGAGGCAAATTTACTTTATTTTAACTTCGTTATGGTCTGGTCTAGTCTTAGGTAACCTAGAGGAAGAAAGTTGCGTGCGCCGTCTGGCTGAGAATCGTACAAACTTTGCATTGAGTGTTATCAAGTTTTAATTAGTTGTGTATACTACTTTTTGAGGCCGATATTCAGAGGAACCGGCCCTGCATTTGTCTAAAAGTGTGGAAAACCGACTAAAACCACACTATAGCGGACCAGTCCACTGTGTGGAACCGATTCGGGTATGACTCACATCCCTGTCTCGCGACCGAGAGCGCAGTTTGTTAAGCCATACAAGCAAGTGAGAAACAATAACCTTCATAAAACAGCATTAAATAAGAATGTAGTATTATACGGTGTAAGACCCAATACGGAACATGCAGTAACTTTTGCGTCAACAGGGGATGTGTTCTTAAAATCAATAGCTGTTGGTGATACCGAATGGGTATTCGTTATCTCGTCGCCTAAAGGTACCTAAAGCGGCCTTCATAATCATCATCTCCTGCCAGGGTTTTGTAGTCACCTGTTCCCACCTCTGTCATCCATTCATCCAACTCTTGCGAGGCCTACTTAATTTTTTTCCAGTCGGCCGATAATTCATTACACTTCTTGCCAATCTATTCTTTACCATTCTATCAAGATGGACCTTCGATTTTGTTTTTGTTTCATTCTTTTCTATCCTGCCATGAACTAAAACGATTTTTAAATCTGATCTAATCGCTTCATTCCTTTCTTTGTCCATTTTATTACAGCCCCTACATATTTCATGAAATTCAGCTCTGCTGCCTGTATATGTACTTTTGTATTTATTACTGTCCATGATTCTTAACCATATATAAGGGTAGGTACAATTTTTTATGATTTTAGAAGTATAGAATTTAATTTGTGTTTCCTTTCTTTTTTTGTTCCCAAAGCTCTTCCGATTGTACTGAAGATAGTTTAATATTTATTAACTTTCTTCTCAGTGTCTTAGTCATGGTTTAAACTAATCTCATATCCTAGATAATTTAAGTGGGATACTTGTTCTAAAATATTCTCATTTAATTTTATTTTGGAACTGATTGGATTCTTTCCTTTGAAAGCCACTATATTTGACTTGTTTGCAGATATAGTGAAATTTTAATATATCTCTTTTTTTCTCATGCCGGAGGTTCGAGTCCTCCCTCAGGCATGATTGTGAGTGTTGTCCTGAGCATACGTTAGTTTAAGTAGTGTGTAAGTCCAGGGACCGATGACCTCAGCAGTTTGATCCCTTAGGAATTCACACACATTTGAACATAGAGTGCTCTTGGTAAATTATACTCTGTTTCCTGCATACTTATCTGGTCATCATCATATGACAGTATTTAACGGCATTCCTTGTTAATCTGAAATAATTAATCGTTTCCCTCCAAAATAATCAATAAGGAATTCGTAATCTACGAAGTTATACAAGAACAACAATTAAATCGGTTTGTTACATTGAAAGTTCTTGTTAAAATCATATGACGAACGTTGGAGTAATACCTTGGCAAATCTGATTAAAGGGTATCGGATTTGACATCAATAATTGCACCGTAACATAAAGCAATTATTTTCTTGAAGTCTCTGTATCTAAGGTTTGTCTCTCTGTTTCTTTTATATATCGACATGTTAATCTGCAGGTGGAGGCTGAACGGCTATTAAATCGGTGCCGGCCTCTGTGACCGAGCGGTTCTAGGCGCTTCCGTCCGGAACCGCGCTGCTGCTACAGTCACAGGTTCGAATCCTGCCTCTGGCATGGATATGTGTGATTTCCTTAGGTCAGTTAGGTTTAAGTAGTTCTAAGTCTAGGGGACTGATGACCTCAGATGTTAAGTCCCATAGTACTTAGAGCCATTTGAACTAAATCGGTCACTGGTTGCCTCTGTGACTAAGTTCAACTCAGCCGGAAAATTTTCTATCCCACTCAGCTCATCTACTCGGTGAGACATCTGGTTGTTCAATTGATGAGGTGCAGAGTAGTAGTCTGGTGAAGGTGGACCCCGGCAAAGAAGTGATTTGGTACCGACTGCTTCCTAAAAGGAAGACTCGTACTTTCTCGTTAGCGTTCATCAGCCATTCTGGTTGGCTAAACTATGGATATTCTGTGTGCTCACGAATAAAAGGATGCCTTCCTTAAAATAAATCAGTTCCTCCCCTGACTCCCTAACTTTTGGTGCAGGTAGCTAACCAGTAGCACATTTCCTAACACTTGGCGTTGAAAAAGTGTCATGTTTTGTTTCTGTCTGTGTGTGACAATTGAGGTGGTGTCTTGGCAGCACAGTAAAGTTCATCTTACTAACTTCTATTGATGTTACCTAGTCTAGCTGTTCTAACCTTGCATAAGCAGTTGGTTTTTTGTAGTGCCTGAATTCCATACAGCCAAACGTGGCCTAAGTCACGGATTCTCCCTTCACTTGCTTTGTAATACTTTTCTTCTGGGTCTTGCCAAAAACTGCATTTCTCCTCTTTCCAAGTTTAGGTTGTTAAAATCAGACTCTGTCGGTGATTCTGTAAAATAGGCGATCGCGTCTGTATTGTGACTACTGATGAGGGGCGCCCAAAGCCAGTTCTTCAGAGCAAGGCCGGCTTACCAAGTGGTACTGATCTACACCGCTTCCAGGGAGCCCTAAGAATCCTCCCAAGGAGCGACCTTCCCTGTCTACCTATGTCACCAGCTGTGCCCCTGCAGTTGCAGCTCAACTCAGTGTGCCTTCTCAGTGGTCTGTTATTTTCATGAAGCATGCAGTCAGTATAAAAATGTAAACTATTTTAATTAGGTGCTGACAGCTACTGAGACTGATACAAATCCCATTATTGGTGGAGATTAATTATTGTGATTTGATTGGTCTGTTTAATTCTGGTTTATATCAGTTGCGGGACAGTTTTGGAAAAAGTGTTCACGTAACAATACGTAACCTTATTTAGGGACATAATGTGTCGATTACTATTGATATCATAACCAAGTTAAGAAGAACTGGAAATACCGCACACAGTCCTCTAAAAATTTATCCTTCCATCGGTGGTCTCCACACCGAGACTGTACGTATTGTGTCACGTTGATTACACCACTAATTCACTTACTCTTCTATTGAGTTTCGCTAATTAAGATCATTATATATGGCGAATATTATTATAGAAAGACAAAAAAGGTATGAGCACAATTATGAGCACAATTACAATAGAAAAGTTAATCATTCAGTTTTCTCATAATCCCTGTTTGGCTGTGTAGCGAACAATTAATTTTCCAGCAGTCAGGGCTAAAAGTTTCAGGGTTCAACGAACTGATTCGCTTATGACAGATATTGCAACAATCTTTGGTGAGCCTTTACTATGCTGGTTTTATATCTTTTCCTCTTGACCCCACTACCTTTTCTTAATTCCTTCTTTCGTCTACTATGACTGCCACACGTCTCCGTATAATGTTTCAGTCTCTACTGGGTAGATTCATATGTATTCTTGAGTTGCCGAAACGTATTCAAGCGTAAAAAGAAAAAACAACACGTAGGTATTTGCTTCAGAAAAAATTTACTTCTGTTACGATATACATTGTTAACAGAAGAAATGTACGAAGCGGTCACCTTTTGTGCCATTATGAAGTGTTACAGTGGATGGATTGTATTTGCTTCCTGTGTCATAATCAGTTCATTCTGATACAAGATTGTTGCCAGGATCACACATGTCATTTTTTCTAGGAACGTAGGAAATGCTAATTAGTGTGCTACCAATAAGAAAACGGTGAAGGCTTCCAGTTGAGTAACATCTACTGGTTTTAGGCCTCTCTCAGGCTAAAATCAACCTTATCGCTCTCAGTATACTGCTTTGCATATAGAACTACAATGGGCGAAATGACCTTACGTATGAAGTGATTCCAGCGATCCGAAAGCGTGGTCCTACAGGTCCAGGTAACTTGTGAGCCTTGAAATATACACTATGTGATGGTGTAACTGTATTCCACTTTGTCTCTTCGATCCTTCCAAAATAGAAATAATAATTTTGACGTGTAGATCCTCGTCGCCTTCGTAGTGTTCCGTATTTCTGAATCTCCCTGGTGAACTTCAACTTCATCACAATCTGTGCCCACTTGGTCTTCAGAATCCTCTAGAACCTCGTTATTACGCTCTTCAGACATCATCATCTCAATTTCTTCAAAAGTTTGTGTGCAGGAGATTATATGACGTACTGTAGCCTGCCATGATGGAATATATCCCAACTGAAATCGAAAAAATCCGATAAAATTATACAATCAGTCGAAATGTATTAATTTGATTCTCGATATTCAGACTGCCATAACAAATGATTAAACAATCCATCAACAAAAAAATGTATTTTACATTCTCAAGTTTTTTTGTACTGCTTAAGAAATTATGCAGATAATCACACCTTTAAATGTACTGTAGAAAATAAACGGAAACAGGCACATTGCATCAAACTGACTAGTCAGTACATATCTCGAGGGTTCGGAAAAGGAAAGCTATTAGCAAGAAGGCGTCATTGCTGTCGATTGTGGTTAAATAATTGGCAGAAAATTTCGACGTTTAGCAATATGAACAGACGTCTCCTACAGTAAGTTGAACGGAAATTTTTAGATAGAGATTTAACTTCGTAGCTGCATAAAAAAAATGCGACAATCTGCTCACCCATTAACACTGGTTTAGATGAAAGGTGTGGCAGCGTAAGAATTAAACATGCAGTTCAAGGTAGAACCAGAGCGACACGCTATTACATTACTAAGTAATGGGATAAAAATCGACAGTGTGATTTGATGATCTAACTCTTCATTTTTCTCATTTGCAGATTAAGCCTTCAGTTTTTCTCAACTGTTTTATTTATGACAGTGTAATGTTACATATTCCTTAACTATTCTGAGAAACTACTACTATCCATGGTTTTACTTAAGCTATTTTACTGGAAAACAAAAGTATTGATGGTAGTTTATAAAATTTCTTTTGCGTGTGTTTCCCACAGTTTCTAATTGTTCGTCGAGTACTTGAATAATCTTTAATTATCTCTGATATCGCATGTTAGGTACTAAAGATACGTTATGTATTCAGGCCTAACATCATTCGATCCAGTATGGTGGCCTCCTCATATACACTGGTGTCCTAAATTAAAGCAACAAACGAAAATTCTACTCCAGAACAGTATAAACAAGTGGTAGTAAAATAGAAACAATGTAAAAAATACTAAACGTAAATAACTTCAACGACAGACAAAAATATTCTTCGTTTCTTTCCAACCTAATGGACTTGCACATACCTTCCGACAACTGGTTAATGTGCTCAGTATAGGATGCACCACTTCTGGCACCAATACAAGCATGACAACAACGGTGCATCCTGTGGACGATATCATAAATCACATGTTGAGGCAATAACATCCATTATTCCTTCAGAGCTATTCGCAAGTCCTGGAGAGTGGATGGTGAGGTGATGCAACCCGTCTCCCTAGTACATCCCAGAAACGCTCTATGGGACTGAAATAGAGAGAGCGAGCAGGCCACGCTAAGCGTCCAGTATCCTCAATTTCCAAGAAAATATCGGCTACCCGTGCTCTATGAGGTCGAGCGTTATCGTCCATCAGTACGAAGTCTGGGCCAACAGCATTTCGCAGCAACCGCAGATGAGGATTCCAAGATCGCTTCTCGATACCTGACAGCAGTGAAACCTTGTCAGTTCACCCGTACAATTTCATGAAGAAGTGTTTGAGTGGTCAACGTAATCGCTGTCCACACCATTCGGGCTCCTTCTCCACATTGATCTCTTTCCACAATGTTTGGATCCCAAAATTGCGTTCCACATTTTCTCCGAATGCAAATCCGTCGAGAATCATTGTCCAGGCCAAATCGGGCTTCGTCTGTGACAAGAAACTGGCCCACAGTTCTAGGACGTTCCTTTCTGCGAAGACACGTCAGATGCGCACATACAGCAGGCCTCCGGCAGGAAGAGCCACTTTGCCGAATCCTTTCGTACACCTTCTTCCTCGATGCAACACGTCCAGTAGGCGCTGCGAGGTCAGATGCCAGTTCCCATGCAGTACTAAGGCGATGCCGTCACGCGCTTTCAGCTAAATAACATTTCTCTCTTTCTGATGTCAGATGTGATTGACACTGCCCTGATCTTTGGAAGACAGTTTTGGTCTCAGCAAACCGTCACTACATTTGAGAAACAACAGAACGTTTCACATTAAGCCATCAGACCACATCAGTTTGCGACTGTTCTGCTTTCATTCTTCCTGTTGCCATCCACCGCAGAGAGTCTAGTAGGTGTCGTGTATGTGCCATATTGCACCATCTTTGACTGTGTACATAGATTGTGGATGTGGGACTATCTTTCAACCACTACATCGTTTGATAGGTGCCCTGACGTCATCGTCGGCTTTGTTGTCCGTTGACCGGAATGCCATCTTCCGAGCAGAACACAATCGTATAGACATCTGTTGACAGTTTGTATGGTTATATGATAAATTACACTCATGAATTAGGCTAAGGGTGGGGTAACAGCAGTTTGTTGCTTTAATTTTGGACACCAGTGTATATTAAAGATGCGAAAGTTTGAGTGTGAGTATGTTTCTTACTCCTTCACGGTGAAAGGGCTGGACAGATTTGGAAGAAAGCTGGAATATAATTAGCTTATACCCTAAATTAACACATAAGCTACTTTTAAAAACGTGTGGCACAAGCTATTTACTGATATGGAGAATATAACAAGGAATGTGGAACAATAATTACTCTTAGAAAGAGCTGTTTACTCTTTCACTTTTCAAATGTATTGTATTTGTGAAAATGGTTTTATTGTTTAATATATCCTTCATATTAAGATTCAATGTAATGAATACAATGCTTATACAGTCCTGAAAATGTTTCATTCATACTTCCATAAAAGACAGCTGCATTTTAGCTGCTGGGCGTCAGGCGTATCTTAGGACTTCTGAGACGCTTGAGGACTCACAATAAAAGAAAAAAGAACTGTGAGAACAGGCCTTGGAAGCCCAACGGTACCCACCCACCACCGTGTCACTCTCAGCCCTTAGGCGTCACCGGGTGTGGATACAGAGGCCATGTTGTCAGCACACTACTCTCCTGGCCGTTGTCAGTTTTCGTGAGCAGTGCCTCTACTTGCCAGTCAAGTAGCTCCTCAATTGTCCTCACAAGGGCTGAGTGCAGTTCGCTTCCCAAGAGCACTCGGCAGACCCAGACGGTGACCCATCCAAGTGCCAGCCAAACCCGATAGCGCTTAAGTTTCATGATCTGACGGGAACCAGCGTTAAAATTGCGGCAAGGCTGTCGGCGACTAACAACGACGGTGTCATGTAAATCATTTACGATAGAGAGACGTTGTTCCTTCACACGTAGAACGTGGTAGGCTTTTAGTGAGGATGGAATTGGTTATGATATGCGATCGTATCCGGTGGTAACGTGGGCACAAGTGAGGGCAGATGATGTTGTTGCACGTAGAATTACTATAAAATTTGCCCTGTACAGTGTTAGAAATTTCATATTTTCTTTCTTCGTCTAGTTAGTATGTTTGTTACTCCTTCACGCTGAAGGGTGTGGGCGGATTGCAGGAGTGTTGAAATGGAGGTAGGCTACACCCTGAATTAACACAGATGCTATCCTTTGAAAAAAAGCCGCTGTTCCTGTAGGATGGTCAACGTGAGCACAACGTGAGTACAGTTCCCTTGGGATGGGTAACGTGATTAAAAAGTCATCCATGAAAGGTAACTATCAAATCAATGAATTAAGTTTAGAGTAGCGATATTGACGCCCAAGAATAAATCGATGGAAACATCGAGAACAGAGTTATTAAGCAAGTACCTGGTGAGGCGACTGCCTACACGTCAATAGACAGTGATAAGAGACGACGCTAGCAGATATCCTAAACTCATCAGAGCTGTCGGGGGTGCCGTCACAGAAATTGGAGCTGTAGGTGGTTGTGATTGTCATACTGATGCGGCTCCTGGCTAAGCACCACGGAGCTGACAAGGCATATCGTGCAGGCCACCATGAGCGGCGGAGCCAAGGAGAGACGTACTGATGGCACGAATTCATATCACCCCAATAAACTTGCCTTTCCAGTTCAAACGCTTGCAATTCTCTTCTAAAATGGCATTCTGGATCACTTTTAATAAGAGTCAAGGACATTAAAAGCGACAGGTATTTATCTGGGCACCTCTACGTTGGATGCACGCGTGTTTCGGGAGGCTGAAATCTCCACAACGGAACGTTGTTTATAGAAATGTAATGCAGTAGATCTGAGGCTCTCGTTACACACCGAGACAGTTATGATCTTTTCCGTGCTAGGTATATCATAAACAGTCGTGAAATTGTTTACTTTCTTTCCTGCCATATTTTGTAATTCGCTAATAGGTCCCGCATTTTTTTCCTTAAATAAACGGGTGATTTGTCAGAGACATTCCTTATGTCATCTTTTCCTACCATCCCATAATTTGCTGGTTTTCTTCTTTCCAGTGTCACTTGGTTTGCTGGGCCGCGAGTGGCTCGCGCCTCTGTACTCCCAAGAGGTAGCTTTCGTTATGGCGCATACGCATGGATAGTGAAATGCAGCATTAACATTTCTTTATAAATAACTGTATAACCGCGGGTAATACAGCGGGACGCACCTAGTTTAATAATATATTAGAGATATCGTAACGTCTTGCGGCTAGCGTACTGGGCAAGTGACGAATTTAAGTGCTTTTACATGTTATAGCAGAAGGGCAACGTGGTTAAAATACAGGGTAGGAGGTAATAGTGGTAGTTAGTTGCCTTGATTACGTTCGTTATGTCTGTGATGTAGGACAAGGCCAGATGGTGGCACCTACACAGTGGGCGTGTAGTCCTGCCTGTGAAACACGTGTCTCGCGGCGCGATGGCTGCGGCCTGCTGTGTATCGACACCGAGGCCGCCTCACCTCCCCTCCTTCTCGCCCGCGGGCCCTGGAGGATGACTGACGTCCGGGGTGCGGCTCCTCCTGCCAGCCGGCGCCGATATCCGGCAAGGGCATCGCATTACTCACGACCGGGCTGCGCCCTTTTCCGGGCACCTGCCACAGCCAGCCGCGGCCGCAGCAGCCTGCACAGACGCGCGGTTATTGGCATGTCTGCGGCCCCTCTGCCTCCAAATAAAAAGACAGGTACGCGCAGCTACAAGCGGGTCGGTTCTGTCAGCAAGAATTTCTCTTTTATAAGTGACGTCCAGATACATTTGAGAGGAATCTCACGATCCATGTGAAGCAAAATTTTTTTCCTCAATACTGTACGTTACCACTCGGCAGTTTTCTAATTATTCCGATAACGTTCATAATTTATTTACGATTGAAAGTACCGCCTTTCGCAAAGGAAGGGGGTAAATATAATTAGCTTATTTACTGCGTGCGGAAATTAAATGCACCATCTAGTCCTTCTATGAGAATCTGTCAGTGAAGAAAGAATTAAGAAAACTGGTTTTAACAGTATCTGTTCATAATAATCATTAAATACTGCTGTACACGGTTGGAAAGTTCGTGTCCCAAAGGCTAATAAAATTTTATTCATTTGTACAACGAAATCATGAATCTACTGGACGCTGCCTACTTCCAACACTGAACCAATTTAAGCCAACTGGGTCATCGAACTTACAAGTCACGCAGTAGCTCATGAAAAAGCAGAACCATTCATTTAAAAAAATGGCATATTGTACTAATTTTGTAAATAACTTTCTTGACAGACTTGTATCCCCACTAATAATTTGCTCGAATAACTTGTACATCAGGGAAAGAAAAGAGTTTGGTGAAAAACCACACAGGGTACATACAGCCGCCTACTCAGGAACAGTTCTCCTTCCCCGAGCGTTACGTTGTCTTGTGGGACAACGTGAGAGTTGTATCTCTACTGTATATGTCGGCTGCGTGATTGTAGTACTTGTATGTATATTGCAGTGTCTGTAGTATGGTGACAAAAGGCAGAGGATGAAACCTGGTACCGGCACATAGCCAATTCCTCTTGAATAGCACCAAGGGAGCTGCCGAGTTTAACGAGCCCGTATAACGGACTGATCACCTCATTCCATGTAACACTTTCTATTGTCTCAGAGCCTGATGATCAGGAACTCTAAGCTTCCACCACTACTGCCCTCGTCGCACAAGTAGTGGCAGTGAAAATTTCTTCCATCACCAGGATTCCAGCAGCCTGTCTCGGAGGCGAGAGCCAATCCAGAGGCGTGCATAAGCGACCCCGATTACGTAGGCGGCTTCCATGTTATCTTTAACATGCTGCAGAGAGGTTCCGTAAGGTTTTGGACAACATCCTAGAGGCAAATGAATGTTACATGACACCACTCGTTCCAGTAAGCTGGTTCCAGTAATGTAGGCATGTTGCAACTATCCATCACTAGCCGACTTTTTCATGGGAATTAACCATCCCTGTATGAGAAGCTACGTCGTAAAGACATTATTGTGGTTACGCATCATGAATGAAACGCGCTGAACAACCGTGCTTGAGGCTGAATACCATTTTTTGATTACAGAAAGTAGCACTGCAATAAATACTTTCAGAGATCTTTTGCAGTGATTCTAAGCGTTGGCAGATAGCAATGTGATAAAATGTTAAAGTTCTTTTTGATCTTTATTACGGAATTTAATACGGCACTACAACACACAAGATATTTCCGTATTCATGAGATAAAGATTCGAAATGGGTCTGCAGCTTATGACTTCAGTGGTTTCACTCGTTATTCACGAGCCACTATCATCACGCAGTTTTGCAGCAGTAATAATTATTCGGGAATTTTAAAAACTTTTTCTCCTTTTCAACTTGAAACTAACGCCAAACAACATTTAATGCTTGGAGAACTTCTCTCGATTACTGAATTGGGGACATTTCCGTTAAATGAGGAAGCTGTTATTGATGATAGTATTGATTTGACAGTCAATCTTTCATTTTTGCTTTATGTGAGAGGGACTGAGAGGACAAGAAAACATGCTCACACGACTGATTGTCCCCATTCCATTCCCCAACTGGGCCAGTATCCTTGAACGCAGTACAATGAAGAAATTGATTGTTATACACGTTATGCTGTCTGAATATGAAGTTCATTGTTGTTGGAGACACTAGAACTATTTAAAAGCTACGGAAGCTGGTTCCAACAATTCTGGCGAATGAAAGTTTAATTTTTATCTGCTTACTTCGGTAGGTTGCAATAGGCAAAAGACGCAATCTTTTTCCATGATCGACTGTTTGTAAAAGATGCTGCGAGATACGTGGTCAGTATTATCATTGCGACCTAACAAATAAAACAAACCCCACTTTTTCATTCATTCATCACATAGCGTCGTAACATGAACGGTTCACGCAAACGAGCTTCAGTACGCCTTAACTCCACTGACAGTGCAGTGCTGTTATATCAGGCGTTGTGGAAAATATCGATGTTACTGACTCACGTGGGCTCTAAATGAGCATGTCTCGCACGTTTCAATTGGGTAGGAACAGTTTGGATGACAGACGCATGTTATGATCGATCAAACATCCAACCACTACAAATATATCTCTCCTGCCTACCATGAAGTACATCCATTATTGTAGGTGTTTGTGGCGTGGGACACACGCCCGAGGTTACTTCTACTCAAAAAAGGCAATAACTATCAACCAAACACAAACTCTGGCCTATAAACTCACAGATTTTATTTAACAACTGCATGACAACAGCAAACTGCTGTTACCCCGGAACAGTATACTGAAGAGATAAAATGCCTACGGGCGTTAAAGCCCACCCCAAACAATAAATAATTTTCAAACCCTCTTTACATGAATCTTACCATACAAACAATAAATGGTTTACTGAGAAAAACTCTCACAGAAGCAGGACATCTCTTAAGATACAACAGCAGAAACAACTCACAATTTCTCTTTCTGTGCAAGATATTAAAAACCAACTACTATGAAGGCATCTTTCAGGTATTGCAAAATTTCAGTGCCAAGTAATGCCACGTCAGAGGTGCTCGGAAACTACAACTCAGATCGAACCTGAATGAAGGCTGAAAGGAACGGTGAAGGAGGAAAGACAGACGCCTCGGCGTCACCAGGAACAAATAATAAAATACTCAACTTAAATTCGCCGAAGAACTGGAGTTCAAAATGGCTCTGAGCACTATGGGACTCAACTGCTGAGGTCATTAGTCCCCTAGAACTTAGAACTAGTTAAACCTAACTAACCTAAGGACATCACAAACATCCATGCCCGAGGCAGGATTCGAACCTGCGACCGTAGCGGTCTTGCGGTTCCAGACTGCAGCGCCTTTAACCGCACGGCCACTTCGGCCGGCGAAGAACTGGAGTGTGTTGATAAACACAGCGACACCGCTATCGGTTACAACTCAAACCGGCCGCCAAGGCATCGTCCCCCAGTTAAACGACCAGCTACTACGGACGATGCGCACCGCCCATTATACCACCCATTGAAACAACATAAAACCACACAGCAACTGGGCAGTTTCCAGAGTAACACAGTTCTTAAAACATTAGAAAAACTTCAAAACAGGAATACGGCCACAAGGGACCCACAAGCCATTCACCTTCAGAATTAATCACTTTGAATATCTGCACTACTGTGTCATTAATAATACGTACAGAAATTATTATTACTGTCAGAGCAGGAAGTGATAATATACTCAAATATAGAAGAATATGGTCATGGTACTAAATCATACCCTCGTAACTTTCTCATTACTTAACCCCAGAGTAGATTAATTATATTATATATATTCGATAAACACACTGAATAATTACGACAGGACTCTAGTACACAATAAATTTTTTATCATTAAGCCATTGCTTGTTTACCTCTGAATGCATGACCGAAATACCAGCAGACACCCAGAAAATCGCCGGCCGCTGTGGCCGAGCTGTTCTAGGCGCTTCAGTCCGGAACCACGCTGCTGCTACGGTCGCAGGATCGAATCCTGCCTCGGACATGGATGTGTGTGATGTCTTTATGTTAGTTAGGTTTAAGTAGTTCTAAGTCTAGGGGCCTGATGACCTCAGATGTTAAATTCCATAGTACATAGAGCTATTTGAACCCAGAAAATCGAAACTGTGATTATTTCGGATTGCACAGACACGTACTTATACCCTCCTTTCCCGTATCTCAAGCGCGTCCAAAACAGGCAAATATCATTCACGCAGGTAACCACTGTTCAATAAGTTGTGCACCAGTGGTGAATACGAAACAGATGACGTCCAAACATTGGGAGAGCCGTTAAATGCAAACAGCACGAAATTCAATATATATACAGCACGACTGTAAGAACATGAATAGGTCCAACCGTTTGATTCTGAAGCGTATCTGATTGCAGGCTGATACATTCCAAAGCCACTTTCAAATGTTCACATCGTTTACCAGCACCCTCTCATTGGACTCAGTACACACTCGCCGACCGGACGCACGTCTCCGTCCGCAGCCCCATTGCCCACGTGACAGAAAGAGCGACCGCTGACAATCAGACAGCACACCGGAGCGCCAGCCAACCGACCAAAACCAGCCCTCTCCCCATAGCGTCCTGCGCTTAAATAGTCGAAAGCGGCAAAAGAGGAAAATCGCGGACGCGATACAGAGTCGATCGCAGAGATCTTAAATGAATACAGAGAAGCGACTGGCGCCACGTACCAGCGTTAATATTAGTTTTTGGCCTTCTGTTTGGTACAATAGTCACCACAACTTTTGCTTGTGTTCTCGGGATGCTGTCACATTATCTTTATAAGATGAATGTTCGGAAATCGTTTCATTGGAGTCCGGGCCAGTGAACAACCATGACGACACAGTGTGTCCATACATCAGTAAGGGCGGGTCATCCGCTTCTGTGCTTCTGCCCTTACAACAGCCATAGATGTATCATTATACAGACAGAGGTTAGTTATCACGATGTCATCATAGTGAAGATGGTTACTAAAGTTAATAAGGCTAGGAGAGTATTTTTCCTAAAAGGATTAGATAATCAGTTGTTGGCTTCTCAGTGAGACAATGGATGGACATCACTTAGTCCCAACTGATGAACGTGAAGGAATTATGGGCAAAGTTTAAACGGACTGTAAACGCGCTCTGGAAAAGTATGTGCCGAATAAGTGGATTAAGGACGGAAAATACCCACCGTGGTTTAATAACAAAATTAAGAAAATGCTGAGGAAGCAGAGACTGTTGCATTCTTGGTTAGAAAAAGAACGCTTAAATGATTATAGGTAAAAGTCAGTAAATATTCGTGCGTCTGTAAAAAGATGGATGAGTGAAGCATACAGCTTCCACAGTCGTACCTTAGCAAATAGTTTTGCCGCGAACCCGAGAAAATTCTGTTCTGGTGTAAAACTGCTAAGCGGGCCGAAGGCGCTCTCACCAGTCTGGTGTGGTAGTAGAAGACAACAAAACGATAGCTGAAGTTTTAAATTTTGCGTGTAAGTGATTATTCACGCAGGAGGCTCGTGCAAACATACTTTCGTTTGACCGTCGCACAGACTCCTGTGTGAAGAGTCAGTAATAGGGGCCCCTGCTGCAAAGATGCAACTGAAAGAGTTGAAAATAAGTCACGAGAGCCGGAAACAACCCCAGTTCGTTTTTACAGAGAGAATTCTGCGGCGGTGGCCCCTTACTTAGCTTGCGTTTATTGCGTATCTCTAGCCCAGCGCTGGTGACTATTTTACTGAGAAGGGTAAAGAAAAGACTCTCAAAACTACAAGCCAAAAGTCAGTTAACCGCAGAATTCTTGAACATATTCTTAGTTCGAAAAAAATAAATTTCTTTGGAAAGTAAAGGATTCTGTCCACAATTCAACACGGACATAGAAAGCGTCGATCGCGCGAAACTCAGCTTATCCTTTTCTCACATGATCTCCTGCAAATCATGGATGAACGGCAACAGACAGATTTTATATTCCAAGATTTTAGAAAAGCGTTTGAGACAGTGCCCCACTACAGGCCGTTAACGAAGGTACGAGAGTACGGAATATTCGTAGTTTCCCAGATATGTGAGCGTCTCGAAGACTTGTTAAACAAGTAACTCATTGTCAGTACGTCGTCCTCGACTGCGGGTATTCATTGGAGATAAGCATATCATAGAAGGGCCCCAGGTAAGTATAATAGCACACCTATTGCTGTCTATAAACGGAAACAAATTGAAGGAAAGGGTGAGCAGAAATCTGCGTCAGTTTGTTGACGCTGTTCTGGTGTACGGGAAGCCGTCGTAGCTGAGTGAGTTCAGGAGGATTCAGTAAGTTTAAGACAAGATTTTTAGCTGGCGTGATGAATGTCAGCTATCGTTAAATGTCGAAAAATGTAACTTAATGAGTAGGAAAAGCAAACGCGTAATGTTAGAATACAGAGTTAGTAGTGTGCTGATTAACAGTCTCGTCGATTAAATATCTAGGCGTAACGTTGCAAGGCGATATGAAACGGAACGACCACGCAAGATAGCAGTAGGGAAGGCAAAAGATCGGTTCATTGAGAGAATGTTAGGAAAGTGTGGTTCACCTGTAAAGGAGATGGCGTATTGGAGATTCGTGCGATCCATTCTTGAGTAGTGTTGGTGCGTGGCATCTCCACTAGGTTGCATTAAAGGAAGACGTCGAATCAATTCAGAGGCGGGCTGCTAGATTTTTTACCGGTAGGGTTGATTAAGACGATGATGTTAGGAGATACATCGTGGACTAAAATGAGGATTTTCTCTTCTCGAAACACTATTGAAAAAAAGTAGAGAATTGTCATTTAAAATTGACTCCAGAAAGATTCTATTGCCGCAAACGTACATCTGGTGGAAGGACTACAAAGGTAAGGGAAATTCGGATTCGTACGATGCCTAGACAGTCGTTCCTGCCTCGATATATTTGCGAGTGGAACAGTAAAGAGAACGAGTGGTAGTGATAAAAGGTAACTTCCGTAACGCACCATACGGTGGCTCCGATGTATGTATGTAGATGTAGGTGTGATAAGTTGTACCAGACAAGCACCGACTTAATACGTGAAGTGCAGAATATGTTGCAGTAATAAATAAAAAGTAAACAAGTTAAATTGAGCCAATCTGATAAAATGAGTAGAACTAAAACTTGAATGTTGTCAACACAGTGACGAAACTAAGTTGGCCACAGAATATTGTATTTTCAATAGAAACACAGTGAAATATGGCGGCTTCAAATGTTTGTTCGTTTCCTCCATGAGTGAAAAATAAGAAAATAGTAGCTAACTACTATTAACATAGCGTGATTACCGAGTAATATTTGTCGGATTCCCAAGTTAAAATAGCTAACTCGATAGCAACACGAAAGTCGATTTCCCGGCGCGCTGTCTAAGGCGTCTTATCACGGTCCGTGCGGCTCCCCACGTCGGAAGTTCGAGTCCTTCATGGGCACGGGTGTAAGTTAGTTTAAGTTAGATTAAGTAGTGTGTAGGCTTAGGGACCCATGACCTCAGTGGTTTGGTCCCATAAGACCTTTCCACAAATTTCCAAATTTCCGATTTCCCGACTATGCGTTACTGTTTGACTAGTCACTAAAGATCCTCGTGAAATACGCTGAGGTGACAAGAGTCATGGAATAGCGATATGCACAAATAAAGATGGCGGTAGTATCGCATACACAACGTATGAAAGGGCAGTGCTTTGGCGGCGCTGTCATTTGTACCCAGGTGATATATGTGAAAAAGTTTCCGACGACATTATAGAAGCAGGATGGGAATTAACAGACTCTGAACGCGGGATAGTAGTTGGAGCTAGACGCATGTGAACTTTCACTTCGGAGATTGTTAGGGAATTCAGTATTCTGAGACCCACAGTGTCAATAGTGTGCCGAGAATGCCAAATTTCAGGCATCACTTCTCACCATGAAAAGCGCAGTGGTGTACGTCCTTCACTTAACGGCATTTGCGTAGGGTTGTCAGTGCTGACAGTCAAGCAACATTGTGCGGAATAACGGCAGAAATCAGTGCTGGACGTATGAGAAACGTATCTGCTAGAATAGTGATGTGAAATTTGGCGTTAATGGGCTATGACGCCAGACAACGGACAGCACGACATCGCCTGCAGCACATGTTCTGGGCTCCTGACCATATCAATTAGATTCTAGACAAACGGTCAACCGTGGCATGTTGAGATGAGCCCGATTCCTGTTGGTAAGAGCTGATGGTAGGGTTCGAGAGTGGGGCACAACTCACGAAGCCATGGACCCAAATTCTCAACAAGGCGTTGTAGTAGTTAGTGGTGGCTCTGTAACAGTGGTGGGCAGTGTTTACATGGAATGAACTGGGTTCACTGGTCCAGCTAAGCCCGTCAGTCACTGGAAATGTTTATATTCGGCTACCTGGAGTCCGTTTGCAGCCACGTTCACAAACCACGATGGAATTTTTATGGATGAGCATGCGCAATGCCATTGGGCCACAATTGTTCGCAGCTAATTTGAAGAACATTCTGGACAATTCGGACGAATGATTTGGCTTCCCTGATATCCGACATGAATCCCACGGAATATTTATTGGACATAACCAAGAGGTCAGTTCATGCACAAAATCCTTCACCGGAAATACCTTCGCAATTATGGACAGCTGTAGAGGCAGCATGACTCAGTATTACTACAGGGGCTTCAAACGACTTGCTTAGTCCATCCTACGTCGAGTTGCAGCACTACCCCGGACAAAAGGAGGCCCGACACGATAGTAGGAGGTATCCCATGACTTCTGTTACCTCAGTGTAAACTGACACCTGCTCTAGATTAAAGTATTCTGGTTGCGAAAACTTACATCGCTGGAAAACAGCGTTAAGTCAAACTCCCACATCATGTCCAAGTCGTACCACCCATAGAATTTAAAGTGTTGGATCGGCCTGGCTGCACTGGCCCCTGACGACATCTGTTCTTCTCCAAACCGAACGTTATCGACAATAGAAGGTCAAAATATTAGAAGTGCAAGGTGCTTGTTGCGACACGAAACCAGAAGAGCAGCAGCGCTCGACGTGGTGTGGCAGTGAACTTTGAATACGAGAAGTAAGGCTCGGAAATCCGTATTGTTGTTTTTCTAAGTACTAGTACTAGATGATAATATGTTCATTCCTACTTGTAGGTGTGTCCGCTAGTCTTGTGGTAAAGTGCATTTATTTGTAAAATCCAATATTGCAATTTCGACCGTGTAGCTGTTATCAAGTGAAAATTATGTTAGTGAATACGACCATCTTGTGCGTACTGCGCTCTTCGAGTTGCAAAATATTGTGCTTAGTTTTTCTGTTATTATTATTGGGTATTGGGTGGGGTAAATAATTCTATATTTGTTTTTGTTTCGTATGAAACAGAATTCTTTTTCGTCGTATTTAGTTGTGTTGACTCATATCTGATTGTTACTGCTTAGAAATGCGCGTATGAACTGCTAGACATAAATGCAATGTAGGTATATCACTTGTAATCTAAGTTATTTTTCGTATCATCTGTTTTAGTACTCTCGCTCTTAATGGAGGCTATAGAAATTTTTAATTACTTCTGCTAATATGTACTGTTTGTAGTAACTGTTAACGGCATGTGAAAACATTTGCGTAACTACTGTCACACTTTTAGTATCTGCAAGGAAGAATGCTCTAGTCATGAAGAATGCAAAGCATAGCGCCTCATCGTCTAAATCTACATTCACACTCTGCAGGACTCTGTGAAATGCATGGCACTCAGTGGCAAGAAGCAACACCATTCAAAACAGAATTACATACCCATTCTGTGGCAAGATATAATAAAGATGGGTATCAATACTGTAAAATCCTACAAAACCTCCATTAAGGAAGTAGGGGAAATGGAAGCAATCAAAACTAGCCTACAATACGGGCAATATACCTACAAAGCATTTAGACCGAGCAGTTCACACTCAGATTCGACAGCAAAAACGGATACACGTATGTCTGCAGAACACTGTTCAACAAATGTAGCTTCTGTTTCATATGAAACTGAAACAAATTTGGGTATCATTACCCCATCTAATATAACGAATGCGAGGAGGACGCAGTCAGAATAAGAATAACGTATTCCCAACGCAATTCAAAGAGTACAAGACAAACGAGAAGTCATAATCAGAAGCACACTGTAATGAAACCAACTTCTGTTAACTATGAGACGAAGAAATCAGACAATAAGAAAGCAAGGAGATGGATTGATAAACTTGCAGCGCTCCAAGTGGTGTGGCAACGAACCAAAGACGTGTTACCAGATGTCCCTATATGAGTGTAACCTCCGTGGCTAATGACGTTCACCACCAGTTCTCCATGCGAGCAGACTGCCTACCAACAACCAACTGACCAGGAAAGTCCATGAGGCGCCACAGCGCCACTTATTTAGCACGTTGCTTCGTAAAGCTCACAATGCTACTCATGTTCACGATTTGTTATCAAAATATCGCCAAAATGGTCATCACTGAATATATATTCATCTTCTTACAACTACGCACACTGAAATACGTCTTCCCACGCTCGTCACTTTCCGATGATACAAAACATTCTAGCATGTACACTAAAGTGAGTATTAATGAAGACATAATACAAAGTTATCAAGCATAACTTTTAAAATAAAAAGTGCTTACACACATTTAATAATGCTTAAGTTTTTCCTATCAAAGCAATATCGAAATCCCTGAACATCAAATTCGAATTACGGCCGACTTAATTGCTGGCCTGTTTTAAACAACTGACATAATACTTAAATTACCGCATGTAAGATAAGGAGGGGGGGTCGTTTTTGGGAAGGAGACCAGACAGCGAGGTCATCGGTCTCAACGGATTAGGGAAGGACGGGGAAGGAAGTTGGCCGTGCCGTTTGAAAGGAACCATCCTGGCATTTTCCTGGAGTGATTTAGGGAAATCACGGAAAACCTAAATCAGGATGGCCGGACGCGGGATTGAACCGTCGTCCTCCCGAATGCGAGTCCAGTGTCCAACCACTGCGCCACCTCGCTCGGTTGTAAGATAAGGGTTATAGTATATTTTAACACATGCTTATGTCAAGCTGCTTGTTACAATAATCTTGTCAGTTTAGTATGTGTTTAGCTCGAGCTAGACATGTCGTTTATGAGTGTGGCAGTATTGGTTTGCTATTTGTATAACTGAAAGCGTTTGTTCAGGTATTATTTATAAAATCTACGTCAGCCGCAAACTATAGTTTGCAATGCGTCGTATAGTGATGCACTGAACACGTGGCATTAAGTCACTCAATTTGATGTCCTCACTTGGAAGTAATTGTTTCGCTGTAATGTTTACTGGTGATAGTCTGCAGCTGCAAAAGAAATTTTTGACTGTTTTCCAGTAGTCTGCCGCTGGTGTGAAGAACACGTACTCGTTCTGGAAATCTCATCCTTTACCTGTGGCCGCAGCCTGCTTCTCTTACTCACGCTGACCCCATTCTCGAAAGGCCACCTTCACACTACGTTACTCTCCCTTGACGTTACACCCTGTCTTCTCTGGGGTCACGGACTCGTGACGTCATGCAGTCAGTTACATAATGCTGCCAGTAGACGTCACACTCAGCGAATCGGTCTCGTTTAGGTGTCCTCCTGGCCTCGGGACAGGATAATTATTGTCTGCGTGAATATTTCCTCCATAAAGAAAGGCATCATGAAGGGTGCGAGCGTTGATAAACATACATAAAACTATTTTATCTATATTCTTCGCATGCCAACTGTCAGTGAAACCAACTTTTGTTTCTCTGTCGACATGAACAGCTGTAGGCGGTTCGAGTAAAGAGAAGCAGTATAAATTTAACAAATATCTAAGAGAACACCGTTTATAAATTCACGATGACAACTTGAATATAGTTGGACCTTCTCAGAAAAGTCACTAGTCATATATTTATGTGTGAAAAATCTGCGATAAAAATTTCTGATAAGAATTAAACTTGGGAGGAAGGCAAATGTGTAGTTTTGAAGGATTGTCTAAAATTGCTATTTACACCAACTAGACGTGATGCATTATGTTTCGGGTGGTGCAGAGAACTGGCAGTCCAGCCGGCCGAAGTGGCCGAGCGGTTCTAGGCGCTTCAGTCTGGAACCGCTCGACCGCTACAGTCGCAGGTTCGAATCCTGCCTCGGACATGGATGTGTGTGGTGTCCTTAGGTTAGTTAGGTTTAAGTTGTTCTAAGTTCTAGGGGACTGATGGCCTCAGATGTTAAGTCCCATAGTGCTCAGAGCCATTTTGAACTGGCAGTCCTCGTCGTTTCCTATTTTCGAACAGTGGACTGAAACTGCTTAGAATACAACAAAGGGCAGTCTTTGTTAAAAAAACAGTGTCTCTAAAGTGGCTGCTGGAAGTACTGGGCAACATCAATAAATCTGTCATAGCTCAGTTCACCAAATTTGTCATAGGTCTGTTCACTTTATTTCGAGAAGTGAGGGTTTAAGACCCTTGTAATTGAAAGGAAGGAAAACAACTGATGAAGCGGTGGCGGTGCAGCTTATAGTTACTCTCCCCACACATGGCCCAGGTGATGTTTGCTTCGGCACGAATTTGTCACGACAGAGACTTAGGTCACAGAGGACTGACTAAGAGAGAGAGAGAGAGAGAGGAGAGAGAGAGCGGCCATAGTTACTGACAAAGCAAACAAAATTTCTTTTTTTAGGCTACGTTGGACAAATCAGAGGATTACTCTCTGGTTTTGAACTGGAAAGAATTCCTCTCCTAACAGTGCAAGATCTAGCAAATACTGAACGTTGATACAACTTGTGCTAATCGATAAGACACTAGAACGTAGTCGCGCTGCTGGAAATGACAGAAATTTTGACTTCCTTTCGAATTTAATTCAAAGATTAATATTGATAACTATCTTGAAAGTAACACAATACAACTTGAATATTACAATAGCTCAGTTCTGTCAGCAAAGAAGTACACATTTTTACAAAACGTGTACTATGTGTTGTTTAAAAGGGTATTTTAATGAACATTTATATTAATGAGAAGCGCATTCTATCTCTATTTATGTAAATAGATATGCCACGACACTGTGTGGTTTTTTTATGTAGGACAGATGAAAATACGTTAGCACCCATATTCGTTCCATGGTCTGGTATCTGTAGGATGTCCTAGTCGAGTTTAGTCTGAAGTCCATACTATACTGCAACTCGACGTCGTTTTTTGAATTAAGAAAAAATCAGATTCACAGGAAAATTTAGAATTTTAATACAGAACCTCTACCGTCGGCATGGCTTCATCTGACTCAGTGATTCTAATTTATCATTCTCCCATAATACGAATGTTGGAACTTTAATAGTGGAAACTATTTATTTGCAGCTCGTACAAAATAGATACTTCTTTCAAAGTTTTACTGACCTTCAAAGTAGTCACCAGCATTGTGAAAATACAATATTCTGTGTCCAACTTAGTTTCGTTACTGTGTTGACAACATTAAAGTTTTAGTACTACTCATTTTATCAGTTTGACTCAATTTAACTTGTTTACTGTTTATTACACTTCACATGTTAAATCGGTGTTTGCCTGTTAAAACGTATTACTCCTACCCCTTGCTAGTGATGTGGAAGTCGCAGGATACTCTTAGCTTAGGAAGAGGCTGAAAATGATATCGGACCTAAATGGTCCAATTTCGCACATTGTCGGAAAAAAATTCAGCACCATCAAGGACAAGAGCATTCCACCGACAAGTGAGGTGACTGGCAGTTCATCGCTGTGAGAGTAAATGATAACGATTTCAAATCAAATGAAACACCTCATAATAAAGTGTGCTCAAACTGTCACATCAGTACACAGTGTAAGCCCCCATCCCTCCCTCTTCCCCCCGCCCCCCTCTCCTCCCGCTACCCTCACTCATCTCAGGTGTACTTTCTCACATGCAAACGAGCACAAAGATGCCGAATGGGAACCTGGAATAAATTGTCCCAAGCATCTTGCAACTTTTGTTTCAGTTCGGCAGTGGTTCTCGCAGGCCCTGGAGAACGAGCAAGCGCCCTCTTCATTACGTCTGATATGTGTTCAGGTGGGTTATATGTGATCCAGCTGGCGAGAGCAGTTGTTGTATGCCACGAAGAGCACTTTGTGCAGTATCGACGTTATGTGGACGTGCATTGTACTCATGGAAACATCACCTTCCTCCTGAAGGAATGGCAGTATCACGGGAATAACAACTCGTGCAATATAGCGGACACTGATTACTTTACCCTGCAGAAAGACCCTGTGACCGCGAATCATAACTGATGGCACCACAGCATGAAGCCTGGGATAGCAACCGTGTGTCGTCGGCCAGTGCACTCTAGTATTGGCAGATCACAAGGTCTACACCGTTCATGTGTAAGAACATTACATGCACATAAACAGATCGTATCACTGAAGACAACAGTGTGCAATTTCACTCTCCAGTCAACTCTCTCACGACGCGAGGGTAGTTATGCTTGGCGGTGTCGTGGTGTCAATGGTACCCTGGCCGGAGGCTCTCGTGGTATTAGCCCTGCTGCAGGCAGATGGTTCCCAATGGTCCCTGATGACAAGTAAGGTGCAATATGTACCCGGATCTCGTCCCATCTTGATCGGTCGGCCACCACCGGTCACACAGTCCCTCAATCTTGACGAGCGACGGTAGTACCCGGAGGTCCAGAACCTGGTCGACGCGTGCGAGAATATTCCACAGATCACTATCCTCCACACTCAGCACAGTTACTGTTTGCAGAGCCAAAATAGTGGGCGCGTAGACACGCCTCCTGGTAGTCATCCGATCGCCAATGATCGTGAAAAATGAATCACCAACACTAAAATCACTCTATATGCACATATTATAATCTGGTGCCACTGAACACAGTCCTTGTGTGTGTTTAACTTCTTTTCCGGCAGTGTAGAAATTGAATTATTCGTTAAAAATACCATAAATAAGACAGCGTTGGTACAATTAACTCACTATCGATAAGTCCAAACGCAGTATTGTATATTTTGTTATCTTCACAGTATTAACTAGCATCTGTTGATTAGCGAGGAAAGAACTTTAGATAAAACTCTTCAAACAGGGCCAAAAATGACGCTAACCGTTGCAGGAATTCCAAATACAAGGTTTACGATAGCGTAACAACAAGTCAGTATCTGGCTACAGCTCTTTTTATGACGAGCAGTTTATTTTGTATGAACTTCTCTGTTTTTAAATAAAATTTTCGATACCCATGCTTCAACATCAGTACCAGTCTTCATTGCAACAAATTGCTTAAACCTGAACTGCCTGCATAGTGTCTCGGACAATATCTTGCAAATGTGTTGGGGTGTGCTTGCAGGCCAGGAGGTTGTAGAAACCCTGCTCCTGGAAACGTATAGGAGCAAACGGGTCCCCGTACGATAACAAAGATACACAGTACTGTCACAAAAGGAGAAACAACCGCTGTCCGGAAACAGCTAGAAGCAGTGTTCGCCACGACTGAGAGGCTTCACGCCACTACACTAAGTTGTAACGACGTTTGGGTACCAGTGGGGTCGCTGTGACACTTTTGTTACCGTTAGTACTCCCTAAAAAAGAGGACGAAAGGGAGAACTTGCCCCTTAGGCCTACGTTACAGGTAGAGGTGCTACCTATTTTTGATAACACATCTTAGCCAGCACTGTCTAATCTGTTGGGTCAGATGCCGATTTTCGTGCCAATCCCACACAAGTGAAGAGGGCTGGTGTGCTGCTCGCTGAAAGTTGCAACGCTAGGCAGGTGATGGAGCTCATGAGAGAAATAGCAGGCAGGTTGTAGAAAATGACCCATGTGCACTAGGTAGGTTTGTCGGATAGTTTCGTCCGACGTTTGAAGGAGTCCTGCCAGTAGTTACTGAACACACTGGGTGCAATCGGCAGCCAATCGAAGTTCATGTTCACACGAATGACGCTTTCCGCATAGGTTCTATCCGCCATTACTTCAGACGATTGGCCAAACGGAAGAAGGCAGCTACTATCCCACGTCGGAATCAAGCTTGGCTCAGTGTTTGTTTTATCGTTCCAAGGCCTTTGGTTTGGAGCCGAGTGTAAGGTGAAAACCGGGGCTCGGACGATGCTATGAGAATACTGGATGCGAATTTCTCGGCCTCCGCTATCGGGTGGGGAACTGAAGGATCCGCCCGTTAGCAGGTCAGTCGTGCACTACACAAAGAAAGCGGCTACTCGTGTTGCAGAGCACATGTGGGATGCAGCTGGAGTTGTTTTGGATTAGAAGAACCACTACTTGAGAAGTGCTTGCCGAAGACGATCAGCTATATTACTGTCAAAGAATGCTAGTCCTGGAAGATGAATTACTACGATCTTAGTACACTGCCGAAGCAACCATTGTAAATCCCAGAATATGGTATTGTCTATTAAAGAAAATATCTTCCAGATAGTATTAGTAACCCAAAGCTGGATGAAACCTGAAGTCAACAGCAAACGAATTATCCTATATTTAGATTGAATATGTCACAAGGATAGATTATACGTCAATGGTGGCAGCGTATTTATGGCCGTAAATAATTCAATAATATCTAGTAAGGTTATTACTGATTCCTCATGTGAAGTAATCTGGATAAATTTAAGAATCAAATACTGGGCAAACTTGGTAATCGTGTGCTTTTATAGACCACCTGAGCCAGGAGATGTGCTGGTAGAACGCCTCAGAGAGAACTTGCGAATCATGCTGTCGTAATAGAGCAGATTTTATTTTGTCAGCTGTAGAAAGCGCGAGTCATGCAATCAAAAGTGATGCTAGAGATACTGGACTTCACAGTAAACAGATGAAAACACTAAGAAAACATTATTGCATTTACTCTTGTGGTCAGTTACGTTCATCGGGGATCAGCAGCGTTTCTACCTTCGCTTCGTTGATGTACATTGTCCTCAAAGAAACCCTCCACTGTAGACGGTTGACTGAATTACCGGTAAACATTTTTCTTGTGTTTCCCTCCGTTCACTGTCAACTCTAGCAGTTAGACGAGGTATGTTATCCCGAGTAACTGCACTGAGTGTTGGTACAGAAGAGTGAAAAACATTTTGGTATTAGCTTTTTAAAAACGTCACGTTTACATAGGATGCATTTTTGAAAAAGCCTCGATGAGAGGAAGTGGATTACCGTCGGGAGGACAAATTCAGCAAATTCAGCGTCACCATGAATGTCCAGCAGGAACTCCACTGCTAAACGCAGAGCAGAGAACGGATATAAGGAAGCAATACATTGCAGGCCTCTAGGACAGGGTAGAGTTGTCTGATATGATAGAATAAGAAGTGAGAGCCTATGTGGAAGACGCAGGGTACCCTGTATAAAGGTCAGGCTTCAGCAGAGCTTTGGAAGATAGTAAAGCAAGACTGTGAAAGATAAATACACCTTCACAGGATTAATCTATCTAGAAAAACTATTCGACAATGTAACGTAGTGCAAAATGTTCAACATTCTGAGGAAAATTCGACTAAACTATAGGGAAACACGGTTAATGTAAAACGTATGCAAGAACCAAGAAGCAAAAATAAGGCTGGAAGTCCAAGAAAGGACTGTTTCGATTAGAAAGAGTATAAGCCTTCCCCCCTATCATTCAATCTAGACATCGAACAAGCAGCTACGCATATCAAAGAAAGTTTTAGGAGTGGGACTAAAATTCAGGGTGAAAAGATATCAGTTACAAGATTCGCTGATGACACTGCTGTCTTCAGCGAGAACGTGGCAGAATTTCCGTACTTGTTGAACAGAATGAGCAGTCTAGTGAGCACACACTGTGAATTGATAGAAAACTTACAGAATACGAGGGTCAGAAATGACATTAATGATGTAGTTAACTTTAAAACACGGGACCGCGGGGTAGACCACTCGAAGGAATTCTGCTATTTTGGAATAAAAGTATCATATGATGGGCAAATCAAGTAGGAGGTCTACAATAAAGCCAGACTAGCACAAGGGAAAGGAATATTTCTGGACAAATTAAGTCCTCTAGTATTAAACATGGGTCTGATATAGAGGAAGACATTTCTGAGAAAGTATGTCTTTTGAGATGTGGTGCTATAGAATGATAGAGGAAACTGCTGTGGAGTCCTAGACGTCAGGGGCCGACGTCGCCGTGCACAACTTGTTTGTCATGCGGGTTGCAGTGAGTGCAGCCCCTACAGTGCAAACGGCATGGAACTTCGCAAACCCGAAACTCCACAGCCAGACCAGCAGTGGACGTCAACAGCACTGCGGCCAGGTTACCACGCTGAGTGCACGGCGACGGTAGAGGCAGTTGGGAAACCACACCTCTTCATGGATCCGCTATGTCACTCCCAAAAATATACCTGCATGTATCCGTCCTCATGGGAGCTATTTAGACCAGCACATAACCTCCAGAGAGCAGTCCCATAGCAGTCAGCAACCTGAAAATCTCCATTACACTGTGCTAAATACCGTGCCATCGACCTCTGAAGAGCACGCAGTTTCCTCAGCTGGGACTATAAGTGATCAACGACATATTCATCGAGACGCGATATAATTGCACTGCTGTTCTTCTGGTCAATAGGACAGTGTCAAACTGGAAGTTTCTATTCCTGTTGGATGTAGATATTTCATTACAGTTGCCTCGCAATACTTCTTCAGTGAAGTAGACCATAAGTGTTTGTTCTTCTTGACTAAAGCTTTGATTTGGACTTTGGTTTTAAATTTGAATGAGAAACTCATGATACCATTCCAAGTAAAGTTAATTGGACTTCAAGACTCTGCTCATTAAAGAATGTGTGACTATAGAAACTTATCACTGGTTTTAACGTAAAGCCTTTTGACTTAATGATTCTGTTCACTAAAGAGTGTATAAGTCTTTCAAGTGTAATGGAACTAATCTACTAACTTTGTGATTCTGAATACCTAAGTGGCTCTGTTATTTACGAACCATCATTTTTCATTTCTTCACTAATTGTATGACCATCTTTTCTTTTGTTTCATTGTGGAGAATATTTTTGTGAAAATTATGTTCAATAAACTTTTGTTTCTTCCCGCCACCTGCACTGCTTACTTCTGCCCGCCAGTGGCGGTCACATCAGAAATGAGGTGAACTGTTGTGGTCTTCAGATGTAAGATGGTCTTATGCAGCTCTCCGCGCAATATTTTGCACGCCTTTTCATCACTGTATAACTATTGCAACATACATCCATTTGAACTCCCTTACTGTTTCTATGCCTACGTCTCTGCGTACAATTTTTGCGCCTTACGCGTCTCTCCATTTTGAAACTGACTGTCCTTTAAGGCACGGAATGTGTCCTGTACACCGCACAATCGATGAAGTGAGTAACGTGCAGAAAGTATTGAGCAGAAAAATGGACAGAATGATTTGACGTGTCTTAAACCATTAGGTGATAACTTATGTTGTACTTGAGAGACTGGTAGAGGATAAAATTTGCAACGGCAGACAGAGACTGGAACGTGTCAAACATAAAATTGAGGACGCTGTGCCTATATAGTACTCTGAGATGAAGCGGTTGGCAAAGGGATCAAGTGGTTCGGACAGAGGTACTCGAGGTCTGTCGCATCACACCAGAAAGACCATGGATGAAATAAAAATCTCTGGTAACATTTTGTAGCACAAAGTTAAAGTTAAAGATGAAGAATCGGTCTTTCGTCAAGATTATTTCGATAGTTTAGAGACTTTCAATCTCTCATAAATACGACTCTTTTTTATGTCTTCAGTCAACATTTACTTATTCACTTAATTGCCCTCTTCATAATTAATTGCCTCACTTGATTTCAAAATAGTGCGACGATGCGACAGCCTACACTGAATGAGAACTAGGCCACGAGGTATCTACGTAGAATTAATCTTTCGTTCTACAGGGCAGTGCGTATTGTTTTCAAACTTCCCGCCAAATAAAAACTGAGTGCCCGATCGAAGTAACCCCTCCTCCCCCCCCCCCTTCCCACTCCCGACCGTGATAAGCCATACCTCTGGAATGCTGTCTATTCCAGCACAGCTAGTACCGTAGCGTAGGGAGGAGACCTTCTGCGCAGTTCTGACGTTAGGCGAGAGGTAGGGGAGAAGTGAACCTATGAGGGCGTATGTTTGTAGCCCAATAGGTAAAAGCATTGTCTGTAAAACACAAGGTTGCGGCTTCTTGTCCCTGTTCGTGACACAGTTGTAATCCGCTAGGAGGTGACAAGAGTTGTATTCATTTATATCTACATGATTACTCTGTAACGCACAATTAACTGCCTGGCAGACGGTTCATCGAACCACCTTCAAGCTATTTCTCTCCCGTTCCACTCTCGAAAAGCGCGCGGGAAATCCGAACACTTAAATCTATCTGTGTGAGCTCTGATTTGTCTTGTTTTGTTATGATGATCATCCCTTCCTAAATAGGTGGGCGCCAACAAAATATTTTTGCATCTGAGGATAGATTTAATGACTGAAATTTCATGAGAAGATTCTGCTCGAACAAAAAAATGCCTTTATTTTAATGATTGCAGCCCCAATTCACGAATGATATCCGTGCCGCTCTCTCTCTCTCTCTCTCTATTTGGAGCAGAGGAACAAGCTGCCCTTCTTTGTGCTTTTTCGATTTCCTCCGCCGATGCTATCCGATGCGGATCCCACACCGCACAGCAGTACTCCAGAAGAGGAAGTACAAGTGTATTGTAGGTAGTCTGTTTAGTAGACCTGTTTTGTTTTCTCAGGCTTCCGGCAACAAATCGTTGTCTTCATCCACGACATTCTATATCTGATCTTTCTAACTTCATTTATTCGTAAATGTAATCCCTAAGCTTTTAGTTGAATTTGCTGCCTTTAGATTTGGGTGATTTGTAGCGTAACTGAAATTTAGCAGATTCCTTTTGGTTCTCATGTGGACGACTTCGAACTTTTCGTTATTTAGAATCAATTGCCACTTGTCCAAACCATCTTACAATTGGTTTTTATCTTTTTTATGACTTAGCACCCAGTAAACGACAGCATCATCAGCAAACAATTTGATAGTGCTACTCATACTGTCGCCTAAGTCGTTTGTATACATCTGTAACAGCAGAGGGCCGTTAACACTTGCTTGGGGAACGCGAGATATTACTTCCGTATTATTCGTTGACTTCCCTTTAGTTTCTTCCGCTGACAGGAAATCATGATCCAGTTGCACAACTGAGACGACAGTCCACAGCCAAACAATTTGATTACAATTTCCTTATGAAGTTCAGGCCAATAGCTTTCTCGAAGCCTACAAATATGGAATTAATATGACATACCATGTCACTAGCTCTCATTATTTCATGACAATAAAGAGCTAGTTGTGTTTCACAAGTACGATATTTTTACATTCGGATAAACTCTATGAATGCGACAACTCATTTGTTATTCTTACATTCTTCCTTTGATTTTTGCAGAGAATTGGTGGCGCGGAGGCAATGCTCTGGTGGATGTGGCACCTATGCCGCAGCAGCTGCTTGCGCTCCACAGCGGGCTGACACCAGAATTCCTGGTGCGGCCGCAAACCCGCCGCACACAGGTCTTCTGGCCGCAGGCGGTGGCGGTGGTGCGTGACCAATTAGCCGCGCCTACCAGCGGTGCAACTCGGCCAGCGCACCCTCTGCACCCGTCGTAAACGGAATGGCTGGCACCGGTTGTGACGTCAGTACGCCACCATCGGGGCCAACGAGATATATGGGCTCTGGAACGAAATGAGTGGAAAGTTACCAGATAAAGGCATTAATATTGTCGTTTGCTATCGAGAACTTACATGTATTTAAACGCGCAGTGGTGAATTACTAAATTCTTGTGAAATAGTTACTCGCTCCTCACCGGAAGCTGATGTTGGCACTTGTAAGACCTGCACTGCCACGAGCTGTGACGTAAGCCCCACAGCCTGTCTTTCTCCTATGACGGACCAACATTCGAACTCGTGGCCACTGTCGTTTTGCGAACAAATGCCCTTCAAAGTTTTTTTTTTATTTCACATTTTTAATTTAAATTTAATAGTGTGAGTCACGTAAGACGAAACACACCTTTTATTTTTTGAACGGTTACACGGATCCAAACGTGGTTTTCGGCAAAGAGCTCGAGGGCCACGTATTTATCATTTTAATCTTATTTATTTATTTATTGTTGATGTTTCTAGCGCTTGTATCAACGGAGATATTGAAGCAAGAACTTTTTTCTAAATGGAACCGTATACGTTTTATAACTGCATTCGATAACTCTTCAGGAGGCAATTACAGCGACATAGCGCTTGTTAATGTTGACGTGGAAACCTGTCGTAAAAAAAATCGAGAAATGTCCGAGAGCACAGTGGTCGTAATTAGCATTATCGGTGCAAATACCCTCCAGCAGAATTCTCCTGCTACACTGTGTCAGAATGCCAACACATTTGCCTGTCGACTTGTTTGCACTGCAGGCCATTCATGTTTGCTTCAATATTCGTTGCGTGCAAACATCTACGCCAATGAGGAGAAGTTGGATACACCCTTTTTATACGGTGAATTTAAAAGAAATGACGTGAAAGCAGCACAACGTTATATGCCTATCTATCCGAGTCGCCAGCACCCGACGCGCCAGGCAATTGTGCGAATTATTAAGGCGATATTCTGTTGTCAAATGGCATGCGAGGTCCACCGATTTGACTCTTCTCGATTTATTTCTTTGGCGAGCACTTAGGGATACAGTCTATGACGAAGCACCATGTATAGAGCCAAATAAACTGGTACAATGGCCTAGTATCGTGTAATGCCCCCGCGAGCACGCTGAAATGCCACAACAACGGCATTTACTCGACGAATGTCTGAATTAGTGCTGGAGGAAATTGACACCATTAATTCTGCAGGGCTGTCCACAAATCGGTAAATGTACGTGGGGGTGGCGATTTCTTCGTAACAGCCCGTTGAAATGCATCCTAGATATGCTCAATAATGTTCACGTCTGAAGAGCCTGGCGGCCAGCGGAAGTGTTTAACCACAGATAAGTGTTCCTGTAGCCAGTCTGCAGCAATTCTTGCTGTAATTGCCCAAGTCCATCGAAATGCACAATGGACATGAATGGATGCAGGTGATTAGACATGACGCTTACGTACGTGTCACCTGTCACAGTCGCATCTAGACGTATCACGAGTCCCATATCACTCCAACTGCGCATGCTCCACACCATTTCTGAGGCTCCACCAGCTCGAACGTAACATGCAGGGTCCATGGATTCATGAGGTTGTTTCCATACCTGTATACGTCCATCCGATCGAAAGAATTTGAAACGAGATTCGTCCGACCAGGCAACATGATTCCAGTCATCAACAGCCCAATGTCGATGTTGACGGGTCTAGGCGAGGACTATAAAGCCTTGTGTCGTGTAGTCATCAAGGGTACATGAGTGGGTCTTCGGCTCCGATGATGTTTCGTTAAATGGTTCCAACGCTGACAATTGTTGATAGCCCAGCACTGAAATTTGCAGCAATTTTTGGAAGGACTGCCCTTCTGTCAAGCTGAACGATTCTCTTCAGTCATCATTGGTCCCGTTCTTGCAGGATCTTTTTCCGGCCGCAGCCATGTCGGAGATCTGATGTTTTACCGGATTCTTCATACTCACGGTACATTCTTGAAATTATCATGCGGGAAAATCACCACTTCAGCGCTACCTCGGAGATTCTGTGTCCCATTGCTCGTGTGACGACTGTAACACCACATTAAAACTCTCTTAAATCTTGATAACCTACCATTGTAGAAGCAGCAACCGATCTTACGACTGCGCCAGACACTTGTAATATATAGCCGTTGCCGACCGCAGCGCTGTTTTTTGTCTGTTTTATATTTGTATTTTAGAGCAGTGTAAGGAGTGACAGTTGTCCGACAACATGTATTTCACTTTCCAATGTCAACAGACTACCAACAACCGTACACTTTAAGATATTTTATTTTATTCTGAAAGCAGCTAGTTTCTGCAATTCATTTTGCCTTCTTCAGGCCCCATACGCTTTAATCAAATCAACGAATTTATCGTATAGAATCATAAAGTTCGTTAATTTGAAAAAAGAAAAGCGTATGGGTCTTGAAGAGGGCAAAATGAATTGCCGAAACTGGTCGCTTTCAGAATAAAATAAAGCATCTTAAAGTGTATGGCTGTTGGTAATGTCTACTGACATAGGAAAGTACATACTAGCCGATGTCCCCTACCCGTAATGGACTAACAGAGACATGCACTTTACCTCTAAGAAGCACACTGTCACGCAAAGGAAAAAATAAAGCAAATATTCCTTCTAACATTTTGATACTTGTATATACGAGTAGTTTCTTTTTGCGGCGTATAAGACATTTTAATTTTTAAAGAATGAACAAATGATCTCTCTGTTTCAGCTCACGTCGATCTGGAAGGATAAAAAAGTGTGAAATATCCTTAGTCTATGACTTATTTCCATATACAAAGTTCGTAGGTGACTCTGAATCTAAGTCGTAAGTGGGTTCAAGGGGGAATAAAGCTCTATTCTCGTAGCGCAGGCCTGCCTTACGGTGTACAACTACACAGCCTGGTCCGAGATGCTTGCTTGGTAGTGATTGCACAGCAAATGCTGTTTCCGACTATCGTGTTATCACTATCTAGAATATTTCTCAAAATTTTTTACTAAATGTTTCAACGTCAACGTTAATAAACGCTATATCACTGTAATTATTTTATGTCTCAAGGGCTATTGAATGCAGTTATAAAAAGTATACAAATGGTTCAAATGGCTCTGAGCAATGGGACTTAACATCTGATGTCATCAATCCCCTAGAACTTTGAACAACTTAAACCTAACTAACCTAAGCACATCACACACATCCATGCCCGAGGCAGGATTCGAACCTGCGACCGTAGCGGTCGCGCGGTTCCAGACTGTAGCGCCTAGAACCGCATAGGCCGGCCAAAAAGTATACAATTACACTTTAAAAGAACATACTTACTTCAATATATCTGTTTATACCATTGCTAAAAAGACTAACGAAACAAAAATACGGCCCCCTCGACGCTCTAATATCTGACGAATACCGCCTCTCAATGTGTGTAGCTAGTCACTAAATAAAACGGGTGCTACGTCTTACGTGACTCACCCTGTATACCAACGACACAAAAGTGGGCCAGCGTATAAGGCCGTTCCTAGGAAGGGGGAGGGAGGTGGGAGCCGTAGGGAAACTCGCGGTATCATGGATTGGCGAACACAGCAACTAAACCTTGAATTCAGAAAAAAACAATAAAATAAAGAAAAATAAAAAAAATGTATTCGTCCATTAAGTTCCCCTGCACACAATAAGGTCGCCGACGTTGACATGTGGATATATCGCACCGTTCAAGAATGTTCGTTGACGTGTGAAGAGCGTAGGCGATTGGGTGCTCCCCAACTATGGTGTAGCAGGGGGATTGTTGAACACACTACGCAAACAGTTGGTAAAGCTACGACGATATACAGGGGAACGTGCGAGTATACTGTGAGCTTCCAGTACGGGGCACCAAAAATCAAGTGTCAAGCGTGAGTGATCACGGAGAAGGTAGGCGTTCGCCTGACTTCGGAACCACGTAATATCGTGGTGTTTAGTTGGGAGAAAATGACAAGTGTGTGGGGAAAGTAGAAGGTTGGGGTGGACTGGTGCTGGCGGGGAGCGGAGGTAGCAGGCAAGTACACATCGTTTAGAAACCAGACGTTGGGTTTCATAGTGCGTCGACGTCGGTGTCCTTGCATAAACATGGTGTAGTCATTGATTGTTGGGAAACTTGCCATTGATAATGTGGTGCCAAAACGCCTTTATGTCACACGAAAGGAAAGGTGCACGGACAGTCTTCCACATAATCGACAACTGGAGGTCCGCACATTGTGCCTCCAATGGATTGCAGGGGCTGTGCATCACCAAGATCTTAGATCTTATAAAAATCCTTCGCCCGCGGTAAGCGCGTTTTTGGAGCAGCATTTTGTACATAACCAACTGCGATGAAATAAATGAAGATGTGAGACAGCACTGAAGGAATGGAGCAGGTGAGTCTGGCAAGAGGATTTCAGAGATACGTTGCATGATGGTGAAGGTTCCTATCGACATCTCAACATGGTGTGTAATATAACACAGTGGCTCTGGCCCGAAGATGGACAAGACCGTGGTCACTTCTGTAGGAGGCAAGATGACGGTCTCATATCGGTTTTTGAAGATGATACCAGTGAAAACGAAGTACCCGACGATCTGTTGAAGTCGACGTCCTAAGATCTATGATAGAGTAATTTGGCGGCATGGGTCAGTTTAGACGTGACATATACACAGTGTGATCAAAAGTATCCTGACACCTGGCTGAAAATGACTTACAAGTTCGTGGCACCCTCCATCGGTAATGCTGGAATTCAACATGGTGTTGGCCCACCCCTAGCCTTGATGACAGCTTCCGCTCTCGTATTTTCAATCAGGTGCTGGAAGGTTTCATGGAGAATGGCAGGCCATTCTTCAAGGAGTGCTGCACTGAGGAGAGGTATCGAAGGCGGTCAGTGAGGCCTGGCACGATGTAGGCGTTCCAAAACATCCCAAAGGTGTTCTATAGGATTCAGGTTAGGAGTCTGTGCAGGCCAGTCCGTTACAGGAATATTACTGTCATGTAACCAATCCGCCACAGGCTGTGCATTAGGAACAGGAGCTCGATCGATTTGAAACATGCATTCGCCATCCCCGAATCGCTCTTCAGCAGTGGGAAGCAAGAAGGTGCTTAAAACATCAAAGCCGCGTGACCACTACGGCCGCAGGTTCGAATCCTGCCTCTGACATGGATGTGTTTAATGTCCTTAGGTTAGTTAGGTTTAAGTATTTCTAATTTCTAGGGGACTGATGATCTCAGATGTTAAATCCCATAGTGCTCAGAGCCATTTGAGCCAATAGTCCAATGTTTACACTCCTTACACCAAGCGAGGCGTCGTATGGCATTTACTGGCGTAATGTGTGGTTTATGAACTGCCGCTCGACTATGAAATCCAAGTTTTCTCACCTCTCGCCTAACTGTAATAGTACTTGCAGTAGATCCTGATGCAGTTTGGAATTTCTACGTGATGGTCTGCCTATTACACATTACGACCCTCTTCAACTGTTGGTGGTCTCTGTCGGTGAACAGACGAGGTCGTCCTTTAGGCTTTTGTGCTGTATGTGTCCCTTCAAGTTTCCACTTCATTATCATATCGGAAACAGTGGGCTTAGGGATGTTTAGGAATGTGGAAATCTCGCGTACAGATATATGACACGAGTGACACCCAATCACCTGACCACGTTCGAAGACCTTGAGTTCCGCAGAACGCCCCATTCTACTTTCTCACTATGTCTAATACCCACACAGGTCGCTGATATGGAGTACCTCGCAATAGGTGACAGCACAATGAACCTAATATGAAAAACGTATGTGTTGTGGTGTGTACGGATACTTTTTATCACATAGTGTATGTTGACGTATGTCACTCTCCGTAGTGGGTTCAGGTTGCGCAGGAGGTTGCGGCTAATGTGGTAATGCATAGACTACATCAGTCGACATGTTTCTGCTGCGGCGGGCTGGGTGGAGCTGGTAAAGTCGATGCCCAGATAACGGAATATTGTCGCTGTGGCCAACGTTGGTGGTCGCTTATCTTGGAATCCATGTCCACTGTTCATGATCATCGCTTTGTTAACACTGAGGTAACTACCCGACGATTGTACATAATGTTGGATCCGTGCTACGGCAGCGTGTATTTCTGTGGGCGGGCGTGCAAGAAGTAGGAGGTCGTCCGCTTAGATCGGGCAGTGGAACGTGTGGTAGCGCAATGGAAGTCCTGTAAGACAGGGTAGAAGGCCTTTGATGAGAGGCTCGACGGCGATAAAGTAAAAATAATGGATTGAGGACGTCCCCGCCTGACCAAACACCGAACGGGGATCGGTCCAGCCAGCCGTCCATTCACTAGTACCATCGATGGCACCGTAAATTGAGAGGCGAGTTGCGTGTATGAATACCGTGGAAACAGCATGCTTTCTGCCACCGAGAGGAGCAAATAGTGGTGGACCCAGTCGAAGCCGCTGCCGAAATCCATCGACACCAGTGCCGCACGGAGGCGGCAGGAAGCGCACAGCGCAATAAGGTCCCGAAATTCATCTGCGACGCTCTGAAGGGTGGCCTCGCAGCCTGGAAGTTTTTTGCTGTAGAGAATGTACTGCATGCAACAATGCACGCATGTGCGCCATGAAGAGAATAGATTTTACAATCCGCATTGAGTAACGTGAGGGGTTGAAAGTGGGTGATGTGAGTCCCTCCTGTCGTTTTCGGCACTGGTATGAGAATACCGTTACAAAGTCTGGTGGTGCGGGGAAGGAGTGATTGCGTAACTCCTGGGACATCAGTGAGCTGAAGGTCCGATAATATTCAACCGGAAGGCAGTCGGAGCCTGGGGATTTGTTTGCCGCGCCTTTGACCACCGTGTCCGCTATCTTGTCCGCTGCGATCGCTATCACAAAAGGTACCGCGTCCGCGTTGTAAAGGAGCTGCAGAACATAGTCACAAACCGCCACCGCTGCCGGTCCTTCATCCTAAGAACAGTGATAATGATGAACGAAGGGTTAGACGAGTGCTGCTTGAGTATTGATACAGTTTCCGGTCTGATCAATTGAGTTACCAAAAGAGACTCAGGACCAGTCTTCGCAGTTTTACTTCCGCCAATACCTCCTCTACTACGTCTGGAAGACTTTTATGTTTGGAAAAGAAGTTTCTTAAAAGAAGTAGGAAGGGAGAAGGGGAGAGGGTGGTGCTGGAGATGGGGAGGGGGAGGGAGGCAGGGGGGGAGAGGGTGAGACAGAGAGAACTCCTATATGTACATAATATCGAGTATTATAGACAATACTTCTCTTAAATTAGTAAGCAAGTCCCACAATAAGTAAGACCCACGAACTCAATAAAGAAATATAAAAAATTCTAATGTGGCTGGACGCAAACTAGCAACTTTACACTGCGTAAGACCACATCTATTACCACGGTGAACTTGCGAAACTGCTGCTTTTGTGATATAACTCAGAACTCATGAAGGCTATAAACTCCATATGTCGTTATGTTACGTTTAATTATAACAAATTGTACCAAGAACGAAATGCTTCTTTCAGTCTTCGATATACTCTTGCCTTGTACGGCGTACATTCATAATAATGCAGGTTACAATACGAAAACTGTAAATTACAGGATCCTCTCACAACCACTCCCCTTCAAACGCTAACAGAAGTTGCTAGTATTTCCTGTGGTCTTCGATAGCTGCGTCAGACGTCAAAATAACGCCACGTGTGCATGACGTCTTGTAAGCTGTAGGTTACTTGGTAGCAGAAAGCCTCGTTTGTCCCATAGACAATCTCCTCAGACACTGCAACACAAAGTTCCCTCTATTACAGTGCTCCCATTACGGGATTAAGACGATAACATGTCATGCTTCTACTTTGATTACTTTTATTTCTGTTGGATAAGAAGACTTCTAACAGCAGAAACGTTATTGTGGATGTTTCCAGAAATCCTTCCTAGCGAACACCATTTAGGTGAATTCAGTCGCAGAAGTTTTAAGTGTGTTTTGGACTACGTAACTACGAAGACTATCGAATGTGGAATTAATACTTATCGTAGTAAGACCAGACTGTATGAAACATAGTGCCACCACGTAGCTTACTTCACTCAAATCCCTGGGTTCAAAATTAAATCACCCAAAAACTAAGATCCATTGACGTGTGAAACCTGCAAGAAGGTTATACAGAAGTTATATGTAAGTTTCCAAGTACTTTGAAAAGTAGCTAACAGAGGGCACACTAATCGAATTACGTGGTGGTTACAAGTAATGCGCCGCAGCTCAGAGCTCAATTCCACAACTGAAACGCAAAATAACATTTTCGTACCGAAGGTGGAGGTTGAAATAACGTATTCCAGTGAACAACGCGTTTTTCTAGCAATGGAGTGGCACAGATTAAATTCAGTCCCACGGCGACAAGGCGCAGTATTCAAACACGATTTAATGTTCCTAAAGGTCCCGACGCGGAAACCATTTGCAGGCTCTTCGCCAAATTTCAGCGGACAGCCAGCCTGGGTGATGATCTAGCGCAGAATGTTGGCCCCAGGCCAACTGTAGTTACTCCTGAAAATATCGCCACGGTTTCTGGATTTATTCAACAAAATTCAAGAAAATACTCAGAAGAATTGCAACAGAAATTGGTCCGAAGTATCCCAGGGCGCAGTAAATACTGAAACAGAGCATGTATATGTTTCCATTCAAAATCCAAAGCCGCCAGGCCATATCTGTATGGGCTGTGTTACATGGGGTCAACATTGTGAACCAGATTCTCGCAGTGGCTGATAATGAACGATCTGATGTCGGCTGTATCTTGGTCAGGATGAAGAACACTTTCACTTGAATAGAGTCGTGAATAAACGAAACCTCCATAAACAAAATCTCCATCATTTTTGTGAAGCGAAATCACTGTACTCTTCTGAAGTTACTATTTGGGCCGCAGTAGCCGGGAGAGTCATTATCGGCCGGTCTTCCTTTTTTTCTTTTCTTTCTTTCTTTCTAGTGAGGGGCGGTCGCCAGAGAATGTTCTTACTTATTAAATGCGGATTATGCGGCTTCTTGCACAGGAAACGCTTTCGTAAGAACTTTTTTTTAAAAAGCGACAGTTAAAGGTTTATCATTTCTTTTTATGGCTTTCTTTTTTGAAATCCAATTGGTTTAAATTCAATATTTTAACAAATTAAATTTATTCAGTTGAATTTTAATATTTGACAAAAAGTTAATGTAATAAACAGTTTTCAGTTAACATTCTCTGTTGTTAATTTTATGTCAAATACTTTTCACAATACATTAAAAGTAGCACATAATTTCATCATTGTCTTTTCTGTAGTTGAAACATTCATTCTTCAAGTCACATTGATAACATACATAGGATAATTTTCAATAAAGCTGAGTATGTTTACATTAACATGGTTATTTAAATGTGTTACTCTTTTGAAATCTCGAAAAGTAATTTAAGCTTTTAAAAAGTTATTTGATGGACCAATATTCCACAATTCTTGAGGAAAACTTCACTTCTTCCTTTCTGTAGATAGAATTTTGCAATTTACCATGATCGAATAAAGAAGAATCAATTAACCGATAATTTTTTCGGTTTGTTTGGAAAATAACGAAAATACAGGAGAATATATCAAATTCTACAGAATTAAAATAATTACTGACATCTAGTAAAAATTTCTTTTTCCACTTAATCCTGCAATTTCTACGGTTTGTGGTTCAAAGAAAGATATGAGAATTTCCATATTTCTTAGTCTTTATTGTTCGAATTCAGGTGAACATTCTGGTTCATATTTAACCAAAAGAATACTAATTTCCATCGAGTTTATGATAATTTTAACTTCTTTTATTTCAACATCTACATCTACATACATACATACTCCGCAATCCACCATACGGTGCATGGTGGAGGGTGCCTCGTACCACAACTAGCATCTTCTCTTCCTGTTCCATTGCCAAACAGAAGGAGATAAAAATGACTACCTATATGCCTCTGTACGAACCCTAATCTCTCTTATCTTTGTGATCTTTTCGCGAAATGTAAGTTGGCGGCAGTAAGATTGTACTGCAGTCAGCCTCAAATGCTGATTCTCTAAATTTCCTCAGTAGTGATTCACGAAAAGAACGCCTCCTTTCCTCTAGAGACTCCCATCCGAGTTCCTGAAGCATTTCCGTAACACTCGAGTGATGAACAAACCTACCAGTAACAAATCTAGCAGCCAGCCTCTGAATTTCTTCTATGTCCTCTCTCAATCCGACCTGATAGGGATCCCAAACGCTCGAGCAATACTCAAGAATAGGTCGTATTAGTGTTTTATAAACGGTCTCCTTCACAGATGAACCACATCTTCCCAAAATTCTACCAATGAACCGAAGACGACTATCCGCCTTCCCCACAACTGCCATTACATGCTTGTCTCACTTCATATCGCTCTGCAATGTTACGCCCAAATATTTAATCGACGTGACTGTGTCAAGCGCTATACAACTAATGGATTATTCAAACATTACAGGATTCTTTTTCTTATTCATCTGCATTAATTTACATTTATCTATATTTAGAGTTAGCTGCCATTCTTTACACCAATCACAAATCCTGTCCAAGTCATCTTGTATCCTCCTACAGTCACTCAACGACGACACCTTCACGTGCACCACAGCATCATCAGCAAACAGCCGCACATTGCTATCCACCCTATCCAAAAGATCATGTATGTTGATAGAATACAACAGCAGACCTACCACACTTCTCTGGGGCACTCCAGATGATACCCTCACCTCCGATGAACACTCACCATCGAGGGCAACATACTGGATTCTATTACTTAAGAAGTCTTCGAGTCACTCACATACTTGGGAACCAATCCCATATGCTCGTACCCTAGTTAGGAGTCTGCAGTGGGACACCGAGTCAAGCGCTTTCCGGAAGTCAAGGAATATGGCATCCGTCTGATACCCTTCATCCATGGTTTGCAAGATATGTGAAAGAAGGGCGAGTTGCGTTTCGCAGGAGCGATCCTTTCTAAAGCCGTGCTGATGCATGGACAGCAACTTCTCTGTCTCAAGGAAATTCATTATATTCGAACTGAGAATATGTTCGAGAATCCTGCAACAAACCGGTGTTAAGGATATTGGTCTGTAATTTTGAGGATCCGTCCTTCTACCCTTCTTATACACAGGCGTCACTTGTGCTTTTTTTCCAGTCGCTCGGGACTTTACGTTGGGCAAGAGATTCTCGATAAATTCAAAAATGGTTCAAATGGCTCTGAGCACTATGCGACTTATCTTCGGAGGTCATCAGTCGCCTAGAACTTAGAACTAATTAAACCTAACTAACCTAAGGACATCACACACATCCATGCCCGAGGCAGGATTCGAACCTGCGACCGTAGCGGTCGCTCGGCTCCAGACTGTAGCTCCTAGAACCGCATGGCCACTCCGGCCGGCTCTCGATAAATGCAAGCTAAGTAAGGAGAATATACAGTAGAGTACTCTGTAAAACCGAATTGGAATCCCATCTGGACCTGGCGATTTATTTATTTTCAACCCATTCAGCTGCTTCACAACCCCATGGACGTCTATCACTATGTCCTCCATGCGGGAATCTGTACGAGATTAAAAATGGTTCAAATGGTTCAAATGGCTCTGAGCACTATGGGACTCAACTGCTGAGGTCATTAGTCCCCTAGAACGTAGAACTAGTTAAACCTAACTAACCTAACGACATCACAAACATCCATGCCCGAGGCAGGATTCGAACCTGCGACTGTAGCGGCCTTGCGGTTCCAGACTGCAGCGCCTTTAACCGCACGGCCACTTCGGCCGGCTGTACGAGATTCAAACGGCGGTATGTTTGTACGATCCTCCTGCGTGAAAGATTTCTCAAATGGTAAATTTAAAATTTCAGCTTTCGTTTTGCTGTCTTCCGTTGCCAGGCCAGACTGATCAGTGAGTGACTGGATAGAAGCCTTCGACCCGCTTACCGATTTTACGTAAGACCAGAATTTCCTTGGATTTTCAGCAAGATCTTTTGCTAAGGTATGACGGTGGTAGTGGTTGAATGCTTCCCGCATCACTCTTTTTACAGCAGCACGAATCTCTACTAACTTTTGCCTGTCCTGAATCTCCCGATCTTTCTTGTACCGCGAGTGCAACTGCCTTTGCTTCCTGAGCATTCTCCGAATTACGCTGTTAAACCACGGTGGGTCTTTTCCATCCGTAACCCACTTTTTCGGCACATACTTGTCCAATGCGTGATTTACAATGTGTTTAAAATTTGCCCATAATTCTTCCACGTCCATCGTACCGGAAGTAAATGAAGTCGATTCATTTCCTAAGTGGGATGCTAACAACTGCTTATCTGCTCTTTCTAGCAAGAATACTCTCCTAGCCTTCTTGATCGACTTTTTAACTTTCGTAATCATAGTCCTAATGACAACATCATGATCACTAATCCCTGTCTCAACACTGACACCGTCGATGAGGTCTGGCCTGTTCGTGGCTACCAGATCTAAAATATTTCCATTATACGTTGGCTGTCGATTTAGCTGCTCAAGACAGTTTTCGTATAATGTGTTCAAAAGTAATTCACACGACAGCTTGTCTGCACCACCTGTAATGAATCCATAGACATCCCAGTCTATACTAGGTGGGTTTGAAGTCGCCTCCGACTAATATAGCATGATCCGGGTACTTCTGCGATACAGAATGTAGACTCCCTTTGAATGATTCTGGAACTGTCACGGTGGAACCTGGTGGCCGGTAATAACACCCCACAATTAACTTTATTTCCCCTAGCCTTGTTAAACGTGTCCAGATGACTTCACAATCACACTCTGCTTTGACCTCAGTAGACACAATATTTTTGTCAACTGCAATGAAGACACCACCTCCTACGGTGTCTAATCTGTCTTTCCGATAGACGTTCCAGCACTCACTAAATATTTCAGAACTTCTTATCTCAGGGTTCAGCCAGGTCTCAGTCCCGAGAATAATTTGCACGCCACACGCTTCCTGGAGAGCATTAAATTCAGGAACTTTATTCCGAACACTCTGAATATTTACTGCTAATATCTTGATAGCTCAAGTCTCTTTATACTGAGCGCGTCCTGAGTTCCCTGCCTGCACGTCGACTGGTGAGTGTTCATCAGGACACCTCGCACTACTGCCTAGCCTAAAAATCCCCTATGTGCATGCCACAAGTACTCTGCTACCCGAGTAGCCGCTTCCTTTGTGTAGTGCACCCCTGACCTATCTAGGGGCGCCCTACAATTCCCCAACCAATTGTGCAAGTCTAGAAATCTGCAGCCAAATGGCAAATGGTTCAGATGGGTCAGAGCACTATGTAACTTAACATCTGAGGTCTTCAGTCTCCTAGAACTTAGAACTACTTAAACGTAGCTAAACTAAGGACATCACACACATCCATGCCCAAGGCAGGATCGGAACCTGAGACTGTAGCACTCTTGCGCTTCTGGACTGAAGTGCCTAGAACCGCTGGGCCACTACGACCGGCTTTTTATTTCAACAACAGAATAATTTTTAACGTACTTTCTTAGAACAGAATTTCCAAATCTTGAACTCCAAGTGAAAATTACTTAACTCCTTCTACAATTAAACTCTTAAAAAATCCTCCAAATAATTTTCACAGGTAAAGTACTTGTGGTTTTTATACTTTTTATTTTGCCATTATTAGGAATATATAGTTAATTCATTGACAAGAAACGAAAGTAAACGAATGACAACAGGTGAAGAAATAAATGCATCTTCTATTCTAGACAGAAAATTGTTTTTACAGTGATAACTATGAATAATTCACTAGATAACTGTTTATTAATCTTTATTGGATTTTCCATCATATGTTGAATAACCTGAACCATCATTTCCAGTAATATTGGAATTCATATAAAGTTGTGTATGGTTAGAATGGATCTGTCTGTCACCGATATTAAATTATTTTCCATTTCCTTGTTAGGAATATTTAAATTATTTTTAGTTTTCTCATTAACAGAGAAAGAATAATAATGGTAGACATCAATCTCATTCATTTACAAAGGGTCAAAATCATTAAGCTACTTTTAAAATGACTGTAACAGTTGAACAATTAGTGTCTATCAAATTATCATTTTATCAGTTATAGCAATTTTTAAATCCTGTATTGTATCAAAAATCGAAACATCTGCAGGATAATTTCGTTCAAAAATTATTGGTCCCCTGTAAAGGATGAGCCAGACAATAAGGGATTTTACTTTATTATATGAGCCTCCAACCGGTAACTTCATTTCTCCATTACGGCCAAGCCACGGCCGGCAGTGTTAGCTGCCTGTAAATTCTTTCGTACCACGGTCTAGTAACAGGAAATCAGCACCGAGAAAGGGCACCTTGTTCACGCGCCTCTCTCGTGTGCTGACGAGGTAACGCCGTCCCAGGCGTCGCTTAGCAGGCAACGCTCTGGAAAGTTCCATGCCGCCCGCACGGTTTGCTCGGTCCTGACCAATCAGGGTGGAGGAAGCCGCGTGGTGCGTCGAATATACCCGGCCGCCCGTCGCCGGGCCCCCTCTCTTGTATTCTTGCTCACCCGCGAGTCGGATGCGCGTCCTGTAGCATTGAACATCTCCCGCTTCTCCCGGTGCTACGGCACTGTGGACTTAGTTTTGGAAGACAACCACTTTCAGTAGCTTCGCGAACAATGTTCGCCAAATTGTAAGCTCTGGCTCACCCTCACCTCCCTAGGCCTATGTAGCCCCTTTTCATCATGCTTTAGCCAATAAATGGCCTTTCTCTAAAAATTACCCTATTATTCCACAACGCCCACCGCCTGCCCATACCCGCCATCTTGTACAAGTGGTGTCAGAAGTGTGGATACGTTCCCGTAGTGACTTTGTCGCTACACAAAATTTTTCCCGGCGAGACGCCGTGAACTTCGCGCATGGACTGCGCCAACCGGCCGCCACGTTTGCTCCACGTGGGCTGTGGCTGCTCCACTAAACACGCACAGGGCGCGCGCTGCAGCGAGGCAGCCCACGCTAGTCAGCCACGTGAGCCGGACGCCGCCGCGCTGCCCGCTGCCTGAGTTCGAGGGGCCTGCGCTGCGCTGCGCGACCGGCCGGGCCGCCGTCATCCGCCGCCGTCATCCGCCACGCCGCCGCCGCCCGCCGCTGTTACCGACGTGCCAGGGGCTGCCGCCATCGCCGACCGGCCGAGCCAGCGCTGTCCGCCGCCAACACATCTGCCGCCGCCCGAGGGTCCGGACACCGCCGCCGCCGCAGTCACTGCACCACGCCGTCGCCGCCACCAATGCGTCGCACCGCCGCCATCACCATGTAAGTCGCCGCGATGCTTACAACTATAGCTTCGACGATCTTCCGCCGCTGGATTGAGAATCTTTGTGGCCGTCCTTTTTTTGTAACAATCATTACTTTTTTCTGGTCACTAGCGTCCCATAAAATTGAAAACATGCCGATGGGAACACGAGCGACGGAACGGGATACCCCCGTAGAGGCACCTGTCTCGCAAGACCCGCTCGAGGCCATAAATGCACAAATGCGCCAGTTATTCCCACAAAATCAGGAGCTACTTGAGCAAAACCGCGTCTTGAAACAGACGCTGGAAGCTAGTGCGCGAACTTCCATACCTGTGGCTAGCTCCGCCCCTGCAACTAACACTAATTCTGTCTCTAATACAAACGCCACAATTTCTGCTAACATGGCGACTGTAAGCAATTTTCCTGCGGCTGATTTCATTCCCACCTTTTCTGGGAAGTCCCACGAAAATGTGGCTATGTTCTTACAAAATATTCGTGATGTGGGTCGCACGTGTGCCTGGCCGGATGATCTATTGGTCAATGTAGCCAGACTGAAGTTGACAGGGGAAGCCCGAATGTTCATAGAAACGGTAGACGAATTGCGTGACACGCACGAATTCGAAGTATTGGCCCGCGGATTGACTACGCGTTATTCCGATACCAGAGATACCGCATATTACAGAGATCAGTTATCAACCCTTAGGCAGAAGCCTAACGAGGATTTTGATGCCTTTGCAGATCGCATACGAGCAGTATCTTGTCGTACCTATAAGCTACGTGAAAATGCCAGTGAAAACAGAATTTTGCGCTCAGAAGCTGAAGCGCATGCAATTGACGCATTTGTTCGCGGTATTGACCCCCGCATCGGAGGAGAAGTCAAAGCAGCCTCCCCCACTTCTCTGTTTGAAGCTGTTCGTTTGGCAATGCTTCGCGAAGAGGTGTTGCGTTTTTGCGCTGCCGCCCCGCGCCCATCGGACCCATTACCGGTCCCAGCAAAAGAAGTATTTTGTCAGCGTTGTGGGAAGCCCAACCATACGGCAATGCGCTGTCGCGCGCCGTATTGCACTATTTGCCAGACGGTAGGTCATGCTAATAATGTTTGCTCCACAAAGTCACCATTTTCAAGTCAGATGCGCGGCCACCGCCGCAACGCGGGGTCGAATCAGGGAAACGCTTGGGGGGCAGGTTCCGCCACCCATCCGCGCCCCCGACAAAAATAATACACCCAGTTAGGACCGAAAAATGTAAAGAGGTGGAACACGTTAGTCTATTTGGCGTACTCGGGAACAAATTAGTTAGAATTTTAGTTGATACTGGTGCTCAAGTTAGTGTATTGTTTGTGGAGAAAAATGATCGAAGGGTGTTACAGCCACCCCGGTACCATATCAGTGGCCTTGGAGAGGAAGTAATTGTCCCTGCAGGTTCGTGTGTAGTGAATCTGCAAATCAACGAGGGTAAATACAGTCAGAGGATGGAGGTAGTAAGGCTAAAGAAGGGTGAATTTGACATCATACTAGGGAATGACTTCCTGCACCGTTATCAGGGGATAGTGGATTATCGAACGCGAACTGTGCAGTTCGGCGAAGCAATTCACCGATTTGCCAGTGCGCACCCCCGTCAGACGCGAGGGAGCTGCGAAAGGCGCCGTTCACAGTCTCCCATAAAACCGCAGATGTGGGCGATAAAAACCACTGACCCTGTGAGGATAAAAGGCGGAAGTGGAAAGATTCTCTGGATAGATGTCAAAAATCAAGAACAGCCTAAGACAGACATTCTGGTTGACCCGCTCACCCAGAATGATGTTTTAGATCGTCAGTCAGTACATATAAAGAGAAGTATCTGCCGACCGGGGAGGAGACAGAAGGGTTTTGCGATACCAGTAAGTATAGATAATTTTGGTGTAGAAGATGTTGTGATACCGAAGGGTACTATTGTTGCCAGTGGTCAGGAAATTTTTGAGGAAATAAGAGGAGCTGAGAAGCAGCGAAATAAAGATAAGAAAGGAAGGAGAACAAAGAAATGTTCAGTTAGAGAAGTGCGATATGTCGCGTCGACGATAAGGAGTCAGTTAGCGGAGAAGTTAGGTCATTTAAATAGTGAGGAGAAAAGGATGTTGCAGCCCGTATTAGAGGAATTTTCGTGGTTGAAGAGAGGCAGTTTCTACCGGCTACGGATTTGGTTCAGCACGAAATTCCGACCGGAGAAGCCGGGCCTATTGCGCCAGTAGTTCCACCCAAAAAAACAAGAAAGAAGGTAATACAACCGCCTAGACAGCAACGTAGATATGCTCTAAGGTCAAACCCCTATGATTTGCGTTCCTGAAAGTAGGTCTGGAATGGTATGTAAACAGTTGGAAAAGTCCTGCATGCAGCAAGAGAATCAATTGACGGAAAACACCGTCGTTACTATACATTTAATTAAGTTGTGCATGTTAGTTATAAGTAGACATAAGAATTGGCAACCATTGGTAACTGGTAATAGAATTTATGATGTCACACGCTAATGGAAGTGATGGAAGTTATGTAATCATTTTGTCTTGTCATTTATCGTCTCCAGTAATGTTATCATAGCAGTCGAGAATTAAAAACACAACCATTCTTTAATCATGGAATTAAGGGGAAAGTTGTCCTTGTCAAAAGAACACGTAGAGAAAGAATCAGTTAATCTTGTATATTTCAAAGGGAATCACATTTCACCTGTTAATTTAGTGAATAGTGCACGAACACAGCTATTAAAGCTTTACCATAAAAACATGATACTAATACGCCTTCGTAACTGCCAGTAGATCAGTGACTACATGCAGCCGTCTACCTGTACTTTGAAAGACGCCCTATTACATGTATGTTTTGCTAAATTATCACACAACGATAAAAACATGAATAAATACGTCCAAGTTAAACAACCAATATGTTACTCTAAAGTAAGTCTTCCCCAAGTGCTATTTTATTGTTTTCATGATGCGATGTGAACAGACAACAAGGTAAGTTTTTTGGTACCACGTATTTCTGTATATTAAATGCCACGGAAGGAGTCGCGTAAATACCGCCGCTGTGGTCTACAGCTGTTCACATGCGGCGAGTCCCGCCCCTCCCTCTCACAGCCTGACGAGAGAGAGCGGCCATTGCAGTTCCCCCTTCCCCACCCACCACCTCTGTCTTTGGTGCGTGCAGCATCTGCACCTCTCCCCTCGCCCCTCCGCGCCACCCTACCATTGCCCTGCAGGCCACGTGCCTCAGCCACGCTACACATTCCTACATTCGTACGTTGCAGTTTAAACAGCAAACCTAAAGGGATAGTTATAGAAATAAAATCACCAGCTTAATATTGCCCTACAGATTTTATTAGTCTTATCTAAAGACGGGAATCTATTTTTGACGTCTACCCGTGTTTTCAGTAAGGAACAAAATCGTGAGAGAGAACTTTTTCCTGGTACGCATTGTCTAAACCGTCAGGATTGGAAAACATTGGAATTTCAGATCGATCTCCGGCTATGTTGGATCACCACCACGGTTAATAAACGGATCTATATGGCGTCAAGAAAGCCGGCACTTGCCGCTATATCTGTCCTGTAAACGACCACTGTGTGGGAAACGCGTTAGCCAAGGAGTTGGGTTTGGAATGCCATCGCAAAATACAGTTTATCTAGAAGCCTAACACCTGCCAGTTACCTAAATTTTAGAAGAACAGAGTGTTTAAATAAAATAATTGGAACCCGATAGTTTTGTGACCTCTAGCGATTTAAGTTATTAGAGTCCCTTAGAAAAGAACATCCTCCATGCATAACTGTAGTAAACAACATAACTCTGGAAGAAAATTTTGTGACTGTACCGAGAGATAAACTCCATGCGTAGCAAGAGGACGGACCCAGCGTGGACGCCAGTTATGCCGCCGAGCCAGTGAAACCGGACGCAGCCGTAGTGTCAGCTGCGCTGTCAGCAACTTACAATCTCACGAGCGCGACGCGTGTCGCACCTTAGCACCTCAAGCTGCACTGAATCTCAACACAGAAATTCTTAACCATGATATAACGAACCCTGTGAATAACTTTATGCACATTTTCAATAGTCAGGAACTTACTTTGCTCCCTACACACTTTTTATATGACAAATGAACTCTAATTTTATTATAAACCAAAGCACCGACAGGTAAGTCATATCGACGTCTTTGAGATGCAACCAGCTTCGTCGAGCCGCCAATATTGATTATATGGAAGCAGGTAAGTAAGAGAATTAACAAAAGGAACAACAATCATATCCTTGAACGATTGACTGGGCGACTGATAACCACAAATATTTGCAAAAACAAATCAACACCGCAAACAGCATATCACATGTTTAATAATTATTGGTCTGTTCATTGAAGGCGACACAAAACCACTTTTCATCAGAGTCTTGTTAAAGGAAGTATTAACGTGACATCACACTATTCCATAGCATTACACACAACATTGCCATTACTTAATGACAGTTTTCTTGTGGGTAGAAGTACCAAAGATCAGTTGGTATGAAAATACAAACGAGAGCTTAAAGGAATACCAGGGGATGCTTACATTGATTTTGCTACGAAATGTAACTGGAGGATAAGGAAGTTTTGTTTGAAGGAAATAATATTTTAAACTTTTGCTTTGTTGCGGTTTTGCCATGTCTTGTAGTATCACTATGACGAGTTGCCAATTACTTATGTCTAATTACTTGTGTCCAATTACTTAAGTCCATGTATTATTGTTGTTCATTTTCACTGTTTTATTACTACCTATTTAGAGAATTTTGCTAAAGTTTTGCCAGCACCAGTAATTTAGTATTTGTATCAACCTAGTGTTTCCATGTGTCGCTGTGTTACTATATTGATGAGGATAGTCATTTTGTAGGATTTCAAGTATGCTAGAGTAAGTTCCCGAGTACTGCCAATTATTTGTTTAATAATAATGATGTCTTAGGTAATAAATTCTTTTGGAAGGGTAATATAGGATGTAACCATGCTTTATTTTCATTTGTATCTGAAAGTTTATCTGGAGGGATATACCACATGCCTGCCGCCGTGATAGGTAACATAAACAGAGTGAATCACGCCCACAGAACGAGCAAGCTTTGGCCATATACCTAGTCTGTTGGATGAACAAGAGAACCACACCCGCAAGGGCACGTACCTTACGTGACGCGGCTGGCACCCGCGCGGTCCCTCAGCTGTCTGTGTCGTTTCTTCACTTTTCCATTTCGCGACATAGTCCGTCCTATCCACTTTCATCTGACAACTTTCAACCGAACAACGCGTTTTTCATTCTATTACCCGGGCGTATCCTAACACAAAACTATTCAGCCCAGACTTTGATCTTCCATCTCGAAGAAGAGTTCACGAGAACAGTGTTCCGTGCTCTCTGACGACAGCTGATCAGGCAACGTCAGACGCGGACCGCGTCTAGCCCGCAGCTAAACGCCAGTAAGCGGAAATCTCTGTTCAAAACCTTGAGCCTTCTTTGTTTCCCCATTTTTTTTTCGAAGGAATACCGATTATTGAAGTAGTAGCATTTACTGTATGACGTGTCCCAGGACACTGCGATACAAGCAAGGATAGACGGAGTTTTAAGCAACCAGCTGGGCCCGAGGAGGCCAGCACTACGGAGTTACAGAGACGGCGAGTTTAGTCGCAAAATGTTGAGAGGATAAAGACGGCAAATTTGGTCGCAAAGTAAAGTTAGTCGCAAAATGTTGAAAGGATAAAGAAGGCGAATTTGGTCGCCAGTAAAGTTTTTTTTATGTGAGAGAAGTAGAGTTTGAGGAACAAGTATGAAGCAGCTATCTTGGAGTCGCAGAACTGTCATTTACACAGTTAAGTAGGCGACAACGTCGTGTCAACGATGCGCCATGCACTATACCTTCATAAAGGGAAAGTCCTTCAGAAATTACGCTCAACTTAGTCTTTTCTAATCCAATTCCTTATACTCTCTGTGTCCACTATGGACATCGTCGAGTTTTGTTTCTCTCCTTTCGTTAGCAACAGTGTTGACATCCTACGACACTATCTATGTCCCACCTGCACCAAACTGGTGTCACTTTTCTTTGTCACTCTCACTTTATGGTGTTTTGTAAATATATTGATACATGAGAAACTTCCTCTCACAATGTGAATGTTATTGCATTTGGATGGTTAGCTCAAAGAGGCATTTAACTTTCTTTGTTTACTGATATGGCATGTGCAGTAAATTTAATGATATTTGTGTACTTCATTTTTATATTTTCATGTTTATGTAAGAATTATGTTTGGGCTCAAATGGATTTCATAGGAACTTGGTTACGAACCAACTTACTAATGCATAATTTTAAACAGAACCCACTGTAACAACTCATCTAGCTTTGTCACGCGTAATCCCACTTCTGTTTTGTTGGTCATTGTTGAAAAAAAAACATATCGATTACGCATATCTATTCCCCTTTATTCAGTAATGCTATACCCCTTTTTGTGACATTAATATTCGTCACTTTGAAGCACATAAATACGCTCATCTGGCGCAGGAGCCCAAGAACACGTGGAGAGAGCGTAAAATACAGACAGCGCAGTGAACAGCGTCGGTAAGCTTCATCGCTCTCTCCCGCTCTTACACCTGACGCTTGCTTCTTGCACGTAGCCGCCTCAGCTTCGCTCCTCAGCTGCCGCGTGCTGCTCTGACGCGGCGCTGCCCTTGGAAGTTATCTGCCGCGCGCCTTTCTGACTTAGCGCGAGATTCCGCCTTGCAGTCAGCTGCCACTCTGACGTAGGCTCCACGCAGATCTTCCGCAAACGGTTCCTGTTGGAACACCACTTATAACCTTTTATGCCTCTACGGCTTACTCACTTAGTATTCGCGCCACTTATGTTTTTTATACCTGGGAGCTTTTTCGTGATTCCCTGTTTTATCTAAGAAATCAAATAATCACCTCCTATCGTCAATTGATGACTTGCTAGATCATGAAAAAGGACAAATTTCTTACGTTCGCCTGTTAGCACACCTAAATTAATGGCAAACCGCCACTGAACACCATACAAACATCATACCCAGTGCCAAGATAACCCTGGTCACTATTATACTAATATGGACCTAAAAAAAAGAGAAAACAAAAACCTATCAGGCATGTGAGCTCCCTTAGTTTTAAGAGTGAAACTGAGATGTCAACTAATGTGGAAAAACTAGTGTAGTGTAGTGAAGTGTTCCCTTAGTGATAAGTCCGTTTTTAAACGTGTTTGGGGCGTGTGAATCTCCCCTCATACCCTCCCTGCGCTGAGTTCCAGTGCACGGACCTGGCCACGGCCACGCCCCCTTCCCGCCGGCAGCCTGCGCGCTGCCCGCTGAGGACACCACACCACGCCGCCTCGCGCCAGGCGCCCCCGCAGTGACTCACCAGTGATGATATCTTTACATTTTCAACTTATTTTAACAAAAGCAAAAAAAAAGACATTTTACTTCAACTTAGCAACAAGAACACTTGGCATGTTTACCTAATTCACACTGTTATGTTTTGTTCTAATTTTGTGATGATTTTATGATGTTTTGATGTTTTATGATGTTATGATGTTCTGATGTTTTATGATGTCCTGATGTTTTATGATGATTCTTGTATACACACAATATTGTTGACATGTGTAAGCTCCCTTGCGACCCTTAGGAGGTCTTTAGAGTCTCTATACCCTCCCATAGATTAAGACCCCTGCCGTCTTCCGTGAGAGCCAATGTTCACTTTCTTTTGCAAGATAAATTTGTTTACATTCAAATAATAATTGCATTGAGCGAATTCACATACGTTCTCCGCTCCCACGGAAGGGGGAGGAATGTAAAGGATGAGCCAGACAATAAGGGATTTTACTTTATTATATGAACCTCCAACCGGTAACTTCATTTCTCCATTACGGCCAAGCCACGGCCGGCAGTGTTAGCTGCCTGTAAATTCTTTCGTCCCACGGTCTAGTAACAGGAAGTCAGCACCGAGAAAGGGCACCTTGTTCACGCGCCTCTCTCGTGTGCTGACGAGGTAACGCCGTCCCAGGCGTCGCTTAGCAGGCAACGCTCTGGAAAGTTCCATGCCGCCCGCACGGTTTGCTCGGTCCTGACCAATCAGGGTGGAGGAAGCCGCGTGGTGCGTCGAATATACCCGGCCGCCCGTCGCCGGGCCCCCTCTCTTGTATTCTTGCTCACTCGCGAGTCGGATGCGCGTCCTGTAGCATTGAACATCTCCCGCTTCTCCCGGTGCTACGGCACTGTGGACTTAGTTTTGGAAGACAACCACTTTCAGTAGCTTCGCGAACAATGTGCGCCAAATTGTAAGCTCTGGCTCACCCTCACCTCCCTAGGCCTATGTAGCCCCTTTTCATCATGCTTTAGCCAATAAATGGCCTTTCTCTAAAAATTACCCTATTATTCCACAACGCCCACCGCCTGCCCATACCCGCCATCCTGTACACCCCCAAGAACTACAGTTGATTTAAATTTAGCAATAATATCTGTTTCTCAATTAAAATACTCAGTATTTTTAACAAACAATCCATCAGATCAATTAATAATTACATTTATTGATATGAATGCAACAATGTTAGGAACATAAGTAGCTACTGTTTTTATTTGAGTTTAATAATTTGGTTACTAAATCCCAGGAGACTTTACAATTTTTATCCCTATCTTATTTAACATCATTCTAAGTTATATTTCAAATTTCAGGTGTTTCAAACTGTATATTAGGTTTCTTTGAATGAATAAATTTTTCCAAGTTTTTCAGTTTGTATTGACCAACAGGAGTTTCTACTGTTTCTCCATTGGTATATACTTTATTAGTTTTTGTCATCATATCTGGAGTAAAAAAGTTGTATGAAATCAACTACTGCAACATTTTATAAGTATCTCTCATAGGAACTGTTAATCTCTTTTTGGAAACACATGAATTTTTGCTTAATTGAGATGACCCGGTCATTTATTATTAATAAAAATTACAGAAATAAGTTACAGTTTGGAAACAAAAATAAGAATTCCAGAGAAGAAACCGAAAAATAAACATGGTAAACTTTAGCTGAATTCTATTCAATGTTCAACAATTAGTCCAAGTACATGTGGGAAAATAATTTATTTTAGGTTCTGGTTGGCTAAATTGGAATGAAATTAATCATTTGAATGTTTATTCTAAAAGTCTTGGTCAACCGAAATATTAAAAAAATTCAACCAAAATATAAAAAATTATCAAAAGTCCGAAAAAGTTGAAGATAAAATTTATGAAATAATTGCTTGTTTTATGGAAAGTAATGATGTAGTTATTCCATTAGATGAATGTGAAGAGGATTCAGTTATTTTATGTGATGATTTCATCTTGAAACTCAATATATAGTTAGAGAATACAGAGTCCGCAAAAAAAATGTATAAACACTTTAAGGAATGAAAAGTATTACTTATGTGTTAATTTTAGATTCAATAATTGATCATACATGTTGTACAACCTTCAGTTTAGCAGATGGTTACTTTAAATGTTCAAAATGTCCGTCATTGGCGGGTATACACATAACAGAACGACGAGCATTCGCCACAACTATGTCTGTCAATGTTACGATGGAGATAGGTGCTCATGTTTCTGTAATCTCCTGGCGAAGTTTTCCCAGCTTGCATGGACATTATCTTTCACATATCCCCACAAGTAAAAGTGCATAGGTGTTAGATCTGTTGATTGAGGAGGGAACTCAATGGGCCTTCTTCATTCAGACCAGTGCCCCAGGAAACTGTCATCAAGGAAAGCTCATGTGACTGGGTGATAGTGCAGTGGCACCCCATCCTGTTGGTAGAGGAACTTTTCATCAGCTCCATAAAGTGCAAGCACACCTGTCAGAATTGGTGTGCATAACATTTCCAGGTACACTTCTCCAGTGACAGTAGCATCAAAGAAATAGGATCCTACTAAGACCCTAGATGATAGTCCACATCACACAAGAACCCCTGGTAGATTGACCGCTTTATCTACATAAACATGCGGATTTTCCAGTACCAATAAAAACTGTTATGCCAATTCATGGTTCCATTAAGTTTAAATTTTGCCCTGACACTCCACACTACCTTCATCACAAATTGTTCATCATCAGTTACCATTTGCTGATACCATTTTCAAAATTACATTTTGTGATTAGGATCATCATTATTACTTCTGTGCAGTAATCATGGAATGTAATCTTTCCACTTTGCAACTATCAGAATTCTTTGTACACATGTACTGCTAACCCCCACTTCACATGCACATTGCATACCACTTCTGTGGAGAATTAACAAATGTTTCCAACACAAGAGCCAAAGAAGCAGGACTTGTAGTTGTACACTGTCTTCCTGATCTATCTTTGTCAATATCTCAAATCGTTCCATGAAATTCAAACTTGTCAATGATGTATTTAATTGTTAGGTATGTTGGCGTTTCTGTTCCAACTCCTGCCTCCACTGGCATTGCACTTCAACAACATTATAAAACTTGAAAAAACACAATACATTTTTGTTGCTCAAATGTCAAGCGTGCTCCAGCCATCTTGTTTCCCCAATACTGAGATGAAAGTACTAATACCTGTTGAGCCAAATACCATACTACAACACACTCATAACTCAAATCGAACTACAATACTGATATCTCGATAGAGCCTAACAGTAAGTGTATACATTTTTCTGGCGGACTCTGAATTTTACCCATGGAAGACATGAAGGAATAGATTGTTCTTACTGAGCTCAAACTTATTCAAAAATACCGAAACTATTAGTCAAAGATAATATCAATTTTTAAAATATTTTTAGACTGAACGATACAAATTTAGATCATTTTATGATGAGTTCGTTGGATGTGTTTTAAAAGTTGATGATTTTAAAGAAATGTGTAGCAAATGTTGGAATAATGATGGATTCGGTTTATTAGAATAGATATTACGATAAAAATTAATAAAATTAAGTATAGAGATAAGACTAAGAAAGCATAAACTCTATACGTGAATGACTTCTTTTCAAATGATGGAAAATCTGTGTTGGCAAATTAATAGTTTCTTTTTCAAAGATTTCATCTATTTCTAGACCATTGTTTTTATGCTCACTAACTCTTTCTGCATCACGATCGATTGGATATAAAGTTGATATTATTGTGTACAGAAAACATTTTTGATCATCATTCTTAACATTAATTACAGCTTTTCATTTTTTTGTAGATCAATATAAGAAGAACAAAAAATTGTATTGTGGCTTTTAACACACAATTCTAAATTATTTATAGAATTATATCCAAACCACATTCTTTTCTTGTTCTTCCAATTGTATTGATAGCTTATTTGTCGATCATTGGTGATAAACTTCTAAATCAATTGTTCTTAGCAAAGTTACATTATTTGTTTTAAAATTAAATTTTTGTGTTTAATCTTGTTTCTTAAATGTAGAACAAGATTTTGAATTAACTTTAATCGATCTCCTTTTTTATAAAAATATTCTTAAATTTACTTCCTCTCTAATGTGATTAAAAATTATTTTTGTTCTTCAATATTATCAGTACTATTTCATAAGTTATTATCCTAAACTGAAATGCTGTAGTTTTTCTATTAATTCATTTATTTGTTTTAAAATAATCATTGTCATCTATAAAACTATAATCTGATAATTTTTTCTGATAGTTTTTGTTTAATTTTCTGATATTTTTCGTTTGCAAATAATTATTAGCATTTTGACTATGAAAATTTTATCAGTAAGATTGATGAATCATTATTTATTAATACTGGCCTCATGATTTTCGATAAGCTGTATTAATTCTCATTTGTGAGATTAGAATAAGTCTTTAAATTCCTCATGTTAAAAATTGCCTGAACATCTTTTAAAATTCATTATCAATATTATCAATAGTACCTTCAGATTTTTCGAAAAGAATTAACTCTTGTTAACTTAGTTTCAAATATCTTCTTATTATCTCATCTTACAAATTTCATGAAGTTGTTTTAAAGATTATTGACCGATCTACTATTATAATTATTATTAATATTGATCCTAGGATTTTCAGTAAGTTAGATTAATCCTTGTAGTATTAAAATTAGAATAAATTTAGAATTCTTTATTTTGTAAATGTTTGGAAATTCCTTTATAGTTCTGTGCCTCAGTTCACTCTTATTATATTTTTCAGTTAATGCAGTTAGATATTTCTCCTCAGATTCAAATAGCCTTTTCCCTTACAATAATACTGTAAATTGAAGTAATTCAGAAAGCCTTTTTCATCAGAAAACTTCTGATTTCTACCACCATCAGTGTATGTAATAACTACATTATATATATATATATATATATATATATATATATATATATAGAACTTGAAACGTTTGTTTTTGAAATGCACCCATGAGTTCATCTTTGTCTCGTTAACTAAGAGGGAACAAATAAAATAAATTTATTTTGTTAAATATTAAATTTTTGACTGAGTAATTTTTAAATTTAAATTTAGACTGATTGAGTTTCAAAAAAGAAAGCCATAAAGAAAAACGATAAATCTTATATTATTGCCCTTTTAAATAAGACTGTTATAGAAAAATTTACTGCGCCACAATCTGCATTGGTAACTACTAACGTTACTTTGAAATTCTGGAACACTTTGTCGCCACACAGGCACTAACTGGTGCATGCAAGATGGGAGCAGATCGCATCGCACCGAAGAGGTGTTTTGCTTTGTTGATGAATACTTTATGAATGGGCATTGCGTAGGATTATTGCATATTTATGGTGAAGGGATGGACTGGGGTCCATATTCGCCTTATCTGACTCACTGTGACTACTTTTTAGAGGACGCATTGAAAGACAGTACCGGAACCATTGCACTGTGATCGAAGAGCTTGAATCGGCGATCTGTGTGGTATCAAAACCTATTTCTGCTAACACTACAGGACATGATGGCCAATTTCATTGTTTGTCTGTGCCACTTACGTACTGCAAGTGGCGGACATTTCTAGAAGACTGTGTTGTGATTGTTGCAATCAACTGCTTGCACAGGACGAGTTAATCAGGCACGCTGACTCAACGAGCTGCCCAACTTTCAGCAGCTTTCGAAGTATTTCTGTAACTTTTGCACAAAATTCTCACACCTTTTTCACTAAACATATTTGTTGTTTGAATCGCCAATCAATATTATTTGATTTTCAAATCGGGGGCTCCATCCATATACAGCTTGTGCCAAATTGTAACATTGCGTTTAACATGGTTGTGAAGTGAGCGAATAGTAATCAGGTGTCATATGCCATCACTTCCTGACACTCTGTGGGACGGTTCACAGTTTAACCCCAGACATTAGGTAACAACCTGCTAAACAGGAACTTCAGATGTCAATCTTCTCTTCTCTTTTTGTCAGAAAACTTCCGATTTCTACCACCACCAGTCGTAGCACCGTTACTTGCGGTTTGAGCGCTATCGTACCAGTGTACATTGGCTTGTATACAAAGACCGGTATATGATTCTACCCCTAGACCAATAAAGGTATTCCGCTATATAGTGATGAAATATGTTTCAATATATAGAATTACAACACGTATACTCTCCGTGATTGCAGCATATGAAATAGTATTTCTGCACAAGATGGACCAAGAAGACATACAGGGTTTAGGGGAAAATGTCACACTTGGCGATCGTCGTGCGAACCCCGTTCAAGACAAATGTGCATCTAGCAAAATTTAGCTCCAACAATAGGTTTAATAGAAACGAGACCTCAAAACCGCGAGTCTGGCAACGTTGTAACTGCGTGTGACATGTAGCCTGAACTGTGTCGTGTGCTGGAGCTGTCCCGTTAGCTCATTAAGATCAGGGTATGCTATGGCGAACGGATATGCCGACTCGACGATGTTCGAGTCGCATTCACATCAAACACTTTCCTTTTTCAATTAAAGCATCAAGTAATATCCAGTTTACACCTCTACAGTGCGGTATCTTATGTATTTATTACTTTTAGTGTTACCTTTATTTAAACATTGCGACGTAACGTGAACTTCTTACAGACGTGAGGGGCGTGACACTGAAAAAGCCAACAGAAAATAACAGTGGACACAGTAACATCGTCCGTATCCAATGAATTACAAAAAACACTTGGGTAGCCTACAGTAGATTGCACATTATGCTACGCACAGTAATTCCATTCTGTATGTCTGACGTCCAGGGTTATCTTCACAGAGTCGTTTCGTATACGTACGATCGATGTTCACATCAGGGAAGACGTTCAAAGCGAACAGCTTGTGTTTGCTAACACTTCGCCCCTCGATGGATGGTACTTTGCTCAACCCTACACAGTACACATGCATCCACCACTTCCGAAGGGCATTCGAACAAGCTATTACGACGTGAACATCCATGGGTAAACTTGTTCCTTAAGTATCTCCACAAATAAAAATCTGGTGGATTAAGACTCATGGTAAGTGGAGACCAGACCATTGGACCCCTACGACCAATCAATTTCCCTGGAAATGCTTCATTTAAATAGTTACACACATTCATTACATGGCGGTGCACCATCATGCTGAAACCATAGCTGTTGCCGAACACCAAGTGGAACGTATTCTAATGCTTCAGGCAAAGTATTGCAAAGAAAGGTACGATACATGGGCTCATTCAACTTGTTCGCCAATAGATGAGGGATCAAAAGCACTCCTCCCACGATTGCAAAGCGCAGGTTCATGCCAAAGCGTGTCGGAAAGGCAGGTTCATGGGTAATATGTGGGTTGTGTACCGACCAATAACAGCTGTTGTGGAGTTACAAAATACTTTCACTACTGAAGCTATATTCGTCGGTCCATATCACGTTATTTATAAAATGTTCGTTATCTTCTACTTGGTGGAAAAGCCATTCACAAAGTTGTATTCGTCGAATGTTGTCTTCTGGCCGCTGGTGGTGAGTTAACGTGTAATGATATGGATGCAGTTCCTCACCATGCTCACTTTAAAACCAGTCTTTGAGATGTCTGGAACAGCCTTGCAATGTCATTGGTACTTCGCCGAGGTGACTGGCGAATGTCAATAAATCGTTCTCGGTTTTCAAGCCGCGTCAGCTCGAATAAAATCCTCGAGCTTTTGATGACCATCTCCGCCATCGTCGTCAGGAGTTCGCTGACTGCCGGGGCTGCTACGGTTTCTCGCTTGTGTAGGCCTGATGGCGTCATCAGCAGCCAATCAGATAGATCCAATGTGGCGTTAAGTCGACCCGGGCAACTAGTGGAGTTATTGCCCGTAACATCACCGGTGACATTAGGTGACGCCAGGGGCAGGCGCCGCGTTTGAATCTGCCGCTCCCGCGTCGCGCATCTGTCTTTACTTTCTATCGATGTCCAGCGCCCACCCCCATGCCCTGCCGAGTGTGTACCCGTGGTCTCTGTTGAAATTGTTCTTGTTTAAACGAATCTAGGCTGCTTCCTTAACAAGCAATAAACCGTAGCAGCCCCGGCAGTCAGTGAACTCATGACGACGATGGCGGAGATGGTCTTCGAAAGCTTGAGGATTTTATTCTAACTGACGCGGCTTGAAAACCGAGAACGTTTTATTCATCTATGCTGTTGCGAAAGACTCCGAGGACACACGTGACTGGCCAACGCTTTCAAGAATACAATACTCCATTTGTGGAGTACGTTTAGTCCTTGGACGATCTCTGTTCAGTACTTGTGAACGAGGATAACCGATTTCCCGAAGGTGTTGCTCCAAGCGACAGAAAACATTCTTATCGGTATGGCGCCTTGTGGAGTACCGTGCATCTTCTGCACGAGCAGCAGCAGCTCGGTTGTCGGATGGATCCAGCACCAAAAGCATATCGACTTATTCATCGTTTGTGTACTCCATCGAGAAGGTGCTCTGTATGAGTTTGACAGGGCCGGTTACGGTTGTGCACTGCGCGGTTCGTAGATACATGCACGCAGTTTAATGGCTCCCATTGTCATATAATAGGTTACTGTAATGTGATAAAATGATGTCCTTCTTATAAACGACGAGAACTATGGAACGGACGCCTAAAAAATTAGGAAATGAACCTGACAATGATTCAATAAAACGCTCCGTGGTGGATTTCAGTTTGATGTCCCAGCAGCCTACTGAGTCACTACGACAGCTGGTACGGTAGTCTGGGGTGATACTCGTTCCTCTGTAAAATCCGATGCGCCGCTCGATGTGACAGTGTTGCCATGTATTTCCAAATGCACGTGATTAGATTGTGCTAGATGAACTTGACTTGAATCTGGATTAGTGATGCATGCCGACCTCTTGGTGCGGCATTTTTTCTTCACTCTGTATACACTTCAATATTCCGTGCTCTACAGTGTAGATGCTTTTAGCTGCTATTTCAGGTATTTCAACACGTTTTAGTAAAATGTGAGTCTCTGTCACATCATTTCTTTTCCTCTAAGGTTCGGAATAAGTAAGTCTTCTTCCTTTTCATAGATCAGGAGTCTGTGGATTACGTTCTGAGTCGTGGCGGGACCGGCACTAGTAGTATCTCTGACATAAGTACGATCGATTTCCTAGCACAGAGGTTTGTCTTGGGGCTTGGGCCGGCTCGGGATACAAGAGAGTGCCGACCGCGAGTAAGGGGGAACAACGCTTTGAGAACGGAGGGCGGCAGTGCGCGAGTCGGCGATTGGCTGACGGTCAGAAGGGAAGACGGCGTGCCTGAGGCCGAGTGACGTTGATCACGTGGTTACACTGGAGGCAGCGGGAGTTGGCCGGCGCTGTGCATTCTCCGGCAACCTCGTGAGCTGTGGATGTGCCCGCTTCCTAGGACGGACATGCTGTTAAGGTCTTGCGAAGTGATGGTCTGACATCTTCGCAAAATCGCCCCAGCATCAACACACCCAGTTAAGTACTCCAAGTACTAAGAGTGCTTAGTTAACTGTGATTGTGATCGCTGTTGGTATAGTAAGACGTTGCTGGACGCGTGATGCTATGTGTGTTTGATTTCATTTGATGCCTCTTACTAATCGTGTGCTCTGCTTCCACGTAATATTGATGTATTTGCAGGATGTTAGTTCATCAGCTATTATTAGCAAGTGTTTAATTGGCTTACGATATCGGTTTATCCATGCCAATATGTCCTCTGCGGGCAATCTGAGTATTTATTTCTAAAGGTTAGTGTGTTGAGTTTTGGAGGCTCACGTAAGGTGGCCAGTATGTGTGTCATTAAGTTCTAGTGAGTGTCGGTTCTCGTCAGCCAGTTCATTTCCCACTCTTAGCATTCGTTTATCAGGTATTGTTTCACTTAAAGAAAGGACTTGCGAGTAAAATTAGTTGTTGTTTAACCTTGATTTTTATAGAGTTAATTTACTGGTCAATCTTGAGTGTTAAATTTAAGGAAAGTTTTTTTTGACCTCCTGTTGTTGAGTGTGGTCCGTGTTTCAGTGAGGTGAGGCAGCGTATTACATGTTTGGCTTACGGGCGGTGGACTTCGCCTGAGATCGTGTGTTCCTCTTTGGTAGTGTTTGACGGGTTCACATTTCTGTGGCCTACTCGATGTGGGGTTGCAAACGGTTAAATATTACTTCCCTCAGTCGGCCTTACAAGCTTGGGCCTTACTTCTGTTGTCACACATTTATGACTGTACAAAGTTGTAACTTTCTATGCCCTAAAAGCCCATCTAACAAGCCAATGGGCATTTCAATAATTTCGTGGTTCGCTCTGCAAGGTTCTCTAGTCTAGTAATTTGCAAATTGCACAAGTTATGTTTTAATAAATATGTTCTAAGTATTGGTGTTAAAATTGCGGCTGGGTGTCCACTGTTATTTTGCATGTAATGTTAAAGTATTGGAATTGAAAGGGTGTTAAATAACGTGTCTTAACTAGAGTTGCTTTGTTAAAGTTATGGTCAAATTCATCCTTAGTGGCGTTTCTAAATGAGTGGCGTCTGCCAATTTTTATGTGAGATTATTTTTGGTAGTTAATAAACACATTGGAATTGAAATGTTCACTGTATTGGGTCAGCTCTTCCATTCGCTTTAGATTTAAAGGTTAAACAAAGCAGGTGTTAAGTAAAAACATCCTACGTACCATAATTTTCAGGCACTAATGCAATAGCTGACATAACTTAACGGTTGCCTTGTTTTGTATTGCATTCCTACAAAATTTAATTGACTCCCAACGCCCACTATGCCCACGTTTACATTCAAAATCTTTCGTTATACAACTGATTTTCCTTCTTCCGTCATAAATTGGCGTTAGTTCTTCACCATCGTCGGCTAAATGCAAAAGATATTTTAGAGAACGATTTGAGATCCGAACACACTTGATGGTAACAAAGACGTGTTCAGTAGGTTGCAGAGAGATCTACTACTGGCCATACAGATTACCTTCAACTACCCAAACCACGGCGAAGTAACAGGGAGCGATAGGATAGTGTATCACGTCGTTAACCCTTTAGGTCACGAATTAATTTTTCCTGAGAAAAAAATATTACTTTGCCAACAAGTTCTTGGAGTTAAATTATGATTTTTCAGATGTATAAAATAATCCCAGGTGGCCCTCAAGGGGGGATACAACGCGTCCCCAAATGAGGACATTGTGTCCAAGTGGGTGCAGTATAAGTTGAAAACTCAAAGTATTTTATTATATTTTTATTTCATCAAAATACATAAATTATACAAAGCTTACTTAATGATTATATAAATAAACTATATGGTTTTACCCTTGTGAATAATGATAATCAAAGAAACAATTTTTTTCTATCCAGACCTAAGTGAATGTTACATTTTACAAAATAAAATTTGGTTTTGCCTTTGTAACCCGGTTTCTTGGACCTCTCAAACGATTTTTTTCTTCACTGACCACTGGAAGATACTCAACTTCGTCCAAACGAACATCAACTTAGAGACAAACTTCCACATTGACTCGTTTTGAAGTACTTAAAGTGAAGCAAAGCAAGTGTGTTATTTTTAAGAACGCTTAAAAATGGTTCAAATGGCTCTGAGCACTATGGGACTCAACTGCTGAGGTCATTAGTCCCCTGGAACTTAGAACTAGTTAAACCTAACTAACCTAACGACATCACAAACATCCATGCCCGAGGCAGGACTCGAACCTGCGACCGTAGCGGTCTTGCGGTTCCAGACTGCAGCGCCTTTAACCGCACGGCCACTTCGGCCGGCAAGAACGCCTAATTCTGATGCGTTTTTCTTGTACTCATCCATGCGTTTACACATGCAATATCAATTGCATGAGTGAACATGGCTGACGAAAATCGTGTTCGATTTCAAAAGCAGCTAACTGCATGTTGTCTTTGGGTAAAAAGCCCGCTAAATGCCCAACAGGCATGGCTGTCGCCATGCCATGTCCGGACGCAAAGCACCTGAAAAGACAGCAGACTCAACTCTCAGTACTCAGCACTCTGTCTTCACGTGCCTTCCGTGTCAGCGACGACGGCAACTTAGAATCGGAGTTAAATTTTTTAAAGAGGACATTGAAGGCAAATGGGTATAATTGTTATTCAATCGACAGGGCTCTTAGGCGGAATATTTATACCGCTAATAAGAATGACGAGGAACCGCCTTCTCACTCCGTCAGTTTACCGTTCTTTTCTGGGGTCACTGACCGCATAAGCAGAATTTTAAAGAAAAATGGTATTCAGACATCTTTCTTTAGTCAAAACAAAACAAAACAAAAGACTTTTTCCGACGGAAAACGGATGCGCCTGATTATCTCCACAATGTAGGCGTCTATCAAGTGTCATGTGGCTGCGGCAAAGTGTATATAGGCGAAACGGGAAGAACTGTTAAAGAACGCATTAAGGAACACGAACGGCACATGCGGCTAAATCAAAGTGCAAAATCGGCACTAGCGGAACATCACGAGAACTGTGGCTCTGACATCGATTTCAATAACGTACGTGTACTGGCTAAAGAAACAAACATTTATAGAAGAAAGGTCCGAGAAGCGGTTGAAGTTTCTAAGAATTCATCTAATTTCAATAGAGAGGACGGCTATAGGCTTCTGGCATCGTGGGTTCCCGCCATCACGGAAGTAAATACGCGGCCGCGGTGTGTGAGCGGCATAAACAACGCGCTGCACCTCGGCGGACAATAATACACTCCTGGAAATGGAAAAAAGAACACATTGACACCGGTGTGTCAGACCCACCATACTTGCTCCGGACACTGCGAGAGGGCTGTACAAGCAATGATCACACGCACGGCACAGCGGACACACCAGGAACCGCGGTGTTGGCCGTCGAATGGCGCTAGCTGCGCAGCATTTGTGCACCGCCGCCGTCAGTGTCAGCCAGTTTGCCGTGGCATACGGAGTTCCATCGCAGTCTTTAACACTGGTAGCATGCCGCGACAGAGTGGACGTGAACCGTATGTGCAGTTGACGGACTTTGAGCGAGGGCGTATAGTGGGCATGCGGGAGGCCGGGTGGACGTACCGCCGAATTGCTCAACACGTGGGGCGTGAGGTCTCCACAGTACATCGATGTTGTCGCCAGTGGTCGGCGGAAGGTGCACGTGCCCGTCGACCTAGGACCGGACCGCAGTGACGCACGGGTGCACGCCAACACCGTAGGATCCTACGCAGTGCCGTAGGGGACCGCACCGCCACTTCCCAGCAAATTAGGGACACTGTTGCTCCTGGGGTATCGGCGAGGACCATTCGCAACCGTCTCCATGAAGCTGGGCTACGGTCCCGCACACCGTTAGGCCGTCTTCCGCTCACGCCCCAACATCGTGCAGCCCGCCTCCGGTGGTGTCGCGACAGGCGTGAATGGAGGGACGAATGGAGACGTGTCGTCTTCAGCGATGAGAGTCGCTTCTGCCTTGGTGGCAATGATGGTCGTATGGGTGTTTGGCGCCGTGCAGGTGAGCGCCACAATCAGGACTGCATACGACCGAGGCACACAGGGCCAACACCCGGCATCATGGTGTGGGGAGCGATCTCCTACACTGGCCGTACACCACTGGTGATCGTCGAGGGGACACTGAATAGTGCACGGTACATCCAAACCGTCATCGAACCCATCGTTCTACCATTCCTAGACCGGCAAGGGAACTTGCTGTTCCAACAGGACAATGCATGTATCCCGTGTCACCCAACGTGCTCTAGAAGGTGTAAGTCAACTACCCTGGCCAGCAAGATCTCCGGATCTGTCCCTCATTGAGCATGTTTGGGACTGGATGAAGCGTCGTCTCACGCGGTCTGCACGTCCAGCACGAACGCTGGTCCAACTGAGGCGCCAGGTGGAAATGGCATGGCAAGCCGTTCCACAGGACTACATCCAGCATCTCTACGATCGTCTCCACGGGAGAATAGCAGCCTGCATTGCTGCGAAAGGTGGATATACACTATACTAGTGCCGACATTGTGCACGCTCTGTTACCTGTGTCTATGTGCCTGTGGTTCTGTCAGTGTGATCATGTGATGTATCTGACCCCAGGAATGTGTCAATAAAGTTTCCCCTTCCTGGGACAATGAATTCACGGTGTTCTTATTTCAATTTCCAGGAGTGTATTTTGGGTAAACATTCCCCCTCTCTTGCTCTGTCCGTTTCGAATCTAGCCACTGATGACGACCAACTAATAACGGTAGCAGGCATTTCAACCAATAACCCATCTCCATCATAAGTGTGGAACAGTGCCTTTCTATCCAATGACGATGACCGCCAACGGTATCCACAGGAGATGGGCTACCAACGCCACTTCTTCTTTATTAACCTATTACCATGGCCCACCAATGGTAGCCACATGTATTTTAACCAATACTATCACTTCTCCAGCACGAACGCCAGAAAATTCCCACTTTATAAGGCTACGCGAGACTTGTCTCTGACAGTGTCCTAGCAGTAGTGAACACCAAAAGATCCTGAGGAAGATCCCAGCAGAGGGGTCGAAACTTCGAGCATTTTAGAAGAAACATGATGCAGCCTAATAACCCAGAAGATTTTAACTTCAGACAGCATAGTTACCAAACTTGACAGTCAAAGCTACCTTTCTGGCTGTTACAATTAGAATGGGTATTTTTCTTATTCAGCTTTAGGTTGGATGCGCTGTAACAAATTCATACACAACAATGACATTCGCGCTGCTAATGCATTGTTGTTAGGATGGGAGGAGTGTTTCGTGATTATCCCAGTGTCACTTACAGTGCAGAAAACTGGCTTTTCGTCTAGGCTACTCAGCTTACAGTATACTGTAGGGTATAAAACGTCTTACGTCTACCACCATTGTCCTTTTGTTCAAAATTATCGCCAGGATCATTGGATAGATCGTCATTTTCAGATGAATTAAGAACCTCTACGACTTCTTCTTCTGTAAGTGGCCTTCGTCTACCTTATAATCTGAACATTGTGAAATCACCGTAAGACGACTAAAAAAACAGCGAAATAATGTCCTAAATTTCTGTGCTAATACAAGCTTTCAATCACAATGTCCTCATTGGAAGATATGTTCAAAGTTATAAATATGTCACTAACCTTTTGTTCTGAAAGTCACCATGAGTTTTCACCCTCAAGAATGCACCTTTCTACGCACAAATATTTTTTATTGCTTAAACTCAGAAGATATTAACCGGCTGGTGGAAGGTACAAAGATTACTGGGAAGCGAACACGTGACTGTGCGCATTCAGTTTTGTTTTGTGGTACCACAGATTGACAGAAGATGTCGACGCCATTCTCAAATAAACTCTCTGCTTGTGACAATATGAGGACAAAAATCACAAACGGCAAAATTACACGAAATTTAATATACTAAGCATTTATTTAGTATGTCCTTATATGAGGACGGCTTCATCGAAAGGGTTAAAGATATTGATCGCCTGTGTGTTGCTGTAAACTGATTAAAAATGCAGATAATGGAAGAATGGATGAGACTTCACCTCATTCCTTGTAAACAGCTCATGCAATACCTGCGTGGATGGCGTCCTGTTGGTAAACGACAGAGATCTCCTATTATGGTTACCGAAGTAAATTCTCCAAAGCATTTGTCAACCCTTGAAATGTGTACACTAGTCACTTTCAGGCACTGTAGGTGAGGCAGGAACAAGAATTCGGCACGCGGCCATTGCTGTTGCGTGAATGGGCAGCTAACTCACCTGGCTGCACACTTCCTTACCGCCAAGTCATATTGTCTGTGCGTGGCGCTGGGAGGAAGACCAGCCGTCGTAGCCGGCCGCTGTGGCCGAGCGGTTCTAGGCGCATCAGTGTGGAACCGCGCGAACGATACGGTTTTAGGTTCGAATCCGGCCTCGGGCATGGATGCGTTCAGATGGTTCAGATGGCTCTGAGCACTATGGGACTTAACATCTGAGGTCATCAGTCCCCTAGATGTTAGAACTACTTAAATCTAACTAACCTAAGGACATCACACATATCCACGCCCGAGGCAGGATTGGAACCTGCGATCGTGGCGGTCGCGCAGTTCCAGACCGAAGCGCCTAGAACCGCTAGGCGACACCGGCCGGCGCCATGGATGTGTGTGATGTCCTTAGGATAGTTAGGTTTAAGTAGTTCTAAGTTCTAGGGGACTGATGACCTCAGCTGTTAAGTCCCGTAGTGCTTAGAGCCATTTGAACCATTTTAACCAGCCGTCGTAGTTGACTGAGTAGACTGCGGGGACATCAAACATCCATAGAAAATAGGATACTGCATTTACATGGCAATCCAGTCTCGGTGCACACGATTCGGTTTGATATTTCATACTTCTCAACAACATAGATCATAAACAAAACGAATTTTCAGTATTATTAAATTTGTTTGGCACGCTAAAGACATCTTTTATCTACAGGTTGGGGCAAATAATATTGGCCCGGACGAGTGGATATGATAAGAAGTGAATGTATGCATTTCAACACCCCCAGTGACGCGTATACCCGCCACGTAATCACACCGTTCGGAGAAAATTGCGGGATGTGTCAATCAGAGTGGAGCAGTGCAAAGTGGACCATGGTACTCACAGTGGAGTAGCTGATGTTCGGTATAGAAAGTTACATAATAACAAAGTCGTGGAAACAGTGTGGTCAGTTGTTTTCTGAGAAAGTTTAATGGTGTCAAAGTGCCAGCAAAAAGTGCCAGCAACGCTTAGTCCGGATGTGGCGCAGACAGGATCTGTTACCGATCGATGTGGCGCAGTGGTTAGCACACTGGACTCGCAGTCAGCATCCGGCCTTTCTAAGTTTTCAGTGATTTCCCTAAATCGTTTCAGGCAAATGCCGGGTTGTTTCCTTTGAAAGGACACGGCCGACTTTCTTCCCGATCCATCCCTAATCCGATGGGACCAATGACCTCTCTATTTGATCCCCTCCCCCAAATCAACCAATCAAGGTCTGTTTTGATGAAGTCAAAAAACGTTGCGAAACGTTCCCACACACCAGAAAAATGTGGCTGCAATTAACCAGAAAATGCTTCAGAGTCTACCAAATCAACCCGACGCTTGTCGCACGAGACAGGCCTATCTCGTCGATTACGCGGACAAATACTTCACGTGAACCTGCAACTCATCCCTACCGTGTATTTGTTGTTCACGCATTAAAACCAGTAAATGCTCCTCAACACCTCCAGTTTTGTAAGTGGCTCTTCACTGAGATAACAATGAACAACTTGGACATGGATCTGTTCTTTAAGTCTAATGAAGCTTGGGTCCACATGAGCGGTAATGTCAACTCACAGAATCACAGGTTTCGGGCTGCAGAGAATACGCAGAACCTCTGTAAAACACCATTCCATGATCAGAAGTATCTGGTATAGTGCGCAGTGTCGCATTATTGGTCCCATCTTGTTTCATCAAAAGCCGACTTCGGCGCTCTATACTGCCAACATTTTGAAATCATTTGTGTCAGCATTAACTGAAGCGTCTTAACAAATCTCTATTTGCAATGCGAATTGTGTCAGACATAGGGGATTTAAAAATGAGAAAGCTGGCATACTATGCTTACTTTCATTCCTTCATTCCATAATGTCATATGGGATTATTTTTTGGAGTAATTCATCAAGCCAAGCTAAAGTTTTCCGGGCACAAAAACGTGCAGTAAGAGTTATATGTGGTGTGAACTCAAGAACATCTTGCAGAAGCCTGTTTAGGGAACTAGGGATACTAACTACTGCTTCCCAATATATTTATTCCTTAATGAAATTTGTCATTAAAAATATATCACTTTTTCAAACCAACAGCTCAATTCATGGAATCAATACTAGAAATAAGAATAATCTTCACAAGGATTTGAAGTCACTTAGTATTGTACAAAAATGTGCGCATTATTCAGGAACACACATTTTCAGTAACTTTCCAGCAGCCATAAAAAGCTTAACAACCAATGAAATTCCGTTTAAGAGAAGCAAATACGTGTGTGTGTATGTGTGTGTGTGTGTGTGTGTGCGTGTGTGTGTGTGTGTGTGTGTGTGTGTGTGTGTGTGTAAGTAAGTACAATCAAACTTCTGCACCATTTCAGTGCAGTAATGTGTTCATTGTAAATAAGTATTATAGTAGTTGTATTACACGTATATTACTTTATAAGTAAATAAAAAAACCTTTTTATTTTAAATTCAGTGCATTAGTATTTGTAGAATGATCCTTTCATATAGTACTCATTAAAAAATGACGATCATTCCATTTGGGACCTGTGGAATGGTACATTAGCTTATTTGTTTGAGTTGTAAATATTTGTCATGTATTGTTGTTTTTCTGACATGTTCTGCAGCCTGGAGGACCTCCTCACTATGGATCAATTGGAATGAAAGTAAATCTAATCTAATCTAAAAACGGAGGAGGAAAAGACCTATAATTACTTCCAGCAGAATAAAGAACCTCCTGCTGAACCTTGTAGCACATTTACATATTCTCCATGCCTGACAGAGTTGGTGGCAGAGGTCAGTCTGGTCGCGGTTCTAGCTGGTCGCCCAGGTCATCTCACCTGTCAGTCGGTGATTACTTTTGTGTGGGGACCCCCAAATCTAAGGTGTATCACAACAACCCCCATAGTTTTCAAGAACTGTAACAGAACAATTCCAGCAGTCTGGCTTGGATCCGTCTTCAGTAACTTGCTGACCAGGGCCCAAAAGTGTCAAGACGTGAATGGTCGTCACTTTCAACGTCTACTATTGGCAGTTTAGTATTGTATTTCCTTTCCTCAGCTGTGTTACCTTGTATCCTGGAACACTGTTCTCCGGGGCACTTTTTATGTGTCCCACCCTGTCCATCTACATCTACATCTACATCTACATAGACACTCGGGAATCAACCGAGAGGCGCGTGGCTGAAGAAATCCCGTACCACGACAAGTCATTTCCTTCGCTGTTCCAGTCGTAAACAGAGCGAGGGAGAAGCGAATGTCTATATGCCAGCGTATGAGCCCCAGTTTCTCGTATCTTGTCTTCGTGGTCCTTACTCGCAGTTTATTGGGGCAGTCAGCTTAAAATTCCTGTTTCTCTAAATTTTCTCAGTAGTGTTCCTCGAAAATAATTGTTAAAAACAGTTCAAAACCCAAGCTGGTGGAAAATATTTTTTATTCAAGACAGCTGATTTCAACAGTCTTAGCTGTCATCTTCAGGTCTTAAACATTTTTTGTAATACAACTTGCTAATTTTAAGCTGAACCTCATGCAAAAGATGTCACTTGGATAAAACTCAGTACATTATAAACGTTTGTCTTCGCTAAAATATTTAAAAACACACGGCACCTTTTACAAAAGACCATGTCCATATACATGTTCATCACAGATGCTCGTTACATCATACAAATACGGTACGCCATAGCACATCTGTTTACATGTGCTGGACACGTACTAAAGAGTGCGAATCCATCTGCACGTAAACGCTTTACTTATTTTTCAATGTGTGTAACTGGACATTTGTATTGTTTCCAGTAAATAGCAATACGTACAGCGTTTGTCTCATCGTAGCACGTCAATCACATCACGATTATGAGCAATGTGCGGTTCACACTTGCTTCTCGGGATGTGCGATAGCAGCGCGTTTCGTTTAATTCAAGTGTCAACTCCGCTTTGCAATGTACCGTGAAGTAATTGACATATTGATTTGTTACCAACGCCTTACTTTTTGTGATTTTTTAACGTTATTGATTTCGTAAGAAATAATAGGGGGTTTCAATTAAAACAATAAGTTTGTGATGAAAATAATATTTGCTCGCGTTTTAAAATGTCTTGTAGTATTTACTTTCATGAACTCTTGCATTACATAAATACACACACATACACACACACGTTAGAGACCGAGCAGAAGCTCGGATTAGGGAAGGATGGGGAAGGAAATTGGCTGTACCTTTTCAGAGAAATCATCTCAGCATTTTCCTGAAGCGATCTAGGAAAATCACGGAAAATCTAAATCAGAATGGCAGGACGCGGGTTTGAACTTTCGGCCTCCCAAATGCGACTCCAGTGTGCTAACCAATGCGCAACTACACTAGTTGGAAATGCACCGTTGTCACGGTAGATGGCACTGACGAATGAAAGTTCTACTGACCACTTCCCGTGTGTTCCTTGTGTGTTGCAGGCCGTGTGACTGACACAGCATACTGTAAGTGGCAGAAGGGTCCGGTATTCACGTCGAGAACAAGCCAACGTGGTGGTTGTGAGCGCCAAGCCAGATGGAAAAAGTGTTTTTATGAGATCTTTAATACATTGTATCACTTTACTGTATGTTTTCGCAATATTCAAGTATACCCACAAGTATCAGATCACGAAAAAATTTCGATCTTTGCTCCAAAATAAAAAGTCTGTATTATTTATCAAAATATGCAAGGATTTCGAGTATAAAACTCAGTGGCACTAATGCTGCAAACTGATTGTTCTGTGATTTAATAAGAACAAATATATGTGGCTTGCATTTTCGCACGACTGACGTAGCTAACAGGTTAAGCAGCACTTGTCAGATTAGTTCGAATCTTCATAGAAACCAAAAATTCTCTTTATACATCATCAAAATATGTAACGAATTGCCCCGTCACATTACAACACATTACAAAACTGACATGGTACATTCTCTTTGTGTTTTGTTATGTTTCCATTTTTTTACTCCTACATTACGTAGGTATGTATTATAAAAATTCGCAGTGTAAGTGATAAAACGCGTTAATGATCTTGACAAAATGTACCATTTTTACTATGGTCTGTTCTCTTCGTGTCAAAATGTAATGTAACTGCCAAAACATGCTGTCATATGTATGTCCAAGATCATAAGTAATAAAAAGTCTTTATTAGCCAGTCAGTAACAACGCTTATATTTTTCTAGTGTAGAACTGGATGATTAACGTCTTCTCTCCTAAAACAGTGCATCGTGAAGTATTACTGAAAAACAACTAAAAACCTCAGATGATGAAAGCTTTGTACCACTAGTGACGCAGCCCCAAGTAGTCCTAAGATCGATGCGTCAGTATCGTTATGTATCTTGATAAGTATTACAGACAATTTAGACCGAAATATTATTACAGCAGTATATTTGACAATCCACAGTAATGTTTAGTTGTCACATGAGATATATGGTAATAACTCGACATAATCATTGTGTATGTCGTTATCCTCGTCCATCCTAAATTGATTCTTGTTTAGGCTCGTGTTTGTGTATTGTCTATTTTAGGCCTAGGACGAAATATCAACTGCCTGCTGAGCTTGCTATTTTAGCAAGGCACACGAATTTTTTTCCGTTTGCAGAACTATTTATATGTGATAATGTTGTAAGTTACAGACTTCATGTATTCTGATAGATATTGTTGATGTGGAATTAATACTGTGACATTTCCCACAATCATTGTGTGTGTGTGTGTGTGTGTGTGTGTGTGTGTGTGTGTGTGTGCGTGCGCTCGAGTGCGCGCGTGTGTGTGCTCTCGCACGCTTGTGTATTTTCGATAAATACCATGGGCAATTTGAATGTGGATCACTAGAGCCAAGCTACACCAGTAATGTCACTACATTTACATAGTTTTGATAAATAATCCAACACAACGAGTGTTTGCAAAACTTGATACAAGTCGATAAATGAAAACTTTGCTTTGCTTCTGAGAGATATAACTGGAGAATACGAATGCATAATGTCATTGTCAATGATAATTGAGAGAGTTTTCTGCAAAAAGAAAAAAAAAGAGCGTAAACTCTAGGCAAGCACTTGCTGCCAGAACCAACAATAGAAATAAATCAGTTGCTTGCACAACAACATTAACTCCTGATTACGCTCTCAGTTCGAGCCAGCTTTGTGACAAAGAAGGAACTTTAAGAAAGGAGAAAAAAGGAAGAATACTATTTTGATAAAGTACAGCATAAGGAAAAGCGGTGGCCAAGAGTACCTGTCTACACAACATTTCAAGCCACATCAGAGATGTCCAAAGACATAATCTCAAAAGAAATAGCTTTCGAGAAAAAGAATGAATTAATAACAAACCACGAGTAGCACAAACTTCGTGCAAAAAAGTAATGAAGAAGGAAACTCGTAATGTAGTGCATGTTGAATGACATACAACAGAATCAGCTAGTACCAAAGCTCTCCGTAAGTGACGTATTCTATTCTGCACAGGTTTGGCTATACAACTCGTGCATTTTGATTCATTACCGAACACAGACAAAGGAAGGGATTACTTTTTACACTTGCCTTGAAAAGTGAGTGAAAGGATGCAAACAAGCTACCTCTGCTCTATTGCATTTTCTCAGAACTCTCAGACGATCAGCCAGAACATGGTCCACACGATATTCATTTGCTCTCTGGCTCTTGTACTAGTCCAAATAAAAACACAGTAATAATTTGCTCACTAATGACCTTCATAGAAGAAAGTAGGCAATTTAAAAAGCTGTCCTTGCTTTTAGTCACAGCTGTAACCCTGGCAAAGTGTTTGGTAGAGTGGATAAAGCCCGCCGGAGGAAGAATGATACACCCTCACCAACTGAATACTAAAAAGGTCTGTAACAACATGGCATCGTCTAGATGCTAAATAAAAGTTGTGAAGCAAAGAATCTCAGGCACCGCTAAAAATAACTCCTACGCAAGTTACGGTTTATGGAAAGTCTAAGAAGAACGTATTGTTGTCAGTATAAAACACGTACAATGTAAGGCCTGGAGAGACTGGGATACGGAAATACAGAAACTACAGCTAATAAATAAGTAGCCACCTTAGAAAACAAGGACACGGTCAGCAGTGGAAAGAGAAAGCATGTCTTAAAATTGTGGGGCATTTTAGTATACCTCAATGGCGTTTGTTCCTATTTTGACTTCTGCTCACCAAATATTTATGGAAAATTACGATGATAAAATATTATAATGAATTTCAGTGGGGAAATATCATAGCAAACCGGTTACAAATAATTTTTAATACATTGATCTTTGTTTTTACACCTCTAGGGAAGTCTTTATCAGAGAGACATTTTAACAACTGCCTGCCCACAATGTAACTTTATGGTTGTTGAAACTTCATTCTGCTGAAGATATCCTTAAAGGCGTCGAAACCTAGGTCAACGTATTGGCTGTTGTACTTCTCCATTGAAACTTAAAATACAGTTTCTGAGATATAGCCATGTTCAAAAATTTTGTAATGAAGTGCATTGTTGCATTTCTATGCAAAAAGAACGATAAAGTTAAATAATTTGAATGTGTATTATTAGCGAAACTTATATCTTTTTTTCATTTATCGAGTTCTGAAAAAAACTTACAAACTGTATCCCGCCACTCTGAGATAAACAGTGAAAATTTCAGCTAAATGAAACACACGATCAGAATCGTGCCTATAAAAATTGTAATTAGCATTTCGGTGTGATATATAAAAAATGTGCGATACCTCACAACAAGGGATGGGGTAATTTTAAGGAAAAACACATTGAAGGTGGAGCCACATATTTAGCCATTTGCTGTTTCATAGAGTACATTTTATTGTTTAACAACAATATTATAATTACAATATTTAAAAAATCCTGTTAAAAGAATAACAATGCTCACAATCATTTAAAAATTGGAACAGGCTCTATTCATTCTTGATAAACTTTAAAAATTTGTGCCATTTTGAACAGGGCTTAAAACAAGGAATATACGTAAGTCCCCAAATACAAGTAAGAAGTCACACGAATTGGATGCTACTACAAGCTGGTTCAACAAACTGACTTTTACCAGTAAAATGAATTACAAATGACTGCCATTAAAAGTACTGACAATTCTCAAGCATGGATGAAACCTTAAAGAAATAGATGTCTACCCAAAATACGGGAAGGATAACAAATCACGCCACTGACTGTGGGTATTGGCAGGGCCTTAACAGTTTAGAAACCTTAATAAAATCCCTTAAACAATAAAATACACAATCCCCCAAAATACAATGAAAAGCCGGGAAGGCATAAAATTTAAATGTGACTCCCAGTTGGTACACACCAACAGACATTGCCAATGACCCTTACATAAATATAGAATTGTCCAAAATACAAGATAAGCTGGGAAATGCAGCAGGCGGGTATCATGGCTGACAGGGCACAAGCAGGCAAGTTTCACAATGCGCGGAGTTAGCTAATGACTGGATAAAAGGAAAGGCTCAACAGTTGTTAATAATAAATAAAAGGCCTTTAAACTGAACGTGGTCCAGAAGTAGCAATAAGGGTGCAAGCTTTAAACGAGTAGTTAAGGAGCAGGTACACTGAGGAGGAGCTTCGGGCTTGCAGAACATGCTTCAAGCCTCATGAACTTATTGAATTCACCAAATAGGACCGATTAATAGTTCCTGATTAATCGGCGACAATACATCGTGGCTCGTATCAAAAGATCAACTTTACTCAACTTGAGCCACCATGATGAGGCTTGCAGGGGCACCAGACTGCGGGCCAAACCATACGTCGTGCGACGACAGAAGTGCCGCCGCAGCAGAAAGAAAGCACGAGGCTGCTCTGGGCTCAGGGAGCAGGAACGCGTAGTCCGCCGCCAAAGCTACCCTGCCAACACACATCAGAAGGAACAGTAATATGTGCAAGTTACGCTACAGATAAGAAAGCCTAAGATGTGGGAAATTTTAACTTATCCCAGAAGCGACTACACATAAAAGTTACTACCTTAACACACCTTAAAATTACTTGTAAAGTACAAGACGAAATATCAGCGGTACTTACGCATTTACCAAGGCTACTCATCTACAAAGGGTATCTTGCCTCCGTCACAGATTATGTTACAAATTTAGATTCTACAGGTCAGTTTACAACAGAGAATATTCGCACACTTGCTCAGAATATGGCCTGGAACAACAAATTACCATCAGTTACACTGATCGATGATCGTACACACAATCACTCGGAGGCGCCTTAATATAAGCGGTCCAATTCTACATTAACCCAGACGTGGTCCTACAATATCAAGTTCGCAAAAAATAAAACAACAACACTTAACTCCAGTCAGGTGTGAAGGAGCCGTAACTTTCAGGATTCAAATCCGGGGTGCTATTGCCTCCAGTCCGTATAGGCGATCTTCTAGGAGCCTTAAATTTAAGCTTGCAGAGTAGGCTGGAAACCTACCGACAAGGCTGCACACGACGTCTGCTGCTCTTCCAGCGACTCGGTGCTACCAACTCTTAGGCGAGCCAGCAAGGCTTGCCTCCGACCGATTTAACCACTCGCAACTTCTCGTGGCCCACATTGGAAGTCCCCTCAAAAGGCACTACTTGCCAGCCACGTGCCCTCCAGCTAACTGTATCTAATAGGGCCTACCAAAACCATCTACACAAGCCTTGACCAAAGACCGTAGCTCGCCACGTATGATCAGATTAATGCCGGCAAACCAAGTAGTTAGTGGCACCAGCGGAATGCCATGCAGCCAAAATTAAAGCCGCCACGGCACAATGTGTTTCACGAAAAATTTCCTTTCTTCATTTATCGATTTCCTTATATGTTCTAGGAAAGGGAGTAGAAAATGAGTTTATAATTATGTATCAATGAGTTAAGAGTTCGTAAATTGTTATTGTTTGTTTCAGAGATTTTTTTTCTTGTGGTCTGGCACCGATCTGCAATTCAGTGCACATGATAACACGCCAGATCATACGCTCCTTTCTATGAAGAGTGGCTAGTGGTACTTCCGTGATGGGTCACGTCTCATAGACACATTCTTCACAAAGTCTTCTACAGTGGCAGTGTCTGTGATGTCAATTAACATTTAGATCGTACGATCATATCTCATACTTAGATTGACATTAATATCGATTTTTTTTTTGTAAATATAGTTATTTATTATGGCCAGATTTGACTCTTCATGTCCTCTCTCCCATCGGTACAGACACATATTTTATAGAACAGGGAAACGTGCGATTACATAACTGTGAGAATATATGAGTGTGAACCAAATATAAACCAGAATTTTCGTTTTACGCGCCTTTTTCTAAACCTGCCATTGTTGTTTTCGTTTCCAGTGATAGTTCTCCACAGCTATAACGTTCTCACACCGTTACTTTAGTCATAATTGCAATGTTAGAGTAAGAGGTACTGTCATCTCTTGCACAACGCATTGTAATCAACCATCCGAAGCTTTCAAAAGACTTGTGGCACAGTTTAGGACAACACCCTGAGAAATACTCACGTGTACACAAAAAAAAAAAACAGTTTTCACGGGGACGAGAAACAGTTGAGAATGCAGTTCACAAACTTTCCTCGAAGACCAGCATGACGGAAAAGAATATTTGCATGTTTAACCAACTTAACTGAAAACGATCGCCGAGTAACAGTTGCTGAAACTGCTACTGGTGTTGGCATAAATTACTTTTGTGCTCACACCATCGTTATTAACAACCCTGGAATTCTGGAAGTGTCCACGAGTTGTGTGTTAATGCTCGACCCCACTCAGCTGCCCGAACTCAACAGAACATTCTTATGTAAAAACAATTGTTGTGGATAAAAATAAAGAAAAATAAAGAACAAAAGGCAAAAAAAGAAGAAAAAGGTGCCATCAGTACGAGAAATGGCATTTAAAGGCTGAGCTACTCTTCTTTTCCTTCTACTGCATTTTATTACAGTGTTTACTTTATCAACACTAGAATAATAAATATCAATGATGTATATCGTAGGAAGGATAGAATCAGAACATAGAAAGGCCAGAACAGTCATCGGTGAAGTTAAAGGCAAAGGTGTTAATATTAAGAGAGCAGCTTGAAGTCGATTCTTAAGCGCAGAAGCGCTGATAAGTGGAAAAAGTACATTGGAAATCCTCTAAGATGGAGGACTTGTCTGATGATGTGGAAGAAGAATCGGGAGTCAGTATGGACGTATTACATTCAGTTGGACAGAGTTCTGGAAGACCTGCGCTCAAATAAAGCAGAAAAAAATGTTGAAATGTGTAGAATTCCTAAGGGAATTTCTGAGGTCATCGGTCGCTAGACTTACACACTACTTAAACTAACTTAAACTAACTTACGGTAAGGACAACACACACATCCATGCCTGAGGGAGGACTCGAAACTCGGGCGGGAGGTGCTGCGCGATTCGTGACGTGGAGCCCCTAACTGCACGGCAATAAAGCAGAAGGCATAGCTTATGTTCCTTCGGGACTATCATTGGTGAAAGTGGAAACCAAACTACTATTCATGATGTTTTGTAGAATCTATGAGATGTAGATGTGGTGCCGTCCAAAGATGTCAGTGCCACACCGCAGTCGGCAGCGCACATCTGTAGCACAGACGTTAGCGGTATCTCGCTGCAATCCGCTACGATTAATGGAAGAGCCTGAAGAATAAACGCCCCCTCTCTCCGCACAGCAATACAGCAGTGCCCTTAAGCCGAGGTCAATAATGACTCTTCCCAGTTTGTGACCCCAGATGAAGCACTCATCATCATCATCATCATCGAGGATAATTAAAGAGTTCTTCAAGTCTCACGTGGAACTGTACTTTTGTATATTGTCAAAATTTTACTTCATAAGAAGAGTTGTTTAGTTAGTGCATCACATGATGCTTATCTGGTCATAACAGAAGACATACTATCAGACTTTCGGGAAACCATTATACGCACATTTTTGTAGATCTCAAGGGGAGGTAAGTGCGAGACTTAACGCACCACCGGTTTAACTTCTCATGCAATCAAATTGCTGACAATAATTTTGTATATAAGAATGGAAAATAAAACTGAAGATCTGTTAAATGACAGTTTGATTTTACGAAAGAGAAGCAGTTCTGGCATTGGGTGTCATGATGGAACCAAAATGTAAGAAAAATTGAGACAAGACACATCCATAGGATTTGTCGACAGGGAAAAGCGTTTGACAATGTAAAATGGTGCAAGATATTTCAAATTCTGATAAATATAGCTGTAAGGAAGACGGATGATACACAATAGGTGCAAGAACCAAGTGAGAGCAATGTGAATAGAAGACCAACAATCAAGAACTTGAACTAAAAAAGGGAAGAAAGGAAGGTTACAGTTAAACGTCTGATCGTCGACGAGGCACTCAGATACGGTCGACATAAAAGGCGTAAGACAGGGAGGCATTCTTCACCCCTGCTATTCAATCTGTACATCAAAGAAGTACTGACAGAAATGAATGGTAGTTCTAGAGCGACGTTAAAATTCAGGGTAAGAGAACCACAATGACAAGATTCGTCGATGGCATTACTGTCTTCAGTGAAAGTGGTGAAGCATCACCAGACCCGCTTAAGCGGTGGAGTGAACCGTCTAAAGATAACAGAAAATGAACTGAGAGTAAACCGAAGAAAGTAATGCGGAGTTGCAGAAATGAGATTATCGATAAACTTAACATCAAAATTGATGACCCCGAAGTATACGAAATCAAGGAGTCCTGTTAGCACCAAAAACATAACTTAATATGAGGAAGAAATTTGCTGGAATGTGCTGTGGGGAAATGCCTAGTGCGATAATGAATTACGTACAGTCGGAACGCCAGAAAAGAAGAGAGAAAGAAGAGAAGCGTTTTGGGTGTGTCGATACAGAAGAACGGTTAAAAAGTAAAACAAATTTTCAAATGTGTGTGAATTCCTAAGGGACCAAACTGCTGTTATCTGTCCCTAGACTTACATACTACTTAAACTAACTTATGCTAAAAACAACACACGCACACCCAGTCACGAGAGAGGACTCGAATCTCGGGCGGGAGAGGGTGAAAATTTGTTCAATTGCTAAAGAATGAGTAGGTTCTCCTAAGGAAAAGGGACGAGATAATAGTTACGACATCAGGGAATAACCTACATGCTACCGGAGCGAGCTGTACAGCGTGAAAGCTGCAGGAGAATCCAGAGATTCGTATGCGTTCAGCAAATAATTAAAGTATTGTGCAGCTGTTACTCTGAGGTGAAGAGCTTTGTGAAACAGAGTAATTCGTCGTTGGTTGCAGCAACAAGTCAGAAGACCGATGACTCCAAATGAAAATTAAAATGTTTACTTACTCGTGTGGGTTAATGATTATTAAGGCAACCGTGTAATCTTCAATAGTCGCATTTGCGTCAGGTATGTAACTCGTGTAGGTCTCGTAATGAAGTGATACACTATGAAATGTTTCTTACTTTTTTTAACACAGAAGTATGCATAGACATCAAGGGTGGAGCTGCGGCAGTACGGAATCCGGATTATATACTTTTTGTGAAGGAAAATGTAAGCAAAGTTAGACTGTGAAATATTTCCTTTTCCACATTTGTGGAGAGGAGCTATCTTTCTGAGCTAAATTTTGTAACACGTATTCTGAAGTGACAGTTGTCATGGGATTATTTATTTATTTATTTAACGGTCGAGTTCTGTAGGACCAAATTGAGGAGCAAATTTCCAAGGTAATGGAACGTGTCAGTACATGAAATTACAACGTAAAAGTAATAACAGATAAAAATAAATGTTTATGAACCCGAAAAAAGTCAGTCCAATAAGTTTAAGTAAACGCTATCACAATACAATAAGAATCAGCTTAATTTTTCAAGGAACTCCTCGATAGAACATAAGGAGTGACCCAAGAGGAAACTCTGCAGTTTCGATTTGAAAAAGCGTGGATTACTGCTAAGAGTTTTGAATTCGAGTGCTAGCCTATTGAAAATGGATGAAGCAGTATACTGCACACCTTTTTGCACAAGCGTTAAGGAAGTCCGATCCAAATGGGGCATTGATTTCTGCCGAGTATTATCAGAGTGAAAGCTGCTTATTCTTGGGAATACAAGAAATGACACTAACGAATATATATACTGAGAGGCCACTGTCAAAATACCCAGAACCGTTAAGGGGTCGACAAGAGGTTCGTGAACGTACACCACTCACTGCCTGAACCGCCCGTTTCTGAGCCAAAAACATGCCTTAGAATTGGAAGAGTTACCCCAAAATATAATACCATACGACATAAGCGAATGAAAATAAACAAAGTAGACCAATTTTCGTGTCGAACGATCACTCACTTCTGATTCCGTTCGAATAGTAAAAATGGCAATATTAAGTCTTTGAACAAGATCCTAAACATGGGCTTTCCACGACAGCTCACTATCTATCTGAACACCTAGAAATTTGAACTATTCAGTTCTACTAATCACATGCCAGTTCTGTGAAATTGAAACGTCAGGTTGGAACAAGAGTGGCTCCAACACTGATCCCTGGAGCGCCCCCACCCCCCCCCCCCACCCTCCCCACTTGACAGTACCCCACTCACACCCCACATCACAATCGTTATCGACATTGTGAATAATGATCTTTCGCTGCCTGTTGCTATAGTAAGAGGTGAAACAGTTGTAAGCTACTCCCCGTATTCCGTAACGGTCCATCTTCTGGAGAAATGTGATCAACACAATCAAATGCCTTAGTTAAATCAAAAAATACGCCAAGCGTTCGAAACCTTTTGTTTAGCGCATCCAGTACCTCAAAGAGAAGAGACAATATAGCATACCTCCTAGGATCGTGCCGGACTTCCTTTTCCACTGTGTACTGTGGCAACTGGATGTGGCATAGACTCAGCTAGTCATTCCCGCTAAAGTCATCCATAATTAAGAAAGTGTTGCAAGTGCACGATTTTATACACATAAATGACCTCTCGATTATGTCTCGTAAATTTTCAAAGGGATTCATTTCGGGCGATCTGGGTGGCCAAATCATTCGCTCTAACTGTCTAAAACAATTGTGGCACTGCGACATGGCGCATTGTCATCCATAAAAATTCCATCTTTGTTTGGGAACACGAAGTCCATTAATTCCATTAATGGCTGCTAATGGCCTCCAAGTAGTCGAAAATAACCATTTTCTGTCAATGAGTGATTCAGATGAAGCAGAGGATCCAATTCATTGTGTGTAAACACAGTCCACGCCATTATGGAGTCACCATTATGGAGCCACCACCAGCTTCCACATTGCCTTGTTGACAACTTTGGTCCATGACCTCGTGGGGTCTGCGCAACACTCGAGCCCTACCATCAGCTCTTACTGACTGAGATCGGCCATGGTTTTTCAGTCACCTACAGTCCAATCGATATGGTCAGGAGCCCAGGAAAGGAGCTGCAGGCAATGTCGTGCTGTTAGCAAAGGCACTCGCGTCGTTCATCTGCTGCCATAGCGCATTAACGCCAAATTTCGCCGCACTGCCCTAACGGATACGTTCGTCGTACATTCCACGTTGGTTTCTGAGATTATCTCATGCAGTGTTGCTTGTCTGTTTGCACTGACAACTCGACGCAAACGCCGCTGCTCTCAGTAGTTAAGTGAAGGCCGCCGGCCACTGCGTTGTTCGTGGTGAGAGGTAATGCCTGAAATATTCTTGGCATTATGGATCTCAGAATATTGAATTCCCTAGAACATGACACAGTTTGTCAAGTACTGATCGTTGAAATACAACCGATTTTGTGTGTTTCTATTACGAGTCAGATTTACAACAACCATTTTTTTAGATAGCGACGTCTTTTATCTTCTGTGATTTATAGTGGACGTCAGATTTTCTTGCGTTTCTCTGTAGCGACAGATATGGAGGCGGAATAATAGCTCAGATATAGATGGGGGCTTAGAATGAAATTTCATATGGCCTTCTCTAAAGCGGAATCTGCCATTCTCTGCATGAATTCGGAGAAAGTGAGAGAAAAATGAATAAGAACAAACGGGACAGCATTTATATCTCGACCCGAGCGTCTGCAGCTCGTTATTAACCTCAGGATTTATTCCCAAGAGTTCAGTATTTCTTTGTGAATCTCAGTGAATAAAGACGCATTAAAAGTTGCCGCGACAGTAAACGGTACCCTGATTACTTATCCTTAAGATACGCTTGAAATGAGGTATTGGCACACAATGTCAAACAGCGTTTAGTCTTACTAAAACAATGCACTTCAGCATTAGTTACTATTTCAGCTATATCTAACTTTGCCCATTGCTAGCAAATCGTTAATGTGAATTTGGCAAAAAGGAGACGACATCGCTACGAACACAAAATGCATTTATCCATCTCACGAATGATACGTTCTTTTTGCTGCTGCTGGAGGCATTCTGTCTATATAAAAGTAGTTAATGCGTTAATTTCCTGTCTTATGAAAGTAGGGGGTCTAGGCAGGTTCTACAACAAAGGGCCCATTGTTCACCTTTTGTACACAATTCGGCTACTTGCCCTAGCTTCCCTTATGTAGACAAACGGTTCACTTGAGCTTACAACGTAATTAATGGGCCACAACTGTCATTTTAAATGCTCTAATTTCTAGTCAAAATGGTGGCTGACTAGAGCACTTGCACTTACGTTTACCCAGGTGTTAGTTAATGGTGAAATGATTTTAGACTAGAGAGATAACTGTCATCCTCAACCCTCCTCCCATGAGCTCTTCCACCACTATCCTCCTATAGCTATAGGTACCACAACATCCTGAGAGAGAGCTTGACAGTCATAATCTGTATCTCAGTCACGCAACAGCATCGGCACATTCAAGCAATATTCACACATTTTCCAGCACTGTGTGGCACCCCAATAAAATTTGCAGTTTTGGGGCTTAGTTTCCACAAATTGCGACCAGAGGTATTTTCTGAAAAATATGACACTGTTTACCGTTTCGGGGTGGTATTACAGATTTTTTAAGAAGACACATGTATGCAGGTTTTAGTTGTAGTTTCGGTGCTATCTTACTGAATTTACCCCACATTTTAAGACGAAGCACGGTTTTGCGGCTTTTTACCGATTTTTCCCAAATTTTCAGGAAGATGCACATGTACATGTGCTTTGCCGTAATTTTCAGACTTTTTAAGAAGACACTCGTAAATACGAGCTTTGGAGTTATTTTACTGATTTTTGAAAACTGCGCGTGAGTACTCCACTGTGAAGGTTTAAAAATTTCCGTAGTGCATCATTCAGCAACTAATAAACTCCTGTTACTTACCATTAGTAAGCACATCAATGCTATTGAGTCGGTTGTTGGTACTTTACTGATTTTGTTCCAGTATTCCTCAAACAGTCACTATTTTTGAAGAAAATACAAGTACAAATGTGAGTCAAAACAATCACCACATCGCGATAATTTAACAAATTACACGTATCTTCAGTGTTAAACAATTTTCATTTAACAACAATTACACACCAGATCTACGTTTTATTTATCCTCCTGCACTATTAGTTTGTGACATCAGTCAGGTCTCTTAACACTGTAAGATAATACTGGGATTTTAAAAATATTGCAGGAATACTCCTCCAAAGAAAGATGTATACATCACTCTTATCTTACACCTGTGAAGTTCACACTAGGCTGGAGAAGTACACCGGTGTCTGTCCACACAACTAGTCATGCACCTGTCAGTTGTTACTGGATGGATTACATTCCCTTAAAATTATTTCAAATGAATCTGAACTCAACATATTCTGCTGCTTAGCTCTCTCCTGTGTATTTGTACAGCAGTTAACGGTGTGGTGATAATGTACATAATTTTTGGTTGTGTTTATTTGGAGCAATTAGATTCATTTATGTTCAGGTCTACTACCAGTCCCTGTACCACCAATCACCGTTTCCTACACTGGTCTCCCTGTAATTTATTACTGAATTCTTGCAGACAACGCCACTACCTGCAAACATCCTGCATCCAAGCAAATATCATGCAATATGTCGTATTATCGTATGGTGAATGTCAGAAAGTGTATCATGGCAGTAATATCAGTCATACTCGTATCCCAATGGCGTGGACTGATAGAATAAAAAACTGTTTGCCTATATATGTCCATAAATACCACAATCCACACTTGTGTTTCTGGAGCAAGTACATCACTTAGCATTTTGTGTGTGTGTGTGTGTGTGTGTGTGTGTGTGTGTCTGTGTGTGTGGTTTTGTGTGTGTGTGTGTGTGTGTGTGTGTGTGTGTGTGTGTGTGTGTGTGTGTGTGTGTGAGAGAGAGAGAGAGAGAGAGAGAGAGAGAGATATACATGAGATGAAACTACAAAAAATGTGAAAATTATAATTTTTTACAAATTTCTGAATGTGATTAAAAAATATCCAGTCACCCAGCATAGGAGTGGAGTCAAATGTGTGTAACATAGGTTTTCCACATAGTTTCAAAAAATCTGTTTTTCCTATTTTTTAAAAAAAATACAGTAATGCTGTGCGTGGTACTCCCTCCCACGTATAACAAATGTTCCATTAAAACTAATCTTCCACGCCGTATGTATACATATACATGCCAAACTGATTTCTGAAATGTAATTTGCATATGCTGAATAGTTAGATGTCCCCTCACCCCTGTGATTAACAAATGCTCTGTTAAAACTACTGTCTCCTATGATATACTAATGGCCTTGCCACAGTGGTAACACCAGTTCCCACCAGCTCAACAAAGTTAAGCGCTGTCGGGTTGGACTAACACTTGAATAGTTGACCATCCAGTCAGCACAGCACTGAGGAGCGGCTCTGGTCTCAGAAATGGACATACGGCCGAGAGAGCAGTGTGCTGACCACATGCCCCTCCATATCTGCATCCAGTGGCGCCTGTGGGCTGAGGATGACACGGCAGCTGGTCTATACCGGTACCATTGGGTGTTCATGGCCTGTTTGGGAGGAATTTATTTTTATACATCAAACTCCACACCCCCTTACATGGTAGGAAATTACACAGGCGTTGTAAATTTTAAAACAATAGCAATTTATAATATTTTTTCCATATGTGCAGACTTCTACTACATGCCCATTTTTCTTCCATCACACCATTAGCAATACAACAATTTAACAAGTGTTGTTTGCTTGTATATATTAAATTCAGCACATATGACATTTAGCCCATATGCAGCTACGAGATCATCCAAGTTGGTATCCATGTACACACACACACAGTGTTGTGCTATATTTTCAACAATGTCACTGAGCACATTTTTCACATTTCCACTTACTTCATTTATTTGGGCTGTGGCAAAATGTATCACTTCGTATAAAACATGGATGTTTCAAACACTTTATTTTTTTAACAATAAACTTTGTGTCATCAATCAGTCCAACAGTTCCAGTTTTTGCCATCAAACACAGTTACTATTGAGGCACTGAGATGGCTGCCGTTACTGGTGTTGCTCCACAACAGAAATAGTATTATTACCATTACCATTATAAAAGAACCCAGCTTCACTTATTTTCTTAGGACGCTGCTTAATACCGAGTGACCAGTTATCCAAGGATGCCAGCCTCATGTCACAAATTTTGTGTTTACGATGAGCTCACCAGATATCTCACGCATTGCGCATTGAACTGCACAACGATGCTAGCTCAGGAGATGAATGTGGTATACCTCGATTCTTCACTGGTTACTCGTATCATACACAAAATATTTGGGGCAGTGGGTGAGTTCATTCTAAATATAGAACATAATATATGAGGCTTCATCCTTTGGTGGTTGGTCCTTAGCTTTTAAGCAATGTCCTGACAAACTAAGTGAAACTGGATTCCTTTATGCTATTAACAGAAATCAAACTGTATGTTTCTATTGAGCGGTAGTGATGAGATGTTGGGAAGAAATGTACAGTCTATGGACTGGAAATGCTGTGTTGTTTTCCAAGTGTCTGTGCATGTGAAGGCGTATATATATATATATATATATATATATATATATATATATATATGTGTGTGTGTGTGTGTGTGTGTGTGTGTGTGATAATTACTAAAGATAACTATTTTGTGGATAATATGTGTCACAACAGCGATGTGATAGCTGCTGCAAAGGATGCAGCAATCATTTAACAACATTCATCCTATTTTCCGAATGTAGTGTTAGAATGTTGGCTGACTGTGAAAGCTTCCAAGAACGCTCACCCGAATAAAACTGCTTCCTGGTAGAGATGGGAGTGCCACTTCTTGCTTAAGGACATCTTGCTGCTTTTGTTAAATGTGTACTTTACATTCCATCTTGTGCTATGTATCAGAGACCTTTTTCAAATAAAGTAAGAGCATTTTTGTAAAAAATAACTATTTCGTAGCAAATACTATTACTGTATTATACATTTTTTGCATATTTATAATATGAACTGTGCAAAGTAAAGCACTGTCACTAAATACAAGTACGTTCTTCTCTTTCCTAAATCAACCAGACTTATGTCTGCTCTGGATATGATATCTGTCACCACTACATGATTGTAACACTTCGTTTGGAAAAAAAAACACTGACCGCGTTAAGGAAACGTAATTTGAGTGTCAGTGCGTAGTACTGTCGAGACACTACCACTGTTTGTCAATGTATAAAATCTCACATCGGGGTTAAAACATCATTTTATCCAAAGCAGAATACTGTTGTTACTAACTGTTCTACATAGTTCCATACAATTAGGAAACAAATGCTTTGCTATGTGAATGTAGGACAGCATTCACATTGCTCCCCCCCCCCCTCCCCCCTCTTCCTCTCCAGGTCGATGTGCGCTATCATGATAGGCGCACAGCAACTAGGGTAGGGACAGCCTGCGTGAATATTACTGAGCAGAGTCAAGATGAGTGTTCAGGGGCAACAATGTGATTTCTTTTCAATGTCCACTAAAATACTTGAGCAGTGGTAAAATTTTCTGTTTTGAAGAACGCGCCGCAGCGCATAGTGTGAAGCGTTTCTGGCGGTGGCGCCGCTGTGGCAATCGCATCTTTGGTGTCTCCCTCTGGTGGGAAAGGGGAAAGGTAGCCTGCTCACGTACATTTAAGGGGCTCTATGAACTCGGTAGGCGGCAAGTCTGGGCAGTTGGTCAGCCGGGTCAGTGTGGGGCAGTCAGTGTCTGTCTGTCGTCCGGAGTGCCAGTATGTGTTAGGCCGCCAATCTGCTCGAGTTTGTTCAGGCAGTGGTCACTGGCGGTTGGATCTATCGGTTGGTCGGTCACGCACTGGGACACAAGATGTCTTGGCCGTCTTGAGCGTCGGCGCGTGTGAGGTCACCACCTCATTCCAGTGTGCTGCGTCGTATAGCGAGGGGTAGTGGCTTCGCGGCCGACACGAGAGAAACAGGAGTCAACCCACGACGTCGGTCTGGATGGGCGCGAGCTGTGAGGCTGTGAGATGAGAGATCGGCGCGTCTTCCTGCGTCTGTTGAAGCGGCTGGCAGCGGACAGTTCGGGAGAGCGTTTTGGGGGTGCTGCGCCAGCTCTTCGCCAGACATCGCAGTTTATTAGAAGTTAAGTGATTTCTGATATGTTGTTTCATTTACTTGTTAAATCCTACTTGTTTTCTTGGTCAGTCTCTCAGCTTGCTCGTCTGTCTCCCGTCCGCATTTGTTAGGCAGATAGTGTCTGTCTGTCGATCTGCCGTACGTTAATAGCTGCCTCTGTCAGGTTTGTGGGATTCGGTGTTAAGGAATTTGTTGCTTGAAGTGTAACGGCCGAAGTCCTGAAATATGTTTTTATCTTGCCTATCGTCTTGAGAGGCGGTATATATGTAATGTAAAGCATGTTTGTATATTTTATGTAAGACTGCATTTCATGGATTTATATTTAAATGCTCATTCTAGTACAGAAGTTGCCATCCCTCCACCGTAAAAGTTTATTTTTTTTTAAAATCAAGTTGCACCTTTGGTGGCAAGTTAATTTTTTTAATGTAAGTGTTTTGTGCCATTTCCATCCCTCTTATAGGGTGCTTAGTTTATGTGCTTGTGTGATTTGTTAAAATTTTTAGTTTAAAGTAATTTGGTGTGTTGCAGTTTTGCACCAGTGTAGTCTTTCAGAGGTTGTGAGTGGTCGTGACTACGGCCGTGTCAAAAGGCAGCGGAGAGGTTCTCAGCCCTAAAGCTCATAGTGTCAATATTTGTTCTTTCTGCCTCTGAATAAAATTGTAACTTCATATTTTGAGGGCGCTTTCTGATTATAATTTTAAATCTGTTTTAAAAAAAGGGCTTTTAGAAACAAAATTTCCATTTGTTGAAAGAAATTTAAATTGTTTTCATCAGTTACCCACTGGCAACTACTTCCACGCTCACATAGTGTGATTAAATGTGTTAATGTTCTTGATGAATCGTTAGTAAATAAAGTAAATTCTTAAGAAAAGGGTTTGAAGGTAAAATCACGGTTCAGTACTGCTTTGTGTTTCATTGTTTTGTTTTGACACTAGTTGACGGGGGAGTGGAAATGGGGAGGAGAGTGGCATGTCATGGGATAGATAAAGAGGGCATGGTTTCCTCTATCTTGGACTTTTTAATGTACTGATAGCCTGCTACCAGCGACAGCACCGATGTGACAACAGTGCTGACTAATGGCAGAAACTATGAGGCAAAGACCACATAGATGTATTTCTCTAGAAAGACAGGGCAGTACGACTTGGGGAGCGTCTTAGACAAGTTCCTGGGTCATATATTTATTGAATAATCTGCCCGTATAATAACTACATATGGACTTAAATCATTGCACTACCTACCCTTCCACGCTGCTGGGACCAGAAGCTCCGTTCTTTTTCATTTCACATATTATTTCAGCCAACTTTGTATGTGTTTATACATATGACTGCTGCAGTGCCATACAGCTCCTCGACATCTCCTCTGTTTTCTGTGATATTCAGTGCTATCCTCTTACTCATCACCTGGAAGAAGAACTCGAAGGAGAACTTCTGTGGACCCCTTCCATTTGTTGTAATCCGGCCTTCAGTCTGGATGGAACAGTGGAGGGTCTTGTTTTCTCGTTAATGGTTTTATAGAACGTGCCCCATGAATCTAATGTCAGATTTTCACGAAGAAACCTCTCTCAGATGTATACTTTTCTTACATGTGTTCAATTAGCCTAAACTCTGTCACACATTCTTTGATATTTTCTTTGCACCTTCCGATCTTGTCTTGTAGGCTCAGTATATTCTGACCTCCAAGGTGAAAATTGTGCTGTATTGACTAGTTCCCTCTGAGTCATCAGTCTTCTGACTTGTTTGATGCTGACCGCCAGGAGTTCCTCTAGTGTGCCAATCTCTTCAGATTAGCACTGGCAGCCTACGTCATCAATTATTAGCGGTATTTATTCCTATCTCTGTCTTCCTCTACAGTTCTTCCCCTCTGCAACTCCATCTAGTACCTTGCAAGACATTTCCCGATATATTGACAGATGTCCTATCATCCTGCCCCTTCTCCTTGTCAGTGTTTTCCACATATTCCTTTACTCTCTAACCCTGCGCAGAACTTTCTATTTCCTTACCTTATCAGTACATTTAATCTTCAACATTCGTCTGCAGGACCACACCTCAAATGCTTAGAGTTTTTCCGTTCCGTTTTTCCCACAGTCCATGTTTCACTACCATACAATGCTATGCTCCAAATGTTCATTCTTAGAGATTTCCTCCTCAAATTAAGATCTGTTTTTGACACTAGTAGACTGCTCTTGCCCAGGAATATCCTTTTTGCCATTGCTAGTACGCATTTTGTGTCCACCTTGCTCCTCCCGTCATTGGTTATTTTGTTGCCTAGGTAGCAGAATTCGGTAACTTCTTCGATTTCGTGACCATCAATCCTGATGTTAAGTTTCCCGCTGTTCTCATTTCTGCTACTTCTCATTACTTTCGTCTTCCTTCGATTTACTCTCAGTCCATATTCTCTACTCATTAAACTGTTCATTCCATTCAGCAGATCATGTAAATTCTTCTTCACTTTCACTGAATATAGCAATGCTTTCAGCGAATCGTATCATTCATATCCTTTCACATTGATTCGTAATTCCACTCCTGCACCTTTCTTTTATTTCCATAATTGCTTCTTCGATGTATGGACAGAACTGTAGGAGTGAGAGATTGCATCCCCGTCTTACACCCTTTTCAATCCGAGCACTTCGTTCTTTGTCTTCCACTCTTATTATTCCCTCTTGGAACTAGTAAATGATGTATATTACCCATCTCTCCCTGTAGCCTACCACTATTTTCCTCAGAGTTTCGAACATCTTGCACCATTTGACACTGTCTAACGGTTTCCCCGGGTAGACAAATCCTATGAACGTGTCTTGATTTTTCTTTATTCTTGCTTCCATTATCAATCGCTACCCCAGAATTGCCTCTCTGGTGCCTTTACCTTCCATCAAGCCAAACTGATCATCTAATATATCGTATTTCTGGATAGCTCCCGATAATTCGAAGGATTTTTCTTCCGCGTTGTCTCCTGGCGCCATTACATCTAGCGAAACGTACTCAGCGCCCAGAAACTCCCTGTTTGCTTTTGAGGCAGTATTTGCTCAGATCATCATCGTGAGTGGTCTCTCATGACTTGACTTCCCAGAGTCGAACGTACCTACAAACTGACACGCTTGTAGGGTTTACGAAGCTGCGTCCCACCTTGCTAGTTAAGGAATATTGGAAATTTGTGGGAAGGTCTATGAGACCAAACTGCTGAAGTCATCGGTCCCTTGGCTTACGCACTACTTAATCTAACTTAAACTAACTTACGCTAAGGGCAACACACACACACACACACACACACACACACACACACACACACACACACACGCCTCAGAGGGTGGACTCGAACCTCTGGCTGCTATTTAAGGAAGTGGGTTACCAGGAAGGTTATGTATATACAACTACAGCTACTAAATCGCTTCTTCCAACTCATAACCACTATAATCTGGTGTTTAATTTTGCCGTATGGCTCTACTCACCCCTAAACGCGATTCTTAGCTGTATTTTATCTGTCTTTCCACAGCGCGAAAACGCGATTTTTCAGGCAGTCATATCTTGGGTTCTGTTGATCAGAGAGATAATGGGTCAAGTGTTTTGGATAGATCCTGACGTAGCAGCCATTTGTATACCCATCGAAGAACGGGTATACGGTAGCTATCTTATAGTATAGGGTTAAAATTTAAACATTGGGCAAGTCCTGCAGCCCACGCAAATTGAGGAAATAGATTGCTCCTTCTGTATTACATGTGGTCAAGGGTGGACCTTTAGTGACCTGTAAAAATACCATTTGTTCTTGCACAGTTCCTGAGAAAACCCTCAAACACCATGATTTTTGGTCATCAAAAGTACCAGTCGTGGTGCAAATCACTTCTACCATTTATTTTCGTGGCAGAACGTCAAAATATTTGTCGTTTGTTCTTAAGATCATATTCTCTTAAATATCTTGAATTTCATTCACTATCATTACCTGTTACCGGAATCCAGAGGTTCAAGATTGCAGTAATTCTCCAGAAAACAGCAGTGACCGGGTTTTAGCAACTTTAGCAACGTGGGCTACAAGTATCTAAATAACTAACCATAGCAAATGGCTGAAATTTTAAATATACATTATTCTGACATTCATCAAGAAATGCTGTTTTGAAAATTAGTCCATTGTCAAGAAACACCCAAAAAACCTGTTTGTTGGGTATATTCTGGGGTTGACCATTTCTATTTCCATTCGTGGCAAATCATCAAAATATTTATAATATCTTGTTGTGTTGTTGTTGTGGTCTTCAGTCCATCTTGTTACGGTGATGTTATCAGGGGACCTTGAAACATTTTTCGATATCGTTATAAGGTACCAAGATCTAGAGGCTCCAGTTTCCGTACTTATGCACATAATACCCATTGTGACAAGTAAATGTAGTTTTAAATGACATAGTGAACATATAGCCAGGATTCTAGCACCATCGCAAGGGTTCTGAGTCATCAAACTACACTACTGGCCATTACAATTGCTACACCAAGAAGAAATGCAGATGATAAATGAGTATTCATTGGACAAATATATTATACTAGAACTGACATGTGATTACATTTTCACGCAATTTGGGTGCATAGATCCTGAGAAATCAGTACCCACAACAACCACCTCTGGCCGTAATAACGGCCTTGATACGCCTGGGCATTGAGTCAAACACAGCTTGGATAGCGTGTACAGGTACAGCTGTCCATGCAGCTTCAACACGATACAACAGTTCATCAAGAGTAGTGACTGGCGTATTGTAACAAACCAGTTGCTCGGCCACCCTTGACCAGACGTTTTCAATTGGTGAGAGATCTGGAGAATGTGCTGCCCAGGGCAGCAGGCGAACATTTTCTGTATCCAGAAAGGCACGCACAGGACCTGCAACATGTGGTCGTGCGTTATCCTGTTGAAATGTAGGGTTTCGCTGGGATCGAATGAAAGGTAAAGCCACGGGTCGAAACACATCTGAAGTGTAACGTCCACTGTTCAAAGAGCCGTCAATGTGAACAAAAGGTGACCGAGACGTGTAACCAATGGCACCCCATACCATCACGCCGGGTAATAACACCAGTATGGCGATGACAAATGTGCGTTTACCGCAACGTCGCCAAACACTGATGCGACCATCATGATGCTGTAAACAGAACCTGGATTCATGCTAAAAAGTGAAGTTTTGCCATTCGTGCACCCAGGATCGTCGTTGAGTACACCATCTCAGGCGCTCATGTCTGTGATGCAGCGTCAATGGTAACCGCAGCCATGGTCTCCGAGCTGATAGTCCATGCTGCTGCAAACGTCGTCGAACTGTTCGTGCAGATGGTTGTTGTCTTGCAAACATCCCCATCTGTTGACTCAGCGATCGAGACGTGGCTGCACGATCCGTTAGAGCCATGTGGAGAAGATGCCTGTCGTCTCGACTGCTAGTGATACATGGCCGTTGGGATCCAGCACCGCGTTCCGTATTACCCTCCTGAACCCACCGATTCCATATTCTGCTAAAAGTCATTAGATCTCAACAAACGCGAGCAATAATGTTGCGATACGACAAACCGCAATCGCGATAGGCTACAATCCGACCTTTATCAAAGTCGGAAATGTGATGGTACGCATTTCTCCTCCTTACTTGAGACATCACAACGACGTTTCACCAGACAACGCCGGTCAACTGCTGATTGTGTACGAGAAATCGGTTGGAAACTTTCCTCTTGTCAGCACGTTGTAGGTGTCACCCCCGGCGCCAACTCTGTGTGAGTGCTCTGAAAAGCTAATCAGTTGCGTATCACAAAATATTCTTCCTGTCGGTTAAATTTCGCGTCTGTAGCACGTCATCTTCGTGGTGTAGCAATCTTAATGGCCAGAAGTGTCTGTTTTCACTGAGCATGTTTTCACCAATAAAACTTTATGTCGCGGTGTCTCAGTAAAATGGGCAGTTACGCCAATAAAAACATGTCCGAAATGCTAATGCAGTGACAAAAATTGGCTGAAAAATATAGAAACATGCCCGAATTAAACTTAAAATGACTGCCAAAAATTAATTTTACTCTTTTAAGATACAGATCATAACCTGAACATTTCGATGGTCTGCGATCGATGAACGAAGTATTCAGAAAAATTGTTCAGTAAACGATTTTTTTAACTTTGACAATATATATTGATTCCTTACACATGTAGAATTATGTAAATGTGTCGAAGTAGTGGTGTATAAATAGTCAAACATTCTGTGACATATGGGTCATTCTATCTCAAATCAACTAACAGTCTGAACCTTGATATCTCAGATTTGGATGATTTTTTTATCAGGTAATGTACCCACTAACACTAGCTTAAATTTCAAATTTCAATTTTTTCTGTCCTTTGGCTTTTGGGTTTCAAGGGTTTAAAAATTAAAAAAACCAAAATGCTCTAGTTTTGGCCACGACCCCACTTATGGCCACCTTGATGTAATGGGTGCTGTTCTAAGCTACTTTGGAATACCAGCCAGTCCTACCATAGATTATAATAAGCAATACGAAATGTGCTATTTAATTGTCTATAGAAACATTTCTTTGTTTGGTCTTGTTTGAAGTCATCATTTAATGAAAAGATCTGTGTTGCAAAAGTTGAGTTATGTAGTGTTTTTCTTTAAGCAACACGCAATCCGTTTTTTTTTTTTTTATTCTACATGTTGTACGAAGCATCAGAAAAAACTTAATTTATTGAGAGGTAAGATTAACTATTATATTTTCATTTCATGCAAACTAAACATGATAAAACCTAAAAACATTTCATTAATGTGGCCATAAGTGGGGCCTCGACCCTACATTAAAATGTGTATGAAATAATCATAGCAAAATAACATATGAGTGCTCAATATTGTATTGAGTTTTAGTGTTAAGTTGGCCAAGTGATCTAGTATAGAGCAGTGTTGTCTTAGTGTACACCATGCCATGTATGTGGTAATATACCAAACATTATAAAATACGATTGTTTACTATATTTATTTTTTCTAGAAACTTCCAAATAATAGATATGTAGTTATTTATGTTGCATATATATTTACTTTTTGGTAGTAGAATTTGTTACCTTACAGAAATGGCATCTCAGAAAAATTGGCCGATTATTGATGCTGAATGCTGTAAACCTTTTAAAGCAGAACAACATAAGGAAGTCTGTGTACAATCACTAAGAAATGTAACAGACTGGATGTGCTCTCTATACTTATGAATCATTAGTGGCATGAAAATATCTGCTGTATCTAGGAAAAAGGTTAGTGAGAAACACAAAACAGAAGTAGTTTTACCTTGCAGTACCAAAAATGTAAACGATTCTTTTATTGATCTTCAATCTTCCATAGACCATATGAACAAGTCACTGGAACTTATTAGTGAGCCACCACTAAGAAGAAAAAGTTTGCTGTGCCTACCTATACAAAGAAAAAAACTTGATAAAATAATGTATAGCTTAGAAAAGAACTTACCACCAGATTCGAGCCCTGATGAAGTTATTACTGAACATTCCAAAGATGAATCGGAGATTATTCAACAGTTAAAAGAAAAGTTTGCTTAAACAACAAGACAAAGTGAAAACATGATGATTTTGTCTATCTTACCTATGAGTTGGAGTTGTCAGGAAATAGAAGAAGAATTTTTGGTGACGAACTGCGTGGCTCGTGCAGTAACACTGTTAGTAAAGGAAAAAGGTATTTTGTCAAATCCTAATCCTTATCCTGGAAGAACTTTTAAATGAGAATATTGTTGACTGTTCTGATTACGTTGGTAGAATGACGCTAGGGAAAAAAGATTGTGGCAATAAGAAATAAAGATGAAAAGATCTAGGTTCAAAAGAGGATAGTGTTGGCAAATTTTGCAAGAAATATACCAATTATTTAAGGAAAAGATCCCTGCAAACAAAATTGAGTTTTCCAAGTTTTGCGAATTAAGACCAAGGAACTGTATCATGGCTGGAAGAAGTGGCACACATACTGTTCGTGTGTGTACCTTACACCAAAACATTAAGCTAATGATGAATGGTGCTAAGATGCAAAATTTGGTTTAGGATGGAGATAAAACTTCTTTGAAATCTAATCACTCCTGCCTAGTCAAGATGATGTGCAATCCACCACCGTACCAATGTTTTATGGATATTTGTAAAGAATGTCCTGGTGTCTCTAGACTTAAAGATCTATTGAATGCAAAGTTCACTGACGATATGATTGATGAAGTTACCTACAAAAAGTGGGTAACTGTAGATAAGTGTTTGATGGAAACTGTAGTAAAAAGTACTGATTATTTTATGGATGAGTTTTGTGCACTCTAATGAAGGTAAAAACTCATTCTTTTATAGCTAGTTAGCAGAAAGAATACTAGTGTGAAATCAAGGACAACTTAACTGAAGGCCATGTAGTAGTCAACTGTGATTTTGCAGAAAACTACTCTTTCGTAGTACAAGATTGAAGACAATCATTCCACTGGACTACCACTCAATCTACACTGCATGCTTTCATCATATTTTATAAATGGGAGGGAGAACTAAATTATCTGCAGTATGTCTTCATATCAGATTGCCTGAAACATAATACAGTCGCTTTCTATGTATTCCAGAAAAAACTGCTAGAAATCATAAAGCAAATCTCGCCTTTTGCACTTAAAAAGATTACTTACTTTTCTCATGGCAGCGCTGCACAATATAAAAATAAGAAAAAGTTCCTTAATTTGTGTTTGCATAAATCATTACAAATAACACTGGAAAACCAGGAAAAAGATAATCTTTGCCATTTACAACTAAGGATGAAGGAGAGTGGCTTTATTCAAAATTTTAACTTGTAGCACGTATATTACCAATGAAAATGCGTTCACTTCCTTCTGACGCATAATTAAGAGTCATGAACATTAAATTAAAACAACACTATATCATTAAATGAATTAAAAAACAATAAGAGGGTAATGTTGCATAAAAAGGCTAACATAATAATTCAAGTTTGTTAGAATTACATAGACGTACCTTAGTATTCATAGCCTAGAAATAGTCTGCTTTTCACCTCACTAGTGTGTATTGCGGTAGTAAAATATTATTTTGTACATGAACCCATTGAGATTCCATCTTGAAATTTTGCATGCATGTAGTCAGTTAGCCTGGACAACACAAATAATTTTTATAAAAAAATTCGAAGGTAGGTATTTTGGAAATTTCAAAAAATGCGTTTTTTAGAATAGTTTAAAATTTTTAGATTTAGGTAGCACAGTCATGTTACATATTAAATTGAAGGGAATTTTTAGTGGAAAACAATGGTGCAAGTTTGAGCTCTCTAGGTTGTATAGTTTTTGAGCTACAGCATTTTAAAACAATCATCGATTGGACAAAAACAGTGGTTTTTTTATTTTTAAACCCTTGAAACTGAAAAACCAAAGGTCAAAAAATTTGAAATTTCAAATTTAAACTAGTGTTAGTGGGTAAATTACCTGAAAAAAAATTCATCCAAATCTGAGAGATGATGGTTCAAATCATGTAGTATAATTGGTTGATTTGACATGGAATGATGCACATACAATTAGTTTTATGTGAACAGCACACCATGCTGTGGCAGGGAAAAGAAGGGAACCAGAAGGAAAGTGCTCCTGTCGAAGAAGGTGAACATTTTCTTCTTTAGGAAAAGCTGAGGAGGAAAATGGCGAACCAGCTGATTCAGTCCTAAATCGCTTTCCTCATCAAAAATTTTGGTATGGGAAAATAGTCAAGCTTTTTGTGCTGAGAGTAGCAGAGAGACGGTGGAACAGGAAGGGGACAGTGGTGGGAGGGGGGGGGGGGGGAGCAGAGACAGTGATGGAGGGGAAGAGAAAGTGGTGGTGAAAGAGAGATGGAGGCAAATAATGGGAGCCAAAGAGAGTGTTCCTTTTTTTTTCCCACAACTCACGAACGTGTGCGACTCATATCAATCAGCTGCTATGGTATAGATTATGACACAGAAATAATATGGATTCATGAAATCAGAGTAATGGTCATCCTCAGATGTGGCATGTATTTGTGGCGAGGAATATGAAATTATTTTAACGCTGCTGTAACATAGCACATTGAACAGAAGAAAAAAATCACCATCAGAACATGCAGTAAGCATTTGTGATCTTATCTCGTGCTGCATAATGCATTTAAGGCTAAGTACAATTACTATTACAGATAAGTTAAGCATATGTCCATACACACATCAAAATTTCGTCAGACACTTACAATGACACATTTTAGTGGTCGTTGAGAGTAGGTGGAATCTGAAACCGAGAACTTTTAACTATCAGTACTTCGTAACTGGTGGCCAACTTACGGCGACCTTACTGTGGTTAATTCACTGGTGGCGCATACTGCCATCGACCTTCTGACTGCTTCGGTGCGGCCCACTACGATTTCCTCTCCTGTGCCAACATTACTATCTTAGAGTAGTACTTGCAACTTATGTCCTCAATTATTTGCTTTATGTATTTCACTCTCCGTCTTCTTCTACAGTTGGTACCCTCTACAGCTCCTTCTAGTACTACGTAAGATATTCCCCGATGTCCAAAGAGATGTCCTAACAGAGTCTGGTCATACTGTCCCTTCTTATCATCAGTGTTTTCCATGTATTCCATTCCTTGCAGATTCTGCGGAGCACCTCCTCATTCCTTGCACTATCAGTCCACATAATTTTTAATATTCTTCTGTAGCACCAAATCCCAAATGCTTTGAGTCTTTTTCGGTGTTCTCACAGACTATGTTTCACTGACATATAATGCTGTGCTCCATACGTACATTCTCAGAAATTTCTTCCTCAGATTAAGGCCTTTGATGGAAGCTGATTTCTCTTGGCGAGGTATCCCATTTTTGCCAGTGCTAGTCTGCTTTTCATTTCCTCCTTGCTCCGTCTGTCATGGGTCATTTTGCTGCCTAGGTAGCAGAATTCCTTCCTGATCATCAATCCTGATGTTATATTTCTCGCCGTTCTCATTCTTGCTACTTCTCATTAATTTCGTCTTTTTTCGATTTACTCTGTCCATATTCCGTTCTCCTTTGACTGTTCATTCGAGTAAGCAGATCCTGTAATTCTTTTTCACTTTCATTCAGGATAGCAATGTCATCAGCAAATCTTATCACTTATACCCTTTCATCTTGAATTTTAACTCCACTCTTGAATTTTTCTCTTATTTCCGTCACTGCCTCTTCGATGTGTAGACTGAACAGTAAGATGCGAAAGACTACATCCCTGTGTTACATCATTTTCAATCTTAGCCCTTCCTTCTTGGCCATCCACTCTTACTGTTTCCTCTTGTCTTTTGTATTTCTACATATTGTATATTGCCTGTCTCCTCCTATAGCTTACCCCTACTTTCCTCAGGCTTTCGAATATCTTGCACCATTTTACATTGTCGAACTTTTCTACAGGTCGACAAATCCTGTGAATATGTCTTTATTTTTCATTGGTCTTCCTTCCATTACCAATGGCAACGTCAGAATAGCCTCACTGATGCCTTTACCTTTCGACGGCCAAAATGATCGTCCCCTAACACATCTTCAATTTTCTTTTTCATTCTTCTGTATATCATTGTTCCATTACCAATGGCAACGTCAGGATAGCCTCTCTGATGCCTTTACCTTTCGAAGGCCAAATTGATCGTAATCTGACACATCTTCAATTTTCTTTTCCATTCTTCTGTATGTTATTGTCAACAACTTGGATACATGAGCTGTTAAGCTGACAGTGCGGTGATTCTCGTACTTTTCAATTCTTGCAATCATTGGGATTGTATGGATGACGTTTCTCCGAAAGTCGGATGGTTGTGTGCCAGGCACATACAATCTACACATTAACGTGAATAATCGCTTTGTTACCACTTCCCCCAATGATTTTAGAAATTCTGATGGAATGTTATCTATCCCTTCTGCATTGTCAGTACATAAAACTGTTCGACGTGTTGACCAGTACTACAAGTGGCCTTCCTCAGGACTTTGAACTGAGTTGACTGCTGAATAAAAGGGACTTTAGATCCTATGTAAAAGCGGAGGAAGCTGCTAACGTAACTTGATAGCGTACGTGAGGATAGGAGAAAGGGTCTTGGGCCTTCTTTATTGGTCTTTATATAATTCTATGTGATTGGTGGATAGGGAAATACTTGATTGGTGTTCATATTATTTCATGCCATTGGTGGAAACAGGCGAATACGAAACGGGCGATAGCTTTGACGTAGCACTGTTTACTTGTTGCCAGGTGCGGGCTGCGGCGTGCCAGTGCACTGTGTACGTACGACCACAGAGGTCTCCCGCGCGCCTCTGTGAACTGCTTTGCGGCACTGTCCTCCCGTAGCGTTGTCACCGCGGCAGCCAGAATGCCGGGAGCCTGTACCCGTCCTCTCTATTTATTTTGGCGGGTCGCTTAGCTATTTCTATCGCCCATCTAACCTTCTCTCTCAATGTAAATGGCTGTTTCGTCAGTAAGTCAGTACGTCAGTATGCGGGCTTCCCAGACGGATATATCTTTCAACCTACATCAACATCCATACTCCGAAAGCCACCTGACGGTGTGTGGCGGAGGGTACCTTGAGTACATCTATCGGTTCCCCCTTCTATTCCAGTCTCGTATTGTTCGTGGAACGAAGGATTGTCGGTATTCCTCTGTGTGGGCTCTAATCTCTCTGATTTTATCCTCATGGTCTCTTCGCGAGATATATGTAGGAGGGAGCGATAAACTGCTTGCTCCTCGGTGAAGGTATGTTCTCGAAACTTTAACAAAAGCCCGCACCGAGCTACTGAGCGTCTCTCCTGCAGAGTCTTCCACTGGAATTTATCTATCATCTCCGTAACGCTTTCGCGATTACTGAATGATCCTGTAACGAAGCGCGCTGCTCTCCGTTGGATCTTCTCTATGCCTCCATCAACCCCATCTGGTACGGATCCCACACTGCTGAGCAGTACTCAAGCAGTGGGCGAACAAGTGTACTGTAACCTTCTTCCTTTGTTTTCGGATTGCATTTCCTTAGGATTCTTCCAATGAATCTGTCTGCCATCTGCCCTACCGACGATCAACTTTATATGATCATTGCATTTTAAATCACTCCTTATGCCTACTCCCAGATAATTTGTGGAATTAACTGCTTCCAGTTGCTGACCTGCTATATTGTAGCTAAATGATAAGGGATCTTTCTTTCTATGTATTCGCAGCACATTACACTTGTCTATATTGAGATTGAATGCCACTCCCTGCACCAAGCGTCAATTCACTGCAGATCCTCCTGCATTTCAGTACAATTTTCCATTGTTACAACCTCTCAATATACCACAGCATCATCCGCAAAAAGCCTCAGTGAACTTCCGATGTCATCCACAAGGTCATTTATGTATATTGTGAACAGCAACGGTCCTACGACACTCCCCTGCGGCACACCTGAAATCACTCTTACTTCGGAAGACTTTTCTCCATTGAGAATGACATGCTGCGTTCCGTTATCTAAGAACTCTTCAATCCAATCACACATTTGGTCTGATAGTCCATATGCTCTTACTTTGTTCATTAAACGACTGTGGAGAACTGTATCGAAGGCCTTGCGGAAGTCAAGAAACACGGCATCTACCTGTGAACCCGTGTCTATGACCCTCTGAGTCTAGTGGACGAATAGCACGAGCTGGATTTCACACGATCGTCTTTTTCTAAACCCATGCTGATTCCTACAGAGTAGATTTCTAGTCTTCAGAAAAGTCATTATACTCGAACATAATACGTGTTACAAAATTCTACAACCGATCGACGTTAGAGATATAGGTCTGTAGTTCTGCACATCTGTTCGACGTCCCTTCTTGAAAACGGGGATGACCTGTGCCCTTTTCCAATCCTTTGGAATGCTACACTCTTCTAGAGACCTACGGTACACCACTGCAAGAAGGGGGGCAAATCGAACTGGTATCCCATCAGGTCCAGCAATTCGTGTGCTGATCGGCCACCCCACCTTGCTTACGTACATCAGTCCACATTCGCAACCAATTTCATAGACTCCCTCGGTGTTTGATTTGTCGACCGCATCTTTCCGTGATTCTATAACATCTTTCATTCTGTTATTACTCCGAAAGATTGGCATGATGCCAGCTCGGCGGAGAATTTTGCCCTGACGTCTGTGACCCCTAGTGCACATGGTAAAAGGGCTATGTTCTATGCTTCCCTCTGCTCTTCGCTGTTGCCTTCAACCTTTGTCGTCATAGTTTTATCTATTGTATTCTTGCCATAACCATTGGCTCCAACAATAGATCTGAGGTTTTGTAGCCCCGTTTTCAGGTGCTCGTCATCGCTGATCCTGTGGGCCGTCCCGGTTAAATTGTGAAGGGCGGACTCATTCTGTGTAGGATGATCGTCGGAGGAGGCGTGGAGTTACCTGCCCGTGCTGATGGCTTTTCTGTATTCTCTGTGGCCAAGTTTGCCGTCAGGATTTCGGTAAACTTACACGTCGAGGAAAGGCAGCACCGCATTCTTCTCAATTTCCATATTAAATTGTATTTTACCACGCTAGTAATTGAGATGTTGGTGTAATTTCTGTAATTATTCATTTCCAAGTATCCAAGTGACAAAGGTATCGTCAACGTATCGCAGCTAGCAATCAGGGCGTAATGGTGCGGACTGGAGAGCTGTTTCTTCAAAAGCCTCCATGAAGCTGTCTGGTGCAATAGGCGAGAGAGGGACACCATAGCTACACCGTCCGTCCGTTCATAAAATTCCCCTTTCCACCTGAAATGGGTGGTCGTTAAACAGTGGCACACTAGTTCGCAGACGTTAGATGACACACGTTCCTTTAAGATGATCATCCTGTCTGACACCGGTACATTAGTGAACAGAGACTTCACGTCAAATCTAACCGTCAGACGAGTAGCTAAGTCACATTTTCCTTTTAAAAGTGTCTCAAAATGTGTGGAGTCCTAAATGCCGAAGCTTCGGTGGTAGTTCTTTTGTCAGTTTGAAGGTCGGTGAATTAATACTACCCACTATGGACGTTAGAGGAAAATCCTCTTTGTGGACCTTCGGTAACCCGTACATCCGTAGTACCTGTGGAACTTGCGGGATGACAATGCTGTCAACAGCCCAGAAGGTTTTATTGATGATTTTTGTACTTCCTTCTTTCATCGATCAAGTGAAGTATTACTTCTGTTACCCATGGTTTCTTCACTGTTTCCTACTTCGTATCTACGCTTCCCTTTCTAACTTCTGTGATTGTCCTAAGAGATATCCATTTCACTTCAACTGAAGTGCCTACTGAGCTATTCCTTAACGCAATGTCTGTAGCCTTAAAGAACTTCAAGCGTACCTCTTCATCTCGTAGTTCATCCTGGCTAGTCTCTTACATTTGAGCGTACTCGTCATCAATCCTGATTTGAATCTATATCTGCTCCTATGTATTCCTTGCAATCCAGTATCTGATTTCAGAACCGTTGTCTGAAACGCTTCGGAACCTATCTGCTTATTCCAAGTATACTTTCTCGTCTTGTGATTCTTGAAGAGAGTATTCTCTATTATTAGCAAAGTTACTACAATACGCGATTAATTTTTCTCTCCTCTTTCCTAGTCCCAAGCCCATATTCTCCCATAACCCTTCTTCTTCTCCTTCCCATACAACCACATTCCATTCCCTCCATAACTATTAGATTTTCATTCTCTTAATGTAGAGAATAATCATCATATATGCTCTTTCTGTTCATCTTCAGCTTGCAACGTCGGCATGTATACCTGAGCTATCGTTGTCGGTGTTCGTTTGCTGTCGATTCTGATGAGAAACCTGTCACTGTACTGTTCACCATAAATCACTCTCTGCCCTTCCTTTTCATAACGAATCCTTCTGCCGTTATACTATTTCCTGCTCTTCGTGATATTCTCCTGCACTCATCTGACCAGTAATCCTTATCTTCTTTCGATTTCACTTCACTGACCCGTAACATATCTAGAGTCAGCCTTTGCATTTCCCCTTACAAATTTTCTAGCTTCTTACTACGTTCAAGCATCTAACATTTCACGTCCCAAATGCTGTAACGTTACCAATTCGTTGGATATTCAATCTTTTCCTCTTCGTCACCTCCCCCTTGGTAGTCCCCTCCTTGCAGTGCCTGTGTTCCTCCGAATTACGATGCAACGTTCCTTTGGACATGCATGCATGTGCAAAAGAACAGCCACTGCGGCGTCTACAGCCGTTATGTAATACATGATATGTATTCGTAGTTGTGAATGTGGACAACCATCAGCTGTATAATGGAGTGACGACAGTGAAAATTTGTGCCGGACCGCGATTCGAATTCGGATTTCCCACTTATGGAGAGCGGTCGCCCGACAATTTTTTAAGTTTTTTAAATTAGTTGTAGAATATTTCAGAACAAATAAAAAATTGTGCTGTACCGGGAATCGAACCGGATATCCCACTTATCGCCAGCTGTCACCTTATTCACTTTTTTATCAAAATCTTTTGCAGTGGCGGGTTTCGAATCCATGGCCCTTTTTTTGAGAGCCAGATATCCTAGCCACTTTGTTTTTATATTTTTCGTTTTATTTTTTTACATTTAAACAGTTACAATAGAAAACAAAAACTACCTTTTGTTGGTATTACAAAATGAGATTAACAATTACTTTATATGTATACATATATAAGCTGAAAGGATAACCATAAACCAGACAGTAAAATTAATATTGTGATAAGCAGAAAGCTTTGTAAGGTAATCACACGTCAGAAATAAAAAACACTATAAAATTACGTTAAAGATAAATACTTTTCCAACTATGCTTCAAATTTCAAGGAATATCTTTAAAGTGAATCATGGTTCACATGTAACATTTAAGTGAAGTTAAATTTCGGTAACAACCACTGCCTTGTCATACCACAAATAAAATTTCTGTATTGCTTGAAGCTAGTAAATTGAACATTATTCTCGCATTACATAAAGAAAAAAAAAAACACACACACACACACACATCACAATGGAAAACCACAACACCCACCTCCCCCCTACCCCCTCCCCCACCCACCCCTCCCCGCTGTTCTGTCATCCGAGTATGTGTTCTCATAACTACAATGTATCCACCGATTCTAATATTCCGTTCATCCTTTCTTCGTGTGGATAGTTTTACCTCTCCTACACTGGACGTTCCAGCTATGCGGGGTCTCCTGAAACGCGCTCCATAGGAAGTTAGAGAAATACAGTCGGTATTTCGGATTGTTCACGATCTTTAGATGTCGTTCTGTAAAAAGGTCCAAAAATTCATTATATTCTTTGGGCCATCTCTGAAAAAATTGAGCACCGTCTGACCTCGAAGCCACGTTACGGCATTCGTTTTGGTGGGTAGGTAGTAAGTCACGTCCGGGAAAAATATTATCCGTGGTTCAATGTTGTGCTGTCGCATTCGGAGAAAGAAAGATTCTGCCGAGGGGCCGTATATGAGGCGGTGTTCATCTTCGTCCAGAGTTTGTCACTGAGGACACAATGGTGACTCTGTCATATAAATCGCATAGAGTCTGGATCGGGTGACATTTTTACCATTGTTAGGTACCACGTTGCCTGTGTCTCCGTATCTAAGGAAATATGGTGTATCGATCGCCATACTACTTGCCAATTGATATGTGGATGCTTCCTCTCAACAGGATTGCTGTGTCGTCCGGTCGTTAGTATCCGATATATGTCACGCGCCGTTGTAGATCTGGTTTCCGACAGAGCCGTCTGAACGTAGCTGTACGGTACTTTATAAAGAAAAAGAAAAAAAAGCGTATATGCTGGAGTGACTGGGAAATGTGCTGAACCACTGGCGCCATTCGAGAAACTGGTGCTAGTTTTTCTATTAAGATTCCTGTCAGACAAGTCTGATGTCTCCACAGTTTTAACATTTTGCTGATATATACTGACACCGCTCGATCACGAACATGTGCAAGACCAAGTCCACCCCTACTAAGAGGGAGGGTAAGGGCGTCGTATCTTCCTTTAAACAGTAGATCTGCACTCACAAAGGAACCGAACGCCGCCACTAATAGTCGTGTGCTATCGTCACCGGCATTGGGCGTACTTGAGCAGAATGCGGAATTGGTGACGCCAGGTGTTAACATACGTAACATCGCCCGTACGGACTGGCTGTAGTAGTTGTAGTACGCTGCTGCGTGACGCATGTCGTGGTAAAAACAATACCTAGGCATTTCAAGGTATCCATGAGCTGTAAGGGTGCTACACATTCTTCCATTAGTCCAACACCAACACTCATCGCTACTAACTTGTCCATATTTATACGGCTGCCAGTGGCCGTTCCATATTTGCGTATACAATTTAAAGCTAGACTCATATCGTTTTCATTCCGTACTATCAGCACCAGGTCATCCGCATATGACTTGCACGTAAATGTATATCCTCGCAAAGACAATACTGTCAAGCGGTGTCGTAGGTCACAAAGTAACGGCTCGAGAGCCAGTGTATATAATGTCGCCGATAAGAGACATCCTTGTCTGACCGATCTCGCTAAGACTAAAGATTTTGTCGTACGTCCATTGACAAGCACTTTGGAGGAGGCATTGCTGAGTAGCCGCATCACGACAGCGATAAATGATCGTGGATCGCATGTGTGTCACGACTTCTACAAGATAGTTATGGCTAACTTTATCAAAGGCTTGATCAAAATCTATTGACACCAGTGCTGCACGGAGGCCGCACGTCTTTGCTAGGGTGATCACATCGTGATATTCAACAAACGCCGTCCGAATGATGTTATCTCCGGGGAGCGAAGTGTGATCAAGTCACAGTGCTTGGTGCAATACTCTTCGGATGCGTGCTGATAATAATCTGGTGAATATTTTAAAGTCGCAGTTAAGGAGCGCAAGTGGTCGGTAGTCCCGTATCCGTGTACCACTCGAGGGTGTTTGTGTATCGGGATAATCAGCCCCTCCACAAAATCCGGAGGTAAAGGCACGTCAGGCGACATTAATTCGCGGCAGATAGTAGTCCATCGTGGTGCGATCACATAGCTAAAGGTCCTGTAGAATTCCAGAGGGAGGCCATCTGGTCCCGGCGAGTTGTTCACCGTTCCCCTGTCAATGGCCTCCATCACTTCCTCCTCTGTAAGCTCCTCCATCAGTTGTGCTTCCGCCTCTGGGTCAATGGTGCCGAAAATCATATGCGTAACTTCGTTAATGGCCGCCATATCGGTGTCCACTACGGTGTAAAGTTGTATGTAATGTTCTACAAAGGCATTGCCCATTTCTTATTGCGATGTTAGGTGTCTTCCATCACCCGTGTCCACTGCATGTACTACGGCTCTTCGTCGATTTTTGGTTTCGTTGATCATGTGATACATCGAAGGGCGTTCTCCTGCAACCCGATCTAGTGTCTGCGCTCTGACCGCCGTACCTTCGAGGTGGCGTCGCGTGATGATATAATTTTGGCCTTTGCTCTTTGTACCGCTTCCTGCCTCTCCGGAGAAGGCATTTGTTCGGCACATTCCCGTAGCACCGTGAAATAGAAGTACATCGTCTGACGTCGCCACACTGCCTACTCACGACCATGTGTCATGATTGCACGGCACAGCGCCTGTTTGGCGCAACCCATCCACCAACTTAGGGTCGGGGGATACGACCAAAGGCGTTGTTCGCAAGATCTTTAGACATCTTCGATGATGTCTCGACAGGTTGGCGACGTTCATTTTCAAAGGACCGCGGCTACACCACACTTGCTGTCATCGGATGGATATTGTGCATATTAGTGCCGTATCGTCGGTGTAGGCCGTAGGCCACAGCTCTGCTTCCAGGACATCAGCGTTAAGATTGCGTGTGACATATATTCTGTTGAGTAGGCTAGCGGAGTGACTTGTCGTATGGGTGTATCCAGGACGGAGGCCATGGACATGCTTCCAGATGTCAACCAGATGTATACTCTGCATCAACGTTCGTAATTCTGGTTACGGGATATATAGAGGAAATTTGGCTTTCGGTGCAAGTACACAAATAAAACCGCCGCCTGGTATTAATCGATCGTGTCAACCTTGGAAGAGCGGAGCAATTTCGTCTGCGAAGAAGCGGGAACGCTCTCTTCTCCTGTCTGCATCGATGTTGATCAGTCATACATCAAGTACCATCATTGCTAATCCCTGTGACGACGGTAGGTACAGTACATCCTCTGCCGTGATGCCTTCTTTAAAAAGTATTGCTATGCCACCGCTGGTTTCGGAGGCTTGTGATACCTTCTTGTAGGAGGACGTTGTCGATGTCCGCTGCTTGTAGCATGTCTTTGAGTAACGACATCTTAATCTGCGACCGTATATTACTGATACTGATAGAAGCAAGCCGATATGCTTGTCTTCGTTCCGTCGCATGTTTATCGGCCATGGGAGCTTACGCCATCTGCTGTTGTACTGGTACGTTACGTGACCCCGTCCTGCCCACCGTCGTTGGCTGTAAGTTAAACTTCAGAGGCGCGCCGCCCCCGCCGTGCAGTCTGTTGCGACTGCAAGTGGGTACCCTTCACAATCATCAGCTCAGTCCCCTTGGGACAAGTTTTCCGTCGGCTGGGGCTCGCCGGCTCCGTCTCTCTGTGGCTCCTCTTCTAATACTTGAGAGTGGCACTGGACTGCAGGTTGCCGTGCGTTGTCAAGTTCTTCAGGTTGCTCTTGACTACGCTGCTGTCGAGACGGTGGTGTTCTGGAAGAGGAGTCTCGGGACCCTCCGTAAGATGGCCGTCTTCCTCGGTCGTTTCTCTACCCTCGTCCTGCATACGTATTAAGGAGTCGTCCGTCGCGGTTAGACGTCCTTTCTTGCGCCCTTTCGGAGACCGTTACTTACGCGAGTGCGTTTCCGTATCCGAATGTGGATGAGTGTCTGTCACCACTGCAGTCAAACACGAAGGCAGCCGTTGGCACTATTCGACTGTCGATGACCATTTGCTCATCCAATCTCTGCACAAGTGGTATCGGTCGGTGTTGCTCGGTCGTCGCCGTCGTCACCATGCTCGTGCCGTCATCCGCCGTCGTCGTCTACTCGACTGGCCTGTCCAGCTTTTGGGCGCTGTCACTCTTCGGTTGGCGTCCTTCGGGAAAACGTTGGCATATGTGAGAGGGAAAGACGTCGCCACGGGTGTTGCTGCAGAGTCTCCTGTCGGTGTCTGCGCAATTCTTCGTTGGAGACACGCTGAGCGAACGTGGCCTTCTTGACCACAACCTGAGCAAGTTTTCGGCTGACGATCGTAAATGACAATCGCTCTGCAACCTCCAATTGTGAGGTAAGACGGCACATGTTTTGATGACCGAGCGAGGTGGCGCAGTGGTTAGCACACTGGACTCGCATTCGGGAGGACGACGGTTCAATCCCGTCTCCAGCCATCCTGATTTAGGTTTTCCGTGATTTCCCTAAATCGTTTCAGGCAAATGCCGGGATGGTTCCTTTGAAAGGGCACGGCCGATTTCCTTCCCCATCCTTCCCTAACCCGAGCTTGCGCTCCGTCCCTAATGACCTCGTTGTCGACGGGAGGTTAAACAACACTAACCTAACCTAACCAACATGTTTTGATAGCTCCATCCGTATTTGTCGCATACCATTGAGTACCGCGTACGTGGTAAAGGTTGTTCATTTTTCTGCTATGTGACTAAGTACCCGTCCATAGGATTGTAGCGCTTTAACCACGGTCGCAGCCAGAATCTCAAATGCTAGCTCAAATGCCCATACAGCTCTCAATCCAGACCCCACATGATCAATTGCTACCGTTCCGACGTGGCCGACTAAATGTTTAAATTTAAGTCCATCTTTATGGTCGCGTACGATCTTGTCACACACCATGTCGTTGATCAGTTTGACGTAGACCACACTGCTTGTGACAGAGAAGTGGATGCAATCATATCTTGTGGTTGAATTTTAATTTCATCACGTATAAATCATTCTGCTTCAAATGTCTTCGGTCGTGAAAATTCATTACTAAAGCTGATCTTCATAGATTTTCGGTAGGAATGAGCCATTCTAGTTCGAAAGCACAAGAACTAGCGAAGGCTAACAGGAAGTAAATGACCCCATTCGCGCTAAGCAGCGCGGCCTGCACGTAAACAGACGTCCCAGCGGCACGATTGCGGAAAGCAGACTGAATACACGAAATGTATTCGTAGTTGCGAGTATGAACAACTATCAGCTGTATAACTGAATGACGACAATGAAAATATGTGTCGGACCGGGATCTTTTTTCCAATAACCGCTGCAGGAGCAGAACGATGGGTATGGCAGGGGTCGACACTCGAGGCCTGGCCATCCCGTTGCTATACCCACGCAAAGTGTTCTAGGTTCGAAGGATCAGGGAAAGTATTTAGCTGGTTCTTCTGTGTATTTTATTTATTTATTTATTGAATTTTTATTTTATTTCTTTTATGCATGGATTTAATTTTGTTATATTAAAAAACGATCCTACAACTTCCGTTGCCGAGCGTCCGAGTCGTCTTCTCCTCTGTTCGTAAGGGTTTCCGCCTATGCCTTCCGTAATGGATCAATATGCTCCAGGATTCTTCTTCAGGTTCAGCTTATCATACCCGGAACGCCCCACTGAGCAGGAGGATCCGCAAATAATGAACCTAAATATTTAGCGAAGTGGGTCCTGTACTTCGGGTGGAGGCTGAAAGTTGCATGTGTCGACGTCAGTAGGGACCAAACGTAGAGTGTGGCTTTGTAGGCATCACGAATTATGTAGTAAACGGCCATGCCTTTTAGCCAGTTAACGGCGACCGTCCTGGCCGGTGGAAAGAATACGCCGTCGGGGTGCAATGTATCATCAGGGAAGATAGACTCCTGCAATCGCCGCAAGAGTAACGCCAGCATGCGTTGCGTGAGTAGCCAGCACTCGCTGGTCGCGGCACAAGCCACGCGGTGTGCATCCGAATCAATGACAAAGCATGTCGGACACAAGGGGTCGTCCGTCAGATGAATGGAATGTAGCCTCTAATGAGTATCGAACTTCCCGTTCACAACCACGTACCACAATGAACGCACCGTCGTAGGTAGAAAAGGCGTGTATACTGCTCTACTCACAGCGTTGCAGTTAACTTCGGGATGTCTGCGTGCGACCGTAGTGACAGGCTGCTGCTGTTGATAGAGGCGATAATAGTCCTTCGTGCTGGGCTTCCGTGTCGTCGGAAGGTCTGATCTTAAGTAGATGAGGTGAATCAAGAATTCTCTAATGTGAGCGAGTGCCTGTGAAATGCAGAGAGTGTGGTGCCACTTCAGCTATTAGGGTACCCGTCGGACTGGCGTGAGCAGAGGTCCACGTGGAACGCATAGTGTTGAGATAAAGCGATCGCGCACGGTTATAGACATTAATTAAACCGAAACCTCCCGCCCGCTGCTGCAGCGTCAGGGTGGCGTATCGGACTTTAATAATAAGACCGGCGCTCACGAAATGTTCGTATGCTGCTTGAAATCTGTCGGCCATCGTAACCGTCAAGGGAAGGACATGCGAAAAATAGTTCAGATTGGAGACAAGATAGGTGTTGACATAATGTATTCGTAGGGGCACGTCCATTCGACGCAATTTGTTGTCCTGTATCAGAGCACGTGTCTGGTGTAGTAGCCAGCGGGACGTAGCCGCCGCCGTACGGCGAAATTGCTATAGAATTGCAATCCTAAACATTTGAGTACGGGCACCTTGTCAAAGGGCACCGACGTTGGGTGGGTAAGTCCCCCTCCGACATCCATATATTTTGTCTTCTTCACGTTGATAACCCTCCCAGCGACCGCTCCGTACTGCCGTAGCCACTGAAGCTCCTTGTGCATTTCATCCTGTGATCTGTACAGAAACACCACATCATCGGCGAATGCACCACAACGAAAGATCACGTCCCTTACGCGAATGCCTGCTGATCGCCTCGGTAAACCATGCAAAGCTAGTTCAAGCGCTGCCGCAAATAATATACCCGACAAGAGGCATCTTTGTCGCACTGACCGTCCGACAACAATGTGATCAGATTGGCAACCGTTCTCCATCATGCGGAAACGTGCTCCGTGGATCAGTCGAAGGACCACCTGTGCAGACTCTGGAGAGACGCCAATGCATTCCAAAACTGAGCGTAGGAAGCCGTGGTCGACGCGCTCGAATTTGTGGTCAAAATCGACGTCGAAGAGGGCGCCCCGTATTTTGCAGGCCGCTGTCACAGAAATTACGTCGCGGTATGCTCCTAACGCTGTATGAGTGTTGCTGACACCACCAAACATGTTTGATCAGTGTGTATGGCTTCCCGATAACGGTGTGGAGACGCGTGCTGAGGGTGCGGGCAAAGATCTTGTAGTCGTCGTTGAACAGTATGAGTGAGCGAAAGTCCTGCCACCTACAACCACCATTCGGTTTCCGTACTGGGATCAAGATGCCTTCTGTGAATTCCGTGAGGACAGTGAAACGACGGCGTACCAGTACTTGAAACATTTGGAGCCACTTGTCGCCCATAAGGTCATAAAAAGTGCAGTAAAATTCCAGGTGTAAACTGTCCGGGCCTAGCGATTTGTTCGGTGCTCTACGTGCCGTGGCCGATGTCAGCTGGTCGGATGTGATGGGAAACAGCAGAATATCAACCGGTGCCACGTCCCTACGGGCGAGAAAACCGTGCAGCAGCTTGTCATAATCACGCATGTTTCGCGGATCTTCCATGCTCAAGGTCCCTTAGTGTCAGGCAAACATGTGCGCTATGTCCGTTTGCGTCACGGCGCGGCCGCCCGCCTCCGTGTTTATTGCCCTAATGAACTGACGTTCGCAGTGGCGCCTCTCGCGCACAGTGCGATAGACCGACACCGTTTCGTTGGGGATGCAGTCTTGCACTCGCGCACGGATACGGACGCCTTCTAGCTGCTCTGCCCTGATACGAAGTGGACGAGCTTTGAGGTGTTGTACGGACATCTGACGTTCGGCAGACAGCGGTTGCGTCCCCATCTCACGTAAGGCTGTATAGTAAAATTCCGGTGTCGTCCTTTTCCAGTTCGATCTGTCACGTCCGTAGGCCATGAGGGTCTTTTGGAGTGCAGGTTTGACACAGCCTAGCACCACAGCAACGTGGAAGCGTACATGGGCAGGCGCCTGAAACAACGACGCCACACCACATTAACTACTTGCCGACACGCTTCATCGCGAAGGAGGGTGACGTTTAGTGCCCATGGGCCTCTGTTGCGACGGGTTGGGGTAAGGTGACAGTGCAGATATACATGCTATGATCCGTGAACAACGTCGGACAGAGTTCTGCATCACGGGTCGCTGTACGGAGACGTATATCCGGTCCAGACGACTGGCAGAGTGGCCGGTAAAGTGCATATATCTGCGCTGGTTCCCATGATGTAAGAGCCATTTGTATTGGAGCGCGAGTTCACGCGCCAGTGCTTGTGGAGCCGGGCATGGGACGTAATGCGGCATCTGGTCCTCGAGAAGTAGAACAGTTAAAATCGCGGCCCACTATGCTATGGTCCATATTTCCTTGCAAAAATGGGGCGAACTCCTCCGAATAGAAGACGTGCCCGTCACCGTGGTGTGAAGTATCGGAGGGTGCATAGACATCGAGGCGGACTGCGCCAAGAGTGAGAGCTACGCTTCGTGCGTTCGACAAGTACGTCACGTCCGTCGCTTCCATGCCATCTCGGAGAAGGATGGCCGTTCCTTCTGCGCCGCCACCAGATGGTAGGCTGTAGGTGGTGTAGCCATACAGGTCTCAACGCTGCTCGGGACGGACCTCCTGGAGAAGGGCAATGTCCAAGTCTGCCGCTCTGATTATGTCGTGTAACATTCGGGTCTTGACAGTGGAGCGGACACCATTGACATTCACTGTTCCCACACGGTATGGCAGACATATTAAAAGATGGAGGCAATGAATGGGTGCAAACTCACTGTGAGGTCGTGCACCACACAGCCATTAAGACGTATGACGTGGTATACTGCGCCATATGATCCCCCCTCCAGGCTCAATATAAGTCTTGGGCTCCATAGGAGTTATCGATGTGTGCCGTGCATCATCTGCCTCCATGTCGTCCGCCCAATCACCAAGAGAGGATTCAGAGGTCAGTGGTGGTTGGCCACTTTCACAGGAGCCCACGTTTTGGGAGTCGACCGGATGCGCCTCGTTTTCCGAGCCACAAGGTGTAGGAGAGTGTTCCGTATCGACAGGCGCGCTCTGGTGAATAAGGCCACTGGAATCCGTTGCAACTGCAGATGCCATAGTCGATGTCTATCACCAGTCTCACATCCCTGTCCCGTCCTTCAGCTGACAATCGTCTCTTCTTGTGCCGTTTGGGTGATTTCTACTTGCGGGTCCGAGACTCGACCGACATCTACTGGAGGGCGGGGCTCGACATGGTCTCGGTGATCGGAATCACTGTGCCCCATCCCGACAGTGACGGCGGCTGGGTGCTTGCGACGGCGAGGTGGCCACAGGTTGCAGGAACCTCTGTAACGTTTCGCTGCTGTGGCGTCGTCGTCGTCGTCGTCGGTGCCGACTCGCCAACGGAGCTTGCAGCGGCTTGAGGTGGTATCAGGTTTTGATCGTCCTTCACATCAGGTCGTGCAGCCTCCACATACGTTAGCGGGTGCGAGGTCATCGTGGATCGTTGGGGGAGTTCATTGAGGGGAACCTGAACGAGGCGGCGCAGCTGACACTCACACATGTCCCTCCTGGCCGCAGTCTGAGCAGGCCCTCAGCTGGCAGCTTTGGTCGAGCGGTTCTAGGCGCTTCAGTCTGGAACAGCGCGACCGCTACGGTCTCAGGTTCGAATACTGTCTCGGGCATGAATGTGTGTGATGTCCTTAGGTTAGTTAGGTTTCACTAGTTCTAAGTTCTAGGGGACTGATGACATCAGATGTTAAGTCCCATAGTACTCAGAGCCATTCCAACCTATTTTGAGCCTTTTCTGAGCAGGTCCTCGGTTGGCCATCATATATAACTATTGCTCGGCAGCCAACGAAAACATATGATGGAACGTGGTTCTTAAGTTCTATGCGCAATTGGCGTGCTCCGTTAAGGACAGAGTACGTTTCGAACGTATTCCATTTCTACTCCGTGTAGCTCAAAACTGTGCCATATGGCCGCAGCTCGTCAACAAGGCAGGCGGGTAGCTCAGAGATGCGCACATTACGCACCCCCAGAACAGCATAGTCAACTGCTACCACGCTCACATTACCGTCAGCGTGGCTGAAGTGAAACCCATTTTTAGATCGTTGGAGGGGTCTGTCGCAGGCCGTTTCGTCAATCAGTTTGAGGTACACCGTGCTGCATACAGTAGACAAATGGATGCCTATTAGCTCTTGCGGTTCTATCTCGTGTACGATGCGTTCAACGTCAGTTTGATAGTGGATTGTCGATGTTATAACGCCATGGGGGGTTTGTACCGGTACTATAAGTCAATACAACGACGCGCGTCGGTGCGCTAACGGGTAAGTAACATCGCCTGCGGAGAGCTGCTCGGTGCGCCGAGCGCGTCCGCACAGTATCACGGCTTAAAGCCGACTGTGCCCACAGGCTATCCGAGCACGATTCACGGCCAGGGCCAAACCATGTGTCTACAATCTGGACTCGACCATTCATTGTGTTTATTCCCTTACAGTGGAGACATTGTACTTGAAAGTCGCTTGAGTATATAAACGACATTGCAATGTCTCTGTTATTCCGAATTACGATGCAGTGTTCCAGTGTTCCTTTGCACACAAGCACTGCAATATCGAATTTATCCGCCGACACCGGGTGAGCGACTTTCAAGTACACTATCTCAACTGTATGGTAATATATGCAATGGCTGTACGAGTACAGGTTGTAGACACGTGGTTGACGACAAATGGAACTTTGGGTCTGGCAGTGAGTCGTGCTCGCATAGCGGTAAATCCAGGTGCGGGTCCTGGTACGGGACAAATTTTCATTGTCGTCATTCCATTATACAGCTGATGCTTGTCCGTATTCGCAGCCGCGAATACATTGTATGTATATCTTTTGAAAGTCAATGTGGGTACGTTAAACTGTTTAGTGCTTTTAAAACCCATTTCAAAAGACAAAACAGCTGAAACTGCCATTTCCGTTAACACTGCAGCCTAAAAGTAAAGCAGCTAACGGCTGTTTCCCCGTCCTTTGCCTAATGCACGATATTGTCACAAAACTGTCAACAGATGTCCGTAGAATACTGTTCTGCACGGAAGATGGCGTTCCAGTCAACAGACAACACGCCAACAACAACGTCAGGTTACCCATCCAATGGGGTAGTGTTTGCTGGGTGGTCCCAGAACCGCGATAGCTGCTTGCACTGTCACAGACGGTATGAGTGGAGGGACATAGGAAGAATGGAAGCAGGACACCCGCAAACAGACGTGGTCCCGTGGCTTAATGTGAATCGTTCTGCTGTTTCTCGGATGTTGCGACAGTTTATAGAAATGAAAATTTTATCCCGAAGACCAGGGCAGGGCCGACCGCGTGTGGCATCATAAAGAGGGTACCGTTATTTGGCTGTAAGGAGAAGTCGGTACCGCCTTAGTACTGCACTGCAACTGGCATCTGACCTCACAGCACCCACTGGATGTGTTGTTTAGAGGCAAACGGTGCACAGAAGGCTTCGGCAGAATGGCCTTTACTGTAGGAGACCTGCTGTATGTTTATCTCTGACGCATCTTAACATAAGGGAACATTTAGAGTAGAGTCGTCGTCAGGTCACCTGGATGGTCGAATATTAAGTCAAAGTACTTTTTACAAATGAGTCCCGATATGGTCTGGAGAGTGATTCTCGACGGAAACGCATATGGAGGGCACGTGAAACACGATTTCGGTACCAAAAAATTGAGGAAAGAGACCGCTATCGAGGTGGATCCCTAATGGTGTGGGCAGTGATTGTGTTGACTATTCTAAAATTTCTTCATGGAATTGTGTGGGTGAATCGGCAAGATTTAACTGCTGTAACGTATCGTGACGAGATCTGTGCAGTTGGTGCAAGGTGTTGTGGACTCAGACTTCGTACTGAAGTACGATAATGCTCGTCCTCATAGAGCATGGGTGGTTGATGTTTTCTTGGAAACGGAAGACATTCTATGTGGCGTGACCTGCTCGCCCTCCCGATCTGAATTCCATAGAGCAAGTGTGGGACTCCCTAGGAGGACAGATTGCTTCACGTCACCATACACCAACCGCTTTCTAAGACCTGCGAGCAGCTCTGCAAGAAGAATGGGCTCTGTTGCCTCAACATGAGATTGATGACATCATCTACAGCATTCTCCGTCGTTGTCAGGCCATATTGCTGCAAGAGGTGGTCACACCCCATATCGAGCACGTTAACCAGTTGTCGCAATGCGTGCGCAAACCTGTTAAGTTGGAAAAACGAAGAACATTATCGTCTACCGTTATGCATCTTGCAGTTGTTTACGTTCTGTATTCTGTGGCAAAATAAATACGATCTTGCGAAATTTCCGTATGTTATTTTAATTTTGTAGACCAGTGTATTTAAGATCCCATTTGTATCAGTCTTTCTAATGTAATTTCAGACCATTTGAAAACCATTCATAATAATAAATGTACAAGGTGTTAAGAAATTCCCATTACAGAGTTCTAGGACCTGCAGAGGAGTGGGGAGATAATATTTTGAATTAGAAACCATGTCCGGAAACTTACCGTTTCCGTGCTCCAGTCATTTGAAAACATATTGGTAACACACGTCTTTTACAAGTAGTTGAATAGCCGTGATCCAATACATCATTTGTTTTACAATTCCACTTGTCAATGAGCAAAGAAATTGCTCGTGCAGTCGACTGTTGACCGGTTCTCTTCAACTGTATGCAGTGCGGCCTCTTGAATTTCCGGTGTCTGGCGTCCCGTTGGAGCACCACAGTCAGCGCCTGCTGACGGTGAATGTACCCTCTCACGAAGTCGTTGCGTAATTGTGGCGAAAAGGGTATGTGATAGTCGAACGTTGTGGAGAACGATCTTAATAAAGGTGAAGAGCAGCCCCTCCATTTGCTGAAGCAATAAAAGAAACTGCGCGATTTGCAAATGGCAGACGACTACTTATCTTAACAGACATAAATGCTAGGTCAGTTCTCTGGCATTCTGGCGGAACGGACGCCAGAGGACAATTATAAACAAAACAAATAAGACCAACAGCAAACTTAAAATGGAAGTAGTAAAGTAGGCAGCAATATAGACATTTCTCTGGCAAACAGCGCGTCATTAATAGAGGTAGCGAGCTAGCAGGTGCTCGATAAGAGAATGAATGCTCAGTGATCATAACGCAATAATTATATACAATGAAGCAAACACAGACACAGACTTATCAAAACACCCAAGGTTACTGTTACACAAAGCAAGCTGGCAAAAAATAAGGCACTGATTGAAGTTTGTGACAAATGGCTCTGATCACTACGGGACTTAACAGCTCTGGTCATCAGTCCCCTAGAACTTAGAACTACTTAAACCTAACTAACCTAAGGACATCACACACATCCATACCCGAGGCAGGATTCGAACCTGCGACCGTAGCAGTCGCACGGTTCCAGACTGCGCGCCTAGAACCGCCAGACCACCGCGGCCGGCGAAGTTTGTGACAACCAAGGAAGTATAGATCACAGAGTTCACGTTCTTACAGAGAGCACAAGCTACAGCAATACCTGCAGCATGCGAGGCACCCAAACAAAGTGCACCATGGTCAGCAGTAATAACAGGACTAAGAAGACACATTCTTAATAAACGACGATATTATCAAAAATCAAAGACAGCACAGGATAATCTTCAAAATTTTCGCGAGACTAAAACACGGTACAAAGAAAAACTTCACTATACCAGGAGAGGCCACTAGGAAACATATGTTAGGAAAAATTTACAGAAATTCTGGGGGGAGGGGGGAGGCATTTAAACTGCAGACTGAACGTATCAAGACCCCTACAGTATTAGTAACACTGATGAAACCAGGTGTTACAGCCACAAAAGGCTGGAGACGCACTGCACAGCATCTCGTCAACGAACTACTTCCTACCGATGATGACACTCAGGACAACCAACTTCACATCGCCCTTCGCAGACTACTTTATGACAAATAAGAAAACGAAGGTATCACCATACCCTTCGCTCGGGAGGAAATTACATTGGCAATATACAAAATGAAGAACAAAACGGCTCCGGGGTCTGATGGCATCCACCCCAAATTCATCAAATAAGCTGCTTCACTTATCATACGATACCAGGCAAATTTACTGAATCATGCTCTACTAGAAGGATGAATACCGAATATATGGAAGAGGTCAATGCAGTTATAATCAAGAAAGCAGAGGACAAAGACCCGAATGTTCCTAAAACATATCACTTTGTACCTTTGGCATTCTGACAAAGGTACAGAAGAGACTGCTGTGCGACAGACTTCAGTCGCACCGGCAACTTTACGTTGCCGAAAACCAAGCCGTTGTGGGCTAAGGCTCCCACATCAGATTGGTTTTCGACCACGTAAGACCACCGGCGGCGCAGTAAACAGGGTCATAAAACTGACACAGACAGTACATGACAAATACATATCGACAATCGTAACCGACATAGCTGGTGCTTCCGACAACCTTTGGCAGCCAGCGCTGTTTGCAAGGCTGAGCCAGATGAATATTCCTCTGGCTCTATACAATAGCCTTAGGGGTTATTGTAAAAGCAGGATAGTGGACTGGAAGCCTGGCCCCAATCAGATAAAAAAGCCACAATAGCAACTAACAAAACTGTTTACCTACTTCTTAGAGACACATTGGGAAGAAATCCAATTATATATTTAAACAACCTATCTATAAAAAGGAAAGCTATGACAAGATAAATTTGGATATTTGTGGTAAGGTCTTATGGTACCAAACTGCTGAGGTCGTCGATCCCTAAGCCTACACACTACTGAATCTAACTTAAACTAACTTACGCTATGAAAAACACACACACCCATAGCCGAGGGAGGACTCGAACCTCCGAGGGGGGGAGCCGCACGGACAATGACATGGCGCCCCAGACCGCTCGGCTACCCCGCGCGGCTTTGACAAGATACCTTTTTATTTATACCGACGAATATTTACACTTTAACGAACATGCTAGACTGACAATTAACAAAGTGACAAAACTCATGCATCAAGTTGCAAGATACAGACTACCCCTATGGACAATGAGGACGTATCACACAGCACTCTTCTACTCAATAACTTGGTACATCGATTATGCTTAGGTACGCATAAAACCATTTTGAGGCGCGACCAGAGGGGTGTTCTACTCAGAATCTCGCGGGCTTTCTGCACGACCTAGATTGAGGCTCTGTGTGTAATGCTGGAAGTTTTCCCTATAGATATTACAATTCGCCAGAGAGGAGCGGCCTCCTGGCTGAGGAGAGGAAGACGCGACAAAATAAGAGAAATAATTGGACAAGGCATGACCAACAAACGGAAATTAATGAAGTGGAGACTTGATATATGGCAGACAGAATGGGACTCAACTGATAAGTGAAGTTGGGTCTACTCTTGCTTCCTCAGTATCCGAAATGGGATGAATTTGAAGTGTATAGATCCAACATGCGGTAGGTGCACTTTCTCACTGGCCACGGCCCGTATCCTCTGCATCGCCACAGGTTTGGCCTAAAACAGACTCATACTCGTGCCTGGCACACCGTAACACACACTGCTCATCTGTGATGCCCTAGGACATATAACACCGAGTTAGGGGCATTTGGATGCGGGACAGGTAATACATAGACGAGATGACTGGAACTCTATAAACAACAACGCAGACGAAGTATGGTAAGCAATATATGCAGCACACGAACACGAGAAGATTTACGGAGCCCTAGTACCTAATTTAGCTGACTACGGCATTTTAAATCAACTCACAATCTCCACTGCTACCTTAAGTTGGGAAACACATTGTAACCTCATTAATCAATACGATATTAATTAGGTATTATCACAGTCAAGACAACATATGTTACAGATATAACCATACACATAGGAGGTATGAAGGGAAAAACTGTCACATCATATCCAAGCCAAATTGCCAACTTTTGTTTCCATTAAATACACTTATAATTTAAGTTTAAAATACATCCACAACCTACAGCAAGACCTTCAGAGGTGGTGGTCCAGATTGCTGTACACACATATATCTCTAATACCCAGTAGCACGTCCTCTTCCATTGATACATGCCAGTATTCGTCGTGGCATAGTTCGTTAAGGCATTGTTGGTGCAGATTGTCCCGCTCCTCAACGGCGATTCGCCGTAGATACCTCAGAGTGCTTGGTGGGTCACGTCGTCCGTAAACAGCCTTTTTCAATCTATCCCATGCATGTTTGATAGGGTTCATGTCTGGACAACATGCTGGCCACTCTAGTCGAGCGATATCATTATCCTGAAGGAAGTCATTCACAAGATGTGCACAATGGGGACGCGAACTGTCGTCCATGAAGAGGAATGGAAAATGGCTCTGAGCGCTATGGGACTTAACTTCTGAGGCCATCAGTCCCCTAGAACTTAAAACTACTTAAACCTAACTAACCTAAGGACATCACACACATCCATGCCCGAGGCAGGATTCGAACCTGCGACCGGAGCGGTCGCACGGTTCCAGACTGTAGCGCCTAGAACCGCTCGGCCACTCCGGCCGGCCATGAAGAGGAATGCCTCGTCAGTATGCTGCTGATATGATTGCACTATCGGTCGGAGGATGGCTTTCACGTATCGTACAGCCGTTACGGTGCCTTCTATGACCACCAGCGGCGTACGTCGGCCCCACATAATGCCACCTCAAAACTGCAGGCAACCTCGACCTTGCTGCGCTCACTGGACGGTGTGTCTAAGGCGTCAGTAAAGCGAGGTAGCATAATAATGTGTAACATTTTCTTACAGCTACCAGCAGTGCCGGCAGACTATATCATATTATTCAGTGCATTTCTCAGTTTGATTTGGAGGGTGCTGTGCGACATGTTCCATGCGGCCGCAAAAAGTATAACGAATAACTGTGATATGACTTTATCATTTTCACATTTTGTGGCAAGGTCTGCTCTGTGCAACCAAAGCAATATTTTACATTTTTTCCCTGAGATTAAGAGAACGCGGGCTACCCGCGCGCCTGTTCTAATTAACAGTATTCAAAAATCTACTGCATAACGTAACCAACATTCAGTGCTGTAACGATCATTTGAATTTCATTACTGACTTTCCTGAATTCGATGCAAAGTAGTGAGTTCAGATACAGTTGTCTTTCTTTCTTGATTACGTTACAGTAGCAAGTGAATGTTTCCTACATGATGTGCAGATGTGGAAAAGCAATAATTTGATCCACGGTGTACCACATTTATGATAAAAGTGTTTATTCCCTCTCCCACTCCATAACCACAATCCGAATAAAATTAATTCCAGTAGTAAAAAAAGTGAGAGGTGGAGTAAGGGAGACGGAATAGTGGTTGCAAAAATGGACCTCGCCATGGCCGTTGGGAGTGAAGTTCCGCATCATACAGCCTACTGCGCACAGTTTGAGTCGTAACACGACGTCCTGCGGCTGGGCGCAAAGTATTATTCAACATCGCGGCGTTGCTGTCTGGGTTTCTCTGAGCCATAATCCGTAGGTAACGGTGGTCATCCACTGCAGTAGTAGCCCTTTGGCGGCCTGAACGAGACATATCATCCACAGTTCCTGTCTCTCTGTATCTCCTCCTTGTCCGATCAACATCGCTTTGGTTCACTCCGAGACGCCTGGACACTTCGCTTGTTGAGAGCCATTCCTGGCACAAAGTAACAATGCGGACGCGATCGAACCGTGGTATTGACCGTCTAGGCATGTTTGAACTACAGATAGCAAGATCCGTGTACCTCCTTCCTGGTGGAATGACGAATTGATAGGCTGTCGGACCCCCTCCGTCTAATAGGCGCTTCTCGTGCGTTGTTGTTTGCATCTTTGGTCGGGTTTAGTGACATTTCTGAACAGTCAAAGGGACTGTGTCTGTGATGCAATATCCAGAGTCAACGTCTATGTTCAGGAGTTCTGGGAACTGGGATGATGCAACACCTTTTTTATATGTGTTTATGCTGGCACTCCCCTCTACCAGTTCTAGAAGTTTGTAACGGAAATTTCGGAACACCCTGTGTAGTAAGAAATCTACTTGCATCCAGAAATGACTGGGCTAAACGGGACACTTTATTATTCTGTCCCGTCCCGTTCCGCCCCAAGAGCATATTTCACGTTTGGAACTTAGTAACAAGTGTGTTTAAGAGTATTGTACAACAAAAGTATATGGAATGACTTGCAGTTAAAGATTACGTGTCATTTAAAGGCTAACAATTAACAATTAACGGTTTATCTTGCGTTGAAATCCACCAACAGTCATAAAAACACAACCGGAAGCGTAAAGGCCAGCGATTGCCTTAAAAGTCCTACACCAAAAGAAGCCAAAACGGCTGTCACACCTTCTCTTTTATTCATAGTTACTTGTCATACAATAGGTAGCAACACTCTCCAGTTCAGAAACTAGCACAACCCCAGTGCACCCCGTTGTCCCTCTCTGCCCCGAGTTCCGCTACACCATATAGACGATTGCTTTAGTTCCCGTAATGCCCCTCTGTCTTATATTCCGTCTGAAGATGAGTATTAATGACTGAAATTAACTGCTTGTCGATATTTTGTAATCAGTAATTAGAAGTAAAACAATACTTTTTTCAGTTCTTCCATGCCTTCTCCACAAGTGTGTGCAACAAGTAAAAATAAATTTCTACCTACGTTTTATTTTCCAAGTGCCTGCTCTGTAAAAAGAGAAGCAATTTTAGGCTAACATATACAACACAGTACGTTCAGGCTTTCTAGTTACTAAAAGAGAAAGTAAAATGTGCGGTCTTATAATGATGAAACATCACAAAATAGTATCGCTGCCGTATTCTGGAACTGAGTATGGAATGCCATATCCAAAAATTACACTCATATGAATTATGCATAAGTTGAAACATACTTCTTAAATATTGTTCACGTGGTCCGTTCGTTCCAAATTTTCATTTCCTTTTTAATGACAATGTGGATACCATAACCTGGTAGTCCAGGGATTACAGTGGCATCAACTGTTTTCAGTCACACAATCAGACAAAAATATGGAAACATCACAAACAGAATAGATTAGTATGCCCAACACGATGTAGGAAAACCTTTGGCATTCATAACTGCTTATTGTCTCCTCGGAACGGATAAATACAGGTCCTGTATGGTTTTAAGGGGTGTCTCACATTGTTCTTTCTGCAAAATAATGGCAAGTTCAGGTAACGATAATGGAAGTGGAAAGCAGTCATGCACTCATCTGTCCAAAATAAACCACAAAGGCTTAAGAATATTGAGGTCGGGAGAATGTGGTGGCCAGGGCAGATGCGACAATTCGTGCCCGGGCTCACAAATCCAGTCCTGGAAAAAGCCAGCTGTGGAACAGGGGGCCTCTCATCTTGGAACACAGCATCACATTCAACTGTGGTACGGGGCTGATCGGCCAAAATAGTATCATAATACCTGGTAGTAACGTGACATTGCAGAGTAACCATGATGCCTTGGAATACCACCGTACGGCTGCCCAAATCAACATCGGACCCCACCACAAGTTTCACTGTTCAGACGTGAACCAGGAAAAAAGCTGGCAACACTGTAAAACAAGACACTTCCAAGCAACTGAGGTTCTTCCACTGCAATATACACTACTGACCATTAAAATTGATACACCACGAAGATGACGTGCTACAGACGCGAAATTTAACTGACAGAAGATGCTGTGATATGCAAATGATTAGCTTTTCAGAGCATTCACACAAGGTTGGCGCCGGTGGCGACACGTACAACGTGCTGACATGAGAAAAGTTTCCAACCGATTTCTCATACACAAATAGCAGTTGACCGGCGTTGACTGGTGAAATGTTGTTGTTGTGATGCCTCCTGTAAGGAGGAGAAATGCGTACCATCACGTTTCCGACTTCGATAACGGTCGGATTGTAGTCTATCGCGATTGCGGTTTATCGTATCGCGAGATTGCTGCTCGCGTTGGTCGAGATCCAATGACTGTTAGCAGAATATGGAATCGGTGGGTTCAGGAGGGTAATACGGAACGCCGTGCTGGATCCGAACGGTCTCGTGTCACTAGCAGTCGAGATGAGAGGCATCTTATCCGTATGGCTGTAACGGATCGTGCTGCCACGTCCCGATCCCTGAGTCAAGAGATGGGAACCTTTGCAAGACAACAATCATCTGCACGAACAGTTCGACGACGTTTGCAGCAGCATGGACTATCAGCTCGGAGACAATGGCTGCGGTTACCCTTGACGCTGCATCACAGACATGAGCGCCTGAGATGGTGTACTCAACGACGAATCAGGGGGCACGAATGGCAAAACATCAATTTTTTTGGATGAATCCAGGTTCTACTTACAGAAACATGATGGTAGCATCCGTGTTTGGCGACATCGCGGTGAACGCACATTAGAAGCGTGTATTCGTCATCGCCATACTGGCGTATCACTCGGCCTGACGGTTACACGTCTCGATCACCTCTTGTTCGCATTGACGGCACTTCGAACAGTGGACGTTACATTTCAGATGTGTTACGACCCGTGGCTCTACCCTTCATTCGATCCCTGCGAAACCCTACATTTCAGCAGGATAATGCACGACCGCATGTTGCAGGTCCTGTACGGGCCTTTTTGGATACAGAAAATGTTCGACTGCTGCCCTGGCCAGCACATTCTCCAGATCTCTCACCAATTGATAACGTCTGGTCAATGGAGGCCGAGCAACTGGCTCGTCACAATACGCCAGTCACTACTCTTCGTGAACTGTGTTATCGTGTTGAAGCTGCACGGACAGCTGCATCTGTACACGCCATCCGTGCTCTGTTTGTCTCAATGCCCAGGCGTATCAAGGCCGTTATTACGGCCAGAGGTGGTTGTTCTGGGTACTGATTTCTCAGGATCTACGCACCCAAATTGCGTGGAAATGTAATCACATGTGAGTTCTAATATAATATATTTGTTCGATGAATACCCGTTAATCATCTGCATTTCTTCTTGGTGTAGCAATTTTAAAGGCCAGTAGTGTAGTCCAGGTTTTACTGCTTCCGCGCTACGTTTCACTGGCATTTACGTCACCGATAACTGGTTATGGAATTCCTGCTTGCTCTGCAATTCCCCACTTCTGGCTCCCTTGCTGATGTTTTGATGCTGATAGGGTTAGTGAGCATCATATTCATGTCTGGAGTGCCTTTTGCAGGTGTCGTCCTCTTACCATTCGTCCCAATCCTCTTCAATCACCGTTCCTGACGATAGTTCGACATGCATTTTGGTCTGTTTTGTGACTTAGCGGACCATGTTTCTCCACTTACCTTGCATTTCGTTTTTTGGTTAATAAGTCTTCTGACTGGTTTGATGCGGCCCACCACGAATTCTTCTCCTGTGCCAACCTCTTCATCTCCGAGTTGCACTTGCAACCTACGTCCTCAATTAGTTGCTGGATGTACTCCAGTCTTTGTCTTTCTCCATAGTTTTTGCCCTCTACAGCTCCCTCTAGTAGCTCCCTCTAGTACCATGGAAGTCATTTCCAGATGTCCTGAGGACATCCTACCAGTCTACCTAATTTTCAACATTCGCCAGTAGCACTACAACTCAGTTTCGATTCTCTTCCTGTTTTCCCACAGTGCCAACCATGTATCTCCTGTACGGTGTCTCTTGGAACGCCAAATACTTCGGCTACCTTGGTTACAGATATTCCCACCAACAATTTTCCCCTGTTCGACTTCGCTTACCATACAATTAACACACTTCCGCCGCGATCGCTGTGCAGAGGCATTTCTTGTACCAAGATCGCAGCGGATGAAGTTGTTCATTGTCAACCATGCAGATCACCCACAGCACAGACTGTGTACCTTACAAAATATCACTTAGCTCATTCATAATGCGCTCACAACTACAGAAGACTATTCTGACCCCGACCGACACTTGCAACGTAATGATCACGTACCGTTTGTGGACAAATACAATAGCGAACCTATAGGCTTGTCTACCATCCGCATTTATATTGAAGCTGGCGATTTCTCGCTGTGTTTTCATATATTTAGGTAACCACTGTAAACACTGTATTCAGTTTAAGCCTTCCACCCAAAATAAGAATACAAATGTTGTTTATTTGAAGCGGCTATTAGCCATGATAATGGCTTTGATTCGCAGGCCTGGATTCAAATTGCTGTGGTAGTGCTACGTACCGATGAGAATTTTCACTTAATAGCTACTCAGGCCGCTCACGAGGCAACCAACGATCTACCCTACTGGCCATTAAAATTGCTACACCAAGAAGAAATGCAGGTGATAAACGGGTATTCATTGGACAAATATATTATACTAGAATTGACAAGTGATAACTTTATCAAGCAATTTGGTTGCGTAGATCCTGAGAAATCAGTACCCAGAACAACCACCTCTGGCCGTAATAACGGCCTTGATACGCCTGGGCATTGAGTCAAACAGTGCTTGGATGGCGTGTACAGGTACAGCTGCCCATGCAGCTTCAACACGATACCACACTTCATCAAGAGTAGTGACTGGCGTATTGTGACGAGCCAGTTACTCGGTCACTATTGACCAGATGTTTTCAATTGGTGAGAGATCTGGAGAATGTGCTGACCAGGGCAGCAATCGAACATTTTCTGTATTCAAAAAGGCCCGTACCGGACCTGCAACATGCGGTCGTGCATTATCCTGCTGAAATGTAGGGTTTCGCAGGGATCGAATGAAGGATAGAGCCACGGGTCGTAACACATCTGAAATGTAACGTCCACTGTTAAAAGTGCCGTCAGTGCGAAGAAGAGGTGACCGAGACGTGTAACCAGTAGCACCCCATACCATCACGCCGGGTGATACGCCTGTATGGCGATGACGAATACACGCTTCCAATGTGTGTTCACCGCGATGACGCCAAACACGGATGTGACCATCACGTTTCTGTAAACAGAACCTGGATTCATCCGAAAAAAATGACGTTTTGCCATTTGTGCACCCAGGATTGTCGTTGAGTACACCACCGCAGGTGCTCCTGTCTGTGATGCAGCGTCAAGGGTAACCGCAGCCATGGTCTCAGAGCTGATAGTCCATGCTGCTGCAAACGTCGTCGAACTGTTCGTGCAGATGGTTGTTGTCTTGCAAACGTCCCCATCTGTTGATTCAGAGATCGAGACGTGGCTGCACGATCCGTTACAGCCATGTGGATAAGATGCCTCTCATCTCGACTGCTAGTGATACGAGGCCGTTCGGATCCAGCACGGCGTTCCGTATTACCCACCTGAACCCACTGACTCCATATTCTGCTAACAGTCATTGGATCTCAACCAACGCGAGCAGCAATGTCGCGATACGATAAACAGCAATCGCGATAGACTACAATCCGATCTTTATCGAAGTCGGAAACATGATGGTACGCATTTCTCCTCCTTACACGAGGCATCACAACAACGTCTCACCAGGCAACGCCGGTCAACTGCTGTTTGTGTATGAGAAATCGGTTAAATATTTTCCTCACATTAGCACGTTGTAGGTGTCACCACCGGTGCCAACCTTGTGTGAATGCTCTGAAATGCTAATTATTTGCATATCACAGCATCTTCTTCTGTCGTTTAAATTTCGCGTCTGTAGCACGTCATCTTCGTGGTGTAGCAATTTCAATGGCCAGTAGTGTAATTGCGTCAGACATGATTTACGCGACCAGCTTTCGTTCGCACCGACCCAGTACAGCACAAACATGTTTCGACACTAGTTGACCACTGAGGATGCAACACGCAGATAACTGCGCACACGGATTAGCTGATGTATTATTTTCTCTTCAATCATTTCTAATACGTATTTCGGAATTATTTCGTCCTACTGACAGCCAAAATGCTCCTCTTGACGCAGACATGTTTCTCATTACCAGATTACGTACATTTGCGCAATAATTAAGTCATACATGTTAACGGACCAACACATTTTTGAAATGTCAACTTCAGAAAATAATAATTTACGCTGTACACATCTGTTAACCGTTTTCAGAGCGGCACCGTCTCTATAACACAAGATATAGGCAACTGCCTCGATTGTTAGCATTAGGTTCAGGTTCGTCCACAAATTAGATTTCCTGTATGAATGAGTATCTGCTTATGAGAAATTAGCTTGTGAAATCAAGTGAGATTTCTGTTAGAGAAGTAACTGTGTTTCTCGTTCTTCGCCCAATTTGATTTGGAAATATCAGCAGAACAATTATATGTAGCCTATTTGAAGTCATTTAAAACTGAGAATATAATTTTCTCCCCCTTTCTTGCATAAAGAGGTTGCTCGATACAATTTTTTAATGTTTGAAACGACTTAAATACAATTTTTGTTCCTCCTACCCAAAGTGAAGTTAATTTCGTGGCAAATAGAAGCTGCAACGAATGCTGCCCGCCGTAGCTTATTCTCATCGCTCACGAGTTAGCCAACGTTGTTGCATGAATGCTTTTTTTTCGGTCTTCATTCAAGAAACGATTACCTCGCGCCATTTGCTCACTGGAGCTCAAACCTGCTGCCCGATCCCTCCCCCTCTGTCAGCTTTTTTTTCTTTTTCCTGTATTTAGGACGTCAGACAAATCTCCCTTCCCGCCTTCTCTCCTTCCGTCCGTCCTTCCTTCATTCCAATTTTCTTTAAAGCCTGCACTCTTTAAGTATAAAAGGGAGCTCATCTTTCTTCAGTAAGAAGCACGTTCCAAAATTATTTTGCATTACAAGACACTTTTCGTTCTTCCGTCATTAAAAGAGCCAATATTCTGAAGTGTTTTACAATGCAAAGATGTCATATTCTCGCACACGGTGAAGCAGCAGAGTTTATAACTAACAACTAGGTACAGTAAGCAATAAAGCGAGGCCGTTACTGTCCTAATTATGTACCACATAACAACAATGTTATGAACAAGAGATCGGGCACATTCGTATAGATTAGTAATTTCTTATCATCCATTTGTCCAGTATAGCAGATTTCGTAAGGCTACAATAAGAAATAGAGCTTTTATTTTACGTATTTAATTTCGGCCTCATAGTAATGCATGAATAAGGAAACGCTACAGAACCCTCACTGATTCATTTATTTTTCTGTTACATCCCGAGGTATCAACAAACCAGTTTTGATTTTCTCGTGATATTTTAACTCCCTGAATGTCGCTGTACATTATTATAAGTCTTATTTTAAAATCTTTTTCGAAGCACAGCGTTATCTGTGTGAGCTCGCAGACATAAATGACACACTTTGAACCGCCTTTTGATCTTTCTACCATGTAATATACTTAGGTTTTGGATTCAGCGAAATTCAGTCATGCACTCCGTCTTGTCTTCCGCATCTGCTTTACTGTTTCATTTATATACTGATTTGCTTTTAGTCTTAAGGAAACCTGTATTAATGGTACTGTGTCATAGAGCACACATTCATAAATCTAAAAGAAACAAGAACAAATTGAAACGCCAGTTGGGACTGTCACTATAGAATGTTTGATTTTGTTGACGGAGCCACACCTTCACTTCAGCTTGTACCGCCTTATCGCTATCAAACTGAAGTCGTCAAAGTTGTTCTTTAAGTTTTGGAAAAGGATTAGAATGGATAGGGCCAAGTCGGGAGTATATGGTGGTTGATTGGCAACAGTGAACCCAGGGCGTCGGATTACTGCAGATGTAGCAGCAGCGCTAGTGTATGGTCTGATAATGTCTTGCTGAAGAAGAGGGTGATCCACGTGTGGAAAAACTCTCAGAATTCGAAACTCAATTGCAGCATACTGTTTGTCATGCATAGAATTAGTTACGTTACACACCGCCATGTTATACGTTGCAATTCGGAGTCCTCTAGCGGCAGATGGTAGCAAGTAGAGTTAGCGAAGCGGGGAAGGCGATGTAAATGCATGGCGCGTAAAATCTGAACCGATATTGAGAATAGAACAAAAAATACGGAGACTTCACTTTTCAGCACGCCCTCGTAAAAATAATAATAATAACAGTAAAATTTTTGTACATGGCTGCACGTTCAGAGACCGTGAATAGTTACAATTGAAAGAAAACAGTCATCGGTCACTATTTTTGACGAATTAACCGGGTTTCAACACTGCTAGGAGCGTCTTCCTCATCTTCCTCACATTTTAAATCAAAGAATGGTCTATAACATGGTCACAGAATTATGACGGAAAACATATGATACAGAGCATCAGTACAGAATCATCGTGAAGGACTGGCAGTGCTTATATGTCATTTATAAAATAATAAATATGCCAAAAGGGCATTATCACAAAGATATTTAAGATAAAAAATTGTGATGGGGAGCCACTAAGGGCTGCTCGTTCGTTACGCGGTTACAGGTTGCAAACGGACTCCGGACCGGAAGATGGTTCGTGTAGCGAGTGGGATATCATAAAGCACACCAACCAATTCATGTTGCGAAAACTATCGATACTCTGCCAGTCAAATGCTGTGGTATAAGACGATGTCCGAGTACTGATTGTCCACTCTATCACACCAAATAGTCACAGCAGAACTATGTTAATGTCTTCGTACTGCAGCTAAACGAGGATTCTCATACGCCCACACGTGCATGTTATGATCATTCACGATGCCCGCAAGGATAAGAATGCTCTCATTTGCATACCGTAACCGGCGACCGAACAGTGGATCATCAGCATGGCGCCAGAGAAGCCATTGAGAAAAATTCTGACGTCTAGGGTAGTCTACAGGAGTCAGGTCCTGAACCTTCTGCAGGTGAAGTAAATGGAATTTCTGGCTCCGAAGCATGCGCAATACTATTGATTGAGGAACCCTTAAAGTGGGACTGACACGGCGGGTGCTTATGATCGATTCTTCACCTATCATTTCTAGTATATTCTCCACGCCCACTCCACTCATTTGAGAACTACCTAACCGTGGCTTGCCATGAATGCCATATTCCTTTGAACACCTATCCACAGTTCTGAGAGTCTGAAGCTTTGGTACTCTTCCGTTTGGAAACATTTCAGTATACCGTGCCTTGCTGCTGGGGCATTATCTTCTGATGCACCGTAAAGGAGGTCATACCAGCGCACTAACCGTCTGAGTGCGCCATCGTTCCCTACACAATGTCTGCAGTCTATGAAATCTGACAGAATGAATGTACTCAGTGCATCTGGTGCCTCTGCGCTATAACAGCGCCATAGAGTTCAACAGACCACACCACGTCAAAGTCAAATAAACAAAGCCATTTCAAGCCAGAATCAGCCGAGCAGTCTAGAGGGATGTATAAATCACCAGTCATATGAAGACGAACACGACAGCCAGAAGCTTGTACTCGTCCATGATGTAATGCCTATCGCAAATGACATTATGAATCATAACTCAGAAATAAAGTAATTTCAGACAAAACTTTATTTAACCTTTCACTATTATTTTGATGCACGCCTTACACCCACGGAGTGTGTACAGAATTCTGAATCATCCTGTATATTGAAAACGGCCCTGGTAGCTGAGTAGTTAGCGCGACGGAATGTCGTACCTAACGGCCCGGGTTCGATTCCCGACTGGGTCGGAGATATTCTCCGCTCAGGGACTGAGTGTTGTCCTTATCACCATGATTTCATCCCCATCGACACAGTGGTGTCAACTCGAAAAACTTGCACCAGGCGAACGGTTTACCCGGCGGGAAGCCCTAGCCACACGGCATTTTCATTTCCAAAACATCAGAGAGGCTATTACGCTTGCTTCCTAGCCTTCCTTGTGGCACACCCGATTTCACTTTCGTTTGGCATAATCAATTTCGAATCGTTGAATAGACCGTACTGGCTTGTATTACGCAAATATTTATGTAGCCAATAATATGTGTGAAGACTGTAGGATCTTCTCTTGGTTAGTATGTGACGATGTGGTACAGAGTGGAGCGCCTTACAGAAATCTACGATAGCTGCTCACCTGCCTCTAAGATTGTTTGCAAGATATGGTGTATGAATTAAGAAAGCTGTGTTCCACGCGAGTGCTTTCTTTGTAAGTCAATGCTGACTCTTTGACAGAAGCTTGTTCTCCTTCAGCGACGTCATAATTCTGTGTTTATAATTCTGTATGGGTGTGGAGAACATACTGTGTTTATAATAAGCTCCCGGTCCTACAATGGACTCTTTTTTTTTTTTTTCTTTTTTTTCAATACTGAATTCAGTGCATTTGATATATTACCATTTTTGTAAGTGAGAGTGATCTGTGCTCTTGCCACTACATTGTTCGCTGCGAAGTAGGCTATCGATAAACATGAACTAAGAGATAAACTGATTTCTTTCATAGCGCCTTTCTCGCTTTTAAGTAGTTTTTATTTTATTTTATTTTTTTAAATATAAATAGCGGGTATGCCAATATCGACATCGCTTATTTGGGAGTAGAATATGGAATTTAAAATTTTTCCTTTTCACCTCCTGTCCGAAGATTCGGCATCAGATAGCGTGACAAGAGAATATATGCAAGTTTTCAACCTGTTCATTGACTTTACTTACGATCAGAACTTCCTAGGATATTCCGATAAGTCTTTCGCCAGGTTCTGAATCCGAAAATTTCACTGAAGTGACAAACGTCATGCGATACCAATATGGTCATATGCAGATGGTGGTAGTATAATACGGCAGTACATTGTACTTAGGAGATTTATGTGAAAAGGTTTCCGACTTTATTATGGCCGCACAACATGGCCTGCAGAGCCTCTTCAGGACTCGTGACCATATCGATTGGACGTAGACGACTGGAACTGTGGCCTGGTCAGGTCAGTGCCGAAGCTGATGGTAGTGTTCGAGTGTGGCGCAGATCCCACGAAGTCAAGGACCCAAGTTGTCAACAAAACTGGTGGTGGCTCCAAACGGTATGACCTCTGTTTTGGCCGGCCGCGGTGGTCTAGCGGTTCTAGGCGCGCAGTCCGGAACCGCGCGACTGCTACGGTCCCAGGTTCGAATCCTGCCTCGGGCATGGATGTTTGTGATGTCCTTAGGTTAGTTAGGTTTAAGTAGTTCTAAGTTCTAGGGGACTGATGACCACAGAAGTTAAGTCCCGTAGTGCTCAGAGCCATTTGAACCATTTTTGACCTCTGTTTTCATAGAGTAGACTAGATCCTCTGGTCCATCTATTCGAAACGGTTATGTTCGGCTGCTTGTATCCATTCATGGACTTCTGTTCCAAATTGTTATGGATGACAATGCGCCATGTCATCGGGCCACAATTGTTCGCGATTGGTTTGAAGAACATTCTGGACAATTCGAGCGAATGATCTGTTTGCGCAGATAGTGCGACTTCAATTTATGGGTCATAATAATAATAATTATAATAATACACCAAACGTAAATCTATTAAATTATTATCCATGTTTCCTTACTGATTGAAATAATTAAGCACAAGCAAAAAGATTTAGCTCCAACTAAAATCTTAATATGAACATACATTACACCATTTCAGTCTAGTTCACAATCATTCACTTCCGAATACAGGACAGACACTAAAGTATGGCGGTATTCGCGACTTTCTCTTAGATTAATGTTTCTGGCATCCGCCTCAAGCGATCGTTAGCAGATTTCCGAATTAGATTACTTTGATGGGGTATACAACTTGTCTAATATTACAAATACTGCACCGTACCGTACGATTGTCGATTCCTATCCGGATCAGTGAACACACCAATTGGTGACGTATTACATTTAATGACACTGAAACAGAAATTATTTTTGTATCTTTAGTCCGAAAAAAAACACGTTTCTGTACTTACTGCAACGTCGTCTTCATCCTCAGTTACTCGAGAAATCAGTAAAGTACACGAAAAGTAAAGTTAATAGATTGCTGTTTACAGGCTATAATATTACTTACATCGGAACTCCTTTCTTTTACAAACAGTCGGTAGACGACTTTGCTTGTAATCACTGAGGCAGAAAATTATAAAAAGAGATCTGCATTTTTTACGCTGGAAAGGATACGCAGAGAAAAAGTTTTTAACAGCTCAATGAATCGAAAGATTAAGTTAAATGCAATTAAATTAGATGCTCGAGAACTTTTTTCCCGGAAGCAGTTCATTATTTCTCTTTAACGACGCTGTGGATGCTGTTGACAAGATAGTGTAGTTAAAGAAGTTTGACAGCTGTCTCTGAAGAAAACAAGCGTTATAACTTCGGTAACGTAATACTGTATTGATCTATTGCGAATTCAAGTATAGTTGCTTCCATGATACTCAGTAACCGATATCTCCGCAAGTTCACACGTCCATGACGCCTCAGCGTTACATCTCACGCAGTGAAATGCGTGGAAAGGAACAGTTAAACTTATGTGTGTCATTGTCTCATTTCCTTCACCACCAGTGAAATAGGCTGTCCTATACAGAAGTTCATCATCTCACAAAATACCCAAGTAGTTCTCAACGTTCTTCAAACGTTTGTTGAAGAGAAAATAGTGTGTGCAAGAATTTATTACTAGGTACCGTCAAATATACTGTGGATGGGTGTATGCATACGCAATGAAGCCTAATGGGAAAAATCTTGTAGACATATGAAACCGCTAGTAGTCCTCAGATTGCATTATTGATAGTCCGCACCTCTGTACTGTCAGTGCCGTGACCGCTTTCTACCATCGTTCAGCTTAGGCACGTGAGTCACCCTACCAATCATTATTTCCTCCACAGTACTTTGTCGTGTAGGCACTGCTACAGAAAACAATACACAAAACAACATGACAGATTTAGCATTTTATGGACACATGCAGCGACCATTATATTTCTGCGACATATTCTCCAAGTGTGCAGAAGTGCTGCCAAGCTCACTAATTGCTGTATTTCATCATTAACATGACTTTAAATTATAGACATATGCCCGTACGATACCCACTACTTTTCTGGTCTGCAAAGGGTTCTTCAACACTATGATTTATATCTTACACTGATCTAGGAAGCTCTGCCAAATACATCATTATAAGGTACTAGTTCCTCGCTCTTCTTTTGTCTTTAACTTCATTTCTATAGTTACCGATGCATCAACACGTATGTTGACACGTAGTAGGATATGTCGTATACGTAGTATGTGAGTCAACTCGTTGATAACGCATATGCCTGACAAAAGCTACACGGTCAGTGTAGAATTGTCTATTATGAATCATGTGCACCAATAATCGTGTGATAATTTGTTCGTAGGCGCGCATGTATGCATCATCGAAGAAGTGGTCCATAGAGAAGTTGTTGATGAGCGTGTGTATGCAAATACGACACGATAAGTATACTTGCTTCCAAAATACTAGCCTGTTAAAAACCCTTTAAATTCCGATAAAATGTTCTCGACACCGGTGAAATTAAATTCTGATAATTTTTTTTCAACACAGACGGAATCATGCTTTTTGCTTCACAAAAGCTGTACATTGCAACATAAAGACGAATGTGCAAATATTGACAAGTTTCTTTTTCCTAACTTTTTATCCAGCATTAACCATTTCCATTGAAGTCTTTTACACAAAGATTATTATTCTGTATTTGTATTGTGTGTGTATTTTCTTCCTATTATACGCTATGTGATAAATAACACTAGTCAACAGCTATGTGATAAATAACACTAGTCAACAGCTGTTCTGCATTTGGGATGTTGTAATATTGGTAATTTTCGACTCACAAACATTAGTATACGCTCAATAGTAAACGCCTGATGGCCTGCAATTTTCAAACAATTATAATGTAAAAGAAATGAACCGTCGCCCAGCAGCGACAGAATCCATCTATCTTTGCCCTAAATCGCTCCAGGCAGATTCCGGGATGGTTCCTTTGAAAGGGCACGGCCGACTTCCTTCCCCATCCTTCCCTAATCCGACGAGACCGATGACCTCGCTGATTGGTCTCCTCCCCCAAACAACCCCAACCCCATCTTTGCCGCTCCTGCGCAGTGGCTGTAAATCTCTGTGTACACGTATCGATTAATTATATAAAAAGATTTATGTCGTTTCAAGACAAATGAAGCCTTTACCGTTTCACATTTTACTGTTTCTATTCGATGAAAGGGGGACGCAGACTTGAATTAATTACGAGCAGGCACCATTAAGAGGACATTAATCTCAAGTTTTGCCTGTTATGTGCAAAGCTTTTGTTAATACGCACCACCTATTGTAACTGTAATATAAAAAGCTACGTAGCATTAAAAACGTGTGTTATATATGAAGTATGCTTATTTAGACAAATTATTCTTACCAGGTGGGATTGACGGAGGACATCGAAAGGGTGCCAAAAAGGGCAGCTCGTTTTGTATTATCACGTAATAGCGGAGAGAGTGTGGCAGATATGATACGCGAGTTGGGATGGAAGTCATTAAAGCAAAGGCGTTTTTCGTCGCGGCGAGATCTATTTACGAAATTTCAGTCACCAACTTTCTCTTCTGAATGCGAAAATATTTTGCTGAGCCAACCTACATAGGTAGGAATGATCATCAAAATAAAATAAGAGAAATCAGAGCTCGAACAGAAAGGTTTAGGTGTTCGTTTTCCCCGCGCGCTGTTCGGGAGTGGAATGGTAGAAAGATAGTATGATTGTGGTTCGATGAACCCTCTGCCAAGCTCTTAAATGTGAATTGCAGAGTAATGATGTAGATGTAGAAGTATCTCCATCTCCTCATTACTTGAATGTTAATCGTTTTGTATCAATTTATCTCCAGAACTTACGATCACGCTCATGGACCGAACGCAGCATTGAGGCAGGAGGAACATTATCGTTTTCATATCATTTCTGGATCAATCCTTTTTAATTGTGTAGTGTTGTTTTTTTCTTTTAAAGTCAGTAAAACCTTTGGTCCCTTAGTGTCGATCCAGGTATGACATAATCGCGGTCATGAAAACGCGCGTAAATGATAATGTTGCTTCCTGCCAATCTCAAATAAATAAACATGCTGCTCTATATCCAAAGAATGTCAGGTATTTAAACAATATTTATCAGGTGAAATAATCATTAGAGTGTCTTGTTATGATAAGACAATACAATCAATCTCTGATTCTGTTGCCAAGTTACACACAAAACTTCATTATATCTTCAACACAACATTTTTTGTAACATTACAATGTGATACATCGATTAGTATGTATTTTGGTGTGTAGAATCCGAATATACCTTTCAAAATGTTGTACCACGGACATTGTTGACTTTTTGAAGTTTTTTATTTTTCGTATTCGTATTCGTAACATTTTTGAGTTTTTGAAGGTTTTTTTTATTTTTCATATTCAGTATTTCGCTTTTTGCTGTTCTTCTGTTTTGATGTTTAATTGTTTGTTTTTGATTTGCAGAGGAGAGCTAGAAGAGCTACAAATCGTCAGTAAATGGTTGGCCCAGTAATCCACTGGTGCGAAAGTGATCCTCAGTGGGTATTTCCTGTGAAAGATAGTGCAAACTTTTTGTGTTTAAAACTTACATTAAGAAAAATGGCAACTAGTAAATCTCGTTTCTGTCTAAACCACCCGACAACTTGTCGTTAGGATGGAATATAAATTGCATTTTGATTGTCCTGTTGGTGATCAGGATAAAAATTTTGCACCTAATATTGCCTGCATAACCTGTACTACAACCTTAACCGAGTGCTTGAAAGTAAAACGTCGAGCCATGCCATTCACTGTTCCGCTGGTGTGGTGTGAGCCTAATGACCATTATTTAGACTGTTACTTCTGTCTTACAAATATTTCGGAACATTCAAGCAAAACTAGACATAAAATAAAGTATCCAAATGTATCTTCAGTGCATTTGGCTGTGCCCCACAATGAGGGGTTGCCTGTTCCTGTCTGTAACTTGAAAACCACGAAACCAGACCCATGTCAAGTGAATCAGAACGTATTGAACATATAGAACTGTACTGCCCTCAATGTCATGACACTTCGCCTCAGTTCTTTAATTAAAAGAAATTGAACGATTTGATTCACGATCTAGAACTTTCGTAACAGCAAGCTGAACTCTTTGGGTCGAGACTGCAACAACGGAACCTTCTACCTCCAGGCACAAAAATTTCCTGTCTCAGACCAATAGTTGCTTTCTTCGCTCAATATTTCGATATGTAGAATTCAATGTGTATATGCAGAGATGTCAACGGTCTGATGATGCAGCTAGGTGTACAACATAATCCACAGGAGTGGCGACTATTTATTGACTAGTAAAACCAGCTTGAAAGCAGTACTACGCATAATGGCAATGCATTTCCACCGCTACCTTCGGTTTACGCATACCGCTTTCACGGGGATACAGTTAGCTGGTTCAAATGGCTCTAACCACTATGGGACTTAACATCTGAGGTCATCAGTCCCCTAGACTTAGAACTACTTAAACATAACTAACCTAAGGACATCACACACCTCCATGCCCGAGGCAGGATTCGAACTTGCGACGTAGCAGTCGTGCGGTTCCGGACTGAAGCGCCTAGAACTGATCGGCCACCGCGGCCGGCAGTTAGCTGGTAAACAGTGTATATGAAACGAAGTCAGAGACGCGACTGAGCAATCGCTTACACGTGTTTTAGAATTCTTGAAATCCGGACGTGGAGAGTATGGAGAGAACGTCTTTGCAAAGATATTCACCATGGGGGAATTTTGACAGTGGCAGTAATAGGAAGAATGAGAAAATATTCCCATCTTCAAAGAAGAACTTGAATCCCTCCACAAGAATGGCGGAATGGGAGGGAGTGTAAAGCTCAACCCCTCTGTGGCATTCGTTAACAGACAGATTTCTCCACTTTCGTGCCAAAAGGATACCACCACGGAAACTTCCTCAGTCAGGTCGATGCAGTACTTCTTGATGTTTAAAAAGTTTTTTTTACTAAGCTTCACCGCAGTGCTTCTTAACAAATGTGCGATGATATGGGGAAACAAATGAAATATGTGACTGAATTGAGGACATGTTTGTGGAGAGGATTGTAGGGAGGATGCAGCTTGTTATCTTGGATGGAGATTAGAGGAAACTTCAGATGTGCCCTAGGGACTTGTGTTCGGATCCTTACTGTTAGAGTATTGTACCTTGAGGACACTCTACTCGGGGGCACATGAAGTTTCCTGGTTGCTGTTTCAATCTAGTGACTGATTTTAGAATGAAGGGCCGAGCACTGGAGACCGCCAGAAGCAGTTACTGTCATGTTCCACTCTTTCTGTTGTTGTAAGAGATGAGATTGTGTTTTGCGCAGCATTTGTAAGGTTTTTGAGTCACACACATTTATGTACTACGTAATATGTTAAATTATTTAGAAGATATTGTTAACTTTCCATTTCCAAAATTTTATGATGAGTAAAATTCTGTGTTTGTTTTGCTAATTATATAACTTATGGACGGTTAAACCATAATTCGTTGGTTGTGCAGCTTCTTGTACCCTGAAACGGAAGGTCTTCTGCCCTGGAACGTTTGATACTGACAAATGTACTTACACTCACTCACTCCGTCTTCAGGCCACGAGTGGCCTACCGGGATCATCCGACCGCCGTGTCATCCTCGGTGGAGGATGCGGATAGGAGGGGCGTGGGGTCAGAACACCGCTCTCCCGGTCGTAAGATGGTATTCTTGACCGAAGCCGCTACTATTCAGTCGAGTAGCTCCTCAATTGGCATCACGAGGCTGAGTGCACCCCGAAAAATGGCAACAGCGCATGGTGGCCTGGATGGTCATCCATCCAAGTGCCGACCATGCCCGACAGCGCTTAACTTCGGTGATCTCACGGGAACCGGTGTATCCACTGTGGCAAGGCCGTTGCCGCAAATGAACTTAGGTCCTTTAATATATTAACAATTTTTAACAGTTTAGAAAACGGAAATTATTGTTGGTTTGCAATAGGAAAACTGTAAATTTGTGGTAAGTTCTATGGGACCAAACTGCTGAGGCCATCGGTCCCTCGGCTTAAACAATACTTAATCTAACTTAAACTAAGTTACGCTAAGGACCACACACACACACACACACACACACACACACACCCATGCCCAAGGGTGGACTCGGATCTCCGACGGGGAGCGCCGCGCGATCCGTGGCAAGGAGCCCCAGACCAGAAGGCTACCTCACGCGGTGGCTTGCAACAGCTTCTATTTGTAAATAATCTATTTGAATTGTTTTAAAAATAGATTAAAGAGGGTCTTGACCGAAATAAAAATTTATTTGCAATCGTTACCTGCTTGGGTCAAAATGTGACCCATCTCCAAACCCTTTATACCATGATGGTAGGCGGTAGCGGTGAACGGAACAGGTGTTGTGACTCCATAAACGTTAACCGCCACCATCATGGTATAAATGTTCTGAAGATGATTACGTTCTGACGGAAACCGGTAACCATTCCCAATAAATACGCTACTGTGTTTAACGAAGAGAATATTCTCAAAAATTACTGTCTATGTTGTAACTGACTTTTGACTGTAACTGTCCCAAATTTCAATAGGTACGAGATTTACACATTTTTTTACACATTTGGAAAACCTTAAGTTGCAGAGTAAGTTTTGTAATTTCCGAAAATGACAATAATAGAAAAAAATGAATAGTATTATTTAAAAGTGGGACAGGAAAATATATTAAAATTCTAAGCAGGGGCTGACTAAAGGTGAAAGTCTGAAAAGTGTTCCTAGATTTAACGCTTTCCCCTACGGAAAATAAACACGCGTAAGGGAGATACTTAAACCAGTGTTTCCCACAGCATGGAAGTACTATAACATGCTTTCGGTCAAGTTGTTAATGGTCTCACAGTTGCTACTTCAGTTAGTGTATTCATTGGCAGAGATTGTAAATTAAAATGTCAGAATGAAATTTGTTAACTTGAGAACCATATACAAGAATCCAAGTTATTACCTAAGACAATCTTTTTTTATTGTTTTACTAGCCTATGACTACCAACGTACACGGTGAACACCTAGTGTCTCTTCCCATTATCTTATAAAAACGATTATGTGAACACCGACGAAAGAAAAACAAAACATCAAAAACTAATTAATGGAAAGTAACTAAATTTCGGTGACAATTTGTCTAAGAACCATATTTAAGTGATTAACTTTGCAAGATCACAAGTTAATGTAAGAGAGAGATAACTCTTTGCAAATGTAAAATGCTGGTACATTCATAATCGGACTTATCATCAGAATGTTGAGTGCAACCTTACAGACATGGCTGCACTGTGCTTTACAGGCGCCATATGTCAGTTTGTGGGATAGAGTTCCATGCCTGTGTCGGTCAATACAGGGACAGTTAATGCTGTTTGTGGATGACGATGGAACTGTTGTCCAATGATGTCCCATGCGTGCTCGACTGGAGGCAGATCTCGTGATCGAGCAGGCCAAAGCAACATGTCGACACTCTGTAGAGCATTTTGTGTTGCAACAGCAGTATATGAGCGAGCGTTGTTGTTGTTGTGGTCTTCAGTCCTGAGACTGATTTGATGCAGCTCTCCATGCTACTCTATCCTGTGCAAGCTTCTTCATCTCCCAGTACCTACTGCAGCCTACATCCTTCTGAATCTGCATAGCGTATTCATCTCTTGGTCTCCCTCTACAATTTTTACCCTCCACGCTGCCCTCCAATACTAAACTGGTGATCCCTTGATGCTTCAGAACATGTCCTACCAACCGATCCCTTCTTCTAGTCAAGTTGTGCCACAAACTTTTCTTCTCCCAATCCTATTCAGTACCTCCTCATTAGTTATATGATCTACCCATCTAATCTTCAGCATTCTTGTGTAGCACCACATTTCGAAAGCTTCTATTCTCTTCTTGTCCAAACTATTTATCGTCAATGTTTCACTTCCATACATGGCTACACTCCATACAAATACTTTCAGAAGCGACTTCCTGACACTTAAACCTATACTCGATGTTAACAAATTTCTCTTCTTCAGAAACGCTTTCCTTGCCATTGCCAGTCAATATTTTATATCCTCTCTACTTCGACCATCATCAATTGTTTTGCTCCCAAAATAGCAAAACTCCTTTACTACTTTATGTGTCTCATTTCCTAATCTGTTTCCTTAAGCATCACCCGACTTAATTTTTTTATTCATTATTAAACCGACTCATCCTGTTGGAAAATACCCAGTGGAATGTTCTTCAAGAATGGCAGCACAGCAGGTCGAATCACCAGGCTGACGTACAAAGTAACAGTCAGCCTGGGTCGGACAACCACAAGATTACTGCTGCTGTCATACGAAGTCGCACCTAGACCGTAACTCCAGACGTACGTCCAATGCATCTAGCACGCAGAGAAGTTGGTTGCAGGCCCTCAACTGGTATCCTTCTGATGAACACACGGCCATCACTGGAACGAGTCACAATCAGCTTTCATCATAAAACGCTACAGACCTCCATCCCACCCTCCAATTAGCTCTCATTTGACACCAGCGAAGTCGCAAACGGCAGTGGTTTGGGGTTAGTGTAAGGCACGATACAGGGCATCTGGCTCGGGGACGTTCTTGAAGTAACCGATTTGTAACAATTTGTTGTGTCACTGTGCTGCCAAATGTTGCACATATCGGTGCTGTAGATTTCAGTACAGTGAGCCGCAGCCACACACCGAACATGGTGGTCCTCCCTGATGGTAGTGCCACTCTACTGCGCGGAGCCTGGCCTTCCTGTGACCGTACACTCACGTGACAACCACTGCCAGTTACCATGTACAGTCGCTACACTGCCGCCAAGTCTATTTACAGTATCGCAGAAAAAACATCCAGTTTCTCGTAGCATTATTGCACGACCTTGTCCACACTCAGTCTGCTATTGATAATGGTGTCGTTGTCGCTTTTAAGGCATTCTTGAGTAACGTAAACTCCTCACCACGTCCAATCTCAATGATAACTAACGCTCCCAACCGATACAGCGTGTACTTAAAAAAACGTCTCATTTGCATCGTCACCGTGGCGCTACTAGAACTACTTTTATGAGACTGGTGCCTAATTTGAATAGATATCTTTCAGATGTGGAAACACGACTGCCAACTTTCGTTTATGTCGCACAATTCTTTCATGATGTTGCGATGCTTTTTTCGTCCGTGTATGTAAGCATGTGTATATATTCAACGTGGAAGTACCGTAAATCTTCTAAACTATTGGACACATTTCAACCAAGCTTGATACACATATCGCTTCCTATCTGGAAAGAAGCACCGAGGGGATAGGAACGACCTACTTTTGAAAGGGGTAGCAGTGAGTGGGGAAAGACTAGTATAAAGTACCGCAGGCGCAGTTACCCGGATTATATTCATTAAATATTTGAGAATGAGAGTACTTCGTGAATTGCAACAAATTTATACACGTAATTTCTAACCTTCACAAAACATTTTCTCGCTGATATCCCAAAAACAATGATGAAAGGCAGGAAGTTTATTTCTTACTACATTTTCGCTGTTCATGCAGTGAAACTTCCGCATCATGCATGGTGTTTTAACTTGTTACTTCCTTACTACTAACTCGGTTCGCTACATATTTCGCAGACAGTATATATCTGATACACCTGAATAATACCGTGTGTAGGAGGCCCGCAAGCACCATAAGTGCCGCAACACGACGTGCTGGAGGAAACTGACACCATGAACCCTGTGGGGCTGTCCATAAATCCGTAAGAGTTCGAGGGGGTGGAGATCTCTTCCGAACAGCACGTTGCAAGACATCTAGATATGCGCAATATTGTTCATGTCTGGGGAGTTTTATGGCCAGCGGGATTGTTTAAACTCAGAATATTTTCCTGGAGCCATTCTATAGCAATTCTGGACATACAAGGCTTCGCATTGTCCTGCTGCAATTGCTCGTCAGAATGCACAATGGACATAAATGGATCCAGGTGATCAGACAGGATACTTACGTACATGTCACATGTCAGAATCGTATTTAGACATATCACTGGTCCCACAGCAGTCCAACTGCACACGCCCCACACCATTACAGAGCCTCCACCAGCTTGAACAGTCCCACTGTTGACATGCAGGGTCCATGGATTCATGACGTTGTCTCCATACCAATAGACGCCAACTGCTCTATACAATCAGAAAAGAGATTCTTCCGACCAGGCAATACGTTTCCAGTTATCAGCAGCCCAATGTCAATGTTGACGGGTCCAGACGAGACGTAAAGCTTTGTGTCGTGCAGTCATCAAGGGTACACGAGTGGGCCTTCGGCTTCAAAAGCACCTGTCGATGATGTTTCGTTGAATGGGTTGCACGCTGCACTTGTTGATGGCCAAGCATTGAACTCTGGAGCGATTTGCGGAAGGCCTGCACTTCTGTCACGTTGAACGATACTCTTCAGAACTCTTTGCAGAATCTTTTTCCGCCGTAACGATTTCGGAGGTTTGATGTTTTACTGGATTCCTGATACTCAAGGTACATTCGTGAAATGGTCGCACGGGAAAAACCCCACTTCATCGCTACCTCAGAGATGCTGTGTCCCATCGCTCGTGCGCCGCTTATAACACCACGTTCAAACTCATACAAACTTTGACAACTTGCCACTGTAGCAGCAGTAACCGATCTAACAACTCCGCCAGACACTTGTCTTATGTAGGCATTGCCGAAACCAGCGTAGTGTTGTTCCTATTTACGTAACTCTGTATTCGAATAAGTATGCCTATACCAGTTTCTTTAGCGCTTGAGTATATATATATATATATATATATATATATATATATATATATATATATATATATATATATATACACTGTTGTTGTAGTCTTCAGTCCAGACACTGGTTTGATGCAGCTCTCCATGCTACTCTATACTGTGCAAGCTTCTTCATCTCCCCGTACCTACTGCAAAATACATCCTTCTGAATCTACTTTGTGTATTCATCTCTTGGTCTCCCTCTACGATTTTTACCCTCCACGCTGTCCTCCAGTACTAAATTGTTGATCCCTTAATGCCTCAGAACATGTCCTACCAACCGATCCCTTCTTCTAGTCAAGTTGAGGCATAAGTTTCTCTTCTCCCCAATTCTATTCCATACCTCCTCATTAATTATGTGATCTACCCATCTAATCTTCAGCATTCTTCTGTAGCTCCACATTTCAAAAGCTTCTATTCTCTTCTTGTCCAAACTATTTATCGTCCATGTTTCACTTCCATACCTATATTCGATGTCAACAAATTTCTCTTCTTTAGAAACGCTTTCCATGCCATTGCCAGTCTACATTTTATATCCTTTCTACTTCGACCATCATAATTTATTTTGCTCACCAAATAGCAATACTCATCTACTGCTTTAAGTGTCTCATCCTAATCTAATTTCCTCAGCATCACCCGACTTAATTCGACTACATTCCATTATCCTCGTTTTGCTTTTGTTGATGTTCATCTTATATCCTCCTTTCAAGATACTGTCCATTCCGTTCAGCTGCTCTTCCAAGTCCTTTGCTGTCTCTGACAGAATTACAATGTCAACGGCGAACCTCAAAGTCTTTATTTCTTTTCCATGGATTTTAATACCTACGAATTTTTCTTTTTTTTCCTTTACTGCTTGCTCAATATACAGATTGAATAACATCGGGGATAGGCTACAACACTGTCTCACTCCCTTCCCAACCACTGCTTCCCTTTCATACCCCTCGACTCTTATAACTGCCATCTGGTTTCTGTACAAATTGTAAATAGCCTTTCGCTCCCTGTATTTTACCCCTGCCACCTTTAGAATTTCAAACAGAGTATTTCAGTGAACATTGTCAAAAGCTCCCTCTGAGTCTACAAATGCTAGAAACGTACGTTTGCCTTTCCTTAGTCTAGCTTCTAAGACAAGTCATAAGGTTAGTATTGCCTCACGTGTTCCAACATTTCTACGGAATCCAAACTGATCTTCTCCGAGGTCGGCTTCTACCAGTTTTTCCATTCGTCTGTATAGAATTCGCGTTAGTATTTTGCAGCCGTGACTTATTAAACTGTTAGTTCGGTAATTTTCACATCTGTCAACACCTGCTTTCTTTGGGATTGGAATTATTATATTCTTCTTGAAGTTTGAGGGTATTTCGCCTGTCTCATACATCTTGCTCACCAGATGGTAGAGTTTTGTCAGGACTGGCTCTCCCAAGGGCGTCAGTAGTTCTAATGAAATGTTGTCTACTGCCGGGGCCTTATTTCGACTCAGGTCTTTCAGTGCTCTGTCAGACTCTTCACGCAGTATCATATCCCCATTTCTTCTTCATCTACATCCTCTTCCATTTCTATAATATTGTCCTCAAGTACATCGCCCTTGTATAGACCCTCTATATACTTCTTCCATCTTTCTGCTTTCCCTTGTTTGCTTAAAACTGGGTTTGCATCTGATCTCTTGAAATTCATACAAGTGGTTCTCTTTTCTCCAAAGGTCTCATTAATTTTCCTGTAGGCAGTATGTATCTTACCCCTAGTGTAATATGCCTCTACTTTCTTACATTTGTCCTCTAGTCATCCCTGCTTAGCCATTTTGCACATTCTGTCGATCTCATTTTTGAGGCATTTGTACTCCTTTTCGTCTGCTTCATTTATTGCATTTTTATATTTTCTCCTTTCATCAATTAAATTCAATATTTCTTCTGTTACCCAAGGATTTCTATTAGATCTCGTCTTTTTACCTACTTGATCCTCCGCTGCATTCTCTATTTCATCCCTCAAAGCTATCCATTCATCTTCTACTGTATTTCTTTCCCCTATTCCTGTCAATTGTTCCCTTATGCTCTCTCTGAAACTCTCTACAACCTCTGGTTCTGACAGTTTATCCAGGTCCCATCTCCTTAAATTCCCACATTTTTGTAGTTTCTTCAGTTTTAATCTACAGTTCATAACCAATAGATTGTGGTCAGAGTCCACATCTGCCCCTGGATATGTCTTACAATTTAAAACTTGTTTCCTAAATCTCTGTCTCACAATTATAGAATCTATCTGAAACCTTCTAGTACCTTCCATGTATACAACCTTCTTTCATGATTCTTGAACCAAGTGTTAGCAATGATGAAGTTATGCTTCGTGCAAAATTCGAACAGGCGGCTTCCTCTTTCATTTCTTATCACCGTTCCATATTCAGCTACTACGTTTCCTTCTCTTCCTTTTCCTGCTATCGAATTCCAGTCACCCATGACTATTAACTTTTCGTCTCCCTTCACTACCTGAATAATTTCTCTTATCTCATCAGACATTTCATCAATCTCTTCATCTGAAGAGCTAGTTGGCATATAAGCTTGTACTACTGTGGTAGGCGTGGGCTTCGTGTCTATTTTGGCCACAATAGGCGTTCACTACGCTGATTGTAGTAGCTTACCCGCACTCCTATTTTTTTATTCATTGTTAAACCTACTCCAGCGTTACCCGTATTTGATTTTGTTTTTATATCCCTGTATTCATTTGATCAGAAGTCTTGTTCCTCCTGCTACCGAACTTCACTAATTCTCACTATATCTAACTTTAACCTATCCATTTTCCTTTTTAAATCTTTCTAACCTACCTGCCCGATTAAGGGATCTGACATTCCACGCTCCGATCCGTAGAACGCCAGTTTTCTTTCTCCTGATAACGACGTCCTGTTGAGTAGTCCCCGCCCGGAGATCCGAATTTGGGAGTCTTTTACCCAAGAGGACGCCATCATCATTTAACCATACAGTAAAGCTGCATGCCCTCAGGAAAAATTACAGCTGTAGTTTCCCCTTGCTTTCAGCCGTTCCCAGTACCAGCACAGCATGACCGTTTTGGTTAGTGTTACAAGGCCAGATCAGTCAATCACCCAGACTGTTGCCCCTGCAACTACCGAAAAGACTACTGCCCCTCTTCAGGAACCACACGTTTGTCTGGCCTCTCAACAGATACCCCTCCGTTGTGGTTGCACCTACGGTATGGCTATCTGTATCGGTGAAGCACGCAAGCCTCCCGACCAACGGCAGGGTCCATGGTTCATATACACTGAGATGTGTGAAAAGGTGGGTTTTCTTAAATCGGAGCACATATTTCCCAGACTATACTAATCCAATGTTTCATGATAAGCGTACTTAGCTTCTTCCAAAAAGCTTTAAATATAATTAAAATCGTTTCTTAATAGTTTCATCGCTTACATGCTTTACGTCACACATTTAACACATCGACTTATTTGTAAATTAAATAGTAGTCTGAAGCTGTTTTATACAGGGAATTCAATTTTTTTGCGGATTAGTGTTTTATTCGTTACTTACTATCTGGAAAGAGGAACTGTGGAGTTAAGAGTCACCTGTGTCCCATAGAGATGGGAATGAAAATGGTGTGACATTGAAGGTTAATTCAGGAAATCCTCCAGCAATTTCAGCCACATTGTTTAGGTACATGACCTACTGAGTGTACAAAAATACTGTGATATATTATTCCCAGCTACTACTAAGGATGACACTTTGGATGAGAAGGATGAGATATGTAAGAAGTTCTAAAGCATCCTGTTGGAATTTATTTCCTGTATTTAGTTGTCTTGGAATGCTTTTAAAAGTCTGAAATTCGATTTGTCTCGTATATTTCGAATTTGGTAAAATTAACAGAAAAACGATACGAGCTTTAATCTTGGGAGTTAACGAAAGTGGTAAAATCATAAATGAATGAAAAAAAATGTACTGTCTCCAGCCCAATTAGGTACATTAATTTGGAAATATACATTTGATTAAATTGGATATTAGTTATTGAAGTTACTTTTATTGAGGTTTCCCTTTGAATAGCAAACAGGATACAAACTGACACAGTGCACTCTGTACTGTGAGTAGCAGCAGTTATCACTAACACACACATCAGTAAATTATGGGGAGCAAATTTGCAGCGAGCTCATACTAATGACAACCACACTCAAGAGCATTACTTAATCAAATACTGAAACGCCACTGCCTGAAGTGTAGCACTAATTTCGAACATGAGGGGCTTCTGTCTTGAATTACATGAAAAAAATACAAATAAAGATGAATAACATCTTAAATACACTGTTTAAGCTACTTTACTTATAGCAGTTTTCCTTCGCAACAGTAATAGCTCAGTTTTTTTCCTATTAGGTGGAGAATATAATGGAGACCAATAACCTAGTATAGTTTTACTAGTCAAATATCTTTGACTATTGAAATAGTAAAGAATAACTCTAAAACCTAATCATTCACTTAAATTACTTTGCAAGACAATAAAAGACAACATTGGGCTTAACTTAAAAACGGAACCTTTCATGATGGGTACCAAAACTAGACCTTCCTTGAAAATGTGCATAATTTTACTTCTAACAGCACTACCGTAAATGTGTTTATTAAAGATTTATATGTACTTGAACTTTAATTACCTGTGAAGCAGATATTCTTTGCAATAAAATTAACACAATCTTGCACTGTAATCCTACAAAACTATATCATATAATAAGGTAAGGGTACTTTAGCAAAAGCCTATCCGACTTCGCTTTAGTGGTTTTAGCTTTTAAATAATTAAGGTTTTCCCTTTCCTATATAACTGACCTTTGAATTTTTTTACTTAAACTTCCTACCTTAACAATTTCACTTGGAGTAGTTCATTAATAAAGCAGCCAAATGTTACACATGCATGCAAGAATTGTTCATTTAAAACCAGGGTACTCTGATTTAGTAGCACTTAGGTGTGGACCCTGCGTAGGTTCGTGATCACGATTGAAATTATATTTCCGGACACGGCATTATGTTTTATGTGATTAATATTGAAACAACACACAAATTAACTGGCCCATGCCCATATACATTACTTAACTGAATGTATAAAGTATGTTAAGCAGTGGCGAAGATTGGTGGCAGTCGCAGTGGAGGCTGTACTCTTTATGTGGGAATGCTCCATAAATTCTCTTCTTGGCGTCAGATTTTCAACATATCAGAGGTATTCTATTATTCTGTGAATACCAAATAATAGCTAGATCCAAATCCGAGGTAAATGCCTTGTAATGCAGCCACATACTGCGCTCAGTTCGACCGCTAAATCCACCTTTTTACATCGCGCCATGCCACTTTCGTTACGGAGGAACTTCTCTACAGCGTTTACATATTACAAATATAAGTGCCCTAAGCATGAACCAGCTTTAACAAACATTTTCTTTGCATAAACATATTCATTTTATAATACTTTACCATTTCAATATATGCTTTTGCACATTACAAAACTATAATTTTCTTGTCATACATCAAGGAGTTTAAACAACACAAAATAGACACTTCATAAATTGCAGATACAGAGTTACATAAAATAAACCAACTCCTAATCGATATGAGTGTTACACACTTACTTTCGGAAAGAAATACTGTGAGGGTAAAAACCACCAACGTCCTATTGTGAAACCACGTTACTTAATATCTGGAAGGAAATTATGGGGTGGGGGTAAAAGCCGCTAACATTCCATTGAGAAGGAGTGGGAGTGATAACGCTGTAAGGGAGGAATGAGAAGGTACTCACCTACTGGACTACATTTTTTCATACTAATTTCATTCGCAAGCTGAGTCTTTCTCGCAGCACCCAGATGAAATGTAACATAAGCAAATGTTTTAAAAATCGTGTAGGAAAAGGGGAGGGAGGGGGGGTTAATAGTTATCTTTGTTTTTTCGTGTTTAATGCCGCAATAAAATTTTTTTAATATACACTGGAGACAGAGAGAGAGTGAGAGAGAGATATATATATATACTCTGTGGCAGACGACGGTATTGTCCTCTGTTGGGAATTGTGGTGTCACCGCCAGACACCACACTTGCTAGGTGGTAGCTTAAATCGGCTGCGGTCCATTTAGTACATGTCGGACCCGCGTGTCGCCACTGTGTGATCGCAGACCGAGCGCCACCACAAAGCAGGTCTCGAGATACGGACGAGAACTAGCCCAGTTGTACGACGACATTGCTAGCGACAATACGGACGAAGCCTTCCTCTCATTTGCCGAGAGACAGTTAGAATAGCCTTCTGCTAAGTCCATGGCTACGACCTAGCAAGGCGCCATTAGCCTTACCTACTTTGAGAGTTATAGTATAAATGTCTCTAGAAGAACGCTGTATTCATCCACGAATAAAGTTAAGTATAAAGCAGCTACGTACTTTTCTTGCTACCATTCAATAGTTATCCTGTTCCAGACTTCACGCCAGTCTGCGTTAGATAGCGTGCCTATCAGCCCCCTCAAAATAACACTGTGTCGGCACTTTTGTCGACACATCTTTTGGCGACGAGGCTTAAAGGATCGTGTTCTTGCTCATTGCTTTGCTCTGATTTATTTGTGTCATGGCTTCGCCACAATCTCCAGATGTACTGTCCGAATTTTATCGCTTGCAGAATCAGCAGACGCAGGCATTATTGGATGCCCTTGGACAGCTCGTCCAGGGTCAACGTGCCATTCAAACCGATGCGGCAGCCGCCGCTTCACCGCTACCGCAGCCACAACATGCCGTTGCACCGCCGTTTCGCAGTTTTGATGCGGCGCACGAATCGTGGACAGAATGGTCCCGACAGTTCAGCTTCCATATAGCCGCCTACAGAATTCAAGGTAATGAGCGGCAGCCGTTTTTGCTTTCTTGTGTCGGTGTGTCCACATACCGTGTGATAGTGAAATTGTTTCCCCGACGCGACGTAGCAACTCTGTCCTACGAGGAAATTTTGTCTGCTTTAGATGCCTATTTCAAAGAAACAGTTAATGTGGTTGCAAAACGGTATACGTTTTTTCGTACAAAACGTACGGCCGGTCAAACTAATAGGGAGTGGGTAGCAACATTGCAAGGACTTACTAGGGAGTGTTCTTTTGACTGTGACTGTGGTCTTTCTTATTCAGATACAATGGTGCGTGATGCAATTGCACAGAACGTTTCTGATGTTCGCATACGGGAGCAAATTTTGAAACTAGTAAATCCCTCCCTTCAACAAGTGATAGACATATTGGATAGAAAAGACACACTTGACTGTGCTCAGGAATCTTTTGACACTTCGCCAGCAGTGTGTAACATTAACCAGCCCGCCGGGCGAGCTGCGCGGCCCGGTCAACTGCCCTCGCGCACACAAACGCAGCTGCCGCCGCGCTCTAAACCAGGTGTGCCGCGCCAGCCCACAAATGCAGTGAAATCATGCCCACGGTGTGCTACTAGACATTCGTGTGAACATTGCCCGTCACGCCAAGCTATTTCCTTTTTCTGTAATAGGAAAGGACATGTTCAAAGTGTTTGCCAGAAAAAGCTCAAATCAGACAATCACAATCATTCCAGGCCCTTTGCTTCGCGCCGGAATCGAACCAAGGACACTCAGGATCGTGGACCTTCGCCCATGGACATTCATGTAGTTAATTCCGATTCGTCCAGTGCCACTTTCTCTAACAGTGACTGTGTTCGTCCCACACAAAGTGTGCGTCGACGTCGCCGGAAATCACGTCAATTAGCAAGTGATTCTGTACAAGTGTCTGTTCAAATTGCACAAAACAGTCGCTCTTGTCGTCAGCAGGACAATAAACGTTTTGTAGATTTGGACTTTAATGGCAAGGTCATACCGTTCCAGCTCGATACCGGAGCTGCAGTTTCATTGGTCCATCACGACACGTACAAACAACTGGGCGCACCTCCGTTGCGTGCCGCAAATGTTAAGTTACATAGTTATTCAGGACAGGATATACTTGTGTTAGGACAGTGCAGCCTTCTTGCCACATACAAGGGACAAACAAAACTTGTGTCATTTTACGTTCTTCGTTCTTCTTCTGCAGTGAACTTGTTTGGTTTAGATTTATTTCAGTTGTTTAACATGTCTATTGTAAATCAGGTCCTATCAGTGAATCAGACTGTGCCTTCAGACAGTGTTTCTCGCTTATGTGACGAATTTGCAGACATTTTTGCACCAGGCTTAGGTTGCGCTAAAAACTATGAAGCACATTTGGAACTGAAAGTAAACGCGCAACCGAAATTTTTCAGAGCGCGCAATGTTACTCACGCATTGCGTGATGAGGTCGCACGAACATTGAACGATTTAGAATCGCAAGGTGTGAGTGAATGTGCGCAATGCCTTTTCGATTTCAGCTCCGCTTCATCGCTTACGCCGTACCGGTGTTCCGTTTCTCTGGACGACGGAATGCGAACGCGCTGTTCGCCAGTTGAAATCGGCGTTGCTTTCTAATACTTGCCTCACGCCTTTCGATCCCCGGAAACCCCTTTTGTTGATGGTAGATGCATCGGATTTCGGGATCGGTGCTGTGCTTGCGCACAAAGTTGGCTCGCATGATCGCCCTATTGCCTTTGCGTCCAAATTGCTCTCGTCTGCGCAAAGACATTATTCCCAGATAGAGAAAGAAGCTTTGACTCTCGTGTTTGGTGTTACTAAGTACCATGATTTCTTGTATGGTAGTCACTTTACCATCATCACAGACCACAAACCTTTGACATCGCTTTTTCATCCGAACAAGCCTGTACCTCCGCGTACAGCGCAGAAATTCATTCGCTGGTCTATTTTCCTCTCGCAGTACCGCTACGATATCTTGTCTCGGTCCACTGCTACGCACGGCAACGCTGATGCGTTGTCCCGTTTGCCTGTTGCTGAGGATAAAGCATTCGATTCTTCCGAACTTGCTTGCATGTTCATTGATTCGGAAACCGATGAAGTGGTCGAATCTTTTCCGATTGATTTTCGTCGTGTAGCTACCGCCACAGCTGCTGACCCTGTCCTTGCTACTGTTTTGCGTTTTGTTGCTACGCAATGGCCTTTGTCAAAGTCTCGGATCGAGGATCCGTTGGTTCGCCGATTTTTTGCTCACAAGGAGAGACTTTTTGTTCGACGTGGTGTTTTGTTGTTGCGTTCTGATAATGATCAGTCCAGAGTCGTGGTCCCACGTTCGTTACAGTCCTCTGTTTTACGGCTTCTTCACCAAGGACATTGGGGTATAGTGCGAACGAAACAACTTGCTCGTCAGCACTGTACTTGGTTCGGAATCGATGCTGCGATTACGAATATGTGTTCTTCTTGCATGGCGTGTGCCGAACAACAATCCGCACCGCCGCGGAAAGTCTTTGCATGGCCAAAAGCCACTTCCCCTTGGCAACGCTTGCACATTGATTTTGCTGGTCCATTCTGGAATGCTCGATGGTTGGTTCTGGTCGACGCCTTCAGTAATTTTCCTTTTGTTGTCCGGATGTCTTCCACGACGTCCTCCGCCACCATCCAAGCGTTGTCTGCTATCTTTTGCATTGAAGGTCTTCCGCAGACTATTGTTTCCGACAATGGCCCACAATTCATATCCGCAGAATGTGTCATTCTGCCAGGCCAATGGTATTCAACATCTGACATCCGCGCCGTTTTCGCCTCAGTCAAACGGTGCCGCTGAACGATTGGTCCGGACTTTCAAGTCACAGATGTTAAAGTTGAAAGAGTCGCATTCTCGGGAGGACGCGTTGTTGCTCTTTTTGTCCTCGTATCGCTCTCAGCCCCGAGATGGTCGCTCGCCGGCTGAGTTGCTCCATGGTCGTCCTCATCGAACGTTGATGTCTTTGCTGCATCCGCCGCATCAGGTTCCTGTGCAGCGGCAGACTCCTGCTTTTGCTCCAGGCGACGTTGTATTTTATCGCAACTATCGAGGTTCACGGCGTTGGCTCGCAGGGCGCATTCTTCGCTGCCTCGGCCGCGCGATGTATTTGGTTTTGGGGGCCTCTAGTGAGGTGCGTCGGCATCTCAATCAGCTGCGCCTCTGTCGTCGCACGGGTTCTGCCGCTCCCCGTCTGCTTTCAGCGACGGGGCCGTCCGGTCAGCGCCCTGGGGACCCATCTACTGGCTCGCCTCATCCCCAGGTGTTACCGACGCTGCCTTCCATTTTGCCCCATGGCGACGCGCCGCCGCAGTCGCCGCCGCCTGTTCTCCCGCGGGCGCCGCCCGCATTCGACGCTTCGCTGCAGCCGCAAAGCGCCTCCCTGGGTCACGCGCCGCCGATCGCTTCCCGTGACCAGCTGTCCTCCGCCATGGAACTCCCGCCCGCTCCGGACCACATGACGTCATCGCGCGTCGGCTACCCCGACGCAATGGAGGTCGACCCTTCGGCCCCTCCTGTCTCTTTACGAGCGCATACACCGCATGTTGACGTGCACCCTGGACTAGGTTTTCAGGCGTTTCCTAGCTCCCCTCGGACCAAATGGCCGGGTGCGGGTGGCACAGCCTCGCCTGTTGTTAGGCTCCCCACCTCATCGCATACGTCAACATGGGGTCCTCCCCACGGCGGGCGGAAGCCTTATCTCACGACCGTTCGCCGATTTGCGGGGGAGGAATGTGGTGTCACCGCCAGACACCACACTTGCTAGGTGGTAGCTTAAATCGGCCGCGGTCCATTTAGTACATTTCGGACCCGCGTGTCGCCACTGTGTGATCGCAGACCGAGCGCCACCACAAGGCAGGTCTCGAGATACGGACGAGAACTAGCCCAGTTGTACGACTACATTGCTAGCGACAATACGGACGAAGCCTTCCTCTCATTTGCCGAGAGACAGTTAGAATAGCCTTCTGCTAAGTCCATGGCTACGACCTAGCAAGGCGCCATTAGCCTTACCTACTTTGAGAGTTATAGTATAAATGTCTCCAGAAGAACGCTGTATTCATCCACGAATAAAGTTAAGTATAAAGCAGCTACGTACTTTTCTTGCTACCATTCAATAGTTATCCTGTTCCAGACTTCACGCCCGTCTGCGTTAGATAGCGTGCCTATCGGCCCCCTCAAAATAACACTGTGTCGGCACTTCTGTCGACACATCTGGAATAATGAGTACTTGGTAGAGAGACCATGGACTGTCGACGACAGTGACATCTGTGAGTCAAACACCTTGAACTGAATGAGAGGGGTTTAATGGTGGAGCAGCGTCGATTTAATTATGAAGGTATAATGATACGAACAATAGGGTTATTATTAGTTCTCGGTTTTCTTAAAGGAGAAAGGGTTGTTCAGAACGCTTCTGGAATAATGACAGAGAGATTTGTAAACTGAAATGATTTCGTATGAAGTGAAATGCTAAAGGGGAGACGAAATGCAAGAAAAATTGTTGGGATTTGTAAAGTGAGAAAGATATTGGAAGATGAAAATTGTTCCATTCAAGATGTCAACAGAGTGTAAGTTATTTTAAGTTCGTGTTTTCAGTTTCCAGATTGGAGGCTGCTATTTTTCTTCAGTTTTCAGAGAGTAATATTTCTATAGTGTGGACCGAGTACGTCACTATCTTCAAAAAGCAGCGGGCTTAGCGTCTATTCAATAAATACGCAAGTTGGTCGCAAGTGTGACTTGAATTGTGACAGTGGCGATTTATCAATGCTAATCCCCGCCTCGTAACGTGTGACGTGGGGGACGGGGAAAAAAACTAAATGTGTGTTGTTTTTATAGATTCTGTGGACTGCAGCATGTCAAACACTAAAGTCGCCGCTAAAATTTCAAAAACAGAAAGCTATTTCTCGCGAAACACAGCGCTTAACTTCACTGTTCGTTTCGTTACCAACAGCAAACTCGCCTTATTTACCTACGGTGTTGGCCCAGTATCCAGGCGACCGAATTTTAAAATATTCACTACATGAATACATCGTTCGCGCCACGGGCAAAGTCCGATACACGCGGATTTTGTGCATTGCAGAGAGGGAGAATGAGGTGGACTAAAAGAACATTGGGATGAATAAATACGCGTCAACGTCGGGGTTCTCATCTAGGTTCTAGAAGAAAGGCTCATTTCGCAGTGGTGTGTTTGTGTGGACTGTGTACGCAGGGAGCAGACGCCAGAGGCAGACACGGCCCACCGCAGCCTGAGGAGCGGAAGGAGGAAGAGGAAGAGGAGTGAAGCCCCGGCTGGCCGGATGCTGACATGGGCTGCGAGGCGGGCAAATATTGCGGGGGACCGAGGAAAGGCCGCGCCCGCCAGAGTTGAGCCGCGAGTCGCAGCCAATAACCTGGCCAGGGGGGCAAAGCACTGCACTGCACTGCACCGCTCTGCTCCACACCGTTCCCTAGCTGAGCCCCGCCACGGAGTTCGCCGTCACTGAGCTGGTCGCTGCGCGGATTACTATTCTTCTGCTCGAACAGTCCACGGGTATACTGCCGGTTCATAGTGTCCAACGGGCACAATATTTCGGCGATCAGACATGTCGCCATCGTCAGGTGCGCTGACGAACTGAGCTCCTGAGGGCGGGCAGCCGATTTAAATCCCCTGCCCCCGCGGTCAGCTCTCTTCGCCGTCCACCCCCGCCCGCCGGCGGTCGCGAAGGCGTGGGCGTCGGAATCTGTCGTAGCGTCGATGTGCTTGCGACGTCCGCCCTGGTCGCCAGTTCGTACTTCCTGCTGAGAGTCTTCTTAATTACATTCAATGCCGGGTCCCAAGCCTTGCTGAGATTGTACCCGTAATCTCTGTTGATAAGATCTTCCCTGATGCGAATTTCGATAGCCTCCCTTATAACGCTGTCCCAATATTTAGAGGTCTGAGCCAGAATCTTGGTACGCTCATAATCCATCTCGTGTTTCTCGGACAAACAGTGCTCTGCTACCGCCGAATTATTTGGATATTTCAGTCGAGTATGCCTTTGATGTTCTCGGCAACGATCTTCGATGGTGCGTACTGTTTGTCCGATATGTCTTCCCACACTCACAAGGTATTTGGTATATGCCGGCCTTCCTCAAACTGAGGTCATCTTTCACACTTCCCAGTAATGCCCATGTTTTACTGGGTGGGTAAAAGACGGTTTTAACTCGGTGTTTCTTTAATATACGGCGGATTTTCCCCGATAGTGCACCATTGTACGGAATAAAGGCAGTAGATACCTCTTCTTCCGGGATTTCATCCGTCTCCACAGGATTGTCGATATGCTTCTGTGTGGGCTCTAATCTCTCTGATTTTATCCTCATGGTCTCTTCGCGAGATATACGTAGGAGGGAGCCACATACTGCTTGACTCCTCGGTGAAGGTATGTTCTCGAAACTTTAACAAAACCCCGTACCGAGCTACTGAGCGTCTCTCCTGCAGAGTCTTCCACTGGAGTTTATCTATCATCTCCGTAACGATTTCGCGATTACTAAATGATCCTGTAACGAAGCGTGCTGCTCTCCGTTGGATCTTCTCTATCTCTTCTATGAACCCTATCTGGTACGGATCCCACCCTGCTGAGCAGTATTCAAGCAGTGGCGAACAAGCGTACTGTAACCCACTTCCTTTGTTTTCGCATTGCATTTCCTTAGGATTCTTCCAATGAATCTCAGTCTGGCATCTGCTTTACCGACGATCAGCCGGCCGAAGTGGCCGTGCGGTTAAAGGCGCTGCAGTCTAGAACCGCAAGACCGCTACGGTCGTAGGTTCGAATCCTGCCTCGGGCTTGGATTTTTGTGGTGTCCTTAGGTTAGTTAGGTTTAACTAGTTCTAAGTTCTAGGGGACTAATGACTTCAGCAGTTGAGTCCCATAGTGCTCAGAGCTATTTGAACCATTTTTTACCGACGATCAACTTTATATGATCATTCCATTTTAAATCACTCCTAATGCCTACTCCCAGATAATTTATGGAATTAACTGCTTCCAGTTGCTGACCTGCTATATTGTAGCTAAATGATACGTGATCTTTCTTTCTATGTATTCGCAGCACATTACACTTGTCTACATTGAGATTCAATTGCACCATGCGTCAATTCGCTGCAGATCCTCTTGCATTTCAGTACAATTTTCCGTTGTTACAACCTCTCGATATTCCACAGCATCATCTGCAAAAAGCCTCAGTGAAATCCCGATGTCATCCGCAAGGTCATTTATGTATATTGTGAATAGCAACGGTCCTATGACACTCCCCTGCGGCACACTTGAAATCACTCTTACTTCGGAAGACTTCTCTCCATTGAGAATGACATGCTGCGTTCTGTTATCTAGGAACTCTTCAATCCAATCATACAATTGGTCTGATAGTCCGTATGTTCTTACTTTGTTCATTAAACGACTGTGGGGAACTGTATCGAACGCCTTGCGGAAGTCAAGAAACACGACATCTACCTGTGAACCCGTGTCTATGGCCCTCTGAGTTCGTGGACGAATAGCGCGAGCTGGGTTTCACACGATCGTCTTTTTCGAAACCCATGCTGATTCCTACTGAGTAGATTTCTAGTCTCCAGGAAAGTCTTTATACTCGAACATAATACGTGTTCCAAAATTCTACAACTTATCGACGTTAGATATATAGGTCTATAGTTCTGCACATCTGTTCGACGTCCCTTCTTGAAAACGGGGATGACCTGTGCCCTTTTCCAATCCTTTGGAATGCTACGCTCTTCTAGAGACCTACGGTACACCGCTGCAAGAAGGGGGGCAAGTTCCTTCGCGTACTCTGTGTAAAATCGAACTGGTATCTCATCAGGTCCAGCGGCCTTTCCTGTTTTGAGCGATTTTAATTGTTTCTCTATCCCTTTTCCATAATCCCGATTTGGTACGCAAAAGTGCGAAAAGAAATTATGTCTCTCTCATTGTAGGCTTCCAATCCATGAAGAGGTTTGTCAGTACCTCTCACAATAGCAATTGTTAGCCATGCATTGCCACTGACAACTTCTGTTGTAGTACAAGAAAATTGAATCTTGCAACCAACAAAAGTAATAGGTCCTTGTGAAAACTCTTAAAGCTTTTTGAATAAAAAAAGGTTATTAACATTCTGCGTCTTGAAAAACACATATTTATTTCTCAACATAGTTACCCTGGTGACACAAGGAGCAGCGTGTCCTTCTGTATGAGAGCGCGAGACCCCACAAGCGCTGCGGCATCTGCAGCACCCCGACGCCTCAAGTTCAGTCTGTCGTCGGTCTTCCTCAATACAGTCCCGATCCAGCCACGTCCGTATTCCACCTGTTTCCAAAACCTGAACAACACATTTGAGGACAGCAGTTAGACTGTTATGAAGCAGTGCAAGCAGTGACGAAGTTGCGGCTCCGTCAACGAAGTCAAACATTCTACAGGGATGGTACCATCACTCTGGTCTCGAATTCGAGCTTTCAATTTTCTGAGGGTCTCGTAGCACCTTGCCGAGTGTATGGTGGTGCCTTTCCAAATGCACCACATCTTGAATATCTCAGAACTCTGTGAGCATGACTTTGCCTGCTGGTGCCATGGTCTTAAAGCATTTTGTGGCCGATGATCCTTTGTGGCGAAACTCATCGATGGTCTCTTGTTTGGGACCTAAATGGTGAAAATAGCTTTCATTATGCGTCGCAGTGATGTTAAGAAACCCATCACCATCACGCTCAAAACGTGAAGTAGTTGTTGACAGATGTTTCATGTCAGGAGTGATCATTTGTGGCACGTACCGTGCACACGATTTTCTGTAACACAGTTCTGCAGTGACGGTCTGTACATGTTCTTGTGACGTACCACACCTACCTGAGAGCTGTGTCTGCGTCATCCGACGATTTTCTCTGATGAGTTTATCAACTTGATCCCGATGAATATCCTGGGTCACCGTACACGGTCGCCGGCCGGTGTGGCCGAGCGGTTCTAAGCGCTTCAGCCTGGAACCGTGTGACCTCTACGGTCGCAGGTTCGAATCCTGCCTCGGGCTTGGATGTGTGTGATATCCTTAGGTTAGTTAGGTTTAAGTAGTTCTAAGTTCTTGGGGACTGATGACTCAGAAGTTAAGTCCAATAGTGCTCAGAGCCATTTGAACGTACACGGTCGTCCACTTTGGCCTCTGTCCCTCACGTTGAGGTTAGCACCACCGCTTGCTTCATTATGAGCACAGACAACCCAGTGTCGCACTCTGTTAATGTCGACACAGTCATCACCGGAAACAACTTTTAATCTTCTATGGGTGCCGATAGGAGGCACGTTTTTTACGGTGAGAAACTCGATTGCAACAGGCCGTTTCTCATGCACTTACAGAGTTACGTTACACACCACAATGTTACAAGACACAATTCGAGGTCCTCTAACGACGTGGGGCTATAACGTGCTGCAGCAAAGCGGGAAAGGCGGCCGAGTTATATGCGCATCAAATACTTCGAACGATACCGTCAATAGCATAAAATTAGGAAATACTTCTCAGCATTCCTTCTAATTGTTAGAGCAGTAAGGGGGTCCGACACACGGGTGAAAGGTGACATCACGAACCCTCCACCCAATCACGTAAGACGTTTCTTTGTTTTTTATTAAATGAGAACTAGTAGGACTATGACGCTTTCGTCTTGACATCGTGTCTCTAGAATGTATAGTCTTTCTATTCTCAGGGTGGTCAGAACAGTCTGAAACTGCTGTAAGGGTGTTGCAGTGTAGGTTGTGCTGATAAATAATTGTTAAAAAAAACCAGTTTTACATTCCATCGTTTCCGAATTATTAGCACTGAAGTTAGGACACACCTAATGGTCTATGGGTGGCGCGATGGATTATTAATCAAAACATCCTCGGTATTCGAACACCACCAACGCTTAAATGTTGAATAAAAATCATTAGAATCGACAGCACACCAATATCGGCAACGATAGCTCAGGTATACGTGCCGACGTCGCAAGCCGAAGGTGATGGGATAGGGAAAGTATATGAGGATGCTGAACGGGTAATTAGGTATGTAAATCTGGATGAAAATGTAATAGTCAAGTGTGATTGCAATGCGGTTGTACGGGAGGGAGTACAAGAACGGGTTACAGGACTATATGGGCTCGGTTCTTCTATCACACCAGCCAAGTCTTCGTACAGACATTGCATTCCCCGAAAGTCTATAACATTTTTTTTCTTTTGTGCATTACCTTGTCATAGTACATATGTATCATTTATTTCAACTATTCTTTATTTGTTAATACGTCACATCGTTTCTTCATTCATTTTGCTACTGTTATATATTTTATATTGTACTAATATGAATACTCTGGTTTTATATGCTTTGTAAATCTTTGGTTAGGCTACGAGAAGTACTGTGTCAGAGAGGGAGCGAACGACCTTCGATAGAGAACGTGTGAGTTAGTGTGGTATCGTGGTCGGTTTGCGGGTGGAAAACGTCGCAAAGTTCAGCGTGAAAGACGGTGATACGCGGAGGAACAGTTAATTACAGTACGTCCGCTGTGTTAACAGGAGATCGTGCATTATTAAGTGAACAGTAAAACCTGAGAAGTATATCGAGTGTTTGCGGTGACGATTTTACATACTGTGTGAACTTGTGACAATTAGCCGTGAACCAGACACCATTGTCGTGTGGAGACACTAACTGTTAGAATTGCGTGAAAGTGAACAAACCAAAATGTTAAGTAAAAGAACAGTGCTGTGATTTGATCAAGAAACATTAATTATATCATCCAAACTGTCTTAAAGACGACGACGTAAATTGAACTGATGTTTAACGGACTGTTATAGTGATAAACACACGTCACTGTTTTCCTGTGGCAACACGGTGAAAGAACTGTGAGAAGTATTGGCATTAACCGGCTATATATCGTAAATACTAAAGACATTGCATAATTCTGACCTATCCGCACCGCGTATTAATAAACTTTTAATAATAAAACGTCGCGCGCGCAACGACAACGCACACACTGGAACTATTATTATCACGCCAGTGCTGCCAGCTGATCCGACTGCAACGGAGACGTGGACCACCGCCGTAACTGGAATATTAATGAAACAGGAGGGTCCATCATTATCTTCACGCCACGAACCGGGATTAACTTCACAAATTGTCCGCGTGGACCACCGCTGACGTCATCGCACTGCCTGCAGCAACAGTTAAGACATTAAAAGAAAATTATTACGCTCTCTCTCATTTCAAAATGAAAGACAATTGCAGTTAAATTATCTATTTTAAAATACTGTCATTTTGTTTAGTTCCAATAAATATTCTCTCCATTATTTCGTCTTGTTGACAGTGTCGAAAACCCGCCAAATTAAATTTCAATTAATAATTTTCTTCCAAAATTCTTCTCAGACATTTTGCTCCTCATCATAATATTATTTTAATGTTTGTGTGTAACTTCTTTGGAGAGAGTACATATTTTATTTTTTGTGCAATAAAATTAGCTACCATAAAGTTACGTATATTACCAGCTGATGCTGTCCACCATTACTGATTGAAAACTGACTAATAGTATTTTTGCACCTTTCTTCCCATTGGCTGTCAGCTTCAAAACAAAATTACGTATTTCGTGGGCATCTAGCAGATGCGCGATATCTTTGTAGGCCCCTACAATAATTGTTTTTTAACTTTTGCAGGTTTACTGGAATTATATTGACTTTAATTGTTCATTTGGCCCCAGTTAAAGTGATTTATCGCATCTATATAATAATTGTACTGAATTACCTAATTTATTTATTTTTATTACGTAAACATTGGCATACCACATTTAGATTAAAATTGCACTTTCTGACAAAGACCACGCCAATTTTTTTTTCGTCCATGACTAACAGTAGTAGTGAGATTCCTTATATAGGTCATGTTTTATTATTTAAAAGTTTTTTTTTCAGAAGTAGAGAACCAGTTTCTTTACACCTTCCCCCTCAAAGAGGCCTTCGATGTACTCTGTAAACCTATCCGCCCTCTCCTCTGCATTTAACAGTGGAATTCTCATTGCGCACTTAGTATTATCACACTTGCTTTTAATTTTACGGAAGGTTGTTTGGTTTTCTCTATATGCTAAGTCAGTCTTTCTGACAATCATTTCTTTTTCAATTTATTCATATTTTTCATTCAGTCATTTCGCCTTAGCTTTCCTGTACTTCCTATTTATTTCATTCCTGAGCGATTTGTACTTCTGTATTGCTGAATTTCTGTGAACGTGTTTGTACTGGCTTCTTTCATCGAGCAACTGAAGTATTTCTTCTATTACCCATGGTTTCTTCGGAATGACCTTCTTTGTGCCTATGTTTTTCTTTCCAACTTCTGTCATTGCTCTTTTTTATAGTGTCCATTCGTATTCAACTGAATGCCTGTTTAGAAATTCCTTATCACAGTATCTACAGCCTGAGAGATCTTCGAGGGTATCTTTTCATTGCTTAGTACTTCCGAATCCCAGTTATTTGCGCATTTATTGTTTCTGACTAATCTCTTAAACTTTAGCCTACTCTTCATCACTCCTGAATTGTGATCTGAGTCTATATCTGCTCCTGGGTACGCCTTACAATCCAGTATCTGGTTTCGGAATATCTGGCTGACCAACATGTAATCTAACTGAGAACAACCCTATCGCCAAACTGTTCACAGTAATTCACTCTCTGCCCTGTCTTCTTATTCATAACTAGTCCTAGTCCCGTTACACTACTTTCTGCTGCTGTTGTTGTTACCCTATGACCATCTGACCACAAATGCTTGTCTTCTTTCCATTTCACTTCCCTGACACCCACTACATCTAGACCGAGCCTGTAAAATAACTTAGACAAGAAATCTATGTGGTGCGAAAAGTGACAGTTGATCCAAAATAGTGAAAACTATGAAGTCATTGAAAGAAGTACTAAAAGTAATCCGCTAAATTACACACTAATGTAAAGACTGTCAACTCAGCTAAATACTTAGGGATTGAAATCCGAAAAACTTAAACTGGAACGATCAAATGGATAACGTTGCGAGGAAACCTAAACAAATGCTGTGACCTATGGGCAGAACACATAGAAGGTGCAACAGGTCTACTAAGAAAAAGCCTGCTCTACGCTTGCTCGTTAGCTACTGTAGTATTTCTGCATGCTGTGGGATCCGCATCACGTAGGATTGACGGAAGACATGGAAAAAGTTAAAAAAAGTCAACTCCTTTCGAATTATCGCAAAATGGGGGGGGGGGGGTGATGGTACAGTGGGGGGGGGGGGAGGGGGAGGGAGGCAGTGAGTGGCACGGAATTTACATAGAAGTTGGGCTGGCAGTCATTAAAACAAAGATGGTGTTGAAGAAAGTAATTTATTTCATTTACGGGATGCAACAAGAGAGCGCCAGGCGCGCGAACTTTACAATAATCGACATTTGGACTGGGACAGACGCGGTAGGTCTTTGTCGCCACGAGGCGAAAACTTTGATTATAAACACTTTTTGACTGTTCGGAAATTTAAGATCTTCCGCAATTCTAAGAATGACATACATCCATGTGCATGGTCAGGTCAATTTGCGTACACACTTCCGCCAGATGTGCCACAAAGTCACAAACTAGAAATTATGTGCAGCTATTAATGTCCTCAGGGGATTCACTACTCTAAGTGAATATGTGCCGTAGCGAGCATAGGGCCCCGAGCTGTAGTGGTGCTATTTCTCTTTTAATTTTCTGGACCGCTGCCTACTCTTTTACTATTCTTTGCACCTGTCAAACCAGCTCTTCGACTATCAATCTATCTAGTGAGTAACTAAACAATAACCGGATTTGACTAATTTACCCAAAAGTGATTTCGGAAATTACCATGTGGAGTTACTGTACTTTCAGCAGCATTCATTCGTAGCTTAAACGAAATGTTACCTGTTTATCTTCGTGACAATATTACTTCTTATGTTGACGACATTCTTATCGCTAAACATTCTTGGAGTGAGCACAACAAAATTTTGGATTCATTGTTACGTATCTTTGCAAGAGTTGGCATTACAGTGAACTTAGAAAAATCTGAATTTGGTCGTTCTCAGGTGAAATTTCTCGGTCACATTATTGCTAGAGAAGGTATTCTTCCTGATCCAGAGAACTTAGACGCTATTCGTAATTATGCTGTTCCTAGCACAAAACGTGACGTTCGTAGTTTCCTTGGTGTCTCTAATTTTCCTAGACGCTTTGTTAGTTTGGACGATTTGGCCACACCTCGTTTTTGCGATCTATCTGGAAAGTTCTTTTTAAACGAAAATCGGACATACAGCTACAGCTACTAAAAAATCATTTTCAATCATATTATATTTAATTAAGCCCCCATGCAGTGTTCATTGCGACGCGATATTTTCACGAATTTTCCATCAGCAACTTTCTCCTTCGAATATAAAAATATTTTGGTGCTGATCTACATAGGGAGAAACGATCATTTGAATAAAAAAAGATAAATCACAGCTCGCAATAAAGACTTAAGTGCTTATTTTCACCGCGCACTTTTAGAGAGAGGGACAGCAGAGAAAAATCATACAGGTGATACGATTAACCCTCTGTCAGACACTTAATTATACCTTTCGGAGTAGCCATGTAAAAGTAAATAAATATTTTGATGTGGCTAAATCCAACTACGTTCATTCCAAGAGTAAAACAAGAGGCCACAGAAGCACATGTGGCTAGTGTTGTGACCGCGACCAAAACGGTCGCGGGGTTGCCGAGAACGAAAGCGCGGCAGGACCGAACGGGAGCGGCCCGCAAACAAACAAAACGGACAAACAGGAAGGGACGGATACGAACAACGACTGACGACCGAGCAAGACGCTACGAACAACAACAAGCAAGAAGCAACGGGGTCACAAGCGAAAACCTCACGAATCAACAACGTCCACTCGTACTCGGAAATAAGCAAAGTAAACACGCTGTCTGTAGGCGAGATGTCGATGGACTCACGCGGATATCAAGAGCCTCGCTGAGCGAGAGGCAGGCGTTCAAATACATGATAGGGTACGTCGCTATTGGCCGCTGGGACGACGTGCTCCACCGTGGCGCCCTCACATTTTACGCGGGTAAGGAGCATGTGCAGCCATGTCTTACGGTCCGACGGCTGCAGAGATATCTTGTGGTAATCGAGGTCCATGCAGTCTGGCGTGGATTCGAAACCCACGGCACTCAGTACCAGATCCCTGCCCCCTGAAACTTGGGCGTAGGAGCGGAAACGCCCCTGGTTGGCAGATGGGAGAAGACCCAGACTCGTCAAGCACCATTGGCGAGGAGGAAGAGACGTCCGATGTGTCAATGAAGGCCGACCCAGAGACCAGGGCAGCAGAGAGAGACGCCGATCCACCTGGGGATGGGGAGGGCCGGCGGCAGGCTCTCGGGGAGGCAGCAAACAGGGGGCAGTGGCGGCTACTCAAGGTCCATGTCTGTACTTGAAGGAGGCAGCAGAGGAGGAGGAGGCGGTGGCGTTAGTCCGACGGGGGTAAGCGGGTGGAGCTGGTTATGATGGCGGCGCTCCAATCCTTTCGACGTCTGCACTGACGTCACACGCCGCCCATGGACTGCGCCTGGCTCCTGTACACGCATTCTCACACGACCACACCAGGGGCCCCGGCCGGGGTGGCCGAGCGGTTCTGGGCGCTACAGTCTGGAACCGCGCTACCGCTACGACGGCAGTTTCGAATCCTACCTAGGGCATGGATGTGTATGATGTCCTTAGGTTAGTTAGGTTTAAGTAGTTTTAAGTTCTAGGGGACTGATGACCTCAGAAGTTAAGTCCCATGGTGCTCAGAGCCATTTGAACCATTTGAACACCAGGGGCATAACAATGAGAGGGCTGGAAGCGGGGGCAGCATCACCCAATGAAGCAGGGTCCGCAGCCCGCAGCTGTCATCCATGGAGGAGTTCTGCCGGACTATATCCATCAATTGGTGTGTTATGATAGGTGCTCAAGAACAGGGTGAGGGCTGACATGATGGGAGCTGTTGTTTAAATGTGTGGAGAAGCCTCTCCGCTGCACTATTGGAGGAAGGGTGGAATGGCACTCTATGGACATATTTGATACCGTTGGCCTGACAGAAGTCGTGGAAGGAGCGATGCCATGAATTGGGTCCCATTATCAGAGACCAATGTATGAGGCTGGCCCTCAATAGCGAGAACCTGGGCTGGGGCCATGAGTGTGGCCTCCGTGGTGGTGGACGCCATGCAGACGACATATGTGTATTTGGAGTAGGCACCAATGATAAGTAACCACATGGACCCCAAAAACTGGCCTGCAAAATCTAGATGGATACAATCCCCGGGACAGCGAGGCACAGGCCATGGTGCGAACGACTAAGGGGGTCTTGCCTGGTAACATACACACACAGTGCACCTGTAGACTAGGCAATCAATATTGCAATCGATGCCAGGCCAATATACGTGCCAGTAAGCCAAAAATTTCATGTAGGACATACCCCAGTGCCTGCGGTGTAACAAACCCAAGCACTTGATGCCACAAATCCAGAAAGATGACCACCAGATGAGCATCTCACTCCGTGGCACACAGAAGGACATCATCGACCATGGAGAGCTTGTGGGACAGGTGACGCCAGTGGCTGAAGGCGGCCCACATCCGCGAGTAATATAGGAGGGCATCTGTGGACCACTTAGCAGAGAACCTGCCACGAGATAGGGTCATGGCGTGTAGCCATAGCAATGTGAGCAACCATAAGAGGCTGACCTTCTAACGCATCCCGGCTGGCGGAATCAGTGTGAAAGCAGAGGACCTCCTGTTGGTCAAACGCAGGATCGGGGCCTGCTGGGAGATGTGACAAAGCGCCCACGTTAGCATGGTTGGCGGTGGGCTTATACCAGATGGTGTCAGCGTAATTTCGTAAAAATAACGCCCAGCGCTGGAGTCGTTGAGCTGTCTGCTCTGGAAGGTGAAAGTGGGGTCCGAAAAGCATAACTAAGAGTTTGTGGTCCGTTAGGAGAGTGAACTTTGCCCCAAAGAGATAGGTGTGAAATTTCTGGACGGCGAACACGATCTCCAGGGCCTTCTTTTCAATCTGGGAGTAGTTAAGTTGTGCCGGTGTCAACGTCTTAGATGCAAAGGTGATGCACTGTTCTGAGCCATCAGCATTCTAATGTGTGAGAACGGCAACATTGCCCTATGCCGTCGCATTAGCCGCCACAACCAAGGGGCGTTCCAGAGAGGAGTAAGGTAAGGGGCGGACTCCAGCATGCCTTTAAACGAAGAAATGCCTGGCCACTGGCAGGAGTCCAATCAAAAGGCACCCCTTTGCGATGCAAGTGATTGACGGCTTGAGCAACGGAGGCAGACTGGGGTAAGAAGTTTAAGTAATAAGTAACCTTGCCCAAAATCACCTGGAGTTCAGATAAGTCCTTGGGATGAGGAAGGGCCTCAATGGCCGCGACATTACGACCTGAATGGAGAATGCCATCTTTGCTAAGCCAGTGGCCTAAGTATTCCACATCTTCTTGCAGAAAACAACACTCGTCCAACCGACAGCGTAAACCTGCAGTTTGCAGAGCGTGAAATAAGGCACTGAGGCTGTGCAAATGTTCCTGGTGGGAACGCCCAGTGGCCAAGACGTCATCCAGAAAATTCACGCAGGTGGGGACAGGCTGCATAAACTGCTCCATAGTGGCTATCTGCTCCTCGTCATTATAATACAAAGGAACAATTGTATGAATGTTATCAGCAGAGGTCTTTGGTGTTTGATAAGAAACTGGTATATACAGGATCATTACAATTAAAGGTAAACTTTCAAATCGCTGTAGAAATAACAGCACTGGTCAGAATGACGTCAAATTGCAACGGAATATTTTCAGAGAAGGGTGGAAACGTAAGGCATCAGAATCAGAAATAGTTCCAAAAGTAGCAATAGATGGCTCTGTAAGCATCATAATTTAATAGTGGTCGGCTACAAATAAATGAATCATACAACAATGCCTAAGGTGTACGTTTGACGTTAAACATACTGTACTACTCAGTGTGCTTGGCTGTACATGTGTGATACTGTTAGTTACGTAAGCCGTCCATCACGGAAGGTCATATCACATCGGATGGGAGAAATCGGTTTTTAACTGTCCTGAAGCTAAAAACCGCATAAAAATCGTCAGCCACATAGGTTTTTAGTTGTCCTGAGGCCAAAAACCGCATAAAAAGCATCAGTCACTTCGGTTTTTAATTGCCTTGAGGCCAAAACGGCACAAAAAGCATCAATCAAAACCAAATGGAATTATTAATTTCGGTGTAACTAGCGCAAAACTGGTTCACTATGCTGTCCACCGTTTTCGACAACAAGTTGAAATCGAGAAACAGCATGTTCCACAACTGATCGAAGTGTTTCCAGGGTCACGTTCAGAATGTGTTGCGCAATGCGTGCCTTCAATGCAACTAAGTTTGCAATCGGTACACTGAACACATCTTCCAGATTGCCCCACAGCCAGAAGTCACACTGATTTAGATCAGGTGATCTGGACGACCAGGCTGTAGGGAAGCATTTCCGAAATGGCACTTCAGCAGCTGCTTAACTGGATTTGCAATGTGGGGAGGTGCCACCTTGCATAAAAATTATCCCATCCACACATCCACGCTTTTGGAACGCTGGAATGACGTGATTGCGCAAAAGACACTCATATCAATTACCAGTGGCAGTATAAGTAACAGGGCTGGAAGCACCTGTCTCCTCGAACAAATATGGCCCTATGACAAATGATTCCGTAAACCCGCACCACACTGTGACCTTTTCGGGATGAAGTGATGCTAGTTTATTTGTGTATGGATTTTCCGTTGCCCATATTCGACAATTCTGTGTATTGACATATCCTGTCAGATGGAAGTGGGCTTCGTATGTCCACAAAATCTTCCACGGCCAATCGTTGTTTACCTCCATGCGGGCAAGAAATTCTAAAGGAAAGGTCTCTCTTGCTGGCAGGTCAACAGGAAGCAACTCGTGCACATGGGTAATTTTGAATGGATAGCAAAGAAGGATGTTTCGTAGGATTTTACGCATCATGCTTACGGGTATATCCAAAGTTCGGGGAATTCTCCGTGCACTACACGTTGGCACACCTCCACTCGTCTCCTCCTGCACTGCCGTGGCCATTGCTTCCACTGACATCGAATCAATTCGTTTCCTCCCTCTACCAGGTTGCACGCCAAAAGAACCTGTCTTTTCGATTTTCCAAATGATTTTCTCCAGACCCACGGCAGTCATCGGACCAACGCCTCTTTTCAAGTCGTACAGTACGAGGAACTTCCGCAGAGCGACGTGCACACAGTCATCATTCTTGTAATATAGCCTTACAAGCAGAGCGCGATCCTGCATTGAGACAGCCTTTACGAACGTCACAAACGCGAAAGGAGGAAAAGCAATGTACCAGGTGTGTTTATATCAACTTCAGTGGGTTGCGCGCATGACTGGTGTTTACATTTACGTATTCTGACACCTACAGCGCCATTTTTGGTCAATTTTCACACAATTTTTTCTTCTGCATACGTTTTCCCCCTTCTCCGATAATATTCCGTTGCAGTTTGATGTCATTCTGACGAGTGGTGTTATTTCTACAGTGTTTTGAAAACTTAACCTTAATTATAACCTCCTTGTGTATTAAAGAAAATAAGATAAAAGTTACTCCATTGGCCACTTTACGTCAGTACGTATGTATCAACTAGACATATTTTCAACGCCTGCAAGCCGCAGAGCAGCCTTCATTGTCTAATGGTTCACTGAAGTAATTATATACCACTAGCCATTAAAATTGATACACCACAAAGATGACGTGCTACAGGCGCGAAATTTAACCGACAGGCAGAAGATGCTGTGATATGCAAATGGTTAGCTTTACTGATTAGCTTTACAGAGCATTCACACAAGTTTGGCGACGATGGTGACACCTACAACGATCTGACATGAGGAAAGTTTCCAACCGATTTCTCATACACAAACAGCAGTTGACCGGCGTTGCCTGGTGAAACGTTGTTGCGATGCCTCGTGTAAGGAGGAGAAATGGGTACCATCACGTTTCCGACTTTGATAAAGGTCGGATTGTAGCCTATCACTATTACGGTTTATCGTATCGCGATATTGCTGCCTGCGTTGGTCGAGCTCCAATGACGGTTAGCAGAATATGGAATTGGTGGGTTCAGGAGGGTAATACGGAACGCCGTGCTGGATCCCAACGGCCTCGTTTCACTAGCAGTCGAGATGACAGGCATTTTATCCGCATGGCTGTAACGGATCGTGCAGCCACATCTCGATCCCCGAGTCAATACACCGGGACGTTTCCTAGACAACAACCGTCTGCACGAACAGTTCGACGATGTTTGCAGCAGCATGGACTATCAGCTCGGAGACCATGGCTACGGTTACCCTTGACGCGGTATCACAAACAGGAGCGCCTGCGATGGTGTACTCGACGACGAACCTGGGTGCACGAATGGCAAAACGTCATTTTTTCGGATGAATCAAGGTTTTGTTTACTGCATCATGATGGTCGCATCCGTGTTTGGCGACATCGCGGTGAACGCACATTGGAAGCGTGTATTCGCCATCGCCATACTGGCGTATCACCCGGCGTGATGGTATAGTGTGCCACTGGTTGCACGTCTCGGTCACTTGTTGTTCGCATTGACGGCACTTTGAACAGTGGACATTACGTTTCTGATGTCGTACGACCCGTGGCTCTACCCTTCATTCGATCACTGCGAAACCCTACATTTGAGCAGGATAATGCACGACCGCATGTTGCAGGTCCTGTACGGGCCTTTCTGGATACAGAAAATGTTCGACTGCTGCCCTCGCCAGCACATTCTCCAGATCTTTCACCAATTGAAAACGTCTGGTCAATGGTGGCCGGGCAACTGGCTCGTCACAATACGCCAGTCACTACTCTTGATGAACTGTGGTATCGTGTTGAAGCTGCATGTGCAGCTGTACCTGTACACGCCGTCCTAGCTCTGCTTGACTCAATACCCAGGCGTATCAAGGCCGTTATTACGGCCAGAGGTGGTTGTTCTGGGTACTTATTTCTCAGGATCTATGCACCCAAATTGCGTGAAAATGTAATCACATGTCAGTTCTAGTATAACATATTTGTCCAATGAATACCCGCTTATCATCTGCATTTCTTCTTGGTGTAGCAATTTTAATGGCCAGTAGTGTATGATTCTGGTAACGCTGAGATGTATGGACAACTTATTACCAGCAACAAGTAGGAACGTAGTATTATACAGTGCCCACCTGAAGTCCTAAAACTATTGACCTCCTTTGCATTTATTTACGAATGAAGGCTGTTCAGTAAGTACTGTATTTAACGATGAGTAATTCAGCCCCGATGTGAGCTGACCAGGAATACGGTTCCTTTATGCTTTTCAGTCACCCCATTTGGGGCTACGTGTATCAATCTACAGCGCCAAGCTATTAGCAATTTTAATCTGGCACTTGAGATCATTGTTTCAAATCATTGAGTATTTGATACTACTGATTTTAATTCCTGTTTCTTGTAGAACTTATGGCAATGCCTGTGGCTGTTTATCGGACTTGATCTGTCACTAAGGTTCTGTGCGCTCAGCCTAAAGGTACCCACATATGTGACATGTGTGTGCGTGTTTTTACTGGCACACTCTCTTCTTCCATGTTGAAGAACCCTTCGGGTAATAGGTTTTCATTTTAACTGGTCATCTGCTATTTGGTCCGTACCTAAATTTAGTCCCTACGAGGTCCCAGTAGAAGTGTATCTTCATATATTTAATCTTGTTCGAATTAGTATGTAGTATTTTTTTTTAATTGACTTTCTACATAGATTCTTGTTAATGCTAGTAAGGTTAACTTACAGTGCTTAATACAGAGGCGCTCCTGTACTGAAGCTTTAATAGTTGCTTCCTTGAAAATAATCTTTAATTGGGCGGTAAAGGATTACTGCGTCTGTTAATTTCTATCAAACTTGTTTGCTGTTTGTCGTTTAATAGATACATCAAAAAACGTTTTGAATCACCTCGATTCCGAGAGTTCCTGAACCTATACAGAAAATTTGAATAGAGATCAACATCACTTCCTCCCTTTTTCTTGCTCGTGAAAACAACACACTGCATGTTGTACCACAATACAGCGAAACCTTCAAAGGCGGTGGCCCAGATTTCTGAACACACAAGTACTTTTAATACCCAGTAGCACGTACTATTGCACTGATGCATGCCTGAATTCGTCGGGGCATACTATCCACAAGTTCATCAAGGCGCTGTTGGTCCAGATTGTCCCACTCTTGCCGGCCTCGGTGACCGTGCGGTTCTAGGCGCTCCAGTTCGGAACCGCGCTGCTGCTACGGTCGCAGGTTCGAGTCCTGCCTCGGGCATGGATGTGTGTGACGTCTTTAGGTTGAAGTAGTTTTAAGTCTAGGGGACTGATGACCTCAGATGTTGAGTCCCATAGTGCTCAGAGCCATTTGAAACATTTTTTGTCCCACTCTTCAACGGCGGTTCGGCGTACATCTTCCCTCAGCGTGGTTGGTGGATCACATCGTCCATAAACAGCCATTTCCAAACTGTCCCAGGTATGTTCGATAGGGTTCATGTTTGTAGAACATACTGGCCGCTCTAGTCGAGCGATGTCGTTATCCTGAAGGAAGTCATTCACAAGATGTGCACTATGGGGGCGCGAATCGTCGTCCATGAAGACGAATGCCTCGCCAGTATGCTGCCTATATGGTTGCACTATCGGTCGTAGGATGGCATTCACGTATCGTACAGCCGTTACGGCGCCTTCCATGACCACCAGCGGCGTACGTCGGCACCACATAATGCCACCCCAATATTGGTGCACTCGTGGAAAGTGTGTCTAAGACGTTCAGCGTCATCGGGTTGCCTCCAAACACGTCTCCGACGATTGTCTGATTGGAAGCATATGCGACACTCAACGGTGAAGAGAACGTGATGCCAATCCTGAGCGGTCCATTCGGCATGTTGTTTGGCCCATCTGTACCGCGCTGCATGGTGTCGTGGTTGCAAAGATGGACCTCGCCATGGAGTGAAGTTGTGTATCATGCAGCTTATTGCGCACAGTTTGAGTCGTAACACGACGTCCTGTGGCTGCACGAAAAGCATTATTCAACATGTCGGCGTTGCTGTCAGGGTTCCTCCGAGCCATAATCCGTAGGTAGCGATGGTCATCCATTGCAGTAGTAGCCGTTGGGCGGCCTTAGCGAGGCGCGCCATTGACAGTTCCTGTCTCTCTGCACCTTCTCCATGTCCGAACAACACCGCATTGGTTCACTCAGAGACGCCTGGATACTTCCCTAATTGAGAGCCCTTCCTGGGCCAAAGTAACAATGCAGACGCTATCTAACAGCGGTATTGATCGTCTAGGCATCTTTCAACTACAGACGACACTACCGTGTACCTCCTTCCTGTTGGAATGACTGGAACTGATCGGCTGTCGGACCCCCTCCATCTAATAGGCGCTGCTCATGCATGATTGTTTACATCTTTGGCGGGTTTAGTGACATCTCTGCACAGTCAAATGGACTGTGTCTGTGATACAATATCCACAGTCAAACGTCTGTTTTTAGGAGTTCTGAGAAACCAGTGCGACGCAAAACTTTTTCTGATATGTGTATATGTTGACAGCGTTGTATCGGCAGCAGTTGACTCATTGCTGTTCTGCCGGTCCGGGGCAGGAACGCGTTTTCTTTTTGGTTCGACGGCTTTCCTGTCACCGCATGAGGCCTATGTGTTGGCAGGTCACACGCGATTTTGCGGATTTCCCGTTCCAGCTTCAAGTTCAGTATATCACTGTCATTCTTTCCATGTCGAGTGGCGGCGGGGGTGTCACTGGAGTAGTAAGCAACTGACTCAATATTTCTGTTATTATGAGGTCCTTGTGAGCGTCTGACGAAAGCCTTTGGACAAACTGAGAACTTAGTTTTGGGATTTCTTAAGAAAAGGTTTAATTGTTTAATTACCGTTATCATTTTAATAGTGTTTTGGGAGCACAGTAATTTATTTAAGTACTGAACTTGACTTATGTGTAACAGGCTTATGACCAATTAGTGAAGTACTACTGTTTGCTTCGGTGGAGTTGGGTAGCTTGACCGTTCCTTGTCTTAATGAGATCAGGATAACCAGTGGATATGCCTTTTATTTACCATTAGATGAACTTATAATCAAGTCCTGTTGTGGCATTATGCCACAGTTGTTAGTGCCGCCGCAGCTTTGTTTCATCAACTAACTGTTTGTAATCGGGCCACATTTGTATTGCACATTTGACATGTTCTTCGAGTACCAATATTAATTTTACTTTTAATTAAAATCTCCTTATGCATTGTAATTCCAACTTAAAAACCTTAACCACCTGTATGTATTTGGCAAGAATCTTGGTAACTATCAGTTCGCTTATGTGAGTATTGATACAAAATAAAAATATTTGTTTGGGAATGATATATGTGACGCTTCAAGTTGGGCCATCATTTCACGTGTTTTCTTTAAATTAATCCTGATCCTTGTTCTGGGTCTCACTTTTAATGAGACAGCCATCTACATGTAGATAATCTCAAAAACAAATTTCTCTACCCTACAACCGGTAATTATGAAAGGACACAAACGTAGGATATATCTGAGCATAAAATTAACATACAGGTTTCAAAATTGGACTATTATTCAAGTTTAAATGATTACTGACAGTTGTGAGCACAGCCCAATATTTGTATCTGAGCAAATTGTAGGCGCAACTATTTAGTTACAGAATTACCGACATTCGTTGTATAAATCCTTTGTAATTAATTTAGAGAACCGTAATTTGAATTTCTTCTCCCTCTGGCAACGAATAGGAGGCTACACGAAGAAGCCGCTAATGGCATCACATTCCGCCGTTGTCGCTGCAATTGCGCAGTCAGAGAGTCCAATTTGTACGTGGCGCTCTGAACAAACCGCACATAGAAGCCCTTGCGGCAGTTTCAGACCAGAAATGTCGGATTTATATGTGGCGTGTGGATTCGCAAACCATATCCGCAATTTTCCACGCTGTATGTACACTAAACTGAAAAGTTCATTGATCTTCAGAATCTTCTCATACGTCCTTTCTAAAGATCAGTCAGTGGCGACAACATAGTGCAGTCCATTGATTATATGTCTTAGTATACTTGGTCCTGAGCCGTACCTCCTTGTACTTCGTACGTGAAGAGTTCAACCACCGTAAACACTCACATCAGGGACACGCAATCTCCTACAAGATGAGTTATGAACTCTAAAGCTCCTTCCCGAGACTTTTTTATAGTATCAAGAATAGAATTTCATATGGTTCGGTTATGGAAGCGATTCCTTGTGGTTTGTTTGCAATTTCTTCTCACGAATCCAAATTTTATAGTGAGGGAATTCCAAGTCTTTTGTGGCCACATGAGAGACTATGGTGCCTCTGATAGTTTGAATTTTTACTGATCCACTTGAACAACAGAGTTTACTGGTTAGTAGCATGCGTCATCCTTAGTCATTTTCAGTACACTCATGTTTCAGAGAATCTACGTTAGTTTTTTACCCTTGTAATATTTCAACAGCTTACTTTCAGAAGCTCACTAAACCAAACTGTACTTCACGACTTATCTGTCCTCATCTACTGTTTTTAACGTGCTGTTATAATGGAATTTATTCCACGATATCTTAACATACCTCCTATGATACTATTCTTTCTTCTTGAGTATTTACCAAATGTTCCTTTCGTCGCCAATTCTGTGGAGGACATCCTAATTTTCAACATTCTTCTGTAGCACCACGTCTCAAATGCTTCGGCTCTCTTCTGTTCTGGTTTTCCTACAATCCATGTTTCACTAGCATGCAATGCTGTGCTCCAAACGTACACTTTTAGAAAATTGTGCCTCAAATTGGCACCTACGTTTGATACTAGTAGACTTTTCTTGACCAGGAATTCACTTTTTGCCAGTGGTAGTCGGCTTTTTATGCCCTTCGTGATCCGTCCGTCATGGTTCATTTTGCTGCCCAGGTAGCAGAACTCCTAAACTTCGTGATGCCCTATTCTGATGTTACGTTTCTCGCTGTTCTCATTTCTGATACTTCTCATTACTTTTTTCTTTCTTCCATTTGCTCTCAGTCCATATTATGCACCCATTAAACTGTTTTCCCTCCCAACAGAGCCTGTAATTACTATTCACTTTCATTGAGGATAACAAGGTCATCAGGAACCTTATCATTACTATCCTTGCACACGAAATTTCATTCTTCTATTGAACTTTTATTTTTGTCGCTGTTTCTTCGGTGCACACACCGCACTGTAGGGCTGTCCTAAATCCATTGTAATCCGATCATTCGTTCTTAGTCTTCCACTGTTATTGTTCCCTCTGGCTCTTGTACACATTGTACTTCATGCATATGTCCTCACCACTTAACTCTATTTTTCTCAAAATTTTGAACATCTTGCACCATTTTACACTGTCGAATGATTTTTCCAGGTCGATAAAACCTATGAATGTATCTTGATTCTTTTCCATTCTCGCTTACATTATCAACCGCAACGGCAGAATCGCCTCCTTGGTGCCTTTACCTTTCCTGTTGTGTGGATGATGTTTTTACGAACGTCTGATGGTATATCGCCATTCCCATACATTCTACAGACCAATATGAACAGCCGTTTTGTTGCCACTTCCCCAAATGATTTTAAAAATCCGATGGAATGTGATTTATCCCTTCTGTCTTCTTTGATTCTGTCTTCCAAATCTCTTTTAAATTCTGATTCTAAAGCTGGACCCCCTATCTCTTCCCTGCCCACCCCTGCTTCTTTTTCTACCACGTCATCAGACAAGCCCTCCTCCTCATATAGGCTTTCAATGTACTCTTTCCACGTATTTGCTCTCTCTCTTTGGTGTTTAATAGTGGCATTCCCATTGCACTCTGAATGTTACCGCCTTTATTTTAATTCGTTCCTTTCATGAGAGTTATAAGCTTGGAGATACGATCTTTCCACTGACATGTGCCTATATTCTGTATTTCACGAAGTTCTCATGTAGTCATCTCCTGAAACCCCAGAGGTATTTGTAAATAACCCTATACATGCTTTTAAAAGCAATTGCGCGAATTTTAGGCGCCACCACTGTTTTTCGGTGCTGCTGAGTAAAATAGCAACTCTGCTCTGGCTGTTCCCAAAGGTCCATGAAAGCCGGCAAGCGCAGAGTTGTCCGAAACACTGCAACGCTCGCTGCTGTCAGCACACGCCCAGAGCGCAAATAGGGGTGGGGATGGGGGTGGGGGTGGGGGCACAATCCCACTGCAGGGCTCCGCTACGAGAGTTGTATTTTGTCTGATATTATAGCTAACAATGATGTTTATCAGAACAATCATCATTTCAGTGTGAAGTGCATCCGTTCGCTGGTTTGGCAAGACCACAGGCACGACGGCGCCTGTTGGAATTGTCAAACGTCGGACGACCGGCATAGGATGAATAAGCTCACCCTCGTGACATACGATATGCCCCAGATGATGTGCAGTTCCACTGTCGGTACGGGTTGAAACTGCGACTGAGTCTTAGTCCACCGCAAGATACAGACCACAAGTCTCACCCAGTAGGGAATGACCTGAAGTTCTCAACCAGAGGAAGAATGCAAAGAATCACAATCACTTTCCACCCATCCTCAGTACAGGAGCCGCATTAGCGAACACGAAACCACCCCCACATAGCACAAACCATTCGAACCATCCTCTTATTGAATCTCCCCTCTTGACTGTTCTGTGGCCTGGATAGCCAATCCCGACACGGCACCAGGGTTCCCACGCTAGGGGAGCAAGCCTCCAGTTTGTGTGTCCTGTCCTGAGAGGAGCCAACCAGGTACTCCCTCATCTGAAAAAAGGAGATTTTAGACTGGTGGTGGCGTTCTCACGCTAAGCGTGGCCATTTCTGGGCAAAAAACTACATATGAGGGACCATAGTTCCTCATTTACAAAGAGAAATCTAATCTATCCAGGCCAACTATTTCCATTTAATCAATGAAGGCTGTTAAGATTCCCAGACAGTCGTTCCCATGAAATATACAAGTAATTTGCAGCTCGCTAAGAGACCCCTGTTGACTCCCTGGCGTCAGGAGGTTTACAGTTGAAACGTCCCCTTTGAAATATTATACATGACTGTGCTTAAACTGACACACAATATTTTTTAGCGCAACGCAATCTCACTTTCAATAATCCCTACAAGAGAATGGCCCTGACTAAATTAACCAATACGTTTCACAAATCACTTACCTCACAAAAATCTTTGTTACTCGAACTACTGCAATACAGCGAGCGCCACTACTGCCAGCTTAATAGTGTTGAAAAATCATAATATACATAGCAGTTCATGACATCCAGTCTTACAAATTTCAAAACTCCGCCATTTCTCTCCCCACATCCACCACTGCTGGCGGCTTACCTCCAACTGTGCAACGCTACGCGCTGTTCGCATCCAGCTGCCCAACACTACAGTGGCAGACAACCATGCAAACTAGCCACAGACTGCACACAGCACAGCCAGTGATTTTCATACAGAGCGCTACGTAACGTTGCCAGTAAGGAAACATAATCAGCCTACTTACATAACCCCCATGCTCCACACAAAAAATTTTACAAATTGTTTTGGGCACTGGCCAATACAGATTTGAAAAAATTTTTCATTATTACAGTAAGAAAGATATCAAATGCACACACTTATTAATACAATATTGGTCAAAAGCTAAAATCTTCTCACAGTCCATAAAGACAGTCCCGATCATTCATCACAGTAAAACTGCCGTTTCTTTTCTCAAAGTCTGAGCAGTAAAAGACAATGCACACGGAAGTAGTGGATTTCCATGCAGTCTTGAAGAAGTGGTGTTGTCCTTCCAACGGAAAGACAGTGCTGACTCTTGACATGCTGACAGGTAATGGGCCACAACAGAGCAAACCCACAGCAGAGTCATTCGACGTTTTGAAGAATATTGACAGGTAGGTCATCACAGAGCAGACCCACTGTAGTCCTGGTAGAGATTACGGTATTGGTGGGCCACCAGAGGTGCAGACCCACTGCAGTCCTTGTAGAAATAATGGTATTGATGGATCATCAAAGGTGTAGACCCACTGTAGTCCTTGTAGAGGTGGCCAGCAGCCATCTGCTGCGATTGTGCAGGTGCACAATCGCCATCGACGAGTCTTGCGGACAATATAGCAAGTCCATAACCACCACTTGTGCACTCACAAAGTTTTTGGAATTGTTCTTAGAACCAGCAATGCTGTTATCCAGTCCCTTGCTGAATTATTAACACATGTGCAAACACTAACAGTCCCTACTTCTCACATATTGTCCATATACTATGACCAACAGAAACGTGTGCAGTGAAATGGAACTTACAAGTTAATAATATGATGAACTGGTGTCAATTACGATTTTATAACCTAAGAATACAATTACAAAGGTACGAAATACATCATTAAAGAACATAAGAATACTGATAACATTTGTAGTACAGGCTTTACAAAAGAATCGAAATAACATATACATCAGTATTACAGGAATTATGACATGAGTACATACATAAAAGATCAGAATAACTTTCTAAACATCAACTTCACACATGAGCATTAAAACAGAACAGAATAAATAATGTCTAAACATCTTCACAAAGAAAATAACATATTATCAGAAAAAATCTACAACATAACTCTTATTAGCTAAACACATTAAGACAGGAAGAACACAAATATACAAGAGTACAGAAACACATAGCAGGATAACACAAGGAAAGGACAAGGTTTGTTTTACTGCAGTATTTTGCAAACCACTTCTCAGAGAACTCCCGTCTTTCTTCATTATTTCCAAAAAGTCCTATCTATACCTGCTTTCTGTACTTTTTCGTATAACTTCTCAATGCATTTCTTCCAATTCATCGCAACTCATTCTCTTATATAGTCTACCCGCTCTTAAGCTAACTTAAATCTACTGAGCTCAGATGCATAAACTAAGGGACGAGGCAATGCAGCAGCACAAAGCAATTAATACAAACAGCAATGACAAAAAAATGGAAATTGGCAAAGCAAGCAGCAGTAAATGTAATAACTTATATCTAAACATGACAAACCCACAAGCAGAAAAAATAGTAAAGACAACAATGCAGATAAGGGAAATGTATAATCACATCTTAATGTCTATGTAATTAAAGTGGTGCACCACAAAAACTAATTCAACAAAAAATTACCAAGTACTTGAAAAGAAAATTATATATGCAGTTACTGTTATTAGTCCTTTCTTACTGTTCTTTCCATTCCAAGAGCTCCTTTTTCGAAGAATGTGGATCATAAAATAATTATTTAATAGATCTGTTGACAGAAAGTGTTCACATTAGCAAATGCATTTAAGTTTATTTTATAAAGCCAATGCTGCAACACAGCTGGAAAACAGATATCAAATGAAATACGCAGTTACACAAACCAAAGCGTAAAAACATCATTCAATAGCTATGTGGCATTTCGTAAGTCAGTAGCTCTCAACTCTCGTAGAAAGACACTTGTCATAATCAGGTTTGCAGATGCAAGAATATTTCCCATCAATTCATAAGCATTTCAGTAAGTAGCACAAAGTACAACATGTTTCCAAGTAATGAGCGTGTCGTATTTGCGATGTTTTCTACAATGGAATGTCAATAGCGAGGTTAATGGTCTCCTTTTTTTTTCCTAATGGCACAGCTGGTCGCCCATAACGTATGATGTCAAGGTCACTTAGCTTTCTTACCGACATATTTACGACACCAGTTTGCACTACAGTGACAGTTTGATACAAATAAAATTTCACAGGTCGAAATATTTGCATTACAAATCTGTAGAATCAAAATCCTATAAATATAAGTGTCCAAAAAATTTTCGCCGGCATTGTAATACATTCACGCATTTACACACATTTCATAACTCTTTAAAGTACGATTCTTGGTTTCCATCATCCTTTTTCACAAGTCAGAGTCCCTAACCACTCCTCATTATTCATATATGTCGATACTTCTTCAATATTTCATCAAAATAAATATGTAGCATAATCAAATTCCTCATTTATGGTAGCATCATCTTATTGATCATAAACATACCTCAACAGCATAATACACGTCGTCGTCATGAAAATAACATCATAACACCTCAGTCAAATCTCAAAAACGTCGTAGCTTTCTGCAATAATGTCAAATCCTAAAAAAAATTCTCTGCTCATTTCAATAGTGTCACCTACCTCAAACGTACTTTAAAAATCATGATCCCATACCAAATATATCATTCAAAGCTCTCATAGTATCACAATGGTTGTGAAAAAAATTCGAACAGTTCACAAAGTACAGACAAAATACAATTTCATAAGTGTGAAGTTATCCAACTGTGTAATTATGTAAACATGTCACTGACGCAGTAAAAAATTGTTTGTTTCTCTCAATTAAATGATCAGGTAGCTGTGTAATTCTGTGTTACAGAAATATGGTACCGATGTGAAAAGTTGTATAAGCAAATACCATACTAGTTAGGGCTCCTTGTGCTTGCCACACACATGGTACACAAAGTAGCCATGTACCCCCCTGAGGATCTACAAAAAAAATCAGAAGATCCCAGTGAGGTATCCTCGGCTCAGGGTCGACATATGAAACGTTCGCTTTGAAAAATTATACATGACTGTGCTTAAACTGACACACAATACTTTTTAGCGCAACGCAATCTCACTTTCAATAATCCCTACAAGAGAATGGCCCTGACTAAATTAACCTATATGTTTCACAAATCACTTACCTCACAAAAATCTTCGTTACTCGAACTACTGCAATACAGCGAGCGCCACTACTGCCAGCTTAATAGTGTTGAAAAATCATAATATACATAGCAGTTCATGACATCCAGTCTTACAAATTTCAAAACTCCGCCATTTCTCTCCCCACATCCACCACTGCTGGCGGCTCACCTCCAACTGTGCAACGCTACGCGCTGTTCGCATCCAGCTGCCCAACACTACAGTGGCAGACAACAATGCAAACTAGCCACAGACTGCACACAGCACAGCCAGTGATTTTCATACAGAGCGCTACGTAACGTTGCCAATAAGGAAACATAAACAGCCTACTTACACAGTCTTGCCTCCACTAAACATGTCCACCGGCCACTCTGTCCGTATCATCGCAGCTTCCTACATGAGAATGCACAGACCTTTACGACCTTCCAACCGTTTGCACAAAGGCTCATTTTACAGCAGTCTCTCTTAAATGGTTTCCTCCACCCACTTTTTGCCAAAAGTCTGGGTTTGCAGTGGATTGTCACCTGGCTCAAGTAAAATGTTTTGAGAACTGGCACCTTTATGTCTGACCCTAAGGGGAAGGAGGAGGGTACTATGACCAGAGGTCCCTCTGTTGGTATGATTCACTGAGTGCTGCTTCCTAGAATCATTCATACAGCCGTCCGCCCCAGTAGCTGCGTGGTCAGCGTGACGGATTGCCGTCCTCTGGGCCCGGGTTCGATTCCCGGCTGGGTCGGAGATTTTCTCCGCTCAGGGACTGGGTGTTGTGTTGTGTTCATCATCATTTCATCCCCATCCGGCGTGCAGGTCGCCCAATGTGGCGCCGAATGTAATAAGACCTGCGATATGGCGGCCGGACCTGCCCCGCGAGGGGCCTCCCGGCCAATGACGCCAAACGCTCATTTCATTTCCATTCATACAGCCTGATCGCTGCACTCAGAATTTATGGGCCACAGTCCCTCTCTCTCTCTCTCTCTCTCTCTCTCTCTCTCTCTCTCTCTCTCTCTCTCCCCCTGTTTTCCGTCACCTCCACTACCGCCCCTTGAGTACAATTTCTCTACAGTTACACATGCAGTTATAAGAACATTCTGCACACAATTTCCTCATGTAGGGAAGTCATAAACAACGCATACCAAATGTAGTACTGGGGAACACCGAGATCATGACCTAAAATATGAACGTTAATCTGACTGAGTGAGAGAGTGGCATGTTACCTCTCAACTATAGCTAAACTGCCATGCAAATGAGAGCACTACTGTTTTTTATAATCGTTTCCACCTATATTCTGGAAAATCAGCCGTACTATTATTTTCTCGTTAATGGATCGACATCCTCTCTTGACTTTCATAGCTCCCTACAGTATGCCAATTCTACCTGTGAACTCACAAACAGTGTTGGACATGTTGTTGTCACCAAGTATGGTCAGCCCATGAATGCTACCTGTTCCTGGCTGGTGTGATTCCAGCTTCCGCAATGCTGTACAAGAGAACAAGTGAAATGTATCCCATGTTAAGTGTAGCTTGTAATTTTCTAGAAAATTTGACATGTGCAGAAACATTCACGCTTTTAATTAAGTGCCGGCCGCGGTGGTCTCGCGGTTCTAGGCGCTCAGTCCGGAACAGCGCTACTGCTACGGTCGCAGGTTCGAGTCCTGCCTCGGGCTTGGATGTATGTCGTGTCCTTAGGTTAGTTAGGTTTAAGTACTTCTAAGTTCTAGGGGACTGATGACCATAGATGTTAAGTCCCATAGTGCTCAGAGCCATTTGAACCATTTTTAATTGTCATTTGGGTGGCGAGGCGAGAGGGGTGATCGTGGATCTCATGTACCCCTATTGCATACCCTCGATCTGTGTCTGCTGTTAGATGATGCATCCATGTTTCATCCGCAACGAATATGTGCGCGTAAACTTTTTGGATTACGGCTACTTAACGTAAAACTCTATAGTGAAACGCTGTTCTGCAGGAGGTTTTGGTCATACATCATCTTCATATGTGGTTTTTCGAAAATAGTGTAGCTTACCCACTTCAGAGGTTGCCATTCTATAATCTCTCATTTGTATAATATGAGTATTTTCACTTAATTCCAGCGAATTTCTGTGTGGTGACGTCGACTGGCCTCGAGAAAACTACAGCATCGATATTTTTGCTCCACAATTAAACTCATTTATCCAATACTAAATGTAGTTTTTAGCGTTAGTATCGAGTCCACATGAATTTAAACATTTTTCCGTTTTGATTATAGAAACTGTCAAGGTCTTCAAACAAACTGCCAAACGAAAAGTATTTTCCAACTTCTGCTATAAATGTCAAGCATTTGTGACATTGATGTCATGCATTTGTGACAGTGTCAAGTGGAACCCACGACAGCAAGTCGGTGTACAGAATTCCATAACAATTAACGCAAACAAAACTGTTGTCACTGTTAGTTCACAAGTTGCAAGTACTTTTAACGATCACTTTCTAAACATAACAGCAAATATAGGCTTAAATGGTTCAGTGGAAAAAGCAAGAGTATATCTTAAAAATGTCAGTCCACAAAACTTTAAGCAACTAGAAGTATCACCAACATTCTTCACTGAACTTAAGACTGTCATAAAAATTTTAATAAACAGAAGCTCGTGTGGGGTTGATGGAACTTGAAACAGAATTCTGAAAAATTGTTCCAACTTAATAAGTAATGTTCTTAGTGATATATGCAATGCATCAATGGCAAAGTGAATTTTCCAGGCAGGTTAAAATATGCAATTGTTAAACACTTCATAAGGGAAGGTGACAAGACAGACTTAAACAATTATTGTCCAATTTCTTTCCCGACATATTTTTCCAAAAAGTTCTAAAAAGTTATGCGCTAATGAGTAATTGCTCGTTCAAGTGGAAACAATTTACTTAGCTTGTCACAGTTTGGGTTCCAGAGGGTTTGCTCGACTGAGAATGCAATTTATACATTAATCATCAAACAGTACAAGCCTTAAGTAATAATATATTGCTAGCTGGTATTTTTTGTGATTCTTCCATGGTGTTTGACTGTGTAGATCATACTACTTTCTTAGAAAACTCGAGTTTTATGGAACTAATGGCTTTATGCACTGTTGATTTGAATCATACTTTACAAACAGAATGGAAAAGATCGTGCTGAATGATTCAGATAATGTCGGAAAGGTAGACCTTTTAGTGACTGGGGAAAAAATATCAAAGAGAGTACCACAGGGCTCAATTTGGGGTCCACTGCTATTCCTTATGTATGTGAATAACCTTCCATTTAACATGGAACAAGCAAAATTAGTACTTTTTGCAGACGATACTAGTGTTATAATAAATTCCATTAGAGCAAAAGCAACATAAGACTTAGCAAATGATATTTTGCAAACAATTATTAAGTGGTTCTCTGAAAATAGACTGTACCTACATTTTGAAAAAAAAAGCACACTAGGTTTAGTTCTGCACAACAAATGAAGTCACACCAACAACTGATGTAGCACATGAGCAGGAGTCAATAAATAGGATCGAATGCTCCAAATGTCTGGGAGTGCATATTGATGAACTGTGACTGGAAAGAAGCATACTACTGAGCTTCTCAAACAATCAAGTTCAGCTACTTTGGCTCTTCGTATAATTACTAATCTTGGAAACAAACGTGTCAACCTCCTGACATAGTTTGCTTATTTCCATTCAGTAATATCTTATGGAATAGTTTTCTGGGGTAACTCACCGCTTAGAAAGAAAGTTTTGACTGCACAGAAGAGAGCAGTAAGAATAATATGTAGTGTTCAGCCACAGATTCTACGCAGGTATCTCTTCAAGGAGCTAGGCATTTTAATTATATATAAAAGTCGTCAAAAATAATTAATCAGAATTCAGAAGAATAATGATGTCCGTACCTAAAACACTAGAGGGAAAAAGGCATTTATTACCCATGATTAGAGCTTTTTGTGGCTCAGAATGAAATTCAATGTGCAGCAACAAAAAACTTTAATCGTTTGCCCAACACCAAAAAATGTATGGCAGGAAGCAAGTTTTCAATCTAATTAAGAAAAAATAATAAATTAAGTATAGCTACATAATTAGGAATGAAATTAAAATGAGTTCATTAATGTTAACATTAAACACGTATAAATATCGTATAAAATGGCTCGTTCTTCGTCATTTCGATAAAAGAAGCGTTCAAATGATCTACGTAACATCAAATTAACACAGACCACATCAGAAGGTCGCCAACGATGCGTCACCCCGGTTTGAACCGTACCCTGAAAGGTAGCTACACTTTTAGTAAACTATTAAAGAAACCAAATAGGCAACTTCACAAAAAATTAACTCGACCAATAACACCAGCCGAATGTTTTATATGTGTATTACAAGTCGCAAAAAGGATGGACGAAGTGAGGAAGATAGAAACCAGAGGCGAAACTATAGATCCCAAGCATAATATACAAACGTGACAAAAATACTATGTGAAATCTTGATCAGAAGATACTGAAAAAATCTGAAATATGCTTTATTACATACCAAATTTTTATTCTTTAGAGAATAATCAGCCAATATGTACCCTATCAAGATCTTGTTGAATCTAAAATCAGCATTAAAACACACTTCCGTTTCTGAGACTGTATCAGCAAATTGTATCTACGGTCAGTGTTAATAATAGCATTACCTTCTTATAAAACCAACTCCACGATCAAGCCCAGAGGACCGCGCGATACCGACCGGCCGCCGTGTCATACCCAGCCATATGCCGTAATGCGGATGTTGTATGGAGGGGTACGGGGTCAGTACACCGGCGTCCACGCCGTTGTCGGTTTTCGAGACTTTGGAGCGCCTGATTCTCATTCAAGTAGCTCCTCATTTGGTGTCACGAAGCTAGGTGCACTCCGTTCCAGCCCTACCGCCAGGGAAAATTCCGTGGCAGTATCGGGAACTGAATCCCGTTTCTCTGCATGACAGTCAGCTACGGAACCGGATGCAGACTTAATATAGATCCCAGTGATTAATGATCACTCTGACGGAAAAAATTAAGTGCTGTTCCTATGGAAACATAAGCTCAACTAGAGCCGAGTTGGCCATAAAATGGTCAAACGCACCCATCATACGTCTATAACTCAAATATCTTACCACAGATGTTATTGCATATTCAAGGTGGACAAAATAAAATGTCGCTAATATCTTCTTTCGTTAATATATTTGTGGAGAATGTAATATAAGTAGATGACATCTTCTAACAAATGAAACGTTAGTATTCATATACTGATAGCTGTAGTGTGAATCGTGACCACCACTTGTATCCCAAAGTTCTTGTCACCGTTTCACTAATTCAGCGTTGGATAACTGAGCTTCTAGTACGCCAAGTATCACCGTAGGTTACTTGAATTTTTGTAGTTTAATCCTGCGTCATTAGTTTTGAGTACTTCAGGTGTTACTCCATTGGCGATGCAGACGTGCATGCATTGTATTATACATGGGCCGGATGTCAGTTTGTAGGATGGAGATTCATACCTGTTCCGCTTGGCTGGTCAATACGGGGACAGTTAATGCTGTTTGTGGATGACGCCAGAGTTGTTGTCCGATAATGTCCTGCATGTGTTCCACTGGAGACAGATCTGACGATCAAGCACGCCAAGACTACATGTCTGCAACCTTTAGAGCATGTTGGGTTACAACAGCTGATATGGGCTATCGTGATCCTATTGGAAAACGCCCCTGAAATGCTGTTTATGGAAGGCAGAACAACAGGTCGAATCACCATACAATTCTACAGTCATGGTTCGTGGACAATCATGAGAGCAGTCCTGCTGCCATATGAAACTCTAGGAGCAGGTCTAGTGGGTCCAGAACACAGACAGGCTGGGTGCAGATCTTCAACACTCCTCCTTCTGGCCAATACATTGCCATCGCTGGCACCGAGACAGAACCAACCTTCATCGGTAAACACAACAGATCTCTAGCCACCCTACAATCCAATTAGCTCTCGCTTAACACCACTGAGATCGCAACTGGCAGTGGTTTGGGGTTAGTGGAATGCACGTCACAAGGTGTCTGGCTCGCAGATGTACTTGAGGTAACCGATTTGTAACAGTTTGTTACAAAATTTGAAGTGAAATGATCATATAAAATTAATTGTTGGTAAGGCGGGTGCCAGGTTGAGATTCATTGGGAGAGTCCTTACAAAATGTAGTCCATCAACAAAGGAGGTGGCTTACAAAACACCCGTTCGACCTATACTTGAGTATTGCTCATCAGTGTGGGATTCGTACCAGGTCGGGTTGACAGAAGAGATAGAGAAGATCCAAAGAAGAGCGGGGCGTTTCGTCACAGGGTTATTTGGTAAGCGTGATAGCGTTACGGAGATTTTTAGCAAACTCAAGTGGCAGACTATGCAAGAGAGGCGCTCTGCATCGCGGTGTATCTTGCTGTTCAGGTTTCGAGAGGGTGCGTTTCTGGATGAGGTATCCAATATATTCCTTCCTCCTACTTATACCTCCCGAGGAGATCACGAATGTAAAATTAGAGAGATTCGAGCGCGCACGGAGGCTTTCCGGCAGTCGTTCTTCCCGCGAACCATACGCAACTGGAACAGGAAAGGGAGGTAATGACAGTGGCGCGTAAAGTGCCCTCCGCCACAAACCGTTGGGTGGCTATCACTGTAGTGACAACTGCTGCCCAAATTCCTGCTGCAGACGCAGTACGGTGAGCCATAGCCACACGCCGAACACGATGTTCTTCCCTCTCGGTAGTGCCACGTGGTCGTTGAGAGCCAATCTTTTTGCGTCTACCAGCAACCATGTAGAATGGCTACATTTCTGTCAACTCTTTCTGCAAAATTGCAGAAAGGAGATCCATTTCCTAGTAGCTCAATTACATGATCTCGTCCACACTCAGTGGGAAATTGATAACGGAGTCTTTGTCGCGCTCTTCACTAGTATCAACTCACAACTGGCGTGAAATCATTACCTGTCAGATGTTGAAACATGCCAACCAACTTTCGATTATGCCGCTCAACTCCTTCTCAGTGCTGCAGTTATAGTTTTTCTGTCAGTGTAATTTCAGTTATGCTTGATTGTCATTCATTTGATCACATGAGACAGGGTGAATATATGTGCGATCAAGCATCTCCACATGAGGTGTTAGCATCTTACATTTTACAGTTAAATTTGTTTCATCCAAGAGATTTGAGCGCTAATATTCCATGTAGACACATTATTCTTTGCATTGAAAGTATACGAATAAGTTCCATCAGATCCTCTGGGTCGGAATCTTATTTTAGCTGGAGTAAGAGCGTTATTGTCGTAAAAAATTCAGATCAACGTTGTTCAACCGCTAAAATGTTTAACTGCATTGTTTTATTTGGGATTTTTCCTCTTCTAATAATGAACTGTTAGTCCAATAACAACTGAAAAGCATATGAACTGCTATATCTAACACTCTGACATTGCAACGGCCGAACTGTTAAGTCTCACCTCAAGTAAAAAAGTGTTAAGCCTCCTCGACATAACGATATCTCAACAGCAAAGTCAAAGCGATTCACATAAAGAACTGTTCTACTAGGTATGTATAATTCCTACGCATGGGAACTATTCGTTTAAACTTGAGCAATAGTTCCTCTATATGCTGCTGCCCCTACGTAAATGTTTCAGTTTCCTGCTTGAGATAAATGTTGACTGTCTGCTACACCACGAAGATGACGTGCTACAGACGCGAAATTTAACCGACAGGAAGAAGATGCTGCGATGTGCAAATGATTAGCTTTTCAGAGCATTCACACAAGGTTGGCGCCGGTGACGACACCTACAACGTGCTGACATGAGGAAAGTTTCCAACCGATTTCTCATACACAAACAGCAGTTGAATGGTGTTGCCTGGTAAACGTTGTTGTAATGCCTCGTGTAAAGAGGAGTAATGCGTACCATCACTTTTCCGACTTTGATAAAGGACGGATTGTAGCCTATCGCGATTGCGGTTTACCGTATCGCGACATTGTTGCTCGCGTTGCTCGAGATCCAATGACTGTTAGCAGAATATGGAATCGGTAGGTTCAGGAGGGTAATACGGAACGCCGTGCTGGATCCCAACGGCCTCGTATCACTAGCATTCGAGATGACAGGCAACTTATCCGCATGGCTGTAACGGATCGTGCAGCCACGTCTCGATCTCTGAGTCAACAGACGGGGACGTTTGCAATACAATAACCCACTGCACGAACAGTTCGATGACGTTTGCAGCAGCATGGGCTATCAGCTCGGAGACCCTGGCTGCGGTTACCCTTGACGCTGCATCACAGATAGAAGCGCCTGCAATGGTATACTCAACGATGAACCTGGGTGCACGAATGGCAAAACGTCATTTTTTTAAATGAATCCAGGTTCTGATTACAGCATCATGATTGTCGCATCGGTGTTTCGCGACATCGCGGTGAACGCACATTGGAAGCGTGTATTCGTCATCGCCATACTGGCGTGTCACCCGGCGTGATGGTATGGGGTGCCGTTGGTTACACGTCTCGGTTACCTCTTGTTCGCATGGACGGCAATTTGAACAGTGGACGCTACATTTCAGATGTGTTACGACCCCTGGCTCTACCCTTCATTCGATCCCTGCGAAACCCCACATTTCAGCGGGATAATGCACGACCGCATGTTGCAGGTCTTGTACGGGCCTTTCTGGATACAGAAAATGTTCGACTGCTGCCTTGGCCAGCACATTCTCCAGATCTCTCACCAATTGAGAACGTCTGGTCAATGGTGGCCGAACAACTAGCTCGTCATAATACGCCAGTCACTACTCTTGATGAACTGTGGTATCGTGTTATAGCCGCATGGGCAGCTGTACCTGTACACGCCATCCAAGCTCCGTTTGACTCAATGCCCATGGGTATCAAGGCCGTTATTATGACCAGAGATGGTTGTTCCGGGTACTGATTTCTCAGGATCTATGCACTCAAATTGCGTGAAAATGTAATCACATGTCAGTTCTATTATAATATATTTGTCCAATGAATACCCGTTTATCATCTGCATTTCTTCTTGGTGTAACAATTCTAATGGCCATTAGTGTAGATTACAGAACATGTAGAATGTAGATCGTTCTAGTTGCCATTTCTACTTTAGTAATCTCAAGTACGTATTTTAGTAAATGTTTTTGAGATTTTTGGTGAAATAAAGCATTGTTCAGAGAGTAGACCATCATCTCTTTTTCGCTCTTTAATTTGGTTCAACATTGTAGGGTAAACTAATAAATACAAAAACGCACGTAGTTCTGCAGCAACGACGGGTAGTACATACTGGAGCACAACATGTATCGAAATTTGTAGGAAAGAGTTCTTCGAAGTTTTGTGGCGGGTAAGGTTCGTAAGTCCATGCCAGATATTTCCAAAAAATTCACACACATAAGACCACCACCACCCGTGACACTCGTACACTGCACACTGGGTGGTTTATTTAGCACGAATATAGATTCTGAATGTAAATTCCCGAAAATGAATGCTTTGCTTGTGATAAGCCGGCGCCACTGATTTGGACTGTGGTCCTTATAACGCTCCAGTACTGCTAGTCGGCAGTGACGCCCAACGCGATGCTTAAGACAGCTTTTAATAGTATGGACAGCCATTCAGAAGCACCCAACAGAGGATGAAGAAGGGCCCAAGAGTCAGTATTTGATAGTGTACAATAACATCATCTTGAATTCGGACGCAAATCGGATTGAAAATCTCTCAGAATACTACAAGAATAGTGAGAATCTGCGATCGTATACATGTGCATCGCTGTTTCTTTCGGCCAGGTTCGAACAAAAGTTGGGAAAAGGTTCGAAAAGGTATTGCAGTATGTAGCCCGTGTAAAAGGAAAAGAAACATCCTAATGTTTTCATGTGTGTAACAGGAATTCACTATTCTTTTCAACCACGACTCCAGTTATACGCATTTCAGTTCATATAGACGGATATTTGCGCTGAACATACCGGGTGATCAAAAAGTCAGTATAAATTTGAAAACTGAATAAATCACGGAATTATGTAGATAGAGAGGTACAAATTGACACACATGCTTTGAATGACATGGGGATTTATTAGAACCAAAAAAATACAAAAGTTCAAAAAATATCCGACAGATGGCGCTTCATCTGATCAAAGTAGCAATAATTAGCATAACAAAGTAAGACAAAGCAAAGGTGATGTTATTTACAGGAAATGCCCTATATGTCCACCATCATTCCTCAACAATATCTGTAGTCGAGGAATAATGTTGTGAACAGCACTGTAAAGCATGTCCGGAGTTATGGTGAGGCATTGGCGTCGGATGTTGTCCTTCAGCATCCCTAGAGATATCAGTCGATCACGATACACTTGCGACTTCAGGTAACCTCAAAGCCAATAATCGCACGGACTAAGTTCTGGGGACCTGGGAGGCCAAGCATGACGAAAGTGGCGGCTGAGCACACGATCATCACCAAACGACGCGCGCAAGAGATCTTTCACGCGTCTAGCAATATGGGGTGGAGCGCCATCCTGCATAAACATCGTACGTTCCAGCAGGTGTTAATCAGCCAGGATGAGGATGATGCGATTCTGTAACATATCGACGTACCTCTCACCCGTCACGGTAGCAGTTACAAAACCAGAATCACGCATTTCCTCGAAGAAAAACGGCCCGATAACGGTAGATGTGGTAAATCCAACCCATACCGTGACTTTCTCGTCGTGCAATGGAGTTTCCACGACAGTTCTAGGATTTTCGGTAGCCCAAATTCTGCAGTTGTGGGCGTTGACAGACCCTCGGAGCGAGAAATGAGCATCGTCGGTCCACAACACGTTACTGAACCAATTGTCATCTTCCGCCACCCACACCGCAAATGCCCTCCGCTTCACTAAATCGCCAGGTAACAGTTCATGATGCCGATGGATTTTGTACGGATAGCATCTGAGGGTACGCGTAAGTGCCAACCAAACAGTAGTGTATGGAATGCCGGTGCGACATGCGACTGCACGAGCGCTGACTTCCCCGTGCATAGACGAACCCGCTACCGTCTCCATTTCCTTCTGAACTGTCTCAGCAGCATTACGCCTTGTGCTCGGCCGGCCACTAGGGGGTCTATCGTCTAAACAACCCGTGGCTTCGAACTTCGAAATCATTCTCGCCACAGCTGCATTTGTCAACGGACCTTTACCCGTTCAAATACTCTTCCTATGGCGATAGGATCGTAACGCTGAACTAGAACATTCCCCATTCTGATAATATAGATTCACTGAAAGCGCTTTTTCAGGTAACGTCAACATGCTGCGACTTCTGGCGCATCTGATTCTCTCTCTCATTACAGCTCCTTTTATACACGATTGTCATGCGCAATCATTGACGTTTTGCTGTCCAGCGCCGTCTGTCGGACATTTTGTGAACTTTGTTTTTTTTTCGTTCTAATAAAACCCCGTGTCATTCCAAACATGTGTGTCAATTTTTACCTCTTTATCTACATTATTCCGTGGTTTATTAAGTTTTCAAATTTACACAGACTTTTTGATCACCCTGTATATTCCTAAGCATCGAAAACTCTTCAAGAAACAAATTCAGGTATTTTTATTCAGTGCATGGATAGCGACTGAGAGAGCTTTGTTGATCTGAATATTGCGGGTTTTGTGGTCGTGGCCCACCTAATTGTATTGTTCGTGACGTTTTGGCAAGACCCAGCAGTAGCAAGAACACCTCTGAAGATGTCCAACGCAGCTCTGGACAAAACGTCAGAAGTTATTTCATGGGCCGCGACCATATAAACCGGAGGATTCAGCAGCAATTAAGGCAGTCGATCGTGAAAGCCCTCGTTGTGTCATGAGATAGATTGCGTTTATAAATGATGTCATATAACATCGTTGTAAATATGAATACGTGGGAACATCTAAGTTACATAAATATAATTCAGCCGCGCGGTCTAGGCGTCTTGTCACGGTGCGCGAGGCTCCCACCGTCGGAGGTTCGAGTCCTCCCTCGGGCATGGGTGTGTGTGTGTCGTCCTTAGCGTAGGTTAGTTTAAGTTAGATTAAGTAGTGCGTAAGCTTAGGGACCGATGACCTCCGCAGTTTGGTCCCATAAGACCCTAACACAAATTGCCAATTTTCTTACACGATGACGATTCCCTCCAACTGTAACTACCGTTTGTCATCAGATGAGGTATAGGCAGGTCGTTCATTTAACTCATATTTGCTTTTTATTTGTTTCTGTGTATTTCGCTGTATACTGGTACTTGATATTATGGTATTAGATATTGGTTAAAAACAAATAGCGGAGTAGACGAGTCCAACACCAGATAAGAGATTTCGTAGAGCATTGACAGGTTGCGAAGCTTAATCCCGGTAATTTTATTTTATTAATGTTTTTACAAATAGGTTGCCTTTTAATACATTTTATGCAGTATCATGCCTTCTTGATGAATCCTCTTTGGCAGAAGATTTCTGATTTTTTTAAAACTTGAGTCACTTTACGTTTCTCTATATAATTTTTTTCGATCTGTTTTTGAAGCTTATTTTGCTTGTATAGTAGTCCAGGGTAGGACCAAGCCGGATTTATTGTAATGTCGTCGTCCCCTTATATGTTTTGATAACCTGGTGATGCCCTGCCCGGGCGAAATGCGTCGTTCTTAAGTGAATAACGAACGTTCTGAAACCTAAGACTGCATTTTCTTTTTTTTTTTAAAAAAAAAAAAAGGTAATACCAATAGAAGGTTGCTAAACCACCACGCCCAGATGGAATGGAATAATTTTTACACTCATTCTCCAATATGTCAATCGGAGTTTCTTCTTCAGCAGCCAAGAAAATAACAGTATGTTGGTCCTGTTCAGACGCATTTAGTAATAACGTCGTCACAGTTCACGTTTCCGCATTTACTGCACTCACGTCGGAAAGACACTAATGCCACACTAATTCCTTGCGTACATGTCGGTGCTTATACCCTGAAGAGCCAAAGAAACTGGTACTCCTGCTTAATATCGCGTAGGGCACCGCGAGCACGCAGAAGTGCTCCAAAACGACGTGGCATGGACTCGATTAAAGCCTGAAGTAGTGGTGGATGGAATTGACACCATGAATCCTGCAGGGCTGTCCATAAATCAGTTTGAGGGGTTGGAGATCTCTTCTGAACAGCACGTTGCAAGGAATCCCAGACATCGTCAATAATGTTCGTATCTGAGGTGTTTCGTGGCCGTCGAAAGTGGTTAAACTTAGAAGAGGGTACCTGGAGCCAGTTTGTAGCAATTCTGAATGTTTGGGGTGTTGTATTGTCCTGTTGGAATTACCCAAGTCCGTCGCGCTGCACAATGCACATGAATGGATGCAGATGATCAGACAGGATTCTTACGTACACATCACCTGTCAGAGTCGTATCTAGACCATTACAGAGCCTCCACCAGCTTGAACAGTTCCCTGCATGCAGGGTCCATGAACTCATGAGGTTGTCTCCATACCCGTACACGTCTGTCCCCTCGATACAATTTGAAACGAGACTCGTCCGACCAGACAACATGTTTCCAGTCATCAACAGTCGAATTCCGGTGTTGACGGGTCCAGAAGAGGCTTAAAGCTTTGCTTCGTGCAGTCATCAAGGGTGCACGAGTGGGCCTACGGCTCCTAAAGTCCATGTTGATGATGTTCCGTTGAATGGTTCGCACTCTGACACTTGTTGATGGCCCAACATTGAAATCTGTAGCGGCTTCTGGGACAGTTGTACTTCTGTCACGTTGAACGATTCTCTTCAGTCGGTCCCGTTCTTGCAGGATCTTTTTCCTGCCGCACCGATGTAGGTCATTTAATGTTTTGCCTTATTCCTGATGCTCACGGTACACTCATGAACTGGTCGTACGAGAAAACCCCACTTCATTGTTAACTCGGAGATGCTGTGTCCCATTGATAGTGCGCGACTGTAGCATCACGATCAAACTTACTTAAATCTTGGTAACCTGCCATTGTAGGAGCAGTAACCGATCTAACAACTACGCCAGACACTTGTTGCCTTATATAGGCGTTGCTGACCGCTGCGCCGTATTCGGCCTGTTTACGTATCACTCTATTTGAATATCCATGCCTATGCCGGTTTCTTTGGTACTTCAGTTTACATGAGTTTCGTACCTTGGCCGGACAATGCGGTGGCTTCGCATTCACCCGCGCGCCTCAAGAGGGTCAGGCGCATCCGATGAATATCCTTGTTATCTCACCCCGCGCGAATACGCTGCGCCTTGTGATCTAGAGACGTGCCAAGAGGGCGAATCAAAGACGACGTAGCGCGTTTTTTCTCTCTCTCTCTCTCTCTCTCTCTCTCTCTCTAGCCATAGCCTTCCCACGAAGAAGACATCCTTTTTCTCGAACGATATTGCGACTCACTGTTATTGTCTTTCTGCTTTAGAAGTAATATCAACCCGAGAAACATCTACTGTGTTTGTTACTGTGAAGGAGACTTGTTGTCTATAGGTGTGTGCGTATATTAACGTGTAGGTGGTACCAGGTATTCAAAGACGTTGATTACAGTCTGGGAAGTGGCTCTCAGTATTTACTTAACTGTCGGATAGAATGTATGCTTCGATAGATCCATGTGAAAGATAAGTGTAAAAGTACCATAGACGCCTTTCTATTTCTCGTTAATGTGCTTTTGCAAAATATATTTCTCTGTTTATTCTAGTCGTGTGTGTTGATTAGATCGATTTTTGTACTGCTTATATTGCCATTGTCAGATAATAGGGTGAATGCTTCATTTGTGAGTCCACTCTGGACCCGATCAAAACTCAGAGCTGCGTAGAAAATTAAAAACTAGTATTTATATACGTGAATTTTACCTCAGATCGTAGATCATCCTTGATAATCGAAGAGTATGAGAAGATATATTGTAAGAAAACATAAGTACGTTCTGGGTAATGTAAGAAAACAGTTTTTACGTGAAAGATACATTTTATTGAATTACTAATACGGGACTGAAGTAGTTTTGATTACTGATCAAAAAGACTACATTCTTTTCCTTTTGATCGTTACTGTTCTGGGCATTTGGTTTTGGTGGACCTCATGTGACACTTGTTTAATCAGAGATCAATGCCAGAATACAAGCAGGAAACCGATCTTACCACAGCCTAGCGCAAATGCTTCGGTCCAGATATCTCTCCAGACAGTTCAAGATTGGACTGTACAAAAGCCTGATCCAGCCTGTTGTTCTATATGGCTGTGAGACATGGCGTATCCGGAAACAGGACTTCCATAAGCTCCTTGTTTTTGAGAGAAAAGTGCTTCGGAAGATCTTCGGTCTGGTTGTGGATGCAGATACAGGGGAATGGAGGATCAGATACAACCAAGAGCTTGAGGAACTATACCAGCAGCCCAACATAGCAGGAACTGTCAAAGCCAAACGAATGCAGTGGGCCGGCCATGTGGCCCAGATGGAGGATCACAGATGGCCTCGGAAGCTCCTGGATTTCACACCTACAGGAAAGAGACCGCCAGGGAGAGCCATGAAGCGTTGGAGGGATGGACTCCATGAAGATTTAAACCAACAGTCAGTAGATGTGAACGGATGGGCTGCTTGCCCTCTGTAATAACAAAACTGACTGTGAGTGAGGTACTCAGCAACCAGCTTGAACAGGTGTCGCATGACGTCCACCAAGACCAAATGCCCAGAACAATAACGATCAAAAGGAAAAGGATGTAGTCTTTTCGATCAGTAATCAAAACGACTTCAGTCCCGTGTTAGAGCCCCACCACCCTTAAAATTTTGGATAACAATCATCAGCATTGGCGGCCGAAGACTTCCATCATGAGAAGTAACCCTCATTCAGCCAATGGCATTGTCAAACAGGGCGGAGGAACGGGCAGAGTTTCAGTGAACTCTCTTGCCATTTGGGTGGGATATTGCACCTAAAAGAGGAAGAATCAACAATGATCAACGATGTGAGGATGCAGAAGGCAATAAAAACCACTCCATTAAAGACACACAAGTGTATCCAGCGTGCAACCTGCAATTGAAGCAACATGATCTCAACACTGACAGGAGATTCCGGACAAGTCCCCCATTAGGATCTCCTGGAGAGGACCATCAGAAAAAGACTGACTAACCAACGAAAGGATAACTTTCACCGAGTCAGAGCATGGACTGTCAGGAGTTAGGAAGTGATACTAGAAAATCTGCAAACGGAAATGCAGATAAAGTGGGGGTCAGTGAAATGAATAGTCAGATGTGTGTAGGGTAATATTAACAGCGGCAGAAAATGGTATAAAGGGAGTAGGATTTGTTATGAGTAGGAAGGTAGGACAGAGAATATATTACTGTAAACAGTTCAGTGATAGAGTTGTTCGTTTCAGAATCGACAGCAAACCAAACTGACAAGGATAATTCAGGTGTACATGTCGCCATCGTAAGCCGAAGATGAAGAGATGAAGTACAATAACATATTGATGGTGTAAGTAGGCTGTCTAGGTTTTTATATTAGTAACGCCACATAGCGCTCTGTATGAAAATCACTGGCTGTGCTGTGTGCAGTCTGTGGCTGGGTGGCACTGTTGTAATATTCGCTATTGTACTGTTGGGCTGTTCCATATGAAACGTCCCCTTAGAACAATTATACATGACTGTGCTTAAACTGACACACAATATTTTTTTTTGGCGCAACGCAATCTGACTTTCAAAAATCCCTACAAAAGAGTGGCCCTGACTAACATTAACCTATACCTTTCGCAAATCACGTACCTCACAAAAATCTTCGTTACTCGAACTACTGCAATACAGCGAGCGCCACTACTGCCAGCTAAATAAAAGATTCAAACTACTGAAGGCACTAACTACTGATAGGTATAGTTAGCAAATGAAAGATTTTGATAAAGAACAAACAATGTATTTACCTCAATAGTGTTCGAAAGTCATGATATATATATATATATATCAGTTCATGGCATCCAGTCTTAAAAATTTACTGTCTCTGTACAAAACTCCGCCATCTCACTTACCACATCCACCACTGCTGGTGGCTCACCTCAAACTGCGCAACGCTACGCGCTGTCAACAGCCAACAGTCCAACACTACAATAGCGAATATTACAACAATGCCACCCAGCCACAGACTGCACACAGCACAGCCAGTGATCTTCATACAGAGCGCTACGTGTCGTTACCAATATAAAAACCTAGACAGCCTACTTACAATGGGAAATTCAGTTCGTAAAGGGAGATGAAAAACTATAGTTCAAAAAATGGTTCAAATGGCTCTGAGCACTATGGGACTCAACTGCTGAGGTCATTAGTCCCCTAGAACTTAGAACTACTTAAACCTAACTAACCTAAGGACATCACACACATCCATGCTCGTGGCAGGATTCGAACCTGCGACCGTAGCGGTCGCGCGGTTCCAGACTGTTGCGCCTAGAACCGCTCGGCCACTCTGGCCGGTGGTAATGGTGAACAATGGACTGAAGTTTAAGAGACAAGCCACGTGGAATCAATGTGGGACTACTAAGGAATGAAGGATGGTTCAAATGGCTCTGAGCACTATGGGTTCAAAAATGGCTCTGAGCACTATGGGACTCAACTGCTGTGGTCATCAGTACCCTAGAACTTAGAACTACTTAAACCTAACTAACCTAGGAATATCACACACATCCATGCCCGAGGCGGGATTCTAGCCTGCGACCGTGGCAGTCGCGCGGTTCTGGACTGAGAGCCCAGAACCGCTTGACCACCGCGGCCGGCTAAGGAATGAAGGAATACGCCTTAAGTTCTCTAAGGCAATCGATGTTGCGATAAGGAAAACCTCAGCAGGCACTTCTGTTGGAGAGGAATGCACGTCTCTAAAAGGGGAAATCGCAGAAGTTCAGGGAAATGTTCAGGGAAATTCAGGAATACCGAAATACAAGACCCCTAGGAAAGAAAGAAGTAGGAAGTGCAGGGTAGCTAACCAAAATGGCTACATGAAGAATGCGTAGAAATCGAAAAAGGAATGGCTGTCAGAAAGACTGACTCAGCATACAGAAAAGTCGAAACAATCTTCGGTTAAATTAAAAGCAAGGGTGGTGACCGTAAGAGTGCAATGGGAATACCACTGTTAAATAGAGAGCGGTTAGATTGAAAGATTACATCGAAGGCCTCTATGAGGGTAAGATGTGTCTCATGATGTGATGGAAAAAGATACAGTAGTCGATTTAGAAGAGATAGGGGATCCAATATTAGAATCAGAATTTGAGAGCTTTGGAGGACTTAAAATAATATAAGGCAGAATGGTTCAATCAGTACTCCTAAAATCATTGAGGCAGTGGCAACTATTAACGTTGGTGTGTAGAATGTAAGAGTCTGGCGACATACCATCTAACTTTCGGAACAAAACAACCACAAGATTTCGAAGTGCGAGAATTATCGCACAGTCAGCTTAATAGCTCATGCATCCAAGTTGCTGACAAGATTAATATACAGAAAAGAAAATTAAGGCTGTGTTAGATGACGATCAGTTTGGCTTTAGGAAAGGTAAAGGCACCAGAGATGCTGTTATGACGCGGTTGATGAGAATAAAGAAAACGAAGACATGTTCATTGGATTTATCGGCCTCCAAAAAGCGTTCGACAATGTCAAGTGGTGTAAAATATTCTAAGTTCTGAGAAAATATGGAGAAGTTACAGGGAAAGTCTTGTAATACACAATCTGTACAAGAGCCAAGAGGAAATAATTTGTCTGGAAGACCAAGAACGATGTGCTCGGATTAAAAAGGGTACAAGACAGGCATGTAGTCGTTCCCCCCTATTGTTCAGTCTATACATCGAAGAAGATTCGATGACGACACAGCTATCCTGAGTAAAGTGACGAAGAATTACAAGATCTTTTGAACGGATTGAACGGTCTAATGAGTATTGAATATAGATTTAGATCAAATCGAAGAAAGGCAAAAGTGATGAAAAGTATCAGAAATGAGAACAGCAAGAAGCTTACTGTCAGGATTGGTGATCATGAAGTGGATGAAGTTAAGGAATTCCACTGCACAGACAGCAAAATAACCCATACGGAGGGAGCTAGGAGAATATACAAAGCAGACTAGCACTGCCAAAAAAGGGAATTCCTGGTAAAGAGAAGTCTACTATCAAACATGGACTGTTGGAAAACGAGAACAGAAGAGAATCGAAGCATTTGATATACTTTTCTGTAGAAGGAAGTTTACGTGGACTGACAAGGTAAGGGTTGAGAAGGTTCTCCGTAGAGAGGATTGTATGGAAAACTGACAAAAAGAAGAATCATGATGGTAGGATACAAATTAAGGCATCACGGAATAAATTTACTGGTGCCAGAGGAAGCTGTAGAAGTAAAAACTGTAGAGGAAGTCACAGGTTGAAATACATCCATCAAATAACTTAGGATAAAGGTTGCAAGTGCTACTCAGGGATGAAAAGTTTGGCACAGGATAGTAAATCGTGGCGGCCCGTTTCAAATCAGTCAGGAGACTGATGATTAAAAAATATTACCATCATACCTATGTCATTCTTGCCGGTGTAAGGTTCACAAACTTTGTAGTTCGGTACCCTTTGACGACTCACATTGTTAGGTAAATGCGTGAGAAACATTTATGTATTTCAAACTGTCTGACAACGATTTATCTTCTCTGGTGAGTTCTCTGAAGAAGAGGTAATTGGTTCTCTATATTATTTTGTAGTGGTCCGCTACTTGAGAGTGACGTAGTGGCAAAGTGAAAGCTGCAGGTAAAACTTTTGCATGCACATTGCAGGATATGCCAAACCTCGTCATCTTCCGGTGGTAGATTTGATTAGAGGCACCTCTCATAAGCAGATAATAGCTCGAGTGCTTCTGCAATGCGTATGTAGCAGCTTTGCACTCGGATGCATGTAATTGCCTTGCACCACAAATTTGACTAACGGCACTCACAGCGTGACCGACATCAAACTCTTAAGCAATCAGCTGCATGCAGCTCGGTCCATTTGGATGAAAGCAATCTCCGCTCTCTATGCACACGTGCGATTCAAATTGGAAATTAGTTTCTGGACAAGAAGCGAGAAATCGAGAAGCACCTCTGAGGTGCAGTAACACAATTTGACACAGCGCCTTTGAAATTTACTGATGAAACTTACAACGAAAAGGGGAAAGTGAGAGATCCATTGAAACACCAAAGGAAATGGCATTGACACCAGTTCTTTGAATGAATCTTTCACCTTTCCACAAAATGTAATAGTCATGGAATCTACCGAATCACATGTACCTCGAAGAGCAAAGGAACCTAATATGAGATACAACGTTTCAAACGCAGCTTCAAGATCGGAAATTAAATGCAGCTATACTTTTTATCATTCTAATAATATCTCGCAGTATTTTACTTGAGCGTACAGTTATCGTATCCGCAATAATAAACAAATTTTCAATATAATTATTAAATATTCACAAACAATGAATGGCATGGGAGTGAGACAGAGGGTTCCAATTATGGGATAGTAAACACATATATTTGTCCTTTGTTACTGAGTAATATCACATATTACCATACAATTTTTATATTTTCATTGATTTATGTTACCCATCACTCATTTCAAATTATTTATGTTTATTTTTAAATAACTGCAGGAATACAAATTGTCTTCTTCGACACCGCAATCTTCATGGTTCCAGCGATAAGCATTGTACCCATTTTTGCCAGGTTTATCGTCAGGAAATCGCCTTGATGCACTTTGCATCAATGTCATCATCGCTGTCTGAATCACCACTTTCATCAGGACAGGCATCGGATTCAAAGTCGCTAGACAATTCTTCTTCTCTGCGTTTTGAGGATTTTCCACCCTTCTTCTCGAATAGATTTTTAGCTGTTTTATTCTTAGCTTTGGCTGTGGATTTCTTCTGTTTGGATTCTCGTAATCGCGTAACGTAACGAAACATGTTATTGGTTCAAATGGCTCTGAGCATTGTGGGAGGCCATCAGTCCCCTAGAACTTAGAACTATTTAAACCTAACCAACCTAAGGACATCACACACATCCATGTCCGAGGCAGGATTCGAACCTGCTACCGTAGCAGTCGCGCGGTTCCAGACTGTAGCGCCTAGAACCGCTCGGCCGGCGAAACATGTTAGTAACTGAGCAGAGTGCGAGTACGATGTTGTCTGAACAGCCAGATCTCGAGATAGATTACCGAAATGAGGATGAGGTTTGATGTCTGTATTGCCGCAGCTTAACCAGCATCACTATGACTAGCTTCATTTTCGGCATCACATTTTTGATTAAATGAAAAGTCATGCTCGCTAAAGATGTTTGCTTGCATAGGATGATACTTGTTTCTCTTAAGGCTTTCACAGACGCTTCCATAGCTGCTATTCGGTTGTAAGCGGCCCCAAATAACCCGTCTATTAATAACGTTGTGATAACACGATCTGGGTTACTTGCCAGCCACGTTTGTATCCCTCAGGCATAGTAGGCTATAAATCCCATAAGTTCCGTCAAAAACAGCACTCAAAACACTTAAACTTTTCTGGTTTCATTTGGTACATTATAGTCGGATTATTTGTCCATGATGAGGTACACTTCTTTTTTAGTCCTACAGCAGTTCTTTCCAGCCAGTAAGTGATGTGTGTACCAACTATGGTTGCCGCTGACAAACCGCACAAAATGATAAAAGCAAACAAGTTTAAACAAGTTTATAGCTACTACATTTTCGCTGTGTATCCAGTAAAACTGGCTTGTTGAATGTGGTGTGTTGAATACAGGGACCTAGCATGCGTCCCCGTGAACGCCAGCTCAGATGTTGACACTAAATGTATGCTGGGCGGAACATATATCCATCCACTTTTATGATATGTATTGATATTGCCGCGAGCTGAAGTACAGTGTGGTTGGCGTTGCTAGCTACCTTCATGTGAGTCGCCAGTTCAGTTACGTGTTATTTATAATTTATCATTTCAGGAAGCTTCTTGAAATATCGTATGTTCATAACGTTTGTATATTCTGGAATATTCGGAACTTGTATAAATAACAGCACTCTGAAGTATTCAGTGATTGTATGAATGGTTACACTCTCCGCCCATTAAGTCAGTTGTGTTCTAAATGTATGTTGCTGTGGTAATATACATGCTTTCAGTTCTTTCAATTATGAGTATTGTCTTTCACTGACGACTCTGTCTTACGATTCAGACTTCATTGTCGTTTAGAACGTGACACTGATTGGCGGAGATGACGGGTACTTTCAAAACTTTTACATCATCATGTCTCTAAGTTCGCAATGTAATGGAGGAAATGGAATACAAGCAGCATATCGTTCCTATGATCCGCATATTCAGCAGACAGGTGGATTCCAAAACAGCAGTGAGTCAGCCACACGTAAGGCGGCTGTCAGCGCTCTCTGAGGTCGCTGGTCACGACCCGAAGAAATGGCTAAAAGAATTCGACTGAGTGACCAAATACAACAGCTAGGATGAAATGATGTGTTTGGCAGTTATATTAGCATAGTTTTACTTGGACGGTACAGCCCAGCAATGGTTTGAGAACAACGAAGAGAAGATCAATAGCTGGGACAAAATCCAGGGCAAACTGAAGAAAATGTTTGGTAACAATCGGCAGTTAGTCGCTTAGAAGAAGAACAATTTAGGAACAGGACCAAACGTCATGGGGAAACGAGACAGTAGTACATATAAGATTGCTTAGTGACTTGCAATAAACTTCAGCATTATTTCAAACCTTCACAAGACTTTTTCTCGCTGACAAAACGCACAAAATGATAAAAGTAAAAAACTTTGTAGTTACTACATTTTCGCTGGCGTGTTGACTGTGATGTTTTGAATGTAGGGACCTAATATTGTGTCCCCGTGGAGGCCAGTTCAAATGTTGATACTAAATGTATGCTGGGTCGTCTCACTTCAAGTGCATGCGGGTTGGCATCGGCACATATGCGCTTATTACCGTAATTTACGATACCATTTCACGTAAGCCCGCCTCATCAGTGCCAGCCGCTGTGACCGAGCGGTTTTAGGTGCGTTAGTCCGGAACTTCGAATCCTGCCTCGGGCATGGGTGTGTGTAATGTCCTTAGGTTAATCAGGTTTAAGTAGTTCTAAGTCTAGGGGACTGATGTCCTCAGATGTTAGGTCCCATAGTGCTTAGAGCCATTTGAACCATTTGAGCCTGATCAGTAAACAACATCTTCGCTGTGAGCTTCAGAATGTGAGCACAAGTTTGGAGAAACCACTGGCAGAATTGCTGCCTGGGCCGCCGACCGTGTGGCACCCAGTGTTAGGGACAGAGGGATTGTTCACGGATGACTGACCATGTAACACACTGAGCAACACCTTCCGCTGCAGCTATTCTTCAGACACTCGTTCCAGGTTGTCCTCCCTGTGTTCTAATACCCGGTGCTACATATTAGTTGTTTCGGTTGTTTGAGGTCTGCCACAATCCCGTTTTCCAGAGTTGCTGGAACATTATTCGAAACACACTTACAGATTGCGTACGGAGTCGTGGATATTTGGCAACATAAAGGTTTGACACCGGTAAACTGCTTCCATCTGCTTGCCCGTAGCAGAATACCATATCTACCATCTCCTGTAATGTAATGCTGTCACAATAAACAATTCTTCGTATCAACACCAGGGGTTGTTGTCGTTGTTGTGGTCTTCAGTCCTGTGACTGGTTTGATGCAGCTCTCCATGCTACTCTATCCTGTGGAAGCTTCTTCATCTCCCAGTACTTACTGCAACCTACATCCATCTGGATCTGCTTAGTGTATTCATCTCTTGGTCTCCCTCTACGATTTTTACCCCCCACGCTGCCCTCCAGTGCTTAATTTGTGATCCCTTGATGCCTCAGAACATGTCCTACCAACCGGTCCCTTCTTCTTGTCAAGTTGTGGCACAAACTCCTCTACTCCCCAATTCTATTCAATACCTCCTCATTAGTTATGTGACCTACCCATCTAATCTTCAGCATTCTTCTGTAGCACCACATTTCGAAAGCTTCCATTCTCTTCTTGTCCAAACTATTGATCGTCCATGTTTCACTTCTATACATGGCTACACTCCATACAAATACTTTCAGAAACGACTTCCTGACACTGAAATCTACACACGATGTTAACAAATTTCTCTTCTTCAGAAACGCTTTCCTTGCCATTGCCAATCTACATTTTATATCCTCTCTACTTCGACCATCATCAGTTATTTTGCTCCCCAAATAGCAAAACTCCTTTACTACTTTAAGTGTCTCATTCTCTAATCTAATTCCCTCAGCATCACCCGACTTAATTCGACTACATTCCATTTCTTCGTTTTGCTTTTGTTGATGTTTATCTTATATCCTCCTTTCAAGACACTGTCCATTCCGTTCAGCTGCTCTTCCAGGTCCTTTGCTGTCTCTGACAGAATTACAATGTCATCGGCTAACCTCAAAGTTTTTATTTCTTCTCCATGGATTTTAATAGCTACTCCGAATTGTTCTTTTGTTTCCTTTACTGCTTGCTCAATATACAGATTGAATGACATCGGGGATAGGCTACAACCCTGTCTCATACCCTTCCCAAGCACTGCTTATCTTTCATGTCCCTCGACTCTTATACCTGCCATCTGGTTTCTGTACAAATTGTAAATAGCCTTACGATCCCTGTATTTTACCCCTGCCACCTTTAGAATTTCAAACAGAGTATTTCAGTGAACATTGTCAAAAGCTTCCTCTGAGTCTACAAATGCTAGAAACGTACGTTTGCCTTTCCTTAGTCTAGCTTCTAAGACAAGTCATAAGGTTAGTATTGCCTCACGTGTTCCAACATTTCTACGGAATCCAAACTGATCTTCTCCGAGGTCGGCTTCTACCAGTTTTTCCATTCGTCTGTAAAGAATTCGCTTGAGTATTTTGCAGCCGTGACTTATTAAACTGATGGTTCGGTAATTTTCACATCTGTCAACACCTGCTTTCTTTGGGATTGGAATTATTATATTCTTCTTGAAGTCTGTGGGTACACCTGAAGAAAATAACACATCTATTCCACACACTACGTATTGCAGCACACATTGGAATAATGTACGTGTTCTTGTGGTAAGTACATGCTTGATACCAATGCAAACACCTTGTGGTACAAAAATGTGTAGTACATATGCTGGTTCTTCTTTTGTCTCGTGCCGAGGTGTTCGGTGTGCTGGGTGCATTCCTCATACACACGCACGCCGTAAGGCCGAAGATATGAGGTTTTGGAAAAGTGTTTACAGGGACATTTTTTTCTTTTCTTGACGCATATCCCCTGTAAATGTTGGAAACTCTTTCCTGGACACTGTGTTGATCGTCTGCAGCGTATGACGTACATTCTTTCATACAGAGGGTATTTTCCTTAATAACAAATGCCACTGGAAATCTTACAGTTTTGTTAGTAGTTTTCCCTTCATTTTCCATTACCTCCAATGATAGGACCTCTATGTGTGATTTTTATACCATGGTGTTCATATAACTTTGTCCAAACGCTGTACTTTCCAAAATGAAACACTCAGATGGATGGTACACAGATTGCATGCACAGACTAAAGACAGTTTTGATCACATAATCTGAGTTTCATCCTCATCTATCGGAGATTGCTTCCCCTTTTTTCTCATTTAGAGAGCAGAACATTTACGCTATTGGGCCGCTCGCAAATTCTTGATCGGAAGTTCGCCAAACGAGACCTTAAATATTAAGCCCTTTGCAACGGTTACGAGGCAGGTTACATGGGAGTCCATACACTGAGAACCGTGGCGCACAGGTGGCGGCCTGCCGCGCCGCTTTTCACATTCGTCTGCGGCGGAAGGGCGGGCCGAAAGCTCCCGCCGCTATTACAGGATTACCGATCTGCCCCTCCCGCCTCGCTCTCCCCACCCCACCCGCTCCTCGCACGCACTCCGGCAGAACAGCTACCGATAAAAGCGATCGCTAGAGAGGCGTGGGCGCTGCCGCCGGCCTCCAGAACACGAGATTAGCGTTCGTATTTTTATTTCGGCTTGTCGCTCGTTTCATTTTTGGTAATTTAAGCTTATTAAATAAATCTAATTTTAACTGTTAAAGCTGCCGCTCCGAGTTTTAATATGAACCAAATTGTATTAACGAATGTGAAATATTCTCCCTGTGAATTTCTCGTCAAATGGCACGGCATGCACCAGGATTAATTCAATTTGCGTTTGATTGATTACTGAATAATGAAAGGGCGTTTCTGTTTTAAACTCAGCGTGTTGGCCAATAACTCTGGGTTTTATTAACACTGTATATTTTCCTCGAAACTACATATCGAGGAAAGAAATATGAGAGGGCCAAATAGGAAGCGTAAATGTGGAAGACTCGCACTTTGTGAAGCGGGAAACGATGAAATTCAACGCTACTGATACTAATTACAATAAAGAGAATTAGAAAAAGCGGACGAAAGTAAATAGCAATCAGCTGCTCCTACATTGGCTGAATATTTTTCTGTGTAACTCAAGAAATACACTACACCTGTAGTCGCGCTTCGGTGAAGAAGGACAAGTGAAGCCCTTTTAAGGCTAATTTAGAGACGCAAATGGTGAATGAGAACAGAGATGATTTTTTTTTTCTATTTCTTACAGAATTATTTGCTGTGATGAACACGTGTGACAAGCTAAAACTGTATACTGGACTTTGACTCAAAGCACATCCTTGTCTCTCGCGAACAGCGTACTAACAGTTTAATCTGGCACAAGTTTTCATCACAGCGTATTCCTATCTAAAGAATAGGACTCATCTTCTCTCTGAAATCGCTAAGCCAGTGATGAGATCCTTCTTTCCGCTGCAGTCCGATCTGTCGAAGATGCTAGAGCGGAACTTCCGTGGAGTTTGGAAGGTATGGAGGGGAAAAGAGTTGAAATACTTACACTTGCAGTTTGCCATCTACTTTGTTGCTGTTATGTACTTCTGTGCTATGTAATATTACAGCCCGCATCGCAACTATTTACTGTACTTGGCCGGCCGGGGTGGCCGAGCGGTTCTAGGCGCTACAGTCTGGAACCGCGCTGCTCCTACGGTTGCAGGTTCGAATCCTTAGGTTAGTTAGCTTTAAGTAGTTCTAAGTTCTAGGTTCCTGATGACTTTAGCAGTTAAGTCCCATAGTGCTCAGAGCCCTCTGAACCTTTTTTGTTATACTTGTAGTACGTATATATTCATAGCATTCGTAGATTAAGGACCCCTGCCGCTTTTCTTTTGTTTGTATGTGAAGGCTAATCTCAGGAACTACTCTAGGTCTCTGAACCTTTTTTGTTATACTTGTAGTACGTATATATTCATAGCATTCGTAGATTAAGGACCCCTGCCGCTTTTCTTTTGTTTGTATGTGAAGGCTAATCTCAGGAACTACTCTAGGTCTTTTGATACGGTTTTCACTATAGGACAGACGGAGTCATGAGGAAGGTGCATCTGTATAAAATACGTATTGCTATCCGTCCCACATTTAATTGGAGTTTAGACCGAAATCTGTGGCAATAATGGAAACTGTGAGCTAGTCAGTTAGAGAGGAGGCAGGATAAGCACAGAGCACCAAAGCCTGACCAGTATGTATATATGTTGCCACTGCAAATATATACATTAAAGTCGCCCTTGCCGGCCGATGTGGCCGAGTGGTTCTAGGCGCTTCAGTCCGGAACAGCGCTGCTGCTACGGTTGCAGGTTCGAATCCTGCCTCGGGCATGGATGTGTGTGATGTCGTTAGGTTAGTTAGGTTTAAGTAGTTCTAAGCCTAGAGGACTGATGACCCAGATGTTAAGTCCCATAGTGCTTGTACCCATTTGATTTGAAAGTCGCCCTTTCGCGTCTTTCTGTGTGTGCAGGCTAGTCTCAGGAACAGATGTAAGGATTTTGATATGGTTTTCACTAATAGATACGTACAATGATTCAAGAGAAAGGTTTCTGTACATAATTTATAAATACCTTATACAAATTGTCTGAGTTATGACAAATTAACGTTGAATTGTGAAAAATTAAAGTTGAATGATTCCACTCCCGCCTAGCAAATAGTCGCCTTAACTCGAGAGAGAGCAGCAGCGAGTTGCGAATGCAGTAAGTATGATTATCTACGTGTAGCTGTGTGGTCTAGAAGTAGTTCCATCTTGCGTGCTATGCGAGCAGGTAGTTGTTTACTTCTTCGATGTGCCCCAGTGTCGTAAGTGTTTCAATGGTGTTAGTGCCTTTATGTATGTGTGAGACATCGTCGTTGTGTGTGTGTGTGTGTGTGTGTGTGTGTGTGTGTGTGTGTATGTATGTGTGTCCGAGCCAAGAATATTTCGCATAAAGCTACTGCGAGTTTGTAATTTGAGAAGTCCACACGCAACGTGCTCCCGGGAATTTAGAAATCTGTGATTAGTTAGTTGCTACTTTTCCTGATACCTCGGACCAACCGCATAGCACCTATTTTCACACACCTATTTTCACACTGAGATTTTTGTCTTCTTTGTGGAATTCGTAGATCCCCTTCAAGGTGACAAGTTGCTATTGAAGTATGATACTCTAGTTCCCTTCCACCACAGAGATGGTTCTTTCAGTACGTTGCTGCTTGCCAATGCGGACAAGGTGGAGCGAATTTATCTTAAGGAAGTTTTGGCCCTACATGGCGACGTGAGAGGCATTCACCGTGAACGTTGTTCAACTCAACACAAGCTGCAACATTGTAGCGGCATACATTCGGTCGCCATGCAAATCAAAGAGAATATTCCGTTACATTTACAAGTTTGCAGCTATCGCATTCATGTTACATACAACGGAAAACTGAGGACGTGTGTTCTGCGCAATGAAAGTGGCGATCTTCGAACCAACTGCCATCAGAGAGGTTTTGCTTTAAGGTCTTTCTTCGAACAGCTGTAAGTAAAGGGGGGTTGGAACGCCCTATCTCGACAATGTTAAATATTGTCATTTTGCTTCCCTATATTTCAGAAACAACTGAAGCAACTGACATAAACTGTGTAGAGGACATTACATGTTGTGCTCCGAGTCTTCTGAACTATAAACATTGCCTTTCACCATCTGCTTTCGGAAATACGATAGTTCAAATTTTGTGTAATTTTTGTACTTTCTCTTAAATAATTTTAATTATACTTAACATTACATTTTTCTGCTGGTTCAGTAGACTCAGGATTTCTATGTTGCTCCTCCCTGAAAATTTTAATACTCTAACCCAAATGGTTTCTGAAATTTAGGGAAAAATGAAACAGAACATGTAAATTTTCAGGAACAGCATCTATAGCTTCATAAGACTAAAATTTACTTAATATATGCTTTATTTTTTTTTTATTTTCACTCATTCAGAAGCACCTGCACCATACCGTATATCAGAATATTGATCTTTTCCATGGCTTCATTTTTTTCTTCTTTCCTTAGTGGTCAGTTCTGCTGCATACTCTGCTTTATTGATGCGAAACTTGTCTAACCGTTCAAGTTCTCTGATGCAGTTTGCTCCATGATTAATTCCCATATGCTGCAGAACTTTCATCCCACCAATGCTGCCATCATGACAAGCATTAATAGCGTCACTGACCCCCCCCCCCCCCACCCCACCCCCACCCCACTCACAATTTAGTGTCTTCATTAGAACAAAAACATTTTTTGTAAGAGTGTCCACATCCATATAAGATTATTGAAAGACTCATTTGGATTTTAAGTCTGACCATGCAGACACTTTGTCAGTTCTCTGCAAATAGATTTCATGGTATTCATGACTGCTGCTGGGATGGAATGTTTATGGCTGTATGAACAGAGTACTGTCATTGCGATAATTGCACCTTCAATCTGGTCTGAGAGAACAAAGTTGGTGTATTGGGTTTTCATATGTTGACAGTCAACAAAACACCAATATTATTTCTAATAGTCATCCCATAATATTGCTGTAGTTTCTAGTATAAATCGCGCAAAGAAGAGAAGGTAAAATAGCGATAATGTGATATATGGATAGTAATGTGATTAGATAATATTACAGATAATAATGATATTGCAATTTATACTAGATTCTGCATTTACGGCAATTTCTTTGCAGATTTTTGGTGCAGGTCGAGAGAGCAGAGTTTTTAAACTGTGTTGCGTCGGTTCACGATTGTGTTCAGAAGGAATAATCTCCGATTACGCAAAGGTGGCTTGAGCTTGACATATAACCCGGATTGCCTTCACGCAATCTGATTCATCGATACAAATACCTAAGGGACCTAATTGAACGTTAGAAGAAAAGGGAAAATGGATACACGAAAGTGGGTTTTGGTAATGGTTATCAAATCTGAGACTGAATACATTAAAAAAAAACTAACCTAACTGAATATATTAGCAGCCTCCCGAAAACAACCGAGATACCGCTATAAAGAACTGACCTGTAACATAGTTAGCATACATCAAAAGAACACTGAGGTTACTTAAAGAAAAGAATAGAAAGAAAAGATTTCATTATGACTCATCAATACAAAGAAACCTTATCACTGAGCATGAGTAAATATCTAAGGAACATAGAAGTTACATTTGTTATTTCTTTCACACATTGTTTGATACAACAATGATCTGGTTTGTTTCTCTAATATTTTCTTGAAATTAGATGTCCTTGCGTGCACGGGAGTATATCATTGCGTCACACGGTTCTTCGAAGCGTTTGTTCAAAGATTTACATTTTTTAGTACAGAAAATATGGTATAACTTATAGCGATGCTACACTGCACTTCTTCACATGTCGGCAACGAAACAGTAAAAGATAATCAAGTCTCTAGAACTACAGGGTGTTACAAAAAGGTACGGCCAAACATTCAGGAAACATTCCTCACACACAAATAAAGAAGAGATGTTATGTGGACATGTGTCCGGAAACGCTTAATTTCCATGTTAGAGCTCATTTTATTACTTCTCTTCAAATCACATTAATCATGGAATGGAAACACACAGCAACAGAACGTACTGTACTTCCTCGATTCACCGCCAGTTGGCCCAATTGAAGGAAGGTAATGTTGACTTCGGTGCTTGTGTTGACATGCGACTCATTGCTCTAAAGTACTATTATCAAGCACATCAGTACGTAGCATCAACAGGTTAGTGTTCATCACGAACGTGGTTTTGCAGTCGGTGCAATGTTTACAAATGCAGAGTTGGCAGATGCCCATTTGATGTATGGATTAGCACGGGGCAATAGCCGTTGCGCGGTACGTTTGTATCGAGACAGATTTCCAGAACGAAGGTGTCCCGAAAGGAAGACGTTCGAAGCAATTGATCGGCATCTTGGGAGCACGGAACATTCCAGCCTATGACTCGCGACTGGGCAAGACCTAGAACGACGAGGACACCTGCAATGGACGAGGCAAATCTTCGTGCAGTTGACGATAACCCTAATGCCAGCGTCAGAGAAGTTGCTGCTGTAAAAGATAACGTTGACCACGTCACTGTATGGAGAGTGCTACGGGAGAACCAGTTGTTTCCGTACCATTTACAGCGTGTGCAGGCACTATCAGCAGCTGATTGCCCTCCACGGGTACACTTCTGTGAATGGTTCATCCAACAATGTGTCAATCCTCATTTCAGTGCAAATGTTCTCTTTACGGATGAGGCTTCATTCCAACGTGATCAGATTGTAAATTTTCACAATCAACATGTGTGGGCTGACGATAATCCGCACGTAACTGTGCAATCACGTCATAAACACAGATTTTCTGTGAACGTTTGGGCAGGCATTGTTGGTGACGTCTTGATTGGGCCCCATGTTCTTCCACCTACGCACAATGGAGCACGTTATCATGATATCATACGGGATACTCTTCCTGTGCTGCAAGAACATGTGCCTTTACAAGTACGACACAACATATGGTTCATGCACGATGGAGCTCCTGCACATTTCAGTCGAACTGTTCGTATGCTTCTCAACAACAGATTCGGTGACCGAAGGATTGGTAGAGGCGGACCAATTCCATGGCCTCCACGCTCTCCTGATCTCAACCCTCTGGACATTCATTTATAGGGGCATTTGAAAGCTCTTGTCTACGCAACCCCGGTACGAAATGTAGAGACTCTTCGTGCTCGTATTGTGGACGGCTGTGATACAATACGCCGTTCTCCAGGGCTGCATCAGCGCATCAGGGATTCCATGCGACGGAGAGTGGATGCATGTATCCTCGCTAACGGAGGACATTTTGAACATTTCCTGTAACAAAGTGTTTGAAGTCACGCTGGTACGATCTGTTGCTGTGTGTTTCCATTCCATGATTAATGTGATTTGAAGAGAAGTAATAAAATGAGCTCTAACATGGAAAGTAAGCGTTTCCGGATACATGTCTACATAACATATTTTCTTTCTTTGTGTGTGAGGAATGTTTTCTGAAAGTTTTGCCGTTTCTTTTTGTAACACCCTGAATACATAACAAAAGATAGATTTTTATCATTGATATTTTTCGCATCTCATTACGATCCAGCACTGCGGCAATGATCTAATTGTCTGCGCCCAGCGGGTCATAGTGTTTATTTGAAGCATCTTTGTGTAGTCGCACATTACAAAAATATAGGATTTTACCAACTACAGCTCGATGGCTGTTCTTCTCTTTTATGACAAATATTTTATATACAGATCACCCGAAACCCAATAATATTACATTGCTTCCCGCGTGTGGGGGGTTGATTCCGAGCGGATCATCACGACTCACGCGCAGTCGTCATATTATTGCTTTCGTCAAACAAATATGGATTACTCTTTAAAATTCTTTACAATTGATTAAATTTTATATCTCACACATGACATTAAACAAAGTAGTTGACATAAGGGATAACAGGTACATATTCGTACGCACGTAGCTGATTTCGACTTGTTCAAATTGTGAACACACGACGATTGAGTCATACACCTTCTAACGTATTTTACTAGGATAGCAAATATTCATATCTTAGTCAGTGACGGTGAAATCAGGATAAAGATATACATACAGAAGTACGTTATACATGTCATAACAAATATGCAATATAATGAAGAAATAGATTATTTGACTTCACAAGAAGTCTTCGTGCAATTTGCACTCTCAGCAAAATATATGACAAAGAATTAATATTATTGTTCTACAGTGACATATTACATGAATACTTTCATTGTGTTTTCAACAAAGATTTCTTGCAGTAAACAGGTTGCACTTTACTGATTTCTTGCTTTCATTACCTGCTCAAAAAAAAAAAAAAAAAAATTTACTACACTTGGTTAGGTATGACTTTCACTGGGAGAGGTAGAACTTCAGGTAGAAATGGTAGCACTGCACGAAAGTGGGGAATTTGATTGCACTTTCAGAGTTTAGGAAAAGTAGGGCATCACTTTCACTATGGAGGTTGAAGTGGTTGTCTGGACGTGATGATGCGTTGGGATTACGTCGTGGATCAGGAAATGGAAGACTGGTTCTGTGGCGAGTTGAGCCGTTTGGTGGCGGTCTTTATCTCACTTGACAAATGTTAGAGCTTCCATTAATGTTCCCGTCCATGAAAAATACAGAGAAAATTTGTATTAGAGTGTGTTTAGTTACTAATAACTTAGTCTAAAAGGAAATAGGATAGGATAAGGATAATAATTTTTCTGTACATAAAGTCTTATTCTCTTGTGAGTGCTTGGTTATCGTATAGACTTAACTTTCTTGTTTTATTTAGTTTGATACGTTTCGTCATTACTTGGTCTGGTCCATAAACTGATTCTGTCAGTATTTCTGTAATAATTTTCAAAGTCAGGTTTAAGATTTTTTATTAGCGTCTTTGTGATTTTATAAAGTAGATGAAGGCTTAACTCATTGTCTCATCATATTTAATTTTTAAAGTATGTGAAACACACCTGGTTCTCGCGCCCGCTGCACAGAGGATGCTGATTGTTGAGCGCGCAGCGTTCGCAGTGTTGGAGCCGTACGTCAGAGTCACTTGACAGTAACTTGGCGGTTTCACAGCTCTGGTAGCAAGTATTCCGCACGAGGCAGACCGTTTGGTGGTTGCCAACAGTGTTATAAATTTTACACACTTTCATCGACGCAGGAATACGGTAACTTCCGCAACTGTGTCGAAAAATATTTCCGTAGAAAGGTGTACAGTACCAGTTGAGGTAAGCAAAACACTTATTCACTCGCACTGTTCTGCTTCACATCTTCGTTACGCGATACAAGTACTTCTAAAATTACTTCACAGGCGGCATTCCACACGTGTCCATATAGTTATCACCCTTTTTAGTTCACACTTTACTATTAATTCGTGTATACATGTGTTTGTTCGTCATGTTAAGGTTCACGCGCACCATTTTCAAACGTGTCCATTAATGGTTTGTCTATAGTCAGCTCACACGTAGCAATTCATACGTGTCCATTAAATAGTAACTGTTTCATTACTGTAAAGTACAATGAATCTTTGGTATACAAACTATGTGCAAATGGTTCAAATGGCTCTGAGCACTATGGGACATCTGAGGTCATTAGTCCCCTAGAACTTAGAACTACTTAAACGTAACTAACCTAAGGACATCACACACATCCATGCCCGAGGCAGGATTCGAACCGGCGACCATAGCGGTCGCGCGGTTCCAGACTGAAGCGCCTAGAACGGGTCGGCCACAAAGGCCAGCCACATACTATGTCTAGAAATTATTTACAAAAGAAAAATATTCTCTGTGAGTACAAGGCCTGACGAAAAATATGTCTCCTTTTCATAAGTAGTGCTTCCATGGGTAGGTTAGGTTTATACCTAGCTCTAAATTCTTTTATTCTTTTCTTTTTACAATAGTTGCTCTTTTTCAAATTTCAGCTCTTTTATTTTCTCTCCATTAATTACATCGGTATTTCGAAGAAAAGTCAATTTAGTCTTATTGACGTAGCGGACATTTCGTGATCAAGCTACCACCAATGGAAATCAGGAAGCAAGTCGTTCCCTAATGTGCAGTTGCACACAACAAATCATAAACTGTATTCGCAGTTCGCGAAAAGAAAAAAAAAATAAGCATTCCTCTCAACAACCAATGTGTCGCGGATATCCATACTCAACAGTCTGTGCGTATCGTGCACTCAGTCCTCCAAATTCGCTTGTCTACGTGGTAAGGTACGTAAGGTAGGGATTCAGAATAGAGGAAAACGTAATAGAATTGAATAGAGTAAAGAATTACAAGACACAATGATAGTGATGTATGAAATGATGAGCTTAACATAAACTGTTCGTAATCACGCTAGCCTTTTCGTGACAAGTAGTTAGTATCATAGGATCCATACAGTAGTGTCAATAGTGTATGATTCAGCTTTCTGGGCATTAATCTATACACATTTAAAATTACTTAAAGCATACATTAGCAGTAAGGGTAAACAGTGTCTGTTGGCTACTTTCTGTTCCGTGTATCATAAAAATAGTTTTCTGAAAACAAGCATCTCATCTCATCTCATCTCAAAGGATCGCATGTGGTCTTATTTGTCCTGTAACAATAATAATTAAGTCGAGCAGTTCTTTCCTGTTACCTAGATTGTGAATGTCTTTCTTGAGTCTTACTTGCTAAGTTTCTGCCGTTATCTGCTGCGTTTCACTGGTGGTCTTAAAGAAATTGTCGTCAAACACACCTTATTCATAAAATAACATTAACCTCGTTAGAGTAGGCAACTATAACCAACGTTCATATATGAGCAGTCATTCTGGTCCGAATAATCAATTTAATTTATTCCATTTTTGAGGAGAGAGCTTTGCTTGTAGCAGGTGGCACTTAGCACGTCCCTACAATATTACTTATTTTGTCAACTCTTGGGCTGCGGCCGTTCATGGCCCAATTAACTTAAAACTAACTTACATCTCAGGCAAAACTTTCTCTCCAAATGATAAACGCATTTCATTTCAGATACTCACACAATTTAATTATCTCGTTGAGGCGTGTCGACAGCGTACTAATCCTGTGTGTCAACTTGTGTATGCTTGTACTTTACAAATAGTATGACAATCTATAATTATGTATATATATTTAGCAGCTTAACATAGCAGATATCCTCAATGATTTACTCGGTATTTCTTTAAGTCTGCATGGTGATACAGCCCTTTTATCCTCCCTAATACAGGATCAGCTAACAAATAACAACCAATGTGCGGCTTTCTAATAATGATAAATGGTCCTTCATGTAAGTGCTGCCACTTGCGATTCTTATGGTGAATCAAAGATGGTTTGATGAGTGTCTTTACTAGCACTGGCTCATTTATATGACACGATAAAACTTTACGAATGTGCTTGTCATGCGCCTTTTTTTCTTAAGTTGGCACGGTTGGTTAAAGATATGAGAGCTTGCTCAACCTGTCGTCTAATGTCACTTCTGGGTGTTGTATATTAGGAATAGAGTCTACCCATTCATTTCTCTCTAGTTGTTTAGAAATTAATTCGGATGATGTGAAACCAGTGGATTTGTGAGGTAGGTTATTAACAATTTCTTCAAAGGGTGTGACGAAATCAATCCAGCGGGTCTGCTGATTTGGAATACAAGTTTGAATGAAACGATTGAACTCTTTAAAGATTCTCTCTGTGGGATTACTCTGTGGTCTGTACCGTGTTATCAAAACTTGTCTGCTGTTGTTGGTGGCAAGAAAATTTCTCCACTGTCTCCTTACAAAATTTGATGCTTTATCAGATAATATGGCTTCAGTGATGAATTCTTCTCGGGTTATCACCGAGTGGCTTCGTCTCGTCGCAACTTTTTATAGGTTTCGTACCCATCATCTTCTGGCGAAGATGATGGGTCATCGAAACGGTGCGACAAGACGACGCAACTACTCGGCTGATAACTCGAGAATAATTTATCGCCGGTCGGTGTGGCCTAGCGGTTCTAGGCGCTTCAGTTAGGAACCACGCGACCGCTACGTTCGCAGGTTCGAATCCTGCCTCGGGCATGGATGTGTGTGATGTCCTTAGGTTAGTTAGGTTTAAGTAGTTTTAAGTTCTAGGGGACTGATGACCTCCGATGGTAAGTCCCATAGTGCTCAGAGCCATTTGAACCATTTGAATAATTTATCTGTGGAATACGCCGAGAAAGACTGCAATCGCAAATATGGCTTCAGATTTACCAAAGCGAAGAAAATAGTCCTTTTCAATTCGTCTGATCAGTGGAAGTACGTTAGATGACTTCATAGCATAGAGTCTTACATGCTTGGTGAAAATATCTAACAAAGCGGCCAGATACTTCACACCTCCGCTTCCCTGAGGAAGGGGACCTGCATAATCTAAACTGACGATTTGGTTTGGTCTTTCAGTACGTATTGGGTTTAAGGGTAAGGCATTTGATAGGTTAAAAGGTTTCGCCTTCTGACAAATGGAACAATTTCTTAATATTTTCTGAACTTTCTTGTGAAGGTTGGGTACCTAAGAATAACCTGAAATTTTACGTTTACATTTCTCCGGGCCATAATGACCCCCGGAGAGGTGAGTATACCAGATGAGATGTTCAACATAATCTTCAGGAATACTGACACACCACCTCCCTGTTAAAAGAGAAGTTCGATGAAACAAAACTCTATTCCGTAGTTTATATAATTTTGAAAAGGCCTTATCAGGATTGTTTTGAAGAATTTGCTTAATTTTTAATCAATTTCGATCGTTGTCTTGAAGAGTGTTCATTTGACTGCACAGACGAATAAAGTAACTCCGATGCAGAGGATCTCTAATGAGAAGTATCTTATGGTTAGAAACCTGTTCTATTAATTCAGTGGGCTCCGGCAATCCTTCCGGCATACGTGACAGTGCATCAGCAATAATGTTATTCTGGCCCTTTACGTAAATGATTTCAAAATCATAGTCTTGTAAAAACAGGCACCATCGGGTAAGCCTAGGATGATAAAGTTTGCAGAAGAGTAGAAAGCTCAGCGCTTGATGATCTGAGTATACCTTGATTTTATACCCATGAATATAGTAATTAAAACGGCAAAAAGACCACACAACCGCTAATCCTTCTCATTCAATTACCGAATACGATTTCTCACACTCGGTTAGGACCCGACTGGCAAAACTGATTATTTTGATTTCATCTTTGTCACTGGTTTTGTCTACTTGAAATAAATGGGAACCTAATCCTTGAAATGATGCATCGCAAAAAATTCAGAAATCTAAACTCATGTTCGGATGACTTGAGATGTCACTCGTTAGAAGAGCTTCTTTAATTCTCTCGAAGGCATTCTGGAAACGACGAAAGCATGAAGTCAATCAGATGAAACTTTTTAATTGCCTTTTAGTGCAAGGTACAGGAAAATTTTTTATAGCTGATAACTTGCTGGGATCAGGAGAGATTTCTTCAGTAGAAATTAAATATTCTAAAAACTTTAATTCTCTCTTGGCGAATTTAGATTTTTGTAAGTTAACTGTAACTTCGAAATCAGAAAATCTTTGAAAAATCCTTTGTATTAGAGCCAAATTTTTCTCTCAGGAAATTGTCGCTATAAGTAAGTCATCAACGTAGACGGTTATATGATCAAGTAACTCCGGACCTCGCACTTGATTAAGTGCTGCAATAAAAACACCGGTACTAATGTTGAGACCAAATGGTATTACTCGAAAATGATAAGAGCGACTAGCAAAGATGAATGCTGTGTACATCCTGGATGACGATAGTTTTACCTGCCAGTAGCTATTTCAGGGGTCAAATGAAGACCGGAACTTCACGCCATGAAATCTTTGTAATTGTTCCTCCAGGGCTTCAGGTCGTGTACATACTGATACGATGATCTTATTGATATTTCTTGCGTCTAATACAAGTGTAACACTTCCATTCTGCTTGAAAACAGACAATAAGGGACTACTATATGGACAGTCGGACGGTTCTACAATTTTCCACCTTAGCATCTTACGAATCTCTTGCTTAACTGCTTCCTTACGGGGATGCGGAACACAATAGATCGTTCTACAAAAGGTATCATGGCGTTTCACTTTCATGTCGAATTCATAGTTAGCTATGATGCCGGGTTTCCTGGAAAAAATATTGACAAATTTTATTAACAAGTCATGAAGTTCCACGTCTTTGTCGATCGTTTAGTCCGTCTGTTTCTAACGTTTTCATACGTAATTCATCTGCAGTGGGTAACAAGTCAAGGTCATTGTCGACGTCATATGACTCGTCAAACCTGCTGTAGTACTGTTGCCTGTAAAAGAGCTTGCGTACCTTTACTTTGCGTTCAAGGCTGGATATTCTGACTTTTGTCCTCATCAGATGTATGACTAAATCTCGATCACTGAGTCTTAATGTACACTTATTTTCATCAAGATCGATAATGGCACGATTTTTAAGTAGAAACCCCCATTCCCAACAAACATGGGATGGACAAGTTCTTAACCACTAAAAATGTACACGGTATATTGCCTGATTCGAATTGTATCAGTGCTTGTGTTTGTATGCTGACGTTCTGTACCAGGGAGCCTACAGCTCCGGATACAGTACATCCTTGAAAGGGGAGTGAAGGAATTTTAGTAGTAGCGCACACTTTCTTATACACGCACACAGATAAAGCATTTAAGTTGGCACCTGTATCAATAATAGCAATAATAGGTATATCAGAAATGTGAATAGGAGTTGATGCCTGGACGTGGTTCTTCCACAGGTCTTCGTTGTTCCCTGTATCATTTCCGTTCAACAGGTCGTCTCGTAAGTCACAGTCGTCTTCATATCTAATTACATTGATGTCCCCCTTAATAAAGTTGCCCCCCCCCCCCCCCCTCTATTGTTCCGCAGCTTCCCTGAGGAGGCATGAAGCAGCTGATACTGTTTTTCCGCGCTAGGCTCAGGTGAAACTTCAATTACTTTTACTTGAGCAGTATTTTGTGGCCTATTCGAATGAAAACTGGCGTTAGTGTTCCACACAAACTGTGATTCATTTAAAGACGTTTCATTTTGCACAATATTTCGTACTTGATTTGCCTGCGTATAAGAGATAGTTGAGTTACACGGATTATTCTGGCTTGCTGTGTTCTAAAAAGAATTTGGCGGATTGTTTTGCGCATTCTTTCTGAACTGTTGATGTGATTGCTAAGGAAGTGTCGTATTCGGAGGTTGAGCAAAATTCATTTGTGGTGACGGAGTAAAGTTACATTGCTGATTATACTGCTGTTGTCCGTTACAGTTATTCCATCTCCTCCCCCCACTGCGATTTCCATTACGCTTTCTGTTATTGTGGTACTGGTAATTGCCGTTATAATTTAACGGTGAATTGCCATACTGCTGCTGTGTAGCCTGGTAAATGGGACTATATCTGTTTTGGTTTTCATATTTATTATGTGGCTTTCCGTTCCTGCGATTATAGTTGTTGTTATTATTATAAGGCTGCACGTTATGGTGACCGGCGTTAGGTTAGCATGGCATTCCATTGCTACAGTTTGCAGCGTGCTGTTGCGGAGCGGGCAGTCCATTATTATAATTGTTCCGCGCACTCGCAAGCACGTCCTCATGTATCATGTCTAGGTTATCAAGCACGGAAAGAAAAACTTCTTGGTCGTCCTCGATTAAACTAACCAATTTTTCTCTGACTGGGACTGGAAGTTCAGATTTTAAAATCATGGTGACATCTTTCGTGGAGATGGACGTGTCCCAATATTGAGTTTCTCGTAAATACTTATCAAAGTATAGCCTAAGACCTCTTCCTTTGCCGTTAAAGGGTTCTGCGTTATACACCTCCTTTCGTAGTCTTTGCTGGATACCAGAGCTCCAAAAAGTATTCAGAAAATGACTCTCAAAATCGGCATATGTGTGGCACAGATTTACCCTTCTCCTTGGACATATCCTAATGTCAACTCAATTCGTTGTTTGTCATTCCAAGTTTCTGGAAAAACACCTGAGAACTACTTCAGAAAAACCACGGCGTGAATGTTCCGCTGTTCTGGCATGAACGGCTGGAAAACTCGATGTTTTAGAACACTTCCATCTCTCGTCAGTTCAACTAACGTCAACTGATCATTGTGAACACACGACATTGAAATTTTGTCCCGTGTACTGTATGCTGGTGGGGAATGTTGTACATGATACACTGGATAATGCCAAGAATCTGGTTCAGGCGGTAAAGAATGCGGATAGTCATTTTGATTATCTGTCAGCAATTTATTTACTTGTCTCTTAAGCCGATCGATGTCGTTAGTTAATTTTTGCTTCCACTCAGGAATAAAGGCTCTTCTAATTTCTCCAAGTTCACTAGACAGAGTGTCACCGGCTGTTCCAGGAGCAGTTAAAATCTCATCCGTGGCATATTTAACTGGGTCTTTCAGTTCGAATTGTATTTTGTTCTCTAGGTAGTGTTCTTTTGAGTCGATCCATTCCGCAAATTCTCCATTAATTGTGGAACGTATACCTGCAGTGACATCATTTATCTTTTTGCTAATAATGGCATCTGACAGGCATTGCCTTGCGGGATTAGCCAAGCGGTCTTGGGCACTCCAGTCATGGACTGTGCGGCTGGTCCCGGCGGAGGTTCGAGTCCTCCCTCGGGCAAGGGTGTGTGTGTGTTTGTCCTTAGGGTAATTTAGGTTAAGTAGTGTGTAAGCTTAGGGACTGATGACCTTAGTAGTTAAGTCCCATAAGATTTCACACATATTTGAACATTTTTTGACAGGCATTGGGCAATTCTTTCAAATCGTTCCCCTATATTATTTACTCCTTCTGTCAGATGGTTTACTTTCTTTGACACTTCACTATAATGTTTCAAAGAGTCGTCCGCGGTTGATTCACAAACTTCTACCTGTGCTTGCAAGTCCGGAAACTACCGTCCAATGTTGGTATCAAAGGATTCAACCAAGGAAAAGGCACCATCTATTCTAGCATTTACATTTGCGCCTAGTTCGATCGCGTACTCAGTGAAAATACTTTTAGTTTTTTCTTCCATGGTGTCATTTGCACTTTTAATTTGGCTTTTTATGTCACTGATAACAGAGTTTATATTACTTATACGCACTTGAGTATCCTCTACTCGCAATTCAAGACGGTTTAATTTACTACCAACTGTTCTATTTTGTTCCTGCAACTTGACATCCACATTAGCTATCTGGGTTTGTAAATCGCTCACGCTGACTGTAATGTTATTTATGTGAGAGTCTAATCTTTGTTCGATCTCACGGATACCAGTTCCAAGATTTGTCATGTTAGTGGCAACATTATTTATCTGGGTTCCGAGGGCATGTTTTAAGGTACGAATTTTGCTTTCAAGATTGACGCTTTTATTTGCTATTTGAGTTTCAAGATTGCCACTTTTGCCTGCTACATTACCTATTTGAGTTTCAAGATTGTCATTTTTACTTGCTAGATTACCCGTGTGAGTTTAAAGAGTAGTTTTCATATCGGCGAACATTTGCATTACATCGGATAGCGTGTATTCTCGCGACTGTGACGCGGACTGTTGCGCCCATACATCGCGCATCATGTCGTCATCATGTAATCCTTCAGCTCAGGATTCAGGTCTATTAACACCTGTTCGCGATCGTAGCTGCCTCTGATTTTCATCTGCCATCTTAGATTCAGCGTAATTACAACACTTATCAGGTGCTCCAATGCTTTCTCTTCCTGATTTCTCAGATGTTAACCACACGTAATTAACAATTGAAATACTGATACACTAAAATGCCAATATGGAAACCAGATGAACAAAATAAACGGAAGTTACATAAATAAGACTAAAATTGATACTGATAGGAGCCAGTTTGTTTTCCTAAAGATAGCAACAATGGCAAATTCAGCAGAACTATTTCTAACTATTTAAGCGAAATGGTGATAAAAATTCTTTTCTCACTACAAAAGAAGCGGGTTTTTTGGAATAAGATTGCGACAGGAGCAGAACTGAAGGGTAGAGAACAACTATCGTTAGCCGAGTGAATACTCGATACGCAAAACTTCACACGTATTTGAAAGTCGTACTCACATTCGCTATCTTGCGCGCTGCTATTTACTTCAGACGTGGTTCTGAACTGCGTTTTTTGTATATACGACTTTTTTGTTGGTATTTTTCACATTTGCTTCCAAGTCTCCATCAGATGGTTGCGTGAAACATAAAAGGAAAACAGATTAATTTTCATTCGAGTCCCTGTTCGAGCGCCACATTTAGTATAAATCGCACAAAGAAGAGAAGGTAAATAGCGATAATGTGATATATGGATTGTAATGAGATTAGATAATATTGCAGATAATAATGATATTGCAATTTATACTAGATTCTGCATTTACGGCAATTTCTTTGCAGATGTTTGATGCAGGTCGAAGATATGGAGAGCAGAGTTTTTAAACTGTGTTGCGTCGGTTCACGATTGCGTTCAAAAGGAATAATGACTGATTACGCAAAGGTGGCTTCAGTCTGACATTTAACATGGATTGCCTTCACGCAATCTGATTCTTCAATGTAAATACCTAAGGGCCCAAACTGAACATTAGAAAAAAAAGGGAAATGGATACAGGAAAGTGGGTTTTGGTAATAGTTATCAAATCTGAGATTGAATACATTAGCCGGCCGAAGTGGCCGTGCGGTTCTAGGCACTGCAGTGTGGAACCGCGGGTCCGCTACGGTCGCAGGTTCGAATCCTGCCTCGGGCATGGATGTGTGTGATGTCCTTAGGTTAGTTAGGTTTAACTAGTTCTAAGTTCTAGGGGACTAATGACCTTAGAAGTTGAGTCCCATAGTGCTCAGAGCCATTTGAACCATTTTTTAAATACATTAGTAGCCTCCCGAAAACAACCGAGATATCGCTATAAAGAGCTGACCTGTAACATAGTTAGCATACATCAAAAGAACACTGATGTTACTTAAAGAAAAGAATAGAAAGAAAAGATTTCACTATGACTCATCAATATATTCTGAAAAAATCCATACCACTGAACATGAGTAAATATCTAAGAAACATAGAACTTACATTTGTTATTTCTTTCACACATTGTATGGTACAACAATGACCCGTTTTGTCTGTCCAATATTTTCTTGAAATGAGATGTCCTTGCGTGCACGGGAGTATTTCATTGCGTCACACGGTTCTTCGAAGCGTTTGTTCGAAGATTTACATTTTTTAGTACAGAAAATATAGTGTAACTTGTAGCGATGCTACACTGCACTTCTTCATGTGTCGGCAACGAAACAGAAAAAGGTAATCAAGTCTCTAGAGCTACAGATAACATTAGATACATTTTTGTCATTCATGTGTTTCTCATCTCATTACGATCGAGCACTGCGGCAATGATTTAAATATCTGCGCCCAGCGGGTCATAGTGTTTGTTTGAAGCAGTTAATGCTGGACGCGCGTCTTTGTGTAGACTCACATTACAAAAATATAGCATTTTACAACTACACCTCGATGGCTGTTCTTCTCTTCTGTGACAGATATTTTTTATATGCATAGCATCCTAAATCCAATAATATTACAAGTCCATGAATATTTTTGTCTGTCAGCCTGCCCCTTATGGATTTACCCATCAGAAAGTTTCTTGTTTCTGAAATTTTGTCTCAACATCGTCAACATAGTGCCCAACCTCTTCTGGACATGACAAACACAATCCAGTTTTGTAATTATTTTACCACTATAAGGCTGAGCAGATACTACACTGTTGTGCGCTTTTTAGTCCCAATAAACTAAGAACTTAGATAGGAAACACTCCCTTTCATTCGAAGATCGACTAAAGTTTCCAATAGCTGCAGGGGTCTCCATACCTCCATACCACAATTTGTTGCTTCATATTTCTATCACAGATATGTTCTACTATATACCCTGATTTACATTAATAACAATGTTACGGTCTGAAGGTATATTCCCTTTCCAGTATCCACACTGGTGACCATAGCAATAAATAGCCGTGCTTCTGCCAAGTGAAATCAAAAGCTGGTGGTGTCAGTCATACCATCATTTACTTCAACAGCTTCGTTTGCAACATTTGCAGCATCCTTCATTGACCCACATGCAACAGATTCCACAGCAGCTCTAACAAATCCTATGTCGTGGGCGCGCCGCATTTATCGCAGCACACAACGTTTCTGCTGCAGTGTTTCATTTGCAAACAGTTTCTCAATGCAGAAAGCCACCATATATTTACTTCAAAATAAGAATTCCAAAATGAATAAGTATATTTACAAGTAGCACATTCAATTATAAGTTTCCAGGCTACTCATTTGATACCTCAGTATCTTTATGTAAACTAACTGGCCCGCCACATACTTTACAACAATCATATGCACCTAACACATCCGTTAGGATGTTTAAATCTATTAGAATATAACTTAACCTACCTCTTACGTCACTTTATTTAGCACGAAACTGTATTTCACAATGTTTTATTTTAATCTACGAAGTACTAATGGGTGTTTCTCTAGATACGGACGAGCTTGGCTTTGTTTCGTTGTCTGTAACTTCTTCTAAAGTCTGAAGCCCACCTTTCTTAAAGACACCACATTTTGGTGTCAGACATCGAGAGATGTATATGTTCGTAACTTTTCCTCGAAGAATTCTTAGCACTTTCACATACAATACATGTTTATATTATGAAACGATAGGATACTGTTTTCTACAGTGCTACCAATACAAACAACCTAATTTCACTTTTATAACATTGAAACCCGCAGCCTTCTATATGAAAAGTTACGGTTTTATTAGATTTTGAAGTAATGTATGTAAAAATTTTAATGTTATCAACCGGTGTAGACGATATTTTAAACAAAAAAACTTAAACAGTTCACCTCCGAATTTATAAGGATATAATACCATATTATTCAGAAAATTGCAATTTTATACTCAGATAAAATTCGGAAATATCGTATAAAAAGATTTTCATTCTAACTCCCCTGACTGTTGCTGATTGTGTCCCCCTGGTAATGAACTTATGCCTACATCTTCACGTGTTCCTGGTGATTACCCGAATGCTTCCACTATCACTGCGTGCGGTTTCCCGTCATAGCAAACAAAGCCTGACCCCATTGCTGCTGCTGCTTCGACTGTGTGCCACGTGATTAATAATAAGCGGCGCCGCCCTCAGGATGGTGATGAATTAGTTGTGTCTTCCCCCGAGCCATGTTTGTCTGTCGCTCCTCCAGTGCTACGAAATAGCTCTGGCGAGGTGGAGATTTGCGAGACAGCCTCTGGTATTCCCACTGCTATATGAATGCGTGGTGTCTGTTCTTTCGGACATGACAGAGCAGAAAGCACGCATTCATATAACTGATTCGCCTTGATGGGCAACGAATCCACTGTCTTCAGCACGGATTCGCAATTACGTCCTACATCCTGCAGGAATCTCCGAGTAGCGAGCATGGAGGACATGGACAGGGTCTGTGGATATATGGTGTTGGGTGGGAGTGTGAATCGGCCGAGAGTCTTACCCAGATAGTCCTCCCAGTTGCGATAAACACTGTGTCGGGTAGCGCAGTGGTTAACACAACTCCCACTAAGCAGGAGATCCTCGGTTCGAACACCAATCCAACACACATTTTCACTCATCGCCGCTGATTCCGCATAAAATCCCTATGCAGCTGACATGACTAGTCCCATCTCTTTTCTTTACTTTCTCCCTCGTTCACTTTCCCGCTACATATTCCTGCTGATGCAGGCGTGGCTCCTATGGAACCTATCTGTGTGTCGGAATTGTCTCCATCGCAGCCTCCACCACACGTACAACTGATAATACCACAATGCCCTCCAGTTCTTCTGTCTGCTCTCAACGACGGGGATCGTGATATGCCGCCCACTGCGACCCCCGCTGCAGAAATTGTTACCCCAGAGTTGGTTCCTGCTGACTGTGGGATTCACTCTGATTGGCCTCCAATAAGGAGATGCCTTTACAGAGACAGGCCTCTGGCCCAGTGAAGTTACAGGCTGAAATGTAAGTGGTACAAGATTCGCCTACGCCACCGATTGCAGAGGCTGTTATGCCTCGCAAAAGGTTAAACAAAGTGTACAACCGGAACGTGCGGCGATGCGAAAAAGAACCAAGAGTACTAGCCCACGTTGTCGGTCTTCGTGATGGACTATGTGAAGTGTTGGCAGAAGAGCCTACATCGTGTTGCTAGAGGAGGCCGAAATGCATGCTTTTAAGCTCACGCAGACTGGCGTGAGGTCTGGAACAGTTAAGGGAATTAATAGTAGCAAATAAAGTGCGAAGATCTTGGAATACTTAACTTTAATCCATAATTGGAGAACATCCCTCTTGACGGTACATGTTTTATAATTTAAATATCTATTGATAATGGCTCTCATTTGCCGAGACGATAGTTAGCATAGCCTTCAGCTACGACATTTGCTACGACCTAGTAGCAAATGTCGTAGCTGAAGGCTATGCTAACTATCGTCTCGGCAAATGAGAGCGTAATTGTCAGTGTAGCATCGCTAGCAAAGTCGTCTGTACAACTGGGCGAGTGCTAGGACGTCTCAGTAGACCTGCCGTGTGGCGGCGCTCGGTCTGCAATCACTGACAGTGGCGACACGCGGGTCCGACGTATACTAACGGACCGCGGCCGATTTAAAGGCTACCACCTAGAAAGGGTGGTGTCTGGCGGTGACACCACACTATGATATGTGACTGGTGGAATACTCATGCTACTATGTTGTCTTTCCTGTGCTTTTTTCTGTTTATTTGTGGCACAAGCATATACATTTGTCACACTAAATGTTAACCGAGCAGTATCATGGCTGCGCCTAGCTTCACTGCGTCAGTTGTGTCTGACTATGTGCAGATGTAGTGCTCCTCCAAGAAGTTTTATTTCCCAATTTCTCTCTTCCTCATTTTGCACTGTTTTTAATGTGGCGCCCGAATTTTCGACGGGAACTGCCTATTCTTTTGGAACGGCATTCCCGTTGCTGAGGTTCTTGAACCTGGCAGAGGGACCGGCTGTAGACTTTTTGGCCTCGGTTTGTTTGTCCTATATGCTCCGTCTGGTTCTGGTCACACAATAGAACATTTGGGTTTTTATAAAGAGGAGATTGTTTATCTTTTACGTAGGAGTCCTCGGGCTCTACTGCCGGGTGGCGATTTCAACTGTGTTCGGCGTCCTGTTGATTAGTCTCCCATTTTTAATTTTTGTCGGGATTTAAACGAGTCGATATGCTCGATGCACTTGAAAGATGTTGGGTAGCGTAAACATCCGGCATTGTCGAAATTTAAGAATTTTATTGTGACTTCTGTTAGAAGGATTGAACAATCCTACTTACCGGATTAGATGCGCGATCGCATTCTTGGAGTCTGTCATCCCTGCTAGCTTTTCTGATCACTGTGCTCTAGGGCCACTGTCCTACTTGATCGGCAACCGGTGGAACTATCCCATTCCCCGGCGATATTAAATGCCGCTCACTTGGCAGATCCTTCTCTCGACGATGTGATACATGATGTGTGGACGCGAAGTGTTCGATTCACTGGGAGATACTCCATTATTATGGAATAGTGCACTGCGCTGCCTAGACCGAAGCTTCGACAAAATTTGATCACTTATTATGCTGCTAGGGGGAAGGTTTTTCTGAAACCGCATAAATTTTATTATTCTCTCTTTCGAGACTTGTATGACGATGCGGATGGTGCTGCCCCCTCCCCCCCCCCCCCCCTCCCGTGGATTGTAGGTGTATGATGTATTACAGCAAAGTTCTTGCAGTTGATGCGGCAACAGGTGTTCTTCGACATCAGGCTCGCCGTCGCCGGTGTTGCATTACTTCTGTTACAGCAGCTGACGGCCGTTAGTTGAGAGCGCTTGTTGACGCAGTTCTCGACTTACATCAGTAGTATGTGGATTTTCACGACATGGCTACAGCTAGCGACTTTCCTTCCGAACCGGCTACTGGGACCCTAGGTAGGCTACTCACTTCTGTCCAAACACCGAATTCTTAGCCGCCTTTCAACCAGATATCGTACATGACATTTCTATGACTTCCCGTTCTCACAGATCGCCACGTATGGATGGGTTCCCCAAGGAAATTTATGTGCGTTTTTAGCCCCTCTTCGGTGTCACATTTAAGGGCATGTTTAAAGAGGTGACAAGGAGCAAGCTGTGTCCGCTCTATTCAAGATGGAGACACCTAAAAGTGCTGGTAGTAACACTGTTGATAATTTTCGTCGTTTCACGTTAGTTTTCAGATCGGTAAATCGGATACTGTACGCCTTGCTGGCGACTGTCGTTGGCAAGTATCAGAACTGTCTTCCTGGTAGCTCTATTCTTACCCCTATGGCCGAAAATCGTGATGTGGTTTCCGTTGCTGCCGATATTCCTGTCCATTGTGCCCTTACCTTTTTGTATTTTAATATGGTTTTAGTTTTTGCAAATCATGAATTTCAGCTTCGGAGTTTGTAGATGGTCGGATTTACTGTTGACGCTCGAGGAGTGTTGTCGAACATGTTTAAGGGCATTGTAACTTCGACAGTTGTAAATGGGAAACCCCAGTTACCATCCGTCGGCGTGTGCCGCAGGGATGTGAACTCTCTGTGTGTTTATCTTTCGCTGCCTCGGAAGCTTGTGTCCCAGCTTCAGGGTTGGACGCTTTCTGGAAATATCCTCGCTATTCACACGTATGCTGATCATGTGATGGTTTTACTCTGTCGACGTGCAGAAATATCATGGCTGAAGGCGCTCATCGTAGATTATTGCTGTGTCTATTATTGAAGTGTCGGGAGAGCCACTTAGCTAGGGCAAAAGCGAACTTCTTAATTTACGGCGTTTCGATGGAGTAGCAATGACGTGAGCTACTGCTGTGGATCGATATACGTCACTAGGAATTGTTATTGATGGTTGTCTGCTCCAAATGACGACCCTCAATTGGATGGCGGTTATTGATAAGATCCGTCTTACCCCTTTTCAGAAGGTACGAATTTTGCATACGTATGTGTTATGCGAGGGATATTACATTCCATAGCTTTTCCCGCTGCCCTCCGTGACGGCTAAGCTGTTGCCCAGTTGTTTTCTATGGAAGCGTCATATCTTCAGGTTGCGATACGAGACTGTGACGGAGCCACGTTTCCTCGACGGACTGTGCCTTTCTGACACTGAGAGGAAGGTATCTGTCTTATATCTTCAGCACACCATTTTGATGATCACTTCCTGTCTCAGCTGCACACCTGAGTGTACTCTTAATTCCCTGGTTGACTTTGGTCCTCTGAATTTTAATATGAGACACATTCAAGAGTTGTACCTAGGCGTGGGCTACTTGGGGCCTGACGTATTGCAGCGGCCGTTGCTCACGACAAACTTTCCATTGATCCGCTGGGAAGGGATTCCCTGCCCCAACCCCGTTGAACAATTATCACTACGAATACCCTGGATAACTGGGTAGACAAACAACTCCTTCCCCGTCCTGTCAACAACATCAGTCTCCTCTGGCCAGCAATCTGATTTCCAACAATGAGTATTTATAGTGTATCGGGGTTAGTGATACAGACAAATGCAGTAGGTGTGAGTCGCTAGACACGCTGCAGCACCGGTTTACTTGTCGTGGTCACCAGACAGACTGGTCCTGTCACAGGAAGCAACTGACTTTGCTCACTTGGTCTGTTGAAGCAGCAGATTCCTCTAATTCAGCGGCCGACTACTTCTTTTTTCTGAAGGCAAAGTCTAATATGATCATATTGTTGGACACTTTGTACGTATTCTAGTTGCTGGTGAGGATGGTCGTGATCATTTGGCGTTTCGCCAGTTTATGCCTACGGCTTACTGGTCCTTCTTACAGCTGCCCCTGTTTTGAAGACTCCTCGCCGGCATGCTGAATCTTACTTTTCGAAGGCAGGGCGTTGGATAGTTCCGGCACCAGCTGCTGCTCTTATTGTCCTTTTGTTTTCTGATCTCTGTCCTTCATCTGTAGTCCTTCTTTCTTCCCTGTTGGTATTGTTTTTGGAAAATGAAAAATAAAAGAAGATGATGATGACATTTATGAGAGCGGCTCAGGGACGGAGGATAGGAGGGATCGTGGCCAGGTCTCGGGATTTGACCCCCGCCACCTTGTCTCCACCAGCCCGAAAGCGACTGTGACCATTATTGATTTTGTAGAATATATTTCCTATTTTCACGAATATCCAGATACTTTTGTTCTCCTTTTTCTAATTAATTTCATTTTCACGCATGTAAACTATGTCATACTAATGTTTATTATCATTATTTTTTTAAAAAGTAAGAAGAAGAGTGGTAGAGCCTATGGCTGGAGGCAGAAAGGTTGTGGGATCGAATCTCGGTTGAGTCACTTTTTTACTCTGCCTTTTAGCCTATTGTTTATCTCTCAATGGAGTGGAGATTCGCCAGAAACGAAACGTGCCTAGGTTTCCACATTACACTTTCCATGGTTGGCTAACTGGTTAGCGACATGCAAGTCATGTAAGTGACATCCAACTGATTGCAAATGTCTCAGAACAGCTGCATAGTGAAAAAACATGCAAAATGAAAACCTGTGGTTTTCAGTTATTTATGCATAAAGTGAAACGTACTTTTTGCGTTCATTGAGTCAAACATCGATGCGAACACGATTCCTTCATTAGTTGGGCGAAAGACATTATTGTTTTGTTTGGCCACTTTCAAACTATACAGAATACTGGTAAACGAATCTCCACTCGTGAAAAAGAGATTTAGGCCTTTTCAAGATCATAAAGACATAGGCTCGATCTTCTTGAATGGGATCTAGAAATTTCTTCCAGATAAATTCAGAAGATTTCGAAATACTTCTACAGGACGCATTTCGAAATAGTGAGTGTAACCATAATATTGTGGCGCCTCGGGATCGGCTTGTGGCGGTCCGAAGCCGGTCGTGTGAAGGTGACGTGGTTTACAACTGAGGCGGTGTTTTCAACCTCCGCTATTAGGAATTTCCTCGAAGAAAATGGTCTATTGACACGCAGTCAACACGGATTTAGAAAACATCGTTCTTGTGAAACACAACTAGCTCTTTACTCGCACGAAGTATTGAGTGCTTTTGGCAAGGGATTTCAAATTGATTCCGTATTTATGGTTGGAAGGCTTATAACACTATACCACGCAAAAATTTTGTAGTTAAATTGCTTGCTTATGGAATATTGTCCCAGTTTTGAGAATGAATGCGTGATTTCCTGTCAGAGAGATCTCATTTCGTAGTAATTGACGGAAAGTCCTGGAGTGAAGCAGAAATGATTTCTGGAGTTCCCCAAGGTAGTGTTATAGGCCCTTTGCTGTTCCTTATCTATATAAACGATTTGGGAGACAAGCTGAGCAGCCGTCTCAGGTTGTTTGCAGATGACGCTGCCGTGTATCGACTAGTAAAGTCATCAGAATATCAAAACAAATTGAAAACGATATAGAAAAGATACATGCATGGTGTGAAAGTTGGCAGTTGACCCTAAATAACGACATGTGTGACGCCATCCACGTGAGTGCTAAAAGAAATCTGTTAAACCTTTGTTACACGATAAATCAGTCAAATCTAAATCCCATAAATTCAACTAAACAACTAGGAATTATCATTACGAACAACTTAAATTCGAAGGAACACATAGAAAATCTTGTAGGGAAAGCTAACCAAACACTGCGTTTTATTGACAAGACATTAAGAAAATGAAACAGATCTACTAAGGAGATTGCCTACACTACGCTTGTTCATCCTCTTTTAGAATACTGCTGCATGGTGTGGGATCCTTATCAGATTGGAATGACAGAGTACATCGAAAAAGTTTAAAGAAGGGCAGCACGTTTTGTGTTATCGCAAAATGGGGGAGAGAGTGCCACTGAAATGATACACGATTTGGGATGGACAACATTAAAGCAAAGGCGTTTTTCGTTGAGGAGGTATCTTCTCACGAAATTCCAATCACCAACTTTCTCTTCCGAATACAAGAATATTTTTTGACGCCGACTTACACAGGGAGAAACGATCACCATGGTAAAATAAGGAAAATCAGAGCTCGCACGGAATGTTATTGGTGTTCGTTCTTTCCGCGCTCTATACGAGATTGGAATAATAGAGAATTGTGAAGGTGGTTCGATGAATCCTCTGCCAGGCACTTAAATGTGATTTGCAGAGTATCCATGTAGATGTAGATGTAGATGTAGAAGGGAACAAAGGGGTAAGGAAATATGAGGAGGGAAGGCGAAAGGAGCAGCCCTGTTGAAGTGGGGTGGAATAGTAGTTGGTATGAGGACTAATTACACGAATTGTTACATTTGTAACGCCGGAAATGCATATACTCCTATTTCCATCTATTGTACTATTATTTTTTTTCCTTGTTTTGTTACCTCAAGATATGACATTTCTGTCTCTTTATATATTGTAATTGTTTTACTGTTTGTATATATATATTTATGCACTCATGTCGATGTATAATTGGTTTGTTTCGTAAATATTATTTGTATTTTTACGCTGGGTCTTGCCTAGGGAAAACTGCTATCGAACGATTACGTCGATAGGTCGTGTGACGAATCAAAGTGTGTAGGATCTTTGGTAGTGTTAACTCTGCCGCGTGGAGCGCGGGCAGAACTGAGAGAGTCTGGCGGGAGTAGCGAGTGGAGCAGGTGTTGTGTGACGCTCCCGCGAGTTGCCGCGCTTTCGGGGTTTGGCAGCATGTAATTGCGCTCGACTCGCGATGATAGTTTCTGACATGGTGTCGCGGTCGGGAAGCATTAGCTGGCGCACATCAAGAGCCCGTTTTCGCCTGGTGACCGTGTCGAGAAGAAGGCGCGCCAACATCCAGCTTCTGCAACAGCGACGGCCGACAATGAGTGACTGTCGCCACCTCCTCGATCGACGGCTTCAAACCTTCAATCAACCAACAAGGAAGACTAAAAGCACGTAAAGTTTCAGAACTGTATGGCAGACCTCAGCTTTTCAAATTGTTCCATTTGCCTCGCAAAATTACAGCAACTTAGCATGAACCTTTGTTGCTCATTGTCCCAATTGCATTGCCAAGCAGGGTCCCTTCCTTTTCCGAAATGAACCCGAGTGTCGTTGAAATTCAAACGCCAGCATTAAAATAATATAATTAGATTTCACTGCTTTAATTTCAAAGTTCAGTAGCTGGCTACAATATTTAGGTTACACGAGCACAAATTTAGAGTGCGAGTTTTGCTAGCATATTTTAGCTTACCTGTGACTGCAGCTCAGCTTGGTACGTACTAAATTTTACTATTGTTAATAGTTCAGAATCATTTAATTCAAGTTCAAAGTTAAATCTCTTGTTTCTAAATTGCGTAGAGTCAAGTTGCTTTTGAAATGATTGTTGAGGTAGTCCAAGACTAACCGTATTTTACTGGATTTCGATGTGCTTCAGAAAGAAAGCTCACTATTAACTTCAGTCACTAAATTAACTTTCGATTTTCCGGTTTTATTAATTCTTTTGCTAAATTAAGTCAGAGTGTAGCGAAATTTATTACTTCTGACAAACTTTCAGTTTTCACACTACACGTGTCAACCTTCAGTTGCCACGCTTCTAGTGTTAATTATATGTGTAATAACCTTTCTTTTTCAGTTACTATAGTAATTGTCCTTAGGACTGGCGACCGTGATTTCCCCCAAATCTCAAATATCTAATTACCGCTAGTTAATTGTTAACGTAACGGCCGCACATTTACTTTCTTTATTAACTTTACCCCTTTTCAAAATTGATTTGCACCAGTTTCATTTGCATTTTTCCTTTCATTAAGATGTAACCATTTCCTCCCTCTTTACCGATAGATTAACTTCGGTGACGATTGCTTTTCCCAAATTTCCATTAGGTACACGCGGTTTAATTTTTCACTGTCTTTAAGGTCGATAAGTGAGGGGGGAGGTTACACGTGGCGACCTCGTGACAGGACAATCTTCAAATTTGAGGTTGTTCTGGACACGAATTTTGCATTGTGCAAATCTCGTAACAAAGTACTGCTTACGAAATGGTCGATACGTCAGCGAGAATATTTGTGTGAGGAATCCTAATTAGATTTGAGATTTGGCATTTATATTGAAAATTATTAAAATGAGTGAAGGCAACAATTGCCAAAATTTGGTAGACTTGGATGCGGAACAATCGGTCGAACAGTGGGAAACGCGCACCGCGGTACCCATTGTTCAGGGGCAGGCGGCTAGCATGAAAGACGCGACCGGCGAAACGCAACAAAGAGCAGAAATGGAATTCCAAACTTTAGAAAATGTTTCGGAATCAGAAGTGAAAATCAAATCTGAATCCCTTGATGACGAATACGGGGGGACAATTAAAGAGGAAGCCGCTACGGAAGTAAAACCGGTAGTTTCCGGGAATTTAACTGATTTATTGAACGTTTTGATTAACGAAATCAAGAGTCAATCGGTCAAGCAAGAAGCTCAGTCTGAAAAATTTGAACGGATGCTAGACAATCAGAACAAAGCTATTAACGTTGTTAACAACAATGTTGGAGTTGTTAACGCAAAAGTTGATAAAATCAAAGAAGATATTGTTGTAATTAATACCGAAATCGGTAATCTTAAACAGGAAATGATAGGCGTTCAGGCGGAAATTGCGAGCATAAATACTCGTTTTAATTCTGAAATTAGCAGAATCGAGAAAAGTGTAGGAGAATCAGTTGTTCCGATCATCGAGAATAAGGTGACGGAACAAATTCAATTAGTGAAAAAAGAGGATCAAAAGAAGGTGGAAACTTTAAAGGCTTTAGTATCCGAAGTAGATACCAAAGTGACGAAGCAGGCTAATACCTGCGAAGAGAAAAAGAGGGAAGTGGAAACGCTTGCGACAACCACTTGCCAAGTGATTACGAGGGTGTCGGAATTAGAAAGAAAACTTGACGAAAAACAGAGCTATGTGCCAATCTGTGCACATAGTTCGGAGTTGTTGACGAAAGAGGAGCGGTTCGACCCCTTGAAAAAAGGCGGTATACACCCGACGGATTTCATTAAAAATTGTGAAAGAGTTTTACCCAGATCATGGACTGATGAGAGAAAAATTAATGCGATTATTGATGTGTTGGCTGGTGATGCCAAGCGTTGGGGCTTAAACCTCAACATTACGAACCTGACTTTTGACGAATTTAAAAATTTGTTTCTGGCTGAATACTGGTCAGAGCAAAAACAGCAAAGTGTCTGGCGCGAATTTGTCGTATCGAGGCCTTTCGATGCGAATTCGCGCGGTTCGATGAAGGAGTTTTGTGAGGGCTGGATCCGCAAGTTGGAATATTTGCGTGACCGCCGCTCGGAATCCGAAATAGTCTGGGAACTCTACAAGAAGCTTCCAGATGATACAAAACGATACGTAGGAAGCAATTACAGGACAATCAATGATTTCCTGGAAAGAGTGGAGGACGAGGACAATTGGCGCAATAATCGCGACAGTGGCAGAGGCCGTGGTAACAACAACGGGTACCACAGCAACCACAACAACGATAACCACGGGAATAATGCATACCGCAACCATGGCAGCAATAACAATAATGGTTCGGACCGTAATAACAATCGGTACAATGCAAATAATAACAGGAATGACGGAAACCAGTATCATACTAACGTGATACGGGCTTCACAGAATAGTAATAACGCCAGAGGGTGTGATCAGCCGCCTCAGCAGCATCCGGGGAGCGTATCTGCTGGGACGAGACAGGGAAACCATTAGCCGCGCCGGTGAGGGGCCGACCGGGCGTGGAGAAATTTTGGCGGCCCAATAGCAGGAGAAAACCCAGGTGTCGTCGGTATGAAAATTCCGTGTGGAATAATCAACGGCGGGAGAGTGTGCCAGTGTTAAGAGAAAGGAGTGCGCCCACAAGTAGTAGATCAGCTGTATACACGGCAGTAGAAGGTACATTCACTGTCAGTGAGAACAATTTAAGTAGTGTTCCGGAAATCGATTATAAGGTGCCAGCTGTAATACCCACAGCGGAACTGGAGATTGAGTTTAAGAATGATTCGCAATTGTTGAGAGAAGATCAGATGTCGGATAAAACGTCCGTCATCGAGCGAGGGGATGCAGAGAGGGATGAGGTCTGGTTAAGGCAGTTCGGTCGCTTATACGACGAACTAAGAGATTATAGGGGTCTGTATGGGAGAAGTGTTTATGGGGAGCGCGTGCAGTATTTGCCGCGTCTCGTCCCACAGGAAGATAGTATTTGTGAAGTGATTGAAAGTTCTGGCCCTAACCGGCAGACTTTACCAGAAATAGTTGATGTTAATGGGGAGCACGAGCAAGATTCGTCGTGTTTCGTCCCGCAGGAGTTAGATGTTGAAGGAGTAACGGAAAGTTCTGGCCCTAACCGGCAGACTTTACCGAAAGTTATAGTGGTAGAAGTAGCCGACCCATCCGACGCAAACCTCCAGTTTAAACATTGCGAGAGTATTAAGGGGAAAGATTACGAAAATTTTAGTGATAGCCGGACACAATTGGTAGAAAAGCACATAGATTTCAGCGTGTATGAGGTTAGAGCTGACGTTATGCGGTCAGACGGTAGCAGTGTGGGTTGCGCAGATCCAGAGGAAGTAATTTCAGATGCGACTGGGCACATTCCTCCAGGTAGATTGGCAGATGAGATCAATCTGATTAAAGAGGAATCAACGAAGGTGACAATTAGTGAATTGATAGCAAAGCAACACTCACTAGTTGACGAGTTACAGGAAAAGGTTTCGGTATTGGAGGCGAAGCTAGAGACTAAGCCTCAGGACAAACGTGTTGAAATTAAAACTGTATGTGAACAGAGGCTGAAAAAGCCGCCAGATAAACCGGATTTGGGATCAAAGCCGGATGGTTTTTTCTGGAATGACCTGGATATAGACGAGGATTTACTGTGGGAAAATAAAGAAACAGTCGAGGACAAGTGTAGACAGATAGTAGTGTCTGTTAATATGCACGACCTACAACTAAACGGGTTGATTGACACCGGTGCAGAATTGAGTGCTGTATCTGGGAAAATATTTGAGTTACTGAAAGACAGACCTGGCATCGTAGTTATGCCAGTAACAGGAGTGAAAATTATCGGTGCTACTGGGAAGGCCAGTAAACCGGTCACAAAACAGATTTTTGTCAGCTTCGAGATATGTGGGGCACGATTTGAACAAGAGTTTGTCGTCGTGCCAGACTTAACTACGGATGTAATTATCGGGTTAGATTGGCTGTTAAAGTACTGTGCAGTGATTAACTGCGAAAGCAAAACTTTGACATGTGTGTCACTAGATAAAACAATGGTAGTTGGTTTTGACGAGGCAGGAGACGGTGTGCATAGGCAATACCAGCCTATACACATTGTTAACTGGCCGGATAACATTGACGTAGGAATGAGTTTAAACTGCCGTAACATGAGGAATTTCGGCATTGACAAAAGTGTAGAAAGTGAATTGGAAGAGATAATCAAATTCCCTCCACGGATTAACATTAGTATTGGTGTGAAAAAGGATCGTTTGCGAGAAGTAATGAAGCTAAAAGCCGATGCTCGCATACGTCGTCATGACACTAAAGCGCGTTTTGATTAATCAATTTAATTTTAATCAATTTAATCATGATCTAATCAACTGAAAAATCCAAGCTGCTAATTTAAGTTTTCAGCTGAGTCACAGTAGATTAAGCAACGTAAATATGATTTTGTAACTAGCTGTAAGATTTCATGAATATGTGTTTTACTAGTCATTGCCGATGTACTTAGACGCTGTTTTAAGTTTCAGGCTAGTACATGCGTGTGATGATGGACAGTGTTGAGTTATCCACTGTGATAGTATTAAGGGACTCCATGAGATTACTCGGGAGTGAGTTTTTCCTAAAGAATTCAGTGAAACGGACGTTCTGGAAACGCCGTCACAAGGGCGAGTGAGATCAAGCGTGCCGCACACGCGGGCGCAACAATACTGGTGAGGCGAGCCGCTGTCGGCTCTTGTGCCGCTGTTGGCTCTTGGGCCGCTGTCGGCATTCTTTGTACTTGCGAGTACGGAAGGCGGAATTGCTTTTCTTCCTGGACAGCTGAAAGAATTCTACTGTCAATATTTATGTTTTTTTTCGATCTGATGTGTGTTATTTTCTTGTTTAGCGTTTAATGGACTCCCATGACGAGAATATTAATTACGAAAAGGTTATATAAAAAGTGTAGTCTATTTAATTATTTATTTGCGTATTTTGATCTACCTGTTTTTATGACCATGCACTCTAATTAATTTTGCAAATAGTGTTCCATTTCTTATAGTGTTACGAATTTTAATGATTTTGGAATAGCTAAACCATTTTCTATATCTTCTATGTATTTTAATATGTTGTCAACCTGTTTTATTTTGTGCAAGATGACAGAGTGGAATAAGATTAGGAGTGTCCCCACTCAATTATTATGGTCTAAAAATTGATTTATGATTAATTAGACGAATGCTAAATTTTGTTGATGTTTTGAGCATATGCATTTCCGCTGTTTCTTTTTTGGGACATTTTCTGAGTCTGTTTACGTTACACGAACATCCTCAGACAATGTGGGGCACGTGTAACGCCGGAAATGCATATACTCCTATTTCCATCTATTGTACTATTATTTTTTTTCCTTGTTTTGTTACCTCAAGATATGACATTTCTGTCTCTTTATATATTGTAATTGTTTTACTGTTTGTATATATATATTTATGCACTCATGTCGATGTATAATTGGTTTGTTTCGTAAATATTATTTGTATTTTTACGCTGGGTCTTGCCTAGGGAAAACTGCTATCGAACGATTACGTCGATAGGTCGTGTGACGAATCAAAGTGTGTAGGATCTTTGGTAGTGTTAACTCTGCCGCGTGGAGCGCGGGCAGAACTGAGAGAGTCTGGCGGGAGTAGCGAGTGGAGCAGGTGTTGTGTGACGCTCCCGCGAGTTGCCGCGCTTTCGGGGTTTGGCAGCATGTAATTGCGCTCGACTCGCGATGATAGTTTCTGACATGGTGTCGCGGACGGGAAGCATTAGCTGGCGCACATCAAGAGCCCGTTTTCGCCTGGTGACCGTGTCGAGAAGAAGGCGCGCCAACATCCAGCTTCTGCAACAGCGACGGCCGACAATGAGTGACTGTCGCCACCTCCTCGATCGACGGCTTCAAACCTTCAATCAACCAACAAGGAAGACTAAAAGCACGTAAAGTTTCAGAACTGTATGGCAGACCTCAGCTTTTCAAATTGTTCCATTTGCCTCGCAAAATTACAGCAACTTAGCATGAACCTTTGTTGCTCATTGTCCCAATTGCATTGCCAAGCAGGGTCCCTTCCTTTTCCGAAATGAACCCGAGTGTCGTTGAAATTCAAACGCCAGCATTAAAATAATATAATTAGATTTCACTGCTTTAATTTCAAAGTTCAGTAGCTGGCTACAATATTTAGGTTACACGAGCACAAATTTAGAGTGCGAGTTTTGTTAGCATATTTTAGCTTACCTGTGACTGCAGCTCAGCTTGGTACGTACTAAATTTTACTATTGTTAATAGTTCAGAATCATTTAATTCAAGTTCAAAGTTAAATCTCTTGTTTCTAAATTGCGTGGAGTCAAGTTGCTTTTGAAATGATTGTTGAGGTAGTCCAAGACTAACCGTATTTTACTGGATTTCGATGTGCTTCAGAAAGAAAGCTCACTATTAACTTCAGTCACTAAATTAACTTTCGATTTTCCGGTTTTATTAATTCTTTTGCTAAATTAAGTCAGAGTGTAGCGAAATTTATTACTTCTGACAAACTTTCAGTTTTCACACTACACGTGTCAACCTTCAGTTGCCACGCTTCTAGTGTTAATTATATGTGTAATAACCTTTCTTTTTCAGTTACTATAGTAATTGTCCTTAGGACTGGCGACCGTGATTTCCCCCAAATCTCAAATATCTAATTACCGCTAGTTAATTGTTAACGTAACGGCCGCACATTTACTTTCTTTATTAACTTTACCCCTTTTCGAAATTGATTTGCACCAGTTTCATTTGCATTTTTCCTTTCATTAAGATGTAACCATTTCCTCCCTCTTTACCGATAGATTAACTTCGGTGACGATTGCTTTTCCCAAATTTCCATTAGGTACACGCGGTTTAATTTTTCACTGTCTTTAAGGTCGATAAGTGAGGGGGGAGGTTACACATTGTGTTGTAGAGGGAGACGGTTGAAATTTCATTAGGAGGGGATCTGAAGCGTGTGGAAGTGTTGAGTTGGGGGAACGTGTCGGTGTTGTGGCGGCAGCGTACCAGGATTGGAAGTTAAAGGGGAGACAGATTACTGCAGTCGAGTTTGCCGACCATCTAGGTCCTTCGGAGGCACTCAGTCTGAGTGAGGAGAGTTGGTTATTTAATGAAGTGGTAAAAAATTCACCTCGGGGGTAAGGTATACGGATGCGGAAAGCGAGGTGGAGTGCATAGCTTCGAAGGATTTGGAGGGACTGAAAGAAAATTGGGGCGGATAGTCAAGCAACATTTGCACAGGAAAGGACAAGTTGCATCACGATTTTGTAAATGTAGAAGATGTTGGAGAGATGTTATCGAGAACTTCGGTGAGTTAGTAGCTTTGATCTCTTTTGGGCTTTATCTTGGACAGTTATCAGGTGGAGTTTCCCCGTTAGTTGTCGGCCGTGTGTTAGCTACAGATACATAAGTATGTTTGTGTCTAACTAATTGGTATTCAGATATTACAAAGCCATGAAATCCTATTAGTACCAAACGCTAATGTGAAGTAACGGTAAGGTGAAGTGAATGCGTAATTTCCACATACTGCTTAGTCTCCAGCGCATTTATGCCAGTGATAACGCTAGTGAGCGAAACGCAGTCTCCTTCCCTCATGAAAGTAAAGTTCTCGTGTCTTCTTTTCATTGTGGGGAGAGGAGTAACGAGATTCCATGCATGCGGAATGAAGCGTGGGCACAGGTGGCGCGCAGCTGACGTCTATCTCCGGCGCATCTCCTCCCCACCTGCCTTCCTTAAAGAGTAAGGCCACACCGCCACGCCACCGCCCTCTGTCGCCGGAGACAAGTTTTCACACCTAGTGCAGTGATCAACAGCCAGTGTTGTTAGACCTCACTGTGTACCGGCTGTGTTGAAGTACTTCCAGGAAACCCGGCCATTGAGTACAGGATATTTCAGGAGATATTGAATACTCTCCAGGACGCTTTTTTTGGACTGTCTCGATTTCAGACCTTCATGAAAGCGTATATCTGCTCTTCAAATAGTACGAACATAGAAGTGTTCAATTACGTGCATGCGCTTATTATGCGAGCAGGCAAGTCTGAAGAGATTGCTAACGTTAATACTGTTGTCTGAATCAAAAACACTGTAGTTGGAAGCTGACTATTTGTGGACATGAAAGTGCTTTTACAGTGCTGCAATCTTTAAAACGATGAATACGATGAAATTAAAAATTGCCTTTTGTTGAGATTTATTCTTGTCACAGATATCCTCAGTCTCCCTCATTAATGCGGTGAAGAGTGAACAAAACAGTTGTACATGCGACAAGCATAAGATCTCGCCTGCTTTCATATAATACCTCTGTGTAATACTTACATCGCCTCTGTTAAAGTATGTGTTACGGAAACCCACGTAGTTTACATGGGGAGGGAGAGGGTTAAAGCCGAATGCCACCATAGTGTAATTGTTAATCTTTTCTCAGTCTTGTGTGTCTGGGTACCCTGAACTCACCCAAATACCCTGCATTTCACGGAGCATTTTCCCTAATTTCATGTATTGTCTGTCAATCTGATTAATTAGGCAAGATTTTTTCGCGATTTTACATATTTCGTCGTATTTCCCTCAATTTTATGTTTTTCGCATCAATTTGTCGGAGTTAGACCTGGTTTTTCTCGATTTTTACCGATTCTTTGATATTTCTTCACTTTTTTTATTTTTCCGTATGTATATTGCCATATTGCCGATATATCCATCTTTTATTTAATTTTGTATAAGGATATTTGAATATCCTATACACAAGCCTACTAAAAATCCCAAAATTCCCCTCTTCCCGATGATCTATGTACATGCATTTTGGATAGGAAGATCATGAAAAATATAGTAGAACACGCCTCTTACATAGATGAAACTCAACGAGTGGGGCAGATTGGAAACTTGTAGTCTGGAAACAAATCCGTGTACCGCTACGACACATCAGAGAGCTTGGGTGCAACTGATGCAGCGATGCATTGATGGAAACTCAAAATCCTGCACAGTTCTACACGTACATCTGAATTCCACTCTAACGTGTAGGGACCTGCAACAGGGAGTTGACATGTGTACAGAGTTGATTTCTGCTCCTGCACTGATATATTTTTCCTGTAAGTATATCTTCTTATTGTTTACCAGACGAGCTTCGCTACTTTTGTTTACACCTTCCACCTTTGATGCATCCCCACAACCATGTCAGGACATTTACAACCTGTAGATTTCGGATATTTTTTTAACCTAGTAATAAGTTATTCCTTATCTGACATTGTGTTCGAGTGCACTTAGCATCCTGGAAAGTGAGAGTTTCCCTTCTCCGCATCTACAGAGTGCGCATCCCTAACATCGTAATGAAGTGCAGTAAATTCATGTGGGCTGGGGGTACCCAGACGCTCACGACCGAGAAAGGCTTAATAATTATGCTCTGGCTGCATTCAGTTTTAACCCTCCCCCTCCCTCTGTAAACTAAAATAGGTTTTTGTAACACTTTCTTCAACAGAGGAGATGTAAGTTTTACACAGAAGTACTATATTAAAGCTCGCAAAACATGTGTGTCCTAATCCACAATTATATTCTCACCCACCTAGTCATATATAGATATTACCGAATTACATTTGGTTCTCACAAGCAATATTATTCCTTAACTACTAAGGAAAAGAACCATGCGTTTATTCCCTAGAGCTATAGGGGAGTGGACCGATGTCACATATATCATCCTTAATAGTGTGATGACGGTATACTCGAGAGATGTGATGTTAGGACGAAATTGCTGTATTATCCTATACGTGAGCAAAATTACCTAACATCAGATTACGACTTCTTTGTGGGAGAGGAATGCTACCGGATCCATGGCGATGCTACTGAAAACAGCTATAAGACTGTAACATCTCCTTTGGTTACTGATCGTGGTGCTTACTCCCTCGAAAGAAGTTGCTGCTTCTTCGTGTTCATTTACGTGCTGCAGGGCGTGGGTGGTACCTCACTGTATCAACTATCGAAAATATTCATCTCCGTTTTTCCTCGCTTTTTTTCTTAGTGAGACAGAGCTGCATCTGTCAACCCCGATACTACTACTAATGATAAGCATGACTGATGCAGCAAATGTGATTGAGGAACTTACATTTCCAGCTTAAAAAGTATAAAATACGCTAATTTCGTAAACAACAGAGCAGCAGCCTCCAGACTTTGTTCTGGTTGGTTTATGCAGCTCCAGCTGTGGATATATACTGATGATGGCTTCCTATGGCAGCAGAATAGTGTATAAGGAAGTAGTTTTACCATTTTAATGTTTGTCGTTATAGTGATTGGGCTAGGAAACTTGCAGAGTGGTTGTATGTCTGATGTTGGACAAATACAGGGTGTTACAAAAAGGTACGGCCAAACTTTCAGGAAACATTCCTCACACACAAAGAAAGAAAATATGTTATGTGGACATGTGTCCTGAAACGCTTACTTTCCATGTTAGAGCTCATTTTATTACTTCTCTTCAAATCACATTAATCATGGAATGGAAACACATAGCAACAGAACGTACCAGCGTGACTTCAAACACTTTGTTACAGGAAATGTTTAAAATGTCCTCCGTTAGCGAGGATACATGCATCCACCCGCCGTCGCATGGAATCCCTGATGCGCTTATGCAGCCCTGGAGATTGGCGTATTGTATCACACCCGTCCACAATACGAGCACGAAGAGTCTCTACATTTCGTACCGGTGTTGCGTAGACAAGAGCTTTCAAATGCCCCCATAAATGAAAGTCAAGAGGGTTGAGGTCAAGAGAGCGTGGAGGCCATGGAATTGGTCCGCCTCTACCAATCCATCGGTCACCGAATCTGTTGTTGAGAAGCGTACGAACACTTCGACTGAAATGTGCAGGAGCTCCATCGTGCATGAACCACATGTTGTGTCGTACTTGTAAAGGCACATGTTCTAGCAGCACAGGTAGAGTATCCCGTATGAAATCATGGCGGTGAATCGAGGAAGTACAGTACATACTGACGAAACTAAAATGAGCTCTAACATGGAAACTAAGCGTTTCCGGACAAATGTCCACATAACATCTTTTCTTTATTTGTGTCTAAGGAATGTTTCCTGAAAGTTTGGCCGTACCTTTTTGTAACTCCCTGTATATCCTGCATTGGAGTGTTAAGGGCGTTGTATTCTACACAGAAGACTTTGGAAGCTATATGGCAATAACAATATAGAATTTTTAGATGCAGAACCGTGTAGCCATAGGAGTGTGTGTCTATGCTATACAGTCATTTATTTCACGCCAGTACCTTCCTTAAACTGACCTCAGACAGTGTATTAATACTTCAGAGCTGACAGCAAAGTTGACAGCAAAATTGACTTGCGTGAAATGTTTCAACTCCTTCCGTCTGGAGCTCCATCATATATAAACCACACGTTTCTTCTTAACCATTTGTTATATCTCCTCAACTCTCTCATGTGTACTGTATAACAATAAGAGGTGCCACCCTTCTCGAGATGTGTGCATCTAGAGAGATGTTGTGCATTTGTATGTGTGCTGTGGGTAAGAATGGCGTTGAACTCTCTTCTGGACAGCAGTTATAGACACAGCTCGGCCTGTTTCTCCACGAGACATGGAACGTAATGGGTGCAGGACCCTCATACTTCTAGTCAGTTACAGATCAAATTGGCAATTGTGTTTGAGGGAGGATTGGTGAAGGAGAATATGGGATGGATTTGTCAACCTGTGACTTTATCCAACGAATGTGAGACTACTCAGTGACGCCCATCTAAACAAGGAAAGATCTCCAGTCTTATTCGTAAATTCTGCACTATGATCGATACGCTGGAAATGTGTGGATAACATAATTTCTTCAGTATAGGATGCTGCCTGTTAAACTTTGCTGTATATGGCGGAATGGACGCACTGCACTCGCAGTCTAGTATAAGGTATTTGCTATGTAGTGGAGGCGTGATTTAGCAAAGATACAGAAGTTAGGAAGCAATCTGTTGTGTCATAAGCTGACGTTAGAATTATGGAACAGCTGGTATAGTTTGATGTATATGGCCAAATGTATTCGCAACCAAATATTGGTATTTTCAAAGTAGTGGGGAGGTGATTTAGCGACGATGCAAAAATTGGGAATCACGTTTCTGTGTCGTTTGCTGGAATTGAAATTGCGGAAGAACTCGTAAAATTGCTAAAAGTGATTGCGCTACCATTTGTGATGTGTATTACAGTACATTATCCTTCACCACCAACGTCTTTTCCATCCCATCTGCCCACTGGTACGCTGTTGATTACCACATAATGATTGACAGACACCACTTGTTTGAGATGGATAGAGCTTTATTTGAATGCTGGGTATCTCCTACTTGTCGTTGTGGAGCATGGAATTAAATGAAGAGGTCACCACGTCCAGACAGTTGTTTGGAAGTGGCCCTCAACGCTGCAGACTAGTCCTGCTTCCACATGCTGTGATGTCCACCACATGTTTCTTTTCTTTTCAGTAATAAGATAAAAGTACCTCCTTTTATTTCTACTAACTCACATGTGTTGTCAACAGCACCTTTGGCGATGGTCAACAATGGAACAGTGATCATGTACATGACTCCAAAATGAGGAAACAATGCTCTTTGAAACATAACACCCACACATCCACTATCCCAATGCAGTGGAAGATCTGATTAACTGTATAGGTCATCACCTTACGATATTTGTTGGAAATGTTCTACAGTTCCCAAACTCTTCCAGCTTCCATACGTTGTGATGTCTTCCTCACTTTTGTCAATGAGAAACAACGCCTCTGTGATTTGATTCTACCAATGTGTGTGTTTTGTGAGTTGCATAGTTTACACCATACAATCTTCAGCTTTCTGTGTGAGTAAATGGATCAAAACGTGTTTATGTCAATTTAGCACCTGACACAGACCTCGAAGTCATGCTACAAACACGGAGTGTATGGCAGTGAACAAAGCTGTAGTTGTACACTGCTTGGATATCTTACAGCTGAAAAAACCAAGGTATTTAACTGCTTGTAAAGGAACAATACAGAAACTCTGTCTTGTGAATGATAGCCTGTTGAATATGGTTTTCCTCGAGTAGGTTCAACAAAACTTTACACAGCAGCACCAATGGAGCAATACATGTATATGTAATATGCTCGGCGTCCACACACAGATGATATTCGTTTTTCGATATATTGAAAGAGACAGAGAGATATGGTAAAATCTTCTAGGTGGTTCTGTTACATGGAGTGGTATAACTGGTTAAAGTTTGGATGCTTATAGTTTTATCAAAACTGCAACACTTTTGCTCATAAAACTAATAGAAGTCGGATGTATCTAGTCTCGTGGAATCATCACAGTTTTTATTATTATCGTCACAATAGTGCATTTAAAAATACGTGTTCCTGCAAATCCTATGTTATTTCGTACTTCATAACCTCTACTTATAAAGTAGCCACCAATCATTGTGGAACCTCTAAACGATAGTGTTTCTCCCGACATGTGAGTAGATTGCGTGAAACAGGCTGTTATTATAAAATTTCTTAGAAAATTAGAACCAAAGCGTCTGCTGTAATTGCAAATGATTGTTTGCTGTATGACAGAAACTTTGAAGACTGGTCGATAGAGGAGATCTATGGAGCAAAAGTGTCAAATGTAAGCTAGCAGACGGTATTTGGTATCGATGTATTCGAAGAGATAGATGTGGTAATATCTTATGGAGGTTCTATTACAATACAGATTCTCACAATTTGTTTCGTAAATTCCAGTGCGATAAAGCATTGTACTGTCAAACAGTACCTCCCATAATATACAAAGCAGCAATATCATCTTGAATTTTAGCTTGTGAAATTCTAATGTAAAATGTTTCTTTTTTTTTCGACATGTGAGAAAATTTGTAATACAAATGTGTATGACAGTTTATTTACAGACACTGATTTGAAAGTGAGAGTTTTTCTCAGTTTGTGTAATTTGTCCATCAAGTTAGAAGACATTGCTTAACATAGACTTTTTCTCTGGAGTTTCAATTCTCTCTTTCTCTTTACTCTGATGATGGTTTCGAAATAACAAGGACTTTTTGTGGTGAATGGTAGGTTTCACAGCAAAATAGTGGAATTTTTTCTCCAATTTTATACAGGGTGCACACGTATAGGCCTCTGCAGTCTGGTCATCTGTAATCGGCAGAGATGGTGTAGTTTTTTTTTTCACTTGGTGGGATGTCGAAAAATAATGAGATGCGCATTGTATCCCACAGCCGAATATAAAAGCTATATGCTTATTTTCGTAGAAAGACATTTATTATCATCACAGTTGTGTTTCCTTTATTAATAAATGCTCTGTTATAAGAGAGTCGTTGATGTTAAATACATTTATTACAATGCAGTGTTTTCACATTCAGAATGGTGGACACTTTCTGGGATAGGCCTCATGTGTGTGTGGTCGCCCATGCAATTGCACTCCGACCAGGGTCTGTTGTGCACGGCAGTGTGGTTCCGTTACACTTTGGATGAACAAACAAGTTGTAGTTGGGGTGACCTTATTTATCTTGTTTTATTTAGTTGGGTTCAAATCCTTTTGTGTTGGCGAAGGATCGATTCCTGGACTACAGCCTCAAAGTGAGCGGGGTTGGCCAGCGATAAATCTGCAGTGCATGGTAGCAGCTGACCATTGGAAAAAGGACTTGTCCTCCCATAGGTGGTGGCATGGAGGGAGGGAGGGAGGGAGGGAGGGAAGGCGGGAGGGAGGGAGGGAGGGTTGGTGGGTGTGAGTGGATGAGGGGAGGGAGGAATGGAGTAGGGCCTAGAATTTCACTAGTTCCCAGAAGGAGAACCGATGTTAAACTGCCACCCCTTTGCAATCTTTTACGTGACGATTTTCCCCCACACATGATCTACTGATTATGAGTGCTGGTCTTTTTCACAATTTCAGTGTGTAATTAGAACAGCGAAGCAATTTCCATCAATTGTGGTAGCGTGTATCGGCTTCAATTATCTGAGCTGCAGGATAATTGAGTAGACGTCTGTAGTGAATTCCATGCAACCCAGTGATAGATACAGTCCTCAGCTGTATGCTTACAGGTAATACACTTATTAAACTCCTCTGTGTTCTGTGTTCAACAGCAGCACCTCATCAATTGAACATATTTACCACCAAAAAATAATGATAGTACCTTCCACTCCAGTCTTTTCCCCACCAGCTTGCAGGTGAAGAGTAGAATTTGAAAGCATCTACCACTAGCTTTTAGTGGTATTGTGAAATTCTTTCCCAGAATGATAACGCCAGTCGTAAGGCATCGAAAATTTTTGAGCTGTATGACGATTTTAGGCACTTCTTGTGTAGCACAATGCATATAGTTGTGTATTTAGGATTGATGTTTATAATTAATTACATGATTAGGACCGCTCTTTACTTCAGTCTCCCAGCCAAAATAAATATAGTACACCAACGTAATCTTCCTCTCCTGCATCTGGACAGTTTTCATGTATTGGGCGGCGGGGAAGGGGGGGGGGGTTTGCACTTGGCCTTTCCATCCAGAAGAACCAGGGTTCAGTCCCGGAAAGGGCACCGCCATTTTGAGTTTCTCACCAATTCTCTGGTGGGGAGAGAGGTTGGATGTGGGTCATCAGCACAGAAGCTCCCACCATTTTGGAAATTCTCGCCAAAATCCCTGTTACAATTCGAAATTCCTGCCACGTGCCTGCTGAGGAAAACACATGACATCATCCAGAAGCTGTGGGGCAGGTCGTGGGTGGTGGTAATTAATTCACCAATTTAATTAATTTTCATATCAATTTGATATCAAAACTGTCCTAACACCACCTCGTCCTTACTACTTACGTTATCTGACTTGCACTGTAAATGAAATTCTGGTGTTGGTCGAAAGGCCTTTATCTGATTAATTGGCTTTGCACATGGAATTTTCCCTTTAATGTTGTTTTGTTTAATATGTATTGTAACTGTGTTCTAAATCTTATTTTAAATTATTTGGTGCAAACCGTTTTGAGTTAGCTGTAAAAGCGAACTGTTATGTCGTGTTATGTATTCAATAATTACCTGTCGCGGGTCTGCCTAATGTCTTAGTTTTGAGCTTGCTTGCTCAAATTTACATAGAGCTCACTCTTAATTATTTGTGTTTTGCTGACTTAAGTAATTTAAAAAAAAAAACAATATTGTAAAGTCTAATCTTCTTGTATTTTGTTTAAGGCAATTATTATTGTAATTCAATGAATGTGTTATTCACCATTTTGAATGCTTTTTGAGCAAATTTGAGCTGTTTTTCTTAAAGGGGATTTGTTGTTACTTTGAAAAATAAATGTTTGTTATCAAAACGATAAATGGTGCATCCTGATCTCAGTATCATTAGTGCATAATGCATGTTTCGTTCATTTGTTATAACTGTAATGCGAATGGTGTCTGATGCTACGTTGAGCAGCGGTTGAGGGCAGGTCAAGGTCAGAATGCCATGAACTTCCACGCCCTTCTGTTCCCAATGGGCGTTGTAAAACAGTATTAAAAAACCGAACATTTACTGTTCAACAATACACAAACAGTACAATGGCTCGCCAAGCTACCCATGGCAGCACGGCAAGAGTAGTGCATGCCCTCCCTGGTATGCACCCTCAACTGCTCACAGCCTCCTGACAGCTGTAATTCCGCCAGTACCTCGTCTCCTACCAGAAGTAAAGCTGTGAGGACAGAGCGTGAGCCGTGCTTGGATAGCTCAGTGGCAGAGCACTTGCCCGCGAAAGGCAAAGGTCCCGAGTTCGAGTCTCGGTCCGGCACCAGTTTTAATCTGCCAGGAAGTTCCAAATGGTTCAAATGGCACTGAGCACTATGGGAGTTAACATCTGTGGTCCTCAGTCCCATAGAACTTAGTACTACGTAAACCTAACTCACCTAAGGACATCACACACATCCATGCCCGAGGCAGGATTCGAACCTGCGACCGTAGTGGTCACGTGGTTCCAGACTGAAGCGCCTAGAATCGCACGGCCACACCGGCTGGCCCAGGAAGTTTCATATATCTCCCTCTTCATGGTCACCTGCAAACTGGCAGACCTGGCATAACAGTGAAAAATCTAACAAGCCACCTTCCATGATACACAGCACTTATAATCTGCAAGCCGCCTGTAATGACAAGGTGCACGTACACGCGAATATCTAAGATTAGGTGGTACCATGTGGAATGTCTATGGATATCATTTTAGTTGTAATGTCTGACACTGGTGTTTTACCAAAACGAATTGCAAAAAGGTGAACAGCATTTTAATTGCATCTTTCGCTCTTTTAACAACTACATTAGAGTGTTGTGCTGAGCATATGTGTTATAACTCGTTGTTTCTAAGAGAATATGGTAATTAACTGACTGCTGGTTACTGGAACCGATCATAAAATTATGACACTATGTGATGAAAGGTGTCCGGACACCCCCAAAAACATACGCTTTGCATATTAGAGGCATTGTGCTACCATCTACTTCCAGATACTCCATATCAGCGACCTCAGTAGTCGTTAGACATCGTGAGAGAGCAGTATGGGGCGTACACGAGGAACTCACGGACTTCGAATGTGGTCAGGTGATTGGGTGTCACTTGTGTCATACGTCTGTACGTGAGATTCCCACACTCCTAAGCATCCCTAGGTCCACTGTTTCCGATGTGATTGTGAAGTGCAAAACGTGAAGGGACACGTACAGCACAAAAGCGTACAGGCCGACCTCGCCTGTTGACTGACAGGGAACGCCGACAGTTTAAGAGGGTCGTAATGTGTAAAAGGCAGACATCTATCCAGACTATCCCACAGGAATTCCAAACTGCATCAGGACCCACTGCAAGTACTATGACAGTTGGGCGGGAGGTGAGAAAACTTGGATTTCATGGTCGAGCGGCTGCTCACAAGCCACACATCACGACGGTAAATGCGAAACGACGCCTCGCTTGGTGTAAGGAGCGTAAACATTGGACGACTGAACAGTGGAAAAACATTGTGTGGAGTAACGAATCAAGGTACACTATATGGCGATCCGATGTCAGGGTGTGGGTATGGCGAATGCCCGGTGAACGTCATCTGCCAGCGTATGTAGTGTCATCAGTAAAATTCGGAGGCAGTGGTGTTACGGTGTGGTCGTGTTTTTCATGGAGGGGGCTGGCACCACTTGTTGTTTTTCGTGGCATTACCACAGGACAGGCCTACATTGATGTTTTAAGCACCTTCTTGCTTCACAGTGTTGAAGAGCAATTCGGGGGTGGCGATTGCAACTTTCAACACGATCGAGCACCTATTCATAATGCACTACCTGTTGCGGAGTGGTTACGCAACAGTAACACCCCTGTAATGGACTGGCCTTCACAGAGTGCTGACCTGAACACTACCGAACACCTTTGGGATGTTTTGGAATGCCGACTTCGTTCCAGGCCTCGCCGACCGACATCGATACCTCTCCTCAGTGCACCACTCTGTGAAGATTGCGCTGCCATTCCCCAATAAACCTTTCATCGCCCGATTGAACGTATGCCTCCGAGAGTGGAAGCTGTCATCAAGGTTAAGGGTGGGCCAACACCATATTGAATTCCAGCATTACCGATGGAGGGCGCCACGAACTTTTAGGTCATATTCAGCCAGGTATTCGGATACTTTCGATCACATAGTGTACGTACTAATGTGACTATCAATGAATTCAGTTACTACTACTACAATCACTATAACACACTATTAATTATTATTATTGGTTGTTTTTGTTATTTCCTTTTATCTTGTTAAAGTTTTAGTAAGTGTCCTGCTATCTCTTATACCTATTACGATACGTAAACACATACTTATGGATTCCTAAGATCGGTCATAACATATAACACTTCCTCAACTCGTCCGCTACTGATACAAAGCGAAAGGTGTTAATTTTATATTACTTTTGTCACAATCAAGGTAAATGTCATTCTGTTAACGTTAGACAGTGACTGCTTCACAAGGTTCATTAGCATTGACGGTAGTTGCTAATAAAGTCATTGTGTATCATTACTCTGAAAAAGAACTACACGTAATACGATACACTGTGATTCATTACAGGACACACAATGAATACTTAGCAAGGAATGTTACACTATCCAGTTTTCAGTAACACAGAGGTATAGACCAGTTCTAAGGTCCACATTATTAAGTCTATAAATGCAAAGGATTTCGGATTTAGTTGCAAGAAACGGTAACTTGACTTGGATGGCATAAACATAAACATATGTCAGCCACTTGGTGAATTCTCCACTGTATCACTATCTCCGTAAAGTTAGAAGTGTGTGTGCTATGCACGTAAATACTAAAACAGAAGCTGTAAGATACAGAATTAAAGTAAGAGCACTCGATTATTAAACGTAGTAGTTTCACGAATAGTTACTTTTTACAGGGCAGCTCGAGAAGCAAAAAGGCTGTATTGATGAAGATATAAATATATTATCCTAACTGAAGACAGGTGAAAATCCAAAACCCGTCTTAGCATAAAAAAAAGGTATTTGCAAAGTGTTTGGTTGCAGTATTTCTTGAACTAAAGCGGAATGGGTTGCAAGTCAACATGTGGTGTGTTCATTGTCAAGGTGGTACAAAAGTTTAACCATGATTCGGGATCAACTAATATAGGGTACTTCAGTATTCTTGATATAAAACAGCGGTAAAAATAATAAACCAGAATCTTAAAGTGAGCCTCCTGTTTGCAACATTTAAAATGATAGTCAATCTTTTTACGATTCCAGCTCCCTCCATCAGAGTGACCTTTGTCATTACTTGGTCTTTCGTATTAATTTGAACCATCAATTTAGAGCCAAATATCCGCCTCTGGATATTATTCACCACAAATTAAAAGTAGACAGCAATAAACGTTCATAATTTTTCAGCTACCTTCTCTGTCTAGGAAATGTTACCTGAAAGGACAAAAGAAGATATGGTTACAGATCTTTCTATTTACTCCGTGGCAATGTTACGAAAAGAGGCCAAGTCCTAGTCATACTGTTGGCTCTGTACCCATTTAACAGAGAGCGCAGAATCGGAAAGCCCCAAGCAATTCATGTCTGCCACATGATGGCTTCATTATTCTGCAGATGTGCCTTACCGCCAGACATCAGTGACGAATACCCACTCAGGTGCCTTATCTCGTAATGGAGATATCTGGTACTAGGCTACACTAATGCTAACCCAACTACATCATGTTCTAAATCTTTGTTGTTTGCATAATACGTTCCGTCTATAATCAAAGATGTGGGAGTTCATATGGTCTCTAGCAAACATACAGATACGGCTCCTGCGCAAGCGTGAGATCAGGGACAACGCAGAGACAATGTTACACTCGTAATTTGCGGTCTTCTATGTACGATACATATGAGAAACTACTGATTTAATTTTTTCTACAGAATTTAGGTATCGAAATGTCACCTTACACTACGTGAATCAAACATTTATGCATCTCTCTCGTGATAAGGAAATTCAAATAGGGTTTGCGAATATTTTCCATAACTGGAGGATGTGTTACCAAACGTTAGCGTGGCAATATGAGGTTGCATACGATTCACACAGCTTATATAAATAACCTCCGTTCCCAGAAATACAGATCGCTACTACACTGGTATGCAAAACTGAAGGACGGAGGTAGCTTTCGGATGACGTGTCACTGTCAAGTGCATAGCTCGATGAAACTTGGACTACGTATGGAAAGAAGTGCTACGTTATAGTGCAGAAGGGAAATGAAAGTAATACGCAACGTGACGAACAGAAATGACAGTTTTGTTCAGAGAAAATAATTACGCTGAAGTTCACTGCGATTCTTTGCGGTTCTCTGGACACTACAAACAGCGGAATAGAGTTCTAACTAGCGGTGTGATCACCATGGACAGCAATAAATTCTCTGCAACGTGCTCCCATCTTGACCACAAGAGTCGTAAGGAATTACTGTGATACGGCGTTCCATTCCTCCGCCAATGCGGTTGACTAATGCTGGATGGACTAGCTGCAGTACGTCGACCCAACGCATCCCACACGTGCTCGATAGGATTTAAGTCGGGGTAATGGGCAGGTCAGTCAATGGACTGAATTCCCTCTCGTTCCAAAAGCTCCTGCACCTGCGTTGTTCGGTGCGGTCGCACATTGCCATTCGTAAAAATGAAGTCAGAGCCGAACGAACACCTAAAAAGATGCACATGCGGAAATACTATAACGTCACAATAACAATGATCAATGTTCAAAGATATGGAGGTCAGTACGACCGTGCAAGATTATGCCTCCCCGCAGCATAACAGCTGGACCACCGAGAAGATTGTGTTCTAAAATGTTCCTGAGTGCGCTACATTCTCCCACATCTCGGCGTATGAGGTACGTCTATAAGCATAATTTCTATTGGTCTCATTGTGTATTTCTTTCAGTTACTTTCTGTTCGACACTGTTGGCGTTCTACCTACGTATTGTTTAAGTTTCATCGAGCTGTGATACTTGGCAGTAGCACGTCATGTGGAAGTTACTTTCGTCCTTACGTCTTACACATCAGTGTACCGGCTATTAAAGAAAAAGATTTGGTACGTAGGAGACATAATATGGAATATGTGAACTATCAGACCAATTGTGTGATTGGATTGAGGAGTTCCTAGATAACAGAAGGCAGCATGTCATTCTCAATGGAGAGAAGTCTTCCGAAGTAAGAGTGATTTCAGGTGTACCGCAGGGGAGTGTCATGGGACCGTTGCTGTTCACAATATATATAAATGACCTTGTGGATAACATCGGAAGTTCACTGAGGCTTTTTGCGGATGATGCTGTGGCATATCGGGAGGATGTAACGATGGAAAATTGTACTGAAATGGAGGAGGATTTGCAACGAATTGACGCATGGTGCACGGAATGGCAATTGAATCTCAATGTAGACAAGTGTAATGTGCTGCGAATACATAGAAAGAAAGATCCTTTATCATTTAGCTACAATATAGCAGGTCAACAACTGGAAGCAGTTAATTCCATAAATTATCTGGGAGTACGCATTAGGAGTGATTTAAAATGGAATGATCATATAAAGTTGATCGTCGGTGAAGCAGATGCCAGACTGAGATTCATTGGAAGGATCCTAAGAAAAAGCAATCCGAAAACAAAGGAAGTAGGTTACAGTAGACTTGTTTGCCCTCTGCTTGAATATTTCTCACCAGTGTGGGATCCGTACCAGATAGGGTTGATAGAAGAGATAGAGAAGATCCAACGGAGAGCAGCGCGCTTCGTTACAGGATCATTTAGTAATCGCGAAAGCGTTACGGAGATGATAGATAAACTCCAGTGGAAGACTCTGCAGGAGAGACGCTCAGTAGCTCGGTACGGGGTTTTGTTGAAGTTTCGAGAACATACCTTCACGGAGGAGTCAAGCAGTATATTGCTCCCTCCTACGTATATCACACGAAGAGACCATGAGGATAAAATCAGAGAGATTAGAGCCCACAAAGAGGCATACCGACAATCTTTCTTTCCACGAACAATACGAGACTGGAATAGAAGGGAGAACCGATAGATGTACTCAAAGTGCGCGCCGCCAGACACTGTCAGGTGGCTTGCGGAGTATGGATGTAGATGTAGATGTAGAATAATAAATTTAGAGAGATACCCTTCAGCTGTGCTCATAATGATTTAAACCAAGTCCGGTTTCTAGATTTTGAAATCCCATAATTATAGTATTTTGTAATACATAAATGCGGTGGGCCAGTCAGTGCAAGAGTTCCGATTATTGTGGACGTAATTCACACGGCGAGATGTGGGGAAACGTCATGTTTTCAGGAACATTGTCGAAATGTCGAACACTGCCTTTCCAGTGATCCAGGTGTTGGGGTGTGGGGAGGCATAATGTTGCAGAATCGGACTGACCTCCAAACATCGGGTGTATGAAATTATAGTATTTGGTAATACGTAACATGCGGTCGAGCCAGTTAACGCAAGAGTTCCAACCATGCAGTGACTGGAACTTTGCACTGACTAGCCCGACCGCATGTTACTTTTACAAAATACTATAAATTCATAAACCTAAAGATGGGATGTTAAAATTTCGAAACCGGTCTTGGTTTAAATAAATGCTAGTGTAACTGCATCTGATCTCTTTAAATTAATTATTGTAGAACACTAAGGTTCTCACGGATGAAATGGATTCGAGGTATATCACGGTCAACAAGCTGCAGTTGCATTCCATTACAGAATGAGACAAAATTCGCATATATATCAGGAAATGTTTATGCAGTCCGAAGAGTCCTTAATTTCTGATATACACAACAGCTTAATAGCAATTATTATAACAACCGATCTTGATGAGATATCTATAGTACGATTATTGAGAAAAAGTCATAGATCAATTCGATGCCAAAACATAACCTCCTTGTTTCCATTTTCTCAAAGATAGGGTCGTCTCTGGCTGTAACATTGGCCAATAGCGACATTTTCACGTAGAAGCAAATGTAGTTAAACAAGTAATCCTGTCAGATACAAACCAGATACTGATTCGGCGCTCTTAATCCATATCTGTCTTTCTCCTTCACCTACCTTTTCAGCCATTCAAGCCGTAAGACTACGCTTCAGTTACAAATTCAGTTTCAGTTCATGAGATAAAGTGAAATGATGCAGAGGATTAAACATGATTTCTCTTGTCGATCACTAGGGTTTAGATTCCTGTCTGACTACCATGATTTTACATATATTACTTTGGACTTCCACTAACTTTGTTTTGTACAGTATTGTCTAAAAATTACGTCAAGGCTATCAATAACTACAGAAGATTGAAGGAATAAAATCAGACCTGCTGAAATAATTTACTTTTTGGTATCGACGCGTTTTGATCTTAGGTCACTATCAAGCGCTAAGAACACTCAACACCACTCACAGTAATCATAGCTGATGGGTATGCCCATTTCACCAGCTTGTATAGACAGCTTCCAGATGTCTTGTTTGGATATTAGCCATCCCCGTGTGGTCATTTGCTTACTGCAAACTCCTCTGAAAAGGACACACACACAAAGACAAAGTGCTCTGAAATATACTTGGCAATAGTTAATTTTCTTGTTTCATTGAAAATAAAAATTGGTAATGTATTTGTTGGTTTTAATTTATATAGGTCTCTCTCTGTATATTTCTCTCTGTATAGTTCTCTCCGTATCTGTTTTCATGCCTATATATTGAATCACTGTCACTTTATCTTGCTGGTCCGTCACTACTGCGGCTGATATGACAATTGGACCACAACAAAGTATGGCCTGCTCAAGTAATCACTTCATTAGGGCCCTATGTGGCTGTCTCTTTGCACCAGGTGATCAAAAAGTCAAGATAAATTTGAAAACTTAATAAATCACGGAATAATGTAGATAGAGAGGTACAAATTGACATACATGCTTGGTATGACATGGGGTTTTATTAGAATCACAAAAAAATACAAACGTTCAAAAAATGTCCGACAGATGGCGCTTCATCTGATCAGAATAGCAATAATTAGCATAACAAAGTAAGACAAAGCAAAGATGATGTTCTTTACAGGAAATGCTCAATATGTCCACCATCGTTCCTCAACAATAGCTGTAGTCGAGGAATAACGTTGTGAACAGCACTGTAAAACATGTCCAGAGTTATGGTGAGGCATTGGCGTCAGATGTTGTCTTTCAGCATCCCTAGAGATGTCGGTCGATCACGATACACTTGCGACTTCAGGTAACCCCAAAGCCAATAATCGCACGGACTGAGGTCTGGGGACCTGGGAGGCCAAGCATGACGAAAGTGGCGGCTGAGCACACGATCGTCACCAAACGACGCGCGCAGGGGATCTTTCACGCGTCTAGCAATACCTTCTTTTTTTTTGGTTCTAATAAAACCCCATGTCATTCCAAGCATTTGTGTGTCAATTTTTACCTCTCTATCTACATTATTCCGTGGTTTATTAAGTTTCCAAATTTATACTGACTTTTTGATCACCTGGTACAACGAAAACCAGGGAGAGTTGGGAGAGTGCCATAAAATTAAATACAGTGTTGTAATGCATGCACTAAGACTTGTGTTTCTCACTTTGAACAGTTCCTGTGAGCTTGACTTTTTGCCCTATGATGGAAGTTCTTTATGTCAATAAGAGAACCTACACTCATTTATAACACTTATTCTGTATCTAAGACACCCAATTTATAATCCTCTACCGTCTGTGTAGATCTGCCATTCTTATGAGCATAAATGTACGAACCTTGCTTATTTCACGACTATCATCGAAAGAGTCACATTTTATCTGGATCATATGTGGCACGTTAACCGAGAATTTTTTTCACCTGGTAACTGAGCTAATTATCCTTGCCGTATGCCATAAATTCTAGAACAATTCTAAGCTCGCATTAACCTTGAAAGATAGTGACAATAACAAGACAGGACTGTATCAAGAGTATCTCGAAACTATAAAAGTCATCAGTACTACTTCGAACTAGAATATTCTTTGTAGCTTTCGTAAAAATTCACTTGTATTGTCTGACATATTAACAAAAACTGTAATTAAGCTGGCTACCTTATCTCCTCTTTATCTACACCTACATATATACTCCGCAACCCACCGTACAGTGCACGGCGGTGGGTATCACGTACTACTAGCAGTCATTTCCTCTCCTGTTCCACTCGAAACAGAGCGAGGGGAAAACGACTTCGCTCGAGCCCTAATTTCCCTCATCTTATCTTTGTGGTCCACAGCCGAAATGTACACTGGTGGCAATTTAATCGTTCTGAAGTCGGCCTCAGATTCCAGTTCTTTAAATTTTTCCAATAGTGCCTCGTCACAGGAATTTCCGTTTCAGTTCACAAAGCATCCTCGCAATACTTGCGAGCTGATCGAACCTACAGGTAACAATCTTGCGGCACCCCTTCTTTGTTCTAACCTGGTGGTGATCCCACACACCCGAGAGGGGTACTCAAGAATGGGTCGCACTAGTGTTCTAGTGCCGTCTCCTTTATAGGAGACCGACACTTTCTCAAAATTCTTCCGATAAAACGATATTTAATAGATGTGACTGTCCAGCACCATACTACTAACGCTGTATTCGAACGTCACGGAATTGTTTTTCCTACTCATATGCATTAACTCACATGTTTCATCTTTTAGAGGGAGTTGTCATGCACCACATTGACTTGGATTTTGTCTAAGTCATCCTGCATCCTCCCACAGTCACTCAAGGATAACACCTTACCATACGCCACAATGACGTCAGCAGTCAGTTGTAAATTGTTGCTCACCCTGTCCGTCAGCGGGGCACACTTTACGATACTCTCATTTACTATTGGGCACATGAGACCCAAAATAAAAATAAAGGCTCGACAATTGATAACGGAAATTTAGTGGTATCTACACCTATCCCTACTAAGCACGTAGCGAGCAGGCTTAGAGTGAAGGCTGACTGTAATCTGGAAGATGGAAGTTTGTGTCGGTATTCGAGATAAATGCGATTGCAGCGCTGCTCTCGACAGAAGAGTAGTCGGTTTCTTGTCATCGTGCCGCGTACACTTCAATTTTTCTTGCTATTCGACAGCTTATACATTCAAACGGTATACTGAACGGGATTCGAGCCCGGATGCCTGCATTTCACACAATTACATCTGGCAGTGCATATTTCGCTAAGACGTAGAAACAAGTCATCTCAGTATATGTTTCACGTATGGCCTATAGCCGTTTATTGCTGTATAATCTGTGCCGACCACGATGTACTCCTTTTTAAGTGCTACGCGAAGTGACAGTGTGTCTAGCATAAAACACGCTATTTCTAATTTTAAACTGGGATATTTAGCACACGGAAGTATCACAAGTGTGACAGTTAGTAGTTTCCATCCATCTTGTAAGCCGTTTTCACGGCTTCCATTATGACTAAGATAGATCAAAATAATAACCGTAGAACACGGCATACTATATCGGAACATAATGACCGAATACTGTGAATTCTATAATTGCGCATGCCCGCACGTACGTGTGTCTGTCTGTGTGTGTGTGTGTGTGTGTGTGTGTGTGTGTGTGTGTAATAAAACGTAAAATCTAAGAAACTTTGTAACTTTGTGAAACTAACGTCACTGACGGCAAATACGGATTCATAAAGGGGCAAATTTTCTCTAATTCATACTTTCACTTTCATAAAACTCGGCCATGTAACATGTTCAAGCAAACCATTTTTTAAGCAACTGAATATCATAAAAATTCATTAATCTTCTGGTTTTTTTCCAATATGCAGGTTTGTCCAACATGCGCCGGTATCAGCTGTGTGGGAAAATTGCTGCTGACGTTGCTACGAGTAGCTCCAGCTTGTGACAGGGAGAGAGTGTTGTAGAAGCAGCAGGGTCGCCTTAAAAATGCGTTGCAAGCAGACAAGTGCAGCTTGTGACAGGGAGAGAGTGTTGTAGAAGCAGCAGGGTCGCCTTAAAAATGCGTTGCAAGCAGACAAGTGCAGTGTCCCGATATTGGAAAACGCATCGACTGGAGAAGAAATAGGATAGTCATCTGGTTATGGCATCGGCTGCCAAGAATCGATGTTCCACATGCTACCTCCATAGTCAAAGAGTTCTTCGCCGGTGATTTCATGAAATTCGCAGCTATTCTCCTGCGGTAAAGTTCTCGAAGGAGAAGTTGTAAAGATTAAATTATGATCATTCTCTCCGCAGAGTTTCCAAAATCAATCGTCTACCGTGGATCGAGAAATTGCAACACCTCTCATAATTTGTGTTTGATTACATTCATGACAAGCAACAACTATGTGCGTGCTTTTACGTTGTAGCTATACAGGTTATTACTGTTCCTGGGGAACTAGCCCTAGACATGAAAGTACATTTTCGTCTTTCGAGCATGTTACACTCTGTCTGAGACTGAGTCTTTTATTTACGATCTGTCTGAATGTAGATTTAAATATTTAATCTAATTTTGTTGCTAAATATTGCTGTCGGCATCGATGTCGGAAAGGCACAAGTAGCTTGGACGTAACAAGTATGAGGAGCGAAATAACCGCTGATATGTTGTAAACATTCCTAAAATTCTCTTGAAACTGTTTACGGACAGCCAAACGCACGATATACATAAACGAAAAAGCGCATCACTTCTGTCAATAACAGCCTTTTGTTTTTTACCAAAGATCCACTTCGCTCGCATTCTGTTCTGTTGCTCTTTGGACCGACATCAGGGAATTGCGAACATTCGAATCTCTTCTCCATCCCATTAAGTTTTATCTGTGATTAAATATACTGCGAGGCGACAATTAATGTTCTCAACTGCTTAAACAAATGTAAAGGTATACATGTGTAAAACTTACACATAAATCAGATTACTTACTTTTGTGTGGCGAATATCTTTCTGGGTAACCGGGGAGACTATGAAATAGGATCTCTGACTACATCAGTATATGAAAATACACGAAATATTTTAACTTACAGATTCCTTTGTCTCCAAAATGGCAATTATACTTAAGCACAAAGAAGCTAAAGTTCAAAGCTTTAAAAAAAGTAAAATGTTGTTCCGAATTCCGTTTTAGTCTATATTGTAATTTAAGAACGTTGGTCGTTTCTAGCGTGTTCGTTGTTTTATTGTGGTGCAATACGTTAGTGGTGTATTTGTGATAGTACAAAAACAATTATTTCTATTAGCTTAATAAAACTACTGCTATAATTTGTAATAAAGACTAATTCTGTGTTATGGTTAATATGGGTCTAGCAAGAACAGACCGAGGATTGAAGCCTTACAAATTTTCACTACGAGAAGTTGTGATATTCTTCTAATGTTATTTGTTGTATACTATTTCTTACAAATTAAATATATCTGGCGTAAGTGAAACTATTTATTCCATGAAATATATTTTAATTTCTCGAATAGAATTTTATGACTGACACATAAAAATGCAAAACACCCTACAACAATATTTTGTTATTTTAAAATTTTATTAGATCCTTAGTATATGTAGAAGTGTCTATAAAGTAGCTATATAAAAGTAACCTTCAACTGTAAAAAAAGGAAATAACTTACAGAAGTGTTTGATACAGCACTAAATTCAGTATATCTTCAACTTTTATTTGCAAATGTTCAGTGTGGCTACCTTTTGTAATACGACAAATATCCCATTTGTAATCCATTCCCTGCGAAATCCTATGAAGCAGGTCTTGATGTATATTGGCAGCTGCTTGTGTTACCCGTGTCACAACACGTCAACGTTTCCTGGAAGCGGATGAAAAACATTCACTCTTAAATTAGCCCCAAACACAGAAGCCTTTGGGGTTAAATAATATGAACGTAGTGGCCAACATGTTTGTTCATCATGTCGAATCCGAGGCGGCATCTTCATACAGCGATACGCAAGATATTCACGATGATAATGTGATGGTGCGCCACCTTGTTGGAAAATAATTTTAACACTATCCATATTCAATTCTAAGCTGACAAGACTTGTTGATTTACCCGGAGTAGGAATGTAAGACTGCTGAACTTGTTCGGTTGCTGCGTCAAAGACTGCTGGCCGACATTGACGCTTCGTCCAATGTGATGCACAGTCAGTTTCACTGAAACGATTATTCCAATTAACATCAGCTTGTCTTTGAGATGGTAGCTCGTGATATGTAGTCCTGAATTGTCTCTGAGCTGTAGTAGCGGATTTGGAAACATGAAACCATAAACAACAATGTACAAACTGTCCAAGACTCCATGATCACTGCTGCAATAATTGATGCGCACATGCCACGTAGCGGAAACGTCAGAAAGTAACACAATTAGGGGGGTATAAAACCTGAAGATATCCAGCATCCAGTGCTGTATCAAACACTCCAGTAAGTTGTTTACCATTTTCACTAGTAAAGGTTGTTTTTCTATAACTGATCCATAAACACCTCTGATTATGTAAATTTCGTTCGTTTTTTATTAAAAAAAATTACCCAAAAATACCAGTGTTTGCTGAACTTTATGAAGAGTGTAATCACTGTTTATTACACTTGGAATACAGTGTTCAAATAAAACAGTTATGTTTCATAATTTTATACGACATTGTTGGAGAACAGCGATTTTATTGTCATTTTACTGTCATAAAATTATTTAAAAACAGTCTTGATCGCAGGAGATGTAAACTTCTGTCCGTTTTCGGCCTTTTAATTACGGGCCATCATCAGAGTTTGCACTGTAATAACAGGCGCCATCGCCGTCATCCAGATGAGTAATGATGCATCGTTTCAGAGTATACTTTCACATCACTGTTTTCTGTATGTAATATAGCATTTTTCCTTTTTTATTACAGTGGAAACTCATGATGAACCGCAATAAAGATCGAAACGGGCCAGAAGTTAGCGTCAACTGCAGCCAAGACTGTTTTTCAATAATTTTGAGACAGTTATCTCGTTACTGCGTGACTTCATCTGACGTCACCAGCATTTCTGCGTCAGGAGACACCTGTTCCACTTGTCGACGGCGTCGAACTATGCAATTCATTCTATTTATTTATTCATCCAGGGATCTATCAGACAGTGATATTATATTTGTCATTATAATACCATAAAAATAAATGGTTCAAAATATAGTTAGGCCTATGCACAGAACATGTACGTATGCTGTTGTGAGAACAGGACTCGTGGTCGGTGTGGTGCGACCATTCATTTTGTTATAACAGGGCTGTATACCCGAATCTTTTTCCGATACACAGAACGGAAGTGGGCTGTTGCAAAAACTGGAGGTGTTGCCACGGAGCGTGACACTGTGTTTGGAATTTGGAACACTTGGGCGTTACCGCTGGGTAATCGGATTTTGATGTGTTATAGATATTCCCCTCGGAAGAAGAAAGAGATATTAAAAAATGTCCTGAAATGTCAAGGAGTTGTCGCAAATGGGTTATGGAAAGCTGACAAAATAAAAAGTGGGGAAAACATATAAGAGTAATCTAGTGACTGCGGTTATCGCTGAAACTATCGGTTTCAGTTATATCAGTTTTCTTCCACTCTAGTTTAACCTGACTGTTGCAACCATTCTCAATAATCGGTTTCTAAACTAACTGATTTTCGGCTTTTCATTCCTATTACTTCCTGTAATAAAGAAATCGAACAGAGATTGAAAGCTTTCGACTCGCTCAGTTTCAAAATACTAAGTGTCGTAAAATTAAATTAAATAGCCAAATCAAATAAAACTTAGTTCGTCCACCGTTCTCTGCTTTCCTCGAAAAGTGCTAAGTGGTTGAACACTAAAAAGAAAATCACCAGTATACACTCATTATCTATAATTTCTTGGAACTCTGCCCAAAATCGTATTGTAATCGGGGGTCATAACACTGTTTGGGCATTACAAATAGTCAGTGCTAAAGGGTGAAAACTGAGGGCGAATAACGCTATTTTTCGTGTTAATTTGTCAGTTTTCAAGGGCTACACGCAGATAAGCCATGTTATGTAGAAACAGGCAGCAAATCAGGTACTTTCTATTTTTATTGTGTACTATGACTGAATTGTTAAATTTTTAATTTATTACTGTTATCATAATTTCTTTCCTCTTTTATTATTTCGTAGAAATGACAGACAGTTCTTTAATCTCTTAGAGCAAATGAGTCATTGTACTTCACTGCTACGTTACTTCGTAAAAATATTTATAGACTATATTTACGGACTAGAGTTGGTGCCATTCTGCAATAGGTCGAAAACAGTGAGAAACTACCATGTAGACCAGAGGGGGTCAAGTCTTGCGCACTGCAAGTACACGTGCACGACACACGACAACAGGGGGATTGCTGCCTCAGCAGTGAGCAATTCTTTCGTCATGTTTTTGTTGCTCGTTTCTGTTGGTTTGATGATGAAATGACGAGGGCAACACAAACACATAGTCCACAGGGGCAGAAAATCCTCAACCCGGCCAAGAAACGAACCCGGAACATCGTGATCCAGGGGCAGCGGCCCTAAGCACTAAACCACGAACTGCGGACTGCTCGTTTGTGTCGTCATTACTATTATAATAGCTCTGATCGCTTTTGTCATTTCCTATAACAACATAATATTTCAAACAAATGCAAATTTTACAAAAAAATACTACATGTTTAAAAAGTGGTCATTTAAAAAAGGAAAATTACAGCACTGCTACAATAGCTAATTTACATTTCGGTCCTTTTCACTCTGTTACTAGTAAAAAATGAAAAAAACACCTGTTATAACCAATATCAGACAAATACCGGAGAATTTCGGTTACTCAGAACTAAAAAACCGGTATGTGTTGTAACTTGTCGTTTTTTCTCATCCTTAGAGTAATGTAGAAACTGTCTCGGTGCCATGCACTGAATGGTACACTACCTTCTCATGCGCAGGCTGTATTTTTCTTTCTTTTTTCTTTTTTATTGTTTGTTTCGTTTTCTAAATCTACTACCTTCTCAGGCGCAGGGTGTATTTTTCTTTCTTTTTTCTTTTTTATTGTTTGTTTCGTTTTCTAAATCTACTGTTGAAGGCATACCACAAGTATAACAATAAACCACACAGCAGCACATGACCGTTACACTTGCGGTACAAATGGCAGAGCCGCGTACCTTCAGCGGCTGCAGACAGCAGTGCGAAAGCAAGCTTAGGGCTTAATTTTCACTCGACAACGACGTCGTTAGAGACTGAGCATGAGCGGAATAGAAATACGGCAGCAGACGTTTTGAAACAATTGTGACTGCAGGTGCCTAGGAAGATTTAGGGAAGCAGTGGAAAAACTAATTCTGAATGGCCAGGCGAGAATTTATGCCCTGTTCCTTCGGAAAACGTTTCCTTTTCTTGCGTGGCAAAACTGGGAGCTGACATAATTCTTGTAGTGACGACTCTGAACTTCGGCTGAATGCTCTTAATTTAGGTTCTCATAAGACAATACAAGTCTGATGATCAACGACGTTACTGAATGAAGCCTGTCGCATTAAATCAATCTTCACTAAATTTGTCGTTACATGCGCATAGACTAAACTCTCCTTACAGAGAATATCGTGGAAGGTGATCAACTGTTCACATTTTCTGCTATGCATTTATCAGTCCCGTTCAATATAGTCCAAAACGTAAAATGCAATATATTTTCACCACGTTAGTGGCAAGAGATAATGGTTCCCTCGCTTATACGAAGTGCCGAAAATCATATTCTGTTAGAGTCAGCTGCTATTAAAACTTCACTTGCTGCTACCAGGCACAATTCTTACTAATAATCAGACGCAAATCTTACTAACTTGAGATTTGTGCGTGATGACTAATAATAGCTGAACCTGGTGGAAGTAATAGAGATTCCAATAGCAGTTCACGGTGATACAACATGATTTTTTGTACTTCGTACACGTGAGATAATCATTATCTCTACCACTAACGTATTGAAAATTTAGTGAATTTTACTTGTTGGACTACACTGAACGGATTTGATACATGAAATAGAAAAACAAAAGAATGCACCTCATCGCAGGGTTTATTAGTCTCAGAAACATGCACTGCCTACCAGTTCCACCACTATGATTTGGAAGATTATACCCATTGCTAGACGAGTGGACAAAAATAAAAACAACCCAGAATTACCAATTCTTTTAAAATTTTAGCTACCTGAACACCAGCGACTGACGTCTTTAAAAGCGTCGTGGCGCGCAGCAGCCAGTTGTCATAACAGTAATTTCAACATGCAAGACCCCTGGAACCATCAGTGGCAGGCGCAAACTTCCTTGTCACATCACCAACCTGCGGTACAGGACGATATCTGATCGTTGCACTTTCAAATACGTGCGTGCGTTTCTCACACCCGCCACTGTGGAACGGGGGGCGGTGCCATGAAGGATTACGTCGCCATCAATGATATGCAAGCCCCCTCTCTCCGGAGCTCCAGCGGCGGATGTACTTAAGTTCGAACATCGATGCGCTGAGACGCCAATTTTGAGTGTTTGCGAGCTGAACGAGCTGAATAAGATTCACAAACTGTCATAGTGACCAGGGCTCGGTATCTTCTACAGATACACTTAGAGTGACAGATTTCTAAATCTTTTGTATCTACACTCCTGGAAATGGAAAAAAGAACACATTGACACCGGTGTGTCAGACCCACCAGACTTGCTCCGGACACTGCGAGAGGGCTGTACAAGCAATGATCACACGCACGGCACAGCGGACACACCAGGAACCGCGGTGTTGGCCGTCGAATGGCGCTAGCTGCGCAGCATTTGTGCACCGCCGCCGTCAGTGTCAGCCAGTTTGCCGTGGCATACGGAGCTCCATCGCAGTCTTTAACACTGGTAGCATGCCGCGACAGCGTGGACGTGAACCGTATGTGCAGTTGACGGACTTTGAGCGAGGGCGTATAGTGGGCATGCGGGAGGCCGGGTGGACGTACCGCCGAATTGCTCAACACGTGGGGCGTGAGGTCTCCACAGTACATCGATGTTGTCGCCAGTGGTCGGCAGAAGGTGCACGTGCCCGTCGACCTGGGACCGGACCGCAGCGACGCACGGATGCACGCCAAGACCGTAGGATCCTACGCAGTGCCGTAGGGGACCGCACCGCCACTTCCCAGCAAATTAGGGACACCGTTGCTCCTGGGGTATCGGCGAGGACCATTCGCAACCGTCTCCATGAAGCTGGGCTACGGTCCCGCACACCGTTAGGCCGTCTTCCGCTCACGCCCCAACATCATGCAGCCCGCCTCCAGTGGTGTCGCGACAGGCGTGAATGGAGGGACGAATGGAGACATGTCGTCTTCAGCGATGAGAGTCGCTTCTGCCTTGGTGCCAATGATGGTCGTATGCGTGTTTGGCGCCGTGCAGGTGAGCGCCACAATCAGGACTGCATACGACCGAGGCACACAGGGCCAACACCCGGCATCATGGTGTGGGGAGCGATCTCCTACACTGACCGTACACCACTGGTGATCGTCGAGGGGACACTGAATAGTGCACGGTACATCCAAACCGTCATCGAACCCATCGTTCTACCATTCCTAGACCGGCAAGGGAACTTGCTGTTCCAACAGGACAATGCACGTCCGCATGTATCCCGTGCCACCCAACGTGCTCTAGAAGGTGTAAGTCAACTACCCTGGCCAGCAAGATCTCCGGATCTGTCCCCCATTGAGCATGTTTGGGACTGGATGAAGCGTCGTCTCACGCGGTCTGCACGTCCAGCACGAACGCTGGTCCAACTGAGGCGCCAGGTGGAAATGGCATGGCAAGCCGTTCCACAGGACTACATCCAGCATCTCTACGATCGTCTCCATGGGAGAATAGCAGCCTGCACTGCTGCGAAAGGTGGATATACACTGTACTAGTGCCGACATTGTGCATCCTCTGTTGCCTGTGCCTATGTGCCTGTGGTTCTGTCAGTGTGATCATGTGATGTATCTAACCCCAGGAATGTGTCAATAAAGTTTCCCCTTCCTGGGACAATGAATTCACGGTGTTCTTATTTCAATTTCCAGGAGTGTATATTTGTTTCTACTTTCTACTGTTAGCAACTGACACTGCAAATACAGCAGCGAAGTTATGTATTATTTTTACTGTTCGATATTAGATGTGGAATAAATTAATATTCGAATTCTCTGTTCACGAACATCATCTGTTCCTGTATCTACTGAAGACCCGCGCAGCGTGCAAAGAAGTCATAACACAACTAATTAAAACTCCTACGGAGTGATCAGCAGGTTTTCATCCATTCAGACGATACTGCTGCATACTGATTCGGATCGGAATGACTGCAACAGGTGTGGAGCACGGATGCTCCAATGGGGATTGAAGTCCTCTCCTCAATGTGAATGCGCCGAAGGGCAGCAACGTGTACATGATATAACAATGGAATGTTCTCTCAGAAAATTTAGTGGCACAAAACAAGATCTTCACAATTTGTCTGCAGCAGCCTCTGACTGGATGTCAAACTTGGATTAGAGCTACAAACTAACAATGAACTTCAAATTGTGTTCATATTTGTAGAAATGTATACATCTGTTTTGTACATATTTGTCTAATATTTTCATCTGTCATCAGGTGCTGATTGAAATAAATCCTGCACAAAAGCTTTTTAATATACAGTATCTTTGTTGCTTCCAACCCACTCTACATATTTCAGAAGCAATAACACGGAGAGAGAAATTTATATACGTAATGTAAACATAAACTGATTTCTGTAAAGTAGTCCGTTTTTTGAATGAATAACGAGTAGAATCAAACGTCACAAAAGTATTCATGGAAATATTATTGTGACGTTACTGACATGCTAGTATGCGACATCTATTCATTTAACGGCCAGTGTTTTGCCACTTGCCATTTTGTCACTTGGGGTGCGTGTTGGAAGAGAAAGCTTCTCTCTCTGCGTGCGTTTTCAGGTTTAACTGAGGGCTGTTTTGTCGGTCGAGGTCCCATCGATATATCTCATTGCTTCAACCACTTCTCCGTGGGAGAGGGTGGGGGGGGGGGGGGGCGCTAACATCGACGTAGGTCAGGCTGGCCAATCGCACCAGGCGTCCGACCGTGTTGTGCAAATTTATATATAAGAAGAAAGGGTACATAAATAAAGAGTTTAATTGAAATCAATTATTTTCAATTAATGCCCAAATTCTGAATTTTTATCGTTCTTTCCTGTGAGTCCGTTTACCGTGAACTTACTTCTGATGTCCGTAGTTATATTCATCTTCTTCCGCCATGAATATATATGCTGACCGTGTCTATAACAGTTCTTAATCGCACTTCTTCTTCCGAATGCAGGCCGCTTGGGGACCTGACATTGAGATGATGCGCGGAAGAAAAGAAAAATGGTTCAAATGGCTCTGAGCACTATGGGACTTAACTTCTGAGGTCATCACTCCCCTAGAACTTAGAACTACTTAAACCTAACTAACCTAAGGACATCACACACATCCATGTCCGAGGCAGGGTTCGAGCCTGCGACCGTAGCGGTCGCGAGGTTCCAGACTCAAGCGTCTAGGATCGCTCGGCCACTGCGGCCGGCGAAGAAAAGAAAACTTTCGTGGTTTTGCACAAATAATAATTATTATTCAGACAACACAAATGGCTACCTCACCATCTTACAAAAATACGTCTTCCCCACTCGAGAACTAAAAACAAAGTCTCTCTATTAACAAAAAAAATTGAATGGATTTTTTTATCATTTGTTATCCGCCTTCCGGCGTAGCAAAATATATCTTTATTGGCGCTTAGGGCGGCCGCGCTAATGATTATTATCATTGGTTTTAAATTTTTGTGGTAGCTTGTTGGAGCTTTTCCTTATGTACCTATACAGTGTGACTCGCTGCCCTCTGGAGGCAAACTGAGTCTGGCATCTCTGTGTTCGCTACTAAGGCCCCACGCCCCTGCGACTGCCAGCTAATGTGGGTGCTCCAGCGTTTGGGTTTGCCCAACGAGACTGTGTCTTTATACCTAACGCAGAGCGCAGAGAAGTTGGCCAATCGAAACAACATTGCTTCAGTCCAGTGGCAACGGCATGTACGTCGTGTTACTGTCTTTTCCCCGATTTTCAAATATTTTAAGACAATTCTCGGCCGCCACAATGGCAATAGCATACAGTCAGCACTCCTATATAAGGAATTTTTTAGGCTGGAAGCTGGGCAGAGGGACGGAATTTTACGGCGATTCGAGGACGAAGCTTCGACGGACCTCTTCAGCGATCGAGAGAAAGAGGGAAGCCGAAGGACGTCTGGATCTGATGCCTTGGAAAAGATGTAAGCTTTTGCTGTCTATCATATCGCGAAATGTAATCTGAACAGTGCGCTTCTCATGTAATGTGCAATCCAAATTGGTGACGCAGTTCTATTTTTAATTAAGATTCTTTAACCTTGCATCAGCGAGCCGCACAGATATGAAGGCTATAGCCTCGATGCAGTCTTCCTTCCATAGGGTTCCTCCCATAGGCCTCGCCTCTTTTAACAAAGTTCGAGTTTCAATTAATTTTGTCTCACTGATAACTTTTCATTAACTGTTGCTTTGTTTAAGAGTAAATAGCACTTGTTCTGTTAAATACAGATTACTTGTGATTAACTGTTGTTTCATTTAAGAAAAAAAGGCAGTTCCATTAAAGGCAAATATCGTTTGATTTATATTTGCTCAATTTCAAAATTCTGTTAAAAGCAGACGTAACATCCATTACAAGATCCTTAACTGGGCCTATAGCTTTCCTGGTCAGTTAAAAATCCCCTGTGTTACTGTCAAGGTGTGCTTTGCTTTGTTGGTGTTTGTCCTTTACGTGTAGTGGCCAGATTAAGCGATAAGACATATTTGTTTCATATGCTGCAGTAGAAGCACTTTTGAGCACAAGCGCTCTATAACAGATATGGTATCTTGGTTTAAGGTGATCCCTTCAATTTAATTAAAATAATTGTGTCTGATGATAATTAGTAAAAACTGAAGTTGTTAACAATAACACAGATTGTAATAGTAGCTCATTTTTAACAGATGTCTGCAGCTGTGGGTCAGCAGTCATTGGAAATCCGAATTGAGTTTGAAATTAAGTCCATATAATTGCACTAAGGTCTGCATAAATTTTCAACATGAATAAGTGTACGTGTAACTGAAGTGAGAGTGTGGGTGTTGTAACGACACAAGTATCATTTGACCAAAAACAGTGAACTCCCAACCACATAATAACATTGCATTGTTACAGTTGCTGACACTTGCGCACTTGACTGTTCTCATGAGTAAAGAGGCGTGTCGTAGAGCACGCCTAACTACGTACATGCATATGCCGTATAGCGAGTGTAACGGGAATTAATGTTGTGAAGTGACGGTAACATGCTGTCGCCTCTTGGCTAAAGTTGCAATTAATGATGCTGTAGACGTTCGTAAACCTTATTTGTGAAATATGTGAGTATACAGTGTTTGATTTCTTTTGTTTAAAGATTTTTGTTATTAAGACTATTGTGAAGCTACCTTTTTCTCATTCTAAGGAGACATGGCCTTAGTATTAAGGAATATTCTGTAGTAAATCCCTGCGGATATATTGGTGCGCATATATCTCGCCGTTTTGAGTAACTGTAGTTCCAAAACAGCACAATATACATAGCCATAGTTCAGAACGGGTGACATGAAGATGCATGTGCGGGTGTCTGTCTCTCTCTCTCTCTCTCTCTCTCTCTCTCTCTCTGTGTGTGTGTGTGTGTGTGTGTGTGCGTGTGCGTGCGTGTGTTAACTGAGCTAATTAGCAATGAGATGATCGAAAGACAAAGGTAGAACGCAACAATTCTACAAGAGGAGCAGCTAAACAGATACGTGTAATTATCTAAGGAGAAGTGGGCTCTGATTTATTACAGAATACATGCCAAATGTCGTGAGCTCTGCAAAACTTCAAAGAACATGATACTAGCTATTGGTACAAAGGGAGAAGCAGTATTATTCAGAACAACAAAAGTGCACACTGCGAAGTGCATTTTATACTAGCATTTCCAATGGAGACTTGGACTAGATCACTACACAAGTTCATGTTTGTATGTGATTTTGTGCAATTCGCACTAAATACAAGGAAGCCATATTTAAGATGTAAGAGCCGTGCTCTATTTTGATTTTCAAGTTACATAATAATATTTGTAAAGCAAACTCTTCTACACGTTGTTATTTGTATAGATATGAAATGGGAGTGTGTGTTATACTGATTATGGTTTGCAGTGATGAAAGCTGGCAGAAATATGAATACAGATATTTGGCATTTACTAAAATGAAGTATAAGTGACTCATTTTGCTGACGCTGAAATTAAGAAGATGCACAGCAAGGTAACGTGACAGTTTTATTCTTCTTGTCAAAAGCACTGTGGTGGAATGTACTTTCCGAAAATTCTCAAGTACTTTGCGTGTGAGACACTAGTACCTCGCTTGTTCAAATTTAGGCTCAAGGGATAGTTCAAACAGAAAGCGTAACTTCTTGTCAGATGTTGAGAAGTGATCTACATAATTTTAGCGCTGGTATGAAACAAACGATCATAACCGAAGTTAATATCTCGACAACCCCTTTATCGATTTTCTCAAACGAACTTTCTACGGATAGGATAGATTAGTATAGTAGATTTCTTATAAACAATACATATTTTAAATTACAGGCTAAAACGAGTATTTCGCACGTAAAACCATGATTTTTACGAAAATAATATATTAAATATTGAAAGTAGCGGTAGCATTACGAAGTAAAAATAGAGAGGGATGTATGAAGATACTATCCTTTAACTGTCTATACTTATTATCAACAAAAGAGCGTAACAGTTCCAGTTTGGTTTGAGCTCTCGCACAGATACTTATTAATTCTATATATGAAGATAGTAACTGTTCTCGAAAGAACAGATAGCATTGATGACTGTGCAGCTTCTCTACAATAAACAATAAGTAACTGAAACCCTCAGCTACCGACAGTGTTTTTGACATAGCAGGAGGCCCCGGGTTCGAGTCCCGGTCGGGGCACACATTTTCAGCTGTCCCCATCGAGGTATGTCAACAACACCTGTCAGCAACTGAGGGTTTCAATTAATCATCGTTTATTCTAGAGAAGCTACAAGGTCATCAATGGTATCTGTTCCTTCGAGAACTGTTACTATCTTCATATATAATCAAATGGCTACCCGGCCATTGACCTTCATCTGTGCGAGTGCCCACAGGTTGACCGAACTCTTACGGGAATCATCAACTAAAGTGGGCGCGAGTAACGAGTGGGTGGGCAAAGTATCTATTAGGAACATTACGTATGTAGATTGTGGACAGCTGGGAATGTGGGTCTCACTGGAAGCGTGCAAGGGATAAGTCCCTGCAGTCGCACTATTCATCTGTGTCCTCGGTGGCTCAGATGGGTAGCCGGCACGGTAACTCAGCGTGTTCGGTCAGAGGGTTAGTTGCCCTCTGTAATAAAAAAACTGAGATAATGGATCAACTACGAAGTAAAACAGGTGTCCTGCGACGTTCGCACCGAGCAGATACAACGAACGAAATCGAACAAAATGAGACTAAAAAAAAAAAAAAAAGAAAGATGAGTAGAGCGTCTGCCATATAAGCAGGAGATCCCAGTCCCGGCACACATTTTCAGCTGTGCAACCCCCCCTGAAGCTGCGGGAGCTATTCCCTTTGCTCACAACACCTAGATGATATTTTATAATCAGTGGCGACCTAAAGCGCATTTATCCACAATGTCACTCCAAGCCGCCATTGTACAGCCAAGGTGAAAACTTCTTGACGTGTTATTAAAAGACTGTTTACGGTGATAAGTGCACTTATATTTGGAAAAAGTCCCAACGTTGTGTAGACTCCATTCAAAAAGTACAAATCTGAAGCTTCAGCGTAGTAACCACCTGCAGTTTCCATCAGATCTTCATTGGATTCAAAGTATTTTCAGGTGTCAAGATACGGAAATAGGAGTAAGTCAGATAAGCAAAACTAGTGAACTAGATGGATGCACAACACTTTAAACCCCACAACTGGCATATTGTCAAAGAACCTTTGGATACAGCATCCTGACGAAGATGAAAGCCACATGTCTTGATCGACGCTACTTCTCAGACATCAGTCACCAGTTTGTCTAGAGGACTTCAACATATTTGTTTCCAGAATGACTTTTCACTCTGCAGTGGCGACTGCGCTGATATGCAACTTCCAGACACATTGAACCTGTGTTCCAGATCGAGACTCTAACTACAGACATTCTTTTTTTGAGGGCAAATGCTCTACCAACTTCTATTACTTTCCTGTAATTGTTGTTTTAATTGTTTCTTTAGTATTTTACTTCTTTAGTTCCTTTTGATTTTAAATTTTTGACCCATTATTTCTTTAACGTGGAACGCTTCATGATTTTTCGTGTAATCCTTTCGCAGCAGCCATACTAATCTTCTGTGTATCTTTCCAATTTTAGTATATTTGCCACTGAAACAAGTACGAGTATGACTGCCTTCCAGGGCAAGTCATTCTTCAATTACTCCTGGCGTACTTCATGGCGAAAGTGTTCACGTGTGAACAGTCGGGTGTTAGTTTCCAACGGGCACAATATTTCGACAAGCGACCACGTTGCCATCATCAGCTGCCCTGAAGAACTGACCGCCGAGGAGCCGGCGCTGGGCTTTTATCTCCTCCCCCCCCCCCCAAACCCCCTTCACCACCCTCCCCGTCGCCCTCAATCTATCTGTTACGAACGTGGTTCGTGCCTAGGCGCCGAGCGTCCAGCGTCCGTACCCTCGCGGGCCGCGCACATGGGAGCGTGCTGATAGTGTCTTCTTAGTATCTCTGCCTGTTCTCGAACTCTTTTTACTTCGCTTGCGAACACTGGTCTCCTCCTACTGGTTTAACAGGTTGTGTTGTTTCTCTGGTGTAAATTGTGGGCACTTGCCGGCCGCGGTGGCCGAGCGATTCTAGGCGCTACAGTCTGGAACCGTGCGATCGCTACGGTCGCAGATTCGAATCCTGCCTCGGGCATGCATGTGTGTGATGTCCTTAGGTCAGTTAGGTTTAAGTAGTTCTAAGTTCTAGGGGACTGATGACCTCAGAAGTTAAGTCCCATAGTGCTCAGAGCCATTTGAACCATTTTTTGAGGGCACGTGTTTCCGCCATAGTCAGTGTGCCGGCTCCAGGTCGTATAGAACGGTCAAAATATTGCGGAGAGTTCATTTTCAGTTTACTTGCAGATAAAATACTGCAAATTTGATTCCATCACATACGAAAATTTCTCATTCTTCATGTCTGTTCCGGTATCCTTCGCGACATACAATTCTAATAACAGATCGTCAAATGCTTTATTGACTCTTGTTCGTTGCTTTGGAACGTCCTTTATGGTGAACCTTTTTCCAGGAGAATTGCAGCCATCGTTTCTCAAATGTTGTATGTTAAGGAGCACACTCACATACACTATGTGATCAAAAGCATTCGGCCATCCCCAAAAACATATGTTTTTCATATTAGATGTATTGTGCTCCCACCTACTGCCAGGTACTCCATATCAGCCACTTAAGTAGTCATTAGACAGCGTGAGAGAGCACAATGGGGCGCTCTGCGGAACTCACAGACTGCGAACGTGGGCAGGTGATTGGGTACCATTTGTCATATGTCTGTATGCGAGATTTCCATACTCCTAAACATCCCTCGGTAAGTGTTTCAGATGTGATAGTGAAGTAGAACGTGAAGGGACACGTACAGCACAAAAGAGTACAGGCCGGTCTCGCCTGTTGACTGACAGAGACTGCCGACAGTTGAAGAGGGTCGTAATGAGTAATAGGCAGACATCTATCCAGGTCATCACACAGGAATTCCAAACTGCATCAGGATCCAGTGCCAGTACTATGACAGGCAGGAGGTGAGAAAACTTGAATGTCATAGTCGAGCGGCTGCTCATTAGTCATTCATCACGCCGGTAAATGCCAAACGACACCTCACTTGGAGTAAGGAGCGTAAATATTGGACTATTGAACAAAAACGTTGTGTGGAGTGACGAATCACGGTACACAATGTGGCGATCCGATGCCAGGATGTGTGTATAGCGAATGCCCGGTAAACGTCATCTCCCAGCGTGTGTAGTGCCAACAGTAAAATTCGGAGGCGGTGGCGTTATGGTGTGATTGTGTTTTTCATGGAGGGGGCTTGCACCCCTTGTTGTGCACAGGCCTACACTGATGTTTTAAGGACCTTCTTGCTTCCCATGGTTGAAGAGTAATTCAGGGATGGCGAGTGCATCTTTCAACACGATGGAGCACCTGTTCGTAATGCACGGCCTGTGGCGGAGTGGTTACACGACAATAACATCCCTGTAATGGACTGGCCTGCACAGAGTCCTGACCTGAATCCTACAGAACACCTTTGGGATGTTTGGGAACGCCGAATTCGTGCCAGGCCCCATCGACTGACATCCATACGTCTCCTCAGTGCAGCATTCCATGAAAAATGGGCTGTCATTCCCCAAGAAACCCTCCAGCACCTTATTGAAGGTATGCCTGCGAGAGTGGAAGCTGTAATCAAGGTTAAGGGTGGGCCAACACCATACTGAATTCCAGCATTACCGATAGAGGGCACCACGAACTTGTAGTTCGTTTTCAACCGGGTGTCCGAATACTTTTGATCACTTAGTGCAAATCCTAATTGACTCTGGACGCACTTCCGTTGACGATATTACTTAGAAATCAAGAATTTTATTGCAGCAAGTATACTGATTTATCGGAACAAAGCGAAATATTGTAGTTATTTCTATGAGTCATTACATATACTGCACAGCTGAAGTTGGCAATGAATACTGCAGTCGACGTACATAGAAAATATTTGTGACTGTAGTTACCTGACTGAAGACAAGTGAAAGCATGAAACGTGTCTTGTCAAAATTATTCAAAAAGCGTGACAAGTTTGATTTCTTCAAGTAAAAACGCGTCATTTTGCAGTAACTTCAACGCGGGGTGGGAAATATGAAAATGAAACAATTGTTCGTTTATCAGTGTAATCTATAATAATAACGAAAACAATTGAAGAGACAGGCTGATAGGAACTGTGTTCAAAAAATGGGAGACCCAGAACATCTACTGAAGTTGCACATGAAGGCAGAATACTAGCGGCAGCCTCTTTGCATGTGGGATGCAGTATGCATGGCTTTTCAAAACGAAGTCGTATTTTGTACAACACTGCGTGCTGTATCCTTAAAATTATCCTCAGTATCTACTGTATCCATCGTTCACAGGGACTGGATCCTGGAAACATGACACGATTGATTTAAAAAAATTTTAATAATGAAAAATGATGTATAAGTGGCGATCAAACAGTTTCTGTTCGAAGGCATTACAGCCCATAAGCATTATGCCAGTCAGACAAAATTGTCTTGAACACTGAGGCAATCATCCCACAGACGCTCCAGGTTGAAGATACTCGTTTGGTGAAACAGCGTGTCCGGCTGCGTGAAGAAGACCCTGACTTACTGCTGCACATCCTCGTCCGACAGCAATCGTCGACCCTTCGAAGTCATTTCTAAAGGACCGAAGCCTTGATAATCGTAAGGGGAGAGATCCGGACTATCGGCTGGGTGCTCGAGAGATTCCCACTTGCCCCTAATGGATGAGGCTGGCGTCCCACATCGACCGGCGTTTTGTGTCGATTAGCGACCGTCACGGAAATTGGCGCATCAGTACGCAACTGTGGTTTTCGACAGACATGCTGCCCAATTCACATTTTTCATTAGCCGATGGATGTCAACCGGTCTTTGTCCTTCGGCAACCAAGAGAAGAGTAATAGCACGTTGATCCTGTTTGGACGCATTTGGTAGTAATGTCACCATAGTTCACATTTCCGCAATTACACTTCGCGTGCCGGAAAATCTTGAATACCACACTAATCCCTTGCCTACATATCGCTGCTTATAAACCCGCATCGGAGACGCGCTACGCTGGTACACGCTGCAGCAACGCCCTCAGACGGAAATTGTTTGATCGCCTGTTGTAGAAAGACTACTAAGTGCCCCACAAACAAGAACAGTGTCTTTTCCCTTAATGAAACTAGAAATGCGCAATACTCTCAATGCAGGAGACATAGGGCCCACATGTACTACACTGCAGCCGTACATGTCCCAAGGAACAGGCACTGCGGTGGCTACATCCGTTACGGAGTACATGAGGGCAGGTCGTGAGTCATGCTTGGGTAGCTCAGTTGGTAGAGCATTTGCCTGCGAAAGGCCAAGGTCCCGAGTTCGAGCCCCGGTCCGGCACACAGCTTTAATCTGTCAACAAGTTTCATATCAGCACACACTCCTCTGCAAAGTGAAAATCTCATTACGGATACATGAAACTATTCGTAGTTGTAAGTACGAGCACCAGTCAGTTGTGTAAGGGAATGGCGGCACTGAAAAACTGTGCCTTACCGGGACTCCAACTTGGATTTCCCGCCTTACGCCATTACTGGCCTTTATTGCTTCGCCCTTCCATGCACAACCCACGACCACACCAAGATTTCCATATGTCGTCCTTCCTACGTCACAGCCTGTGCCCGTACACACATTATGTAAATCAAGTGCTAGAGAGGGCGTTTAATTAAGCGTCTCTGCCTGCTACCAGTGGACCACTTTGTCGCAAGTGGATCATGTCGACGACATTGTCTGCCGAGTAAGGAATAAGCCTTCTGCCGAAAATAGGACGGAAAACCAAATGAAACGAGACTAGCATATTCGTTAGCTCGTAGCGTACTTTGCAAGAAACTGGGACAGACATAGCAGTTAACAGTCTATTAAGCGAATGTGCCAGAATAAGGAGAATATATTCGGTTCGGTCATTACAAACCGAGCTTCCTGAAAGTGCAACCGCTGAGCTGACTCGACTGACGTCAGCCACAATCCAACACGCAGCCGAATCAACAATAGTCCAGGTTGCCGCAAAAGGCCGCGCGGGATTAGCCGAGCGGTCATGGGGCACTGCAGTCATAGACTGTGCGGCTGGTCCTGGCGGAGGTTCGAGTCCTCCTTCGGACATGGGTGTGTGTGTTTGCCCTTAGGATAATTTAGGTTAAGTAGTGCGTAAGCTTAGGGACTGATGACCTTAGCAGTTAAGTCCCATAAGATTTCACACACATTTGAACATTTTTCTTTTCTGCAGAAGAAAGACGATTTGTGAACACAGTGAATAAATAACTGAACTCTAATAATGTTTTAGTTAATTTGGCATCGTTAATCTGGCGTCGGAAGTGTACGACTCCAACGCTAGGAATTCCGAGGCAATTATCTGCATTTACGACCGTCAGACATGCGGCAAGCAAGCAAAAAAAATCTTTTACTTTAGTTGTGATATGGCAGAGTTTAGGCGCATTGATCGGCATGCTATGTTCAAAGTATTTTTTCTGATAGCAGCGGAACCTATTGACTTATCATAATTTAGAAGAAATTGTAAAGACACAAGTCTGCTACCACGAGATGTAATGTTTGTAATTTAGCGGGTCATAGTGAACCACATACTACGTTCATTCTAGTAACTTGTTCTACTTGTAGACAAACGAGTGTAGTGTGTAACGCTGGGCGAAGATCAGGTAGAACAAGTAGATGAATCTAGTTTCGAACATAGTAAATTACACTACTAGACATTAAAATTGCTACGCCAAGAAGAAATGCAGATGATAAACGGGTATTCATTGGACAAATATATTATACTAGAACTGACATGTGATTACATTTTCACGGAATTTGGGTGCGTAGATCGTGAGAAATGAGTACCCAGAGCAACCACCTCTGGCCGTAATAACGGCCTTGATACGCCTGGGCATTGAATCAAACTGAGCTTGGATGGCGTGTACAAGTACAGCTGCCCATGCTGCTTCAACACGATACCACAGTTCCTCAAGAGTAATGACTGGCGTTTTGTGACGAGTCAGTTGCTCGCTCACCATTGACAAGACGTTTTCAGTTGGTGAGAGATCTGGAGAATGTGCTGGCCAGGGCAGCAGTCGAACATTTTCTGTATCCAGAAAGGCCCGTACAGGAACTGCAACATACGGTCGTGCATTATCCTGCTGAAATGTAGGGTTTCGCAGGATCGAATGAAGGTTAGAGCCAAGGGTCGTAACACATCTGAAATGTAACGTCCACTGTTCAAAGTGCCGGAAATGCGAACAAGAGGTGACTTAGACGTGTAACCAATGGCACCCCAAACCATCACGTCAGTATGGCGACGACGAATGCACGCATCCAGTGTGAGTTCACCGCGATGTTGTCAAACACGGATGTGACCATGATGATGCTGTATACAGAACCTGGATTAATCCGAAAAAATTACGTTTTTCCATTCGTGCACCCAGGTTCGTCGTTAAGTACACCATCGCAGGCGCTCCTGTCTGTGATGCAGCGTCAAGGGCAGTCATGGTCTCCGAGCTGATAGTCCATGTTGCTGCAAAAGCCTTCGTACTGTTCGTGCAGATGGTTGTTGTCTTCCAGGCGTCCCCATCTGTTGACTCAGGGATCGAGACGTGGCTGCACGATTCGTTACAGCCATGCGGATAAGATGCCTGTCATCTCGACTGCTAGTGATACGAGGCCGTTGGGATCCAGCATGGCGTTCTGTATTACCCTCCTGAACCCATCGATTCCATATTCTGCTAACAGTCATTGGATCTCGACTATCGCGAGCCGCAATGTTGCGATACGATAAACCGCAATCGCGATAGGCTACAATCCGACCTTTATCAAAGTCGGAAATGTAAGGGAACGCATTTCTCCTCCTTCCACGAGGCATCACAACGTTTCACCAGGCAACGCCGGTCAACTGCTGTTTGCGTATGAGAAATCGGTTGGAAACTTTCCTCATGTCAGCATGTTGTAGGTGTCGCCACCGGCGCCAACCTTGTGTGAATGCTTTGAAAAGCTATTCATTTTCATATCACAGCATCTTCTTCCTGTCGGTTAAATTTCGCGTCTGTAGCACGTCATCTTTGTGGTGTAGCAATTTTAATGGCCAGTAGTGTATATTTTCTTGCTTGGTATATTTTGCTCCATTTGAAGCACATATTTTCAAAATAAATTTAAGTTAGTGGCAAATCGCACAAAGATGCTGGGCACGAGGTCAGCTAGCATTAGTGAGAGTATAATCGCTCTGACGAAACAAGTGTCTGAATTTTTAGAAGGAAATGCTAAATAAAAGTTACGCGATAATGAATTGCTGGTTCAGTTCGAATCTCTGCGGGCTCACACTCGGGTTCGAGTAAATTTAAGTCTCCAGTAGCAATATCCCACTTTTCAGTAGATCGTTCAGTAGCCAACCTAATCACACCCTCCTCCAGCAAAACAACATAGAACGTAACAGAAATCATTAATGACGTATTGGTTGCAGCCGGAATGAGTAATTGGTCAGATGAAACTACTCTGCGGATTGCCAATTTACGCATTATGGGTGTAGCCAATTCGTACGTGATGTGCGCTGAGAAATTCAAATACATTTGAGCAATTAACTGAAGGTTTGCGTAAGATATACCGCAAGCAGGAAAGCCTTTTGGGTTCACACAGGAGGCAAATGAGACTGTGGAGACTTTTTCAGACAGGATCCTAGAACTAAATGCACAGACGTATGAGTTGCCTCCTTAGCTGGACCTGTACCGTAACCATTTTTTGCAGTGTATGTTGAAACTCGTGTTCTCTGACGGTGTACATTGTCTGATCAAATGTATCCGGACACCTACCACTATCGCAGTGAACGGAGGCATAGGGTGTCCCTTGCAAAACAGCCTGCATCTGTTACGGTGTACAGGGTGGTCCATTGATAGTGACCGGGCAAACTATCTCACCAAAAAAGAATCAAACGAAAAAACTTCAACCATAGCACCATCTGGTTTCCCCCTTCAAGCTAGACAAGTTTTGTTCTCTGTAATATTTTCGTTTGACGCTTATTTCGTGAGATATTTGGCCCGGTCACGATCAATGGACCACCCTGTATATTGGCAAGTTGTAGCAGGAGTCAACCAAAACAAATATTGCTCCTCATGTCTGTAAAGCAAATAAAACAATTTATTAAGTCCCATTATAAACAAAACGATTTTAAATTGAATTTTATGTGGTCATTCGATATTCGCTTAATCGGTATATATTACCAGAGACATTAAAACCATTAAGAGTAGTCAGTACTGAACATTGCAAAGAGTTAATCTATCCATGTCAGCTTCCCAGTTCCAGTCTCCGTACACAGTGCCCCCTACACGTATTCCTTGCTTATAGTCTTCGCATTTCTTAGTATAACTTTTTTTTAAATAGATGATTTTCTTGCGGTTACCAGATGTTATGGCTACCATTGTGCTATGAGGAATTTTGAGGTATCAAGTACCCTCCGCCATATACAAGATGGGTGCACTGTTGGATTGTTATGTAACAGTTATAGAAACGTTCAAACGCTGCACTCTGACAGATGAACGCAGAAGCAGTTCGACGGAAATTTTGCAGACAAAAGTGGGAATTTTGCAGCAGTTGGCTGTCAATCTGCTTTGGCAGTCAGTTTGCATTCCAGCCGGACGCATTGAATATCCTGAAGGCTGAAACGTCCCCTTAGAAAAATTAACGAATTACTGTGCTGATAAACCCCTTACATTATTTGATTTTCAAACAGCTGAGCAGAACTGAACGTACTCAGACATTTCACTCTTTACCTATTCTGATCAACACTAAACGGACAGCATATATTTTTAGCGCAACGCAATCTGACTTTCAATAATCCCTACAAGAGAATGGCCCTGACTAACATTAACCTATACGTTTCACAAATCACTTACCTCACAAAAATCTTCGTTACTCGAACTACTGCAATACAGCGAGCGACACTACTGCCAGCTAAATAAAAGATTCTAACTACTGAGGCACTAACTACTGATAGGCATACTTAGCAAATGAAAGATTTTAATAGAGAACAAACAATGTGTTTACCTTAATAGTGTTCAAAGGTCATAATATATATAGCAGTTCATGACATCCAGTCTTACAAATTTACTGTCTCTGTCCAGATCATCAGCTATCAAAACTCCGCCATCTCACTCCCCACATCCACCACTGCTGGCGGCTCACCTCCAACTACGCAACGCTACGCGCTGTTAACAGCCACCATCCCAACACTACAATAGCGAATATTACAACAATTCCACCCAGCCACAGACTGCACACAGCACATCCAGTGATTTTCATACAGAGTGCTATCTGGCGTTACCAATATAAAAACCTAAACAGCCTACTTACATAGCCCCCATGCTCCCCACAAAAAATTTTACAAATTGTTTTGGGCAGTGGCCAATACAGATTTGAGAAAAAATTACATAATTACACTAACAAAGAAATCAAATGCACACACTTATTGATACAATGTTGATCAAAAGCTAAAATTTTCTCACAGTCCATAAAGACAGTCCTGATCATTCATCACAGTGAAATTGCAGTGTCTTTTTTTTTCTCAAAGTCTGAGCAGTAAAAGAGAATGCACACAGAAGTAGTGGATTTCCATGCAATCTTGAAGAAGTAGTGTTGTCCTTCCAACGGAAAGACAGTGCTGACTCTTGACATGCAGGCTGGTAATGGGCCACAACAGAGCAAACCCATAGCAGAGTCAGTCGAAGTTTTGAAGAATATTGGTAGGTACGTCATCACAGAGCAGACCCACTGTAGTCCTGGTAGAGAGTATGGTATTGCTGTGCCATCAGAGGTGCAGACCTACTGCACTCCTTGTAGAAATAATGGTATTCGTGGGCCATCAAAGATGCAGACCTACTGTAGTCCTTGTAGAGATGGCCAGTAGCCATCTGTTGCGACTGTGCAGGTGCACAATCGCCATCGAAGAGTCTTGTGGACAATATAGCAAGTCCATAAACCACCACTTGTGCACTCACAAAGTTTTTGGAATTGTCCTTAGAACCAGCAATACTGTTATCCAGTCCCCTGCTGAATTATTAACACGCGTGCAAACACTAACAGCCCCAATTTCTCACATATTGTGCATATACTATGACCTACAGAAATGTGTGCAGTGAAATGAATGCTTACAAGTTACTTAATTTGAAGAACTGGTGTCTATACAATTACAAATTTACAACATAAGAATACAATTACAAAGGTACAAAATACATCATTAAAGAACATAACAATACAGATAAAATTTGTAGTAGTACAAGTTTTACAAAAGAATATAAATAAACAGATACATCAGTGTTACAGGAATTATGACATAAGTACATACATAAAAGATCAGAATAACTTTTGAAACATCAACTTCACACGTGAGCATTAAAACAAAACAGAATAAATAATGTCTAAACATCTTTACAAAGTAAATAACATAAATGCAAATTATATTTGAGGATAACAGTATTCCTCATCATAGTGAATGTAGCTGAGTATTAGAAAAATTCTACAACATAAGTCTTATCAGATAATCACATGAAGACAAGAAGAACACAAATACACAACGGTACACAAACACATAGCGAAATAATACGAAAGGAAAGGACAGGATTTGTTTTACTGCAGTATTTTGCAAACAAAACTTTCTTTACTTCTTGGAGATCTCCATTCATTCACAATTATTCCCAAAAAGTCCTATCTACACCTACTTTCTATGTTCTGTTCATATCCTCTTTCTGAATAATTATTCTTCGTTGTACAGTACCTATTCTTTTTACAAACTTTTTTCGTATAACTTCTCAGTGCATTCTTTCCCTATCCTCCATAGTTAAGTTTCTTATATGGTCTACCCCCTCTTAAGCTAACTTAAATTTACTGAGCTCATATATATATATACTAAGGGACGAAGCAATGCAGCAGTACCAAACAATTAACACAAACAGCAATGACAAAAAATGCAAATTGCAAAGCAAGCAGCAACATATATAAATTAGCAAAGAAAATGCAACATTATCACTAATATGAGCCAATGTGCAGCAAAGAGAAAAATAAATCGGTAGTAAAACTGGCTTAACAGCGTAATACAAAGCGAAATTCAGTAACACTATGCCTGGCAAACAACTGCAGCAAATGCAATAAATTATATGTAAACATGACAAAGCTCAAGCAGAAAAAATATTACACTAAAGACAACAATGCAGATGAGGGAAACGTCTATTCACAACTTAGTGTCTATGTCATTAAAGTGGTGCACCACAACAAGTTATTCTAGCAAAGAAAATACCAAGTAGTTGCAAACAAAATTATGTATTCAGTTACTGTTACTGTTAATAGTTCCTTGTTATTGTTCTTTCCTTTCCAAGTGCTCCTTTTTTTAAAAATGTAGATCATAAAATTATTATTTAATAGATCTGTTGACAGAAAGTGTTCACATTAGCTAATGCATTTAATTTTATTTTATAAAACCAATCCTGCAACACAGCTTGGAAAACAGATATAAAATGAAATAAGCAACTATGTACAAAGCAAAGCATAAGAACATCATTCAATAGTCTTGAGGTATTTCATAAGTTAGTAGAAATTCTCTCAACTCTCGTAGAAAGACACTTGTCATAATCAGATGTACAGATGTAAGTATCTATCCAAGTAATGAGCGTGTCGTATTTACGATGCTTTCTAGAAATGAATGTCAATAGCGAGGTTAATGGCCTCTTTTTTCTCCACCTAATGGCTTCTTCTCCAGGCAGGTGGCACAGCTGCTTGCAACAACGCATTACATCAAGGTCACTTAGCTTTCTTACCGAAATATTTACGACAGCAGTTTGCGCTACAGTGACAGTCTCATATATAAAATTGCACAGGTTGAGAATTTGCGTTACAGGTGTGTAGAAACAAAATCCTATAAATATAACAGTGTGCAAAAAATTTTCACCGGCATTGTGATACGTTCACTCATATACACATATTTCATAACTCTTAAAGTACGATTCTTGGTTTCCAACATACTTTTTCACAAACCAGAGTCTCTAACTTCTATTCATTATTCATATACATATAAACACGTAATCACATTCCTCATAAATGGTAGCATCATGCCGGCCGAAGTGGCCGTGCGGTTAAAGGCGCTGCAGTCTGGAACCGCAAGACCGCTACGGTCGCAGGTTCGAATCCTGCCTCGGGCATGGATGTTTGTGATGTTCTTAGGTTAGTTAGGTTTAACTAGTTCTAAGTTCTAGGGGACTAATGACCTCAGCAGTTGAGTCCCATAGTGCTCAGAGCCATTTGAACCATTTTTTGGTAGCATCATCTTATTGATCATAAACATACCTCAACAGCATAATTCACATTGTCATCATAATAATAACATCATAAAAACTCAGCCAAATCTCAAAATCGTCGTAGCTTTCAGCAATTATTTCAATACCTAAAAAAATTCTCTGCTCATTTCAGTAGTGTCATCTACCTCAATCGAACTTTAAAAATCGTGATCCCATACCAAATATATCATTCAAAGCTCTCATAGTATCACAATGGTTCTGAAAAAAATATGAACAGTTCACAAAGTACAGACAAAATACAATTTCATATGTGTGAAGTTATCCAACTGTGTAAACATCTGTCACTGACGTAGTAAAAAAAATGTTTGTCTCTCTCTCAGTTAAATGATCAGATAGCTGTGTATTTTATGTTTTAGAGAAATATGGTACCGATGTGTAAAGTTGTATAAGCAAATACCATATTAGCTAGGGCTCCTTGTGCTTGCCAAACACATAGTACACAAAGTAAGCGTGTACCCCTCTGAGAATTAATGTAATTATACCCTCAGGTGTTACAGATTACAGCAATCGAATGAAATGTATCACCGAAAACTGTCTTTGTATCTTTGTGATTCAACAATCTTTAAAAATAAATGCTTTAAGTACTAAATTAATCACTCAAATGCGTGTCCTGTAGCGCTAAATTTGCGTTTTGCTGTAAGATAATTCTGTGGAAGTGTCATAGTTATCGTCCTCTGTAAGCAAAATTCGCTGAAATCAATGTACTCACCTCATCATAAACAAAAGTGAAATGCTTTGCGTATAGATATCGTAGTTATTACGCTTATTGCCGTGATGAAGTAAGTACTGTACTGTAACGTATTGTTGTGCTATAGAAAAGGCTGTCTCATTGTAGCTATACCACAAAAGTTACTACTAAAGCATGTTTTACTTTCCAGAAGAATTCAGAAAAACTGTGCAGATATAAAACAGGTACACCGCAAAAGCAACAATGTAAATTGTCACTCATTAGTAGCGTCGTGATATAATCGTGTATCTGTCACATAAACTAACCACTGTGTCATCTGGTATCTCTCAGTAAGTACTTTAAATCCAGAATGTATTTTCAAGTAAACCAAAATGTTGCATTAAAATCTCATTAGCAGTACCTGTATATGTTCTAAGTATGTAAGCCTTATAGTCATTACGTAATCGTGCAACTAACAAGCAAGAATGCACACACACAATAGCACTGTGTCGTCTGTTCACTATAACAATGCATTCGTAATTACTGTCTAAATATGTTCCCTAGGTTCTAGACTGGATAGTTTATTTTAAAACATAGTTGCATGTTAACAGTTTCTAAGTGTGACAAAGAGTACTAGTAACGTGAAGTGAAAAATTTTATAGCATAGACTAAGTTAAAAAGCAGAGTATCTCTCAATCAGCGGTTTTACATGTGAAGTGTGGTGCAATCCTTTACTCTCCATAGTAGTCAGATTTTGAACTTGAATGCAATTATCATGCGGATTACGTCGGTAAAGAATGCTAAAATTTTTCTCAAGGTTAGCGTCTATGTTATTTTTCGCTGAGCCAGCCGGCGCACGTGGCTGCCTGCTGTGCGAGTCATTGTCTGTCTCTTTGTTGGCGCCCGTCGCCATTGGGATTAGGTGACCTAACTTCTACCAATTCACCTTGACGAGAAGGCCTTGCCCTGTTTGAATCTCGCCAGTTCTGATGAAATTCAGGTCTGTCGTTATGATTATATCGTCTGTTGTCATGTCGGTAATTTCTGTAATTAATTTCTTGTCGGTCACGTGGTGGAGAACTTCTCCCTGAGTCATAACTGCGCGGAGGACCGTTGTGTCTGAAGTTATTATGTCTACCTTGATAATAATTGTTTTGGTTCCCATATCGTCTTTTTCTATGGTTGTCTCTGTCACATTCATTACTACAGAAATGTGATCTTTATCTGTAACTATTATTACTGTGCCAACGGTTGTCATACGGGTGGTGTCTGTTTTGGTCAAGATTTGTTGTTGTTGTTGTGGTCTTCAGTCCTGAGACTGGTTTGATGCAGCTCTCCATGCTACTCTATCCTGTGCAAGCTTTTTCATCTCCCAGTACCTACTGCAACCTACATCCTTCTGAATCTGCTTAGTGTATTCATCTCTTGGTCTCCCTCTACGATTTTTACCCTCCACGCTGCCCTCCAATACTAAATTGGTGATCCCTTGATGCCTCAGAACATGTCCTACCAACCGATCCCTTCTTCTGGTCAAGTTGTGCCACAAACTTCTCTCCTCCCCAATCCTATTCAATACCTCCTCATTAGTTATGTGATCTACCCATCTAATCTTCAGCATTCTTCTGTAGCACCACATTTCGAAAGCTTCTATTCTCTTCTTGTCCAAACTATTTATCGTCCATGTTTCACTTCCATACATGGCTACACTCCATACGAATACTTTCAGAAATGACTTCCTGACACTTAAATCAATACTGGATGTTAACAAATTTCTCTTCTTCAGAAACGCTTTCCTTGCCATTGCCAGCCTACATTTTATATCCTCTCTACTTCGACCATCATCAGTTATTTTGCTCCCCAAATAGCAAAACTCCTTTACTACTTTAAGTGCCTCATTTCCTAATCTAATTCCCTCAGCATCACCGGACTTAATTAGACTACATTCCATTATCCTTGTTTTGCTTTTGTTGATGTTCATCTTATATCCTCCTTTCAAGACACTGTCCATTCCATTCAACTGCTCTTCCAAGTCCTTTGCTGTCTCTGACAGAATTACAATGTCATCGGCGAACCTCAAAGTTTTTATTTCTTCTCCATGAATTTTAATACCTACCCCGAATTTTTCTTTTGTTTCCTTTACTGCTTGCTCAATATACAGATTGAACAACATCGGGGAGAGGCTACAACCCTGTCTTACTCCCTTCCCAACCACTGCTTCCCTTTCATGTCCCTCGACTCTTATAACTGCCATCTGGTTTCTGTACAAATTGTAAATAGCCTTTCGCTCCCTGTATTTTACCCCTGCCACCTTTAGAATTTGAAAGAGAGTATTCCAGTCAACATTGTCAAAAGCTTTCTCTAAGTCTACAAATGCTAGAAACGTAGGTTTGCCTTTCCTTAATCTTTCTTCTAAGATAAGTCGTAAGGTTAGTATTGCCTCACGTGTTCCAGTGTTTCTACGGAATCCAAACTGATCTTCCCCGAGGTTGGCTTCTACTAGTTTTTCCATTCGTCTGTAAAGAATTCGTGTTAGTATTTTACAGCTGTGACTTATTAAGCTGATAGTTCGGTAATTTTCACATCTGTCAACACCTGGTTTCTTTGGGATTGGAATTATTATATTCTTCTTGAAGTCTGAGGGTATTTCGCCTGTTTCATACATCTTGCTCACCAGATGGTAGAGTTTTGTCAGGACTGGCTCTCCCACGGCCGTCAGTAGTTCCAATGGAATATTGTCTACTCCGGGGGCCTTGTTTCGACTCAGGTCTTTCAGTGCTCTGTCAAACTCTTCACGCAGTATCGTATCTCCCATTTCATCTTCATCTACATCTTCCTCCATTTCCATAATATTGTCCTCAAGTACATCGCCCTTGTATAGACCCTCTATATACTCCTTCCACCTTTCTGCTTTCCCTTCTTTGCTTAGAACTGGGTTGCCATCTGAGCTCTTGATATTCATACAAGTTGTTCTCTTATCTCCAAAGGTCTCTTTAATTTTCCTGTAGGCGGTATCTATCTTACCCCTAGTGAGATAGGCCTCTACATCCTTACATTTGTCCTCTAGCCATCCCTGCTTAGCCATTTTGCACTTCCTGTCGATCTCATTTTTGAGACGTTTGTATTCCTTTTTGCCTGTTTCACTTACTGCATTTTTATATTTTCTCCTTTCATCAATTAAATTCAATATTTCTTCTGTTACCCAAGGATTTCTACTAGCCCTCGTCTTTTTACCTACTTGATCCTCTGCTGCCTTCACTACTTCATCCCTCAAAGCTACCCATTCTTCTTCTACTGTATTTATTTCCCCCATTCTTGTCAATTGCTCCCTTATGCTCTCCCTGAATCTCTGTACAACCTCTGGTTCTTTTAGTTTATCCAGGTCCCATCTCCTTAAATTCCCACCTTTTTGCAGTTTCTTCAGTTTTAATCTACAGGTCATAACCAATAGATTGTGGTCAGAGTCCACATCTGCCCCTGGAAATGTCTTACAATTTAAAACCTGGTTCCTAAATCTCTGTCTTACCATTATATAATCTATCTGATACCTTTTAGTATCTCCAGGGTTCTTCCATGTATACAACCTTCTTTCATGATTCTTAAACCAAGTGTTAGCTATGATTATGTTGTGCTCTGTGCAAAATTCTACCAGGCGGCTTCCTCTTTCATTTCTGTCCCCCAATCCATATTCACCTACTATGTTTCCTTCTCTCCCTTTTCCTACACTCGAATTCCAGTCACCCATGACTATTAAATTTTCGTCTCCCTTCACAATCTGAATAACTTCTTTTATTTCATCATACATTTCTTCAATTTCTTCGTCATCTGCAGAGCTAGTTGGCATATAAACTTGTACTACTGTAGTAGGTGTGGGCTTCGTGTCTATCTTGGCCACAATAATGCGTTCACTATGCTGTTTGTAGTAGCTTACCCGCATTCCTATTTTCCTATTCATTATTAAACCTACTCCTGCATTACCCCTATTTGATTTTGTGTTTATAACCCTGTAGTCACCTGACCAGAAGTCTTGTTCCTCCTGCCACCGAACTTCACTAATTCCCACTATATCTAACTTCAACCTATCCATTTCCCTTTTTAAATTTTCTAACCTACCTGCCCGATTAAGGGATCTGACATTCCACGCTCCGATCCGTAGAACGCCAGTTTTCTTTCTCCTGATAACGACATCCTCTTGAGTAGTCCCCGCCCGGAGATCCGAATGGGGGACTATTTTACCTCCGGAATATTTTACCCAAGAGGACGCCATCATCATGTAATCATACAGTAAAGCTGCATGCCCTCGGGAAAAATTACGGCTGTAGTTTCCCCTTGCTTTCAGCCGTTCGCAGTACCAGCACAGCAAGGCCGTTTTGGTTATTGTTACAAGGCCAGTTCAGTCAATCATCCAGACTGTTGCCCTTGCAACTACTGAAAAGGCTGCTGCCCCTCTTCAGGAACCACACGTTTGTCTGGCCTCTCAACAGATACCCCTCCGTTGTGGTTGCACCTACGGTACGGCTATCTGTATCGCTGAGGCACGCAAGCCTCCCCACCAACGGCAAGGTCCATGGTTCATGGGGGGGGTCAAGATTTACGTTGTAAGAATAGCCATGTCATGTCCATTTATTATTTCTGTCATCGTGGAATTGTGACGGATGTGACCTGTAAATCTTGTGCTCCTGTTTTCGCGTTCCGCGATTGTCAGTGTCAATTTCCAATTGTTGTAACAGTCCCTGAAAAGCTTCAATGTCATCTTTGCAACGTCCTGTCAAAATAATATGTCGTAAATGTTCAGGCAATTTGACTAAGCAAATGTGGATGAGTTCTGAGGGGCTGTATGGGTTTGAAAGATACTGATTCTTGTGTAACATGTCTTCGAAATATTTGACAAGACTGGAAAATTCAGATTGTTCGAAATGTTTCATCATTATGATGCTATGTTTTACTCGGTCTTGTGTAGCTTGAGACCAATATGCTGAGAGCAAGGCATGATAAAACTCTCCTTCACTGTGAAAATCGTGAATGACCGATCGCATTCTTACAGCTGTTTCATTCTCTAAATAGCCACACATAAATTCTAATCTGTGCTCCAATGACTAGTTGGGGGGAAAACAATGGGAGAATTGATGGATCCACGTTTGTGGATGAATGTCGTTGCCGGGATTCTTAAACGTTTTGAATTTACGTGTAGTAGTGAACAGCTTATAGTCAAAATCATCGTGTCAGCGAGTCGCATATCGGTCATTGTTACGTCGTGTCGGAGGTTCCATCTCAAAATTCAGTGCACCTTGCCAATTTCATTCATAATTTCCGAAGAGCCCTGTGTTATCATCTTGTGGCTGTTCCGTATTTCTATGTCCCTCTTCCCGTATTGGAGCGCGAGTGTCCTCTGAAATATGTAATTCTTGTACTACTTGTGCCAACTGATCTTGTACTTCCCGATTTCTCTTTTGTACTGTGTATTGATTTGATTTTGATTTTGTTTGAATTTTCTAATTTGTTCATACTCTTCTGTGTCACTGAAGGCTACAGGTCTTGTGTCATTAAGATCATCATCTACCTTTGTAGATAAGTTAGTGAACTGATCCGAAAGTTTGGCTACTTTATCCGATAGTGAACTTATTTCCTCAGTGTGTTTTTCTGAACCAAGTTTCAGAGTGTCCATTTGTGTTGAAATCGTATCTACTGTGTCCTTTAAGCTTTCCTGAGTTTTTGCAAGTTGCGTAACCGAATCGGTATATGCAACTGAGTCAATTTTAGCTTGCAAGGTCTCATGATTTTCATGAACAATAGTTTGCAGTTCTTTTATGGCTGCTTCGTGATTCTGTAATGTATTTTCATGCCGCGAAAAAATAGGTTGGAAATGTCACAGATTTGTGTTTTTACGTCATTACAGACTTTTCGACGTTTCGATTCGATTTTATGTAACTCAGTAGTTAAATCTTCACGTGTTTGTTCAAGCGTGGTGTCTAACCTCTGAAGATCTTGTTTCATTGCGTGTAACTTTTGAAGATTTTGTTCCATTGTGTCTAACTTTTGAAGATTTTGTTCCATTGCGCATAACTTCTGAAGATTTTGTCCCATTTGTTTCTGATTTTGTTCAAGCGTTGTGTCTAACTTTTGTAGCCTTTGTCCTATTTGTTGCATTAACTTTAATAACAGTGCACTGGTGTCTGAAACATGTTCCTCAGTGCTATTCGGCAGTGCATTTGAACCGGCAATATTCGCATTCTGAAAAGCAGATAATGTGCTTTGACTTATTCGAGAAAATAGTGAGGACGCAAAAATTGAATCTACAGTATTTGCAAGATTGTGTCCTGTCATTTCGGATTCCTGAGGCGAGCTGTTGCCGACCGATCGATCGATAATGCTTCCCTGTTCACTAATTGTTTCACTGTCTACACCATTATTTGCAGCCCACTCCATTTCCCTATGCACAATTACCAAATTATTACTTTGAACATTAGTTACTTCATTACACGGTGGCGCTAACACACAGCTTTCGTCTTCACTGTCATTTCTCAGCTTACTTTGGAGCCTAGTGTTACGGTTTTCACACGCCATTATTGTCACAATATTTCACACGCTAACACAGAAAAGCACAATTTGAAGAGCAAAAAAAGAAAACACATTAACATAGCACTGAAAATAATATCTCGTTAGTTGCAAGCGCAGCTGCGAAATACTTGGTGCAAATCTACATGCATGCCACAACTGTTTTACTGTACAACAACGAAAGACTGCAACTACAAAGGAGATTCTCTCTACAATTACGCGCTAGCAATAAACAATAGATACACAAATTACAGAAACTACAAGAAAAAATCCGAAGATTCCAATGAGGTATCCTCGGCTAAGGTTCGACATATGTAACGTCCCCTTAGAAAAATTTATGAATGACTGTGCTGATAAACCTCTTACATTATTTGATTTTCAAACAGCTGAGCAGAACTGAATGTACTCAGACATTTCACTCTTTACCTATTCTGATCAACACTAAACGGACAGCCTATATTTTTAGCGCAACGCAATCTGACTTTCAATAATTCCTACAAGAGAATGACCCTGTCTAACATTAACCTATGCGTTTCACAAATCACTTACCTCACAAAAATCTTCGTCACTCGAACTACTGCAATACAGCGAGCGCCACTACTGCCAGCTAAATAAAAGATTCTAACTACTGAAGACACTAACTACTGATAGGCATACTTAGCAAATGAAAGATTTTAATTGCGAACAAACAATGTATTTACCTTAATAGTGTTCAAAGGTCATAATATATATATAGCAGTTCATGACATCCAGTCTTACAAATTTACTGTCTCTGTCCAGATCATCCGCTATCAAAACTTCGCCATCTCACTCCCCACATCCACCACTGCTGGCGGCTCACCTCTAACTGCGCAACGCTACGCGCTGTTAACAGCCAACAGCCCAACACTACAATCGCGAATATTACAACAATGCCACCCAGCCACAGACTGCACACAGCACAGCCAGTGATTTTCATACAGAGCGCTGCGTAGCGTTACCAATATAAAAACCTAAACAGCCAACTTACAAGGCAATTATCTTTTATTGGTTAGTATATAGGGGGAGGCAGATAAACAGTTTTTCAGGGCAATGATCAAATATGCCTCGCTGCTGAATTTTTGATTACATGCTGGCCACTGCGGCCGAGCGGTTCTAGGCGCTTCAGTCCGGAATTGCGCTGCTGTTACAGTCGCAGGTTCGAATCCTGCCTCGGGCATGGATGTGTGTGATATCCTTAGGTTAGTTAGGTTTAAATAGTTCTAAGTCTAGGGGACTGATGACTTCAGATGTTAAGTCCCATAGTGCTCAGAACCATTTGAACCATTTAATTACATATCATTGCTTAGTTTCCTCTCGCTGTTACACATTAACCTTCTCATGTAGCAGAAGTCCTGTTTCTACTGTGACACAGTGTTTCACAGAGATGAGTCATCAACTGCACCTGACTCTAAAAACTGACGTTTCAATACTGCTTCACGTCACCATCGGAAAACCCATGTAGATCACCGTGAACAGAAGACTTCTTAGGATGTTTTCTTCCGGCAGGATAGCGGATAAGAAAGCAAATATTTGGGTAAAAAATTTGACTAATTTTTGCATACACATTTACATACAGAAACAACTCTAGTTTTCTTGATGTAGTTTTCATACCATGCAGCTTAAGTTTTAACTTATAATTTAAATCTGCATCCGAATTATTTAAATCTTTCTCCAACCTATTTAATCACAGTCACTTATATTCCCAAGTTCTATATATAATATTTTATACTGTAAAGTATGTCTTTTATGACTTCAACAACGTGACATTCCTTCTTGAACTACTTCTAGCCGAGAGCAAAATTTCAGTTTACCAGATTTTACTTTTGTCTCCTGTTCCCTAGGTTACACTACTGATAACATATTCGACATCTCCCCAGGCGTATGTTGGGAACTCGTTGATTCCAGATTGTTGTGAAATTTCCGAATAAAATTTTAAGTCTACGGCCCCTGCAAATGAATGTCCACTACATGCAGTTACTCTCAGTTTTTTCCTCTGCAAAAGATTCTTCTATTTCACAACGTTCAGTCCATCACAATGATATTCAGAGTAACTATTCTTCTTATCCTGATTCAAATAGGAGTGAATATGTACAAAGAACTTTTTCATCCATCGTTTAATATATTAAAAGTCCATAGATGCAATGATTTCTGCGAGCACTCCAGCGTATGAGCACTTTCCCTTGGTACTTACTTTAAATGCTTATGTCTTTTATACCCCACTCATATCCATACTTTTAGGTACACTATGTTCTAAGTAATATGTGACCCTTGCCTGTGAGCCTACAGTTTTCCAACTACAGTTTATATTCATCCTTCACAACAAGTGTTTCGATCTCTTTCTTTCTTGCTATCAAATCACTCCCAGTTCCAGATTTTTTACGTGAAAATAACATTTAACTGCACTATCTTAGGGGTTGAATTTGTTTAATGGGGTATGATTTAGATTTGTTTGATCAATTTCTTCTTTATCTTAAGACTTGTTGAATAACATTACTCGTGGGAATCAACCTTAATTTGCCAGTACCTGTACTTAATTGTATCGTGTAGAACGAGGTCCTAGATTGAGAAAAATAGCTTCTCTTACCTATAATATGCAGTGAGTATTGTCTTTGTGATGAATCTGCTCCTATTTTATAGGTGGAGAATTAAAACTGTAGACTGACAGGCTGCATGGCCATAACGTATTCTTCGTGTTGATTGTATAGAAGGTATATTTCTCCACCAGTCAACTTTCGAGTGTCATTATCACCCACAGTAGACCAACTGGAGAATGAAAATCTTAATATTAGATAGTTTAAGGTTGCTCGGCATAATGGTTCCTTTTTTTAAGCACTATGGCTCTTGATATAGAATTTCGGCCCATGGTACAACACTTTAACAAGATCCTGGATTACTCGCTCTCTCTAGTAGTGTTAGCGGGCACGTGGGATGCTTGTGGCCATTGACCACGTGACGAAGAGCACTCAAGAGACTATTTCTGTCGCTCTCATCTATCAGGTGGGTGAAATGCTTCTGCCTGTGCGATAGAGAGCGCCATTTGCGCTCCAGTAGTGTAGTTAGCATAGTAGTGGAGGGACAACGACCCCAATAGCACAGCACGGTGTGGTCGGGCAGTGCAGGGGCTATGCACATTTGTGGAGCAGGTAACGGAAGGTACTGCCTGTTCGTGTTAAATTAAATGGGTAGCTCTACCCCTCAAATCCCGTGCCTATGGTGGTGGTGGTAACAGCACAGGTGGGAGAAACTGTTCGTAGTGCAGTTTAGCGTGTTTTTTATTTGTGTAAAGGACTAGTCTGCTTAAATGCTCCTACTCGAATTTCCAGCTGTTACTGACATGTCTGCCAGAATATTCAAGTGTCTGACTCTTGTAAGACATCCCGTTAGCAATGTCATTGTTTTACTCAATTAGAAAGTCATTTCTATGCCGGCGGTGGTGGTTAGCAGCGCAGATGGTCTGGGGTAGTTGTTTACAGCACAATTGTAATGATGTGTGTGTGAGTGTGTGTGTGTGTGTCTGTGTGTATACCTGGATTTTTTGCTGCTATTTACAAGTCTGCTGTAATGTTACCGTGTCAGACTTCTCTAAGACTGCCTCACAGTAACGTCATTATCTTTAACCCACCAGGAAAGCAGGAATAAGTTCCATGTAGACATGGTATGAAGTAATAGCGCATTCTTTGTAGTACCTTTCTTATTTAGTATGGGATATACGAGTTTCTTTTTTAAAGTGACACTGTGCTAATTGTATTTACCGGTGTCTTAGGATGACTCTCCTGTAAAGAGGGAACAACTTGGTCAAAAAATGTAACAAATTACCATAAAACTGTTAATAGGAATGAGGGCTGGTCATACATTTGAGTGCGTCTTAACTCGCTATTACATTAATGAGAGGAAGAGGTTGATATAGTTAAATTCCATTGTGCAGTTTCTTTTTATTACTCTTGGGGATGGTGGCTGATCTGTTTGATGGTCCTTTCACTATGGCACTCAGACCTCGAAAGACGAAATTCACGCAATTAGACTAGAGAGCAAGGGAAGAGGGGAGGGGAAAGGTGAACTTGTTTCCCAACTTTTCTTAAGTCTCCCTATTGGATTACATCAATCGAGAGAAGATGTTCTTAATTTTGGCATCAGAACCTACACAGTGTATTGGTGGCCATTTTCCCACCATTTTTGCCACACAATTTTTCTTACGAGGTGGCGGAGGGGGAAGGGGGGCGTGAAAGGGCTATTATATTGACACTTAACTGGTATCTAGTTCCACTGGATGTACCACAAGCAATTTCCGAAGAAATATGGGTGCTGACATTGAGATTAGATTGTTCTCTGTTCCGGAACATGCCCCAGCCCACTACTCACATGCAGTCCTCAAATTAACATCCATACAGTATGGGTTTCTTGCAGAAATTGCACGTCCTGTCTACCAGTCTGTGTATTTGACGATAAACAAGCTGCTGTCGCTATTGCACAAATGACTGGCCTCAGAAGTCTCTACAGTTTGAAACATCCCCGTAGAAAAATTTATGAATTACTGTGCTGGTAAACCTCTTACGTTATTTGATTTTCAAACAGCTGAGCAAAACTGAACGTACTCAGACATTTCTCTCTTTCCTTATTCAGGTCATCACTAAACTGACACCCAATATTTTTATCGCAACGCAATCTGTCTTTCAATAATCCCTACAAAAGAATGGCCCTGACTAACAATAACCTATACCTTTCATGAATCACTTACCTCACAAAAATCTTCGTTACTCGAACTACTGCAATACAGCGAGCGCCAATACTGCCAGCTAAATACAAGATTCATACTACTGAAGGCACTAACTACTGATAGGCATAGTTAGCAAATGAAAGATTTTAATAGAGAAGAAACAATGTATTTACCTTAATAGTGTTAAAAAGTCGTCATATATATATATATATCAATTCATGACATCCAACTTTACAATTCTTCTTTTTCTGGCGGACACACGTCCAGATCGTCCGCTCTCAAAACTCTGCCATCTCTCTCCCCACATCTACCACAGCTGGCGGCTCACCTCCAACTGCGCAACACTGCGTGCTGTTCACATCCTACAGCCCAACACTACAATAGCAAATATTCTAAGAATGCAAATCAGCCACAGACTGCACACAGCACAGTCAGTGATTTTCATACAGAGCGCTACGTGGCGTTACCAACATAAAAACCTTAACAGCCTACTTACAAGTTTTGTTACTTACGGTCTCATGACTCCTTGAATTCGTAGGTGTACACAGGTAGGACGCGACTACAGCTGAAATCATCTAAATGTTCAAAGTGCACTGATGAATGATCAGGAGCGAGGCACGTTCAATAAGTAATGCAATACATTTTTTCTCGGACAATTTTGGTTGAAAAAATAGGAAATTTGTTGGGTGACATCGTGGAATACTCCAGGTTCAGCCGCTACAGTTCCATGAAGTTCCGATACATGGCGGCGCCATACATAACCTTCAAAACGGCGTCTATAGCCGAGGTGCGTTCCAAGCGGAGAGCTGTCGTTGAGTTTCTTTCGGCGGAAAACCAGAGCATGGCAGACATACATAGACGATTGCATAATGTCTACGGAGTTCTTGCCGTTAACAAAAGCACAGTGAGTCGTTGAGCGAGTCGTCTGTCTTTATCGCAACAAGGTCGCGCAAACCTGTCCGATCTCCCATGTGTCGACCGGCCGCACACAGTTGTGATTCCTGCAGTGTCGGAATGTGAGGCCGCTCTCATCCGAGATGATCGACGGATCACAACCAAGGCCCTCGATGCTCTACTGGCCATCTCTGTTAGTAGTGCAGCCATCGTTCAGTAGCTGGGGTACCAAAGGTGTGTGCCAGCTGGGTTCCTCGCCATATAACAGAAGACCATAAAGAGCAACGAAGGACCACTGTTTGTGCGTTACGAGGCTAATCGTGACAATTTTTTCTGGAACACCGTTAGAGGCGATCAAACACGGGTTCATCAGATATGATACGCGAGTTGGGATGGAAGTCATTAAAGCAAAGACGTTTTTCGTCGCGGCGACATCTATTTACAAAATTTCAGTCACCAACTTTCTCTTCCGAATGCGAAAATATTTTGTTGAGCCCAACCTACATAGGTAGGAATGATCATCAAAATAAAATAAGAGAAATCAGAGCTCGAACAGAAAGGTTTAGGTGTTCTTTTTTCCCGCGCGCTGTTCGGGAGTGGAATGGTAGAGAGATAGTATGATTGTGGTTCGATGAACCCTCTGCCAACCACTTAAATGTGAGTTGCAGAGTATTCATTGTAGATGTAGATGTAGAACTGGAAACAAAACGGCAATCCATGGAGCGGCGCCACACCGTCTCTCGTCCGAAAAAGAAGTTCAAAAATGCACCCTCAGCCGGTGAAGTCTTGGCGACGATGTTCTGAGACTGAAGGGCTTATGCTGTTTGATGTCATCACTCAAAGTGCATCGATCCGTTCTGAATTGTATTGTGCTACCCTCAGGAAATTGAAGATAGGACTTCAGTGTGTTGTTAGTAGCCACAAAAACGTCTTCGCCATGTCAACGCAAGGCCTCACACAAGCCTGTCCAGGCGAGAGAAGCTCAGAAAACTTCAAAGGTCTGTTCTTCCACATCCATACTTTAGCCCGGATCTCGCACCTTCCGACTTCCATCTGTCTGGCCGACTGAAGGATGCACTGAAGGATGCACTCCGCGTGGATGATGGGAAGGTTATTGCTGCAGCAAGACATTGGCTCCGACATCAACCTTTGATACCATTCAGGCATACAGGCTCTCCCAGTAAGGTGGCGCAAGGCCGTCTCATTGAACGGAGACTACGTTGAAAAATAGGGTTCTGTAGCCAAAAGAGTGGGGAATAATATGGTGTACTGGAATCCTGAAAAAATCAGCCTGTATTCAGAAAAAAATGTGTTGCGTTACTTAGTGAAAACCCCTCGCATTTTGTTTTTGTTTTTTGTTTTGTTTTTGTTTTTAATTTTTTTATAAACAAAGCACGGTTTAGATCACATGTTTTTATTGTAACGACTAATTTAAACCGAATTATGCCACATACAGAACTAGAACACGGAGGAGCCAGTAGCGGTCACCGGCATCCATTGCTACGCGCCGTCAAAACAGACCGTCATTGGATTTTACATCTGGTCATTACAATCATAATTCATGAAGTATTGTACAGTGCTTCGCTCACAAAGTAACAAAACAAAGCTACCGGTTTCTTGTGACGACACAATGAGACATATCTGGCCTATTTTAATCATACTTTACAGCATTTTACCTCTGCATTTGAGCCTGAATGTGCCTTCCTCGATAGAAAAAGAAATCAGTTTTTAAAAAGGCTTAAGCAAACGCTCGGCAGTTAGAAGAAGTCGCAAGTAAGCCCTTTTTTTCTCTGACGTTGAAAACTTTTTGTAAACACAGAATTTAGGAGCCGAAGTAAAACATTATTGACTTTGCGACAACTTTTCTCATTCCTATTTTTCTTCTCCCCCGTTAATTGAATGAACACCGGTCCACCTTTGTGCTAACTGTTGGCTTTCGGACGCTGGCTGCACTCTGACAGATGAACGCAGAAGCAATTCGGTGGAAACTTCGCAGATAGAAGTGGAAGTTTTGCAGAAGTTGGCTTTCAGTCCGCTCCGGCAGTCGCTTTGCATTCCGACCGGTCGCCGGCGGCGCGGCGGCGCAGTCGCCGGATCGCAGGAGCAATCGGAAGCGGCGATAAGCGCGCGCCCCGCCGTTACCGTAACGACACGGCGAGTCCCAGTCTGCTCGCCTCACGCCTCACTCCTCACTCCTCACTCGTGAGGCCGTTACGGCAGGCGCTGCGCCAAGACCTCTGCGAGACACGCCGCCCCGTTCCTCCTTTATGACCCACCTGAACGTCCGACACTGTTTTACTTCCATTAATCCGATTATTGCGTGACCAAGCTGTTTCCGTCGCAGCGCTGTATTTGCGTTTCCTCCTGGCTTTTCTAACACGTCTAGGTTTCTAGCCTGCACTTTATTACAAAGTGCTGTCCGTTATTTTGGGCAGATTTTCTCTATAATTCATACGAATACTAAAGCACGTGAAAGTATTAGGTTTTTGCACAATTTCGCAGCGTTTTGTTCTGCTTATTGGCATTTCAGCTATTTGAGTTTAATGACTCTCATTTTGTCATTTGGAACTAGTTAGTGGAACTACGGACTCTTGAAACTGGATTACCAAGTGGAGAAATCGGCACATTTCAGCCATATTCTTCTGTTTGATATCAATGGAAGGCAGACAGTAGTGGAGGCAGTCAGAAACATTAGCACCGTGCATGGGGATAACGGCGTGGGACAGAGAACGGCAAGAAAATAGTTTTCTTGTTGTAAGGGAATCGTTTTGATATTAGGGACTCTGCATGTTCAGCAAGACCTTTGGGTTTTGATGTAGATCGCTCACGCACATTAATCCACAATGACCCATGTCACTATACTCGAGAACTGGTTCAAATGGCTCTCAGCACTATGGGCTTAAAATCTGAAGTCATCAGTCCCCTAGACTTAGAACTACTAAACCCAACTAACCTAAGGACATCACACACATCCATGCCCGAGGCAGGATTCGAACCTGCGATCGCAGCTGTCGCGCGGTTCCGGAGTGAAGCGCCTAGAACCGCTCGGCCACAACGTCGAGAACTGGCAGATCTATTGAACTGTGATCCTCCCATCACCGTGCGACATTTTCATGCAGTAGGGAAGCTACAAAAATCGGGTGTATAAGTACCGCATGCTCTAATCCAAAATGACACAAATCTGCAGGTGGCCAAATGTGCACTCTCCTTGCTCGCCCTCAATTGGCACATGAACAGTACAGACGATTTCTATTCTGTATCGTTATTGGTGACGAGCAGTGGTGTCTTTATGCTAACGTAAGGGAAAGAATAAATAGTTGAGCTCAAACAAAGCAGCAACTACCCATACAAACATCTGAGCACATCCTCAAAAGATAATGTTATGTATCTGGTGGAACAGCGACGGTGCGATGTTCTCCGAATTGCTTCCCCGAGATGTAGCCATTAATGCTGGCATTTACAGTCAACAACTATAACGTTTTCCAGATGTAACAGAAGAACAGCAACCAGGAAGACTGCGTGAAGTGGTGCTACTCCACGATCACGCCCGTCCACATCCTGCTAGTCTGAGAAAAAGCACTATACGGGAGTTAGGTTGGGTAGTCATTCCGCACCCGTCTTATTCAACTGATCTTGCGCCCTAGATTTTCACCTTTTCCGCTCTCTGTCGAACAACTTCCAAAGATCTTCCTTTTCGGATGAAAATGCTCCTCGAACATGGCTCGATGAGTTCTTCGCCTCAAAACAACGTGACTTCTACACTCGCAGAATCGAAAAGTTACCCCAGCAATGGCAGACAGTTGTATATACTGAAGGAGAATGTATTATTGACGACTAAATTCTCTGCTGTGTGTATCTATTCTGTTTATTAATCTTATGGAAAAACTTTACGAACTTATGCGCCAATCTAATACTTTATCTCTTATACCTTGATGTTCTCTACAGACTGATCGCAAAGTCCCATAATCTCCTAGTGCCTCTCACATGTTCATACACGTCGCACTGTACTGTTGTGGGACCATGGAAAAAAACGACTTTGAGATACTGTGAGTATTCTTTATTATTTAGTCAGCAGCGTGCGTGTGTACACCAACGTTTCCATAATAGTATGATTCTCGTCCATGTACAATGTGAAATTCTTTTCAACACTGCTGGCGTGATTTCAGTAAATGCACGTCGAACAACATCCTTAAGTTTATCAGTTGTCTCGTAACATGTGGCAGCAACCTTCTGTTTAACGAACCCCCATAATGCACAATCGGAAGATGACTCGTCAGGACCTAAGATGGCCACTCCTAACGTGCAGGCACATGGACAGGACTACATCCAATCCATTCCTCAGGAAATACCTGATTGAGACATTCTTTAATAGCAACAGCATAATGACATGGTCCTCCATCCCTCCGGAAACTACACCCCCGACCAATCCCCAATCTTGCAGATGTGGAATAAAGCAATCAAGTAACACCGTGAGATACGTAATGTGATTCACAATATCGACGAAGACACATGGATCTACCAAGTGGGTTGCAGACATTGCAGTCCAGATCAAGACGTGTGGTATGTTGTGCCAAAGTTCATAAAAAATCAGTTTCCTTTACTCCAGAAGTAAATGTTTCTCTCTGTTGCACTGCGATGTATTGAACACTCGTTCGAGAAAAACACATTCCCCGTAGATGGAAGAGCTGGAAAGACATCGAGCATTCGCCCACAAGCCTGATGAAACTTGGTGTGCCATTATCACTAAATTCATTTACAAATAAAGTTTTAAATGTCTTGAACTTCAAATCATTTCACATGTTTTTGTAATGCCGGCTATGGAACTCCCAGTTGATGCGACCGCTTACAAATTAACTTTCTCGACGAACGTTCTGCACAAGTTGCATCCTCCGCACAAGTTTCCAGTCGTGTTGGTTGTCGCCCTGAATGGGGCTTATCTTTTATGCAACTAGTTGCAAAGAGCTTTTTCCTCCATCATAAAATTTTAGGTTTTGGTGGTGAAGGTTTCCTCCTTACAGTGAAATCATGCTGAATATTTCTCATTGATATTCGTGGACCTACCTGCTCACTACGACACGTTCCTCCAGAGTCTAAGTTGACTCATCAGCCGCAGCTGCAGCAAATACGAAACAACAATTCATTAACATCTTTGTAATATGGGACTTTTTTATCACCCTTTAGAACTGATTTTATCCAAATCACTAATAAACCACAAACGTTGATCGTATTTTTGCGTATAAGGGATCAGATGAATAGCTTAACCAACAATTGAGTACTCGTCTTTGAACGCAACCTAACCTGAGATGTCAATATGGTCATGCCAAAGTTTCTTCTCAAAACTGCAATTTGGAAAGTGGGGTATAATCGGGTAGCTAAGGCGAAAGCCACATAACGATGACAATTTTCTTTTTTGCGACTTCAAACTTAATTCAGTTCAAGATAAATAAGGCATGAACAACATTTATGAACTATGAGGACTTCTTTTTGTTGTTTTAAACTATATTTAGTATAACTCAGCACTGTACAATATACGGTTATACCCCATAGCTTGCGGTAAAAGCAGGTACTCTGTGGGGGACCAACGGGCAATGTTATATTTCCCGTCTGATGCAAGTGGTGCATCGATTCTCATGCAAGTGATCTTTAATCCACCTTGTACAATTCTCATGGCACATTTCTCACAATACTTTACCCACTCATCTGATTTTCTTGTTGAGTAAGTCTCTTTGCAAACAAGACAAAGTGTTCCATACTCATCATCAGAAGAACTGTTTGCACCACACTCCTTCACTCTTCTGACTCTTTGTTACGGTCTAGACCCGGAGTTCTTCAACAAATTTTATTAACCTGATGAGAAGATGGTTTCGTTGCACTGAGTTCATTTTTGTAGCGACACTCCGCGATCGCGGCATATTTTCCTCTTCACCTGGTTGATGATGATGGTCTCCCGTAATGAGGAACTGGCTTGACACCCTCCGATGATCCAGTGAATGAAAACTGTCTGCACATTGGCCGGTGGACCAGGATGTGGAGAAGAAGCAATAACTGACTTTGTTGTGCTCTGGGAATCTCGCATTATTCTTTCTGTTGTATCAGATGCTGCAAATTCCTCTTTGTCAAATGCTTTTGCATTAAGCGGGAAATTACCCGTTTTTTTTAAACCCAGACACGCCTTTTTGCATTGTTGATTTTCTACGAGGTTGCCCAGAAAGTAATGCAACGCACTTTTTTTTCTTCAACAATTCTTTATTGAACATAATGAGAATTACACAAACGAATGAATGCTATTTTATCTACACACCCTATTTTTCCACGTAATCTGCATCCCGTTCTATGTCCTTCCTCCAGCGCGAAACAAGGGCGTGTATGCCGTGTCGGTACCAATCCTTGTCCTGGTGGCGGGGCCAGTGCTTCACTGTGTGAATGTTCAAATGATCAAATGTGTGTTAATTACTAAGGGACCAAACTACTAAAAACTCACTTAAACTAACTTATGCTAAGAACAACACACACACCCATGCCCGAGGGAGGACTCGAACCTCCGACGGGAGAGGCCGCACAGTCCGTGACACGGAGCCTCAGACCGGGCGGCCACTATACGTGGCACTATGTGAATCACCTCCTCATCGTAATCAAAATGTCTTCCACCGTTGGGATCCTTTAATGGCCCAGAGAAGTGGAAGTCCGAGAGCTAGGTCAGGGCTGTAAGGTGGATGGGGTAACGCTATCCAACTGTGTTTTGCGATGTGTTCAGCAGTCCTTAGACTTGTCTGAAGCCGAGAGTTGTTGTGTTGCAGCAAAACATGTCCTGGGTTGCTTTGGCGCCGAAGTCGCCGGAAGCGCGTCTTGAGTTTTGTTAATGTGTTGACATATGCTTCTGAATTAATGGTACCGCCTCCTGGCATCACATCAATGAGCTTCGCACCTTCAAAGTCCTAGAACACAGTGATCTGACCTTAGCGGCGAAAGCAGTTGCTTTGAATTTTTTCTTCTGTGGGGAGCTGGAATGGCTCCTTTCCATCGAGTGTCGTCTTGTTTCGGGCTCAAAGTGGTGAACCCAGGTCTCATCATCTGTCGCAATCTGGGACAAGAAGGCCTCCCCCTCAGCTTCAAAACGTTACAATAAATCAAGACAAATGTTTTTTCTGTGCGATTTGTGATCCACCGTTAGACACCATGTGACCCATCGTGCACACACTTTTGAATACCCAAGACTGCGGATAATTGCATACACACTTCCTTTGCTGATTGACAGATGCAGCGCTATCCCCCGAGTCGTATTGCGTCTGTTATCTCGAATGACGTCATCAGCTCGCTGCAACATGTCAAGTGTGACAGCCATGGATGGTCTCCCCGACCGCTGCAAATTGTGGTGTTCCGCCGAACCGCCTTCTGATGACACCTTCCGTGCCCAGCGACTAACTGTACTTCTTTCGACAGCAGATGCTCCATAGACTTAGCACAATCATTAGTGAATATTCCCCACAGTTCCTCTCTCTGCAGTGAGAAATTCAATGACGGCACATTGCTTGTAACATACATCACCTACAGGCATCATTTTGAACCTGCCCTGCAGCTACGCTAGCTGTCGGAAGTGACGGAAATTTGGCCTGCTCACTCAGGAGACTTCAGATAATACATACGTAACGTTTAGCATTCGTATCATTGTTTTCGGGTGAGGAAAAAAAATTTTTTTTACCTATCTTCTACACGCTAAAGCTATGTGCAGTATCACTTTGCTACACAAATGTTTTACAGATAATTTGATATTTTATGTATACCTCTAAAATTATTTCATTTGTTAGAGGCCTTCTATAAGATATTGTCATATTGCTTTAATGTAAAATTATGGTATTTAACATCAGCAAGACGCAGTGCTTACGCGCATGTGTATAGCGCCCACTGTGTTCCAATTTTCCTTATCGCTTAAGTTTCCGTAATGTTAAGCAGAGGTCTTTCTCTTTTTAGTGACGTTGTTTCAGCTTATATTAGTTCTTTTCTCCCCATACATTTGTAACAGTGATCTTCTGTAAATACAGCTTGTACCTCCTGCACGCTGAAATCATGTACAGTATTACTCTGTTAGCAAATGTATTAGCAATTTTATACGTAATGTAGTGATGATGATGAGGTCCCACACTCCGAAGAGCGCAGGGGAGGATGCGGGAGATCCGCACCGCCTTACTGGGCAAGGACACATAATGAGTATACCTGTACATCTATTACATTTTAGTAGCCATGTAGAGTAAATTTCATGCATACTTTAATGTAAAATGCTGTTATTCAACACAACCAAGGCGTAGTTCTTACGCGCATGTATTACCGCCCTCTACAGCCCAATTTTTCCTGGTCGATTGCGACTGTATATTTGCAACAGTTGACCTTCGTCTCTGGCATTACGTACACTTAACTTATGCAAATATTTTATTCTGTGGCCGCTGTTACAATTTCATGTTGGCATGAGGCTCTACCTGTGAGCATTTACTAATAAGCATTCGTTCTGAAATACGCTAAATGTAATCTGGTTGCTATGTAAAGCCATGGCTTGGGATAATTCTAGTTTTCGTCAGTTGTTTATATGACAAGAGCTGCTCGGCTTCAACTAATCTAATGTACAATCGTGTGATATACAAGTGAGTACACTTAGCTCACAAACATTTTTCTATTAATATATTGTTATGTTTGTAAAAATAATTTTCGTAACTCGTTACAGACTTTTTAGGGCCCACCCCTGACGAAGATATTTTTAGAAATATCGAAACCTAGGTTAAGGGCTAGCAGACATTTGTTTTGCAATTGATTGGCTGATTTTTCAACCTTTTCAGATTCACACAGTTGCTGTTTCGCAGCCACGTTTAAGATTTTGAATAAAACTATTTATGTTAATTCTAGCATTCGTGTGGCTATAATCATACTGGAAATTCTAATTAAACTAATTAGGGTCTTGCGCTATCCAAATTCAGTAGATGGTCTAAACAAAGACGATTTATTTGACTGCTTGCAAACTGACGCTTCCAACAAGAAAAATATAAAGTTGTTTCCATTGCTTGTACGATATTTTACAGCCAAAAATGGTATTCAAGGTAAGTTAATACATTTTTATGAAAATAGTGATGAGTCTGATGGCGCATCTTTCAAGTAGTTCAGAAGTTAATGAAAAAATACAAATTACCCTTTTATCATGTATTTGGGCTTAAACACCAAAGTGTAGTTAACCATTCATTATTTAAAAATATATGTGATTTGACACTAGACTGATTAAGGGAGATCGTCATGAACACATATTGCATAAATGCAAGAGACATGCAATGAGCTTCTTATCATATGACATGGTGACTGTAATTTTGAAATTTTACGAACATTTCCTTTCAATTTGCTGTAAAAATTGAAGAAGTGGAAAAAATTACAGAATCAGCTGATACAGACTTCCATGAAGTGAAATTTTGTATGAGAACAAGATGGCTCTCTTGTAACCTTCAGAGATAGACTATTATTAAATTGGAAAGCCATCTTAAGTTATTTTGTAACTTCAGGAGCAATGACTTGCGTTTCTAATTGGTGTTTAACACTGACAATGGCTTGGCTGAAACTGACTTGCATTTTGTAACCAAATTTTAAATTTGTTTAATAAAACTCTAAAATACCTGCAAGGACACTGTGTAACTATTTTGGATGTGTATAATGTCACGGATAATCTTAGCAACAAACAAACAAAACGAAAAAAATCTCTTCTTTCGTTATGAAACAGCCAAACATTAAACTGTTATCCTTACATGTACTGACTAGTAAAATCACAGAATTTTTTATTGTTTGTTGACAGAGCTTTAGAGTACCTAAACACATTGTTTGGTGTGGTGGCAGAAATTGTTTATTTATACTAAGAAATATCAATTTATAAATTACTGTTGAATTTGAACATTTTTGTTAACATAGTTGAAAACTTAACACTGTAAAAACTGAATTCTGATGTCGATGACATTCATGGGGAAACTGAATTATTAAACAAATTATATTACAAATTATTTAATTCTAAATGTTTTACAGTATTGTTCCCTACATAAAAATGACCATAAATATTTAACCAAACAAACGATGGTTTTTTACTTATTTGTACAAACTAAGTTCATTTTTGTTGCCAATCCCTGCCATTTCAGTAGCGACAGAGAGAGCTTTCATGAATGTTGAGTAGCAGGACAGAAGAAAAAAGTGTCTATCAATTTGATAAAATATTTGTTTATTTTAACTTAGGTATGGACTGCAAAGATGCTGTGAAGCTGTTTAGTTGCAAAAATTATTTGTTAAATATTGCTAAAACCAATAAAAATATAATATTAAACTAAATAATTAAGCAAAATAAATAATTCCTAATTTTAATACCGCTACCTGTATCAGAAACAAACTGAACCAGATTCTAACTAAGACACAAATATACTCTAAACACTAATCAGTAAAAAACAATCAGCAGCTAATAGACGAAATTAAAAACATCAACATTCCCCATTCAGCCCAACCTGTATCATTTGACATTACAAATCTACACACTAACACCCCATCTCAGAAACACTCAAAATCATCAGGTCAAACCTGATATAACATCAAAAACTATCATTGCCTGAAATTATTGAAGTCATAGACCTCCTTCAACTAGTACTAAACTACAACTATTTTACATTTAATAATAAAATCTACATGCAACTTAGAGGTCTTGCAATGGGCTCAAGCTTAGCTGGTACAATTGCCAGCACATATATTAACAACCTTGATAAAAAAACTCTTGCTAAAAAAATCAATCTCTATGGATAAAATCATTTGCTATAAACGTTATTTTGATGATACATTACCCCTGGTAGATGGTGACACAAATGATATTAACAACATACTCGACACACTCAATAAACAAGATACCAATATAAAATTCACAGTGGAATATAAGAGGAATGGTAGCATCAGTTTCCTTGATCTAAACATCAGTAAAGAAAACAACTCATACATCTTCAAAGTTTACACAAAGGCAACAGCAACAGATACCACTATACACAGCTCATCGTATCACCCTGCAACACACAAACTTGCTGCATACTGAGCACTAGTTAACAGAGCCAACAATATACCAATGGATAAATATGAACATCTTGATGAGCTCAGCAAAATAAGAAAATTGGCTTCAGCAAATGGCTAAGATGAAGTATTTATTGATAACCTCTTCAAAAAAGGAAAAACAATAATAAACCAACTTCCATACATGAAATGAAAAAGAAACCCATGGCTTGCATACCTTTTACAGGGAAACTCTCCTACAAAATAGCAAACATTCTAAGACCATACGACATTAAAATTGACTTTACAACACACAAAAAATTGCAACACAAACTGAGACACAATATATACACACAGATGGATATACACACACAATCAGACATCTACAACATAGTATGAAATACCTGCAGATTTCTCTATATAGGCCAAACTGGGAGACTCTTCCAAACAAGATGTAATGAACACATAAGTGCTTACCATACTGACAATTACAATAGATCAGCAATAACCATCCACATAAAAGACACAGGCCACCCATTCCATGGTATTGCGAACGATCTTGATATATTACATAAAAATAATAAGGGACCCAAATGGACTTATATGAAGAACTGAAAATCTTCATTCAAGGCACAGCACATGGAGATGTATTATTAAATGGTAAGCTTGAAATTTATAATGCTAAATTCTTCAAAAACTTCTTCAACATTAAATATTTATTTCATTGACAGAATAGTTTTCATTAAGTATCCATGTAACATTCTCTATGTTGCCAATACATCTAGATAAAAGTCCTCATCTTCACTTCAGGTATATATTACTGCATTTCAAACTGTATGTTGTTTAGCTTTGATTCTACAACTCTCTGGAAAATGGTTCAATTGGCTCTAAGCACTATGGGACTTAACATCTCAGGTCATTAGTCCTCTAGACTTAGAACTACTTAAACCTAACTAATGTAAGGACATCACAAACATCCATGCACGAGGCAGGATTCGAACCTCCGACCGTAGCAGCAGCGTGGTTCCAGGCTGAAGCGCCTAGAACCGTTCGGCCACAGCGGCCGGCAGACTCTCTGGAAAGATTTTAACAGATGTTTTTGAAAATGATAAGTTGTGATTTACCTGTTACTGTGCTCTGTGTGCCAGAAAATGAAATCGCCAACAGAAAAGTAAGTAAACGTATTAATATATCACCTGATCATGCTATTCACATAATGTACACACTGTAATAGATTTATCCGTCCACACAGGTTTATTTTTCTATTCTTAACCCCACTGGCACACATAGCTAATGTACATAACCTATCAGCTGATGTATAAGTAACTCTACAATGCACCAGATGATGACAGCAAGCTGCCAAAATGCATTGAGCTAGTAAAATATTAGTAAAAAGTGACTGCATCAGTATAAATTATTCCACATAATCTTATGATACAGTCGCAAACCTCAAACAACATCCGTATAACACAAATAAATTTAAACAGCTACACTGCTCACTTTCACACTTAAACCACTTGCGCTCTTACAAATACAATCTATCAAGCAAGCTTGAATACATTTGTCGATGAGATAATCACAACAACCAGCAGATGTAGAAATACGTGTAGTAAATGACCTCTGTTAATGATTAGTTGATTGTATACAGATAGAACAAATGGATAATTAGGGCCCCTCGCGTATGGTAATATTTCTGGGGTAAGCTGTAAAACTTTAACAGTGCAAAATGAGCCTTATGTCTAATAATGGGATGAATATTATCAATTTTGAGATAAGCACTAGATGCAGACCTGCTTTGCTTGTGAAAGTATGTCACAGGTCGCTCACGAGTATGTTCTCTGAAATATGATGGTCCGTTTCAGCCAAAGATTATTACCTAATTTTCCTACATACTGCTTTACGAGTTCATTCTTCTTTGGAGCTGCATGTAGAAACCTTTCGACTTGCATATACCTGTACCTATGAAACAATGTCGTTGTGGCAGAGTCCTACTGATTATTGTTGAGGATTTAATTTGGAATTATTTGCTTGTTATCAATATTAGTTTTTTCTAATCAAATCAGATTTAGTAGTTAACCATGAGACTCAATAGAGATCTTGCGTCCTTCCCAGTTATCGAGGTATGAAAATTTCTTATTTAGTAGAGATTCGTCAGTAGGATCCATTAATATCGCTTGGCGCTGAGTGTCAATTATTGGAATCTCTTGGGAATGTCCAGGTCAATCTTATTTTTGATCATCTTTCGCCATCAAGAACTTGTATTGGGTTTTGTGTATTAGCCTGTCTGAAAAAGTAGACTGCAGTTGGTGTCACCAGAAATGGCAGCAGACCCGTAGGTCCTAATTACGACAAATCGTTATAAAATTACAACATAACATGAAAGAAATAATTGGAAGGAAGTGACACACACCATCGACTTGGGGGTATTTTCAACATGTTGATGCTGCAGTGTCTAGTGGGTTTATCTTACTAAAATAACTCTCCCAACGTTCAGCTAACCGAAGTGGTGCAATAAATATACGTTTTTCTGGTACCTGAGTGGAGTGTGGGGTCATCTTCCAGTCTGATCATGGTGATTTGCAGCAAATTTTGTATTGTGAGCATCCACAGCTGTGGTATTGAACCATGATGAAAAAAGACCGTTACAGCTATTTGATAAATCTTTATTAATGATTCAACTAGTTTCATGGCTTTAGAGTTGCATTTTCAAGGATACAGATTTATTTCATAATTTATTTCAACCGATAAAAAGTTGATGACCCAACATTCTTTACCCAATTGTGATAAAAATGTTCAGCCTTCAAGAGGCCGGTAGCAGAATTTAAATCTGGGAAGTGGTCTACTTTCTCCATAGATTGCCATGAGGTGGATGTCAAAATACCTATTGGAAGATGAGCAAACAAATTTTCTTGTGTCCTCTCACACTTCCACTTAAAAGTTAGTACTACATACACAATGAATTCAATGTAAATGAGAGTTTTGTTTAATGCCCCATGGGTTTACTGCAAAAGCTTATTAACTGCCTTTCAGCACATTCTAAGAAAATTTAATTTTCAGTTTCTTTACTAATCCACAAATAACTGTGTCACCATAGGAATTGTTGTACTGTTGTAGTTAACTAATTACGATGTCTAGAAATGCTTAATGCATAACTGTGATTTTAATAGATTTTTATATTTTAGTAATTATCATAAAATACAAATATTGTGGCACTTGTATGGTTTTGGCAGGTGTCATTAAAATTATTTATCAATTTAGGCAAAGTTACACTTTATATAAACTCACCATTAAATAATTGGAATCACTATAACCAATCTTTTTATTAGATCACTAAATAATTATAAAACCCTGAAGAAATTTTTTTTTCTCCACATTTTATAAATCTGTGTCGCATCTGCCGCAGCTTAGCATAACGAATTCAGAAACTGTGCCGGTTGCCGCAAAGAAGCAGGAACAGACTTCTGCTAAGAGTGATGTTCCTCAGGAATGTTTCCCTTTTGCATAACTGCATGAGGCATTTCTTTTTCTTTCCTCGTATTGGCAGGATCTTAGGATGAAGACCATGTAAGCCAATATTCGTCACATTTAAATGATGTCCTTTACCAAACGTATTCCTTGCACTCAGTTGCACTAGGCGTGCTGTCCACTTCCATGAAGGTGTTTAATGATTTTTAGATTTGCTGCTTGAATCAAGTACTGGGACAGTGAAGCTTCTGCTACAGTGGGCATTTAGCTACTGTTGCACACTAATCAAAGTAATTAACAGTAAAACTGATTCCACGTTATTCAGGTAATTTGATATTATTAAATGTCAAACCTGCATTGTTTCCAGCTGTTGAGAACACGAGACAGATTTACTGCTATCTGCTATTATCATATCTTCGATATATTTCAAATAACGCACAATAATATTTATCTCACACCGTTTAGGTAATGAAATATTGTTGCACACCAACTTTAGATCACTTTTCTGGTAGCTAGGCTAAGAAACACAAGCTTCCCATAGTCTACTGTCAATTTCTGAAACACTGTGTATCTTTCTCTGCTGAAATCAATTAGGTGCACTTGCTGGGTTATTGTTGTTCAAATAATTACATCAAACCTGTCGGCAAAGTGCAGGAAGAGTCGTTCTAGTGGATCTAAATTAGTTCTGCTGTATAGAATAATGAACTCTGCACTTAACAGATTTCTTCCATGTCTGTTTAACTTCTTAGAATGAGTACTGCACTAACTGATTCCTCCAGACAAAAGCTATCCATATTCTGATAATGTATAAATAACCTAAAAATGACCAAAGCTACGTTGAACAGATTTTTTCAGTAAAAGCCCATGTACCCGTTCTTGCCATAAACAGAGAGAGCCCATTCTACCTCCTCCCACTCCCGTCCCCTCACCCTTACCCCTCGATGACGTTACTCCTGGTACACTGTTAGAAAATTGGGTAACCACTTTCCTTAGGAGACTTCGAATTGGAAACATGCGTGTCTAAACAATTTATGCCTACACACATGCGTTACGTGAGGGATGCAGCCAGGTGCAACAGTCAATATGGGTGACATAGATGCAATTAGTATCAGATAAGTCTTCTGTCGTAACCTTTGGAACCTATTTTCCTGTCCATCACTAACTGATTTACTTTCGACTAATTGTTCCACATATTCATATCTCCAGATGTGTCTGGACGCGGTTGGCCAGCTTGTGGTTCCTGGCGTTTCTGTGCAGTCGAGACGGAAATTTATACGAGTAATGGAGAATGTAGGAGGGGAGTGATTCGATACGAAGGTGATTCGATATGCGAGTGTCATGATTTCATGTACTGATGTAGTTCGTGGGAAAGGAAGGCATTCCGACACCACAAGAAGAAGTCCTGTGAACTTCCAGTCAATTGTTTCTCGGAATATGGCTTCGTATACCTAAGCCTCAGCTCATCCAGTTGGACACAGTGAACATCCCTCCATCAGAAACGACTGCTGCAATGCGAAACCACCACTAAGGACGTGCGTAAATGAGACCTGGGTATTGCAGAAGGAAATTTCTCGACACCAAAAGCACAGGGCAGTCAAACATGGTGATTTCGACCGCAACGTATTTCTCTGAGAATTTGATTGAGAGCAAATTGGTCTCAAATACACTTAATGAAAACCATAACTATGTAGTGCCACACTCCAATGGACAGAGACTGTGCAGCATACGAACCAATGACAACCATGTGAAAAACGAGCAAGGCAGCAGAAAATTTACTACGCGATTGCAGTTCAGTTGCAGTCTTAGAGACAGTTTAGTTGGACCACTTGAAGAGTGCCGATTTTGCAGTTCTGTGGGAGTCATAACGACTTACTAGCCGCTGCTACTACGAGGTGGTAGCTTTGTCAGTGACGGCCGTTGCCCACTGCCACTATCCATGCAGCACCTCCCCCCCTCCCCCCCCCCCCCCAGAATCCGTTGCTGACGGTGTCGTGGGTTATCACGATGATCTCAGATCCACTAAACCTAGAACTAGACGAGGACGTGATACACATGATGCACATGTAGTGTCACGCTTACCCTGGCTTAACCAGCCAGAAGCGGGCTGCACAGAAGGCCAAGAACGTGGTAACTCCCTTTAGTTTCCAAGCCTCGCCCCACTGTAGATCAGGGCTTGAAGTCAACCATGGATCCAGTGGGAGGATAAGCACTGTACAAACAACACATGCAAACAAGATATTACTATTCTTCTTCTTCTTCTTCTGGTTTTACAGCTTCATTGGACTTCATTTCCTCGTTATCTTCGTCAATGGATTTTCTTTCCAAACTGGGCAGTATATTTTCGTTCGTTCTGGTCTTTCTTGTCGTTCCTCATGTGCAAATACGCTTTTTATTGTTTGTCATTTGTCTATTTTTGTTTAAATCTTAATTTTATGTTTTTAAATTTTTTTTTTAAATTTTGTTTTGCTTTACAAATTGCCCAGGATTAATTCTTGCTCTTTCATATCCTCCCTGATTTTGTTTATCCAAGCTACATATTGATACATTTTCCAAAGTTTCTCTATAATTTTCTTTATAAAAAAAATGGCTCTGAGCACTATGGGACTTAACGCCTTAGGTCATCAGTCCCCTAGATCTTAGAACTACTTAAACCTAACTAACCTAAGGACATCACACACATCCATGCCCGAGGCAGGATTCGAACCTGCGACCGCAGCGGTCGCGCGGTTCCAGACTGAAGCACCTAGAACCGCTCGGCCACAGCGGCCGGCAATTTTCTTTATAATTTCGATTCTCATGTTCTCATAGTGTAACCAGAAAAGAGATCCTTTTCTTTTAGTATCTATAATAGGATCCAATTCGCTGTACACTACTTCATTTGGCACTAAACGCCATTGTCCATCTTTCTGATACTTCTTACTTACGCGTGCTCTAGCTATTCTTCTCTCTGATTTTGGAATCTTATCGAATCTGTTTTTCGGGTTGACTTTGAAAAGAGTTTCAGTTCTGTATGTGACCTCTGTTTGAACCACCATCCTATAATCGTTAATTTATATTTGATTAATAGACATATTTTATCGTATGTTGACCATCTTAATTTTTGAACCTTTATCATTTTGTTAGCTCTTACATTCCAAGCATGTTTCTCATTCAAGTTGTATGTTAAAAGTCCTCCTAGTTATTTACTTTGTTTCACTATTTTTACTTTCCTGTTATTTGGGATTAAGTGGATCTGCTGCTATATTTTGTGCTATATTTTGTACACTTGTTGTTTGATTTTTGACTTCTTAAGCATTATTAACTAGTAACGTTAAGACATCTGTGAATCCCAAGCAGTGTAAGTCGATTTGATATTTCTTCAGTTCCTATGTTTTTAAAATATTTCTTGTACCATTCCTTCATGATGTATTCGAGTGCACAGTTGAAAAGTAACGATGATTAACCCTCTTTCAGTCGTAAATGGCTTAGACATTTTTCCTCTGAACTTTACTTTAAATATGGTGTGCTAGTTTTAAGTTTATAATTTGTATTAATTTGGGAGGGAGACTAAAAGTCATTATTATCTTCGTCATTGAAGATCCGTTGATACGATCATATGTTTTTTACAAATCTACAAACGTTATGGCTTGTTGTTTCTGTTTTATTTTGTAGTAATACATTACCAATTTCAAGTGATTATCTGTTCTGGGCAGCTTCTCCAGTGTCTAAATCGTCCTTGATATTCTTCTAATTCCAGTTCAAGTTGATCTTTACAACTGTTCTATAGAACTCTCGACATGAATTTGCGTGTGATATCCAAAAGGGAAATTCCTCTACAATTTTCTGGATTAAATTTCTCTCCTTTTTGTGTAATGGATAGATTACAGCTGTGGTCCTATGTTCTGGTAATTTTTCTTCGTTCCAGATTTTGATTATGCATTGAATAATGATATCTTCACTGGTTCCGCTGCATTTATATACAAAGTTACGCAAATATTTGATCTTCTTCACTTGCTTTGTAGTTTTTTAGCTCTTTCAAAGCTTTCCAGACTTCATGAATTGCCAGTGGATTAATCTTTCTACTGGTGTTTCAATGCGGGTATCTGCTTTTATCTGTACCAGTTTCAGAATTTAGTAATTTTTTAAATATTTCTCCTAAAATTTCTGTAGTTTTTCCATTATGGACCATCTTATTATTTTTTGCTTTGGTATTAATGTTGGAGGATCATATCTTTGTAGTTGTCTGCTAAATATTTTGTAGTATTCCCTGAGTTTGGTTTCTCGCTATTTGTTTGTATCATTGGAAGTATATCTTTTTGATATTGGCATTTGAATTTTCTTATTATTTTTGGGTTTTCTTGCTTTGTTCTGTGAATAAAATTGTGAGTCTTTTGTTGTACGACTCTGATACCTTAACCAGGCTTAGTGTCTGTCTATAGCTGTTTTCGCACTCTCACCGTTCCACCATCGAAGTTTTTTCCTTTGATTTACTGGGGCTATCTGTTCAGTTATTTGTTTCAATTAGGCATATATTTCTTCAAGATCACCTGTTACTTTTATAGTCCTTGTTTTTTTTTCGTAACCCTTATTGCTTATCAGCTTATGAGGGTCATAGGCTCTCTTGCTTTTAGAGTGAGATGTTTTTGTCAATAAGATGAATTTAATTTTTATTGATATCATGTAAGGATCTGATCCAGTGTCTGTCCGTCTAAAACCTTTCACATTGTAGATTTCCATTTGGTAATTTTTATCCAATCAGACACTATCCAGTTGCCATTTTCCTTTTTCTGGTCCGGCTGTTTCCAGGTTTTGAGCTTATTTGGTCTTTTCTTGAAGTATGTTGACTCCGAGATCATGTGATGATTTGTGTAGAAATCGACCAGTCTCATCCTATTCCTGTTCGTCCTTTTCTGAGACGGCCATTTCTCTGTTGTGTCTCTATATTTCTTCTTCCTTCCTATCTGGGCATTAAGATTTCAAATTAATATTTTGGTGTGATTTTTGCTTATGTCTATTGTTGTCCGACCTAAACGCTCCCAAAATTCATGCACATCTTCTCCGTATCCTTTCTTGTTATTTTTATCATTAGTTGCGTCATGGCAATTATTATTTCGTATGTTTTATGTGGCGTCACTACCAGACACCACACTTGCTAGGTGGTAGCCTTTAAATCGGCCGCGGTCCGTTAGTATACGTCGGACCTGCGTGTCGCCACTATCAGTGATTGCAGACCGAGCGCCGCCACACGGCAGGTCTAGTCTAGACTGACTCCCTAGCACTCGCCTCAGTTGTACAGCCGACTTTGCTAGCGATGGTTCACTGTCTTCATACGCTCTCATTTGCAGAGACGACAGTTTAGCATAGCCTTCAGCTACGTCATTTGCTACGACCTAGCAAGGCGCCATATTCAGCTATTATAATTACTATCTTCAAGAATATATTCTGAACAGATAATTTTATTTGCAGGTTTTATAGTTAGGGCTGGTAGCCTGGGAGATTGTGATTCAAATTCTGTTACGGATTCCGTTAATTTGGAGACTGACCATAAATCCCGTTCCGAATTGTGGACACTGCTTCATTACTCTTTTTCTGATATTCCGCTATAAATTCTATACCTGTGTGATGCTATTAGTTCCTGATCAATGTTTCTCATTTCTTGGAGTCTAGTTATTAGAGTCTCTTTACGATCCATTTCGTCTGGTCAGAAATATTAGTTTCCCTGGTGCTATGATAGACTTTGTGTTTTGTGTGGCTGTGTAGTTTATCTGTCCTATCTTGAGTCTGAGTTTTGATCTTCTGTCAGTACCGATTATTTTCAGATGCTCTAACTCATCTAAGTTACCTTTCAAGTGACTGCCCACCGTATCCGAGTGCAGTCTTCCTTGATAATTCCCAAGTGGTAGATTTTCCCTTAAAAGATTTCCTTCCATGTTTGACTTTCAAGGCTACTCAACCTTGTATGGAGCAAGCTCCGAGTTACAACTACGGTTGTTAACTGGAGAGGCCTTTCTTTGTGTTTGATCCGCGGTGGCTAGTTTATTTCTCTCAAATCCGCCTGCCAGTCGGTGACGAACCCCTACCCGTCACCTGGGACGAGCCACGTTGGAATCACCTCTCCATCGTCTACGACAGCTCAGTAGGTTCGTGGGGTATTATGATTATACTAAAACATTTTATATATTTTGTTATTATGAGTATTAAACTCATAGGTATTTGCGGCACGTTGAATGCGGGGATGACGGCAAATTATATTTGGCGGCAGTTTTAGGAGGGGTGGGGGGGAAATACAGTGAAAAACTGACCCGCTTCCCCACCACCACCACCACCACCACCACCCTAGAACTGAACCATGAATTCGCGCCTCTCATAATATCATACGTGCCTCTGATTGCCCTGGTAAAACGCCGTAGACGACTCTTGCTTTATGATCAACCTGTTAATCATGGGATTTTGTCATAGTGTTTGTACTAACTTCAGCGGTTCAGGTCACATTCTACCAAGGTTACTTTTTCACTGCCAGATGATTTTCATACCAATTCCCATCACAGCGCTTTCATGTTTTCAGAATTACTTTGAATTATTTGACCTCGTTAGCCTCTTTTTATTTTTGGGATTATCAGTGTTCCTATATCATGTCTTTAACGTGGACCGCCACGAATCCCCTCCTGTGCCAATGTCTTCATTTCGGAGTTGCACTTCCATCCTACTTTCTCAGTTATTTGCTGGATATAGCTACGGTTTTTACTCTCTGCATCTCTGTTAGGTACTCTGGAACTTATACCTCTATGTCGTAACACATGTTCTATCATCCTCTCCCTTCTGTTAATGTTTTCCACACGGTGTTCTGCTTGCGTAGTAGAATCCTCTCATTTACTACCAATTCACATAATTTTCAACAGCCTCCTATAACATTACATTGAAAAGCCGCCATTTTCTTATTTTTCTTAGTCCATGATCCCATAGCCCTTATGTTTCACCTCATAATCTCCATTTAATTAAAATGTTGGGTCAAGGCATTACAACTTTTCTCCATTTTTTTTTCTCCGGTACTTGATTATCCAAACGCCAAAGTGCCTTTGGTCACATATTGTTTCCCGAAGTGTCCACGTTTTTGGACATTTTGTCAGTTTTACATCTCACTTGAAATTCCTGTGGGAAGTTCTGTGCAACTGCTTCTTGCGTTTCGATCTTATGCAATCCCATTCCATCACAAAAAGCTCTGTCCTCTTCATTGATTCTTCCCACACGACCATGCGAGGTGTTGCTTCGTGAGATATACTATAGGTCTTCGGTTTGGCATTACACATTTATGTAAAATGTCGACAAGACAAGGTGGTATAGCATATATACCACACATCGATTTCATACACATATGAAACATCTGCTGATGAGGTTGGAAGCCTCAAAACCGATAACGATAAAGTAAAACTAATGCCGTTTAGCTGCAGTTGATGCAATGTGTCTTTCCCCTAGTTGTCGGTACGACTGCGCTCTCTATAGCCGTATAAACGACGGGCTACAATAATAATAGTGAAGTTTCATTCAATGTCAGTCCGTCAACACTTCCCTAATTGTCGCTCCTAGTTAGATTTACTTCCAGAAGGTCACGCTCGTACGGCTGTTTTCATCATGTTTTATCCGCCTCTTAACGACCTCTGAGTGTATTACTTTCGGTTTCTGATGTAAGTTCTTTAGCGTGTGCCTTAGTCACGCCACTGAATTCGTAGCCATTTCATCAAAGCCAATTTCTTTCTCTGGTGTTGATAGCCCACTTATGTTGTTTGGGGTATTTCCAAGACTGCTCATCCCGTGACGTCACGTAATTTCCTGTTTCAGTGGATTGCATGACTCTTAGCGCTCAGCCTGCCAGTTCTGAAAGTCCATCTCCTTCGTATAAGAAATAGTACACTACCTCCATTACAGGTTTCACTCCTCTATCCCGTACAGAAATCGCACGCGACACTTACCACCGAAATTATGACCGACAAGTAAAAAATCGAAATTAATCTGACGTTTATATGATTAGATTCTAACTTCTGCTGCCACTACTACTACTGCTACTACTACTACATTACACTACACTGCACACACATACACACACACACAAGTAATCTAGAGTTTCAATTTACATTTTTACATTTTGAAGCAGTCATTAACTTAACTTACACATCCACTCGCAACATTTACCATCGTTCCCCTTGACTTCTCCTACCACATATGGAATAAACAGCAACCAGTTTCATAAAAGAAATTTAATTGCTCAACTGTTTTCGGGAACTAGTGCCCTTCTTCAGAAGGTTGAACAGAAAGGTATACCACAAATATGTAGACGTCAGATAACAATATTAAAATTAAGGACGAAAAGTTTAAAAATTAAAGATAAACAATGGTACATTCTTATACGTATCTCATTATTGGTGAGTTTCGGCAACAATATGCATACAGCAAAATGCCGTGGTCCTAGAAAAAATACAATACAACTATAGTTGTTGAGGATGGATAAAATACACCCAACATTTTAAACAAGTTGCTCTGTCTAATCGAATGAATCTTCCTAGAACGCTGATGGTTAATTACTTCGTATTTCATCAACGGAGTAGCTCTGCTTCTTCTGCGCCTACACATTCGGCTCCCTTCGTATAATGAATTCTGATCATCACACCCTGACAACCAAGTTGTGAGGGAAAATTTATAAGGGTTTTATTTATGTTATCCATATATCTGCTGCTAATGGGAACTATATCGGGGAAGAGAAATGTTATCCTGTAATGTAGGTAAACATTAGAATATACTGTCGCCATTGGACCATACCCATACCCATAATAAGAACAACCTGATCCGCAATTGATATAACCATTCATTTCATATAAGGCACAAATCGCGACCGTATGGACTCTAAAACTAAGAAACCTTAAATAAATTATGCGTCATGATGCTCGAGCCGGCCGGAGTAGCCGAGCGGTTCTAGGCGCTACAGTCTGGAACCGCGCGACAGCTGCGGTCACAGGTTCGAAAACTACCTCGGGCATGGATGTGTGTGATGTCCTTAGGTTAGTTAGGTTTAAGTAGTTCTAAGTTCTAGGGGGCTGATGACCTCAGAAGTTAAGTCTCATAGTGCTCAGAGCCATTTGAACCATGATGCTCGACCTGGTCAGATTTAGACCGAGGTGACAAAAGTCTTGGGATAGTCACATGCACGTATACTGATAGCAGTAGTATCGCGTACAAAAGGTATAAAAGGGCAGTGCGTTAGCAAAGATGTCATTTGTGCTCAGGTGATTCATGAGAAACGGTTTCCGACGTGATTCTGACCGCACGACGGGAATTAATAAACTTCGAACGCGAAATGGTAGTTGGAAGTAGAAGCATGGAACATTCCACTTCGAAAATCGTTAGGAACTTCAATATTCCGAGATCAACAGTGTCAAAAGTGAACCGATAATACCAAATTTCATGCATTACCTCTCATCACGGAAAACGCAATGGCCGACGGCCTTCACTTAACGACCGAGAGCAGCGGCGTTTGCGTAGGGCTGTCAGCCTAAGAGACAAGCACACTGGGTGAAATAACCACAGAAATCGATGCGGGTCGTACGTTGAAACCGGTTAGGATAGTGTGGCGAAGTTTGGCGTTAATGGGCTATGGCTGCAGACGACCGAGGCGAGTGGCTTTACTAACACCACGACATCGCCTATAGCGCCTCTCCTGGGTCTGTGACCGTTTTGTTTGGACTCTAGAGGAATGAAAAATAGTGGCCTGGTTAGCCGAGTCCCGATTTCAGTTGGTAAGAGCTGATGGTATAGTTCGAGTGTGTCGCAAACCCCTAGAAGCCATGGACCCAAGTTGTCAACAAGGCACTATGCAAGCTAATGGTGGCTCCATAATGGCGTGAACTGTCTTTAAATGGAACGAACTGGGTCCTCTGGTCATAATGAACAATGGAGACCATTTCCATCCATTTATGGGCTTCATGTTCTCAAACAACGATGTATTTGTAATTCTTGTGGATGACAATATGCCATTTCACCGGGCCATAATTGTTCGTGATTTGTTTTAAGATCGTTCTGGATAGTTCGAGCGAATGATTTGGCAGCCCAAATCGCCCGACGTGAATCCCATCGAACATTTATAGGACATATGGAGTGGTCCGTTCATGCACAAAATCTTGCACCGGCAACACTGCCGCAAATGTGGACGGTTATCGAGGATTCGTGGCTCAATATTATGCAGGGGACTTCCAATCACTTGTTGCGTCCAAGTCACCCCGAGCTGCTGCATTACGCAGGGAAATAGGACGACCATCGCGATATTAGGAGGTTCCCATGACTTTTGCCACCTCAGTGCATATACCGTTGAAAGTACGTGCTAACTTTTTGGAGCCATACAAGCAAGAGGCAGAAACCGTGAATCGAAAAGTCTTTCCTCTTGGACAGCAAAAAGGCGCTTAAAATTGGTCAGTCAGCGAGCACTATTCCAAACTTGGTCTTTTCTCAAATTTATTTCATAAACAAGCTGATTGTCTTCTTGTACTGGCAGTCAAAGAATGCGAGAGTCGTATTTTCGTCAATCGCGATGTAATTTCATTTGTGTACTTTTAATGGAGTTCCAATGTCTGCACCGAGTGAAGTGGCGCAGTGGCTAGCACACTGGACTCGCATTCGCGAGGACGGCGGTTCAATCCCGCGTCTGGCCATCCTGATTTAGGTTTTCCGTGATTTCCCTAAAGCGCTCTAGGCAAATGCCGGAATGGTTCCTTTGAAAGGGCACGGCCGACTTCCTCCCCCGTCCTTCCCTAATCCGAAGAGACCGATCACCTCGCTGTCTGGTCTTCTCCCCGAAACAACCTAACCTCCAATGTCTGCAGACTTCTAACTAGAAGCAGATCATCAATAACCGTTGTACTGAAACAAGGAGAGAACTTGACACCTACGGAAAGAGTGCTCTATTCTTTTTCTGTAGAAGTAAATTTCTTGGCTGTTGCGGTTACCAACCTCTTCAGGACTGCTCTGTAGTCCTCGATACAAACTGTTACTTGAGGCAACTAAACACATCTCATCCGGCATTATTACACACTGCTCGCCATTAGAGACATACAAGACATAAGCAATCATGATGGACTTACATAGTATCTTTCACAGCACGAGTAACAAAATAAGGCGTTTGCATTTCCTGGACGGAAATTAGCATAAAGGCACTCACTGTCTTGTTGTGGTATTGCACTGTTAGCACTTTTTACAACCTCTGTTCTTCCTAATTACCTCAAAAAGTGTCTTTGTCATTGCTTTCGTTAGGATATGTAGTTCCTGCAGTATCGTTCTTTTCAGATCACATGCGGCCTCAGATTGCCTTCCACTGATTCAAACCACTTCTTGGTTGTACCAGAACCATGCACAGATGCATTATCTTGTTGAGATGTTAGAGTTACTTCGCCGAGATTCTTATACATTCCAATCAATTCCGTCTCTAGCGGCTCAATGAGCACGTCAGAGTTCAGTCAAGCAATGGGTGACTTACCTCTAGCGCACAGAGCTGCCCAAATCATAACACTTCCACCACCAAAATTTCTGCTCGTTCTTACCTGCTGCTTTGTTCTCAGATCATGCTGATCATATTGACATGCATCCAGCCCATCTAAATTAAGCTTCTTCTCATGACTGAAACTTTATCCCATCCTGAAATACATATGTTTTTCAGCACAATCCAATCTAGCTTTTCTATGTTTGGGTGCTAGAACGGGTTTTCGCAGTCGTTTCTTGAACGCAAGATGTTTGACGTATGACAAAATTTGCCATACATGTCTGGCATTTACTGACACATGAAAATCAGCAACAAGTTCAGAAGAATAATGTTTTGTGGCCATTCCTTTGTGCAAGAATAATTCTTTCTATGCGTCACACAATTTTCTATTTTGCCCGTATTTTCCGTTCTGTCCATATCGTGCGCCCAATCTAACGAAATTATCAATCATTCTATTTGAATAGTTTAACTTCCTGTTAATTTGACGATTAGAGAGTCCCATTTCCTCGCATGTACCGATTTTTGCTTTTTCATCAGATGATAACTGTTTTCGGAGTGAATTGTCACAGTCATTACTTATGTACACAGTACACATTGTTAGTAATGGTGTCTGTTCCCTATCGGCAGTAGAGGCACGTATGCACTCTCTAACGCCACACAGAGCCAACTGTCTTTTTACCGAATTCCAACCTCTACCACAAGACTCGTTGATGTTATATACTGTACTTCAAATGCTGTACCATTTGACTGGATTTGCCAGTATATTGGATTTTATAGTAGTGCATACACATTATGTACAACTATTCCAAAACCGACAATGTTAATTTCCTGCAAATATCAGTGCGTTTGTACTGATTTCGACTACTATACATGTTGAGATGTGTAAATGATTAGCGTTTCAGCACAAACAACGCACAAGTAACGCCATCTCCGTTCTCTATGTAATGAAAGATCGCGGAGCAGGTTGTTCATTTAGAATTCGCATTTGGAAGTTATTTATTTGAGAGAAGAATGAGTAGGAAGAAGGAACGTCCAACAGCAAGTGTCGGTAGTGGTAACGTTTTGGCCCTTCAGTACTGCCCTTTCATCTGTCTGCAACATTGCTACTCTCGTGGGCAGCGTCCTCACGATTATCATGCGAGTATATGAATTCAGAAGGGCTATAGTCAACACCACAAAGGAATTCAGCAGCCCCCACATGATTAGCGCCTGAGAGGACAATCATAATGTTCCCTTGGTGCTGCAGTATCGCACAAACCCGTCACCAACCTCGATTCAGCTAATGGGGTTGTTTGTCGCAAGACAAATGTCTTACGTCTAGAGCACCACAAACTGTCAGCACGACGACCATTGTTGCGGCTTCCTTTTACTTGGCAGCGGAGAGAGACGTGCAGCCAGCAGTGCGTGTAATGATACAAATATCATTACGATCACAAACAGTAAACTTCCAACCATATAAAATTTTTCCCGTAATAACATTGCATTCTAACAGCTGGCAACACTTAAGCACTTGTCTGCTCTCATGAGTACAGACGCTCGTCATAGAATACCCTAACTATACGCATATGCCAACTAGTGGGCGTAAAGAGAATTAATATTGTGAAGGACAGTAACGCGATGCCGCCTTATGGCTAAAGTTGCAGTTAATAATGCCGATGTTCATAAACCATATTTGTGAAATATCCTAATGAATATTGTTTGATTTATTTTGTTGAAAGTATTATGTTATTAAGAATATTGTAAAGTTTTGTATTTCTCATTTTAAGGAGACATACGTTAATATTAAGGAATATTCTGTAGGGACATCCTCACAGATATACTGCAGCGTTTTCAGAAACTGTAGTTCCAGACCAGAACAACATACAGAGCCCTATTTCAGAACGGCTGACATGAAGATATATTGTGCGTGCGTGTGTGTGTGTGTGTGTGTGTGTGTGTGTGTTCAAATGGCTCTGAGCACTATGGGACTTAAAATCTAAGGGCATCAGTCCCCTAGACTTAGAACTACTTAAACCTAACTAACCTAAGGACATTACACACATCCATGCCCGACGGAGGATTCGAACCTGCGACCGTAGCAGCAGCGCGGTTCCTGACTGAAGCGCCTACAACCGCTCGGCTCAAACGGTCGGCTGTGTTTGTGTGTGGGGTTGAGGGCTGTTAATTTAGCCAATTATCAGTGAGACCCTCGGAAGACAATGGTGGAATCTTACTACATTTCTACAAGAAGAGCAGCTAGACAAATACGTGGAATTATCTAAGAAAAAGGGGGCTCTGATTTATTACAGAATACATGCCAGATATGTTGTGGAGGCATGGTCTCTGCAAAACTTCAAGATGCATGGTATGTCAAGTACTTGGGAGACTGGATCTCAGGAAGCGAGAGCGAAACCTTGACCATAGACGCCAGGTGCACCAAGTTAGACAGGGCCTATCATTCTTGTGAGAACATCTGTACCTCCAAGTACCTGTCCAAGAACATAAAGCTGAAATAATACAACTCGGTATTAAAACCCTCTGCGCTCTGTGGCTCTGAGCACCTCTTGATGAATCGAAAGGGCACACTCAGCAAACTAGAACTTAAAGAGAGGAAGATCCTGAAGAGAATACTAGGACGCACGAGAGAGGAAGACGGTACCTACAGAACCAGGCACAATAACGACCTCTACAAACATCAAGAAGACACAGTAACATTTATGGGGAAAAGGCGACTGACCTTCTGTGGGCACATGACCCGCCTGAATCACTTCAGGCTCACCAACAGAATCCTGACAGTGATAAGTAGGGGAAAGGCGTCCAAAACCAAGTGGATCACATCTGTAAAATCTGACTTAGAGGAACTGCAGATCCCGTTAAAGACAACCGAGAACCGAACTCAATACCGGCAGGCCATCCTGCAGAGAGTCTTCTCAAAGCCTCTCACAAGCAAGAAGTGTACAGCCACCACCAGACCTAAGTGGACAGACGAGAGGAAGCAGGCTCACAGCCAGAAGATGAAGGCATACTGGGCCGAGAAAAAGCAGAAGATCCTAGCTGAGAGTTAAGACGAGCCCCGTGGTCCCTAGTAGTCCGAAATAATATTAAAAAAAAAAAAAAAACTTTTCTTAACATTACGGGCGGCACACACAAACAGTAACTTCTGCGAAATCTACGCGATCCAGGGCATTGTGCAATCCTTACGAGTTCACTTTCTACTATTGCTGGAAACGTACTTTTAATAGCGGCCTGACTGCGACGTCATCCGAAGCTGAGCGTAAGCCGGCGTTTGACTGACGCCGACCGTATGGTAGCTGACGGCGAAGTCGTCTACTGCCTCTCAGGTCGTATTTACATATGGGCGCAGGGGACGGCCAAAGGGAACATCTGCCATCGTCCGCTCTGTGACCAGGCAGCAGCCTCTAAATGGCCTCTTTCTCGGACATATATTATTTAATAAATCAGTTGTATATTAGTTTACAATCTTCGTAATTTTATATTACTGGAGTTAAATTGGTTTTAATCACAGAAAAAGGTTTTAGGTGGACTGCATGTAAACTATGCCAGCTAGAATTTTTAGGACGGAACTGACTGTAAAACATGAACTCTGAATTACGTATTTAACAAACCTTTTATTCATTGTTATTTACAACAAAGTCATGAAACTTGCTATATCTTCATTATTTAGTAAATGTAATCAAGCACAGTAATTAGAACCTTCTGTCATTAATATACATGGTACTTAATGAATTACATATAAGAACGTTTTTGTTCCAAACTTAGTTTTTAGTAAATAGCTCGAAAACTACTAGAGGGAGCTTACTGGCATCACATAGTTAAGGTTTTTATGTCAAACTGATGCTTCATACCAATTCTCAGCTTTCGGTGTCTAATATTTAGCACCTTCATTTTTTCGTAAAAACAGCGATTTTGACTAAATTATTGCAACAATGAAGTTTAGATTTGTAACATTTAATTTTTATATACATATGCATATTACGAACATTTTGTTTGGTTTTCTAGTTTTATTATTTAGCGCCACCTATTGTTTATTTAAAATTATATAGTGAGGGAAAAATATTCATCTGACCACTTTGAGATCTAACAATTTTAACATTAATATACTGAAGCACATATCGACAAATCTGGAAAAGCTACTTTAATTTTTCATTTCAGTCTTAGATAATGGCGCAATTCTTTGTATGCTACGCACAGGCGCGTTATGGTGACGTGGAGCTAGTAGCAGTGAACTGGGTGTAGCTCCCAGCACACTCGCTCGTCTCTGTATGTCTCAAATGATACAGAGCTTGTCTCGACTCAGAGTGTGATAGGAATGCTGTACTGATTTAACTGAAGAAGTTCCAATGGAGTGGGTACAGATCATAATTGAAATTCTGTTATATTGTGGTGGTCAGAGAAGGTATGATCCAAAATTGGGAGTCATTTCGGGACAAGAAATAATTGAGGAAATGTCCATTCCTAAAATAGACCCACCAGACAGTAGTCATGAAAAAAACGTTTTTATCAATTCAACATCGAGAAGAGTGTAATGGAGCTTGACTTACTTTGGTGGTGAGGACTTCACATTGACTTCAAGAGCAGCAGTCTGAAGAATACCCACTTCCTGTAAACGGTAAAATATGATTATAATAAAATACTTTAGAAAAATTTTATATGATTATTATTTCTTTCCTTTCTCAGACGTTATGTCTGGTTAAAAATGGAAAGTGACGCGGACCTTGATCAAGCGTAACTTCCTTTTAACTGTACAGTATATGTTACATTGCATTTAGGAACTTTTGGGTAATTGAACATGTATCAATAATTACAGATTTCTGTAGTTGTATATATACGTTTGGATGTAGCTGTATTGCATTGATGTACTGGTGGATATTGTGTGGTATGACTCCTGTAGTTGATAGTATAATTGGTATAATGTCATCTTTATCCTGATGCCACATGTCCTTGACTTTCTCAGCCAGTTGGATGTACTTTTCAATTTTTTCTCCTGCTTTCTTTTGTATATTTGTTGTATTGGGTATGGATATTTCGATTAGTTGTGTTAATTTCTTCTTTTTATTGGTGAGTATGATGTCATGTTTGTTATGTGGTGTTGTTTTATCTGTTATAATGGTTCTGTTCCAATATAATTTGTATTCATCATTCTGCAGTACATTTTGTGGTGCATACTTCTATGTGGGAATGTGTTGTTTTATTAATTTATGTTGTATGGCAAGTTGTTGATGTATTATTTTTGCTACATTGTCATGTCTTCTGGGGTATTCTGTATTTGCTAGTATTGTACATCCGCTTGTGATGTGATCTACTGTTTCTATTTGTTGTTTGCAGAGTCGGCATTTATCTGTTGTGGTATTGATCTTTAATAATGTGCTTGCTGTAATATCTGGTGTTTATTGTTTGATCCTGTATTGCAATCATGAATCCTCCCGTCTCACTGTATATATTGCCTTTTCTTAGCCATGTGTTGGATGCGTCTTGATCGATGCGTGACTGTGTTAGATGATACAGGTGCTTGCCATGAAGTGTTTTCTTTCTCCAATTTACTTTCTTCGTATCTGTTGATGTTATGTGATCTATAGGGTTGTAGAAGCGTTTATGAAATTTCAGTGGTGTAGCCGATGTATTTATATGAGTGATTGCTTTGTGTATTTTGCTAGTTTCTGCTCTTTCTAGAAAGAATTTTCTTAAATTGTCTACCTGTCCATAATGTAGGTTTTTTATTTCGATAAATCCGCTTCCTCCTTCCTTTCTGCTTAATGTGAATCTTTCTGTTGCTGAATGTATGTGATGTATTCTATATTTGTCGCATTGTGATCGTGTAAGTGTATTGAGTGCTTCTAGGTCTGTGTTACTCCATTTCACTACTCCAAATGAGTAGGTCAATAAAGGTATAGCATAAGTATTTATAGCTTTTGTCTTGTTTCTTGCTGTCAATTCTGTTTTCAGTATTTTTGTTAGTCTTTGTCTATATTTTTCTTTTAGTTCTTCTTTAATATTTGATTATCTATTCCTATTTTTTGTCTGTATCCTAGATATTTATAGGCATCTGTTTTTTCCATCGCTTCTATGCAGTCGCTGTGGTTATCCAATATGTAATCTTCTTGTTTAGTGTGTTTTGCCCTGACTATGCTATTTTTCTAACATTTCTCTGTTCCAAAAGCCATATTTATATCGTTGCTGAATACTTATATTATCTTTAGTAATTGGTTGAGTTGTTGATTTGTTGATGTCAATAGTTTTAGATCATCCATGTATAGCAAATGTGTGATTTTGTGTGGGTATGTTCCAGTAATATTGTATCCATAATTTGTATTATTTAGCATGTTGGATAGTGGGTTCAGAGCAAGGCAGAACTAGAAAGGACTTAATGAGTCTCCTTGGTATATTCTACGCTTAATCTGTATTGGCTGTGATGTGATATTATTTGAATTTGTTTGGATATTAAATGTGGTTTTCCAGTTTTTCATTACTGTGTTTAGGAACTGTATCAATTTAGGATCAACTTTGTATATTTCGAATATTTGTAGTAACCATGGGTGGAGTACACTATGAAAAGCCTTTTGGTAATCAATGTATGCATAGTGTAGCAATCTTTGTTTAGTTTTAGCTTGATATGTCACCTCTGCCCTTTACATCCTCGTGCTCCTCTGCAAAAGCCTTTTTGTTCTTCATTTATAATTTTGTTCTGTGTTGTATGTGTCATTAATTTCTGTGTAATGACTGAAGTTAATATCTTGTATATTGTTGGTAAGCATGTTATGGGGCGATATTTAGCTGGGTTTGCTGTGTCTGCTTGATCTTTAGGTTTCAGATAAGTTATTCCATGTGTAAGTGTATCAGCGAATGTGTATGGGTATGCAATGTAACTGTTAAATAGTTTAGTTAGATGTGAATGAGTTGAGGTGAACTTCTTTAGCCAGAAATTTGCTATTTTATCTTTTCCAGGGGTTTTCCAATTGTGAGTAGAATTAATTTCTCGGGTGACTTCATGTTGCAAAATTATCACTTCAGGCATTTGTGGTATCATCTTGTATGTGTCTGTTTCTGCTTGTATCCACCATTCTTGCCTGTTATGTTGTACTGGATTTGACCAAATGTTGCTCCAGAAGTGTTCCACGTCTGTTATTTGGTGGATTGTCTATTTTAATGTGTGTGTTGTCTATTGTCTGGTAAAATTTCTTTTGGTTTGTGTTGACTGTTTGGTTTTGTTTCCTTCTATTTTCACTTGTTTTGTATCTTCTAAGTCGTTTGGCCAATGCTTGTAATTTCTGTTTCTTTTCATCTAATTGCTCTATCGCTTCTTGTTGCGAGATTTTACCTAACCTTCTTCGTTTTTTGTCTGATATTTCATTTCTTATAAATTGTGTTAGCTGTCCGATGTCTTTTCTCAGTTTTTCTATTCTTATCTGTAGCCTGTGTTGCCATGCTGGTTTTGTGGGTTGCTTCTGTGTGTTGGTTGGTTCTGATCTCTGCCTAGTGTGTATATTTAGTGTAGTGAGTGCTCCTATATAAACCAGTAGTTGTAACTCTTCCATAGTTGTATTTTCATTTATTTTGTTGTGTATGATTGTGTTGATAGTTGTTATTATTGTTTCGACTTGTGTGTTATTTCGTGGTCTATGCAAGAATGGTCTAATGTCTGTATTTGTGTCTTTGTAGTCTATGTATGTCAGCTGAAATTTTTCTTCTATATCTAACATGTGTGTCACTTTGTGTTCTATTTGTGTTTGTTCTGGTGGCTGTCTTAAGATTTCGTTTTCCTCTGATTGTTTAATTGATGCATGTTGTTCTTTGTTCGTTTGCTCTGGGATGTTTGAGTCCATTACTGTATTTTCTTCTTCTTCTGATTGCACATTATTTTGTTCCAGTATTTGTTGTACTTGTTGTTTGATGTTTTCTAATTCTGACTGGGGTATCCTGTTATTTTTGATTATTACACGTATCTGATCAGCTAGTCGTTGTTCTGTTAAAAATTTTAATTCTGGGTATCTGGTAATAAATGTTGTGTATACTTGTGATCTGTATCCAATTGTGTTGGTTCCTAAGTTTGTTGCTTGGTAATAACAGAACATGAGGTGTCGGTTAACTTCATCTGACCATCTCATCCTCTGTCTTTGTTTTCCTTCTAGAGAGGTTGCAGGAAGCATATCCTGCAAAACACCTCTATTTGGATTTAAATCATTTTCCGTGTGGCTAGCAGTGTCGTTACCATTGTGGACGGGCATAGGGTTCAAGCTTCGTCCCTGACCATGACAGCGCTTGTCCGAGGCTGCATTAGCAAGCTCTAATCACACAAAAGGGGGGTTAGCCCTATTAATGGTTTGTTCTTTTCGTCGCCTTTTACGACTGGCAGAACATACCGGAGGCCTATTCTTTTCCCGGTCCTCCACGGGGTGATTATTATTATTATTATTATTATTATTATTATTAGTTGTCTTTACAGGACCTCTGGCGATATAGAAAGAAGAGTACGACGACCTTCGGGTTTTGAAAGAGTGTTGCAGACAAGAATGTAGAGGACTTTACACAAATCCTTTACACCAGGGTAAGAAGTACATGTTGAGACAATGTTATACTTTATCCCTATTCTCACTTTACCATGTGGTCAAAATAGCAAAGGGAAATTGTTTAACAAGCAGTATCTTTACGGTTTCAAACATTGTTTTTCACTAAAAAAAATTCGGATAGCACGTATTTTCTCGTGTAGCACATGTCATTATGCCAATAAAGCCACAGTTTAAATATTTAATGCATAAATTTATATTAAATTTAATTTATATAGTTGGTCCTTCCAAATGATTTTAGTATTCATTAATTTTATCCAAGAGTACCCATGAAAATCAGTTTCAAAGTTTTAAATTGCCCTCCTGAACAATTTGATGATGTGGACAAAGCACGTTCTTTCCTGTGCCCTTCATTCGTTTATGTATAATTTACCGTGTGTCAGTGTGCAAGTACTGTCGAATATAGAGAGCAATTAGTAGTTTTACTGCAGAACGTCTAGTGCACGCAATAGTTTGCCGCTTTTTGAGTGCTGTTGCTAAATGCGGTCATTACAGTAGTTAACATTCCTAATTAAGATATAACGAACAGGGATGTCGCATGCGGCAAAGGGACAGTTCTAGGCAAAGCAGTGGCACCACATCGTGTTTGCACATGAATCTCAGTTCTGGGTGCAGCATCGCAATGAATGTATCCATGTGTGGATGCTCAAATGGAAACCCACGTTTCCACACCGCACTCGTCATCATCGTATGGGCCCAGCACCTGGAATGGTAATATGAAATGGCATTGCTAATACAACATGATCACCTTTGCTTCACATAGCCAGTAATATGAACAGCAGGCATTACATTTCTGCTGTGTTAAGATTGATGCCTGTACCCTATCCTCTAGTGTTTCGTGTAGTTATCTTTCAACAACATTAAGTAAGAGAAGATGTGTCCTGCGCTGTCCTGACCTACATAGACACAGAGGGTTCCTTTGTGTCGAATCGTTTCAAGTATGGTCTCAGATCGTTCTTTTATTAATTGCGTCTTCGAGGGATAATAGTAAAACATCGACTCTTGGTAGACCGTTTAGCCGTTCTACTCCTGTACACAATATCTCCGGAAAATTTGTAATTTGTAGGTTCTGTCTTCCGCGGATCTGGGATATAAACTCTCCTTATATTTAATGAGCAATATTTAAGCCCAATATCAGGAAATTTGCGTAATCTAGATTAAACGTTTCTTCCGATGCTATGATTCCCAGAGATCAGCGGCTCTATCCAAAATCAGTAAAGAGTAAGAAGGCTCTCCTTGGTAAAGGGCGCCGCTATCAAAGTAATGCTTGTGCTTTTACGTAACGTCAGCTCATTTACAGAATATTCTCTCTTGAATTTCGTAATATTTTAGACTACTAAGACCTAATGTCTCATCATAATTTTCAGTCAAAATATTCTCACTTCACAAAATTGCCCTGTCAACACAGATTTTTAATGCAACGAAAGATAAACAGAAGATGCAAATTTCACTTTTTTTATTCACTCGATTACTAGTTTCGGGCCGAAACTAGTCAAAAAAAGTGAAAACTCGATTACTAGTTTCGGGTGAATAAAAAAAGTGAAATTTGCATCTTCTGTTTATCTTTCGTTGTACTGATAACAGAAGTTGCTGACCCCCAGCTATTCCAGCATGCTTGAAGTTCACAAATTTTTAGTCCTCATAAATAGTACTTTCCAAAGATACGACACGTCGTAGCAATTCCCTGTAATCAAAATGTCAATCAGTGTTCCAGTTTAAATCCTCTTGTCCAGTTGGACATTTTAAAACTTTCTTTAAAGTACGTACTTCGAAAATATAACTCACAACTCGGGTGTATACATTTCCACTAACGTATCCGTCACTATGTTTTATTTCAACTACAAATAGTTCAAATGGTTCTGAGCACTATGCGACTTAACTTCTGAGGTCATTAGTCGCCTAGAACTTAGAACTAATTAAACCTAACTAACCTAAGGACATCTTACACATCCATGCCCGAGGCAGTATTCGAACCTGCGACCGCAGCGGTCGCTCGGCTCCAGACTGTAGCGCCTAGAACCGCACGGCCACACAACTGCAGTTGTCTATATTGAAGACGACCGCTGTTACCAAACGTTCGCATTGACGAGCAGTGTTCGTGTTTGAGTACTAATATAGATTTTACATACAGAACACCTTTCATTTCTCTACCAAAAAACGTAATTTTATTTTTTAATAATAATAGGCACAGGCCACAGCGACGACGGCTTCTTCCCCCGTTGCGTGACAGTAGGATCGGCCACAATGACGTCCAGCTTCTTGAATTGCAACACCAGCATTGGGAACTTCGTCGCACTTGTGTCTGTTTCTTCGCGACTATGAACCAAATAAACACAAACAAAGCACACAGTCTTTTGTGACAGAAATTATCTTATCATATAAATTACAAGCATAGCTTACCAAACATCTTGGTGCATTTGTGAGTCAGAGCGTGCAATTCATCTGTAAAATATAAGACGGCGAGGTACGGCAACCGTCTGCAAGGAGACCGACAAAATCAGTTCGTACGGCGGCCAGATCAACGGTACACGACATCTTCCGCAAGAGGTTATGTCTTTATGCCCACCAGGTGCGGCTCCTTCAGGTATCAAATCCGAGATACAAATCTTAGTGCGAATAGTTTGTAGTTGATATACTGGCAAAGTCTGACCCAACAGTGTTTTTTGGGAAAAATTTGATAAGCGACTTTGACAAAGGGCCGATTATTATTATGCAAAGCCTATGAACGAGTGTCTCGGAAACGGCGAACCTGGTCGAACGTTCGCTTGATACTGTCCTGAGCATCTTCGGAAAGAAGTCGAAGGACAGCGAAGCTACCACTACGCGCTAAATGGTTGGATGTCCAAGACTCTTCACAGAACGTGGGCTCGGAGGCTTGTAAACTGGGATATATTGTCCGCAGCTCGTGGTCTTGCGGTAGCGTTCTCGCTTCCCGCGCACGGGAGCCCGGGTTCGATTCCCGGCGAGGTCAGGGATTTTCTCTGCCTCGTGATGACTGGATGTTGTGTGTTCTTCATCATCGACGCGCAAGTCGCCGAAGTGGCGTCAAATCGTAAGACTTGCACCAGGCTAACGGTCTACCCGACGGGAGACCCTAGTCACACGACATTTACTGGGATATACGGTGATCTGTGGCATCTCCGCCGAATGAGCACAATGCTGGTGCACGCACAAGTGTTTCGGAACACATCGTTCATCGTACATTGTTGACCATGGAGCTCCGAAGCAGGCCATCCCTACGTGTTCACATGTTGACCCAACGTCATCGTCAGTGACGATTATAGTGGACACGAGATAATCACGATTCGACCGACGATCGATGGAGACGTGTCAGATCTTCGTATGAATCACATTGTTGCTGTAACAGGTCGATGGTCGTCTCCAAAAACGCCTGAAGTATTGCTCATGTAAGGATAAGGAACGAAAATAGCCCCACACTCGGTGGATATTCTTTCAGCATGATATTTTTTTCTGTGTAAATAAATATGTAAAAGATATGAAACTATATGTAAACGAAAGATTTAATCACATATTAGAGACTCAACTTCGAAAAAAGTAAATAATTTTTGCTCTCTGTGGAACAAGAGACCGCACTTTCTTCTCTTGTCTGGAGTGAAACGTGAATGTTACACTCTCTCTTCTTAGTCGTCATAGTAGATGAATCTCGCAAGTATCGCTCTTCTTTCTGTACTTTCATTGAATAACTATGGAGCATTTGTGTTAAGTAGCCGTGTCATTAGTTCCACGCCTCTTCCTACTCCATCCTTGTGATATTGAGTTTTTATTATGTGATTTTTAAAGTAATGTTTCAAACATCATTGGAGAGAAGTTACGGGTACGCTGTTGGGTGGCCATGAAAGAATGAATATTGATAGTGTTCATTCGTCGCTTATTCCATCATTTCAAATCCGTAGGTCCCTGAGATCACTTTACCGATCTTTTCTGCTCGCGATCCGCGCTATGTTTACACGTGAAAGGCGTACCGTTTCAGATCGATTATTAGCCGCTTAACAATGTCGCCATGCAACAGTCTCAAGGTCAGATGCAGTGATACAGATGGACTGCATAAAGCATCACAATTAATAACGACGTAAAACAATTACAAAAATCCATCTGTTTCCAATTTTATCCTGCGGAAGCAGATCCTCTAGGGAAGTATTACATAAATTATGGTGTTTTACGTTCAGTCAGTTCAATTTCACACTAATATTTTCAAAAGATATAAAATATATTAAATCTGTAAAAGGAAACACTATATATGACACAAACAACGAGTGCCTCGAACAAAATGTGCATGCTCGGAACTAATGTCGTAATGTCGATGGCGGCAATAACTCCTATCCGATTATGTCGGAAGCTGACACGCCCATGTCGGAAATGGATTCGAATGTGCAATCGCAATCTGATGAGAGCGCTTCTCAGATCATTCCAATAGTACGGATATTACATTTTCGCTTATCCTCAGTCGTTAAAATTGAAGGACTGTATCACCAGAAAGATCTCAAGAAATGCATTCAGTAAGAGTATCTGTCTAAGACGGGAAAAATTTTAATTTCTATGTTCTTATGTGCTTTTATTGTAATTCTGTTTGTTTTTAATGTATTGTCATGTATGTTTACTGCCATGAGAATTAATTTTCACTATAATAACTGTGCAGTTATGCACATAAGCATAAAAGGTCATTCAGAATATACATAAAACCAGATACTGTCTTAGACTAATGGTATTTATCTCTGGTGTAAGTAGTAGTGCTAGTAGAAGTGGTGACTATTTAGTTGTACGTCTTATAATGCAAGAAGTATTTAATGCTATACTGTGTTTTATTGAAGAGTGTTTACTTTGTGAAGCATGAGACAAAGTATAGTGAGAAGAGTGCATCACTACGGCACTAAGAACTGTAGGACAAAAATGAGGACTGATATATGTCTCAGAGGAAGAGATGATTTTCTAATATCCTAAGGCGAGTAAACTTTTACTTATACATATGTTTGTTTGTGTCATCTTAATGTAGAGTAAGTTTAGGTTGATAAATTTACCCACATGAAGGGAACGTCATGTTTGTGATATTCAAAATGAAGGATAAACAGCGACTGATTAACGGTTGTTTGCAGTGAAGTTAGAACGTAAAGCAACTACTTTTTCGTAAGTATTCAGAGGCAATTTCTTTTGCCATAAGAATGTCTGACATATTCATTCTACAAACAGTGACAAACAAGGACAGTAGACTGAATTAAGAAGCAACGCCCATGTGCGTAGGGTGTAATGAGCAGTTGCACATGTTCGGTTGAAGAGAGTAATTCAGTTTAAATGCCCATGTAGTCAGTGGAGCCCACAGGCCGTACAGTACCTGCATATGATTTATAAATATCTGCATGTAAATATGGACACTCTTTGCTGATAGATGAAACTGAAGTCAAACCAAAAGTATTTTTGCCAGACATTTTATTTTAGACATGTACAGTATTTTCATAATGGTCTATTTAGCGTTTTAATGATTTTTTCCTGGAAGTGAATGACTGCCATGGAAATTACAGCGACTGAATGAGAAGGAACATGATTCTTTATATATCTGTAAACGTAAGACCATGGATCAGGCGAGCTATGCTGCGCTTTTCTTCAAGTCCGATCTTTTGGCTACATCTGATTTTGGTGCATATGTTTCTTCTTCGCTAACGCGAGTTTTGTTTCGTATGTTTGGTGTTTTTGTTTTTCCTATCCATGCCTAGGCTAGAACTGTTTTGTGTACACTAGGTAAGATAGTGGTAACCCAGGTAACAACGATCAGTGTTATAAAATGAAAAAGGAAAGAAACTTACCTATAACCATCAGGCTATCGAGCAATACACTTTAGAAACACAGCTACATACTACATGAGCAACACAATTTTTTTTGTAACAATCAGCATCTTCTGTAATTATCACCACTTGTGAATGATATACATGTAAACTGCATTTCTAACGCGATCCAGGGGACAAGTGAACTTTTATTTGATATAAAAAATATGTTTAGTTGGAGTATTGCATGAATATTAGGAGCAGCATGAACTGGTGGACAGTCACCACAAATGACACAATAGAACGCTCGAGTGAGTACTGTTGTGAAATCAGTGTGTGCAATGTGACCGAGTATGTCACTTGAAGGGAACATATGTTCATGGAACACCCCGTGGTTAGGCTGGTCTCCAGACGACACGGTGGAAAGGTTCCGTCGACGCCTGTTGTCTTCAATGAGAGCTGACGCGTAATCTACGTAAACGCGCACACATATGCAGCTTGATAAACAAGTATGGAAAAACTGTTATACTGGTGAGGACACGCCAGCTCAGTAACCATTTCGTCAGTTAACGAATATATTGCAACCGCAAAACGATTGTCGCCATGTGTTGACTTCATATTTGTGTGAGAAGTGTGTTTTCTACTACGAAATTAATAAACAGTGACACAGCAGTGACATTGTTCAAATGACTGTGGTGAATAGTAATATGCTTAACAAATATTGTTATGTTGATAAACATGATGACTCACTCGAATTAAGATCTGAACTGGTCTACAAACAGTAATGCCAACACAAATCTAGTGAAAAACTTAAGTTCCCGAATTATATGGATAGCAAAGACATTCACACATAAAACCATTATGGAAATGAAATTGTGATGTATTAATCGAGTTTTTGCTCAGGGCAGTTTTGCTTTGGCTAAATATTTTTGTATCACTGATTCTGCCCTTTTGAACTTTGCATGTTTCCAAGGGAACGTGTACGCCAACATGTCAACCGGCAGTTAGGCTAGGCGCAAATTGAGACGCGCACAGCGCGTGTGGCGCGACGCAGCGCAGCGCGCGTTTTTGTAACATCACGGGTTCAAATGGGACCGCGCAAATTACGACGCGACGCGACTGGGACGCGGCACACGCCTGCGCCAGGTCGCGCGGCGTTGTGGTTGAGGCACAGTTTCTCGCGCCGCGCGTCGCGCTTGCCTCGCTAGCACCGTGGGAAATTTGAGGCGGGGAGCAGAAAAGTAGCACGGCCATATGCTCACATCGGAACGGCGCATATGAGCAGTGGTAATATTGCCCATACGATAAATTTTGCCTTACTGTGTACTGAATTTTATTGCCTTTGGGTAGTATTTCGTTTTTCGCCATTTAAACGCTCCAGCTTTCTTCGTTATAACGTTATACTTTTCTGTTACTTATATGTGCATAGTTTTGTTTTGTTTTTCTTCTGTCAAGAAAAATGTATATTTCAGTAACTGATGAGCCATTGGCCACTGGAATTGCACCATATGCCTCCGCGATGTTTTCAGATCGCAAGAAGGGACAGAGGGTAGTGAATAAGGAAGCAAGTAATATTATAAAGTCATGTGATTAAGAATCAAGGCAGGAAAGTAAAGCAAGGTTATCTTCTCGCTGCCTAGTAAGCTAGCGTATCTGTACGATCTGTTACAAAAATTTAGAAAGGGATAATCTCCACAGGTGTGATCCCTTTGTGCATCTGGTAAAAAGCGTCCAAGATCTGAAGTATAGAAGTTTCACTGTGATTACTCTGATATGGATGTAATAATGTAATACGACACACTGTACTACATGCATGTGAACAACATATTTCCACTGCAAGCTAGAAACAGTCGAAAAGCAGTCACAAATAAATATGTTTTAATTGGTTCGCCGTGATGAGAAAAAGCATTTTAATTGTTGCATGGACATTATCAGCATTAATAAACTAATTATACAATAACAGGCTACACAAATGAAGAAAATGGTCGGCATTATTACGAAAGTAGGAATATCCTAAAAGAGTGTTATGATTAGATATATTTAATTTGTTGAAATGTGCTGCTGACAAAGGCAGATCTACTTTCATGACAATGTTTTTCGAACTCCATCTCACAAGGCACACATGGCTACTTGTGCATTCCTGTCGCGCGCATTATCCTTCGCTGCTGACAATACACTGACCATTGTGTTGTGCGACAGATCAATTGTTTACTTTTCTCAATAACAACTATTTTATTTGCGATCACGCATTGTCAGTTTGGCAAGCCCTAGGTGAGTAAACAGTATCTGGCATGTGCCTATTATTCCGCCGGAAGAAACGCTCGTCATTATTTTAATACTGCTCAGATCAAGAGAAGGAATAAAATCCTTTGGTAAGTTTCCATTCCAGTCGCTCAGTGTTAAAAATACGATGGGTTACGGGGGATTCCACCAAAATTCCAACAGAATTGCCAATCTGTTTTTGTGTGAGTTGTTAACCTTTTCTCATTCGAAGAAGCATCACCATTTATGAGTAAAGGCCACATTTCTCTTGGTGACTGGTTTAATTGTACTTCCTTTGTCAAAATGTAATTTGCCAAACTCATCTCACATCACTATTCAGACAGAATTACGAAACGGAGGGCCTCATTAAACAAGTAATTGGCAATCACAGAGCTCAATAGCTTACGAAAAACCTCGTAGTATCGGTTTGCAGTAACATAAAAGAAGAAATTTCATGCTTATTTTCATACTAGGAAGCTCTTGTTTCGCTAGCTGTCGATAACTCTTAAAAAATTACAGTCACTGGAGTGAAATAAATAAAAAAGAAGTATAAATAGTGATATATCGCCACAGATAAGAAAGTTCCGTGTGTTTAATAATTGGCAAAATACTCTCCTCCTCGTGTGCTAACATTCGCCAAACTTTCGTTTCGATGCCTCGATCGGTTTAGGAGATACGAGAGATGTTGCGAGTATTTCATTCTCGCGGGCGTGAGATCGGAAGTGAGCGCGCTACATAGGATCCATTTTCTCGAGGTCGGAGGCAGATAGAGATCTCCTCCCAAGTCTAAACAAAAATTCAGCATGTTAGCTGAATTTCATACGCAGCAACATATGGTGTAACACGCCCCAAACGCAAAATCATAGCGACCCCTAATTTTCGTTGCGAACTTTTTGAGTTTTGCGTAGTGTCTCACTAAAATGTGTACATCACAATAAGAATGGTCATTAGCGAGGTGATGGGCACTTCGTCACGAAGCTGACATATAAGCGCTACAAGTAAGGCAAAAATCAAATATTTTGAGTGAATAGTTTCTGTAAAATCGTTTGAGGAAGATAACAGGTTGCGCGGGCTTCGGTTCAGTCAGCGCAGAGCGTCGCCAGTCGGCGCGTGCGAAGTATGGTGTACGCGTCGCAATACACGCTGCACCCGCGCGACCCGTGCGGCACGTGCGTGTCGCGCTGTAGTCTAGTGTCACGTCACACGTGCTATACGCTTCTCAATTTGCGCCTAGCCTTCAGCCAATCCTCACGTGTCCAGTACGAACGGAGAGGGGCGGGCCCAGAAACCGGCGCCGCCATTGCGTCCAGCTCCCCCCACCGAGCTGTCGCCACCTTGTCAGCTGCCCACAGAGTTCGCTGACCTGCCGACATGGACAGCCAAGCATAGTCAGCTGTTGGTTCAGCGTAATTACCTAAGGGAACTAGTTTCCCAGAATTTACATCAGGCCACGCCAAGCGTGCTTTGGTTGTATTTCATGCGTCTCATGTATGAGATGCACATTCGCCGACAACGCTCGTGACCGCAGTTTATCATCTTTGATGAACAATAAAGTAGCAAACAATTGGACTTTTCAACAACTCATTTATGTACGGTTATTTAACATCCATTTTCTAAACAAGAATGAGAATTTTACGAAATACAGTTGTATCCTGTGTGAAACTTTTGAACCTATTGATTCAGTGACAACTTAATAATGGTGAACTGTAAAATCTTTTTGTACACAGTTGCAAAAGGACAAGGACTAAACGTGAATTTCATTAGTTTGATTATATAAAAAAATGTTGTTTCATCAGAGAACTTTAAAAAAATACTTTGCTAAGTATCCTCTAGTTGAATACTTGGCATGTGTTTATGTGGACAAAATACAGCCAATTACTCAAGAGGGCGGTGAAGTATTACTCATGTAAGGACAAGGCGCGAAAATAGCCCCAAACTTAGTGGATAATCATTCAGCATCATACACTTTTTTCTGTGTAAATAAACGTGCAAAGGATGTGAAACTACATCCAAGCGAAAGATATAATTATATGTTAGCGATTTATCTGTGAAAAGCAGTGATATGCAATTAATTTTTGCTCTCTATGGAACAAGAGAGCGCCCGTCCTTCTCTTGTCTGGAGTGAAACGTTAATGTTACACTCTCTCTTTTCTTAGCCGTCGTAGCAGATGTAAGTCGTTAATATCGCTCGTGTTTATTGTATTTTAATTGCATGATTACGGTGGATTCATGTTAAGTAACTGTGTAATTATTTCCATGCCTCTTCCTACACCACCCGTGTCATATCGTATTTTTATTATGTGTTTTTTAAAGTAATGTCTCAGGTCTCATCGCAGAGAAGTTGCGGGGAGGTTGTTGGGTGGCCACGAAAGAACATTGATAGTGTTCATTCGTCGCTTTTTCCATCATTTCAAATCCATACGTCCCTGAGATCAGTTTACCGATCTTTTCTGTTCACGATCCGGGCTATGTTTACATGCGTAAGGTGTACTGTTTCAGGTCGGTCATTAGCCGCCTAACAATGTCGCCATGCAACAGTCTCATTGGTCTGCAGTCATACACCGGAGGGCAGAAATCATCACAGTTATACAAGGGAATAAAACAATTACGGAAAGTTATCTGTTTCAAGTTCTATTCTGAAGAAGTACAGCCTCCAGCTGCGTATTACATTAAATATAGGCGTTTCACGTTCAAGCAGTTCAAATCCATACAAATATTTTCAAAAGATATAAATTATATTAAATCTGTAAAAGAAACGTTATCAGCCGTCATCGAGGTGAACGGCGGCTCGAAACGTGTAGCGCGCGACTGATGCAGGCAGATGGGAACAAATGTTCAAATGTGTGTGAATTCCTAAGGGACCAAACTGCTGAGGTCTTCGGTCCCTAGACTTACACACTACTTAAACGAACATTAACTTATGCGAAGAACAACACATACACCGATGCTCGGGGGAGGACTCGAACCTCCGGCAGGAGGGGCCGCGCAATCCGTGACATGGCGGCTCAAACGGCGCGGCCACTCCGCTTTCGTGGGACGTATGGTAGTATTCGAAGATATCATTTCGCTCCAGACCACCCAATCCCTTCATGTTTGACGTCTTTCCCGACGACGAGGTCAACTTTCAGCAGTATAATTGTCCGTGTCTCGGAGCCAGAACCGTGCTACCGTGTCTTGAGGAGCATTATAGTGAACTCACGTAGACGTCACCTGCTGTAAATCGTATGGGACCTATATGGGACGCTATCGGGCGCCATCACCGCTTACGCAAATCAGCGGCCCGTTATTTACGGGAATTACATGACGTGTTGAAACGTCTCTGTTGGATTCCTTTCACGTTAATTTCTTAAATATGTTGTCATTTACGGCATAATTTTCTCTTCTACATTTACTGTGGTGTTTCTGACTATCTGGGAGGAGACTGAGCAGTGGAACGTGTTACTTTTACACATAAACAAGAACGATCTGTCACCCTACTACACTTTAAAACACAGTTTATATGTAATTCATGTCACACCGTCTCATACGGAACCTACATCCACTTTCTTTTATATACTGTATATGATAAGATACTGTGATCCCCCTTCCCTTCTGTGTGAGAGGATGAATGAGCAAATGTATTTCTAGTTGCATGCTTGATGGTAGCAGACAAGCCTGCCTGCTAGAGAACAGTAGGACCAACGTCGAAACAGGTAGCTACGCTTTCTAAAAGCAGAGAGGTTTCTATTCTTAGTATGGTCCTGTCCGTCCCTTGTCATGTTGGTATAGGAAGCTGCCTCTCTGGTCACTTCCGTCTGTATCTGTTAAGCACGCTCGGTAGGGGCCAGGTCAGTCTGTCCGCGGCGAGCGTCTGAAGTGGTAAGATCTCTGGCTAAGCGCGTGTCTGCTAAGTCCGTAGGACAATGGATTTCTTAAGTTCAGCCTAACTGAAAATTTAATCACCTTTATTTCAGGTTTAGCTCTAAAATATCTAATGTTATCTTAAATTGCAACACAGTGTAATTCGACCGTGAAGTTCAGAATATCTTCCGGTAGTTGCTTTGTCACTACTTTGTGAGTAAAGTGGAACCACGTGTTGATCAGTAACTCTAACTAAGATCAATCATTCTTAAATGCGAATGTGCATGAGATTATAACGTCTCGTCTTGATAATATTTTTCAATATAGCAACTTTTCTATATGTTCAACCCACGTGGGGTGTACTTTGTGAGACCAGTACCACGTGCTTATACAATTGTTTGACCCATCAGGTTAATAGTAAGACGATAGTAACCAGTTTGAGGTTTTTCTTTTGTAAATTGCTTTTCGATTTAATTTATTTTAATTATCAAAATTATCGTGGAGTTACTCTCTTTGTGTAAACCAAATGACGACGTGAAGCATATGGTGTAATCATCAAAGTTGCCCTCAGCTATTCTTTTCGGGAAGATTTCACAGAGAGTTAGTATGAATTTAGTATACCAGTGTGTGGTAATTACATGACGGACAGTATTGCACTACGAACTTAACTTCTTTGGTTGAAAATTGAATCGGTTGGTTGTGGTTAATTTCCTCTTGCATATGTTTCAACGTTCTTCGTGTGTTATTTTATGAATGCAGTGTTGTATGCAGTCTCCAAATCTTGGCTCCATATTTGATGTGTTCTGTAAGATTACAAACTCACATTTTCACAGTCCTAAATAAGGCACCAGTTTAGTTATGAATCAAGTTTAATATGCTGAAATTTCAAGGATCAATGTTAAAATAAATTTCCAAATATAAACTGATTTATTTCTTTTTATTTACATTCTCTTATATATATATCAGAGGTTGTCGTATGACTATTAAAAGATTATAATTAATGTTAGTCTGGTTGGGAATTTGGTAAGCTAGACTGGATACCTGATGAAACAGTTGCTCAGTAATGCAAGGTTAACTTCCCCAGACAGCTCACAGCTTTTAACCCACTTTTATGGTCTTGAATATCAGCACCGCTTACACCACAAACTAATGTGACAACATTACAGTGTGTGTAGACATCTTATGCCACATACCTTCACAAACCTGCCAGAAAATTGTTGGGTCCCTGATACGCAGAATCAGTGATGTATTTCGTTCCAATGACGCACAAAGAACATATTAAGCAAGTGGTCATAATGTTTTGGCTCATCTGTGTATAGAAGAAGAACACTAGGTTTAAAAACGTGGGCTGTCATAATTTTGAAAAGTATATGCGCAACGCGGTCGGTGAATCGCGTTATGCTGCATGGTTGATTAAATGTTGAACTTCGTTTCCGAGAGACTGCAGGATCATTGGTTCACAGATAAAAGAAAAGATCTGATAAATTAGCATTTCATATTACGCCAAAGGCGGACAAGTCCTACGTGTGGAATTCGGCGTCTCTTTTTACGTAATAGTTGTAAACGAAAATCTGATAATTACGTAGCATTAATATACAAAGATGTGGTCTGGCTTTGAAATAAACAGACCAGATAAATGTTAAACGAGTTCACTACATTCATAGTTAACGAGAGACTTATCTATTAATGCTTACACAATGGTAGCTGGAACAAGAAAGAAAGCATGAAACAGAAAGGCTTCTTCTCGCTGCTTGCAGGAAAAAGCGAAGGCCGAACCCTCCTTTGTTTATAAGCTATTTTATTACAGTAAATTGAACATCACTAACGGACTCCTTGGCCCTCTTTCTCACGACATACATATTAAATTTTAGATACAGAGGACAGAATAAGAAAACTAGATGTCGGAATGTTATAGCATCTGTAAAGGATCGAGTGTACCGTTCCACGGTTACAGACCAACAGGAACTGGAGACACGTGTCCACCTGAACATGTCGCCGTGAAGCTTCTGGAGACTGAGGGAAACAGAATTCCGACTGGACGTTACCTGTAGCACTAGTATGGCACCCACTGATCCGTATTATCGAAGGAACGAAACTTATTAAGTTTGTTGTCACTTGTTGAAAAGCAGTTGCTGTATAGTTTTTAAAAAAATTGAAGTTAAAACTGTAAAGATAATTTATTGACATTCCACATATGCTCTGACACGGGTTCTAATGAGCTTCTTCTGTGTCAAACATCACGATCTCGTTTAAGGAGTCGCATCATGCAGATAACTGTACTATTAAATTCATTAGAGTTGATGCTACAAATGTACTCCAAAAAAGGGATTTAGTATTACTTGCAGGAGAGCAAGAGTTTACTTTCGTATCTCAAACAAAATTTTGTCACTTGCTATGTTGCATAAAGGCAAGTGTAGATTTTCTGAACATAGAATATCTGAATGGTAGTCGTGTTGGACACCATAATCAGACGCCCATAGTAGGAATTTATACAACTTTCGCACGGGTCTACCAAACGAGTGGTAGAACGAAGAAGAGTAACTTCGATACCGGTGAAAGCGTATTCCAGGTTAGGAGCTTTGCGACATGACAAGTTTGCGCCAACTGCCTGCGCTTACAGAAGAGCTGCTCTGCGTTATCGGCCGGTCTTGCGCCAGATCAACTTTTCCTTTAGAATTGGATCTCCCGTTTTCTATGGCGGCTCTGTCAAGCGAAACGTGAAGTACTGGGGTGTGGGGCGAGACTACAAAATGAAGCGAGAGAGGCTGCACGGCACGGCAGGCTGAAAGCAGCTGTAAAGTCAGGATTCTGCGTATCGATTGTACGAAGCAAAGTTCGGTTTCATCGTGCTCTTGACGAAAAACTCATTGTCGGTGAAGCAGAAACTCGCATATGAGAAGAATGGGGAACAAAACTCGCTGTCTCCTTTTTAAAGGAAAGTTATTTCAGAAAATACTTCTGTTTTTTCTGAGGTAATTGTCCAGGCAGTTAACGTCGACAGAGGTCATTCACACTATTGTATATCGTCACTCCGCTGTGTCAACGTTTTCTTTATTTCAGGTTTATTTACCAGGACTGTAACGGAAATAATGCAGAAGTAATTTTTGTTTTAAGAAGTTCCTCCTCGTGTTTGAAAATTGGCTTGATACATCTCCCCATACTAGTATGTCCTGTTTAAACATCTTCAGCTCAAACCTTGGTCTGCATCTATAGTTTTTACCGCCATCGTTTAACACACCTCCCTCCATTACCAAATTGACCAACACCTGATGCCTCCGGATGAGTCGTGTCAACCGATCCCTTTTTTAAGTCAATTCGATTCAGTACCTCTTCAACAGTTATCAAATCTACCTATCTAACCTTCGGCAATTTCCCTCCAGAAACACATTTAAAAAGCATCTGCTCCATTTTCTGCGCCACGTGTTTATCGTTCACGTTTCAATTCCCTGCAAGGCTACACTTCAGACAAATGCCTTCAGAAAACACTAACATTTAAATTTCTCTTTCTCAGAAACGCTTTCCTTGTCACTGGCAGCCTCAATTTTGTATCTCCATGCTTCAGCCATTGCCACTTATTTTCCTGTCCATATAGTTTGCCTCACGTACTACCTTGAAGATTCATTTCCAAAGTTAATTCCCTTAGCTTAACTTGATTTAAATCTTTACATGCCATTACATTTGTTTCAGTTTTATTGACGTAGATCTTAAACTCCTTTTTAAGCCACTATTGTTTCCGTTCAAAGGCTTTTGCAAGTCCTTCACCTTCTCAGACTGAATAACGATATCACTGGCAAACCTCAAAATTATTATTTCCTCACTATGAACTACACTCAGGTGACAAAATTCATGATATGCCGCCTTAATATCGTGTCGGACCTCCTTTTGAACTGCGTAGCACAGCAATTCGACGTGGCGTGGACTCAACGAGTCGTCGAAAGACACCTGCAGAATATTAGCCATGGTGCCTCTATAGCCGTTCACAGTTGCGAAAATGTTGCCGGTGCAGGATTTTGTGCACGAACTGACCTCTCGATTTTGTCTTGTAAATGTTTGATGGGATTCATGTCGGGCGATCTGGATAGCCAAACCACTCGATCGAATTGTCCAAAGTGTTCTTCAAACCAATAGCGAATAATTGTTTTCTGGTAACATGGCGCATTGTCAACCAAAAAATTCCATCATTGAAACTTATTGCTAGATTAAAACTGTGTGCTGGACCGAGACTCTAACTTGGGACCTTGCCTTTCGAGGGAAAGTACTCTATCATCTTTTTTTTTTTTTTTCCATTTCGTTCGGTATCGTTCGTTGCGTTTGGTCGGGACGGACGTCACAGGAATCCGTTCAAGTTGATCGTTCTTTCCTTTACTCATTTTTTTTTTATTACAGAGGGCTAGCGTATCTCTGACCGAACACGCTGAGCTGCCTTGCCGGCTTAAAATTGTACAGTCCAGGTGAATCTAGGCTGTCCAAGCACGTCTCACGACCTGTCATCACAGCTTCAATTGTGCCAGTACCTCGTCTCCTACCCTCCAAACTTGACAGAAGCTGTTCTGCGAACCTTGCAGAACTAGCACGCCTGGAAGAAAGGATATTGCGGAGACATGGCTTAGCCACAGCCTGGGGAATGTTTCCTGAATGACATTTTCACTGTGCAGCGGAGTGTGCGCTGATATGAAACTTTCATACAGATTAAAACTGTGTGTTGGACCGAGACTCGAACTCGAGACCTTTGCCTTTCGCGGGCAAGTGCTCCACCAACTGAGCTATCAAAGCACGACCCACGACCCGTCACCACCATGTCTCCGCAATATCCTTTCTTCCAGGAGCGCTCGTTCTGCAAGGTTCGCAAAGAGCTTCTGTGAAGTTTGGAAGGTAGGAGACGAGGTACTGGCAGAACAGAATCTGTGATTACGGGTCGTGAGTCGTGCTTGGATAGCTCAGTTGGTAGAGCACTTGCCCACGAAAGGCTAAGGTCCTGAATTCGAGTCTCAGTCCAGCATACACTTTTAATCTGCCAGGAAGTTTCATATCAGCGCACACTCCACTGCAGAGTGAAAATTTCATTCTGGAATTCCATCGTTGTTTTCGAACGTCAAGTCCATGAATGGCTGCATTTGGTCTCCAAGTAGCCGAGTATCCAGATCACCAAATCCATTCTACTTAAACACATCCCACACCATTATGGAAACACCACCAGCTTGCACAGCGTCTTGTTGACAACTGTGGTCCATCGCTTCGTGGTGTCTGCACCCCACTCGAACCCTGCCCTCAGCTCCTACCAACTGAAATCGGGACTCATCTTACGAGGCCAAGACTTTCCAGTTGTCTAGGGTCCAATCGATATGGTCACGAGCGCATGAGAGGCGCTTCAAGCGATGTCGTGTCGTTTAGCAAACACGTGGGTCATCCACTGTCATAGTCCATTAACGCAAATTTCGCTGCACTGTTCTAACGAACACATTGATTTCTGCGATTATTTCACGCGATGTTTCTTCTCTGTTAGCTGACAATTCTACGCAAACACCGCTTCTCTCAGTCGTTATGTGAGGGCCGTAGGAAACTGCGTTGTCTGTAGTGAGAGGTAATGCCCGAAATTTGGTGTTCTCGGCACACTCTTAACACTGTGGATGTCGGAATATTTAATTCCCTAACGGATTCCGAAATGGAATGTCCTAAGTGTGAATCACTAACTAGTATGTTCAACGTCTGTTAATTTGCGTCGTGCAGCCGTAATCGTGTCAGACACCTTTGCTGAGTCGTCACAGCATGTAATTCAACTTTTACACAACGACAGAAGCTCAGCACAATAGGCTGTGGGGTGGTAGGATTGGACCAAGTGTCACATCAGGCAATCACCATCAACAGTTGCACTGAACATTTATTTTGCACATTTAAACAAGACAAATAACAAATAAAACCATCAACACATTTTTAAAATTAACATTTAGGTGAGAGCAAGTTACTTCAAATTTAAGTATTCATAAACAACGGCAGTTATGCCCTATTACACATTTAGTGAAATGAGTTAAAAATTATTTACTCAAAAACTATAATCAATCTGAAGAACAATTTACCAAAATTTAATGTGGAAATGTAGTCTTTCGTTACTGCAGTAACTGGTATTATCGAAATAATTCAGAGTACGGACAACAACAAATCAGATACCATGGCACACAACCACGTTACTTAAATGGCAGGTACCCTACAATGTAGGATATAAAATATTAAATTTCATGCGACCAAGCAACCTCGTTGGATTCAACAAACTACGCCCAGAAGCGGACGCCCGCCCACTCAGCTATTTCCAGTACAGGCTCGGCATGGCCCGCTAAAAGGGAGCAGCAACGGTCACGAATAGGTACGAAAAATCCCAGATCTAGTGGCTATCTACAACAGACGGACATCTGCCTTAAGTAACTAGACACACAATAATTCATTACAGCACATCATCTGTAGAATGTCCGTCCCCGGTAGCTGAGTGGTTAGCGCGACAGTGTGTCAATCCTCAGGACCCGGGTTCGATTCCCGGCTGGGTCGGAGATTTTCTCTGCTCAGGGACTGGGTGTTGTGTTGTCTTAATCATCATCATCATCTCATCCCTGTCGACGCGCAAGTCGCCGAAGTGGCGTCAAATCGGAAGACCTGTACCAGGCGAACGGTCGAACTAGATACATGGCCAGCCGGCATGCGCGGGCAAAGGGGGCGGACAATGCACAACAGCACAAGCAGGACTGAACCCAGAACCCGCACCCGCTACCAAGACAAACAGTAAAAGTCCCGATAAAACTAAATCAAATGCTAGTAATTAGCGCGCAGGATAACGGTGTCGCCCCCCCCCCCCCCCCCCGACGCAAAACACAAGACGACCTACAGAAAATAGCGAAACTTAAATTTGTGATTAAATCAGAAAAAATTACCATATCCACGTACTGTCACTGAAGGAATTATTGTACTTTCATTCATAGACGCAGTTTCAAACTACACTCCTGGAAATTGAAATAAGAACACCGTGAATTCATTGTCCCAGGAAGGGGAAACTTTATTGACACATTCCTGGGGTCAGATACATCACATGATCACACTGACAGAACCACAGGCACATAGACACAGGCAACAGAGCATGCACAATGTCGGCACTAGTACAGTTATATCCACCTTTCGCAGCAATGCAGGCTGCTATTCTCCCATGGAGACGATCGTAGAGATGCTGGATGTAGTCCTGTGGAACGGCTTGCCATGCCATTTCCACCTGGCGCCTCAGTTGGACCAGCGTTCGTGCTGGACGTGCAGACCGCGTGAGACGACGCTTCATCCAGTCCCAAACATGCTCAATGGGGGACAGATCCGGAGATCTTGCTGGCCAGGGTAGTTGACTTACACCTTCTAGAGCACGTTGGGTGGCACGGGATACATGCGGACGTGCATTGTCCTGTTGGAACAGCAAGTTCCCTTGCCGGTCTAGGAATGGTAGAACGATGGGTTCGATGACGGTTTGGATGTACCGTGCACTATTCAGTGTCCCCTCGACGATCACCAGTGGTGTACGGCCAGTGTAGGAGATCGCTCCCCACACCATGATGCCGGGTGTTTGCCCTGTGTGCCTCGGTCGTATGCAGTCCTGATTGTGGCGCTCACCTGCACTGCGCCAAACACACATACGACCATCATTGGCACCAAGGCAGAAGCGACTCTCATCGCTGAAGACGACACGTCTCCATTCGTCCCTCCATTCACGCCTGTCGCGACACCACTGGAGGCGGGCTGCACGATGTTGGGGCGTGAGCGGAAGACGGCCTAACGGTGTGCGGGACCGTAGCCCAGCTTCATGGAGACGGTTGCGAATGGTCCTCGCCGATACCCCAGGAGCAACAGTGTCCCTAATTTGCTGGGAAGTGGCGGTGCGGTCCCCTACGGCACTGCGTAGGATCCTACGGTCTTGGCGTGCATCCGTGCGTCGCTGCGGTCCGGTCCCAGGTCGACGGGCACGTGCACCTTCCGCCGACCACTGGCGACAACATCGATGTACTGTGGAGACCTCACGCCCCACGTGTTGAGCAATTCGGCGGTACGTCCACCCGGCCTCCCGCATGCCCACTATGCGCCCTCGCTCAAAGTCCGTCAACTGCACATACGGTTCACGTCCACGCTGTCGCGGCATGCTACCAGTGTTAAAGACTACGGTGGAGCTCCGTATGCCAAGGCAAACTGGCTGACACTGACGGCGGCGGTGCACAAATGCTGCGCAGCTAGCGCCATTCGACGGCCAACACCGCGGTTCCTGGTGTGTCCGCTGTGCCGTGCGTGTGATCATTGCTTGTACAGCCCTCGCGCAGTGTCCGGAGCAAGTATGGTGGGTCTGACACACCGGTGTCAATGTGTTCTTTTTTCCATTTCCAGGAGTGTATTTAAACACACAATAACAACTGGCCTCTCAGTAAATTGTAAGAAATGGTTCAAGTGGCTCTAAGCACTATGGGACTTAACATCTGAGGTCACCAGTCCCCTAGAACTTAGAACTACTTAGACCTAACTAACCTAAGGACATCTCACACACCTACGCCCGAGGCAGGATTCGAACCTGCGACCATAGCAGCAGCGAGGTTCCGGACTGAAGCGCCTAGAGCCGCTCAGTTACAACTGCCGGCAACAGTAATGTTATTGCAGTTCGCAGGAGAATATATCCAGGGAAAATTTTATCCATGTATATTTATAGTAATTGGCCAGCTTAACTCCGTCGCGTGATATAAATACAATAACCAGGCGGCACTTGGACAAGGACCAGCCAAACTGTTTTCAATGGCGGTTAACACTGACAGTAGCAATCTACAAACAGAATGTATCAGCACTCCAGGCCCTAGTAAATGTTAATCATCACATCACACACAGCTCTCACTAAAACATTGCCTACTAAGCAAGTTGAAATTAAACACATTCGAGGACAGGCTCAGTAGGAGTAGCAACGGCCGGCCATGAAAATGAAGTCAACAGCACTGAAACCAGTAGTCGATTCCGGTCGCAATTTTCAGCACAAGAAAGGCCCTCACCCTCTTGCTTGTTCGACGAAGCCAGCCGCCGCAGATCCCGGTGCCAAGAGACATACAGGATCCGAAATACACCAACGGCTTCCCAGTAACGTGACTGCTTCCACGGCGGCGATATTTGCTACGGCGCCGTCACACGGGTAACCAGCCCCTTTTAGATGTGCTCCTCCTGCTGCCTCGCACGGCGCCTGTACTGTCCCCCAGACTTCCCAAACGACTGTAACACGCCCGGGAGTACAATGGGTGGGGTGGTATCTTAAACTGACTTCTCGTTTCGTGACCGTGCACCCTATCCACACCACGTACCTGATAATCCCGCGGCGGTCGTACTGTTCTGCTCCACACCGCTGCTGGCTTTCCTGAAATTATCTGTCGAATTATGCAAGCGGGTTTAGGGGAGCCGCTCAACGTTAAAACACAACACTGTTCGACGTCTGGTATGAACATCTATATTCTGAGACTATATGGAAATCACAGGTTGCACTGTGTACACTATAAGTCGTAAATGTTTATCCCAACTGACAGTCTTGACGATAATCTGTCCACTTGGACGAGCGTACGCGTACCGAACACGACGCGGCTGATTGTTGACGATGCGGAAGCCGAATGATCGAACGAAAGTTCATACGCTCGTCACACACACAGATCTCTGGTAATAGTCCTCCTTGACACTAGTAATGATATTTAACACTGTTCACAAAGTTAAATTTACAGCTCACAGTTCTCAGTTGTACGAGCGTGCGCGTAACCGTTGCGGCGAGGCTGATTGTTGATAATGCGGAAACACGATGATTGAACGTACGTCTTCACGCTCGCTACAAGACACTGGCACTTGTTTGTACTCTTTTGTGGTAACTAATTTTTGCTGATTCACATTAGTTCATGATTGATACAGTACGGTACGACACGGAACGAGAGGACACATAAATGCGTAATCAGCAGCACCGCACATTTTTTAAATTACTTCTTGACGCACTTTCCTCTGAACCATTTCCATATTTCATCACTTTACTATAATAGCATTTGTAGCAACACTTCAACTTCCATATTAAAAATGCCTCTCACATGCAGAGCTACACACTGCACAACCTATCAGTTCCGTGTCCCGCGCTCGATTCTCTAGACGCGGCTGCCCACAAAGATACTCCACAACTAAACCAGCGATATGACAGTACACTTACACGACGTTACTGCTAGGCGTGCCAAAGCAAAATCCCCGCTACTTCCTAGAGCTTACCGCTCGCTCCCCGATCGGACCGGTAGGTGGCGCCACCGCGCGCTCTGCGCACACCTATGGAAAGATGACTCATACCGGCGGCGGGAATATCGCTGATCGAGCCACAGGGCTCAACCTTGTCACATGAATCACCTGAGTACAGGTGACAGCTCCGCCAATGAACTCTCTTTTTATATCTTGTATACGCGATACTGCCGACTTCTGTATATACAGGGTGGAGAAAAATTGTGTCACGAAATTTTAACCCTGGATAGCTGATGCCAGTGTCATATTTCTGGCTTAGTCAGCCATCATATTAGGCTCCAAGAAGCTGTTCCCAGAGCAGTGGAGATGCAAGAAGTATATAGATGACGAAATGTGGTGTGAGGTACCTGTGACAGATGTTAGATTCGGTACCATTACCGTGAGAAGGACCGCCTGCATAATGCTACTGCGCTGTGATTGGCTGCCGTGTTCGGAGTAAGGGCACCAAAACGTTAAAGTATAATTATTATTATTAGTTAAACTACTCATTGAAATGACTTTATTTTGTAATATAAATATTTTTCAATAGCTTACTATCAATGAGTCATTTTAGAATTATTAAAAACAATTTAAATTAAAAACAAAAGACTGACGAAATTGCAGACGAAGCACTTCGGAAGTGTTCGGGTCACGCCTTTTCTGGTATGGTGCGCGAAATGTTTCGGGTTGTTCGTCACTCTGGATTAGGCAGTCGAGAAGAACAGACATGTTGTCTGTCGCAGGATGTGTTTCCAATTTTTATTTAAGTTCCTGTTCGTCACTCTGGATTAGGCAGTCGAGATGTACAGTCATGTTGTCTGTGGCAGGATTCAGTATTAAAAGATTCACTCCGATAGTCATGAGGGACAGACACGTGCCACAAATATTGTAAAGATGCATTTTCGTAAACATTGTGTTTGATCATGTACTTTGCTGTATCAGAAGGTGTTGTATTAAGATCAAGTAGTCTTCTCGTGTGGCTATATTAAAATACGCGAGTGGCATCCTAAAGAAGTGATACATTATTTCAGAACAGAACATCGCTAAAAGTCAGTTTCAGCCTCAAGATACAGAACCTACGACCTGCGTGCTGTTTTCTGCATTGGGGACATCAACTTGAAGACAGCAGGTTAGTGAACTGTAACAGAACCTTCGTATTCCACACGCTTCAGTGGAAACAACTAGGCGCCTCTCGTGTACTGTATGCACAGAACAAATGTGCTCAGTGTCACGTCATCTGCAGTAATGCAGAGGACGTAAAGGAGGATGATCGTTATTAACACCAACAATCAATTCAGTCTTCCTTTCTTGCCGTACGAGTAAGAACCAAATTTACCAATGTTGTGTAGGTCGACAACACACTGTTTTTAAATTGCGGAAACTTGGCGCCACGTGCTCCGATTGGCCGCGGGATTGTCCTGTTGCCGGGTGCTCTGCACAACGCATGACTGCGAGTGCCTTGGCTGCCGGAGATCGCGATGTACCAAAGGAGGCCCGCACGCAGGTGACACGTGTGTGTGCTCCGAAGCGAAGCTTACGAGTGACTGCCTCTGACATGAGGTGGAGACAAGCAGCTAGACCTATTCGACACGTGTGCGTAGGGGCAGTAAAGGGGCGAGGGACGTTTTTATGTATGAACCGACAACCAAAGCGCTGCCCATCAACCGACGAGCGGCAACAGGGCAATCCCACGGCCAATCGGAGAGCACGGCGCCAAGCTTCCGTAGTTTAAAAATGGTGCGTTCTCGACTAGCACAATATTGGTGATTTTGGTTTCTATTGGCATCAACCATCCAGGGTTAAAATTTCGTTACACAATTTTTTCTCCAACCTGTATGCATATTGCTATCCCATGGTTTGTCATCTCAGGGTACAACCCTCTTTTCAAACTGCTTTCCTATCGAGTGGCCGGCCGCACGACTGCTACGGTCGCAGGTTCGAATCCTGCCTCGGGCATGGATGTGTGTGATGTCCTTAGGTTAGTTAGGTTTAAGTAGTTCTGAGTTCTAGGGGACTGATGACCACAGATGTTAAGTCCCATAGTGCTCAGAGCCACTTTTCCTATCGAGTACTGATGTTTTCTCCACCACGTTACTATTACATGAGCATCTACAGTTTCACCTGTACTCTGAAAACCATTGCAGTGCGCGTGACAGACGGTGTGCCCCATTGTACCCGTTGTCAAGGCTTTTTTTCCCCATTCCATCCAGGCATGGAACGCGGCATGAAGGACTGCTTCAACGCCCCTGTGCGCATTGTAATCAGTAATCCTGTTGTAAGTAGGCTGTTTAGGTTTTTATATTGGTAACGCCAGATAGCACTCTGTATGAAAATCACTGGATGTGCTGTGTGCAGTCTGTGGCTGGGTGGCATTGTTGAAAAATTCTCTATTGTAGTGTTGGGCTCTTGTCTGTTAACAGCGCGTAGCGTTGCGCAGTTGGGGGTGAGGCGCCAGCAGTGGTGGATGTGGGGAGTGAGATGGCGGAGTTCTGGACAGAGACAGTAAATTTGTAAGGCTGGATGTCATGAACTCCTATATATATTATGACTTTTGAACACTATTAACGTAAATACATTGTTTGTTCTCTATCAAAATCTTTCATTAGCTAACTATGCCTATCAGTAGTTAGTGCCTTCAGTAGTTTGAATCCTTTATTTAGCTGGCAGTAGTGGCGCTCGCTGTATTGCAGTAGTTCGAGTAACGAAGATTTTTGTGAGGTAAGTGATTTGTGAAAGGTATAGTTTAATGTTAGTCCGGGCCATTCTTTTGTAGGGATTATTGAAAGTCAAATTGCGTTGTGCTGAAAATATTGTGTGTCAGTTTAGTGTTGATCAGAATAGGTAAAGAGCGAAATGTCTGAGTACGTTCAGTTCTGCTCAGCTGTTTGAAAATCAAATAATGTAAGGGGTTTATCAGCACAGTAATTCATTAATTTTTCTAAGGGGACGTTTCATTGTGTTCACGATTCCTATTTGAGCAATTCGTAGAAAGCTATAACATATTCCTTCAGTCATCAATTAAAATTGATTCTAGAAATGTAGGCTTTTAAAGGGCAGTCTGCGTCTATCTTCAAACGTATACCAATTAAGTTCTTTCAGCATCTTCGTGGCACTCTCTCATGGGTCATCTTCGTGTCCTCCCCCCCGTTTAGTCCAATTTGGTACGAATAACACAAACTTTTGCAGTATTCTATGAAGGGTCGTGCGAGTATTTTCTATGCTACCTAGTTTGTAGAATGACTGCATTTACCTCACCCTCTACCAATGAACTGCTGTCTTCCATGTGCTTTACCTACGACTGAGCCTGTGTGATCGTTCCATTTCATATTCCTACAAATTGTTACACGAAGATTTTGTATGAGTTGACCGATTTCAACTGGGACTCAGTGATTCATAGTCATAGGACACTATAACCTTTTATTATGTCAAGTGCGTTATTTTAAATATCTAATTCAGAAAATATTTCTGCAGCATTACAGATAACTGCATTATATGCAGAAAATCTGAGGTACCTTTTAATTTTGTTAGGAAGGTCATTAATATATATCACGAATAGCTGAGGTCCCAACACCCTTCCTGGGGCATAACCGAAGGTATTTCTACCTCTGTCGTTCCAAGATAACAAGCAGTGTCCTCCATCCAATAAACCCTCAATCCAGTCACAAGTCTCGCCTGATACCCCGTATTAAAGTACATTCGTTAATAAGCATGGTACTGAGTCAAATGCGTTTTGGAAGTCAAGAAACACTGCACCTATGTGTCTGCCTTAGTCCATAGGTTTCAGGTGTCATGTGAGAAAAGTGCGAGTTAGTGTCATACGATCGATGTTTCGACAATCCATACTGGTTCGCATGAAGGTTGTCAACCTATTCGAGATACCTCATTACATTTGAGCACAGAATATGTTCTAATATCCTACAACAATATATGTCAGCTATACTGGACAGTAGAATTGAACATCACTTCTGCTGTCCTACTTGTAGACCTACGCTTCCGTCCTATCACTGGGCACAGATTTTTCTTCGAGAGATTTTCGGTATGTTACGGATAAAACCCGCTGTAATATCAGTATAGAATCTGTTAGGAATTCCATAACGTCCTGGAGCTTTGTTCATTTTTTACCGAATTTAGCTGTTTCTCAAAGGTACTGACATTAATATTTATTTCACTCATTCCGCGGTGGTACGAGAATTAAATTTGTTGCTATGCCCTGTATTCTTATATATAAAGGAAAATTTGAACACACAATTAAGCATTTCTGATTTTACTTTGCTACTCTTAATTTCAGTTTCTTTAAGTCAACAAGTGCCACTAAGAGCCTTTATTTACGGTCAGAATTTCTCCGTGTTTTATGAGAAATCTTTCGATAATATTCTTCTACGGTGGTTACTGACGAATTCACAATTTGCTCTCTTGATAGTCAAAAGCTTTTCACTCAGCATCTCTCTATCTATAGCTCTATGTTTTGTTTTGTACCTGTCACATAGTAGTCTTTATTTCTTTAGAAGTTTCTTTCGAGCAACTGTACACCATGGAGCGTCTTTCCCATGGTCAAATATTCTTTAAACGTGATTCACAGTTTCTCTATATTCTTCTGTCCTGAGCTAAAAGTTTCAAGTTCCCATTAAGACGTAACACCACTGCTTCTTTATCTAGTTTAAGGATCATATAAATTTTGCAACTTGTTTTGGTTGACACTTCCGGAATCCTTTCTTGGTAATTTCATTTTTGATACACATACTAAGTACTGAAGCTACTATCTCTTCGCAGTAACAGCTCCCTCTTATAGACATCCCTTGAGAACTGTTTTGTACATATACTGAGGTGACAAAGGTCGTGGGATAGCGAAATGCACAAAAAGATATGGCGGTAGTATCGCGCACACAAGGTATAAAATGGCACTGCATTGATGGGGCTGTTAGCTGTACTCAGGTGATTCATGTGGAAAGGTTTCAGACGTGATTATGGGAGCACGACGCGAAAAACACAGGAAGTCAAATTAAACATCTTCCAACCTTATTTTATTTGGCAACCAGTTTCAGCGTTTTACTACGCCATCTTCAGGCCCCTGACAGAAGTGTAAGATATTCTACGTCCGTTATCGTCAAGACAGGGACCAGCAATACTGGTATCAGTAGATTTTTGCTATAGCGATCACTTAATCCATCATCTGCCGACTGTTAGATAATAGGGTTCGAGTGTGGCGTAGACCACACGAAGCCGTGGACCCAGGTCGTCAACAAGGCACTGCGCAAGCCGGTAGTGGCTGCTTAATGGTGTGGACAGTGTTTACGCGGAATGGACTGGGATCTCTTGTCCAGCAGAACCTCTTGGATACCATTTTCGGCCTTTCATGGACTACATGTTTACAAACAACGATCGAGTTTTTATGGTTGACAATGTGCCATGCTACCGAGCCACAACTGTTCGCGATTGGTTTGAAGAACATTCTGGATGATAGGAGCGAATGATTTGGCCACCCATACCATCATCTCATCGAAAATTCATGAGACGTAATTGATAGATCCGTTTGTGCCCAAAATCCTTCACCAGGAACCCTTTCATAATTATGGACGGCTGTAGAGGCACCACGGCTCAGTGTTTCTGCAGGGGACTTTCAGCGATTTGTTGAGTCCATGCGACGTCGAAATGCCGCATTATGCAGGTTGAAAGGTGGTCCGACAAGGTGTAGGAGGTATCCGATGACTTTCGTCACATCAATGTATCTAACAAGGGACCGCTCCCACTTGTCGTCATCGATTTCGTCATAATGTATGCTATATGCAGGGCTTGACCAAAAATGGAAGTGAGTGAAGTGGGAGCTCTTGACGGCCAAAAGTTTAGTGTATTGGCGCGGGCAGGGCGAGATATGAAACACTTAGCTTCGTTTCCACGTCACGGTTGGGACAACTGTAAGCCTACAGAACAATGATCGGAGGGACGTGGAATTGAGTCCTTCCGCGGAATTTTTTTTAATTTCCAGTTTTTCTTTACTTTCAGTGCAAGTAAATATAAATGCCTAATACATAGTATTCACTAAATTTTCATAAAAGATATGAAAACGAAAGGCAAAGAAAAATTTGAAACTGAAAAAAATTTCGACGAAGAAATTGTAAGCGTACAGGAGAACGCTGTGTACAAAAAAGATATTTTTGTCAGTTAGCAGTTCACGATATACACGTGCAGGGGAAGCAGTAACATTTTCAGCATATGGCACACGTTATAAACGCCGCATTTTTCGCAATTTCATAATTGTTTTGAATATTCCATTTCACTGCGGGCATGCAGCCGCACAAATAAAATTTCCTTCACTGATATTTCGGCCGCGTATCGTCCGGCCATTCTCAGAGTGAGTCACAAGACTGACGGCAAGATGCCAAGCGCAGCCTTATATGCTCCACCACGGGGGTACTGCGCATGCGGGTCACAGATGCTGGTCGGCGGCAGAGATATACGCTTACACATGCGCCGCCTGTGTCGAAGGCGTACAGACATTCGATTCGCTTATCGATGTATGATAGGCGGCAGTGACACCATGACGACTTCTCCGCAGTTTAATTACCCCAAGAGCCGGATTCCATGCTCATTGCTGCAAGTTTCTTGTAGTAGCTTTTTGATTACATCTCTGCGTTTCTATGAAGTGATCATATCTCTAGGTATCACCTGTGTCATATTTACCGTTCCCGGTTCCACCGTTTTAAAAACGTTCTTCCCAAATTTTGAAATCTTGCACATACTTCAAGCGAAATGCTCTTTCCGTTTGTAGGCTGTTCAACTTCCACTTTGGATGTGTTTCTAGAAAATTAACAACAATTAACTTGTAATCGAGTGGAACAAACCCTGAATCCTCTTTCATGAATTCTTCGTCTGTTGCAAAGTCATCGCTTGGCGCAGAGTCACCCTGCAGTTCTTCACGTTCCCTTCGTCCTTCGACTTATTTACACTAAGTCAACTTATCGTTAGACACAAACATATACCGCTCAAAAACTTCCATTACTTTCTCCTGTACTTTATGTTCAATTTGAACGTATTCTTCGGTTATTACGGTGGAACTTTTTGATGTGATAAGGCCGTTTTCGGTCAAAAGATGTAAACAATATTCCAGCGCCATTTCCAATCGTTGTTCGACGCTTCGCTTTGGATGCCATCGACATGTGGGCCTTGCTGTTCTTCTGCTGATGTTCCAGGCACATCAGTATTGTCACTTCTCCTATCAGACATTTTCAGTCACTCGATATTTTTTTACAGTTTTCTCACTGTGCTCTCACAATATCCTCGAACACTCCACGTTTCTCGGTTGACAGCTGGCAAGCGAATGGGCTCCGTGGCCGTAGCTAACGTTGTCCCCAACGGCCGATGGGCCGAATTTACCTGCACCTGGAACGGTCTACTCGCAAGCAGCTGTAGTGAGCTATTCGAAAGTTAATACGAAATTAATAAATACAATATACTGAGCATTATTTCGATTTATTTACAAAGTAAATAACGCAAAAACTGCAAACATGAAGAAAAATATCTCCATCTACAGACTCGCCCCATGAGCCCCAGATTACAATGCTTTCCTTTATCCCCCACGCTAGCGCCAGCTTCTATCTGCCCTCCGTCTGGATTTCTAGTCACCAGCCAACCAATCTCCACCCTGCTCCCTCGCAACATGAGCGCAGAGGCGCTCGGCAGCAATGCGTGTGCTTGGAGCGAGCTGTCTGGTGGAGCACACCGTCCAAAATTCGTCAGACTCTCGACACCGGCAGTGGAAAGTCCGAAAAGTGCCATTTTCACGGCACGCTAATATTGCAGGGAAGGTCCATGTAGATGTTAGGCAGTGGCAGTTATTCAAACAACTAAGTAAAGGGTTAGAAAAGAGACTAGTTTCAGAAACTTTATGATACGATTTTGAATTTCTGTAACCCATTCATACCCTACTCTATCAAACAATCATAGCAGCGACTGTACTCACTTTATGACAGGTAACACCATTGGGTAAATTAACTGGAGTTACCATTCTTGCTTAACTGTTGTGTCGCTACTGCTACTCAAAGTGACAAGTATCTCTGAAGGAACAGAACTCGATGCTTCAGTGTCTTCTTGTAACTCCCCCGTTCCCATAGATAGAAATCGAGAAGTGTAGTTTATGGAAACCATGTTGGGTATCCTGCAAATCTAGCCATCGCCCAAGTGATTTCATCGTCACTTCTAACTATTCCTTCTAAGCATTCGCAGTGCTATTAACTTCGATCAGGATCGTTATCGCTCGTAGCGTGCAAGGATCTTGGAACCTATACGTTCCACTTGACAGCCTCCAGGATTCACAGGATACATGATCGGACTCTTAGACGCAGCCCAGTGTTACAAAAATGCGGCACGGATAGTCGGACTTCCTACTGTTTTCAGAATGAATTTTCGCTCTGCAGGCAATTACTGCTGTTCAGACAAGACTGGCTGCCCGCCGACACATATTTACTTCCGCCAGTACCCCATCCCAGCTTCTTACTGTCTGCGTGTGCACATTACGAACACTGCTATTGGCTTCAAATTTATGTTGAATTCTGAGATTTCAATACTCATTATGTCACAGTCATTGTGTCTCTACATTTTTTTTTAATTTTTTTTATTTATTTTTTTTTTGTATCGAGTACGATCTCAACAGACTTGCGTTAGTCAAATAAAAAATTTCAGGCATTGTTGCTGCACTATCTGCTACTCGCAGTACTCGTGTAGCTCAAGTGTCGTTCACCATTTGAGAGGTGTCGCCCTACGCCACCGCAAGGATAATAATTACCATTCAGTATTTTTACATACACTACTGGCAATTAAAATTGCTACACCAAGAAGAAATAAAGATGACAAACGGGTATTCATCGGACAAATATATAATACTAGAACTGACATATGATTACATTTTCATCCAATTTGGGTGCATAGATCCTGAGAAATCAGTACCCAGAACAACCACCTCTGGCCGTAATAACGGCCTTGATACGCCTGGGCATTGAGACAAACAGAGCACGGATGGCGTGTACAGATGCAGCTGTCCGTGCAGCTTCAACACGATAACACAGTTCACGAAGAGTAGTGACTGGCGTATCGTGACGAGCCAGTTGCTCGGCCTCCATTGACCAGACGTTATCAATTGGTGAGAGATCTGGAGAATGTGCTGGCCAGGGCAGCAGTCGAACATTTTTGTAACCAGCCCGCACAGGACCTGCAACATGCGGCCGTGCATTATCCTGCTGAAATGTAGGGTTTCGCAGGGATCGAATGAAGGGTAGAGCCACGGGTCGTAACACATCTGAAATGTAACGTCCACTGTTCAAATTGCTGTCAATGCGAACAGGAGGTGACCGACACGTGTAACCAATGGCACCCCATATCACGCTGAGTGATGAGCCAGTATGGCGATAACGAATACACGCTTCCAATGTGCGTTCACCGCGATGTCGCCAAACACGGATGCGACCATCATGTTGCTTTAAACAGAACCTGGATTCATCCGAAAAAATGACGTTTTGTCATTCGTTCACCCAGGTTCGTCGTTGAGTACGCTATCGCAGGCGCTCCTGTCTGTGATGCAGCATCAAGGGTAACTGCAGCCATGGTCTCCGAACTGATAGTCCATGCTGCTGCAAACGTCGTCGAACTGTTCGTGCAGATGGTTGTTGTCTTGCAAACGTCCCCATCTGTTGACTCAGGGATCGAGACGTGACTCCACGATCCGTTACAGCCATGCGGATAAGATGCCTGTCATCTCGACTGCTAGTGATACGAGGCCGTTGGGATCCAGTACGGCGTTCCGTTTTACCCTCCTGAACCCACCGATTCCATATTCTGCTAACAGTCATTGGATCTCGATCAATGCGAGCAGCAATGTCGCGATACGATAAACCGAAATCGCGATAGGCTACAATCCGACCTTTATCAAAGTCGGAAACTTGATGGTACGCATTTCTTCTCCTTACACGAGGCATCACAACAACTGTAAGTAGGCTGTTTATGTTTTCTTTATGTAAGTAGGCTGTTTATGTTTTCTTTATGTAAGTAGGCTGTTTATGTTTTCTCTATGTAAGTAGGCTGTTTGTGTTTTCTTATTGGCGACGTTACGTGGCGCTCAGTATGGGGATCGCTGGCTGTGCTGTGTGCGGTCTGTGGCTGCTTTGCATTGTTGTAATACTCGCCATTGTAGTGTTGGGCAGCGGCAGCTGGATGTGAACAGCGCGTAGCGTTGCGCAGTTGGAGGTGAGCCGCCAGCAGTGGTGGATGTGGGAGAGAGATGGCGGAGATTTGTAATTTGTCATGAACTGCTATATTTATATATGATGATATCAAGGTAAATACATTGTTTGTTCTCTATTAATATCTTTCATTTGCTAACTATCCCTATCAGTAGTTAGTGCCTTCCATAGTTTGAATCTTTTATTTAGCTGGCAGTAGTGGCGCTCGCTGTATTGCAGTAGCTTGAGTAGCGAAGATTTTTGTGAGGTAAGTGATTTCTGAAAGGTATAGTTTAATGTTAGTCAGGGCCATTCTTTTGCAGGGAATTTTGAAAGTTAGACTGCGTTGCGCTAACAAAATATTGTGTGTCAGTTTAAGCACAGTCCTGTATAATTGTTCAAAGGGGATGTTTCATATGGCGACCCTTGCCAGGATTCCGCATTGGGTATCGCCTGATTTTTCTTGTAGTTTGTGTAATTAGTGTAGATTTTGTTTATTGCTAGCGCGTAATTGTAGAGAGAATCTCCTTTGTAGTTGTAGCCTTTCATTGTTGTACAGTAAAAGAGTTGTGGCATGCATGTAGATTTGCACCAAGTATTTCGCAGCTGCGCTGGCAATTAAGTAGACATTATTTCCATTGCTATGTTATTTTATTTTGCTCTTCAAATTGTGCTTTTCTGTGTTATCGTGTGAAATATTGTGACAATTATGGCGTGTGAAAAACGTAATACTAGGCTCCAAAGTAAACTGAGAAATGACAGTGAAGACGAAGGCAGTGTGTTAGTACCGCAGAGTAATGAATTAACTAATGTTCAAAGTAGTAATTTGGTAATTGCGCATAGGGAAATGGAGCGGGCGGCAAACAATGGTGTAGACAGTGAAACAGGTAGTAAACAGGGAAGCGTTATCGATCGATTGGTCGGCAACAGCTCGCCTCAGGAATCGGGAATGACAGAACACAATATTGCAAATACGGTAGATTCAGGTTTTGGGTCATCACCGTTTTCTCAAATAAGTCAAGACACATTTTCTGCTTGTCAAAATGTGAATGTTACCGGTGCAAATGCACTGCCGAAAAGCGTAGAGAAACAGATTCCAGACACTAATACATTATTATTGCAATTAATGCAACAAATGGAACAAAATCAAAGACAAATGGGACAAAATCTTAAAAAGTTAGACACAATGGAACAACACCAGAGACAAACACAGCAACAGTTAGACGCAATGGAACAAAATCTTCACACCACGCTTGAACAAACACGTGAAGATTTAACTACTGAGTTACATAACATTGAATCGAAATGTCAAAAAGTCTGTAATGACGTAAAAACACAAATTTGTGAGCATTTTCAACCTATTTTTTCGCGGCATGAAAATGCATTACAGAATCACGAAGCAGCCATAAAAGAACTGCAAACCATTGTTCATGAAAATCATGAGACCTTGTGGGCTAAAATTGACTCAGTTGCATCTACCGATTCGGTTACGCAACTTGCAAAAACTCAGGAAAACTTTAAGGACACAGTAGATATTCTGAAACTTGGTTCAGAAAAACACACTGAAGAAATAAGTACACTATCGGAGAAAGTAGCCGAACTTTCGGATCAGGTCACTAACTTATCTACAAAGGTAGATGATGATCTGAATGACACAAGACCCGTAGCCTTCACTGACACAGAAGAGAATCAAATTAATACGCAACAACAAAGAGAAATCCGGGAAGTACAAGATCAGTTGACTCAGGTAATACAAGAATTACGTATTTCAGAGGCCACTCGCGCTCCAATACGGGAAGAGGGACTTAGAAATACGGAACAACCACAAAATAATAACACAGGACACTTCGGAAGTTATGAAAGAAATTGGCAAGGTGCACCGAATTTTGAAATGGAACCGCCGAAACGACGTAACAATGACCGATATGCGACTCGCCGACATGATGACTTTGACTATAAGCTGTTCATTGCTACACGTAAATTCAAAACATTTAAGAATTCTGGGAACGACATTCATCCACAAGCATGGCTCCATCAATTCTCTCATTGTTTTCCTCCCAACTGGTCATTAGAGCACAGATTAGAATTTATGTGTGGCTACTTAGAGAATGAACCAGCTGTAAGAATGCGGTCGGTCATTCACGATTGCCACAGTGAAGGAGAGGTTTACCATGCCTTCCTCTCAGCATATTGGTCTCAGGCCACACAAGACCGAGTAAAACAAAGCATCATAATGATGAAACGTTTCGAACAATCTGAATTTTCCAGTCTTATGAAATATTTTGAAGACATGTTGCATAAGAATCAGTATCTTTCAAACCCATACAGCCCCTCAGAACTCATCCGCATTTGCTTAATCAAATTACCTGAACATTTACGGCATATTATTTTAGCAGGACGTTGCAAAGACGACATTGAAGCTTTTCAGGGACTGTTACAAGAACTAGAAATTGACACTGATAATCGCGGAACGCGAAAACAAGGACACAACAATTACAGGTCACATGCGTCACAATTCCGTGACGACAGAAACAATAACCGGACACGACTGGTCTATTCTTACAACGCAAATCGTGACCAAAATAGACACCACCCGTACGACAACCACTGGCAGAGTAATAATAGTTACAGAGAAAGATCGCATTTCCGTAGTAATGAATATGACAGAGATAACCACAGAAACACACAATATGGGAACCAAAACAATTATTACCAGGGGAGACAGAATAACTTCAGACGCAACAGTTCAGCGCGGAGTTACGATTCAGGGAGAAATTCTCCACCACGTGACCGACAAGGAAGAAACTACGGATTCTACCGAAATGACGACAGACGATACGATCATAACGACAGACGTCAATTGCATCAGAACTGGCGGGACTCAAACAGAGCAGGGCCCTCTCGGCAAGGCGAATTTGTAGAAGTTAGGTCTCCTAATCCCAATAACGACGCGCGCCAACAAAGAGACAGACAATGACTCGCACAGCAGGCAGCTGCGTGCGGCCGCTGGCTCAGGGAAAAATAACAAAGACGCTAGCCTTGAGAAAAGATTTAGCATTCTTTACCGACGTATACCACATGATAATTGCGTTGAAGTTGAAAGTCTGCGTACTAGGAAGAGTAAAGGTTTACACCACATTTCACATGTAAAACCGCTTACTGAGAGATAATCTGCTTTTTTAACTTTGTCTTTGCCATAAAACTTTTCACTTTACATTACTAGTATGCTTTGAAAGACTTAAGAAACTGTTAACATGCAACAATGTTTGAAGTGAAATATCCAGTCAAGAACCAAGAGAACTTATTTAAACAGAAATGACGAATGCATTGTTATAGTGAACAGACGTCACAGTGTTATTCTGTGTGTACATTCTTGTTTGTTAGTTACATGATTACGTAACGACTATAAGGCTTACATACTTAGAACATATACTGGTACTGCTAATGAGATTTTAATGCAACATTTTGGTCTACTTGAAAATATATTCTGGATTTAAAGTACTTTCAGTGAGATACCAGATGGCACAGTGGTTAGTTTATGTGACAGCTACACGATTTTATCATGACGCTACTAATGAGTGACAATTTACAATGTTGCTTTTGCAGTGTTTCTGTTTTATATCTGCACAGTTTTCTGTTTTATTCTGGAAAGTAAAACAGGTTTTAGTAGTAACTTTTGTGGTATAGCTACAATGAGATTGCCTTTTCCGTAGCACAACAATACGTTACAGCACAGTACTTTCTTCATCATGGCAATAAGCGTAATAACTAAGACATTTATACGCAAAGCATTTCACTTTTGTGTATTATGAGGTAAGTACATTGACTTCCGCAGAACTTAGCTTTCGGAGGACGATAACTACGACACTTCCACAGAGATTATGTTGCAACAAGACGCACATTTAGCGCTACAGGACACGCATTTGAGTGATTAATTTTGTACTTTAAAAATTTATTTTTTAAGATATTTGAAGTACAATGATACGAAGTTTTTCCATGATACATTTCATTCCATTGCTGTAATCTGTAACACCTGAGGGTATAATTACATTAATCCTCAGGGGGGTACACGCCTACTTTGTGTACCATGTGTTTGGCAAGCACAAGGAACCCTAGCTAATATGGTATTTGCTTATACAACTTTACACATCGGTACCATATTTCTCTAACAAACAAATTACACAGCTATCTGATCATTTAACTGAGAGAGACAAACATTTATTTTACTACATCAGTGACACATGTTTACGCAATTACACAGTTGGATAACTTCACACTTATGAAACTGTATTTTGTCTGTACTTTGTAAACTGTTCATATTTTTCGGAACCATTGTGATACTATGAGAGCTTTGAATGATGTATTTGGTATGAGATCATGATTTTTAAAGTACGTTTGAGGTAGATGACACTATTTAAATGAACAGAGAATTCTTTTTAGGCTTAGAAATTATTGGAGGAAGTTACGACGATTTTGAGATTTGACTGAAGTTTAATGATGTTATTATTACGACGACGATGTGTATTATGTTGTTGAGGAATATTTATTATGCTACGTATTTCTCACGATGAAATATTGAAGAAGTGTCGACGAATATGTATATGTATAATGAGGTAAGGAATAATGAGTAGTGTTTAGGGACTCTGATTTATGAAAAGGATGTTGGAAACCAAGAAACGTACTTTAAGAGTTATGAAATGTGTGACTGTATCACAATGCTGACGAATATTTTTTTTGGACACTTATATTTATAGGATTTTGTTTCTACAGATTTGCAACGCTAATTCTTGACCTGTGAAATATTTTTATATGAGACTGCAACGGTAGCAGAAACTGCTGTCGTAAATATTTCCGTATGAAAGTTAAGTGACCACCTGCACGTTATGCGTACTTTCTGATATTTACTGAAATGCCTAATAAAATGACAAGAAATATTTTTACATCTGCACACCTGATTATGACAAGCGTCTTTCTATGAGAGTTGAGAGAATTTCTACTAACTTATGAAATGTCACATGACTACTGAATGATATTTTTATGCTTTGCTTTTCATAGTTGCTTATTTCATTTGATGTCTGGTTTCCAGCTGTGTTGCAGCATTGCTTTTATAAAATGAAATGCATTTGCTAATGTGAACAATTTCTGTCAACAGATCTATTAAATAATTATTTTATAATCCACATTCTTTAAAAATGGAGCACTTGGAAAGGAAAGAACAATAAGAAGGAACTAGTAACAGTAACACATAATTTTCTTTTCAAGTACATGGTAATATTTCTTTTACAATCAGTTGTTGTGGTGCACCACTTTAATTACATAGACATTAAGATGTGAATATACATTTCCCTTATCTGCATTGTTATCTTTAGTGTACTATTTTTTCTGCTTGAGCTATGTCATGTTTAGATATAAGCTGCTGTTTGCCAGGCATAGTGCTACTGAACTTTAATTTGTGTTACTCTGCTAAGCCAGATTTATTTTTTGTTTGCTGCATTGCCTCATATTAGTTGTAATGTTGAATTGCTTGGTAATTTAGATTTACTGTAGCTTGCTTTGCGATTTTCCATTTTTTTTATTGCTGTTTATATTAATTGTTTTATGTGCTGCTGCATTGCCTCGTTCCTTAGTTTAGTATCTGAGCTCAGTAGATTTAAGTTAGCTTAAGAGGGTGTAGACTATATAAGAACCTAACTATGGAGAATAGGGAAAGAATGCTTTGAAAGTTATATGAAAACGATTTGGGCCTAAATGAGTATTGCACAATGAGCCCTATTTCTTTTGAAAGAAATATGGTTAGAATACAGAAAACAGGTTTAGGTAGGATTTTCTTGGAAATAAATGTTGAGGTGAGAAATGTGTGAACATATAAATACAGAAAGCATGCTTAGATAGAATTTTTTTGGTGGAAACAAAGGATGAAATAAGAGGAAAGATATATGACGTTTTGGGTTGGACTGCAGTACCAAATGTGACACTGAAAACGAACCCTGTCCTTTCCTATTGGTGTTATCCCACTATGTGTTTGTGTACCCTAGTGTATTTGTTTTCTTCCTGTCTCTGTGTAGTTTCATAGAATTTTTTCTTCTTTTAATATTAAGCTACATTCACTATGATGAGGAATACTGTTATCCTCGAATATAATTGGCATTAATAATATGTTATTTACTTTGTAAAGATATTAGACATTATTAATTCTGTTCTGTTCAATGCTCATGTGTGAAGTTGATGTTTCAAAAGTTATTGTGATCCTTTATGTATGTACTCATGTCATAATTCCACTGATGTATATGTTTATTTCTATTCTTTTGTAAAGCCTGTGTTACTACAAATGTTATCTGTATTGTTATGTTCTTTAATGATGTATTTTGTACCTTTGTAATTGTATTTTCATGTTGTAAATTTATAATTGTACAGACACCAGTTCTTCCAATTAAGTTACATTTCACTGCACACGTTTCTGTTGGTCATAGTATATGGACAATATGTGAGAAGTAGGGACTGTTAGTGTTTGCACATGTGTTAATAATTCAGCAAGGGACTGGATAACAGCATTGCTGGTTCTAAGGACAATTCCAAAAACTTTGTGAGTGCACAAGTGGTGGTTATGGACTTGCTCTATTATCCGCAAGACTCTTCAATGTTGAATGTGCACCTGCACAGTCACAACAGATGGCTGCTAGGTATCTCTACAAGGACTACAGTGGGTCTACATCTTTGATGATCCATCAATACCATTATTTCTACAAGGTCTGCAGTGGGTCTGCACCTCTGGTGGCCCACCAATACCATACTCTCTACCAGGACTACAGTGGGTCTGCTCTGTGATGACCTACCTACCAATATTCTTCCCAACTTCGAATGACTCTGCTGTGGGTTTGCTCTGTTGTGGCCCATTACCTGTATGCATGTCAAGAGTCAGCACTGTCTTTCCGTTGGAAGGACAACACTACTTCTTCAAGACTGCATGGAAATCCACTACTTCTGTGTGCAATTTCTTTTACTAATGAGACTTTGTGAAAAAAAACCTGTAATTACTGTTATGATGAATGATCAGGACTATCTTTATGGACTGTGAGAAAATTTTAGCTTTTGACCAACATTGTATCAATAAGTGTGTGCATTTGATTTCTTTGTTATTGTAATTATGAAAAATTTTATCAAATCATTATTGGCCACTGCCCAAAAAAAATTTTTGTAAAATTTTTTGTGGGGAGCATGGGGGCTATGTAAGTAGGCTGTTTATGTTTTCTTTATGTAAGTAGGCTGTTTATGTTTTCTTTATGTAAGTAGGCTGTTTATGTTTTCTCTATGTAAGTAGGCTGTTTGTGTTTTCTTATTGGCGACGTTACGTGGCGCTCAGTATGGGGATCGCTGGCTGTGCTGTGTGCGGTCTGTGGCTGCTTTGCATTGTTGTAATACTCGCCATTGTAGTGTTGGGCAGCGGCAGCTGGATGTGAACAGCGCGTAGCGTTGCGCAGTTGGAGGTGAGCCGCCAGCAGTGGTGGATGTGGGAGAGAGATGGCGGAGATTTGTAATTTGTCATGAACTGCTATATTTATATATGATGATATCAAGGTAAATACATTGTTTGTTCTCTATTAATATCTTTCATTTGCTAACTATCCCTATCAGTAGTTAGTGCCTTCCATAGTTTGAATCTTTTATTTAGCTGGCAGTAGTGGCGCTCGCTGTATTGCAGTAGCTTGAGCAGCGAAGATTTTTGTGAGGTAAGTGATTTCTGAAAGGTATAGTTTAATGTTAGTCAGGGCCATTCTTTTGCAGGGAATTTTGAAAGTCAGACTGCGTTGCGCTAACAAAATATTGTGTGTCAGTTTAAGCACAGTCCTGTATAATTGTTCAAAGGGGATGTTTCACAACGTTTCACCAGGCAACGTCGATCAACTGCTGTTTGTGTATGAGAAATCGGTTGGACACTTTCCTCATATCAGCACGTTGTAGGTGTCGCCACCGGCGCCAACCTTGTGTGAATGCTCTGAAAAGCTAATCAATTGCATACTACATCATCTTCTTCCTGTCGGTTAAATTTCGTGCCTGAAGAACGTCATCTTCGTGGTGTAGCAATTTTAATGGTCAGTAGTGTACATTATTTGCTTCTACATTCTATTACTTTTTAAGTAATAGAATCCAGTATGTTTTACTTAGTGCATCTGGGAAGTGTGGTACATAAATGATCGGACGGAGAGGGTGAGCACCAATCTGACGCTGTTAGCTGATGATGCTGCGGTGTAAAGAGAGATCCCATTCTTAAATGACTTTAGGCGTATAGAAAATGGCTTAGACAAAATTTCTAGTTGGTGTGATGAATGGCATTGAGGAGATTTAGATAATCGGCATTTGAGGCTGACTGCAGAACGATTCTACGGCCACTAACGTCCAATATGCTTAAGGACCACGAAGATAATATTATGTATGTAAGTGTAGATGTACTACTGGCCTATCCTCGCTTTGCTAAGTATCTACAGCCCGACGTGCAAACCTTCCTCGTGAATCAGTCTATTAGTGGAAATCATATCAAAATCCCTACAGTAGTTCCTGAGACAAGCTACAACACACAGACAGGAAAACGTGGTAGGGAACTTATTAATATGCACAGATACATGCGAGTGTATATGAGCTTCGGTACAAAGGGAATGGCGAGAGAAAAATTAAATGTTATAAAACTAAATAAAATTAGTTTACTGTGAAAGAAAAACAAAAAAATAATCAAAATACGGGCAGTATGTTAGAAAGTACACAATCAGCGGAATCAGAATCTGTTGCTGGAGTACATTTAATAGAGATTTTCTGCTTAGAATCCACTGTAACATGCTTCCATCCTTGACCACGCTGACCACAAGGTGTTCGAGACGTTGCTGGCCAATTCCGTTCCACTATTCGTCGTTGACTTTCTTGAAGTCATATGATATGTGAGAATGGATTATGCACTACGCACCTGAAGTTTCAGCAGGTCCCATGTATGCTCAGTCGGGTTCATGTCAACAGATACCGCATGCCATCTCCAGTCGGCTGCTTCTTTTCTCCTGAACGAAGGTTTCTCACAAGGTCGGAACAGTGTACTTCAGTATTACCAGCATGAAAAACGAACCATTCACTGAAATATTTATTCTAGAATCAGACAATGGATTGGAGCATCCTGACCTGACAATGAACAGTACTCTAATTACCCTGAAACTGTTATAGGCATGTGTATTCAAATACAGAGATGTGTAAACAGGCAGAATATGGCGCTGCGGTCGGCAACACCTACGAAAGAGAACAAGTGTCTGGTGCAGTTGTCAGATCCGTTACTGCTGCTACAATGGTGGGTTATCAAGATTTATGTGAGTTTGAATGTGGTGTTATAGTCAGAATACGAGCGATGGGACACTGTATCTCCAAGGTAGCGATGAAGTGAGGATTTTCTCGTATGACCATTTCACGAGTGACCGTGAATATCAGGAATCTGCGGCGGCCGGAAAAAGATCCTGCAAGAACGGGACCAACGACGACTTAAGAGAATCGTTCAAAATCACAGAGGTGCAAACCTTCCACAAACTGCTGTAAATTTCAATGCTTGACTATCAACAAGTGTCACCGTGCGAAACCATTCAACGTAACGTCATCGATATGGGCTTTCGGAGCCGAAGGCTCACTTGCGTACTCTTGATAACTCCACGACACAAAGCTGAGCCCGTCAACACCGACATTGGACTGTTGATGACTGGAAACATGTTGCCTGGTCGGACGAGTCTCGTTTCAAATTTTATCGAGCGGATGGACGTGTACGGGTATGGAGAGAACCTCTTGTATCCATGGACCCGGCATGTCATCAGAGGATTGTTAAAGCTGGCAGAGTCTCTGTAATGATATGGGGCGTGTGCAGTTGGAGTGGTGTGGGACCCCTCATACGTCTAGATACGATGCGACACCCCACATGTCCAGAATTGCTACAAAGTGGCTCCAGGAACAGACTTGTGCGTTTAAACACTTCCACTTGCCATCAAACTCCCTAGACATAAACATTATTGAGCATATCTAGGATGCCTGGCAACGTGCTGTTCAGAAAAGATCTCTACCTCGTGGTACTCTTATGGATTTATGGACAATCCTGCACGATCCATGATGTCAGTTCCCTCCAGCACTACTTCAGGAATTAATCGAGTCTATTCCACGACGTATTGCGGCACATCTGCGTGCTCGCGGGAGCCCTACACGTTATTAGGCAGGTACACCAGTTTCTTTGGCTCTTCAGTGTTACCTTCGGCACCTCTGAGAGGCGGTCCGACTTACGTAAATGATGCCAGCCCAAAGACATGTTCGATCCGTCTTCCTGCTGAAACAGTAGGGCTATATGTCAGAGACACCCATTGGTAGCAGGCCGCTACAGCACACCTCTACGGCGATCATGAGGCCTTAAACAAATCCTGCACGTGTCGCTGATGAGAACCCAAGGCCACTGTACCAGGTTCCATTTCGGCTACTCAGTTACTCACCTACTCCACGCACCACTGTGGTCTTGCACTGTCGTTCGCAGTGGATCGATGGAGACTGTATTGATTGCGTGAAGACGGTTTGGCACGGACCAGGTCGTCACAGCCATCCCTGTTGCCAGCAAAAGGGCATCACAACACAAAGTTCCGTTGTAGTTTCCTCCGGGACTCTATGAACCATAACTTCTAGATAGTTCTCATCAGCTGGTGTTTCTGACCGCAAATTAGTCTCACTTCACTGTTTTATATCTTACAATACAGTATGATGTGTTCGAATAGCGTCACTGTGTGGTCTAACAACTCGGTGGGCAACTTCCCGTGCTGATAATACATCTAGCTACAAAATAACGCAGGGGACTGCATCTAATGGTGTCCTGAGGTCAAATAGGTATTGAGGAAGAGGTTACCGATAAAAAAAAGAAGTAGGGAAATTCGGGGCAGAAAGATGCGCCCAACTTTTAGCAATTTTTGTAAAATAAAGGAACACAAGGAAACCCTTCTTATAGGTATAAAAAATCACCTTTTAGTATAAACTAACGTATCGTCCTTGAAAATCACTTAAATCTGTATATTATGATTTTTTTACATTTTTCGGGGAAAAAATTGTATATTTTCCGTTCTGCCCCACGCACGAGACGGAAGGCGATAAGGCAGTCTTTTTTAAATGATTGTCTAAATGTTGTAATTATTAGGTACATCATCTTAAAAGTAGGGCATAAGGCTGATTAATCAACGATTTAGACCAAGGAATATTGAATCATAAAGAAAATGAAATAAGAAAATATTTTAGTAGCAGATTAAAAAATGGACAATTATTTTTAATGGTTAATACCAAGTTACTGATACTTTATTGAATCTCATTTCTCGTAAAGCACATGTATTTTTAGGCTCCAGAATAGACAACATAGGACGCCTGGCAACACATCGCATTAGCGAGTCAAATGGTTCAAATGGCTCTGAGCACTATGGGACTTAACTTCTGTGGTCATCAGTCCCCTAGAACTTAGAAATACTTAAACCTAACTAACCTAAGGACATCACACACATCCATGCCCGAGACAGGATTCGAACCTGCGACCGTAGCAGCCCCGCGGTTCCGGACTGTGCACCTAGAACCACTAGACCACATTAGCGAGTCCTGTTCAGCTAAACAAGTTTCTTCATCAAATCCGTTCAGTAAACCGTAGCTCCTTTCTGCCAGTTGATAGGATAACAATCTGACAGTGGGATGCTTTATCTTCGGACTAAACCATCTACACTCGGTTGGCCTCAGGTATGCTATCGGCTCGTGTTTTTGTTGTGCAGTGAACATATGTTTAAGTTTCCTATCTGATTTGGCGTTTCCATTGATTTAATCCAATTGCTGTCTATCAGTCTTTGTAATGTAAGCTCACACTATGTGGTAAAGCAAGGAAACAAAACTGTGTGGTTTCACAACTACTCGCATCAAAAAATTAAGTTTCAGAACGGGACACCAATCAGTTCTGTTCCCTCCCTTTCCGCCCCAAGAGTACATTTCAGTTTAACACTTTCATGGAGCATAATGACTGGTGGATTTAAATGTATTATGTAGCAACGTATAGCGAATGGTATGCACTTTCAGGTTACCTGTTATTTAATGGCGTACAATTAAGAATTAATGGCTTATTTCGCATTTAAATTTATCAAAATTACAAAAGCAGAATTGAAAATGTGAAGGGCAACCGTTCACTTGTAAGTCTCACTCCAAACCAAGTCAAAATGGCTGTCGCATCTTTCCTTCCTCTGAGAGACATAATCGCATGTCACTCGAAATGGTTTCAGCGTTGTCCACACTAGAAAAATGCAGAACCCCGTGTTGCACCGCTATCCCGTCCTGCCCCAAGTTCCACTATACAAGTCATGACAGTGGTGCAAAACGTTTGTGAGAAATTTATGATGTACCTTCTATATCATATTCACTATCTGCTCAAAAGTATCTGGGCATCCCCATCTAACGCGGACCTGACATGTAGATGGCACAGAGGCGGGCCCGCCAGTATAAAAGGAGGCGGACTTTATAGCGCTGTCAGCAGGCGAACAGTAACAGTAGAATGTGTCGATCAGGAGAGCGAATGTGTGGATCAGGAGAGAACAGTGATCTCGAACGCGGACTCGTCATTGGATGCTACGTAACAAATCCATGAGGGATACTCCAATGTTTCCAAAGCTGCCGAAGCTGACTGTTGGTGATACGATTGCAAAGTGAAAACGCGAAGGAGCAGCCACAGCTAAATCAAGACCAGGAGACCTCAAGTACTCACGGACAGGGACCGTCAAGCATTGCGGATGGTGGTTGTAAGAAAACGTGTGAAAGCAGCGGAAACAATCACTCAGTGCTGCGAGTAGTCCAGCTAGCACAGGAGCGGTACCTCAGGAGTTGAAAAGAATTGGGTACAATGGGGGAACAGTTCCTCGCAAACCACACATTTCGGTAGTGACGCGTGAGATTATGTATGGACTGTCGCCAGAGGACAGTGAAAGACTGGAAACGTCTGATTTGGAATGAAGAATAACGCTACACTCGGTGGCAGTCCAATGGAAGGGATTCGGTTCGGCGTGTGCCTGGAAAACGTTACTTGCCTCGATGTGTAGTGTCAACAGTGAAGTACAGAGGAAGTGGTGTTGTGCCTGGAAAACGTGATTTGCCATGATGTGTGCCGGCCGAAGTGGCCGTGCGGTTAAAGGCGCTGCAGTCTGGAACCGCAAGACCGCTACGGTCGCAGGTTCGAATCCTGCCTCGGGCATGGATGTTTGTGATGTCCTTAGGTTAGTTAGGTTTAACTAGTTCTAAGTTCTAGGGGACTAATGACCTCAGCAGTTGAGTCCCATAGCGCTCAGAGCCATTTGAACCATTCTGCCATGATGTGTAGTGCCAACAGTAAAGTACGGAGGAAGCGGTGTTACGGTATCGGGGTGTTTCGCGTGATTAGGGTGTGGTCCCCTCATCGGGGTTAAGAAAACTCTGGATGCGAAAGTATATAGACACGTTTCCCAATATTGTATACTGCGTATAGTAGAGGAACAGTTCGAAGTGATGATTGTATCTGCGTGGTAATGCGCCCTGTGACAAACCAGCATCTATGAGGGAAAGGTTTGTGGACATCCCCAAAATGGATTGGGGTACGTAGAGCCCAGACCTGAGCCGAATGGAACAGTATAGGGATGAGTTAGCACGCCAACTACGCTCCAGAGTCTGCCGTCGAATATCACTACCTTCTCTGGTTTCGGTTCATGAGCAAGACTGGTCCCCACAGACACTCAGACACCTAACTGAAAGTGTCCCCAACAGAATTCAAGCCGTCACGACGATGAAGGGTGGACACACCCATATTAGGGTCCAGATACTTTTGATTTGATAATGTATACCTGACTATATTATTTGGATTCTCCTGTGATACATACATGTCTTTTGGGGGATGGATAGTGCACGATAAGTCTGCCCGTCTTTTCACAGGAACGGGTAGGGGTATGAATATGGCATTCATGTCACATGCTAAGGTCTACGATTCCTTGGCGGTGTGAAACATTTAAGCTTCTAAGTGAATGTAATCGAAAGATAGTACCATTCATGTCACATTTTTGGTACTCGCAAACTCACTCATCAAAACCAACTATATACACGAATAAGTTTGTACGGAGACCTTAGAGCCCAAGTACTGAGCGCATTTGCCCGTTTTTTTTTAGTTTTTTTTAACTATACAGTCAGCTCTGCGATAAAACCACGAAGAAGTTTAAAAGAAATTAATGTGTGTCTGATTATGTGTCTCATCTTATTCCTAGAGTGAATCTTATGGGAAAAGTTCATTACGTTCTCATTTAACAGAGTGTTCCCCCTTTTTATCTGCACGACAAAGAGTGCGCTGTGGAGCGAGAGTAACAAGAGCCCTGGTACCCGATGGGTAGGGGGCGATGGCTACCGGACTGCAGGCTAGAGCTAGCGCCGGCTGTTCGCCCACAGCGCCGCCACGGTCTCTATTCACGCGGGGCCTGAGGTGCGCTGCAACCGGTCGCTGCCTAACGAGAAACTTAAGCTGCCCGTATATCACGGCAGTACAATTGCAGCCGCTTTCACGCCCAGTGCGCTTTGTCTCCGGCCAATGAAAATTAATTCCAGGCACTGCTTTAATATTCGCTTAGCAGTAAATTTCAGGTGTCGGTAGGTGACCCCAGCACGCTGGAAATCGACCTGTGCCTCTCGCCAAAGGATAAAGCACAAAGCCAGCTGTTCCCGGCCCGAGCTATTGTTCTCTGCGACAAGCGCCCTCGCTGCAAAGACGGAGTAACACGGAAATGTGACATCGCGGAGGACATGAAAAGCTGGCCCTACGTGTTCGCCTCTTCCGTGCGACTCGAACGGACGCTATTTTCCGCCCTTCGTGACGGCGCAGGCACGAAAGGCGTCCGTAGGCATGAAAGAACAAGCTGTATTATCTGCCTTGACAGACAGTTGAACGGCCAACTTTCGCACCTGCCTGCAAGGCAGGAATTCCATTTGACTTTCACTTTGATTCTCACAGTTCTGCAGTTTTTAGCGTGAGGCTTATTCTCATTCAAAGTTTTCAGTGTGACAGCATAATAGTGAAGCTACGAAACTTCACTGGAAATTTGGAATTTAATAACTCTGCAATTACCGACTGACAAATGAAGATAACCGTATCAGAAAATGTGGGTTTTCATGTTTCATAGCAATTCCACAATGTACGAACCCGAACTAATTTCAAAAATCCCACTCATGCCGAGTGGGCTATCACCTGTACGTGTTACAGCACTTCCTCAGGAACATATCGTAATGTAGGTTCTATTTACGATTGGTATGTGTGTTGAGGAAACCTTCAGTGTACTTTATCGCTAATGCGAGTAAATAAAGCAACATATTCCGACAAATGTGATGAATTAGCACTATATGGAATACCCCATACTTTGTTATTAAAATGTGCAGCGCAAAATATAAGTCAATCTACTGAGCTTCCGTCAATTTTCTTTCTTAGCAAAAGGCCAAATTAATCGACTATGACAAGAAGTAAGATGATGGTGGCGCTATCAGGGAGTGTTAAATGGAACGTACGGGGACAACGAAAATAGAGTGGTACATATCGTTGCCACTGCTAACAGCGTGCAGTAGGGGTGTATTTATTTCAGTTCAAAGGCTGTTTATTCGAATACTGTTAAAGGAAAAATGGTTCAAATGGCTCTGAGCACTATGGGACTTAACATCTGAGGTCATCAGTCCCCTAGACGTAGAACTACTTAAACCTAACAAACCTAAGGGCATCACACACATCCATGCCCGAGACACGATTCGAACCTGCAACCGTAGCAGCAGTGCTGTTCCGGACTGAAGCCTGTAGAACCGCTCGGCTACAACATTCGGCATACTGTTAAAGGACTAAAATATGATTTCACAGTTAAATTTCAAGAAAAGACCGTGGCTGACAGCTGTGTACAGATTAACACGAGTACCCTCACGGTTGATAGTCTCGTCGATACGCTATGGAGAAAGTAATTCATTAATGTGATTCGTATTATTCAGCATATTGTTCTTGTTCTATTTGTTTCGCTAAGGACTTGACCATTAATGCCCCCGTAATATCTAATTACATTGTTCATTATTTTAATGTTTAAATTAGTAGCATGATAACAACAGCTTAGCTGGTTTGTTAATAGGCTAAGACCGCTACCCTTTAAAACCCAACTGAAGTTTTTTATTCCAGTTACGTATCCCATTTTTTAATTTATCAGGTTATTAATTTCGGTTAGTAATGACAATCTGCAGCCTGAGTAAACAGAGATATGATTAGCTAACTGCAAATTTTCATTACTAAGCGAAATTTATAATCGGATATATAAAAATTTTTCTTATTCGTAATTGGAATAAAAGTGTGTTGATATATTTCAAGATTGCTCGGAAAAATTTGCTGCGACAGTGTCGCAACTTGGGGAAGCCCACGCACTTGCAGCAGCTTTTATGAAGTAGTACCTACAGCCTCAAGCCCCTGACTTTCGCTGTAGTCCAGATACTTTATGATAACTCTGATCTCCCCACAGAATCACGTGCGCTTTTTGTCCAGACCAAAAACCGTGCTCGAAAGTGATTTTTGATCACACATGATTTCAGTGTAGCGGGTTTCTGAAAACTTCAGGACATGCGTTTTAATGACTGTCTGCTTTACAGAAAAAGCGTCCCTAATCTTACAATTAGTTTATTGATTTTTTCCACACGTAGGGTTTTATTGTTAGCACCACACTGGTATCGGTTTAACTTTCTCTCTGCAGCTTTCTCCGAAAAATAGGCGTACACTCTGAGATGTGGCGCTCAACTATCTATCTAACAGAAATTTACCACATTTGTGTCGCTTTCAATAAGATTACGGTGGTCTGTCATTGATGGCTGAAATTTCCTATCGTGAATTACGGAGACAGCGTGGTGGTTGACGTCAGCATTTTATGCAGCGTCTATTATTTACTGTATTTTTGGTCCATCTTCAAGTCGTCATAATCATCCAAAAAACAACCATGTGACGTCCGCTGCTGGCCAGAAGCCTCCTCTACCCGTTTCCATGCAATAACACTTTCAGCGGCGTATACCAATGCTGCTCCAGCGTGATATGCAATGCCATCCATACATCTTCCTTTACCTCGTCGTCTCAGTCCTTTCTTGTTTTTTTTTTTTCTTCGAATACAGCAAAAACTTCCTTAGTCTGCCCACCATTTGCTCGCCGTGCTACCTTTGCTACTCATTTCCAATTCATATTCATTACAGTCATAATTACGCCTTTCACATTACTCTGTGACCTAATCCATTCATTTGTTTTCATGCCTGTAATAAAATTTCCAGCTTACGTTTCTCCACTGCTTGCCGAGCAAGCCGCCTATTTTAAATAGTTTTCACACTGAAATCGCATGTTTTACAGCTGTTTCAAAAACTATTAATACACACCGATTGTAAGCTTTCCTTTTCTGATATATCGGAAGTTTAGTTTTGGAAACTAATTACTTTATCAAAAGTAACCAGTGTACTTTCATTTTGTTTCTTTGTTCTCTTGCGCGTGAACCAATGTTTTCAGGTGTCCTAAATAAAAGAAAAAAGTCTTGCTGATAGATTATTTCACTCCATTGTTAATCGATACTGTGCTCTATTGAATTGATGATAATTATTTCAGTCTTATTAAAATTAAGTTTCAGACCAACTTTCAAACTTCCTCTATTAAATTAGATTAATCCATACTCTTTTTTGAATTTCTTAGGTTAAGGATGTGAAAACTTCCTCTAGAAATTTTGAGAATAGTTGTTTTCCCTACCTCTCCAAATTTGCCAGTACCTTATGAAGCGTAGTAGAAGCTGTGACATTAACGAATGTTACAATGAAGGCTTTCAGGACCGGATGGTACTGTTGTTGATAATTCTTCCGGGTTATATGGCCGTGGTCCATGGAATTCTTCCATTCCCAACGTTTCATCCAATACTACGTTGGACATCCTCAGGGGTATGGCTGGTCCTGCTGAGTCCTGCCGACTGACGAGTCGGGCGTCGGAGAGCGGCCTAAATACCGAGGAAAGTGGGCGTGGTCTAGCTTGCACATAGTAGCAGAGAGAAAACTAGTCAAAGATAAAATGTAACTATCGATAATAGTACGTCATAGATAAAATTCACTTATCGATTCTGTAACGCCACTGTCTATATCTCGCTTAATTTCAAGGCCTCTTCTTTTCTATTAAAATTATCTTCATGTTTATAAATTTCAATAGCCTCCCTATACAGTCGCGGATAATAGTTCGTGGTAGCACTTAAAACTGTAGTTTCAGAAAACTTAACTATATGGTCATCTGACTGAAGTGCATGTTCCGCAACGGCCGATTTATCTATTTTTCCCAGTCGGCAAAGACTTTTATGCAGTCTTGCACTGTATAGGGAGGCGTTACAGAATCGATAAGTGATTTTTATCTATGACGTACTATTATCGATAGTTACATTTTACCTTTGACTAGTTTTCTCTCTGCTACTATGTGCAAGCTAGACCACGCCCACTTTCCTCGGTATTTAGGCCACTCTCCGACGCCCGACTCCTCAGTCGGCAGGACTCAGCAGGACCGGCCATACCCCTGAAGATGTCCAACGTAGTATTGGACGAAACGTTGGGAATGGAAGAATTCCATGGACCACGGCCATATAACCCGGAAGGATTATCAACAACATTAACGTATCCGTTCTGCTGGCTGTAACATTAACGTATATATTCTTCAGTATAGGAAATAGGTTCAATTAATGCCTTGTTTTTCACGGTCACAGGTTTTGTTGAAGACTCCCGGACTACGTGGTAATCTTTGCTCTTTCCTCCATTTCATAATTTCGCTCAAATGGTGCGTTCTGCTAAACTGACTACAAAAGCTCGCATCATAAAATCTAGTATTTCCTCTATACGGTTTATAAAGATTTTAGAATATCTTCTACTTTATGTTGGAGCGTCTCATAGCTTCATAGTATTTTTATATTTTCTTATTTATTTTCTTGTAAAATAAAACAATTGTATAATTATTCTGGTTTTGGAGAATTGCCTTCCTTCCCAGACAATCGTTATACTATATCTCTATACCTTGAATATACTTCTTAACTGGCATTACTTAAGGAATGTTTATTATTAATTTTCCCTTTTATCTGATTCAGTTGTTGAGCTATACAAATTTTTAAAGAAATTTTCGAATTACTGTACAGTTTTCGCTCTGTTGCTTGTTACTGTACTGTCTGTCATCTATATTATACGAAGTTGACGTCTGTCCAATATATGTTACCATTTTATTTTCTGCATACTTTTTTTCCCTTTCTAGCCTTTCTCTTAGAAAATTGTCATTTTATGTTTTCCTACCTTTTCGAAGATATTTTCGGTTTTCAAGTCATTAATTATATACGAGGAAAACCAGCAAATTTTCTGTCTTGAGTAACACCAAGAAATAATTTATTTCTTCCGTGGTACCATTTGTATACTATTTTTGCCGAAATATTATATAAAGACACACCAATGAGTGAGCATCATATCATTTGGCAGTCGTGCGGCTGCTAAGTCATCTCTGTGTCTGTGGCAGGCACTCCTATGTGGAAGCCGATCCGAATAGTTCAGTTGATTTTTCAGGAAGTGAAAACAATTGCAAATTTTTCAAGAAATCTGCTTAAACAAGAGGTTAAACTAGCATCCTGAACTTTTTGTGAAAGTTTATCCTATGCTTACTTTACCATCGAAGAAGGCATGTTACAGATACGCCACCCACTGTAGGCACAGCAGAGACAGTAGCAGGAAAGCAGTAACATACGTGAGGCTTATAGTGTGAAACAAGCCCCGAACAAAGTATCCAAGCGACTCATTTACTGCTCTTCTCAAATGTACGTTCAACGGCTGCGAACCAAATACGTGCGACATAACTCGAAGTGCCGCTCTAAGCAAGGCAGGCGTAGCAGGATGATCCAGTTTCTTCGATCTATCCTGTAGCAAAGGGTGCACGCACAAAATGTAATGTGTGTGTGTGTGTGTGTGTTTGGAGCTTAATGACGTTCAACGTAATCAACCCCCTTACACATATTTAAAGAGACGTATGTGGATAAAATGAGTAAAACTGTTGTCACACAGTGCGGAAGAAACCTATGACACTCATTCACTCACTCTCAACACCAACACAAGTTGAGTGGAGTGTGGAGGCCTCTTCAGAACACAACATAACACATGTCACAAATTAGAATGTTTCTTACAAATACATTTTCAAAACAAACTATCATTATTTTACAGAATTTAGAAAAATTTATTGTAGTTTCTACTTGAATCGGATGTTCAGCAACTGACATATTTCACGAAAACACCTGACGCTTTTTGGTTCGGAGCCTATATGTTCAGAATATAAAGCCGTCTTTATTCACAAATACAGTGAATAACACAAGGTAATAACACACTCTTAAACTATTGCGCCTTGCTCCCCGAGAGGAGCTCACAAGGGCGCCGGTTACCGATGTTGTGTAACCGCTTTTACCTTAATATTAAACACAGTATAAACAATTAAACATACAAGAAATGAATAAAGAACGGAATTGCTCCCGATATTGAAGCCCCGGGAGTCGGGGCAAACTAACCTAAATCTAACCAACTAACTAGCCTACGCCCTCCCTGTACTTCGGCCTGTTCGACGTCATATTTTCGAACAGGCCGAAGATCCATGTCGTTCCACAGAGCACCCGCGTGCTGATGGTGCTTAACTCCCGCCTGCGGAAGCCAAGTTGTAGGAGCTGGCGGGCTGATGTAGGTGCCCAAGTCCCCCTCCAGTTCAGGGTCACTGTTCTAAACTGTATGCTGCTGGCTGCAGGTCGGAGAGCGCCGACGGCTTGCCGCACCGACGGGACGTCGTATTTCGCCGCCTTCTGCCGGTGACACCAGTCGGTGTCAAGATGGTCGCCGACGATTTGTGCATCGATGACATGCACCACGCCGTCCTTAGACGCCACAACGTCGGGCTTGCGGACTCCCTCTGGTGTTCGAAGGTGTGGCTCGACAGACACGTCGAACCCTCGTTGAGCCAGCCCGCGCGCGACGTATTTCACAACCGCGTCGTGTCGTCGCACCCGGGCTCGGCTGGTCAGCCCGCAGCCCTGGACGACGTGGTTCGCGGTCTCGATGGCGTTGCATCTTGCGCGACACATCTTCTCCCTGTCTCGGCCGCGACTCCTGCGCGCCTTGGATGGTATAGCGTTAATGCGCGTGCGGATGCACGCGACGTAGTCACGGCCAGACAGGAAGCGACTGGTGTCCTCGACCCAGCTATGTTGGCCTGATGTCCTGGCTGACGACGAGAGAGCTGCCCCGTCGAAGGAAATATGCAGGCGCGCCGCCCACATCTCACCAACTTTTGCAGCCGTTGGCAGCAGATGGCCCTCCCACGTGAGGTGTCGTTCAAGCGCCGCCACTTCGTGTCGTGCCTCCCCCAGGTCTGCGTCGGTGGTGGTGGTCTCGAGCTGCAACAGGGTGAGGAGCCTGCCCCGCCTCAGGGTTGGCCCTATCCAGCGGGCTGATGGAATCCCAAGGCCCCCATGGGCAATTGGAGCGTGAAAGTAGCCCAAGGGGGTGTCGGCTGGGAGGCGGAACCATCTCCTCACGGCGGCTCGAACACAATTGTCCATGGCCTTGAGCGCACCGATGCGGGTGCGACTCAGTGCTAGGCCATGATACAGGCCCGGGAGAAGGACCTCACGAAGTGCAAAGAGCCGCTGCTGCGGCTTCAGCGGCGCCCGCGTGATGATCGACAGCTGCTCCTCGATGTGGTGCCTCGGATGGAAGAGACACCGCCCAGAGGAGGAGAACTGCAGTCCCAGGTAGCGGAAGGTCTCACCCACTCCCAACGCCGGCATGGTGGTTTCGCCGGCCGTGAAGGTGACGCTCGCATCCACTTTCACTTTCTTCTCGCGGCCGGACGCCACGAGTGCGAGGGTGAGACACTTCCGCGGGTTAACACGCAGCCCCAGCTGGTCGAGGGCTGCTACTGCTGCGTTGATAAGGGACTGCAGGCCCCCCCTCGTGGAGGCGAAGAGCAGGATGTCATCCGCGAAGGCCGCCGCGTTCGTCTGGCGGCCCAACACCTTGACACCTACGTGTGAGGGCAGCTGATCTAGAACATAATCAACAGCGAAATTGAACAGGAGAGGGGACAGAGGATCTCCTTGCCGAACACCTCTTGCTGGCCGCACGGCCGGGGACTCGTCGCCACCCCCCGCAATTACCGTCGTGCTGTCCGCATAGCAGCCCTCGACGTAGTCAATGAATTCGTCCGGCAGACCATGGGCTTTAAGCACAGGACGCAAAGCCGCATGGTCCAACGAATCGAACGCCTTGGACACATCGAGGGATGCCATGAACACAGAACGACAGCGGCGGACGGCGCCGACGAGTATCCGGTCGAGGAGGAAAGTGTTCTCCAGCATCCCATCCCTTGGGATGAAAGCCCGCTGACGTTCGTCCACAGCACACATCTGCATAAGGCGAGTCGCCAGAACCTTATGGAAGGTTCGGGCTAGCACCGAGCAGACGGTGATGGGCCGAAAGTCAGCGGGGGATGCTGGGGCGGCTGTCTTAGGCAGCAAAGAGGTCCTGGCTCGGAGGAGGGAAGGGGGGAGCTTGCGGGTAAGCAGGAAAAGGTTTAGGAGTTTGGTGGTGACCTCCGCTGGAAGGCGGCGCAGCTGCACCGGCGAGAGGCCGTCAGGGCCGGCAACGGAGCCTCTGGGCGGCAGGGCGGCCGCAACCTCTTCTGCAGTGATCGGCCTCCATAGGCGCTCAAAGTCAACAGACTCCGAGCGCGGGAGAAGCCGGTCGGGAATGGAGCCAGCGTTGGAAGGTGGCTCTGTCGTGAAGAGGCTGCACCAGAAGTCCACCAGCCCAGGGATGTTCGACGGCGGCTGGAGCAGGGTGCCATCCAGGAGGCCACGCACGCAGCGCGCGCGATTCTTCCTGAAGGCATCCTGACATCTGGCATATTCCCACCGGCGGCGCTTCCGCTTGGAGAGCGGAGGGCCACCACCAGACCGCTGCTTGGATGGCGGGCGCAACGTCTTCCTCTTCCTTGCTCCTGCTTCCTCAGAGCCGACAGCACGGAGGGCCTCAGGCAGCCCAGCCGCGACCACTGCCAACGGCGTACCCGGCCCCAAACACGCAAGGTCGTCCAGGGCCGAGAAGCGCGCGGCCGACCGCGGCAGGCCGGCGAGGTGCCTCCATATAGCTTCGTCGACTACAGATGTTTGTGGCGGGCGCTCAAGCTCCGGCGGAGAGGGTGGCCCCTCCGGCAGCGACTCCGGGACGGGTGAATGGCGCAGACCATGCTGCGTCTGTTGTTCCCGCCTCAGCTCCTCTACGTATTCCCGCACCATCGTCCTGTGTGCCACCGTCCTCCTCCTGCACTTGATGGCATCCAGGGTACGGTGCGGAAACAGGGGTAGAAGCTCCTGGTTTGCAAAGAGGACTTTGGAGTCACTGGCACAGAGAAGCCTAGCCTCCGCCAGGGCGAGCTCCCGCATTTCTTCTTCCGCCCACCGAGCTCTCTTCCTATCGGTTGTAATCTCCGCATTTGCCGCTTCCGGATGGGCGCGGCGGCGGTGTTGTCCGAGCCCGATCTTGCTGCGGAAGGCACGGCTGCAAATGCTGCAGTGGAACCATGGCTCCACGGCCTGCTCTACTTCAGGGAGGGTTGGCAGGCTAGCAGTCGGGACTGTTGGGCCGGGTCCTTCAGCGGAAGGCCCGGTACCCGTGTTTTCTTCTCTTGTTGTCCCAACATCAAGGGTTTTGCGATGGAGGGCTGGTAACCCCCCAAAGCCCCAAGTGCGGACTTCCACTCTGCTTACCAGTCCTATCAAGGACTGGCGTATCGGCGGGCCCACGGGAAGGGGGGAAGCCGCAGGCAAGGAGAGGCTAAGAGGGCATGGCCCATGTATTGCGCTTCACTTGCCCAGTAACTATGAGAGTCATAGTTACATCAACTCAGAGTGGCACCGCAGTGTACTCATTCGTTGTACCAATGAACTTGTATTATCGTAAAGCTTTAATTGTGTATTTTCATTGCCCTTACCTTCCTCTGGCACTTATTTTATGATTCTCTTGTCATTATTCCACAGAGCTGCTTTTACTAACGGTATTTGTTTCATATCAATTATTAAAGCCAAACTTAGAATTTTTTTGAAGTCCCTTTTTCCCTCATTGTCGTTTTCCTCACATGGTTGCAAAGGTAATCACAAGCGGTAGTATACTAGTTTTATTTGGTCACAACCTAGAAAATCTTATCATTATTGGTATCGGTACTGTTCTAGGAACAATCAAATACTCCACAAAGCATCAATTCTGGAATATTTATTGACGTACCGTCCTTTGTAAATCAATCACAAACCAAGTGCTTGCAGAAAAATCGTCGTCGAATTTCATTACTTACACATAAATGTTTCTTAGCAGTGCAGTTACTGATAGTTTATGCATATGGAGACCTACTGACGATTGCGGTATCTAGTTACATAAAATAAATTCATATACCTTATGCTGTCGTTTATAGACAATTACTGAAAAAATATCTCTCGACTGAAGACAGTTTAACTGTCGTAGAACAAAAACGTGGGAATATTGGGTAATAAGTAATGAAACAGTGAATCCGTATAAACTGATTAAACCTACCCAGCTCTAGATATACCAGATGCGAGACTAGAGAGTATCTCACATACCGTGGGGGAGGGAGATACAGTTACTACGATGAACTCTGAAACCACCTCTTTTGACTCTTCAGCCTTCCAAAGGAGACATTTCACCAAATGTTCTCCCTCCAACACTCCTTCATGTTTCTTGTGGTGATTCCAGTGGTCATAAGGAGGGGCACTACAAGCTTACCATTTGTAGGCATATTCTCCCCTAGATTAAAGACGCAACAAGTGATGTACTGTGTTTAGTGTGTTTGGTGCCGTTATTACAGTCAGAACGTCGAAGGCGTGCTTACGTTAAGAGGTAACGTAAGTACGTGTAGTTCCTTTATTTTGTAATATCTCAGAATTGACAAGCATTAAGGGCAGTTAGAACAGAAATTTTGTTTCACATTTTCGGATTTTTATCTCATTATAAAATTTGCAAATATCCGAATAAAATGATATATATTTCACTTATAAACTCACATGGGAAGTATTTTATTTTATTTTTTTAATATAATCTACACTGGTATTTTTACGTGCATTACTTCAAGATCTAATAAATCGGTAACTTTTTATATAGAAGCCTGTGGATTGCTGTGTTATAAAGATTAAGTAAGTGTTTCTATTGGTCATGTCCAGAAGAGGATGTGCTCCAGGTTGAAGAAGTTGAAACAAAGTTTGAGAGACAAGAAATTTTCTGATGGTAAAACTACAAAAGACAGGATGACAGACAAAATTATTGGTGAACTACATCAGTGTTATGGGATGGCCATTAGAAATAATACTGAGGATTTGTTGAAAATGAAGCATGCAGTATGGGCTAGCTTCTTCCACAGACTGTCAACTGATGAAAAACCAGTACACCACCTTTGCCCTCCTGGACCTGATTCATGGTGCAATTACAGCAATGCCCAGTACTCAAGCAGTTCAAATGGTTCAAATCGCTCTAAGCACTACGGGAATTAACTTCTGAGGTCATCAGTCCCCTAGAACTTAGAACTACTTAAACCTAACTAACCTAAGGACATCACACACATCCATTCCCGAGGCAGGATTCGAACCTGCGACAGTAGCAGTCGCGCGATTCCAGACTGTAGCGTCTAGAACTGTTCGGCCACCCTGGCCGGCCTCAAGCAGTTCATACAGCCATAAACATTCCATGCCAGCAGCAGTCATAGATATCATAAAACCTATTTACAGAGACCTGGCAAATCCTGAATTACTGAAGAAGTGTCTGCTTGGTCAGACTCAAAATCCCAATGAGTCTTTCAATAATCTTATGTGGACTCGCTTTCCAAAAATGTTTTTGTTGGATTGAAGACACTAAAGTGGGGGGTCAGTAATGCTGTTATTGCTTTTAATGATGGCAACATTGGTAGGGTGAAAGAGTTACAGTAGATGGGAATTAATCCTGGAGCAAACTGCATCAGAGAACTTGAACGGATGGACAAGGTTCGCATCGATAAAGCAGAGTATGCAGCACAGTTGGCCACTAAGGAGTCCAGAAAGAAGAAAAGAAGAAAAAACTTGGAAAAAGATCAAAAGGATGATATGCAGTATGGTGCAGGGTGCTGCTGGGTGACCAAAAATAAAAAATGAAGCATATATTAAAGTAATTTACAGTCTTTTGGATGTTTAGAAGCCGTTCCTGAAAATTTACATTTTCTGTTGAATTTTTCCCTAAATCTCAGAAACCGCTTCGAGTAGAGTATTCAAATTTTCAAGGCATTATTACGCCTTCAAACATCAGTCTACTGAAAGTAAAAGAAGGACACAACGTTATGTATAATTAAAATTATTTATGATAACGTACAAAAAAGTACACAAAATTTTAACTGTTTAATGAGAAAATTGTATTTGCGAAAGCAGTGGCTGAAATGCAATTATTTTAGTTCAGTAGACTCAGAACATATAGTTTAATGTCACGTAAAAGTTTCATGTTAATGTTTCCAGTGGTCAGGGAAGCCAAGTCTAAATTTAACACTGTCGGGATAGGGCGTTCCAACTCCCCTTAACAGCGGTACTTCTTTGTTGAGTGAATGGTGACGTTGGGATCCCTTTGGCTTACTCACAGTGTCGATTAGCAGATAAACTCTGATGGCTGTCGTTTCTTGGTTTAAGAGCTTTGTATGCAAGAGGAGAGGTAAATTCTTAAAGCTGTTTCATGAGATAGTTTCCAAGGATTTAAAAATACCGGCTTCTGTTCCAGTCTTATTACTTTAACTGTCTTTAAAACGAATCATAAATGATGTTATTCTAGTATATAAATGAATATATAGAACACCCTTGCTGAAAATCGTAGTGTGGAAATAAAATCTCCCATTTATAACATTTGTGTAACATTATTCTGTCATTAGCTATTCATCTATAGTATGGTGCATTTAAAACGTTCGCTAAATGAACTAATACCGAAGCTACAATTTGGGTTGCAAATGACTGTATTCGCGTGAGCATGGAATGAGGCGTAGCGTCGTGCACACTAATAAGAGACATAAAAACTGTAAAGAGGTCAGCGATCTTCTTAGAACTTACGGAGTGAATTTTTGGTTTTATCGCAATTATTTTATTTTGCAATTTTCCTTGTGACATGTTCCTGCATCACCTTCGCCAAATCTATTTACAAGAAAAACACATGTCAGGTGCATAGTACTCCTGTAGTTTCTCCCTAACAGTTCGTGGTAAACTTTGTAAATGTTTTGCCAAATTCCTATTCCCAATGGCTATTAGATGCTTCCAAAAGAACCCAGTTACTGTTTAAATGCCCACCTTGCGCTACAGAAATATTTACCAGATTTGAGCATAGAGCAAAATATTCGTCCGTTTCCACATTGCTACTCTGCCAAAATGGCAAAATTCTTGCCTGTTATTTCGGTCTATTTATGACACATAGTGGATGTAGTAGGTCATGATGGGTCTCTGTATTAAGTGTTTTATGGACAATTGATGAATAAAGTACGTAGTAAAACTAAAACTTCGGACTTTATTTCACATCATTTCTTACTACTAATTATTATTAATATAAATAAAATAAATTCCTTTGTACAGCGTTTTAAAAAAAAACCTAAATGTATTATAGGTAAGAAAGATCCCGTTATGACTGTTACATCACTTACTGAGTAATCTCAGAATTTAATAAATAAAATTTTTCGTTGTACCGAACCATTTAGCAATAATGGTGTGGTCGTTCACGCACAAGCTCGAGGAAGCCCTTTTTGTGGACAGTTGTTAATACTTCAACACCTCTCAATTTGACAGTAAAGCAAGAGCGTCGTTTCGCGTAAAATGAGAAACGCACTTGGCATTCCGTTGCCGCCCTGTATCTGCTCCCAATGGCGGCGACGTGGCTGCGAAGCGCGGCCGCTTCACAGGTAGGAGGTGCGCGAGCGGCGGTGCCTGGCGGGCGGCGCGTCGCCCGCGCGGCCGGGCGTCGAACCCAGGACCTCCGTGGTGGCCTGCACCTGCGCGTCCGCCCGCCGCAGCAGCTCTTCCTGCAGGTCCCGCAGCTGCAGCGTGTAGTACCGCAGCCGCCAGCACAGAAACTGACAACACCACACCACTCTCTCCAGAAACCCTCCATTGCTGAGCTCACGGTACAGCAAAGCATAAAAAGCACGCTATTAGGAATAGACTTCTGGTAATAAGACTTGGTTCACACCAAGCTAATAGCAGAGGAGCAAACGGTACGTCATATGGCTGCACCATGTCTAGAAGCGAGAATTCATTATCCCTGGAAGGAAGTACATCTACAACGGATAGTTCTTTCCAAAAGAAAAAGTTCGTTGTCCTTCACATCCTCACACTAAGATCCTCCCACTAACGCTGCTCCTCGATAGAACGGTTGCAATTAATAGGCATGCATTACAGTTTGGCACTGAATGTATCGTATAGGTTTTGAGAGGGAGCGAGATTTCTTCCTGTTATATTGGTAAGAATTTCAAAATAGGAAAGAATTTGATTAATAGTAAATCCCGTGCTAAACCGATATATAAATGAAGTAGTGTACATAGTCGTGCTTTTTGGTAAAGTTGACTAGAGAAGTCATTTAGGGAGTCACAACTACCTTTATTATATATTAACATTTATCAGGAGTCCGTTCTGTCTTGGTTTTTCCATTTCTTTGCTTGGGGTATTCCTAATGGAGTTCAGGCGGAGACGCCATCGCAACACCAGCGAAGAGACTGGTGTGCTGTGCGCGGCTCCAAGGAATATCAAAGACTCTAATGTAATATATAAAAATAATATAAACATGTACTGAATCATTTTGTAATAGCACTTCGTTTAATTGGTTCAATGTTATAACCAGAACTGGATGTGAAACATAAAGACGCTGGTGTCTGATGCTTAGTCAACGCGTAATACCAGTAAAGTCCGTTTGTAGCGCCAACGTTTTCAGAGTACTGATTTACTAGATTATTGGCAAAAGATTCCGGAATAGTCCCCATTCGGATCTCCATGAGGTGGCTGCCAAGCGGTAGGTGACCATCAGAAAAAGACTGAATAATCAACGGAAGGATAACGTCATATGAGTCGCGGCTGCAATGTCCGAAGCTTGAATATGGTAGGGAAGCTAGAAAATCTGAAAAATGAAATTGAAAAGCTCTATCTAGATATAGTAAGGGTCAGTGAAGTGAAAATGGTGACGCCGCAAGCTGAAGATAAAGAGGTAGAGAAAGGTTGTGAGGATACTGAAAGGAGACAAAAATCTAATAGTCATGGGGAGGGCGGCGGGGGGGGGGGGGGCTGGATTGCCGTTGTAGGGGAAGAAGTAGAAGAAAAGGTTACAGAAGAATATGGACTTGGGGCACAAAACGAGAAAGTAGAATGACTAATTGAGTTATGTAATAAATTTCAGCTATTAAGAGTGAATACTCTGTTCAAGAATCATAAGAGGTGAAGGTATACTTGAAAAAGACTGGGTGACACAGGAAGGTTATAGTTAGATTACATAATGGTCAGACAGAGATATCGAAATAAGATACTAGATTGTAAGGCGTACCCAGGACCAGATTTAGGCACAGATCACAATGTGGTAGTGATGAAGAGTAGACTGCAGTTCAAAAGATTAGACAGGAAGAATCAATATGTAAAGATGTTGGATGCAAAAGTAGTAAGGGTGGCGAGATACGCTTGAAGTTCTCTAACTCTATTGATACAGCAATCAGGAATGGCTCAGTAAGTAGTACAGTTGAAGAGGAATCGCATCCCTGAAAAGGGCAATCACAGAAGTTGGAACGAAAAACGTAGGTATAAAGAAAGTAACTGTGAAGAAACCATGGGTAACAGAAGAAAATGTAAGTACTTCAGTTGATCGATGAGCTACAAAATTCCTCAGCGAAATTCAGGAATACAGAAATACAAGTCACTAAGGAATGAAATAAATAGAAATGCAGGGAAGCTAAGACGAAATGGCTGCATGAAAATTATGAAGAAATCAAAAAAGAAATGATTGGCGGAAGGACTGACTCAAAATGCAGGAAAATCTAAACAACCTTCGCTGACATTAAAAGCAAGGGTGGTAAGATTAAGAGTGTAACGGGAATGGGAATTCTATAAGAGATATGTAGATGACACCCTCATTCTGTTCGATGGCACAGGGGATGAAGTGACACATCTTTTTAACAAATTCAATAGCCTACTTAAAAATATTCAATTCACCCTTGAACAGAAGTAGGCAACACCATACCTTTTCTTGACATAAAAATATTAAAACAGAACCAAAAGGTAGCTTTCAATGTTTACTGGCACAGACACCACTATACCAAATTCCTCAACACATCCCTCCTCCCATAAAAAAGCTGCTTATAGATCAATGCTGCACAGAGCACACAAATTTCCACTTCAACGTACAGAACTCCAACAAGAAATAGAAACCATAACATATCCTGCAATAAACAATAGATGTGACCCTTCTCTAATTAATACCATTTAACAACAGATAAAAAGTAAACTGAACAAACAACATCAAACTACACTCACAACTTACAGTGCCCCAATAGTCATATATGTAAAAACGCCATATCTTGGAATAATATCTGACAAATTAGCAAGACTATTCAAAAACACAGAAGTAAAAATTAGCTTCAGCACTGACAACAACCTATGTAGAAAGCTTATTCACAATATAAAAACACCAGACACAAGTCTTGATGCATCTGGCATTTACAAAATTACCTGCAGCCTATGTAATAAATATTATATCGGCCAAACAAGCAGAAATTTCTGAACCCAATTCAAAGAACATTTAGACAGCTACAGGCTTGATAAATGAAACAAATAAGCAGTAGCAACTCACATTTAAGACACAGGCCAACCTTTGAAAATCGTTGACAACCTTGAAATTTTACACAAAATAGGAAAAAGTAAAAGAATGGATATCATGGAAGAAATGGAAATTTTCATACATAACACAAAGCATGGAGATAACATTCTTAATGAAATAACCGTATTCAAAAACTCAGAATTCTTCAACAGTCTTAAGCCACTTCTAACTCAATAGATTCAAGGAATGTCAATGTAAATAATTGACTAGAACCAAGAATATCGATACAAAACCTCGATAATCGATACAGACTCACATGCTACCGTCCGCAATCTTGTGTTGTGTGTACAACATCAAAGCAATTTGTGCAGTGGCAATCAGTGACAAAATGTTGTATGCAATAGTGTAATGTCAATCAACAGTTCCGCCATTACACCAGTGATGCAACTGAAGCAACAAGATGATGTAACTGTAAGTGATCAACTGTCATATAAAACCATTCACACTATTTTCGTAACACATAACTGATGCAAATCTATTTGCGTCCGATACAGGGTGTGATATACATAGTCAACAACAAAGAAAAAAACCAGCAGAAGACATCACTGACTTCGATTTCTAGATATACACTGCCCCCCTCCTTCGCCCCAAATGCCACACCAGCAGCTACAGTGAAAAACAAAATGTTCTAGATTAATCTTGTTTAAGATAGTTTATTATTAAGTAACATTTCACGATGTATGTATGTATGTACAAACGCTTGAAGATGAACAAAACATGTTCGAAACGCGTTGCATTATGTTAGATCAAGCATAAAATAAAAAGTGACCGGTAGCAGAAACTTGAAATAAATAATTTTCCCACGCAGTCACCGTTCACAAACATAGCCATTATGGCTGAAAATAACTTCTCACGTGAGCTGGTTAACAAAGGTAAGAACATTCTTCAAACCTATTAAAAGGAAACCAATACTTCGTCTTACTTTCTGTTAATATTTAGTGAGCGAAAAAATTTAATGTAGTAGCATAACCATTGATAGCAAATGATTTTGCTTCTTTCTTCTTTGTTTGTTAGGCCTTTTATGTTTCGCATTCTGCTAAAATCATCTTTCGTGGCACTATTAAGTTATTACATATCGTACAACGTTATGGACATTTTGAAAGAATATAAATTGAAAAGATAGTATCAATAAAGCAACTAGTGCATACAACAATTTTACCCTACAGGTGACGTCTAACTGTGTTTATCTAAGTGCTTCCTTTAGAATCAGTGGGTTATTTAGCCGTGGAAGTATGACCCAAAATACTCAAAGACCGTAAGCGTATTATAGTGTGTCATTACGACACTTAACAATCTTTAATGCAGATTGACTGTATGGAAACACACGTAACGTACCTTGAGGAAGAGAATGGGTGCAATGAGAACAAAAGCTTCGATGAGCAGCAGAAGTACCCAGTTGTCAAATGACAGCACCAGCCACTGGTGCAAAGAACAACCTGCCGCCGTTCCATTCTCGTCTGTCGACATGGACCTATCTGGCTGCCACTGCACTGTAGTTCGTTTTTAGGCTAGCTTCCATCCCGGCGCTTGTTTATTTTTACTCTCTGCGATTCGCGCTTCCCTCGTGGCCGCCGACCAACGACACTCAGTGGTATGATATCTTTCTCTGTCTTTGTGCTCTGTCGTAATCATGTATTTTACAAAGTTATCATTTTATACTAGAGTATTCAATTAATTTACGCATAACGCTTCTTGTGGTAAATGTTTTCAGAAAAATTCTTCAGCATAGCGTAGATATATTTAGATTACTTTAATTGTGCGTTGAGTTGTAGTGCTTGCACAATGAAACAAGCTGCTTTCATACGGCGATTAACATGTTACTCCCCATTCTCTATTAATAATTTTAAATAATATGGAGTTCGCAGTTAGTGAACAGAAGTATTCTTATGAAGGGAAGGAAATGAGTACTTAATTGCAGAGAAGGCACTTTACTTTTGGTTCTCTATGTTATTTATTGTTCTGGAATAAAGACGTCCCTTCAGTGACGATCAACCTAGAAACCAGTCTATCTTTCATGTTTACTGCAAAATTGATGTCTGTTGTTTAAGACAAAGCGTTTCAGACATTGAAATAATTATTACGGGACATCACTTCAGCAGTATCTACGTGTCTCATTGGTTTCTTTAGCACAAGATAGATTTTATTTATTTTGTTCGTCCATTAACACAGCATCTACTTAACAGAGCTATTTATTATTTGTAGTTCTCTTGACGTCGGACGATGGTTTCGATGTTAATATTAATACATGTATTCCCGTCGTTTAACCTCGCCTACTCAGCGTTTATCATGGTATCTCTTCAACGCTTATATCGTTGATGCGTCATAACTGACATTTAGTGATAATGGTGACATGTTTGTGTTACATTTTCAGTGAGCCATTGTCTTGAAACGATATTCTGCAAGTTATAATACAAAATATCTAAATATACCAACAAGAATTTGGTGCCTGCCGCATCGATTGTTGATACTGCGTTTGATGTCAAAATGACGTCATGTTTGTCGGTAGTCTCGTGAGATGAGTGTTAGTTACCCTCATAATGTCGCCAACTTCAAAGCCAAGTAGCCACGTGACATTAGTATGTAGGTGTTGTTTCCATTTTGCATTACGATCGACACTTTAATATTATATTTACGTGCTCTGTTTTCACATATTTATTTAGTAAGAAAAGCACTCGTGCTGAATTTTTGCTGTTACTAAGGCAAACAGAAATTTGTTGCAAGAGTAAGAGCTTCTTTTCATACGTAATTAAAACAAGGGACTATTTATAGTTATCATATCAATAAGAGGCGCTTAAAGTGTTAATCAATGATGTTATAAAATCGTCGGGCTAATTTGTGTGACTGTATGACCACATATTTCTGGGAGACGTACTAGGCAAATTCTATATTTTGGGAGTGTGCTGCACCGTCAGTCCGTTGAACGTATACCACTTTCGAGCAATAAATAGTCACTTGCACATAAGCTTTATATATGACAGTCTGAGTCCGTTCTTTCGTATTTCTCCGTTTTCCCAATCAGCGTCATTATGTTACATTGTGTGATGAACCGCTAATTTGCTTCATGTAACAGCTGTTAATTGTAAATTTGCAATTTGTCGCATCAGGAGGACATTTCGCATTCCACCGCAGCGCACTTTATTAAAACAGAGTCTACAGTACGAAATCTCAAAAACAGCAGTGGCTCTTCCTTCGTTTCCTATAACATGCAAATAGAGACATCTGAGTTTTGACACTTGTCCCAAACTAGCGCAATGCCGTTACCTCTTCAAAACTTGAAGCAATGCTCATCTCAGATATGAATGCAATCTGTTAAGGTGGCCATGAATCGCATGAACAAAATCAATGACACTTTAGAACAGCATCTCCCCGTATCAGTGATGCAATTACATTTAAAATCTGCAGGATGTTGTTCGAGTCGATGTATGTTGGCGACAAAATTATATCCGAATGCTCGCTCCATAGATATTTGTATTCTAAGCAATGAGAAAAGCTTACAACACTTGTTGGCAACACTAAACGTTTAATTTCACGTAAGTAAAGTGGCCCCCATGGCCAATTGTACAATCGCAGGATATATCCAGGCTAGCGAACCGAGGAATAGACTAACCACCACTTAACTAGAAGTGAGCGTTGTACGACGCCAGTTTATCCTCGGTTAGTTATTCCCGGAATAGCGTTCACGTCGACCTAATTTGACAACAACCGAAGAGCACTCTCGGTAGTCTCGCGTACTCGTTTCATAGTGGTCGTCATCTGAAAAAATAGCGTGTCAAACATGGGTGTTAAACGTTCCATACCACAAAACTGTTCGCTTGAGGATACCTTGAGGCCGGTAGATACTGTGAATGAGTTCAAGAGTATAGTAGAAAACACGAAAAACTGTTGCAATCTCATTCAGTGAAAATATTAGTGCACAAAATTTAACTAAACTAGTAGGGTACATATAGGTATAACTTCCTATCTTCAATTTAGTTAAATGATCAGGTATTTGTTATTTGACCAGTAACATATTTTTCTAGATTTCCGAATAAAGTATACGAAAAAATATGCTACAGTTCGCATTCACAAATAACTTCACATACATCGACAGAACAGCTACACCAGATGTACGATTATTATTATTTATGGGAAGAAACACGTAAATACTAAGCACAGGATAGGTAGCAGAGGCTGTAAATTGGTGGCGCCCCACATGTGGAATGTAAGTTCCAAACTGTGAACAGTGAAATACACAGATGGACGTCACAGCCAGTTCGATTCAAATGCAACATTTCCTCACCATAATATTCCATGAAATGTAGCCGTAGGGTAGATGGTGAACTGAATTGTGAGTAGGTGCATAAATAGAAGCAACGGTGAAATGCGGTTCCTCCCTATGTAGGTCGGTGTCAACAAAATATTTTCGAATTCGGAGGACATAGTTGGTTATTGGAATTTCGTGAAAAGATTCCATCGCTCTTTCTCAACACCACTGACACTAATACTTTTTTTTTCTTTTAATGATGTCCAGCCCAAATCCTATGTCATTTCTGTGACACTCTCTCCCATATTTCGCCATAATACAAAACGTGATGCCTTTCTTTGAACTTTTTCGATGTACTCCGTCAGTCCTATCTGGTAAGGATCCCACATTGAGCAGCAGTATTCTAAAAGAGGAGGGACAAGCGTAGTGTAGGCAGTCTCCTTAGTACGTCTGTTACATTTTCTAAGTGTCCTGCCAATGAAAGGCAGTCTTTGGTTAGCCTTCCCCACAATATTTTCTATGTGTTCCTTCCTATTTAAGTTGTTCGTAATTGGAATACCTAGGTACTTAGTTGAATTTACGGCTTTTTGATTTTACTGATTTATCGTGTAACCGAAGTTTAACGAGTTCCTTAAAGCACTCATGTGGATGACCTCACACTTTTAGTTATTTAGGGTCAACTGCCACCTTTCGCACCATTCAGATATCTTTTCTAAATCGTTTTGCAGTTTGTTTTGATCTTCTGATAACGTTATAGTCGATAAACGACAGCGTCATCTGCAAACAACCGAAGACGGATGCTCAGATTGCCTCCCAAATCGTTTATATACGTAAGGAACAGCAAAGGGCCTGTAGCACTATCATGGGGGACACCAGTAAATCACTTCCGTTTTACTCGATGACTTTCCGTCAATTACTACGAACTGTGACCTCTCTGACAGGAAATCACAATTCCAATGACATAACTGAGACGATATTCCATAAGCACGCAATTTCACTACAAACCCGCTTCTGTGGTACAGCGCCAAAAGCCTTACGGAAATCCAGTAATACGGAATTGATCTGAAATCCATTGTCAATAGCACTCAACATTTCATGCGAATAAAGAGCTAGTTGTGTTTCACAAGAACGATGTTTTCTAAACCCAAGTTGACTGCATGTTAATAGACGGTTCTCTTCGAGGTAATTAATAATATTCTAACACAAAATATGTTCCAGAATCCTGCTGCATATCGACGTTAATGATAAGGGCCTGTAATTTAGTGGATTACTCCTATTAGCTTTCTTGAATATAAGTGTGACCTGCGCAACTTTCAGTCTTTGTGTAAGGATCTTTCGCCGCGCAACTGTTATATATGATTGTCAAGTATGGAGTTAATGCATCAGCATATTCTGAAAGGAATACAGTCTGGACCAGAAGACATGCTTTTATTGGTATACAGTCTGGACCAGAAGACATGCTTTTATTAAGTGATTTAATTTACTTCACTACTCCGAGGATATTCTATGTTATGTTACTCGTCTTGGCAGGTGTTCTTGATTCGAATTCTGGAATATTTACTTCGTCTTCTTTTGTGAAAGCATTTCGGAAGGCTGTGTTTGGTAACTCTACTTTGGCAGCAGTGTCTCGCATAGTATCTGCATTGCTATCGCGCAGAGAAGGCATTGATTGTTTCTTGCTGCTAACATAATTCACATACGGCCAGAATCTCTTTGGAGACAAAGTTTCGTTGCGAAAACTGTTCTAAGCATCTCGCACTGAAGTCCGTGCTATATTTCGAGCTTCTGTATAAGATCGCCAATCTTGGGGATTTTGCGTCTGTTTAAATTTAGCATGTTTTTTTCGTTGTTTCTGCAACAGTGTTCTGGCCCGTTTTGCGTACCAAGGAGGATCAGTTCCGACGTTTGATAATGTATTTGGTATAAATCTCTCAACTGCTGCCGATACTGTTCCTTTGAATTTTTAGCCACATCTGGTCTATACTTATACTATTAACTTGGAATTAGTAGAGATTGTCTCTCAGGTAGCCGTCAAGTGAATCTTTATCTGTTTTCTTGAATAGGTATATTTTTCGTTTATTTTTGGAGGATTTGTGGCTTACTCAGGATTATTTGTTGCTACTAAGTCATGTTTGTTTTCACAACCGTTTACTATTCGCGTGAGCTCATGAACTAACTGTTCGAAATATTTTTCAGAGAATGCGTTAACACAATTACGGATGATGTTTTATGCGTACCTCCGGAACTGAACATGTATTTTCGCCAACATATCGCGGGTAAATTGAAGTCACCACCAACTGTAATCGTATGAGTCGGGTACATGTTTGAAGTAAGACTCAAGGTTTCTTTGAATCTTTCAGCAACTGTATCATCTGAATTGGGAGGTCGGTAAAAGGTCCAATTATTATTTTATTCCGGTTGCCATCAATGACCTCTACCCATACTAACTCTAAGGAACTATCTACTTCAATTTCGCGACAAGATAAAACTACTTCTAACAGCAACAAACACGCCACCGCCAATTGTGTTCAGCCTATCCTTTCGGAACACCGTTAGGTTCTTCGCAAAACTGTCGGCTGAGCTTATCTCCGGCCTTAGCCAGCTTCCAGTCCCATAACGATTTGAGCATCAGTGTTTTCTATTAGCGCTTGGAGTTCTGATACTTTCCCAACACCGCTACGACAATTTACAATTTTTATACCGTTAGTTCCTGTATCTACGTTCTTCCTGCGTTCGACCTGCACCCTTTGTGGCTGAAGCCCTTCTTGTGTTTTCCCGAGACCCTCTAACCTAAAAAATTGACCACTCCACGCCACGCAGCCCCTGCTACCCGTGTAGCCGCCTCCTGCGTATAATGGACAACTGACCTATTCAGCGAAACCCAACCATTCTTTGGCGCATGTCGAGGAATCTGCTGCCTACACGGTCGTAGAACCGTCTGACCCTCTGACTCAGACCCTCCACTCGGTTTTGTACCAGAGGTCCGCAATCGGTCCTGTTGACTATGCCGTAAATGGTGAGTTCTGCTTTCATCTTGCAAGCAAGGCTGGCAGCCTTTACCACTTCTATTAGCCGCTCGAAACCAGAGAGAATCTCTTCTGATACAAAGTGACACACGTCATTGGTACCGACGTGAGCAACCACCTGTAGTTGGCTGCACCCTTTGCTCTTAATGGCATCCGGGAGGATCCCTTCCACATCTGGAATGACTCCACCCGGTATGCGCACGGAGTGCACATTGGTTTTCTTTCCCTTAGTGGCAGCCATGTCCCTAAGGGGCCACAAAACACGCCTAACGTTGGAGCTCCCAACTATCAATAATCCCACCCTTTTTGATTGTCCGGATCTTGCAGGCTGAGAGATTTCCTCTGAAACAGGACCACATCTGGCTCAGCGACAGTGTCAACCACAGATAGCACCTGGAACCTGTCTGTCAGACAAACCGGGGAGGTCCTACGTGCAGCCGCCTGGGAAGTCTTTCGACGACTGCTACGCCCTGGGACGACCACCCACTCGAACACAGGTGAGGGGTCAACCTCAGTGCGAGCAGTAACTGGGCTGGTCACTGGTGAGGACCGATCGGATGACTCTGGCATGCTGGAAGTCCGTTGAATCCCCACAGCTGGCCTACAACAGTGGTGCCCATCCACTACAACCTCAAGCTATGTAACCCAAGCCATCACAGCCTGAAGCTGAGAGCGAAGTGTCACCAACTCGGCTCGCACCCGCACACAACAATCGTATTCCCTGTCCATACTAAAGACTGTGGAAAACTAGTGCCGTCAAACGGACTATCGCTACGTGTTGCGCAAATCTGCTGTAGACCCAGACTAAAACGCAGGAACTGTGTCTAATAAATTGGATTACTACGCAGAAATTCAAAAACCTAACTATGGAAGCACTCAGGGGAAACTAAATAATTCGCCCCTGATAAGGAACTTGTAATATGTCACAAAATCGGTTTACTTTGCGACGCAAACGAAAATGCGAGAACTGTGGCTATTAGATATTAAATAAACACGCAGAAACTCAAGAAACTAAACTATCAAAGCACGCATACTATATTGTAAAATTCGCTCCTGGGTAGGAACTTGTAAAAGTCACAAAATCGGTTACTTCCCAGTTGCTGCTTGTGTCTCGGCCGGCTGCTACAGCCTGACTAAGAAGAATAAGATGCCAATATTTACAATAAGCATCGTTTATCTTTTTTATAACGTTGGAGTGGAAATGTACCTATGGAACATACCAAACTGGAGGCTGCTGTTATTGTATCTCACTATAAATGGCTGAGAAACTGTTTCGTACATTATTTTGAGTTGTGCAACCATCTACAGCACCTGTATGTAATCTTGGAGGGGAAGTAACCAGAGGCCTGGCACCTTGACTGTGTTCTTCCTTCTTTTTTTGTTATCTTAGAACTGTCACTTTTGCTTTCAGAATAAAAATACCTGTTCTCAAATGTGAAAGAATTAGCAGAGTTGTAGATGGTGCCACTTCACAAGTACCTTGACAAGAACCAGAGAAGGAAGAAAGAACTGTATCGGTTAAAGAAGGACCATAAAGCTCAAAATTAGGATCGGAAAATAAAAATAAATACAAATTATTTCAGAATAAAAATATATTAATCCACTTAAATTTGATTTTTTTCTTTTCTATAAATTACGTCAAAGAACTGAAATAATTAAAAAAACTGTCTCTTGTGCATGTTGTCAAGTGTCATACCCATCGTTTTAATAATCATGCTGACTGTACCCCTGCCAATGCCAATAGTCTCCAATGGACAGAAAGAAATCACCAGAGGCCAAATATTTTAGTGTCTGTAGTAGCTGATTCATTGGTAGAACAGTAATTTCTGAAAGACGGAAAGGAATTGCATGATATTATTCAAGAGAAATTTAAAAACATAATTTGAAGCCACTCCTTCCAATGTTATGATTTATGTGGAACCAATAACTAAAGATTCCCGTCAACTGAATGCAAAATACCTGTGTTGGTAACACAGAGATAATTACTTTATGATAGAAATGTATTTGGTTATGTGGATAATACTAATAACTGAGAAACACAACAGCTATCTACTGTAGTTTCTTTAAAAAAAACTACTTTCCTATTAACCTTACTGTGTTAAACTTAGTCTGAGTAAGAACAAATAGTTCACTGGCTTCAGTTAATAATGGTAGGTGGGAGAAAATCTTCTTAATCTAAAGCATTAATGGGCACGTAAACCTAAAATTTTCAGTAAAAGGTGGAAAGTTGTTTTGACACTGCTGTGGTGTTTACAAAAAGGGGCATTCCCAACATAAAACAGAATGGAACAATATTTTCTGCTATTGATGAGATTGGGACACTACTTTTTTGTCAAAACGTTTTGCAACACGGAAAATAGATGTTTCGTCAAAAACAGAAAAGCTGTTAATCAGAATTGTCCACATAATTGGTGTGGTTTTTCGATTTCATTAAGCCTATTGTGACACTTCCTGCTAAATAAAACGAAACAGTCCTTTTCGCTACTGCAGCAATTGTAACACACAGCAGATAAACAAGACTACTTTAGTTCGAATCGTCATTTTTACGTAAATAACACGACGGAATTCACGAGGTACTGAAATCAAATGATAGTCTCACATGTCCGTCATATGGTTCAGTTTCTCACGTGCAAGACTGGCAAGACGAAGTACGGTTTCCTTTGATAAGCAAAATCGGGATGTGAATTCGGAATCGGCGTCGTCCCTCTTTCTTTTCCTTCCTCATTCTCATGGACAGTTCAGCCAAAATCTCGACATTGCTGGCTGCATCTATCATTATCCCTGGCATCTTGAAAAGTTATTCCATGGTTAAATTCGCTAAACGGCCAGAAATCGCTGGTTAAGTTATTTCGAGTTTAGTCTTCTGTTAAGCGTTATTCCTAGTTCGTACAACGCGTTTCTCGCGCTGTTCCGAGAGTAGAACTTGACCGGCTGCTAACCGGAGATTGTACAACTGGCCCCTAGACGGGCAATAATATTCTACAATTATATTGTGCCCTGTTAGTGAAGTTCTCCCTACATTGCGCAATAATATTGCACAATATTATTGACTCCTTGCGGCTATCGATTCAAAAAAATGTGTGTGTAATCATATGGGACTTATCTGCTAAGGTCATCAATCCCTAAGCTTACGCACTACTTAACCTAAATTATCCTAAGGACAAACATACACACCCATGCCCGAGGGAGGACTCGAACCTCCGCCGAGACCAGCCGTACAGTCCGTGACTGTAGCGCCGTAGACCGCGGTGCTAATCCCGCGCGGTGGCTATCGATTTGCAGAACTCTAAGGGCTGTAATAAAACGCTCTCTCTTCTTGAATCGCTGCCATTTTAAATTTCCCACGTTCAACGTCGATGACAACACCAAACTGCGAATACAAATGTTCCCATAGGCTGCAGCACGCGAAACACTGTCAAGGCTATTGTCAGTTCTGCACACAGTCGGCACAATATATCCGGGCAACACAAAATATTTCAAAAGTTTTTGATGTCTTCAATGTAATTGCGCAACTTTTCTTCTTTAGGGCGAGCAGCGTAATATATGTCTGATAACGACATGATTGGCAAGTAGATACATCAAATAGCTGCTTGTAATGAGTAACTTCATTTACAATTACGACAGACTGTTTCGCCTTTATCACCATTTTCAACTACGTCTAGACTGATGTGACGTCCATATTGCGTCGTTAGTGGACTGTTTTGTACCTTTCACTGCTTTAAAAAGGTCTTAACTGTTGTTGTCAATATGTTAAAATTAAAAGTTAAATACGACGTGACAGCAGTTTGACAGTTTCACTATTACGACTCTATATGTTTACCTCTCAATCTCACCTTTAGACGTTCGACGTTGTTACGCTTCAGCAAAATTTGTGCATTATTATTTACCAGCTATAAGGCGCTTAATCCTACTTCGCTCTTGTTTACATTTTTATCAGAAGACTGAAATTTAATGCATCCATACTTGTATTGTTTTTGCACATTTATTTATTAGTAACAACCATTGTCAACAATTTTTTCTGCTATCAATTTAAACGGATAATGTGAAAAGATAATTAAGTACCATAACGTTTTTCTTTTTTTGGGAGGGGGGAGGGGGTGCCATGTTGCTAAATTCTGTTGATAGTCTACCTCTGTGTAACTAATCAGAGATCACGGTACAATGTGAAATCCATAGAAATTCCTTTGCCGACCGAAATCACAGTAATAGCACAGTCTAAAATAACAGTCGCGCCACTCCGTCTCGCTTTTGTTATTCACAGCTATAGCAGCGTCCCAAGCGGCCGCAAGCGTCGCTTCTGAAGACGATATCCCATGAGCGCGTATACTAACGTTTATATTAATTCATAACATAGCTTTTCTATAGTCTGTGAATGTAATGCCATAAGAATCGACATCACATTTGTGATTACCGAGTTTCGTAAGTACCCTGGGAAATACAAAACGCTGCATTACAGGACAGTTTATTTACGATTCTCTTGTAACGTACAGATCGTTTTCTTTTAATAACAAAAAATTGCTAGTCAACGCCAGAAGACCCGACATTCTACAGAAAGACGCCTTATTTCTACCCAACTAAACAGAGTTTTGTTTGCTACACTTTCACTCAAATCAGTAAACGTGGAACGTAGGAAACCTATATGGAATTATTTTATGTACCAAATAGGTAACCACAACTGTAGCTTAAGGGAAACCTCACAGAATGCTAATAAATCGTCAAAACCAATAACACTGTTTCCCATCACAGGAGGAACCAATTCCACCAATGTTGCTAAATGTGAGCCACAAACGGCAAGAATCTTCTATACTTTCGCTTCAGAAGCAAAAGAGACTGTAAGTACAAACATATTCGTGTGTTAGAAAGACGAGTGAAGTGTAAGAGAGCGAATCATTGGACTCCATAAAAAAATTGTAAGGGTCGGGAAAGTGCCTATAATGATAACAACAGACAACAACAGATATATCTGCTTTCGTGAATGAAATATGTTTGTATTGTCTTGCTTTCAGCGGAATGAGCTACAAATATAGACATATTCTAAAGTATTCCTTCATGAATCAGTTGTAGCTTGTGTCATCGGCTCACTGTGATTCTGCTGTTTTTACATATATTTCTCAATAATTCCATCTCTTGGTAACTTACGTATGGAACGTAAAAATATAACAACTATACCGTTAATTAAGTGCAAAATAATTAAAAGTAAACATTATCCTTACGACGCATGCGACCGTCTGCTTTCTCATAACTTGGAGCGCTAGTGACGACCATGCTGTCAAACTGCAAATACTTTCGTAAGAGAGAACGTCGTGACTACTTTTATTAGTTTGTGGTGGTAGTGAAACCGAAAAAATTGTAGGAAAAAATATTGGGCCCATAGCTTAATAAATTATTGATTTAGATATTACAAAGAGAAAGTGAGAAATTTTTATGTACCTCAAGCCTGCAAAATCTCGATATCGCATGCATTATTATAACAATCGCATAAAATGTCTTTCCACAGTTCAAAGGAAATGGCTCGCTCAGGAATCAAATGATAAATTTGACAAGTAGAGTTAAAAAATAACTCGCAAAATTCATTTAACATAGAGCACCATAAACAATGTCTCTGTTAAGATAAAGAACAATTTCCCGTTCTGAACGTCAGAGCTAATTCATTCAAATAAGAAAAGTAATCTGAATCTAAAATAAATGTATAGTGAAACGGTGTAATCAACTTCCTTTTCCGGAAAACGGTTAGTCAAGATCTGTTCACATCTCTAGTAAATTCAAACCCACGTCGGTCTGCACCTCGTCACCAATGGACATTTATTTCATTTTATACTTTCCAGACATCTTCATGAAGCACTTATATTCCAGTGGAGCATGATTGTTGCTAATTATCTCCCGATTTCAGTGTCATATCTTGGAACAATTAGCACTCCATTTTAGAGCTTTGATAGAGATTTCTCGATACAGGTAAAGCCGAGACTTCTGTACTGGGCTTCTGTAATGTGCTCGGCATAATGTACGAGTGCGAGCTGAAAAACAATACCTCTGAATTTCTTAAGTGAAAACTCTTAAGGCTCTTTAAATAAAATAAACCTTTATAACATTCTACTTCTTTATTCGTCTGTCTACATATTTGCATCCCTGTCCCGCAAGTCATCTCCGAATTGTAGCCTGTTACATTGCGGGGTGTAAAGTGAGTATGTCGGTGCATGATAAATAGCGTGCTGTAATCGAAATTCGAATTCGAAAAGTTCGTCCACACAAATAGTATCCTCTCATTCAGCATGACAAACTAATACTGCGACGTCAGAAACAATCCGACGTCTTGAGTTCACTGTCATCGATCACTCACCATACAGTCAGGACTTGTCGCCATTCGATGTTCTTCATTTTTCAATGAACATCTTCCAGGACTTCGCTTTGATAGTGATGAAGCGATGCAAGCAGAGGTGAGGTTATAACCTTGTCAACAAAGTCAAACGTTCGGCAACGACAGAATCAACAAACTGGTCTCTCGTTGCGAGAAATGTGTAGACATGAAGAATAAAAATGTAGAATGTTAGAAATGTTTGTTTTATTCAAAAAGTCTTGAGAGTTTTCACATAAAAAATGTATATAAAAACTTTTCAGAACGCCCTAGTAAATACCATTCCAAATCATCTTAACGTTTATTTTCATTACATTTATGGATGGAGAACGTATATGCTTGATGTTCATGGTTCTTAGATCTTTCATAAGCAATGTATAGGAGCGTTCGTGGTGTTCTTATGGTTCTCCACTGCACAAAGCACACTAAATTGTCTAAATTGTTTCCCGTTCAGTATTCGACATTTTTCTTGTGTTGTGGTCTTCAGTCCGAATACAGATTTGTTGGAGCCATCCACCCTAGTCTCCCATGTATAAGCCTCTCCATCTGTGCACGCTATTGCAACCTACATCAATTTTACTCCCACATTTTCCTCCAACACCAAATTGACTATTCCTTTGTTCCTCTGGAGATGTCATGTGAACCGACCCCATGTTTTCAGTCCAGTCGTGATATAATTTCTTTTTCCTCATTTCGAATCAGTACCTCCTCATTATTTATTCGATCTACCGCTCTAGTCTTTAACGTTATTCTGCAGCATTACATTTCAAAGATACTATTCTCTTCTGGTCTGAATAGCGTAGTGCCCGTGTTTCACTTCAGTACAATGCTACAGCCAAATGACTACAGAAAAAAACTTTCTAAGACTCAAATTTGTATTATATATTAACAAATTTCCTCTTTTCCAGAAATATTTTTTCTTGTTATTACCAGTCTGCATTTGACAGCCTCTCTACTTCGGCCATCATAAGTTACTTTGTTCCCAAATAGCAAAACTAATTTACTTTTAGTGTCTTATTTCCTAATCTAATTTCCACAGCATCGCATGATTTAATTCCACTACATTTCATTCCTTTTCTTTTACTTTTGTTGGTGTTCATCTTATAAACTCTTTGCATGACACTAATCCATTTCGTTCTACCGTTCTTCTAAGTCCATCACATCCCTGACAGAACTAGAACCTCTTCGGTAAATCTTAAAGTTTTCTGCTTCCTGAACTTTAATTCTCTTTCCAAATTTCCCCTTGGTTTCCGTTACTGCTTGCTAGGTATACAGACCGAATAACATCGGGAATAGTTTACAACCGAGTCTCACTTCCCTCTCAAACACTGCTTCTCTTTCATATCCTTCGATTCTTATAACTGCTGTCTGGCTTCTGTATAAGTTCTAAATCACACTTCGTTCCCCGTATTTTTCTTGTAGTGGATGTCGGTTCAAATTTTTCGTCCGGTTCTGGAACGCTCTGAGTTCAAAGATTTTTCAACTAAATTCTCTTCCTCTTGAATTACAAGATCACTTACTTCAATTTGATAGTGATCCCACACATTTGATCTGTATACCAGTTTAAGTTGTGGAATAAATATTTTTGGTAGAAAAACTGTAGCCCACCAAAGAAGTCTCCCACATGTTTAAGTCATAATTATGTCTTAATTATGGCTATGTGCTAGTCTTATTTCATACCATACATGTCATAAACAGCAGTTAATGCAACAACCATTTGTCATCCACTACCTTCTCATGCCTACAGTCCTCTTTTATGTGTATCAATGTTATTTCTCCAGTTTTCTACTGTTATCTATCCACATTCCTTATAGCCGTCGCTTCTCTTTACAGGCAAGGTGTCGTCAGGAATGGCCCAGGAAAGCTTAAGAGGACCGCTCTTGTTCTCTGTGTACTGTTCGTAAACGATCTGACGGGCAAGGTGTGCTGCAGTCTGCCAGTGTTCTTTGATGGCACAATAGTGTGCGGGACAGAATCGTCTGTAAGTGACTGTAGCAAAATACAATAAGACTTGAAGGGATTTTCTGTTTTGTGTGATGACTGGCAGCTTCCTCTAAATGTGGTGAAATGTTAATTAATACAGATGAATAGGAAAAAATAAGACTATAATTTTCGAAGACAGTATTGCTGGTGTGTTGCTTGCCACAGACACGTCGACAACATATCTAGAAGTTATACGTTTCTAAGCATTATAAAATGAAACGAGCACGTAAGTTTGATGGTAGGAAAGGCGAATGGTGGGCTTGGAGGCATTGGGTGACTTCTATTTATGTGTGGTTCACCTATAAAGGGGCCTGGGTGCACAAAACTTGTGCGATCCATTGTTGAGTACTGCTCTAGTGTTTGGAATCCATACTGGTTGGATTAATGGAAGACATCGAAACAATTCAGAGGCCTATTGCTATGTATATTACCAGTATCTTCGATTAACAACTGAACTGGCATTTGCGACAGACTACAGAACGATCCTACCACCATCAATTTAAATCTCGCGTAGAGATTGCAAAGAAAAGAGAAGAGAAATCAGGGCTCGTACAGAAGCATATCCCTTTGTTGCCTGGCGGTACTTAAAAGTACCAGTAAGTTTTGATTCTCATTATTTTCTCTTGGTGCAGTTTCGTGATCTGAGAGCCTGTCAGTACGTAACAGTAACTCTGCTCTACTGTTTCATAGATGTTATTGTGCAATACATAGACCTCCCTGGCGGTCAGAGCTTGAAATTGTTTTTCGCGCGCTGCTGTGAAAACAGAAGGTTGTATGTGCTTGCTTCCATTGTGTAGCCTGAATTTGTGTGCAATTTATTGAAACTTCCGTTGAGTTTTCCATTGTAAGTACTTACCTCCTTTGTTTTTTTATAATAATTTGAAGCATTACGTTACAAGTGAATGAGATAAAGTGGAAAATATAAAGCGGACTTATTAGTACCGTCAGGTTGTGCGCACACTTTATTGTAGCAACAATTCGTTACCTCTCACTAGTTGTTCTGTCCACTTTTTCTCACACAGATGGAAGAAAATCGTAAAACTGGTGGCTACTTTCGACCTTTCAGTGCTGCAGAGATTGAAGCAATTTTGTATGAGGACATTCCCTCTGATATTGCAGAGGCTACTGACATCGAAGATGATGACGAATATGTTAATAATTATGATAAAGCTTTTACGTGCAATTTGCAAGAGGCAGATTGTGAAACAAACTCCACTTGTTCAGATAATGATGCATCAGAGAGTTCTTTGCCGTTTACACCTTCACCTCAATGTGAATATCGGACAAACAGAATGTGGAGAGACAAACACATTGAAACAAGGAACTGTGAATACAGATATAGTGAAGGTATCTTCTTACACTTAGATTATCATAAATTCTTTTTCAGCACTAGTCAATTTCTTCTTTTTCATTTCACGAATTACTCTAGAATCCTGTTCCGTCTGTGTCAACTGCAGTACTATTTCCATTCATGTATTCGTTTTGCAGGGCCTATGGAAGAATTATTTCAGGATTGCCACACGGCTACTGATGTTTTTATTTTCATTTTGAAGCCAATTGCAGAAGACATTATTTTCCAGAGCAATCTTTACGCAACACAGAAGGGAAAAATTTTAAATCTGAAGGAACATGAGCTGTTTGCTTTTTTGGGAATTAATTTATTTGTGGGTTACCACAAGCTGCCGTCGTGGAAACACGACTGGTCTGCGTGTGATGACCTTGGTACTTCGATCGTAAGGCGACGCACGAGTAGGGACAGGTTTGATTTTATTTTGAGTAATTTACATCTTATTGACAACACGAAACTACCTGAAAGAAACACTGATAAATTGTATAAAATACGCCCGCTTCTGACTGCTTTGAATAAGCAATTTATGTCCATATACAGGGGCACTAGAGAACTCAGTATTGATGAATCAGTGGTTGTCGTCAAGGGAAGAAGTAGCATAAAGCAGTATAATCCATTAAAATCAGTGGTTGTCTTCATGGGAAGAAGTAGCATAAAGCAGTATAACCCATTAAAACCAATCAAAAGAGGCTATAAACTACGGGCAATTTGTGATCAAAAAAGGATACACACTCAATTTTGAAGTGTATCAAGGTAGAAATGAGACACTGGAGAAGGACTTTGAAGGGTACGGTTTAGGGGAGAGAGTGGCACTGAAATTGTCTAAACCGTATTGGGGTCAGTACAGAAAATTGTACTTTGACAATTTTTTTACTTCTACTCCACTTTTGGATAAATTAAAATCCGTAAATACATTTGCCTGTGGAACAATTAAAACAAACAGGAAAGGTTTGCCAGCGAATTTACCTAAAGAAAAATGTCTAAAGCGTGGGGAATCAAATCACAGAGTGTCATCTTTAGACCTAACAGTATTTGAATGGAGGGACAATAAAGTAGTGTATTTTGCGTCAAACTTCCACGGCACTGAAGAGAGCGTAGTTTCAAGAAAAACAGAAAGATGGAACTAGTATGACTATACCAAGTCCAGTTATTGTATGTGATTACAATAAAAACATGGGTGGCGTGGATCATGCAGACAGATTACGTTCAACTTATGGTCTTGACAGGCGATCGAAGAAATGGTGGCACCGCCTCTTCTGGGGGGCAATTGAAATTGTTTTTGTCAATGCTTACTTCAGTTTCAGTGATCCACATGGGGCACTGCCACTGCTGGAATTCAGGCGTGCTGTGGCACTAGGGCTAATGAATGAACAGCAAGTGCCAAATCTCAAAAAGAGAAACTCTGGTAAAGATGAAATGACTCCCCCAAAGAGAAGGAAAGATAACTTTTCTGTTCCTAAGGATGTACGACTTGGCAACCGAGGAAACCATTTTTTAGTGTTTAGTTGTAAAAGAGGAGGATAGGAAATGTGTGCTAAAAATAAAATTCAGCCGAGACCACATTCACAGTGTAGTACATGTAAAGCGTATTTGTGCTGCAATGAGAAAAAAAACTGTTTCCTACAATTTCATGAGGTATCACTAAATATGTGATATGTATATACTGTCAAAAATGTATTGTAAAGTTGCTCTAGAAGGTAAATTTATGCGAAATTTAAAAAAAATTCAGAAATATCGTATTTTTGTTAATTAATTTTCTAATGTAAAAATATTTAATATTTATGTGGAATGAAGTATAAGTTATAAAAATTGGAGCATTTTTCTGCGCATGTTGTGATCTGTCCATGGAGTCTGACGGTACTTCTGAGTACCAGGAGTGAAAAAAGTTGTAAAAAATAAAATAAAATTTTACAAAAAATCCTACCGTCATTTGAGGCCACAATAGCATAAATTCTGCAAAGAAAATGCTAAGAAGTAAATTTTTTCTTATGTCAGGAAACAAAGGGATATAGACAGTCGCTTTTCCCTTGTCCGCTTTGCGAATGGAACAGAAAAGGGAATGACTTGCAGTAGTACAAGGTGCCCTCCGCCATGCACTGAATTCTGGCTCGGAGAGTACGTATGTAGATGAAAATATAGATGTGAAAAACCAATTGAATATGCTTGACCTTGTCACAGTAGAATTGTGCGACTTGATTTGTAAGCATAAGGCATCTTGTTAATAGGACATCACAATAGAGACTTGTTGCACTTGCCAGACCAAGATAAATAATCCATTTATACGACAAAAATTAGCTGCTGTCAAGTATGTGTTGCTATAGAGTATCCGCGCAGAAACGAATAATTTTTTTAATGGAAATCTCGATACTTTGCCCCATCACGATTTGCAGGCAACCGTCAAAAGAGCGTGATATGATAACTGACTACGGCTACTTGGGCTATGCCAAATGCTCTGACATGTTACATTACAGACGTATACTTCACTTCCAAATGAACTACGGCTTGGTGTATAAGCGTCGACATAGACGGATCGTTTATCTGTTCTCTTATCCTCCTCCTCCTAATGATAGGCGTACACGATTGTCCTTTGTGGAAAGTAATCTTGGGTTCACTTACGTACTGAATTTACTGAAGCACCCTTAGATCCTGTAAAATAAAATGTAAAATGAAACAGTTATGAAGCAAGGAAGATAGCGAAACGGTATGTATCAACATCTGCATCAAAAAAATAGTTTTAACTGCTAAATCCCTAAATTAATCTGTATCTAAAGATTTTGTAGTCTCACAGAAGCCTGAGTTACGTTCAAACGTGATACGTCAGCACTGAACATCACACAGGCACAAATCAATCATCTTCACAGAGCAATTGAGAGAAAGAACAGGAAAATGAGGACTTGACAGATATATTTCGTTGTAAGGCTAATTTTTTTATTAGAGAAATATTTGGCGAAATCATGTCGCTCCAAACTGAAAATTTGCAGCGTGTGTCATCTCTTTCTTTACACAAAATCTTTTTGCACTTTTAACAATGCTGTTTTCATAGTTCATTCATATAGGATCCAGATTTGTATTTTCTTCAGTGAGTATTGCACAAATAATACGTCATTTGCCTCTGGTGAATAACCGTTTCCAGAGAGGCTACTGTGCCGTGTAACACGACATTATTACATAATCTTTGGAGGATAGTTTCCTGTACAGATTTACAAGTCTTACGAAGAGAAGTTTAGGCTGTGTTTGTGTCTGGCAACACAGCAGATACTGTTACAATGGAGTCTGAAATTTCACACAACTTCGTAACAGCTCACCTTCAGTGCTAAATCGTACTTTCCACAACATATTATCCAGAATGCAATAAACCGCACCATGTCTCACGTTCTGTAGTCGACGACGTGCATTCACGGAACTGTCTTCTCTTCAAAAAGCAATATGATAACATGATTGTGCAATACTTCATTATTTTCACCACAATGTCCGTATTTCCAAACAACGCATTTAAACCAGAGGTAAGCAGTATTATCTTTTTCACTTTTCATTTGCTTCCCTTTTTATAATTCTTCCACTTAGTAGCCAGTATCCTAGCTAAAAACAATTTCTTTCATTTCTTCCGTAGTAAAGGCTCTGCACTAATTGATATGTTTTCAGCTACCTTTCTATCCGTTCCTCAATGGAAATATAAGCGTAGCATCGAGAATGGAAAGCAGTCGTGTCAACATTACGCCACCAAAATTTCGAAAATATTAACGTTGCTTGCAGCCTGCAATTAGATGAAGTAGTTGGTGAAGTGTATTAGCAGCAACTATGCGGGTATTTCGTCTCAAGAAATCGTTGTAAAAATCCCATAAAGCATGAGAGGAAGAAAGGAATAACTCCATTACATGCAGTGTATCAAGAACCTAGTGTTACGAGAAAATAATATATCGAACACTTCCTCTCACTTCGTTATTCTATTACTTCGACCACATGTAGGCTTACGATTATATTAACGATCTTCGTCAGTCGGTTACTTCAGTATTAATTAGTTTTTCTGTTGTGTCGTTAATATTTTAACCAGTATGCATGTAATTAGGCAATTATGTAACTGGGTCTCGGCATACTACATAATATAGCACTATTACAGGAATTGTTTCTAGTTACCGCGCTTTCCTTTATCAGTACATGATGAACTGCAAACCACGCCGGCCGGTGTGCCCGAGCGGTTCTAGGCGCTTCAGTCTGGAACCGCGCGACTGCTACGGTCGCAGGTTCGAATCCTGCCTCGGGCATGGATGTGTGTGATGTCCTTAGGTTAGTTAGGTTTAAGTAGTTCTAAGTTCTGGAGGACTGATGACCTCAGATGTTAAGTCCCATAGTGCTCAGAGCCATTTGAACCATTATTTTTTCTTTTGAACTGCAGACCGATTCATTTACAGAATCTATGTCCTTTTGGTAACAGACTGACACATTGACCTTCTGTCGTTATGGAAGTCGTTAGAGGTGCAGCAATGCCTGAAATGAGCAAGAACAGGATAGAAAGTAAGCTATGACTTTTTAAATGGTCACACTAGCAAATACCGAACAACTTTAACCAGTATGGCTGCACTCGGAACGATCTGAATCCTTCCGAATACTACTTCATTCAATGTATCTGTTGGGAAGCCACAGTATAAATGTATCGCGATATCAGAAAGCAGATTTTTACCCACAATTTGCCCAAACGTGCGATTTATTTGATTTAAAAACACATGTTTTTCGAAACCATGGTGCCATTATTAAGTTGTTAAAAACATTACACCATTAGACACAATCAAAAATATGCAAATTTCAAAACGCTGAATATCGTCGTGGTATTCCTGCTAATCCTAAGAAGTGTTGAGGGAAGAATGTCAAGTTTACTCCACTTAATAAGATGGATATTCACTTGCTGAAAATTGTGTTTTTAAATTAAATAAATCGCATATTCGGACATCTCCGTAGCAACTACTTCAGTGTGTCTCTCCTGCAACCAGGTGAAGCGGCAGCCAGTTTGAGGTAGCGGAGTCGGGTTGTTGTATTGTTACGTTTTGATTAAATGACAATATGTTGTTTTACTGTTTCAAAACTTATGAAAAATATGTCGTATTTGTGATCAGCATAGTCAAATTGACGATAATCGATAAAAAATCAAAGATTTCATGGGTGTCCCCCTAAACTCGATAAGTGCCCCGGAGTCATATTCGGAAGGACCAACTTCTAGGCCACGATCCATCATCCACACATATGTATGGGAATTTAATACAGCTCTCAGCCCGTTTCTCACTTCCAATTTTCCTTTGCTTCTTGTCCATCTAGTCTGCATATCGCAGATCTCTACTTTGCATTATTCACCTACATCATGTTTCCATTTTCTTGCTGGTCTATCTCTTTCCTTCTCCCATGAGGTAACCACTGCCATCCTTGTTTCGGAGATCTTGTACCCTCCATCCCTTCAAAAATTCTCATGCCATAGTATCTTTCTTGTCTCAGAGGTGTCTATAATAATTTTCCTCCGTATTTCCTCATATCTTACTGATCTACTCTTAATATTCCGCTAGTCCTCCTCCAGTCGTCCACTTTAATTTCCGGGGTTTCTGACCCATACATTGTAATACTTTGCGCAATTGTACAGCATATTACTTTTTGGTGTGGACTCTTACGTTTTCGTTCCATAAGATAGAATTTAACAGTCGGATTGCATTGTCCAACTTTATTTTTTGTTTCTTCTGTGCTCTGTTCAGTAACAGATAATGTTACCCAAAGATATTTAAAAGCTTTGCTTTCTTTAATTTTGCCAACATCAGTTTCTAAATCTGTCACATATTCTCTCACTGAAAGGTATTCAGTTTTGCGAAGATTTATCGAAAGCCCATATTGCTCATATTCTTCTCAGAATTTGTGTAACATATGTTCCACGTTTTCAGCGTTTGTTGCAATGGTCACTGCCACGCGGGGTAGCCGCGCGGTGTGAGGCACCTTGACACGGTTCGAGCGGCTCTTCTCGTGGGAAGTTCGAGTCCTCCCTCGGGCATGGCTGTATGTGTAGTCCTTAGCGTAAGTTAGTTTAAGTTAGATTAAGTAGTGTGTAAGCCTAGGGACCGATGAGCTCAGTAGTTTGGTCCATAGGAACTTACCACAAATTTCCAAAAAATGATCACTTGCACTTTTGTAAAAAGCAACTCTTCTGCGTCCCTTTCTAATTTGACAAATCCTTTTTTCCAATCCTTCCACTCTTCTAGACAGCAAAGTACATCAATGGCATTTTTTAGTTTTTGGTCATATGGTTAAAAAAATGCCATACGGATTACTTCTCATCACTCTCTCCAAAACTATGTTAAAAAGTAGCGTGGATGACGCACACCCCTGTAGTAAACATTAGTTAACATCAAATTCCTTAGAGCGTTTTCCTGCTACGTAACATTTCGTGCTGGTGAGGAACATTTGTGCCAATCTAATCAGTTTATACAGGAGTTCCAGATCCTTTAGGGTCTGATAGAGTTCTTTTTTTTTTTTTTGACGTTATCATAATCCTATTTCAAATCTTCAAAGAGCTGATTATATCCATAGCACTTCCACGATTATTTCCCTTGTACTGAAGATATGATCAGTGGCTAATCTACCCTTTATATAGATCCTCGAATATTTAATAGATATTCTGACTTAGAGCCATTAACTTGTCTATTAAATCTTGTAAAATGAATATTCCATTAAGACACAAGCGTCCATTCCGAACTCCATTTTGCTCTTCTGTCTCTGCTAGCTCTCCCTCTTTTCGCTTCTTTAGATCTCTACTACACTATCCAGCTATTGAAGGTATCACACTAATAATCTTTCTGTAATGTTCACATTGTCTCCGGTCATCCATTTTATGTATGGAACCACTACATACTTTTTTCCATTCATAAGGAATTTGTTCAACTTAATGATAATATAAATGACCTTTGCCGTAATCTCACAAACAAATGTAGATGCGGCTTTTATAAGTTCAGTACTTACATTACCTGGTTCCGGAGCTTTACCAGCCTACATTTTTTTGACCGCATGTCACGAGTTGGCAACTCGTTAGACCCCTCTCTTCCTTGCATATTTCGAATTCAACTCTGACTTCTCTCAGCAATTTCTGATAACCCGACGATCCATACTGATTGTGCTGATCTCAGCCTGATCACTATTCTGCGTTCTCATCGCTTTGGTGAGTATTTCCCTAGGCGTTAATCGGTGTTACATTTTCTCTGCAACTTTTTTTTTACTTTGTCACATATTTTTTTGCCAATACTCTTCTTTATTTTGTTTATCTTCTCACTGGCGCTCTTCCTCTTTTCGCGATATGTTCTAAGGTCCTCGTCCAATTTCATGGTCAGCCATTTCCGATATCCTACTATTTTGTGTGTGTCTGTGTGTGTGTGTGTGTGTGTGTGTGTGTGTGTGTGTGTTCGCATAATCTATATCACTTCGAGCAGAGGGATTTTCGTAATGTCGGATGTTCTGGAATTTAGCATAGGTTACAATTCAAGACTAAGAAAATAAGAAAAAAGTTTTTTTTTTCCTTTTGTCCAAAAATAGTCTTGGCCGGAGATACAAGACGCCAAAAATGACGCCTCGCGATTTTAAAACACTGTATCTCTGAAACAGTTTTAGATATTTTGTTATTTTTTATTTAAAAGATAATTACTTTATATTTATAATGATATCCACGGTTTCGACACATATGTAAAAGTTCTTTTGCTGTAGCCTCGTGATACTTTTTAATTTTCTTTTCAAAAGTATCAGTCCCAAAAATTCTGTTTTTCTGTATTGCAGTTGTTCATAGCCAATTTCGTGAGCGCAGAGTCTTGTACGAAATGTGTGACCATTCAGGATATTCTATGTCTGTAAACTTTCGCGAGGATTCTGCTGATTGACAGAGTTGTAGGGTGTTTGGTAGGAAGGATTGTTTGAAATTTCTTCTGACTGGGGCCGCAGGAGAGTGAAGTATGCCGACAATTTGTATATCCATAAAAGACTGACCTATAAGACTAGCAAAAAAACAGATTTACTTAAGGTTGGGAATAGGTGTGCTCATTTCAATACTCTGTTTAAAAATCAAGGTGTCTTCAGTGACGACTTTCTGTGTTTTAATGTTTTGACAGAATATGAACGAGGATAGTAACTGAACAATTTGAAGTTTCCCAAGGTGCATATGATGTAGTTTTGTATCTGTAGACAAAGTATTACCTTCCCTGAATCGGTAAGTAACCTCTGAAGAGTTCATGCAATTCTAGGGCACTCACCACATTCCTGAAACAAAAAGCTCTCTTGTTTTATATGTTTCTTAACGTGACTAACACCTACTGTGGTGTTATTTATGTTAAGAAATCGTGGTCGGTGAAGTCAAGTCATAAGCTCTATGCGTCAAGAAAACGCAGAGAAATTACTAAAGCTGTGAGGGAGTACATCAATGCTAAACTGAATTCAGGAATGTGGTGAGTGCCCTGGAATTGTAGTATTCTCTGTGCAGACACTTGGTTTGGAACACGAAACAGATGACTCTTCAGAGGTTACATATGCAACGTGAGAGAAAAATATACCAATTAAGATAACTGCTGCTGTTGACTGTCTCACTGATGAACTTGGGAAGTTGACAGTGAAAGCAGTAATACACCGACATCTGAAAAAACTGCAACACCAACACACTGCAGAAGTGAAGGGACCTGTGCAAGCTATTGAACTATATTTAGTGCTTCACTGCGATTTGGCTGAAAACTAGTCTGTGATTCTCCCAAGAATATCAATAGAATAATGACCAAGTTTCAATTTTTACAGGAATGACATATTTTCAGAACAAAAGCACGAGTGATGTAGTTATAAGTGATGACACAAGACAGGACTTTCTTTGCTGGAAAGGTGCAAAATTCTTCAATAACTGCAGTCACAGGCAGAAAATATCATTATGGCTTCAGATGGTGCTCCTAGTCACTTCAAAAATCATTACCATGTGTTCGGATTGGCTACGTCGAATGTGCCAATGGAGTGGGTACATAGTGCTACTGGTCAAGGTCAAGGTCACCTGCGAAACAAATTCAGAAGACCCATTTCTGGATATAAAGTAATGGACGAAAGTGCACGCACTATCAAGGGGAAGAAAGGAGAAATTTCATGTGTTTGACCAATACCTCAGAAGGAGCAGGAGAATATTCAGATTCACAACATAAGAAGAGGGATATTTGTGGCGTGTGTGTATGACTGTGACTGGTGGATTTCAGAGGTTATAGACATCAGTTATGAGTTAAATGAAATCATTGTGGACCTTATGCTACCATACGGACCGACTACAGGATATAGGTTTCTAGCTGCAAGACAACATAACCACCACCATCGGTGCTCATTTCCGATTAACATTATTTCACAGATTGTGAGTGCTCCAATTCCTACTGATACAAAAAGAGGGCATCGCTCAATACCAAAGCAAATTAAAGATGCAATGAAACACATTTTTAGTTCATTGAATACCTAATTTCAGTTCTAAACAGGGCGCACAGAAGTTGAGTGCTTTGGAACCTGCAAGTTTTTGTTACTTTAGCATATATTTTGGAATTGTTTAGGATGTTTGAAAAATGTTTCTCACTCATATTTCACAAGAAATAAAATTCTATATCAAATGAGAGCAAGTTTTGGACTCATGAGCCCGATATCTGATAATGTGGTAATGGAAATTGGCTTAATGTATAGCAAAATTTTCAATTCATGTCAATAAAAATGTAAATTTTCGTTGTTTAAAATTGCGTATCTCCGAAAGTTCTTGACCGATTGCTTTGAAATTTGGGCACAACGTTGCATTTTAAACGGACGTGATTTAGGTACTCAGTTTTTAATATTTGTATATTTTAATAGGAAAGCATTGTTACTATAAATCTCAAAACGTACCTCTCCGATTTACTTCAGATTTTTACACGTTACTGTAATAAACATTCGGACCCACATAAACTTTGACCTAAAACATGCACCGCAAATAGTGCGGAAATGGAAAGTGCTATTGATGCGCGGTTTTCACAGGATGGACAGGTGGTCAGAGGCTCGTTTTGATACCCAATAAATTGATTGTAATGTTACTTATAAAGTGTATTTTTGAGCAAACATACACTTTTTTAAATAGAACAATCCCTATTGACATTAAAAAACTAAAAGTAGAGTAAATAAGAATTTCAGTGGTGTTTGTTTCAGGATTCTTGTGTGAGTCGTATTTTGAAAAGTATCCACACAGACACTTGTTCGTGCCATCTAACATGCGTAGTTGTTAGGTACGATGTTGTTATTTTTGCTTACAGTGTGTTTGTGTGTTTCTTGAGTGCTAATCATTTGGTATGTGGGCGATGGGATTAATAAATGCAGAAAAATCCGACATCCTCATGGTGTATGGAGAGTGTAGGAAGAATGTCATTCGGTCTTGTACGCTGTATGGGACAAGATATCCCTTTACAAAGAAAACCCAGGAGAATTGCCCCAATTTAATCCTCGTCCCACTGAAAGGTGAATGAAATAACTATTAGTGTCAGTGGTGTTGAGAAAGAGCTGAAATCGTTAAAATTGAACAAAGCTGCACGCTCCGATGGAATCCCTAACAGATTCTATGCTGAATATGCGGCTGAGTTAGCCCCTTTTCTCACTATAACCTATCGTACATCCCTCGAACGGAAAACCATGCCCAGTTCTCGAAAAAAGGTACAGGTCAGAAGGGTACTAGAAGTGATCCACAAAACTATCATCCATTGTCTTTGGCATCGATTTGTTGTAGAATCTTAGAAAGTATTCTGGGCTCAAACATAATGAAGTATCTTGAAAAGAATGACCTCCTCAATGACAACCAGCATGGTTTTCGAAAACATCGATCATGCGAAATCCAACTTGCACTTTTCTCACATGGCATACTGAAAGATTTGGATCAAAGTAACTAGGTACGCATAGCGTTTCTTCAATCCTTGAAAATCATGTGACTCTACCACACCTCTTGTTGTCAAAAGTATGATCATATGGGACTTTAAGTAAAATTTGTGACTGGACTGAGGACTTCTTGCTAGGTAGGACACAGCTTGTTGTCTTTGATGGAGAGTCATCGTCAGATGTAGAAGTAACGTCAGGTGTGCCCCAAGAAAGTGTGTTGGGACCCTTACTGTTCATGTCGTATCTTAATGACCTTGCAGGTAATATTAATAGTAAAATCAGACTTTCTGAAGATGATTCAGTTATCCATAACTGAAGCTGCATAAATATTTAGTCGGATCTTGATAAGATTTCAACAAGGAGCACAGATTGGCAACTTGCTCTAAAAGCTCAGAAATGTAAAACTCTGCCCTTCACAAAACGAAAAAACGTCGCATCCTATAACTATAATATCAGTGAGTCGCTGTTGGAATCGGACAAATCACACGACTACCTGGGTGTACAACTCTGTAGACACATGAAACGGAATGAGCACACAGGTTCAGTCGTGGGTAAAGCAGGTGGTAGACTTTGGCTTATTGGTAGAATACTGGGGAATTACAATGAGTCTACAAAAGAGATTTCTTTCAAACCACTCATGCGACCCATCCTAGAATATTGCTCAAATGTGTGGGACCCGTACCAGATAGGACGAAAAGGGGATATTGAACGCCTACACAGAAGGGCAGCACGAGTGGTCACAGATTTGTTTAATCCAAGAAGAGTATCCCAGAGATTCTGAGGGAACTGAAATGGCGGACTCTAGAATACAGACGTAAACTATCCCGAAAAATTCTATTAATAACGTCTCAAGAACTGGCTTTAAATGATTATTCTAGGAATATACTAAGGCTCCCTACTTATTAGTCACACGGGGATCGTGAGGATGAGATTGGAATAACTACCGCACGCACAGAGGCATTCAGACAGTCATCCTTCCCGCGCTCCATACGCAAATGGAACAGGAAGAAACCCTAATAACTGGTACAATGGGATGTACCTTCTGCCATGCACCTCACGGTGGTTTGCAGAGTATAGATGTAGATGTAAATGTAGAACCACCTCATCAGTTATTTATCATCTTATTGAACCCATTAATTGAAAGTGGTAGTGTATACCTAGAGAACGTGAAGCATGGTGCCTTACATCACTCCTGTCTAGGGCCTGTGTATCGGGAGAATGACTCATGTGTGCACAGTGACAGATGGTCTAAAGCGGGTTCAGTCAAGTACGCATTTCTAATTTTCATCCTTTAGAGGACTGTCCACAGCTCGTGGTCGTGCGGTAGCGTTCTCGCTTCCCACGCACGGGTTCCCGGGTTAGATTCCCGGCGGGGTCAGGGATTTTCTCTGCCTCGTGATGACTGCGTGTTGTGTGATGTCCTTAGGTTAGTTAGGTTTAAGTAGTTCTAAGTTCTAGGGGACTGATGACCAAAGATGTTAAGTCCCATAGTGCTCAGAACCATTTGAACCATTTGTTAGAGGACTAAACCGAAAGAACTATTACGTAGTTAAGAAATTTGGCCACCAGAGTCCAGTAGTGTACAGACACATTCAAGAAACAGGTCAAGAGAATGTTTTTGTGAATTGTTCTATGTACTTCTTGAAGAATTTTTTTGTTTATTATTGTTTGTACAGTTTTGTATATGCTTTTAGTAGTGTGAATGATGCGTGAATGTCGTCTAAAGTAAATATGTAGGTTATTGTTGTACTAACGAACGCTGTGCGAACTTGTGTGAGAAAGTATTAAGACAGTATAAATGCAGGCGTCGGGGAATTTTGTATCGTAATATGTTAAGTAAGTTTATGGTAAAGGGGAAGCTACCTCGAGTGCAAATGAAAATAGTTAATAATGTAAAGTATAAACAAAGTATCAGAATGTTAAATATTTATTTTGGGAAAAAGTACTGTTCGAAAGTGTGTTATTTGTTGATTGGTTTCATGAAAAGCGCAGCCTAACGGGGGAGACTAATGTTTTTTTTTTTTTCTATTGGCCTTAAAGAAAACTAACCAATCAGAACGAAGTATTCCTAGGGCTTCTTTTTTCTTGGTGATACAGAATGCTTACAGCAGTCTAAGGGAGTCGGAGCCCAGTCCTTCAATGGTGCGGTCGTGTGTAGTATGAGCTCCGAAGGAAGTTATAATTTGCCGGTTTTACTTGTGCGACATGTTTCAAAACTGTTTTAAAGTGAAGGCGTATTTATTACGGTGTTTTTTTTTTTTAGAAAGTACGGATTTTTAAGTAATTTTGTATGTGAGAAAAGACAGTAAATCCGCGTGGCATATTGAGCAGATCGGTGACTAAAACCTTGAGTGCATCAGACACCGATAAACTGAATACTGTGGCAAACATTTTCATTTAAGAACAATCCGTGCTTAGTGTTTCTGGAAATACGTTACCATAAACTTGTTATCGTGAATGAAAAGGTTTGTACATGACTGTGTACAGATTAGAATGGGTTTGGCAGTGAACGTGTACATGCCAAGGTTCAGAATATACCGAAGTTTTGCCAGTATCTCCACCTTTCATCCAGAATTAAGACCTTTTCCCGATTTTTAGAACAGTTACGTTGTATGCAGCGTGGTGCGAGTTGCAGTACGGTAGGTTTCTGCTCGGCTTTCCTACCGGTGATCTGCTGCAACGAGTTCGCAGGTAGGTGCAGGTAATGGACCCGCCGCCGCAAACGTAACAGAAGGAACAATTTACGACAGAAGAGAGGGAAATTTGTGTTCTTGTTGCTGTTGCAGTTGATCCATACATTAGCTCTTGCGCAGCCCCACGAGGAAGCGATTTGTGGAGCTGCGCGGAAACGATTATGAGAATCGTGTTAACTACTGTACATCGACATTACGACAGGATACTCCAGATGTTTCATGTATTTTGCTTGTTGATGAAGCCACATTTACCAGGTAAACCACCGAAACATGCACTATTGGTCTGTTGACAACCCCCATTGGCTTCGTCATCTGGTACGTCAGCGTCCATGGGGTGTAAACGTGCGCTCTGGGATGGTGAACTATCAGCTCAAGGGCCGTTTTTTACATACGGAACACCAAACGTACACAAGTACCGTAGTGAACTGACAGACCATCTTCTACGGATGCTAGAAGGTGTTCCTCTGCAGACTAGGAGAAACCTGAGGTACTAAAATTATGGCTGTTCAGCCCACAGTGCACGAAGTAATACTGCATGTCTTCATGAATTATTTCCAAATCGCAGGACTTGACGCCGAGGACCTGTACCTTTGTCGGACCCGTTCCCTCGATTGGAAGCCTGTAGACTTTTTTTCTGTGGGGAAGCTGAAAGATGCTGTCTACAAGCAGATACCGACTACACCCGATGATATGCACCGACGTATTACTGCAGTCTGCTCGGACGACTCCGCTGAAATACTAGCACTTGTGCAGCAGTCGCTCCAGACCAGACTGGAAGCATGTATTGCCGTTGCCTGTGGTCATTTTGAACACAACCTATGATGGTGAATTGTCTCGTTACTGGTCAGAATCCGCGTAACTAGTGTATGCACTTGTGTTGTTCTTCAGTGCTTGCTACGATAGATATTGTACAAGTGTCGGTGTGGGAACTTTTCAGAATACAATATCTCGTAAACGACTCGCTCTAGAATCGGGCAAAAACGACACTTACTATCTGCTTTACCCTACTTTTGTTTTTTAACTTCAATAGGCATTGTTCAATGTGAAAAGTGTATGTTGGTACAGAAAATGCGCTTTCTAAGTACTATTACAATCTGTTGACTGACTAACAATACGAGCCCCTGACTATCAATCCAGTCTGTGAAAACCACACATCAATATCAATTCCCATTTCCGCAATATTCGCAATCAAGTGTTAGGTGATTCACCCTGCTTGCTTTTGAATATACAATATAAAATAGTAAAACACCGTTAGTAAACTAAAAAGTTGTATTTATGGTTTAGTGGTTTATGATTACAACCCTACCGCAGAAACCGAATAAAAGTAAACAAGGCTCAAGGTAAGAAAGAGGAGGGGAAGACACGGTGAGAGAGAAAGGGGGGGGGGGGAGTGGAGAGGAGGGAGAAGACGGACAGAGAGAGGAGGAGGAGGTGATGAATAGAGAGACGGAGACGGACGAAGAGATGGACAAAGAAAGGGGAAGGGGGAGGTGGGCAGAGACAGGGGAGACAAGGACATCAGGACGTGTATCCAATTCCCATACATATTAGAAATGTGTGCTTTCTCTATTCTTTCTTTTCCATTTAAGCAGACTGAACCACAGCAAAGTGTCGCCGGATACAGCTAGTTGTTTATAAGACCTGTTCAGATTAAAAGTGGAAGTTGTTCTTTTCAGGGAATGTATATGACACTAATAATCAGTAAAAAAAATTCTGCTATTGGCATTTTTTTTTAAAATTTTTGCTTCAGTTAAATAGAAACACCAGAAGGCTGCATCACAAAAACTTGGATACATGTCCAAACCGAGGATATCATTGTGATCATAACATAATTACTTTTCAAATAAAAAACTAACAAAATATATAAAACCGTTCCAGATACACAGCGTTTTAAAATTTTGTCCAAAAATTGTATGTGCGAAATGGTGCTCGAGGCGTCAAATTTGGCGGCTTGTATCTCGAGCCAGAAATTTTTTTGACAGAACAAAAAGGACGGGTTTCTTTCTTAATCATAAATTGTAACATACATTAAATTCAATAACATCGGAGTAACATCGGAGACTATGAAGGTGAGATTTTTTTCTTACCGTTCCTGAGCTGATATGGATCTCTGAAACTCTTATATCTACATTTAGATGAGTAGCTTGTCATCCATACTTTCGTAAAATCGGTTCCAACAGAAGGTGCTGTGTGTGTGTGTGTGTGTGTGTGTGTGTGTGTGTGTGTGTGTTTCTGGATCACAAACGGTCTCATTGCTCGTGGACGACTAGAAAAAGGGTTTTCTACTATGGTATGCTGGTGCATTTGAAGCAGCGAGGAACTTACTTGCCTGACGCAGCATGAGGAGCTGTCGCCGGATAGTGAATGACGGGTCCCCATAATCAGTAGCAACTGTGCAAAAGTACTTTCGCTAAGGTACGCTAGTCCTGATTTGCGAGATGAGGCATGGGCAGATTTTATTGGACTCCCGATTATATGTGTGCCGTGTGAGAAAATACGGGCAAGAAGAATATTTATAAACACTGCATAAGAAATCTAATAGTTTTTCTTTCACAAACTGTGTCATTTGTCGGGTAGCTCTCGCAATTTGTCTGTGACGATTTTTTGAAATACTTTGGGGGCTTTACGATTACCCATTATATTCTTATACCCTTACGACTTATGTTTATTAGTGTCATTGAATTCCTTTTTCTTTTTGTTCTCTTGGTTACATTCCCTTTGTAATTTAAGGGTTCAACGACACGTTATTTCGAATTCTTCTTTTAGAACTTCCGATACGGTAGGCTATGTTTCATGACTTTGTCTCTTCGGTACAGAGGTACACTTCGATAAAAGATAAATTAAATGTTTGAGCCAGGCGTCAGTTCTACTAATACACTATGTGATCAAAAGAATCCGGACACCTAGCTGAAAATGACTAACAAGTTCGTGGCGCCCTCGATCGCTAAGGCATGAATTCAATATGGTGTTGGCCCACCCTTAGCCTTGATGACAGCTTCCACTCTCACAGGCATACGTTCCATCAGGTGCTGGAAGGTTTCTTGGAGAATGGCAGCCCATTCTTCACGGAGTGCTGCACTCAGGAGAGGTATCGGTGTCGGTCGGTGAGGGCTGGCACGAAGTCGGCGTTCCAAAACATCCCAAAGATGTTCTATAGGATTCAGGTCAGGACTCTGTGCAGGCCAGTCCATTACAGGGATGCCATTGTCGTGTAACCACTCCGCCACAGGCCGTGCATTATGAACAGTTTCTCGATCGTGTTGAAAGATGCACTCGCCATCCCCGAATTGTTCTTCAACAGTAGGAAGCAAGAAGGTGCTTAAAACATCAGTGTAGGCCTGTGCTGTGATAGTGCCGCGAAAAACAACAAGGGGTGCAAGCCCCCTCCATGAAAAATACGACCACACCATAACACCACCGCCTCCGAGTTTTACTGTTGACACTACACATGCTGGCAGATGACGTTCATCGGGCATTTGTCATACCCCCACCCTGCCATCGGATCGCCACGTTGTGTACCGTGATTCGTCACTTCCTACAACGTTTTTCCACGGTTCAGTTGTCCAATGTTTACGCTCCTTACACCAAACGAGGCGTCGTTTGGCATTTACCAGAGTGATGCGTGGCTTATGATCAGCCGCTCGACCATGAAATCCAAGTTTTCACACCTGCCGCCTAACTGTAATATTACTTGCAGTGGAAATCTCGCATACAGACGTATACCGCAAGTGACACCTAATCACCTGACTTTCGAAGTCCGTGAGTTCCGCGAAGCGCCCGATTCTGCTCTCTCACGATGTCTAATGACTACTGACGTCGCTGATATGGAGTACCTGGCAGTAGGTGGCAGCAAAATGTTCCTAATATGAGAAACGTATGTTTTTGGGGGTGTCCGGATACTTTTGATCACATACTGTACATTGACCTTGTCGGTACATTACGATTGATCTGTTCTTGTTTTTCTTGTTGTTGTTGTTTTAGATCGGTGGCGCTAAAATGCACATACATAACTAAACAGGCACTACAATATTGTAAGTAACAGTAGCAATTTGATGTTTAATAATAAAGTCCTGTAGATTACGTTAAATCCATACATCCACACATTTTATGTATGTATGTTTGCATGTACATCTCCTACTAATCCACTCCATCAATGGCAACCAGACTTACTATACATATCGCTTACTATCTGGAAACAGTCGATGTCAGGTAAGAAACATCTATCAATCAAAGAAGTGGAGGCTGGCGTGAAAAGAAGTGTCGCTCACGACGAGCGAATACTCACTTTATTCCTCCATTATTTGAGAATGAGAGCAGTTAGTGACTAGCAACAAACAGTATACGTTATTTCAAACCTTTGCGACATTTTTTCTTGGTGAAAGCCCCCCACAAAATGATGAAAGGAAAAAGAGTTTATTGCTTACTAAATTTTCACTGTTCATGCAGTAAAACTGGCGCATCAGTCATGACATTTTAATCTGATATTTCTTTACTACTAACTGTATTCGTGCCAGACTTTTCAGACTGTATTCACATATACTAACGAATATACTTGCAAAATCATACCATTGTATGACACATAGTTTAGGAGGTATGACATCATAAACACTGAAACGCGTGAAGAACTGCCGCATTGTATTAAAGTGATAACTTCTTTGCTACTAACGCTATTCGCAACACATTTCGCAGACAGTATCCATATATGCCTCTGAATGTACCTACAATATTATATCAGTGTACAACACTTAACTCAGGATATATGATGTCATAAGCATCAAGCTGCGTGAAAACGAGACATGTGCGTATGTGGCCTAATGCATGGGTAAAAAGCTCAACCTAAACCACTGGATCGCTTTCAACAAAATTTTGTACACATTGAATACTACTTACTATCAGGAAAGAAATGCTGTGGGCGTAAGAACAAGCAACCTGCTATTGGGTAGTGGTAATAATGTGGAAAGAGAAGTGGGTAGGAGGGGATGGGCAGAGAGAGTGGCGAGGAAGAGATGGGGTGAGAAGAAGATAGAGGGGTAGGAGGAGGTAGACTTAAGGGGGGTAAGAGCAGATGGACAGAGTGGGAGAGATGACAAGGACAGACAAAGGGAGAAGGGAAAATGGAGAGGAATGGAAGAGTGTTGATGGACAAAGACAGAGGAGGGGAGGAGATAGAGGAGCGAGGAGCACGTAGAGAGAGAAAAGGAAGTGGGGAAGATGGGCAGAGAGAGAGGAGGATGACATGGACGGAGAGGGAGGAGGAGTAGATGAACAGAGAAAGGCTGAGGAGGAGATGGACAGAGAATAGTGGAGGAGGAAATAGACAAAGAAAGGAGAGGAGGGAATAGAGGAGGTGTGGAGGAGATTGTGGGTGTGGAGGGGATTGACTTAGAGAGAGAGAGAGAGAGAGAGAGAGAGAGAGGTGGAGATGGACATAGAAGGGAAGGAACATGTCTACCCAGGGGGCAGGAGAAGATGGACAGAAAGGGGAGAGAGGAGGAGATGGATGCGGAGAGGGGAGGAGGAGATGGCAGTGAGACGGGGATATAGAGATGGAATAATAGAAGAATAGACATACTTGGGTATCGCTAGGTCCTCAGCTAATAAATCTGGAAATTGTGGTAAGGACTATGGGACCAAACTGCTGAGGTCGTAAGATCCTCCGCTTACGCACTACTTAATCTAACTTAAACTAACTTATGCTAAGGACAACACACACACCCATACCTGAGGGAAGACTCTGATGGGGGAAGCTGCGCGAACCTTGACAAGACGCCTCTGACCACATGGCTACCCCATGCGGCTGTACTCAGCTAATTAACAAATAAAATACAACTCCATTTATAGTCAGCATAATCATAGCTCAAATTCTCAATAATGGTCTTAGTTTAGCCTTTATGTGGTTTTCGTATATACAATAAACAATGCCATTCTTGTACAACAGTAAGTGTCTATGTCCAGTCCTTCAGTGCTGAAGAACATTACTTAGCTCTAAAGCAGAGAAGTCGTCTTAATATGTATCTGTTTTATTTCTTGTTCCTGCACTCACTTTCTCCCATAATTTTATTCATCCTCACCATTTTCACATGCCGGTCAGGGTGGCCGAGCGGGTCTAGGCGCTACAGTCTGGAACCGCGCGACCGCTACGGTCGCAGGTTCGAATCCTGCTTCAGGCATGGAAGTGTGTGACATCCTTAGGTTAGTTAGGTTTAAGTAGTTCTAAGTTCTAGGGGACTGATGACCTCAGCAGTTAAGTCTCATAGTACTCAGAGCCATTAGAACATTTTCACATTTTCTGCTGGATATGAATATATTTTAGACTTTCTCTTGTATTGAGGCCTTGAACAATACCTTTTTTATCTTTTTTCCATCTCTTGTAATCCAGTAAAGACCTTCTTATTACATCTAACAACCAAGATCGGCTGACTACATGTCACAGCCTCCTTCATTTCATCAATGTGGGCTATTCGGAAAGTGAGGAACAGTTGGTCGCGAAATTGAAACCACAGAGAAAATCCGATGAAGCTTTGCTCGGATATGTTGGGCAGTGTCTCTAGTATACCCATAGACAATGTCACGTCGCCCTTCTCAGTTCTCAGCACACAGTGAGAGCGCAAAAACAACTAGAAAATAGTGCCTCCCACCAAGTATGAGTGCCTGCCGGGAGATTTCGCCTGATTTCATGCAACCCCATGACAGTTCTGCAGGGGGAATGAGGAAGCTCCTGCAGCGTTTTCGATGGGAAGTTCTTGATGATCCATCACACAGCTCTGAGTTGCCTGTCTCTGACTTCTATCTCTGCTCATGTGAACCGCTGGCTATGAACACAATATTTTGGCACAGACAACGAGCTGGAGTCCAGCCTAGAAAATTGTCGGAAAGCACAGTAACTGTCTTCTGTGTTAGGGTATTGGAAAATTAGGACATCGAACGCTATGACAGGTGTCTAAGCCAGAGCGGCGACTGTGTAGAGAAGTAGCTGGAAGGTATAACTAAATGTTAAAAAAAAAAGTTTTGATTTTCACTGTGGTTTCAATTTCTGGGCCAATCGTTCCTCACTTTCGAGTATCATTAGTATATATAGATATCCATTGATAACTATGTCTTCTACTGCAATCTGTTCCTCGATCCATTACTTTGTTTTCTTGTCTTGTCTACTAACGTCAAACCGATAGTTAATCGAAATAGCTGTGCAGATGGTTAATCATAGACACTGTAGACTTTACAGATTAACGCGGAGCATAACGCAACAGAGGCAACAGGCTGATCTGGCGAAGTAAGCACAGAACGCAACTCTTTGCTCATTGGAGTGGGGAAGCGACTAGCTCGAGAGGTATTTCAGCAGAGCCTGAATGGATCGGTAGCCTGTATACAGTCGCATAAACCAGCGAGCTAACTGGGCTAGCGTGTGTAGCAGGTCAAACCTCCAGACACGGGCTGGGAGGGCTTGAAGTCGGTACTGTGCGTGACTATATAAAGATATAGCTGCTCTATATTGGCGAGTTCCTTTCTGGCGGAGTTTGATCTTTTCCAAGTGATTGAGGAAGCGTTTGAGTCCTGTTTAGATGTGTGTGTGTGTGTGTGTTTATGTGTGTGTGTGTGTGTGTGTGTGTTTGTGTGTGATGCAGTAGGACGGACGCTCTTTTTACCTGATGTGATGACCTAAGTGTGCCCTCAGAATGCCGACGGTGGTCCGCTGGTGAAGACCGAGGGGGGACAGGCGCGGGGTCGCATCGCCACTTCGTTCACAGGACGTCGCTACGCCAGCTTCCAGGGCATCCCTTATGCGAGTCCCCCAATGCGGAATCTCAGGTTCAAGGTGAGTCACTACACACGTAATAGTTCCTATTGTACATTGCCACAGGAAATTGTAGGCCCTCCTTAGTTTCTGGCAGACAGCATTGCTAGTTAGAATACGTCGTCCAATTCTGCCTCGACATGTTCGTCAAGCTTGCATTTCAGGAACTGCCCAGAAAACACAATCATCGGTCGCCAGATACTATGCAGCAGCAGTTTCGTGCTATTGGAGAATAGTAACAACGATATTAATCCTGAGAGAACAATACAATTTTCACTCGAACTGGTAAACTCTTAGTTGTCGTACACCAACTTAGCAAATTCGAGAAAAAAGAAGATAAGCACAAAATTACTCGGTTTGGCGTATAAGATTGTGTTTTTAAAGTCAAGGTGCGCTTTTTTTGGCGAAATCCACATTTATGGCAGCGCACATCATCCAACGTTTTTCCACCGAGTAGATGTATTGTCTGGAGATCGATTCTGGAAGGTTTGTAAACAATTTAGTTTCATTAGTGGTGCTTGTTTTCTGTTTTAATCACTTACCCTCCTTGCTTAGCTGTTCTGCCAACGGAATATCCTTCTTACGATTAACCTGTTGGTCACACAAAATGAAATCAACATACCGCATGATGGAGTCTCGCAAAGTTCTATCATGCTTGTGAGGCACTATTAAAACCATACTTTTCGTCACTGATATATTGCAATGATTGTGCAATTATGTGTATAGCCATCAAGATCTGCGACACTAAAACTATTAGATTTCTATTTATCGTTGCGGATTAAGGTGGTTGTGTGCAGAAGAATATGTGAAATGGCCTACTAGATTGCATCACACAAACTGACGCCTGCGTGAAGCACAGTATTGAGACAAACTGAAGGGATAAGAATTGGCTTGGTTCAGTCCTCAACTGTAAAGAGGTTCTACCGGCCAATGTGAGGGTAGTGTTCGAAGTTTTCTCACGTACATAATTAAACACATATACTGGCCATGGGCTATATTCTACCTAACCAGTCTGCACCAGCCATCAGTCGAATGGGCGCCTAATCTACTACAGGGTCATTGATTAGTGTCATCAACTTGGCATAGCGGCTGGTCTACTAATACTCAGCTAGCCCTGATGGTTCCGGGATTCGAGCAGCCATGCACGCTAGATATGGCTGGCTCCCGGGCAGCAGCCGTCGACCCTCTATTGAAGCACCGAATAATCAAAAATGTAGTGGAGCAAGCATTCTTGACTTTCTACTCTCCGGTTATTAGAAATTCCATTCCATAACTTCTAAGTAGAAAGTGGCATTCTCAGAACAACACACTCAAAAAATTTATCTTTGAAAAAATTTTTTGCTCAAATTTAGTTTTTTCCGTCAATATTAAAAACAGGAAGTACGAAATCAGTGAAATAAATCCATTAACACTATTAGATATTAAGTTTTATAAGTACACTAAGTAGTGTTTGTAATCAGTCGACTGAGCTTTTGTTATAGTTTGTTCCCAGTTTTTCTCTTCGAGGAATATTAATGTAACATTTTTGTTGGTCTTTATCAATATACTTAGCAGGATTTTCTCAGGCATTCTCACTTGTTTTATTTTATTTTACTTTTTATTTCATATTTGTAATTTTTATTTCAACGCAATTTTATGACAGTATGAATAATATTTGGGCATACGCTACAGCTATATTTCAGAACTCGTGGAATACCCTAGATTTAATAATGTTGTTGTTGGTGTCATTGTTTTTGTTGTTGTGGCCTTCAGTCCGAAGATTGGTTTGATGCAGCACTGCATGCTACTCTATCCTCTGCTAGCCTCCTCATCTCTCCACAATTATTGCAACCTACATTCATTTGAACCTGCAACACATTTAAGGACATTGCCTTTCATGTTATGGCTGCAGACGAATTCTGTAAGTCTTGATAGCTATATTTTTCTGGGACGTGAAAGACGCAATAGACGAGTAGGTGATGTGACAGCACATACATGAACAAATTTGGTCATTCCCACGTCTATAAACGAAGTCAAACAGCCCAAGATACTTGTTCATTGAAGTTAAACTTCTCAACAGAAAATGTCTCATTTGTGCAATATACTATCCATCTAAAGTTGGACAGCTCTTCTAGCTATGAATCTGCGCTCTCAGGTCTTGAATCTTTTATGAATGGTAATTATAACTGGAAATATCATCATAAATTTTCTGAACTACAGTCTTTCTCTATCAAAATTCACGTGATTCCTTTTCTGCTTAAAACTTCCAATGTTCCATTTGTGCCTATTCAACATACAACAGACACTCATACGTTTATCGATGTATTCGCAACCAAATCTCCAAACAGAATAATTCGCACTGAACGGATTTCTGCACCTAACTTATCTGCTCATGATGTAATATTTATTATTTACCCGTTGCAGTTCGCAAAGAACAAACCGAAACGGGCGAAATTTAGAGATTTTAAGCGCATGAATATGTCTGAGCTTACAGCTGACTCTCATGTTATATCTTGGCGGAAAACGACAGGAAATAACTTCTCCATCAATGCTGAAGTATCTAACTTCACTGAGAGACTCAATATTGTATGTGATAAAGATGCTCCTCTAAAATCAGTAAGAGGAAGAAGAAAACCTCCACCATGGGTTACACATCACCTCAAACATCTTTTGAGTGTAAGAGATATTGCACACATGACATGCAAATGGCACCCAACCCCTGACAATCGTCTCACCTCCAAGAAAGTATGCAAGCGAGTTATTCAATCTATGAAGAATGCTGCGATCTGGTATGCCCAATCGCTAAATGAGAAGTTTCATACTAAACGCAAAATTATATCTATTTAAAACAGCAGATAAAAATTCGCTTGATGCCTTCCTAAGAGAGAGTCTCCATTTCTTCGAAGCTAATAATGTAAGCGTAGACCAGATATGGCTCAAATTCAAAGATACCGTATCGACAGCAATAGACAGATTCGTACCGCATAAGTTATAAGAAACGGGAATGATCCACCATGGTACACACAACACGTCAGAACACTGTCGCAGAAACAACGAAAAAAGCATGCCAAATTCAGAAGAACGCAAAATCCTCAAGACTGGCTAAGTTTCACGGAAGCTCGAAATTTAGTGCGGACGTCAATGCGAGATTCTTTTAATAGTTTCCACAAGAAAACCCAAAGAGATTCTGGTCATATGTAAAGTACACCAGTGGCAAAAAAACCGTCAATACAGTCACTGCGCGATAGCAATGGAAATGTTACCGACGATGGTGTCACTAAAGCGGAGTTACTAATGCAGTTTTCCTTAATTCGTTCACGAAAGAAGACGAAGAAAATATTCCAGAATTCGAAACCAGAACAGCTGTTAGCATGAGTGATATAAAAGTAGATATCTTAGGTGTTGCGAAACAAATCACTTAATAAAGGCAAGTCTTACGGTCCAGACGGTGTACCAATCGGGTTCCTTTCAAAGTATGCAGACACAGTAGCGCCTTTCTTAGCAATCATATACAACAGCTCACTTTACGAAAGGTCTGTTCCTAAAGACTGGAAAGTAGCACAGATCACACCAGTATTCAAGAAAGGAAATAGGAGTAACCCATTGAATTACAGACCCATATAACTGACCTCAATTTGCAGTAAATTTTGGAGCATATACTGTATTCGAAATTATGAATCACTTTGAAGAAAATGACATATTGATACATAACCAACACGGATTCAGAAAATATCGTTCTTTAATCCCATGAAGTAATGAGTGCTGCCGAGAATGGATCTCAGATCGATTCCATATTCCTAGATTTCCAGAAGGCTTTTGGTACCGTTCCTCACAAGCAACTATCAATCAAATTGCGTGCATATGGAGTATCGTCTCAGTTATGTGACTGGATTCATGATTTCCTCTCAGAGAGGTCACAGTTCGTAGTGACAGACGGTAAATCATCGAGTAGAACAGAAGTGATATCTGGCGCTCCGCACGGTAGTGTCATAGGCCCTCTGCTGTTGCTGATTTACATAAAAGATCTAGCTGATCATCTGAGCAGCCCCCTTAGACTGTTTGCAGATGACGCTGTAATTTACCGTCTAGTAAAATCATCAGACGATCAATTCCAATTACAAAATGATCTAGAGATAATTTCTGTATGGTGCGAAAAGTGAAAATTTTCACTAAACAAAGAAAAGTGCGAGGTCATCCACATGGGTACTAAAAGAAATCTGATAAATTTTGGGTATACGATAAATCGCACAAATCTAAGGGCTTTCATTTCGACTAAGTACCTAGGAATTACAATTAAGAAGAAGTTAAATTGGAAAGACCGCATAGATAATATTGTAGGGAAGGCGAAACAAAGACTTCGCTTGGTTGGCAGAACACTTATAAGATGCGACAAATCCACTAAAGAGACAGCCTACATTACACTTGTCCGTCCTCTGCTGGAATACTGCTGCGTGGTGTGGGATCCATACCAGGTAGGATTGACGGAAGACATCGAAAAAGTGCAAAGAAGGGCAGCTCGTTTCGTGTTATAGTGCAATAGAGGTGAGAGTGTCATTGATTTGGTACGCGAACTGGGGTGGCAGTTACTGAAACAGACGCGGTTTTCTTAGCGCCGAGATCTATTTACGAAATTTCAATCACCAACTTTCTCTTCCGAATGCGAAAATATTTTGTTGGCACCCACCTACGTAGCGAGAAGTGATCATCGTAATAAAATAAGAGAAATCAGAGCTCGAACGGAAAGATTTAGGTGTTCCTTTTTCCCACGCGCCATTCGAGAGTGGAATGGTAGAGAAGTAGTAAGGAAATGGGTCGATGAACACTCTTCCAGGCATTTAAGTATGAATTGCAGAGTAACCCTGTAGACGTAGATGTAGATCCGCCGTCCTGTAGAAAAATCTACGAGCTTTAGGAATGGGCAAACCCAACCTCTAGTTCCTATTGAGGATCTAATTGAGTATTTCGCCAAGTTGATATTTTCAATTGACAAATATACAAGGATGAAAACCGTTGGTTAATGCAGTGATTGGTACAAACAGAAAATTGTATCTGCAGACGTGGAGCTGATCAGGAAGTCAATCGCTTGAATTTGTTCGGCAGCTAGAGGAAACTATAAAATAACAGCGCGAACGATCTGTTTTTTGTCTATCTTCTACTGCCCAAAATAGCACACACCTTCCAAAAGCCCGGAAGCGGGAATTCATAAAATCAAGAATGAATGAACACACAGCTCACGAACAGTTTACTAAGTAACACCATACTATCTTCTAGAGGAATACCAGTCCGATTTCCGGCAAAATCACTTCACAATGATTGCTCTTACAAAAGTAACTGACGAACTGTAACAACCTATGGACGTATAACAAGTAGCAGGTGTTTTATAGATTTCAACAAAGCTTTCGGCACTACCATCTCTGATATTCTACTTGCTAAACTCGCAAGTCAAACCTTTCCTTCAAGTGCTGTACAGTGGTTCTGCTCGTACCTTACATCTCGCCAACAGTGCGTAATGACTGGAACAAAAAGGTCGCAGTGGAGGAATGTAGTATCCGGGAGCCTACAAGGATGTGTATTGAACTCATTACTCTTCTAATTATGTGTTAATCACGTGTCAACTATTTTCTTCCATCGCAAATATCAGCTACACGTATACGACCTTCAGTTATATCTAAACGCAAGTCCAACAAACCTGTAAACAGCCATCCAGCATGTAAATACCGATTTACTTCACCTATCTGAGTGTTCGCAGAACGTAGGTTTGAACTTAACCCATCTAAAACGCAAGTAACCTTAGTCGCTCACAAAAGACTTATTACCCCTAAGTTCAGAGAATCTCTTCTACTATTAATCCTAAACGGCGCAGAACGGCAAACAGCTTGGGCACAATTCTTGGCCATCACTTAGAATGGACTGAACACACAGCTGCAGTCTGTAAGAAGGTGCCGACATCACTTCACTCGCTACGGAAATATAAAAAAGTATTTTCTAATCAGCTGAAAAAAAGCTCTTAGAGACACTAATACTCCCCATATTTGACTACGGTGATGCGATTGTTGAAGGATTTTCGTACGAAATCTCACGCAGGGTGGAACTAGTGACGAATGCTTGTGTACCGGGTGATCAAAAAGTCAGTATAAATTTGGAAACTTAATAAACCACGAAGTAATGTAGATAGAGAGGTAAAATTTGACACACATGCTTGGAATGACATGGGGTTTTATTAGAACGAAAAAAATAAATAAATAAAGTGTTGCTAGACTCGTGAAAGATCTCTTGCGCGCGTCGTTTGGTGATGATCGTGTGCTCAGCCGCCACTTTCGTCATGCTTGGCCACCCAGGTTCCCAGACCTCAGTCCGTGCGATTATTGGCTTTGGGGTTACCTGAAGTCGCAAGTGTATCGTGATCGACCGATGTCTCTAGGGATGCTGAAAGACAACACCCGACGCCAATGCCTCACCATACCTCCTGACATGCTTTACAGTGCTGTTCACAACATTATTCCTCGATTACAGCTATTGTTGAGGAAAGATGGTGGACATATTGAGCATTTCCTGTAAAGAACATCGTCTTTGCTTTGTCTTACTTTGTTATGCTAATTATTGCTACTCTGATCAGATGAAGCGCCATCCGTCGGACATTTTGTGAACTTCTGTATTTTTTTGGATCTAATAAAACCCCATGTCATTCCAAACATGTGTGTCAATTTGTACCTCTCTATCTACGTTATTCCGTGGTTTATTCAGTTTTCAAATTTATACTGACTTTTTGATCACCCGGTACTATACATTTGTGACGTAGGCTTTTTCGACCAAATCGCTCCCACCAGCCTACGAATAATTATCGTGGCCCCGTGCTGATAACTCGTAAAGACTGTCATATTCCATGCTTCCTCAATCGTCTTCTCAATCACTGCGCTCCGTTCTATTTGTCTTCAACTCTTAGACTGTTATCTGAACACCACATAAGAAACACTCATTCTCAACAATGTGAAATTATTTCTGGACTTCATATAAGACTGCCAAGTGGTAGTTAATCTATATCATTCTAAATGCCCTTTACTATTATTATTAGGAGCGTCAAATATTATTATTTTTATTATGTGATCTGAGGCTTTCCTGGCGTATGTGTTGTTTCCAGGGCTTTCGGGTGTCTAGCCGGATGCGATCGTTGAAGTCTCATGATATTTCGGCGAATAACCTTTCCGCCATCATCAGGTGGTTCTGTGGAATTCCATCCCGAAATATCGTGGGACTTCAACGACCGCATCCGGCTGGACACCCGAGAGCCCTGGAAACAAAACATTGTTATTATTATTTTACTGTTATTATTGTGAACCTTTTGTAATGTCTTTGGCATGTGTTGTTCCTGATCAGATGTAAGAGAGGGACTTAAACCGTAATCTGGCCAGACTAAATATTCGATAAATAAATATTGTAATCAAGCCTTGGTCTCCCTCTACAATTTTTACCTCTCTCCCCCCCCCCCCCCCTCCTCCCCACCATCCGTTACCAAACCGACGATTCTTTCGTATCTCAGGATGCGTACTATCAACCGATTCCATGTAATTTTCACGATTCTACTGTGTCACCACATTCCAAAAGATTTTGTTCGCTTCTTGTCTGAGTTGCTTATCGGCCACGTTATACTTCCATGCGAGCTACGCTTCAGAAATAATTTCCCAACATTTAATTTATGTTAGATTTTAACAATCTGCTCTTTTTCACAAACACATTTCTCTATACAACCAGTGTGCATTTTATGGCCTCTCTAATTTGGCCCTCATTAGTTTTTTTGTTGCCCAAATAGCAAAACTCATCGACGTAATCTCTTCGTCTCATTTGCTAATCCCCACAGCACCCGTCTGATTTGATGCTATTACAGTCCAGTGTTTTTTTATACTTTTATTGACTTTCGTCTTAGACCCTATTTTCAAGACACTATCCACTTCGTTCAGCTACTGCTCCAAGTCCTTCGCCGTGTTTGACAGAATTAGAGTGTCACTGACAAATAAGAAAGCTTTTTTTTTCTCTCTGAATTTTAACTTCGTTTGCCAATCTCTCTCTGATTTCCTTACTGTTTGTTCAATGTACAGATGAAACAGCATCTGACATAGGCTACAATGCTGTCTCACTCCATTCTCAACCACTGCTTCCCCTTCATATCTTTCGACTTTTATAACAGTCTGATTTCTGCGAAGTTGTAGGTAACATTTCTCTTTCTGTATTTTAACCCTGCTGGCTTCAGAATTTCAAAGAGTTTATTTCAGTCAACATCGTCAAAAGCTATTTGTAAATTTGCAAATGGTATAAAAACATAATTAATATTCATGCAGATACTTCTCTTTTGTCCAAAGTCCATTTTAGATTTGCGTTGCTACAGTTCATCTTTTTAGGTTAAGTCGTATTGTAAGTACACCCTCGTGTCTCCCTACATTTCTCCGGAAGCCAAACAGAGCTTCTCCGAAGTCGGTTTCTAACATTTTCTCCATTCTCCTGTAAATAATTTTATCGGTATTTTTGCATCCATTACTTATTAAACTGATTATTCGGTAATATTCACACCTGTCAGCACCTGCCTTCTTTGGACTAGGGTTTATTATACTCCTCTTGAATACTGCGGTTGTTTCGCCTGCCTGATAGATCATTCATGCAAGACGAAATGGTTTATTCAAGGCTGTCTCTCCCAATGATTTGAATAATTTTTAGGGAATGTCGTTTATTGCAAAGGTTTTGTTTCGACTTAGACCCTTCAGCACTCTGCAAAATGCTTGTCACAATATCGTATCTCCCTGCTCATCGTCATTTACTTCTTCTTCTCCTTCTATAGTATTGCCTTCAAACTTGTTTCCCTTATCTAGGCGCTCCACTTATTGCTTCCACCTTACTGCCATTCATTCTGTCCTTAATGCTTGGTTAGCATCAGAGCTCTCAATATTCAAACAGTTACATCCCTTTTTCCAAAGATTATTTTAATTATTCTGTATGCTGTATCAGTTTTTCCCATGGCCATACGTGCTTCTACAGCCTTTCATTTCTCGTCTAACCACTACTGGTGTATCAGTTTTCGCTTCTTGTTGGTTTAGTTTTTACGGCGTATTGATTCCCTTTCACTTGCTTCGTTTGCTGTATTATGATAATTTCTCATTTCGTGTATTACAGAGGATTAAATCAGCAGTCCATTACTAACATATTATGATCTGAATCGTCCTCTGCCACTAGAAATGTTTACTGGTTTAAAATCTGGTTTCTAATTCTCTTTCTTACCATTAAGTAATCTAATTCAAATCTACCCGTGTCTCCACGTGTCTTCCACGTGTAAAACCTTCTATCATGCTTTAATTGTATAAGGACGCAGTGTCAGATGGTTGAGTGAAAAAGGTCAGCCCATATTCATAACAGAAACACAAAAATATAGACTTTGAATATCCTACTTGAATAAACTTACTGTTTAGGTATCAAAATAATCTGCGTTAAAGCTACTCATAGGATAAGTATAAATCATTTCAGTTTCAGTAAGTTTTGTGTAGTTCTTGTCAATTTAGCCCATGGCGGCTCTGTGACCGTGTAGGCTGCATATTCCTTAAGTTGCGCCATTGGGTGGTGGGTTTCCGCGTTCCGCTTAATGTCAGGAGTCCACTACATGCTGGATGCGGCTACAAGGGTAGCGGGGCTGTGTGGAAGGGAATGGGCGGTTTTTTAGGTTACAAAGTCTCAGGTAACCACAGAAAGGGCGTCCGTCTAAATGGGGGCAGGAAATCACAGTAAGGTAGTTGTAGAAACGATCGGTATTGTAGTTGTAAATTGTCGTAGCTGTGTTGGGAAAGAACCAGAGCTCCACGTCCTAGTTGAAATTTTTTCAAACGATCTAACAGTGTTCAGAAAGGATAGGTTAAATACAGTTGGTGGTAGAGTATTTATTCCTGTCAGAGGTAGTTTGCCTTGTAGCGAAATTGAAGTAGATAGTTCGTGTGAAATAGTATGGGTTGAGGTTATACGTGACAATCGGACTAAACTATTAATTGGATCGTTATACCGACCGCCCCCCCCCCCCCTCGATTCAGAAGATATAGTTGCTGAACAGCTCAAAGAAAACTTGAGTCTCATTTCAAATAGGTACCCCAATCATACAATTGTCGTCGGTGTGACTTCAACCTACCCTCGATATGCTAGAAAAATTATACGTTTAAAGCAGGCAGCAGGAATAAAACGTCATGCGAAATTGTACTGAATGCTTTCTCAGAAAATTATTTTGAACAATTAGTTCATGAGCCCACTCGAAGCGTAAAAGTTTGCGAAAGCATACTTGACCTCTTAGCAACAATTAATCCTGGACAAACAGGGAATATCATGACGAATACAGGGATTAGCGACCATAAGACAGTTGCTGCTAGGCTGAAAACCGTAACAGTCTCAACCATCAAAAAGAAACGCAAAGTAAGTCTATTTAAAAAAGCTGATAAAAATACTCTTAACGCGTTTTTAGGAGAAAGTCTCCACTCCTTCCGAACGCAACATGTATGAGTAGAAAAGATGTGGAATGATTTCAAAGAGAGCGAGTATCGACGGACATAGGGAGATATATACCACATAAATTAATAAGTGATGGTACTGATCCCCCATGGTACACAAAACGGGTCAGATCACTGTTGCAGAAGCAACGAAAAAGCATGGCAAATTTAAAAGAACGCAAAATCCTCAAGATTGGCAAAGTTTTACAGAAGTTAGAAAGATAGAGCGTATTTAAATGCGAGATGATTATAATAATCTCCACAACGAAACTCCGTCTCAGAATCTGGCAGAAAAGGCAATGAGATTCTGGTCATACATAAAGCACACACGTGGCAAGACGCAATCAATACCTTCACTGCGTGATAACAACGGTGAAGTCACTGATTATGATAGTGCCACTAAAGCAGAGTTATTAAACACGGTTTTACGAAACTCCTTCACGAAAGAAGACGAAGTAAATATTCCGGAATTTCAATCAAGAACAACTGCTAAGATGAGATATCCCGCGCGCCGTTATAGAGTGGAACGGCAGCGAGGCAGCTTGAAGGTGGTTCATTTAACCCTCTGCCAGACCCTTTATTGTGAATAGCAGAGTAATCACGTAGATGTAGATGGTACACGGCACGTTTTATAATCTTACCCCTCCTTGGATACGTTTCTGTGCAGCGCTACCTACAGCCCATCCACGAAGCAAAGAAACGTGAAAATGTACTCACATTAGTCCGTATAAAATACTTTTGCTAGCTGCTGTGGCATGTGAGCCTCCTGCTGGCAGGGCGTTGTTACCAGCGGCTGTGTGCTCCACAGGCGCCGCAGACCGCAGAGCCGTGGCAGGGCGTGCTGAACGCGTCGGCGCCAGGACACGACTGCCCCCAGCTGGACCATCGCTCCGGATGCGTCGTGGGCCACGAGGACTGCCTCACCCTCAACGTCTACACCACGCAGGTAAGCTCGGGGTTCCAGGTAAACACTGCTAGACACAGCTGTCTGCAGAATGCTGTGGCAAGAGGTAAAGCAAACGTGTACCGCGTCACTCGCCGTGGGACTCCGAAGAATAGATACCGCCAGCTATTTGAAAAGGTTTTGTTTCTTCGTGTATTTTGGCAACTTTCCTGGTGAAGAGTACGTATTCCCCATGCTTGTTTACATGTATACTTCAGCAGCCACCGTACTGGGAGTGAGGATCTACATAACCGCGAGATTCTGTGATTTTTAACTTCGTGAACATTATTGTACTCCACAATAGTATCGAATTACAACATTAGTGGTGAACATCTCGAGCATGTCGCATCGTATACGTATCTAATGGAACTGGGACGCACAGGTATCATTGGTATTACGGAGAGCGAATGGAAGACAAAGGTTTGTTGAGAAGGTTCTGGAAGGGTGCAGTGCATCTGCAGAGGAAATCACAGAAAAGATGCTACTGCGTCTAATTCTAGTGTACTGATCCAATACTTTGAGTCTTTGTCACGCACAAACGGCAGTAAACGTCGGGCGAATTCAGAGACACGATGCTAGGATCGTAGATGCTCAGGGAACTGACAAGGCAATCATTCGAAGAAAGACGGTGGAGGTCTCGCGGAGTTATGTTAGTAAATTTACACAACCAACATTTGAAGATGACTGTGTGACCATTAGTCCACGTATGTAGCTGAGAGGTCACCACAGATGACTGCTATGCCAGGGACCTGAGTTCGATTCCCGGTACTGCCAAGGATTTTTCCTTGGTGGGAGGACTAGTACGAGCAGCACTCAGCCTCGCGATACCATTTGCGGAGACACTTGACTGAATAGTTGCGGTTCCAACGTCTGGAAAACGTCCGGGAGAGCAGGGTATTGACCAACCACATGACCCTCCTTACCGCATGCGCATGACGCCACAAAGTAGAGGACGATACGGCACCCGATATACATCCCTCGGGCCTTCATGGCCTAGTGGGAAGCTCGTGTCACCATTATGCTGCCACCAACGTATATGGGGTAAACCACAGCTCCAGCGCCGAACTTTGATAGTTGGTAGTGCAAACCAAAGGAAGAAAAAGCTCTAGTAAACATAGGCTGTAAAATGCATACCTTAAGAGCTATAAGCACGTGTTCATCTTCCGTACTGTGAAATCCGTCTCTCGTATTGCAAGCTCTTTCTTTTCATGGTTTAGGAGGATTTAGTACGCACCAAAACAAGAGAAATTGTCCAGTAAATATGGGGTTTCAAAATGATTACCATAAAACCTATGTTTTCCACAGTAGGTGAAGATGAACAAGTGCTGCTCTTAAAGTAAGTACTTTAGAGCCCATGTTTCCTGCAATTTTTTTATTGTTTTGCTTCATAATAAAGACTCTCAAAACAGAGGAACCAAAGAGTTTACAGTAGAAGAGATGTGCTCCACAGTAGCGAAAACGAACAACTGCTCATAGTTCTTAAGGTTGCTATTACATGGGACGAGAAAACTAACGCTGACGTGGACATGGATGCGGACGGGAATTACATCATCGCGAAGCACAGCGCCGTCGACACACGGGACGATCTGGTTACCGTGATTTTGCGCTCTCAGCGCTCTCCAACGGCAGTTGTCGACCTTATTTGGTTCGCAAACCACACAGTTTGTTCAGTAAAATGGACGTGCGTAAATTACTTGTGTTCGTTCTATTAAAACGAAAATTTCCTCGATTTTCCATGTGGTAGTCATGTTGTTCTGTCTGCAGAAATAAAACCTTCAATATCCAACGGCAGTTGTCGACCTTATTTGGTTCGCAAACCACACAGTTTGTTCAGTAAAATGGACGTGCGTAAATTACTTGTGTTCGTTCTATTAAAACGAAAATTTCCTCGATTTTCCATGTGGTAGTCATGTTGTTCTGTCTGCAGAAATAAAACCTTCAATATCCATGACCATGTAATAAGACAAAAGGAAAAGGTACATTTGTAAAAAGTTACAAAATCGAGCAAAGCTCCTCTTGAGACAGAGTGCACATACATTTACATAAAATCAGATATTACAGATACTACTTTATTAATTTAATAAGAAAGTACCACAACCTTTTAGATTACGCGAAGGTGTAAAAAAAAGTCGTATTACACGAAAGCGGCTACCCATTGTTTTTTAACGTAGCGGTCCTACACTACACTGAAGTTATGCAGTCGCCATCGTCAGGTGCGCTGACGAACTGGACAATTCAACGCACCTGACGATGGCGGCATGTCTGATCGCCGAAATATTGTGCCCGTTGGACACTATAGACCGGCAGCACACGCGTGGACTGTTAGCTTAGTCTTACAGTTGTTGGCATCATCAAAACAGTAGCTCTCAAGGCAGGATTCAGATTTATTTGCATTATAATTCAATGTATATTTTCTTTACTCATCATCATACTATGGGATGGCGAATGAGGCGAAGGGGGAATGTTGAATCAATTACAAAGAAAATAAATGACAGGGACACGTAAACATTGTATTAATTTCGTTATATAGAGAATTTACAGAGTTCTGTGAATAATTTGTCCAGGCGATATCTGTTTTGTGAAGTTTTCTTGTTTTTATCCATCTTTCGTGATAGAGACGATGTGTCTCACAAACTATAAAATGTAGTGAGCTGCAAAACCGTAATCTCGAGTGAATACTTCCATCCATGTTTGTGGACGTTGTTTTTTTTTAATACAAAACCCACTATACGCGTCTGGAATTTTAAGTTTTACCGCATATCAAACAGAATATTAGTGTCTTCTGTCAAAGCAGTTATCGTCAAATGTCGCTAGTCCCTGTACAGTTACCAAAATTCCGTACTACTCGAGGTTAAGACGTGCTACATGTGCGATCGGCCTGTTCCCACAGCTGGAAGGCAAGCCGCAGCCTGTGCTGGTGTGGATCCACGGCGGGTCGTTCGTCAACGGCAGCAGCCGCCTCTACCAGCCGGACGTGCTGCTCGACCAACAGCTCGTCGTCGTCACCGTAAACTACCGACTCGGCGCCCTCGGTAAGTCAAGATGTGTCTGCAAGAACAGGCGAATGTCTCTCAACTCATCAGTAGCATAGTCGTCCTGATAGCGGGTGAACAGAGTTTGGTATTAAATATTTTTACATCAAAATTCTCTTGATGGCACCAAATACAATGGCGAAGCTGACCCGATTGAGTTGTCATCGTAACTTACATCTAGATGACTATCCTGCAGTTCACACTTAAGTGCCTGTCAGAGGATTTATCGTATCACCTTCTGACTACTCCTCTACCGTTCCACTCCCGAACCGCGTGGGAAATATGAACAGTTACATATTTCGGTACTAACTCTGATTTCTCTTACTTTATTATGATGATAATTCCTTCTTATGTAGATTGGTGTCGATAAAACGTTTTCATATTCGGAGGAGCGAGTTGACAACTGAAAGTTACTGAAAATATCTCGCCGCAATGAAAAACGCCATTGTTTTAATGACTGCCAGCCCAATTTGCATCGTATCCGTGACACCCTCTCACGTATTTCGCGATGATAAAAAACGAGTTGCCCTTATTTGAACTTTTTGGATGTCCTCCGTCAATCCTATTTAGTAACGATTCCATACTGCAAAGCAACACTAGCTAAGGACGGACAAGCGTACTATTACAAGTCTCTTTAACAAACCTGTTACGCCTGCCAATAGAAGGCAGTCTTTGGTTCCCTTTCTCACATTACCTACGTGATAGTTCCAGTTTAAGTAGTTTGCAATTGTAATTCCAAGGTATTTCGCTGAAATGGCAGCCTTTAGATTTGTGTTATTTGTGGTGTCACAAAAAATGTTAAACATGCAATAAGTTTTGTTAAGCATAAGATTGAAAAGTGCGTAATTATGGAAAATAATATTCCCCTGCGGCTTGTTACAAGATAAAGTGTCGCAGCCACGATGTGCGCATGTTAGTCATATAATCCGAGCTGCCGTCCCTGCTTCTGAGTCACGTTTATAGGAATGGGATTCAGTATATCAACAGAGGGTGCAGAAGCATACTCGCCGAGCGGTCTAAGGCGCTTCAGTCATGGACTGTGCGGCATCACACATTGTCTATAAGTAATGTCTTAAGCGTAGAAACGTAAACTTCTCCATACTCCACCAATGAATTTAAGCTGGCACTTGCTGAGTACATGTAGTTCATTTTCATATTTCTACATACTTTCAACCTCATATCATGGCTCATACTAATGGTGCCTCATTAAACCTCTGGTCAAAGGATAACACTTACAAGACTCTTGAAGTGTACAGCTTTGCACTTCTCTACATCTGTTGTGTCAATAGTTTACAAGGTTGCTTAACAAAGCAGACATCTACAAAGTGAATAAAATATTAACACATTTATTTAAAATATGTATTAGTAGAAATATGTGGTATACATAAGTTTGAAAACGCTGTGAATCCTTCAGTGGTGCTGTGTTAGACCAACTGCTGAATTGTCCTTCGTAGAAACTGGTTAACTTCCTATCACTTATAAGATAAAAACCACTGGCTAGCTATCGTGCTATACTGATATATTTTCACTGTAAGTTTTTCGAACCTGGGGACGGAGCTCTGTTTGCGGCTTCTTAAAAAGACTTGCCAACGGAACAACTGAATATAATGAGTTAATATATCAAATTCTTGTCGGGTTTACAGCTGGATCAAACTGTCATCTGAACACAATATTTCAGCGGTCCAGCTGGCCGCCTTCATCAGGTGAGAAAAGCTACGCTGCTCTCGATAATACGCCGGGAAAGTCCACATAGTCACATCAAGTGCCTCTACGGGGAGGAGATGGTTCAACTCGTCAGTAAGTTTGATAAACTTCGCAAGAACAAAGGGAAGCTGCTGAGTGCCCTCATCTTTTTACTGAGATGTCGTGACGAAGGTATTACACCAAAATTTGCCAGTTTTGTCCATTACGTAAATACAAAAGCGGCCAATAGTATTAAAAGGCGAGCTAGTTTGGCCTTAGTTAGAGAAACCGTTTTACTCGTAGACGATTGGATATTATATCCAAAGATTTATTTTATCTTCACTTGGACATTTTTTCACTGATATCTGCAATATCTTGCGAGCGGGTTGACGTCTCTCCTGGGCTTTATCAGATTGGGTGCACAGGAGTGCTTCTAGTAGGCAGTGCTCTAAATTTCAACGTCTTTGTCGTCAACACTTGATATCAGGAAACGATACTTTTCGACGGACTGTGATTAATCTTACTAGTAAGGAACTGGATAATATCACAGTTTCAGTGTTGGAAAAAGGTTTAAGCTTAGCACTTGCGCCTAGAAGCATTGCCACCATGGAATTCATTTCTTCTGTTGAACAAGCTGTCTTTCGCCTTCCGGAAGAACAGGCGGAAGAGATTAGACAGGAGGTTTCTCACCTCTTGCGTCGAGCTCGGCCTCCACAAAGTAACAGCCGAACGAGCAGCCATTCGGTCTATTAGAGAGGACCCTGAATTGTTAATTTTACCAGCAGTCAAAGGTAATGTCCACCGTTTTAATCTCTAAGACAGATTGTGTGAATAAGATGTATGATTTACTTAAGGATCCGTCGTATCGTATAGTATAGAAGGATCCCACGGATCGCATAAAACGGACTACGATTTCACTTTTGAAGAAGAGTTTCTTACCTGAGGACACTATCAAAAAACTACGTCCTGGTGCTGCCGTTCCACCTAGAATTATACGGTTCGCCAAAAATCCATAAGGATTGGGTCCCATTGCGCCCTATTGTTTCTAATCTGGGTGCACCAACTTACAACTTGGCAAAATATATAGCGTCGGCTTTCAGCCCTCATATGGGTAAATGTGAACACCATATTTCCAATTCCATGGATTTTATTCATCGTTTAAGGTTGCTTCGTCTTGGTACCTCTGATTTACTTGTTAGTTTTGATGTAGTGTCACTTTTTATTCGGGTCCCTCTTGAAGAGTCATTGATTTTAATTAATGAAAAACTTGATATGGAAATAACGAAGCTCTGCTTTCATGTTCTGATGTCCACCTATTTTTTATTTGATGACAAATATTTTGAAGAAACTGACGGTGTGGCTATGGGGAGTCCTTTATCCCCCGTAGTCGCTCATCTTTTTATGGAGGACTTTGAGGTTATGGCTCTGAAAATATCTTTTCTGAAGACTTCGTGTTTTCGGAGATATGTTGACCATATGTTTCTTGTTTGGCCACATGGAACAGACTCTTTGCGCCGGTTATTGGGCCTTTTTAATTGTCTTCATCCGAACATCAAATTCACGATGAAACTGAAAAGGAGGGAAAGTTACCTTTTTTGGATGTACTAGTGTTTAGAAAAGAAGATGGTACTCTTGGACACAGTGTTTACAGGAAACCGACTCATACCGACATGTATTTACATGCTACCAGTTGCCATCCACCTTTTCAACGTACAGGAGTCCTTCGGACCTTGGTTAAACGAGCATATGCTGTCTCTGATGCTGAGAATTTACCACAGGAGCTGCAATATCTTAAGGACGTGTTCAATAATAACGGCTATACACACCGACAAATTCGACGTGCTTTTGAGTTTGGACCTCTACCTGAACCTTCTGAAGACACCTTTAGGTCTGTGGCTTTTCTTCCGTATGCTGGGAAAGTGTCCGCCAAGATAGGTAGACTTCTGAAGGAATATGAGATCAGATGTGTTTTTCGTCCGCCAGCCAAGATTCCAGCACTTCTTGGCTCGGTTAAAGCTGATTTTGGTTTGAGGAAGTCTGGCGTTTACAAAATACCGTGTGAGTGCAGGAAAATTTACGTTGCCCAAACTATTCGTACCGTCAACGTCAGGTGTATTGAACATCATCGCCATACGCGATTATTACAACCAGACAAATCTGCGGTGGCTGAACATTGCCTTACAGAGGGACACAGGATGCTATACAATGAGACGCAAGTAGTTGTAAATGCTTCACGGTACTGGGATTGTGTTTTGAAAGGATCTGTTGAAATCAGGCTAACAGATAATATTATTAATCGTGATCGTGGATACCCGCTAAGTAAAACGTGGAATCCTGTTTTATTAGATATGAAGAAACAACGGCATTTGACTCGGCCGGCTATGAATATTCATTTGTAACGATATATCATTTTCAACAGTATTCACCACCGGAGGCGCTGCAACTCTTTTTGCGCCAGGGGGCAGCACGTATGATTGAGTTCGTGCGCACTGTATCTAACGCATTCGCTGTTGTACTTCGATGCATATAAAGGTGCAGTCATTTGCGACTGTAATCATTTATCGACGAGGGCAGCATAGCTTTTGTCACCTGATGATGGTGGCCAGGTGGACCGCTGAAATATTGTGTTCAAACGACAGTTTGATCCGGCTGGAAACCCGACAAGAATCTGATATACTAAGACGCAGGGAAAGTCTATGTAGTCACAACATTATAAGCGTCTTATATTGGAACTTAAGCTACTCACTCAGTCATCAACGTTTAGCATTAAATGTAATCTACATTTTCATGCAGTATACCAGGTATTGCTCATTTATACAGTTCATGTTGCTTCTCACTCTATTATGGAATCAACATATTAAGACCATTGAAGCGCAAATACAAAACAGCTGCTATAGTGCTTTACCATTACAAAAGAACAGTGTTCGATAGAATTTTGTTTTGTTTTTATGTTACCCTGACAAACTGCAGCAGTGAACTTGCGTTGATCAACGGCTTGGCTTGGTAACATCCTTTTTCATGATCACTCTCGTACGCCCTCCTTAACTGGTATATATTCTACAACTATACCTACAGAGTGTCCGGAAATTCCCGTTATAAATTTCTAGGACTTGTAAGGAGAGTGAGTACATAATGTTTTGAATAGGAACCCATGTTCGGAAACATATTGTTTCCGTTCTAGGACAGTTACAACTTAAATGTTTAGCTCATTCACTTCTGATTGATGAATTGTGTTAGGTGTAACGCAATACAATTATTAGGTACCAATTCGACGGGAAACATAACTAAACAGCCATTTACCACTTAAGAATATTTTTTTTGTATTAACACTTACATATTATGTGTTTACATTATTTAAAAGCAAAAATGAACCCATCATACTGATCGTACTGAACAGTACTGATGCATTACAACAGCGGCTCGATGTGGCGACCACCAACGTTGTTGTGGACATTGTACCTACGAGCATGTTCTGGCACACACTCCATCCCACCTGGTGTCGCTTCAGTTTCTGGTGCAGCGGCCAGAACTCGCGCCAGAAGATCTTCCTCTGTCTCTTCAGGAGTCTCGAAAATTAAACATTGCATACGACTTTAAGTGATATCAGATTACCATCTGACGTAGAACACGTCATCCTGTCTACCCTTTTGCATACCAGGACAAGCGACACAGAGTTTTCTCCTACCCTCAGCAGACGTCATTACATATCTGAATTGAAATCATCGTAGAAGGAATTCGGTGTGTTTCTGGATATGTGTTCCTCTTCAAAATACCATGCACTCACTGCCATTTGTATCGGGAATTTGCGAACACCCTGTATATCAAAGCTACATACATACCCCGGAAGCCACCAAATGGTGCCTGATGGAGAGTTCCTTGAGCCGCTATCAACCATTTTCCTTCCTGTTATACTAGCAGGTGAAGCGGGGAAAGAACGACCGTCTTTATGCCTCTGCACAAGTCCTAATTTCACTTACAGTCCTTAGTCAAAATTTACGTTTCAGCAGTGGAACCGCTCTGCAGTCAGTTGCAAATATCGATTCTCTAAATTGTCTCAAAAGAACGTCTTCTTCCCTCCAGACATTGCCATTTTACCTCACGAAGCATCTCCGTAATACTCGTGTGTTTATTGAACATACCGTTAACAGAACTAGCAGCACGCCTCTGAACTGTTTCGATGTCTTCCTTTAATCCGACCTGTTAGGGATCGCAAATACTCGAGCAGTCTGATACTCAAGAATAAGTCATACAGTTGTTCTGTAAGCGGCTCCTTGAGAGATGAACCGAACTTTCCGATAATTCTACTGTTAATCTGAAGTCGACCATTTCCCCTCCCTACCACCATCCTTTCCACTTTACATCGTTTTCCATCGTTATGCATAGATATTTAATATTGTATTAGAACAACAAAGCGTTGGTTTTCCTACTCATCTCTGTTAACCTTAAATTTTATACATTTATAACAAGCTCCCATTCATCATGCGAGATAGATATTCTGCTTAAATCATTCTTATCCTTCAACGGTCACTCAACGATGTCACTTTCGCATATGGAACAGTGTCATCAGCAAACAATCGCAGACTGCTGCTCATCCTACACGTCAGATAATTTATGTACAAAAAAAGAAACAACAGCGGGCGTATCACACTTGCTTGGAGCACCTTTGTCTCTTACGAACAAGGGGATGGAATAAATTTTCATCTTCATTTGGCTGGCGTAAAGAGGAGTAGTTGTGATTTGAAGCCTCATAACATCAAATCTTGTACCAATATCCCAGTAAAATGCTAAACCTCGCTCTGCGATCGAAATTGCTATTAGGGAAACTCGCTACAGGGGCGAGTGCGGAGAGACGCTGATATCGTCCTGCGTGCTGCGTAACACCGCCATGCTTTTCCACGGGGTTCTTGTGCTGATGTGAGACGCAACATTGCTTTGCTGTCCCATAGGTTTCCTCTGCCAATCTAAAACTCTGGTGTCTTGAAACATGGGCCCCAACGATCACCTGCTGCCATTGTTCTAGATGCCGTCCAATATCAGTGTGATTTGCCACAGGTTTCCTGTGCTGGCCCAGGGCTGGGGTGCCAGGCAATATGGGCTTGCGCGACCAGTCGCTGGCTCTGTACTGGGTGCGACGCAACATCGCTGCGTTCGGTGGCGACGCTGGATGTGTCACCCTAGCGGGACAAAGTGCAGGGGCCGCCTCCGTCATCTTCCACATGCTGTCGCCGCTCTCCAAAGGTCAGATCACAGTCTCTGAATGCCGTAGAATTTCATCATTTCAACAGCGTAATCAACTAATCAGTGAACCCAACAGCTCGGCACGCCGTCAACTGCCTTCGTCAAAACAAACTCTTCTTTGGCGAAACTCGTAACCTGAGTACAGACGTGATCGTCAGTTATAATATTTTCACCACTCACACACACACACACACACACACACACACACATACACACACACACCGGTTATTAATGTGGTAACATTTCACACTGGCGATGGCTAATCACACACTTCCATTAATCTGCGATCTTGAGACGTTAATCAAATATGTTACCTACAGTATATATATATATATATATATATATATATATATATATATATATATATATTCCGGAACGGTTCTCCTCTGCTACCTGCGACGGTAGCAGTATTAGACAGCCCAGGTGGCTGACTGGTGGGATAAGTATATCATGTAGAACAAAGCAGTGATTACATCAAAATGTTAGACGTAGTCACAATCAAGCTATAGTAGCCCATTACAAACAGTATTTTAAGCTGCTTAAAAATGTTATTAGGACATCAAAGATTATGTGATACGCAAATAGAATAGCTAATTTACAGGATAAAATTAAATTCATATGCTAAGTTCTGAAGGGAGTGTCTGGTCAGCAGCACAAAGTCGACGATATAAAGTCAATTGGTAGTAAAAATATTTCTGTTGGTGATAAATCAGTTATATGTACAGAATTTAACAATCATTTTCTGAGCATTGCTGGTGAACTAAATAAAAATTTAGTTTCTACAGGGAATCACATAACTGTCTTGGCAAATACCTTTGTGAGATTGATGTATGAAATACTCCTCTGTGATACAGACAATGGAGAGATTGAGTCAATTATTAAATCACTGAAGACTAAAGACTCTTATGGACATGATAGAGTGCCTAGCAGCATTTCAAAGTACTGTGCTGCACATGTTAGTCCTGTATTTAGAGATATTTGTAATTTTTCCTTTAGGAATGGGCAGTTTCCTGAACGATTAAAGTACTCAGTAGTAACGCCGCTTTATAAAAACGGAGAAAATGATCATGTAGACAATTTTTGACCTATTTCTATGCCATCAGGGTTTGCTAAAGTTATTGAAAAGGGCTGTGTATGTAAGCATAATTGATCATTTTATATCACACGATTTGCTATCAAATGTACAGTTCGCCTTTAGAAGTCGTTTAACAACTGAAAATCCTATATTCTATTTTCTCTGTGAGGTAGTGGATGGGTTATACAAAAGTTTCGAACGCTAGACATATTTTTTGATTTAACTAAGGTGTTTGATTGTGTTGATCACAAAATATTGCTCCAGAAGTTGGACCATTACCAAATACGGGGAGTAGCTCACAATTGGTTCACCTGTTACTTTAGCAACAGTAAGCAAAAGGTCATTATACACAACATAAAAGTAATAACACATAAAAATAAATGTTCATGAATCAGAAAAATGTCAGTCCATAAGTTTAAGTAAACGCAATAAACAATACAACAGGAATCACCATAATTTTTCAAGGGACTCCTCGACAGAATAGAATGAGTGACTCATGAGGAAACTCTTCAGTTTCGATTTGAAAGCGCATGGATTACTGCTAAGATTTTTGAATTCGAGTGGTAGCTTCATTGAAAATGGATGCAGCTGTATACTGCACACCTTTCTCCACAAGAGTTAAGAAAGTCGGATCCACATGCAGGTTTGATTTCTGCCAGGTATTAACAGAGTGAAAGCTGCTTGTTCTTGGGAATACGCTAATATTGGTAACAAGAAACGACAATAAGGAATATACATATTGAGAGGCTAATGTCAAAGTACCCAGACTCGTGAACAGAGGTCGACAAGAGGTTCGTGAACTTACACCACTTATTGCCTGAACCGCCTGTTTCTCAGCCAAAAATATGCTTTTAGAATGGGAAGAGTTACCCCAAAATATAGTACCATACGACATAAGCGAATGAAACTAAGCAAATTACACTAATTTTCGTGTCGAACGATTACTCACTTCTGATACCGTTCGAACAGTAAAAATGGCAGTGTTATGTTTTTGAACAAGATCCTGAATGTGTACTTTCCACGACATCTTAATGTCTATCTGAACAACTATAAAATTGAACTGTTCAGTTTCACTAACTATTTGCCTGTTCTGTGAAATTAAAACGTCAGGTTTTTTTTGAACTGTGTTAGAAACTGAAAAAACTGAGTATTACTATGATTTAGCGTTAGTTTATTTCTGCAAGCCATGAACTTATGTCATGTACTACACTATTTGAAATCGAGCCAGTATTGCACACAACATCCTTTACTACCAAGCTAGCTAGTGTCATCAGCAAACAGAAATATTTTAGACTTACCCATAATACTAGAGGGCATATCATTTATATCAATAAAGAACAGGTGTGGCCCCAACACTGATCCCTGGGGCACCCCCCACTTCACAGTACCCCACTCTGACCCCACATCACAGCTGTTATCAACATTGTGAATAATGACCTTTTGCTGACTGTTGCTAAAGTAAGAGGTGAACCAATTGTGAGCTACTCCCCACATTCTGTATTGGTCCATATTCTGGAGCAATATTTTGCGTTCAACACACTCAAATGCCTTAGGTAAATCAAAAAATATGCCAAGCGTTCGAAACCTTTTTTTAGCCCATCCAGTGCCTCACAGACAAAAGAGAACATGGTATTTTCAGTTGTTAAACGACTTGTAAAGTCGAACTGTACATTTGATAGCAAATTGTGTGATGTAAGTTGATCAATTGCTCTTACATACACAGCCTTTTCAGTAACTTTTGCAAACACTGATGGCGTAGAAATAGGTCTAAAATTATCTAAATTACCCCTTTCTCCCTTTTTATAAAGCGGCTTTACTATTGAGTACTTTAATCGCTCAGGAAACTGCCCATTCCTAAAGGAAAAATTACAAATATGTCTAAATACAGGGCTAACATGTGCAGCACAGTACTTTAAAATTCTGCTAGGCACTCCATCATAACCATGAGAGTCCTTTAGTCTTCAGTGATTTAATTATTGACTCAATCTCGGAAAGGCATTTGCCAATAAAGCTATATGATTTCCTGTAGAAACTAAATTTTTATTTAATTCATCAGCAATGCTCAGAAAATGATTGTTAAATACTGTACATATAACTGATTTATCACCAACAGAAATATTTTTACTGCGAACTGACTTTATACCGTCGACCTTGTGCTGCTGACCAAACACTCCCTTCAGAACTTACCATATGGTTTTAATTTTATCCTGTGAATAAGCTATTCTATTTGCACACCACAGACTCTTTGCCTTCCTAATAATATTTTTATGCACATTAGAATACTGTTTGTAATGGGCTACTGTAACTTGATTGTGACTACTAACATGTTGATATAATTCCCGCTTTGTTCTACATGATATCCCTATCCCACTAGTCAGCCACCCGGGCTGCCCATTACTGCTAGTACCCCGCTTAGAATGTTCTAATGGAAAGCAACTCTCAAAGGGCATGAGAAATGTGTTAAGGAACGCATTGTATTTATCATCTAAGTTATCGGCACTATAAACATCCTGCCACTCTTCTTCCTTGACAAAGTTTAAAAAACCCTCAGTGTTGCTCACGTTTTTTGATCCTGGTGTTGATTGACCGTCCAGTCATTCCATCATAAACATTTCCGCATTGCATGGTTATCGGTACATTCCCGACATTGCAAGTGGATCCCTTTTTCCTTTGCCGATCTAAGACATTCTTTCATCTTCTCTGTTGGTTTGAAAATCGTCTTTATGCCGCGTTTGAGCAATATACGGCCGATTCTGTCCGTCACTCTTGGAATGTATGGCAGAAAGGCTGTACCCGACATTTCTTTTTCTTATTTGTCACTTTGCCGAGTGTTTGGCCCTGTTGCACTTCTTATATAACTTGTGGAGTACCCGTTGCTGCTCAGAACACTTTACAGGTGCTGCATTTCGTGCCTGAGGTGCTGCGGCTCACAAATTCGTCCTGCCCTCGTTACGAGCATATTAATCAGGCCTCTTTTCTAGCTCGGGTGGTGGCTTGATAAATTGTGCAGGTATCGGTCCATGTGAGTCGGTTTATGAAAAACGCTGTGTACCAGGTTTTCGCCATTTCTTGCGACCAGTGCATCTAGAAATGGTAATTTTTTGTCCTTTTCTACTTCCATAGTAACTATTATGTTGGCATGGAGGCTCTTCAAGTGTCTTAGGAAGTGACCGAGGTGTTCCCCACCAGGACTTCATACAGCGAAAGTATCATCGACGTATCTGTACCACACCTTAGGTTTACAAGTCGCCAAGTCCAGCGCCTGTGCTTCGAAATGTTCCATGAAGATGTTGGACAGGACTGCACTAAGAGGACTAACCATGACGACGCCTTCCAGCTGTTCGTATAAATTGTCATTACAAGTGAAATAGCTCGTGGCGAGACATGCATGAAAGCGTTTTGTGATGTCTTGCGGGAAAATGGAACCGATGTGCTCCAGACAGTCTCTGAGTGGCACTTTCGTAAACAAAAAAACAAAAAAAAAAACAAAAAATCAAATGGCCTGAGTCTTTTATGTACGTGTCAGTCTTCCACACGTGCGGATGGAGCAGAGGCCAACTGTTTTGCCAGTTTATACGTCGGTGAGCCATGAGGGCTAACAGTCGGTCTTAGTGGAACGTTGTTCTTATGGATCTTAGGTAATCCATATTGCCGAGGTGGTAGGGCTTCTGTGTTGCACCGGTTCCTCTGTATATCTGTTGGCAAAGAAGACGGTTTGATTAACGGATTCGTATTCCGTGCGATACGCTGCGTCTGGTCTGTGCTTAGTTTTTGGTACGCAGTCGGATCTGATAGGACCCGGATCTTTTGTTCTTAATCTTCGGTACCAATATACCCTTCTCGGCATTAAGAGTCTTCTTTCTTCAAATTGCAAGCTGGTGGTTGTTCAAAAATGGTTCAAATGGCTCTGAGCACTAAGGGACTTAACTGCTGAGGTCATCAGTCCCCTAGAACTTAGAACTACTTAAACCTAACCAACCTAAGGACGTCACACACATCCATGCCCGAGGCAGTACTCGAACCTGCGACCGTAGCGGTCGCGCGGTTTCAGACTGTAGCGCCTAGAACCACTCGGCCACTACGGCCGGCTCTGGTGGTTGTGCTCGGCGCAGTATCCTGGCTGTTTCATTGCGTATTTCCTCTGCTCTTTCACAAGGAAGGGTTTCGTATGCCTCTTCGGTATTAGCAATGATGTCCTCCATAGGTATAGTTGTCGGTATGATGGCGAAATTCCCTCCTTTTTAAAGAACAGACACTTCCTCTTCTGTCAATTGTCACTCAGTGAGACTGACCACTGTGCGTGACATGTCGGGAATCGCCTTGTCAGTCTGCTTTCGGCATCTTTCAAGCCTTTTCTTCTGTCGCTCAGTGCAGCGCTCGTGTTAATTTTGCATGCTACTGTGAGTGACGCTGTCGATCTCGTCTCAGTCGTCTCGATGCAATCTGCTACTTAGGGGATAGAAAATGTCCAAAAGTTCCTTACCCGTTCTTGCCAAGTCTCTCCGTGTTGTACGAATTCTATCATGAAGAAAAGCTCGTTCTATTCTGTCGTAGATACGCGACAGAAAGGCGAGAGAGGACATCAAGCGCGCTTTCTTCTTCCACCGTTGGTCAAGGCGTCGGTGCAATTGCAAATCTCCCCCTTGTAGAGGCGTAATACAAAATTGTTAAGTCTTTCATGGCCACTTGTTGGCAAACTGCCTATTGGCTTCTGTCTCGGGTTCTTCAGCCAACGTTCACCTGATGACTTTACAAGAATGGCTTCAACAAGAAAGAAGAAATCCTTAAGGTAAACAAATTCTGACTTCCCATGCTGCAGCGAACAACCGTCGCAGGTAGCAAGAGGAGAACCGCACCAGAAGCCCTTGGACGTTGGCACGCCAGGTGCAGTCTGCAGCTGCAACCTCGGCTCCGTTTCACCACCAGCAATGGAGGGTGAAGCTTTGACAATGCCAGCCACTCGTGCTGGCGAAATGTTAGTTACAGAGTCTAAAAAAACTCTCTATTGCTGTTGGATTAACTTTCCTACATAGTTTGTAATTATATGTGACATTTGTTTGAGTACAAAGCCTTTCTGTGTTAAAATTTGTGCATCATGGTCTGAAAGGCCATTCACCCTTTTACTAACAGACTCCCCATTTAGTAATGAAGAATGAATAAAAATATTGTCTGTGGCTGTGCTATTGTTCCCCTGCACCCTTGTTGAAGAAAACAAAGTCTGCTTCATATCATATGAATTTAGGAGATCTACCAAGATCCTTTTTCTCGCACCATCATATACAAAATTTATATTGAAGTCACCACAACCAACTAATTTCTGGTACTTTCTACAAAGTGAATCAAGGATCCTCTGTAGCTTGAGCAAAAATGCTCCGAAGTCAGAGTTAGGGGACCAATAAACAACAACAATTAGAAGTTTAGTTTTACTAAATTCAACTGCCCCTGCGCAGCATTCAAATATCAATTCAGTGCAGTACCATGATACGTCTATGGACTCAAATGGAATACTATTTTTTTAAGTATTTAGCCACTCCCCCACCCCACAAGGAACACCATGAAAAACAACCAGCTAATATGTATCCTGCTAAAGGAAAACTATGAATTGTCAAATTATTTAAGGGGTGCTCCGATATACCAATAATTTCAGAGTCAACATCTATAAGCAGTTCACTAACTTTATCTCTAATACCTCTTATGTTTTGATGAAACATGCTAATTCCTTCCCTACTTGGAAACATGAAGTCCTCTGAAGGTGAGCCATTAGTTAGAGAGACTTTCTTTAAGCAGGTATACCTAACAGATGACTTCAATCTAAAAAAGGTGCAGCTCTAACACCAACTACTACAGGAATTTTTCCATGAGTGGTCCCACCACCACCCACTACACTGTCACCTATAAGCTTTGCCAGCCTCCCCTCACCATTCATTCACGAGACCGTCAGTTCACGAGACCAAGAAAACTGCGTTCTTGTCTTTTTCTGGATGGAACAGGAATAGCTCTGATTGCTTCCAACTTTTCAGGATCCGGCTGAATGTCCTCGGAAGAAATAATATGACCCAAAAACTTCACCTTTATCCTACCGAATTCAGATTTTTCCAAGTTAACTGTTATTGCAGATTCAGCTAAAAAAATATGTAACAAACTGTTGAGGACACGATTATGATGTTTCCAAGAGACTTCTGCTATTAAAATATCGTCCACGTACGAGGTATTGTGTTGTTTTAAAAAGTCAGGTAATATAGAATTTAGCTCACAAATGAATACCGCCGAAGAAATGTTCAAGTTTCCGAAATTGATAACAAACACCGAAACAAAGAAAAATATATTTTCTATATTCTAGATGAAGTTCAATTTGCCATATACTAAATCTAAGTTCAACAGAAGACAACACTTTAACGCCATTGAAATTTTGAAGTTCTTCCAAATTTTGCGGTATTAATTTGTCTGGAATCTAGGACAAGCCTGATCGTTCCGTTTTTCTTCTCAACAACATGTAATGGTTTATTGTATGAGCTTACCGCGTGGTTCAATGCTGCCCTCATCAAGCATAGATTGTACTTCCGGTCTACACAGCCCCTATAACGTGCTGGAATTACGTATGGTTTCACGCAAAATTTTGTACGCTCACGAGCACGAAATTTGTACTGAAATCCTTTAAGTGCTCCTGTTTAGTGAGTGAAAACGGTGGAATGTGATTGTAAGACGTCAAAAAGGTCCTGCCTATCATTGTCATTACAGTTCTCAATTGTTTGAATTTTTTCTGAATTAAATCGTTAGTATCTAATACGTCATCAATATCATGCCTGTCAGTACTTGCAGAGTGATCATTAGTGTCAAATTCCGTCGAAAGTTCCAAACTGTGATCTGATAAAAGGTAAAGCTGATTGGATTTCCACGACATTGTTTGAAAGCCAATCTTCAAATTTCGAAGCTATTGACTTACCTTCTAACTCTAAACTTATTTCAGCGTCGTGAAAGTTTAAAAATGCTTTACACTCAGTCAAAAAAATCTAACACCTAATATTATCTCTGTCGACAATAATGGACCAATAAGAAAATTCATAATAGATCTGTGGCCTTGACAAAAGAATTCTAAGTTTGTTTGTTGGCTTCATCTACACTTTACCCAAAAATTACACCTTGTAATTCAATTTTACGTAAAGGAAATGTGGGACAATCGTTCGATTTGTGACATTTACTAAAAGCTGTTTCACTAATTACCGAACGTGGATTGCCGGAGTCAAGTACTGCTGTAAATTTTGTCATTTGTTGTGATGTGAATTGAAGGATATGCAGTATTGTTCTGTTTCACGTCATGTTCCTGGAGTAAAATGTCCCAAATGTCTTCCATTTTCACATAATTGATAGTCATGGTAACCACGTCGTCAGCGTCACAAGTACGTCGCTGATGACCTCGATGTTGAGCGCCCATAAGCCCCCCCCCCCCCCCACAAGTACGTTTTGTAACTGCCTGCGGTGCGAGTCATTGTTTATTATCTCTCTGTTGTCGCGTGACGTTACTGTGATTTGGAGGTCGACTTTCTACAATTTCAACTTGTCGAGAGGGCCCTGCCCCATTTGAATCACGCCAATTCTGATTAAATTCAGGTCTGTTGTCAAAACTATAGCGTCTGTCGTCTTGTCGGTAATTTCTGCACTTTCTTTCTTGTTGATTAAGTTGTGGAGAATTTCTCCCGGAATCATAATTACGAGGTGGACTGTTGCGTCTGAAGTCATTTTGTCTCCCTTGATAATAATTATTCTACCTCCCATATTGTCTATTTCTACGGTTGTCCCTGTCATACTCATTACCAGGGAAATTTGATCTGTCTCTGTAATTGTTGTTATTTTGCCAATGGTTGTCACAAGGGTGGGGTCTATTTTGATCACGATTTGTGTTATAACGGTAGACTTGTCGTGTACGGTTATTGTTTCTGTCGTCACGAAATTGTGATGAATATGACCTGTAATTGTTGTAGTTTTCCTGTTTTCGCATCATGCGATTGTCCGCGTCGATTTCCAGTTCTTGCAAAAGTCCCTGAAAAGTTTCGATATCATCTTTATAACATGTAGCCAAAATGATATGTCTTAAGTGTTCACGTAATTTAAATAAGGAAATGCGAATAAGTTCCAAGGGTCTGTACGGGTTTGGCAAATACTGATTCTTGTGTAACGTATCTTCAAAATATTTTACTGGTCTAGAAAATTCAGACTGTTCGAAATGCTTCATCATTATAATACTGATTTTACTCAATCTTCTGTAGCCTGACATCAATATACAGAAAGGAAGGCATGATAAAAATCTCCTTCATTGTGACAGTCGCGAGTAACCGATCGCATTCTTACAGCTAGTATATTTTCTAAATAGCCACACATAAATTCTAATCTATGCTCTAATGACCAATTAGGAGGAAAATAATGAGAAAATTGACGAAGCCAAGCTTGTGGATGTACGTCATTACTAGAATTCATGACTGTTTTAAATTTACGCATTGTGATGAAGAGCCCATAGTCGAAGTCATCGTGTTGGCGAGTCGCAAATTGGTCACTGTTACGTCGTGTCGACCGTTCCTTCTCAAGGCTCGCTGCTCCCTGCCGATTCCGTTCAAGATCTCCTAAATACCATGTTTTATTACGGGTCACTTACCGTGTGACTTTTCCGTATTTCTAAATCCCTCCTCCCGTGTCGGAGCGCGTGTATCCTCTGAAATTCGTAATTCTTGTATCACCTGTGCCATCTGATCTTCTACTACCCCCATTTCTTTTTTGTGTTGCGTATTAATTTGTTTCTGACTCTGTTTAAATTTTCTAATTTTCTCGTACTTCTCTTTGTCAGTAAACGCTACCGGTCTTGTATCATTCAAATCATCATTTACCTTCGTAGATAAATTTGTTAACTGATCCGAAAGTTCCGCTATTTTTTTCGATAGTGTGCTGATTTCCTCCGTATGGTTTTCTGAGCCAAGTTTTAGAGCGTCCGATTGTTTCGTAATCGTATCTACTGTGTCCTTTAAGTTTTCCTGATTTTTCACAATTTGCTCAACCGTATCTGTAGACGCTACAGAGTCAAATTTGGCTTGCAAGCTGTCGTGATTTTCATCCACAATGATCTGCAGTTCTTTTATTGCTGCTTCATGGTTCTGTAATGTGTCTTCACGCAGCAAAAAATAGGCTGAAAATACTCACATATTTGTGTTTTTACGTCTTCAGAAATATTTTGATATTTTAATTCGATTTTGTGTATCTCAGCTGTTAAATTTTCATATGTTTATTGAAGTGTTTGTTTAATTTCGTCGATTGGGTCTAACTTTTGGAGTTGTTGCTGTATTTGTTTCTGATTTTGTTCCATTGTGTCTGACTTTTGAAATTCTTGCTGTTTTGTTTCTGATTTTGTTCCCTTATGTCTAACTATTGAAGCTTTCTGTCTGTTTGGTCAAATTTTTTAATTAATTGCAATAACAGTGCATTATTGACTGAAACATGTTCCTTTGTGTTTTTCGTCAGTGCGTTTGCACTGGCAATATTCGTATTTTGAAAAGTAGAGTTTGTGTCATGATTAAATTGAAAAAAGTGTATTGATGCAAAACATGAATCTACGGCATTTGCAAGATATTGTTCTGTTGACTGATTGTTTCGATTTCTACCCCGTTATTTACTGTCTGGTCCATGTCCCTATGCACTATTACCAAATTATTGTCTTGAACATTTGACAATTCGTTACTAGGTTGTGCTAACAAGCTACGCTCGTCGTTACTGTCATTTCTCAATTTGCTTTGGAGCCTAGTGTTACGCTTTTAACTCGTCATGATTATCACATTACTTTACACAATAACACACATAAGCAACTTGAGTAGCTAAATTAAGAACAATCTCCAAAATAGCACTGAAAATAATAAATATCTAATTATTTGCAAACGCGACAGCGAGATACTGCATACCACTACCACTTTTCTCATGACAATACAGTAAAAAAATAAGAAACTACAACTACAAAGGAAATTCCATACATACAATTAAGCGCCAGCAGTAAACAATAACTAATTTCTAATCATACACTAATTATTCGAAATACAAGGAAATTAGAAGTAAAGTGACGTATTCTCGGCTAAGAGTCGACAGGTGAAACTAACTCTTTAAATATTTTTTTATTAAACAGTGACCAACAGAATTTTCCCTGACAAAGACAACTCAAACTTAACCTATTCATTTATTACCCTCAATATACAAGCCCAACGCAATCTGACTGCTATACATTGACAACATGACTTCCATAATTAACACAAAAGAATAGCCCTGACTTGCAAGAAATTGCAACAATAATACAAATCCAAAAAATATTAAATAGAAGAAATATGAAACTACCACCAACTCTGTTAATTGCCTAAAGTCATTTCAATCATGAATCCGATAGTGGAAACCCCATACTTTTTCATAAGTCACTTACCTCACAGAAAATCTTTATAATAGGAACTACGGCAATTACAGCAAGTAGCGACAGCCAGCTTAATAAAAAGATTGTAACTACTACAGATTATAACTACTAGGAGGCGTATGGTTAGCAAAAGAAATATTTTGTTTAAGAGCAAATAATGTATTTAGAAAATTTTACCTCATTCATATGACGTCCAGTTCCAGAAATTATATAGTTGTCCATAACACCACTACCCAAACATTATCAACCATGCATCCATTATCATATCTTTTCAAGCATATTTTCTAATAAGAAATTTCGTATAAGAAATTTCATATAAGAAATTTCATCTCACTTTACATTGCGTGTCCTACCAACACAGTCTACTAAGGAAAGCACGTCCATACACTTCTCTATCGACTCGCTAATTGCTAGTCCGTCCAACCAACAGAATCTCTTGCCGAGGACGCAGAGCGCTGTCAGCGATATTAACACAGTCTATAGCGCTGCCAACATACAAACAGGCTACTTACAGGGTGACAGGATACAAATTCCAGAATATCTCAGCAGTCAGCGTCAAATACTCAGTGAAGAGGACGAAGGTGTGGAGAACAAACGGAAAAAATTCAAAGGCATCGTCCAATACGCCCTAGATAAGTAAGTTCCGAGTAAGGTTTTAAGGGATGGTAAAGATCCACCGAGGTTTAATAGCTGTGTCAGAAAAGAGCTAAGCAAGCAAAGAGCACTTCATCTCAGATTCAAGTGAAGTAAAAACCTAACTGACATACAAAAGCTGAACGAAGCGAAAATGAGCGTTAGGAAAGCAATGAGAGAAACGTTCAATGATTTTGAAAGTAAGACATTGTCAACCGAACTGAGTAAAAACCCTAAGAGATTTTTGTCGTATGTAAAATAAGTAAGTGGGTCAAAATCATCTATTCGTCAGCGACCACACCGGCACCGAAACGGGAGATGACAGAGAAGGCCGAAATACTGAATTCGCTCTTACGAAATCATTTCACCAAGGAAGATCGTAACACTGTCCCTCCTTTCAATCGCCGTAAGAACAACGAAATGGCAGATATTGAGATAACCGATCGCGGAACTGAAAAGCAGCTACAATCGCTTAGTAGTGGAAAGGCTTCAGGATCAGATGAGATACCAATAAGATTCTATAAAGATTATGCGAAGGAACTTGCTCCCCTTCTAACAGTAATTTATCGCTTGAACAACGAAAGGTACCTAACGAATGGAAAAAGAGCTGGTCATTCCCGTTTTTAAGAAAGGCCATAAGACAAATCCACACAATTATAGACCTATATCGTTGACGTCAGGTGAGAGAGCGTTACGGAGATGCCAAATAAACTACACTGGCGGACGTTACAAGAGAGGCGTTGTGCATCACAGAGAGATTTACGATTGAAATTTCGGGACAGCACTTCTCAGGAGGAGTCAGACAAGATATTACTTCCCCCCACATACATCTCGCGTATTGACCTCAAGGAAAAAATTCGAGAAATTAGAGCCAATACAGAGGCTTACCAACAATCATTCTTCCCACGCTCTATTCGTGAGTGGAACGGGGTTGAAGGGATCAGATAGAGGTACCGAAAGTACCCTCCGCCACACACTATTAAGTGACTTGCGGAGTATGATGTAGATGTAGATATAGGTTTTTATTGTCTTTAGAACTATGTTGCTTATATCGTGTCAACGGATAAGACTTTCACAAAACAAAAAGACGACCCATCAATTACATGTATTTGTCTGCCCTCTTACAAAATTTGAACCGATTTGCAGTAGTTTGAAACACAGACATGGTGCGCTAAAAATCTCACAAAAGAAGGATTTTTTCACGTAAAATAAAAATGAAATCAATTTTTTGAAAGCGAGTTGTCAGTTTTATTCTAAGAACGCATTTTTTAATTTGATTCACTCTAAACCGTTTCCGCGCATTCAGTTCACGCAACAATGAATTTTACATGCTAGGTGCCGGCCGGGGTGGCTGAGCGGTTCTAGGCGCTACAGTCTGGAACCACGCAACCGCTACGGTCGCAGGTTCGAATCCTGCCTCGGGCATGGATGTGTGTGATGTCCTTAGGTTATTTAGGTTTAAGTAGTTCTAAGATCAAGGGGACTGATGACCTCAGGCATAGTGCTCAGAGCCATTTGAACCATTTTTTACATGCTAGGTCTAGCTCCACTTTAAACCATAGTATCTCGACAACGGATAAACATTATTGAATAAAACAATTTTTTGACGTTATTCGTTTATCTACCCTCGTGCTACAGTTTGAACCGAGTCGTACACGTTTAGAGTACAGCAGTGGCGCGCTACAGAAACGTCCCAAAGAAACAGTTTTTTTGAAAGTAAGATCGAAATGAATTTTTCAAACGATTTTCAAATTTCAAATGAAATTTTCAAACGATTAAAACTTATCTACGACCAAGGTCCAATACACCGGTGAACCAAATTTAAACCATTAGTCTCGCTTCAGTTCGGAGTTATTTAAGACTGAGTTTTTTCTACACCTACATATATACTTCGCTAGCCACGAAGTTGTGTGTGGCGGAGGGCACTATTAGTTCTACAGTATTTATTCAACAAATGGTTAATAAAATACAAAACAAGGATCAAAATCTACAAACGTTTGAGACACTATTTGCCACATAACAGATCAGTGTAAAACAAAAAGGGTCGACGGCAGTTTGTTGCATAGATGTTTCTGTAGTCCACAGTGAAAACCAAACTGCGAAAATTTAAAAATTCGTTGGATGATATAGTGAAAATTCCTAAAAACAGGTGACCCGTTATATCTTTATGTCTTTTGCTTCGTGACAATAATCCCCGTAATGGACTCTTGTCGCTGCGAACCAGTCGCATCCCGACGTGATCCCATTTAGGTACATCGGACAATTCACTGGGTCAACTGTTTCCTGCCAGTGCTTCCTGTTGGAGTTCGCCAGTTCTTAGCATTTTTTTTTTTCATTTCCCCCGCAGGTGATTTCTCTCAGAGCTCCGAGAATGTACTGTGACCAGCCTGAAATTACAGACAAATAGTTAGCCACCTTAACTGAGACGCTGTAGACGGTCTAGAATCAGTGCAAGGCCGACATGTGGACCACCACTGCTAGCGTAAGTCATGGCAGTGAAGTGATGTGTGTGTCAATCTAGTGAGCGACATCACCACAATGTGATGGGTGGGCGTGAAGACGTGACACAAAGGCAGTAAGGACTACAGTGCTTGGAGAAAACCGTGATCACACCCAGATTTATTGACGTATCAACACGGCTTGCCGAACGCGTCTTCGAGGATTGATCTACCACTCGCAGAAAGATCCTAACCGACAGCGACTGGAGTCGAGTGTGCCGTCCTGTCAACGACAGTCGGCTTCGAACCAGACAGGAAGTGCTGCTGTCCGTGGATTCGCATCCAACGCAGCAATTTTACGACCAAACATTACGAAGGGAGCCGTGTGCAAACATTTAGAGTCTGGTCATTGGTCACACAGCACGTAAAGCCGCACGTCTTCAGTAGCCAAAACAACACAGAAACCGGACACTACGTGATTGGAGGGGCGTAGTGAGGTCAAATGAGTCGTGATTTTGTCTGTTTTCAAATGATGCAAGGCGTCAACTGACGTACCATGATTTGTGCTGCAAATTCAGAATCATGAATGTGGACCAGCATGTTTGGTTCAGTGTTGTCAGTGTTCCCTTCTTCTACACCTTTATGAGTATGATGTGACCACTCTCACCTTCCAGATTACAACTGTGTTTACTGGACTGTACGAATTCATTCCCCGCTAAATCACTGTATCGTAATCCCAAAGAAAATGTCTGAGACTAGTTGGAACAGAGGATGAAACATAGAAATCAACATCCCTGTAGCTATGTAGCTGTACGGGATATAATGCTAATATCAATAAGTGGCTTCAGCTGGGTATGGTATACCTGGAGAAAGTTATGGGCTGTCTGCCTCGGCGAAATGAGGTCATTATCAGCGCTAGAGTTAGTGATAAACGGTATCAGCGTAATGACTCGTGGAGGTGACCAATGTTTTGTCTGGTTGTCCTTAGGTTTGCTTCCTTGGGTTGTAGATAATATATATAAATGACCTAGTAGATAGTGTCGGAAGTTCCATGCGGCTTTTCGCGGACGATACTGTAGTATACAGAGAAGTTGCAGCATTAGAAAATTTTAGCGAAATGCAGGAAGATCTGCAGCGGATAGGCACTCGGTGTAGGGAGTGGCAACTGACCCTTAACACAGACAAATGTAATGTATTGCGAATACATAGAAAGAAGGATCCTTTATTGTATGATTATATGGTAGCGGAACAAACACTGGTAGCAGTTACTTCTGTAAAATATCTGGGAGTATGCGTGCGGAACGATTTGAAGAGGAATGATCATATAAACTTAATTGTTGGTAAGGCGGGTACCAGGTTGAGATTCATTGGGAGAGTCCTTAGAAAATGTAGTCCATCAACAAAGGAGGTGGCTTACAAAACGATCGTTCGACCTATACTTGAGTATTGCTCATCAGTGTGGGGTCCGTAACAGATCGGGTTGACGGAGGAGATAGAGAAGATCCAAAGAAGAGCGGCGCATTTCGTCACAGGGTTATTTGGTAAGCGTGATAGCATTACGGAGATGTTTAGCAAACTCAAGTGGGAGACTGCAAGAGAGGCGCTCTGCATCTGGGTGTAGCTTGCTGCCCAGGTTTCTAGAGGGTGCGTTTCTGGATGAGGTATCGAATATATTGCTTCCCCCTACTTATACCTCCCGAGGAGATCACAAATGTAAAATTAGAGAGATTCTAGCGCGCACGGAGGCTTTCCGGCAGTCGTTCTTCCCGCGAACGATACACGACTGGAACAGGGAAGGGAGGTAATGACAGTGGCACGTAAAGTGCCCTCCGCCACACACCGTTGTGTGGCTTGGGGATTATAAATGCAGATGTAGATGTAGAAGTAGATGTAGATAATGTAAAATGGTTGTATGTACTTGATGTTGTCCAAATTGTACGCGATCTGGATCAATACGAAAACAGAAGTAAAAAATTTTCAAACAGCCACGTCCGCTTTTGTAAAGCATTTATTTAGATTACCGGTTTCGGCAAACTATGTTGCTACCTTCGGATCTCATGCATTACACTTCAAGAACATGTAAGGCGTAGTATATCTGTATGTCTTAAGTAAAACTACCATTATATAAAATATCAGGTGTAGAGCATAAAGTATACATGCTCATGTTCGTATAACAACTGAATGAAGAATCATCTGCCTCCAGACGCCTGACATGTGACAGATGCCCACTCTGACTACTCACATTTTCCATCTTTAACTGTTGCAGCTCGACTACCTCACGCAATTGGTGAGCTGTCCTTATATTCATCACAGACAGTACCTCTTCTCTCCGTTAACCTTTCCTTTAAGGGTGGCAGCTGGCTAGTGTTTATTGTGTGGGGGCAGGCTTGTTCGACCGCGCGCTGTGCATGAGCGGCTCGGCGCTGTGCTCGTGGGCGACGCCGCCCCACCCCGAACAGCGTGCGTTGCGCCTGCTGAGGGCGGCGGGGCTGCCCGCACACCTCAACCCCGGAGCCGGCAGCGACGCCGCCGCTGTGGCCGCCTTCCTCGCGGGCCCCGGCGCCGCCCCAGACGTTCTGGTGCCGCGTTACCACGATGCACTGGACCCACAGGTGTGGCGCCTCTCTCCCTCTGCCGCTTTATTGAAGACTGTATCCGTGCTATTTGTATTGGCTTTTCGAGGCTGCCTCACTGCTTTACCCATATGTATCTGTGAAAGAAAGCTAAACAGCTGTTCGAAAACATTTAGGGATTGCCGCCGGTCGTCGTAAACTTCATTCCACGATATTTCAACTTGACACCTGCCAGTCGTCTTCAGCTGAGCCATCGAAGACTGACGAAGACTTTTTTTTTCTTTACTGTAATTTTTTTTCCACTGCCCCATATGGAAACTTGTACATAAAAAGGGTGGACAAAGGGGGCTATAAAAACACAATAATGGGGTTAATGGAAGTTAAAATAGACACTAACATAGGGACACTCATTGGACGACAGTTAAAAAAGTCGACTTATAGTTAAAATAACACAATTGCAGATCTGTGGGACACTTAAAATACACTGGAGTGACACACACAAGTTAAAACTCAATCACAGTATAAAAACACACAGAGCGAGAGACACTTAAAAAAACCACTGTACATCTACATCTACATCCATACTCCGCGAGCCACCTGACGGTGTGTGGCGGAGGGTACCTTGAGTACCTCTATCGGTTCTCCCTTCTATTCCAGTCTCGTATTGTTCGTGGAAAGAAGGATTGTCGGTATGCTTCTGTGTGGGCCCTAATCGCTCTCATTTTATCCTCATGGTCTCTTCGCGAGATATACGTAGGAGGGAGCAATGTACTGCTTGACTCTTCGGTGAAGCTATGTTCACGAAACTTCAACAAAAGCCCGAACCGAGCTACTGAGCGTCTCTCCTGCAGAGTCTTCCACTGGAGTTTATCTATCATCTCCGTAACGCTTTTGCGATTACTAAATGATCCTGTAACGAAGCGCGCTGCTCGCCGTTGGATCTTCTCTGTCTCTTCTATCAACCCTATCTGGTACGGATCCCACACTGCTGAGCAGTATTCAAGCAGCGGGCGAACAAGCGTACTGTAACCTACTTCCTTTGTTTTCGGATTGCATTTCCTTAGGATTCTTCCTGAATCTCAGTCTGGCATCTGCTCTACCGACGATCAACTTTATGCGATCATTCCATTTTAAATCACTCCTAATGCGTACTCCCTGATAATTTATGGCATTAACTGCTTCCAGCTGCTGACCTGCTATATTGTAGCTAAATGATAAGGGATCTTTCTTTCTATGTATTCGCAGCACATTACACTTGTCTACATTGAGATTCAATTGCCATTCCGTGCACCATGCGTCAATTTGCTGCAGATCCTCCTGCATTTCAGTACAATTTTCCATTGTTACAACCTCTCGTTATACCACAGCATCATCCGCAAAAAGCCTCACTTAACTTCCTATGTCATCCACAAGGTCATTTATGTACACTCCTGGAAATTGAAATAAGAACACCGTGAATTCATTGTCCCAGGAAGGGGAAACTTTATTGACACGTTCCTGGGGTCAGATACATCACATGATTACACTGACAGAACCACAGGCACATAGACACAGGCAACAGAGCATGCACAATGTCGGCACTAGTACAGTGTATATCCACCTTTCGCAGCAATGCAGGCTGCTATTCTCCCATGGAGACGATCGTAGAGATGCTGGATGTAGTCCTGTGGAACAGCTTGCCATGCCATTTCCACCTGGCGCCTCAGTTGGACCAGCGTTCGTGCTGGACGTGCAGACCGCGTGAGACGACGCTTCATCCAGTCCCAAACATGCTCAATGGGGGACAGATCCGGAGATCTTGCTGGCCAGGGTAGTTGACTTACACCTTCTAGAGCACGTTGGGTGGCACGGGATACATGCGGACGTGCATTGTCTTGTTGGAACAGCAAGTTCCCTTGCCGGTCTAGGAATGGTAGAACGATGGGTTCGATGACGGTTTGGATGTACCGTGCACTATTCAGTGTCCCCTCGACGATCACCAGTGGTGTACGGCCAGTGTAGGAGATCGCTCCCCACACCATGATGCCGGGTGTTGGCCCTGTGTGCCTCGGTCGTATGCAGTCCTGATTGTGGCGCTCACCTGCACGGCGCCAAACACGCATACGACCATCATTGGCACCAAGGTAGAAGCGACTCTCATCGCTGAAGACGACACGTCTCCATTCGTCCCTCCATTCACGCCTGTCGCGACACCACTGGAGGCGGGCTGCACGATGTTGGGGCGTGAGCGGAAGACGGCCTAGCGGTGTGCGGGACCGTAGCCCAGCTTCATGGAGACGGTTACGAATGGTCCTCGCCGATACCCCAGGAGCAACAGTGTCCCTAATTTGCTGGGAACTGGCGGTGCGGTCCCCTACGGCACTGCGTAGGATCCTACGGTCTTGGAGTGCATCCGTGCGTCGCTGCGGTCTGGTCCCAGGTCGACGGGCACGTGCACCTTCCGCCGACCACTGGCGACAACATCGATGTACTGTGGAGACCTCACGCCCCACGTGTTGAGCAATTCGGCGGTACGTCCACCCGGCCTCCCGCATGCCCACTATACGCCCTCGCTCAAAGTCCGTCAACTGCACATACGGTTCACGTCCACGCTGTCGCGGCATGCAACCAGTGTTAAAGACTGCGATGGAGCTCCGTATGCCACGGCAAACTGGCTGACACTGACGGCGGCGGTGCACAAATGCTGCGCAGCTAGCGCCATTCGACGGCCAACACCGCGGTTCCTGGTGTGTCCGCTGTGCCGTGCGTGTGATCATTGCTTGTACAGCCCTCTCGCAGTGTCCGGAGCAAGTATGGTGGGTCTGACACACCGGTGTCAATGTGTTCTTTTTTCCATTTCCAGGCGTGTATATTGTGAATAGCAACGGTCCTATGACACTCCCCTGCGGCACACCTCAAATCACTCTTACTTCGGAAGACTTCTTTCCACTGAGAATGACATGCTGCGTTCTGTTATCTAGGAACTCTTCAGTCCAATCACACAATTGGTCTGATAGTCCATATGCTCTTACTTTGTTTATTCATCGACTGTAGGGAACTGTATCGAACGCCTTTCGAAAGTCAAGAAACACGGCATCTACCTGGGAACCCGTGTCTATGGCCCTCTGAGTCTCGTGGACGAATAGCGCGAGCTGGGTTTCACACGATCGTCTTTTTCGAAACCCATGCTGGTGCCTACAGAATAAATTCCTAGTCTCCAGAAAAGTCATTATACTCGAACATAATACATGTTCCAAAATTCTACAACTTATCGACGTTAGAGATATAGGTCTATAGTTCTGCACATGAGGGGGGCGTATGAGGAAGGACAACCGCTCAGTGGAATGAAAGAGGAAGGGAGGGGGAGCCCTGAGGAGTAGGAGGGGGGAGATGGAGCTAGAGTTGGTAGGAATGGAGGAGATCAGGGTGAAGCTCATCATTTGGGAGGGATAGGTGCTGGAAGTTGCATTGGGAAAAGAGGTGGAGATGGAGAGATGGCAGGACACAACGGTAAAGGCGCGGCAACGGGCTGGAGGCAGAGAGGAGTGAAGAAACCAGGGGGTGGGGGACATCGAGTCGGCGGACGATGTACAGGGTGTAGTTGTGTTCGAGGAGACGAAGACATTCTGCACTCGTCTTATATAGCTCGCTGATAGTACTACTGCACATGTGTCAGAGTCTTGATAACAGAAAGACCACACCACCTGGCGGCACCGCCCTCGCAGGTGGACCTGCAACGATCAGCTGTCTTCGGCGTTGTCGCTCGCCTCAGTTATCAGAGTCTTCTGGAGTCTTCATCTGGGGCAAATCTTGGAGATGACGGGATTCCACGCATTATCGAGCTGGTAGCTGCAGTCACAGTTCATTAGATTTTCCGCGTTTTTTTTTTTTTCGTACTATATTGAATGTCCATTGGAGGTACAATGTCCCGCAATTGCAGACTTGCTGGGCTGCAGAAGCCGAGTGCAACGTTTATGTCTTGTGCAACGTTCTTCCACTGTGCCAGTTATTTGTCCTATATAGCGCAAACCACACTGGCAAATTATTTTTAAATTCTTGCCTTCCATAACACCAAATTATCCTTCACTGGTCCCAGCAGGTCCGTAATCCTTAGATGGTGGGTGGAAAATCTTTTTCACCTGAAAATTATTTAGGATTCTTACCATTTGTAAGGAAATATTTCCAGTGACGTTCTCATCTTTATCTATTTTCCGGTTCTTGGTTTAAGCTGAGAATGCCCTGTTAATTTGCCGGGTCGAGTATCCATTGTCTCTCAATACTGTTCTTAAATGTGCAAGCTCCTTAGGTAAACTATCTGCATCTGACATTTTATGGACCCTGTGTACCAGGGTTTTAAGCACACTGTTGGTTTGGTACGGGTGATGGCAACTTGAGGAGAGCAAGTACAAATCAGTGTGAGTGGACTTGCGGGAAACAGGATGTCCCACAGAGCCCTCACCATCCTGTCTAACCAAAATATCCAGAAATGGGAGACAACCATCTTTATCTAATTCCATAGGAAATCGAATGTTCTCATGAATGGAGTTAAGATGATGTACAAACTCCTTTAACTTATCTTCTCCGTGGGACCACATGACGAAAGTATCATCCCCTACCTCCAAAAAAACAGTTGGTTAAGAAACCACTGATTCAAGTGCTCTTCCCTCAAAATACTCCATAAAGAAGTTAGCCACTAGGGGAGACAAGGGGCTGCCCATGAGGACGTCGTCAGTCTTTTCAAAATATTCTTGGTTAAACATAAAGTAGTTGATCTAGAAAATCCGAACTACTTAGGTGGAGAGTCCCCATGCTGTTGATAAAATGGACAGAGTTCCGTGTATGATGCTGACATTTGCCAATCAATGGTCTCATTAAGAAAACCGGATGTTCGGCTAAATCATATGTGGGTGCATCGATATTACTCACTATAGGCTGTAAAGAAAGACCTTCATTGTGCACCTTAGGAAGAACATACAGTCTTGGCCGTACACTGCCATGTGGTCTTAATCGCTTCCTTCGTCTCGAATAATAAATTCTCTGCATCACAATACCATGACTTACTTTCTCCATTATCTTCCGTGCAGTGGCCGTCTTAAAATGTGACACTCTGGAAAATTTTCGTATTATGCAATGGTCCCGACATCTCATTAAAAAACTTTTAGACCTTAAAAGTTTTGCTCTGTTACCACGTAGCTTGTCGAGACAGCTCACCTCCTGAAGATGACCCGCAGGTGTCCAGTTGCAATGTCGTGGAACGAAGTTTACGACGACCGGCTGTAATCTCGAAATCTCTGGGCGTGGTAGTGGTCCGGGGAGGGGGGAATTAATTTATCAATTTAATGAATTTGCATATCAGTTTGATATCAAAATTGCACTTGTGCCCCCATATCCCTACTATTAACTTGCTGTCAAGACACATAACACGTGATAGAAATGTATTTTAATAATAGACCAACAATAGCAATCAAATTTGAAAATGTTTTAATACAATAGCAGTAATACTTATTTGATTATGTAATTGGTAAGTTCATCGCCTTAGTACATCTACCAACAAACTGAAATTATGAGAAAATATCAGTAAAGCATTCGACTAAGAATTTGAGGTACGTTTGTCATGCAACAATTTTTACTACCTCAAATCTTACGCGATATAAAATAGAACTGTGCACTCACCGTTAGTAGCATTTCATGCAGACTATGGCAATGCGAAAGAAAAGAACGACTTACCAGGAAAAAAATATTCGAATGGGGCAGAAATCGGCGATGTGATTTACACGCACAGACAAACAAATTATTCCAGTTTCAGAAGAATTAGATGATTTATTCAAGAGAGAGAGCTTTACAACTTGTCAAAAGCAGTAACGCGATGGTCTACCTCTCGCCCTTGTGCAAGCTGTTATTCAGGTTGTCGGCTTGGCACTGATTCACAGATTTGTTGGATGTCCTTCTGAAGCATATGCTGCCAAATTCTGTCCAATCTGCACGTTATATCGCCAAAATACAGAGCTGGTTGGAGGGCCCTGGCCACAATATTTACTTTCTCAAATGGGGAGAGATCCGGCAACCTTGCGGAGCCAACTCCAATGATCGTGTTCGTAGGCAAGCAACCGATGACATGATGTATCCTTTTTTGGCAACGACTGCATCGTTCTGTCTCACTAAGGCCAACGAGAAAAAGTTGAACGTAGGTGGGGATAAGGTTATGAACGTGTAATATCTCTTGCAGCGGTCTCTCCGCGATATTTTCTGAAATTATATAAATTATATAACTCAGTACATATCTCGAAATATCTCTTCTTATCTTACCCATTATAAATGCAAAGTAGTTTCAAGCCCAATTATTCCTTGGAGCGTCCATTTACTCCATGGAATAGCTTCTCTGCTATCTATGTTTTCTCTTATGAAAAGAATGAAGGAATGCTTGCCGATTAGTCGTGAAAGAATATGTATTGTATGTATTGTTGAGCTAGTCGCCATCTTGATGAGATTCTGTATGAGAAGGAATTTAATACATGAACTAAACTAAAGTAAGTGTGTTCGCGTATTATTTAACTGATTATTATTGACAGTGTCTGCTTACTACGCTGTGTTGCACGGGATCAGTGGGGAACGTCTGATTTACACTGGACGAACCTGCCGTTTTGTATGCTCAAGATATCCAGTTACTTCAAATAAATAGGCTAACACGGTCTTACCAGCAGATCTCCGGTCTTCCTCATGTGATCACCGAAAGTTAATAATTATTACAAATGTTTTCAGGAGATCGACTGACAATTTTCGTCGCACCGAGACTTCGAAATGGCTTCACTGCCTTATGGAATTTAAGTTAACCTCAATTTAATCAGGATAGAACAATATTGAACTGTGTGAATGTTATAAGCCTGCTTTGTGAATGAAAATTCCCTTAACATATGCATGTTTTTACTATCCTGTCAGTGAAGCTAAATCAGGCCGGTGTGAGAGAGTTTTTTTAAATTTTAGATCCCACAAAAAAAATATTAAAAACGATTTAGTATCGTGAGGACGCCACTCCCTTCAGAAGTACAGGTAGGCTGGCATAGGCCCAAACAACCTTCCGATCTGTCCCAAGCGACAGGGGCTCTGCTGAGGAAGCACCATTTGGAAGCGTCCAGCGGGATAATAGCATTTTTACAGATAGATGTGACTGGGAAAGAATATCAACCCCCCCCCCCCCCAATAACTGACATCAATAAGAAATTTCTTAATGTACTTTTATTATTTATTCTACCAGCATCTATAGGAGGCGCTAAACTCGTAGGTAAGAGACGGTCAAAAAGGCTAGCCATCTGTAAGTGACTGGGGGACGCGAAGACACGTTAAAACAGTTCATTGGAGAAATAAAGCAGAAACCTTGATCTGACCATCAGGAAGATCCAAACTTCGCATCGCCTGGGGTCTCACCATAACCTCACAGCGCACCCAAAAAATAGAGTTTCGCCAAATAATCTCGCCGGATAATCATTGTAATTTACGGGATATTGCTGCAGGAAGGGGAAAAATTTGGGCAACAAAATATGCTTTCTCTCAGCACGCAAGTTTCCAAGGTCCGAACCTTAAGAAGTAACGAAAGGAAGTAACGCTCGTGTTCAAGGATTGCTCCTTCAATCCTGTCCGTAATGGACTTCCAGTTTAACGTAGTTATCTTCATCGGACAATAGTTAATAATAACACCCAACGATCGGTGGAGGGTGACTGCCACAGACCATGAAACCTCAGCTACGAGAAATCCCCGTAAATTGAGTAATCGACGCTTCCTGTCATTAATCTGTGCTACCGTAAGACGACAATATGCATGCAAAAGCTCCTTGAGCACTGGTATGTCGTCACGAGTACGAAGAAATAACATATCGTCATCGTCATACGCGCGAACGCTGAACCTCTCTCCCAGTAACAACCAGCCAGCCCATCGAGCAGCTATGGACTGAAGTAAGTGATCCACAAATAGCACTGATAACTACTTATATACAGGAGACCCCAGCAGGATACCCCGACACACTTTTATGGGAGAGTGTAGGGGGGGGGGGGGGGGTAAGACGACGATTCACGTGAATACACTTCCGCAAACCAGTCATTAGAGAGTTGAAGATCCGTCGTGCAGGATTATTGAGACCAGCAGCCGTTAATACAAGCAACAGAAAATCATGACTGACTTGGTCAAACGCTTTATTAAAACCAACAAAAGTAGAGATACCGACACAGGAACAATCTAAGCAGTCGAGATGATATTACGACATTCAGCAACATGTGTCACAAGAGTACGACCCAGAAGACAACTCTGATAATGTCAGCAAGTAAAACCGACAAACAGCTTTTTGTCACCCGCGCTACTATTTTTTAATCAAAATCGAGTAGCTTTATCGATGGACCTGATTCACGGACAGATGTCCCGTCTTTTTGAGAATCAAAACAGTTTTTCCGACCTTAAAAAGGTGGGACGTGTACCCCTTGAACCAGTTCATTCACCATAGATGTCATCGTATCTCGTATCAGAGGCCAAAACGAAACATAAAATTCTTTGGGTAGCCCATCCAAACCCGGCATTTGCGGGAAGGAGAGCGAACTACCTCAGATACCTCATCACGGTGAAAAGCTGCCAAAAGCTCCTCATGGAGAGCTGGCGTAACAGCACTATCGATGAAGGAAGTAAAATCGGCACCAACTGGTGCTAATCCAGTCTAAAGATCGACAAAATACTGGGGGAGTTCACGCTTTATATCACGTTGGGATGACAACTCACGTCCATCTAAAACACGAATGACAGTGAGACACGTCCTCTGAAATAGCGTTCCAAGCCAAATTAGATGATACAGAGACGTGAAATCCTGGAGAATCGAACATAGCTGGGAAAGCAAACGAAGACAATCTAATTCTAGTCTTTTGAGTTCCAGGAATTTCACCATCACGCGGTGAACTTCCTCAACTTTTAAACGAACGCCTGGATCACTGTATAAAGAGCACGAAGGACAGCATAATGAAATTCACGAGTCCTCCTCATTTCATCCGCTTTACCAGTGCTAAAATGCATGAGTGCAAGTGCGAAGCCGGGGTTTGGGAAAAGGCAACGCGTCACTCCATAACTGAGGAACAACGCTCTTGGGAACGGCTTGTCCGCACCCGCACGGCAGCGGTCATACGTAGGACCAGATCCAGATGAAGCATTAAGAAAAATGAAGGCGAGATCTAAAAAATGACACCCCATACCCGACCGTCATCCAGCGTTTCGAAGTCCGTCAACGGAATACCATTCCTATAAAGCACGGCCATGCCAGTAGAACTTTGCGGTGCAACATTAAAAAACATATGATACTTATGGAGACAAAAAACATCAAATAATACTTCTTGCAAACACAGAACATTAGCTTGGGAATCATAAATAAACTATCGTAACGCAGCAAGCCGTAATGAGGAGTTTATCCTATTAATAAAAAAAAAAGTATGTGTAAACTTATGGGACTTAACTTCTAAGGTCATTAGTCCCTAAGTTTACACACTACTTAACCTAAATTATCCTAAGGACAAACACACACACCCATGCCCGAGGGAGGACTCGAACCTCCGACGGGACCGGCCGCACAGTCCATGACTGCAGCGCCCCAGACCGCTCGGCTAATCCCGCGCGGCTATCCTATTAACATTTAGGTAGTTAACACGTGTAAGCCATGACAGTAGAACTAGGAAAGAATTTACGCATCACGTCCTTCTCTCCACAACGCCGGCACACGGTGGAGACGAAAGTACAGGACCTGAATTCTCCCCACCGGAAGATGCAGAGTCCATGCTTTGTTTCTTTCGGCACGACGCTACACGCTCAGGTTGCAAACGTCGTTCCACATTATTCCGCGACAACATAGCTTCTTGACGCGGAAGGGTAGGGGGCTCATCAAGGTTCGCTGCCTCGTGAGTATTCAAAGCGTCAACCACTGGAAGAAGCATCTTCTCGGAGAGGTATGACTGTGGATGGATGACTTCAAAATCTTCAACATCCTGAGTCCTCCAATGTTTAAATTGTGCCATCGGTGCCGGCGTCTTAACGGCAGCAGAACTGCATCTGAATGTCCCGATAACGGCGGAAAGTCACGTGGAGTGGGGCACAATGTCTCCCCAACGTCCTCTAAAGTTGTAGAAATACTAGCAGCAGACTGCGAAGACACTAATTCAGGTAATGTCAACGGACGACGTTTCACGTAGGGCGACTTTAAGACCGTAAAACGTCGCAGACAGTTGTATCTGAGATGGCCAGTTTCATTACAAAAGAAACAGGTTCCGTCTTGCCTTGCATACGTAAAATAAATCTGGTAACCACAAAGCCAGCCGGAGTGGCCGATCGGTTCTAGGCGCTACAGTCTGGAACTGCGCGACCTCTACGGTCGCAGGTTCGAATCCTGCCTCGGGCATGGATGTGTTTGGTGTCCTTATGTTAGTTAGGTTTAAGTAGTTCTAAGTTCTAGAGGACTGATGACCTCAGAAATTAAGTCCCATAGTGCTCAGAGCCATTTGAACCATTTTGGTAACCACAAGCATTCGGACGTGAGGAAATATTCTTCTGAACACACATTTCTACGGTTCGGATATCAATGTAATACTGAAAGCGATGTTGAGCAGTCCAGCGTTTTCGCCTGTTACGCCGAACAGCTCCATGAGGAAGCAAAGTCGCCTTAAGAAATGGATCGTACACTTCGGGTGGAACTCTAACCGGAATATTCTCGATAGCCGCATTTGCAAGAAGGACTGGACTAACGTAACCATCACGATGTGTAAACATCAACTCAGAACCATCCGAGAGAAAAACCTGTCTACTTGCAAGGGATCTTGGAACTTCATAAAAATGCATAAAAATGAGACTCAAAACAAGCAAAATCTACCTGACTGGATGTATTTCGAATCATATCACCCAGTTTCTAGAGAGCCCGGTTGAACTAGACGCGTACTCTAGTCAAAACTGAAACGAATGGTACTCCGACGATGAATACTCTTGGGAGATTTAACGAAATTGCTGTGTAAATTTCGTTAAAGAATTTTATTTGCTTTTAAGTTAATTTTCTTTACCTTACTTTCTTTGCGTGCGAACTTTGTTATAGAACCTCTCTCTTATTTACGTGTGGTAATAAAAATTTTCACTTTCAAAAGAATTACGTACATTTAAAAATTACGTGAACTCATATTAACTGATTAAGAATATTTGGTTCAAAATTAAATTCTCTACATCGTTCGGCCTTGGCACACATTTTCTAAATGCAGTGGATTTTTTGTTAAATATTTTTACTGAATTCTTTCCCGGCGTAGCTTTTGAACACAAGATTATCACTATTAGCAGAAAATGGTTAATTATTACCAAGCCGACATTTAATTATCACTGATCAAACCTACTTCGCTATACATTAAAGTTATTTGAAAGAACCAAAATTGTTAAATTTCAATGTTAACTATCCGTCTAAGAATGCACAAATGTGTAACTATTTTTTTAAAATCTCAGTCAGTCTCTGGATCGCTGTAAAAGAAGAACATTCTCTTAGTTCACTGTTAATGTTTATCTACCTGTTCCCGATTTACGGGTTTGGTTGATTTTTCCTTTAGCGGAACAATTTTTTAAATGTGCCGCCGCTGCAAATCGATCGGTCGCGGCACAGCCCAGCAACACCGCTAAAAAATGCTGAAAACTCTTTAAAGAAATATTATAGATGACATGGGCAAGCTAATTTACATTAATAATACACTCTTTTTATAAATTCTGATATATTTAGATCAAGCAATAATTCAACTCACATTAGTTCGTAATTTCTCCTTCAATGGCGGCTAAATCTAGATACAGACAAATGACGTCTACCCATTCACCAAATACATCGACACAGCTTCCTACCGCTTTCAGCTCTAAACGAGGAAGACCAAAGAATACATAGTGCATTGTGCTTTTATAGTATTGCTGACTATTAACATTTCTTTGTAATTTCACGACATTATTTCCCTCTGGCTGAATTTCACATCTCTGTTATCTCAGATATTGACACATTTCGCAATTACATATTTAATATAGAAATATTACCATCCTAAATACAGAGAGAATATTACTACAAAAAATATTACAATAATAACAAATGTCTTTTACACAAAATTCAATAATATTTTTGTTAAATAATTACATTATATACAAATTACTCAGAGTGGCGTATATGGTACAAATAAATTTCAGTTTGTTAATGTGTGAGTTTGCCAGGGAACGTTACAGAGACTCGACATACATCTTGACGCGGGCAAAGTACGCCGCCGGCAGAGAACAAACCAACAAAAATCTCCACTACGCAAGAACGATGTGACACCGGCCGATACGTACACAAGACTCAGTACACACAAGTTCGACACACGCGGCGCTGCTGTATAAGAGCAAGTAGGAACAACCTGCTCGCTCGACGCCAAAGGCGGAACTAGCTATGAAAGTGGACATACTGTGGATGGCACTGTGACACGAGTCGGTCGGAGGTTGGTAAGGCCAGTGTGGTGCACTTGACTCCGTCGATCACCTTTCATGGCTATGCAGAGGGACGCGACGTCCGTTAGTCAGACACATGTGGTGAGTGGTGTAACTCGGTATTAGGTTCACTGATTCACTTCAGTATCACGACCTTCCCCCCCGCCCTCTCTTCTCCCCTCACTTCCATCGCCTTCTCCCCATATTTTATTTAATCTTAATCGTTGCTCGGCCTTTTATTCATTTATTGAGATCAACGCAACTTAAGTAGGCTGTTTAGGTTTTTATGTTGGTAACGCCACGTAGCACTCTGTTGGATGTGAACAGCGCGTAGCGTTGCGCAGTTGTAGGTGAGCCGCCAGCAGTGGTGGATGTGGGGAGAGATGTGGCGGAGTTTTGAGAGCGGATGATCTGGACGTGTGTCCATCAGAGACAGTAAATTAGTAAGACTGGATGTCATGAATTGATATATGTAATATGACTTTTGAACACTATTAAGGTAAATACATTGTTTGTTCTCTATCAAAATCTTTCATTTGCTAACTATGCCTATCAGTAGTTAGTGATTTCAGTAGTTAGAATCTTTTATTTAGCTGGCAGTATTGGCGCTCGCTGTATTGCAGTAGTTCGAGTAACGAAGGTTTTTGTGAGGTAAGTGATTCATGAAAGGTATAGGTTATTGTTAGTCAGGGCCATTCTTTTGTAGGGATTACTGAAAGTCAGATTGCGTTGTGCTAAAAATATTGTGTGTCAGTTTATTGATGATATGAATAAGTAAAGAGAGAAATGTCTGTGCACGTTCAGTTTTGCTCAGCTGTTTGAAAAGCAAATAACGTAAGGGGTTTACCAGCACAGTAATTCATAAATTTGTCTAAGGGGAGGTTTCAAACTTTACAATTCATTAAAAGGTATACTTGTTACGTTTGTTCGTTTTTATGATACAACTCAAAAGATGAAAATGCAGGGGCCAAATTCGTTTATCTCCCAACAACATCACGGTTCCTATTTCGTTGTTTCATTTCCGACTATTTGGAACCCGTAACAAACAAAACAACAAACGGAAGATGTACTCGTTAGAGTTTTGCTGCGTTTAGTCACTTGGCTAAACCAGAGGAGCGTCATTTACTAGCCGGAAACAAGATTCCATACCAGTGTCTAGCCACAAAATTCGGGCGCCATAAACGGCATGTCTTGTAGTGAAACGGGCCCCTTTTGCTTGTGAAATAATGATAAAGACTACAATTTATCGCCTTACAAGCGTGTGCAGTCCCACTGTAACCACAACTTCATCTGACAGTTAATTTAATTCGTAAACACCTTCAGAAAAGAATGGAAAATTCTTTTCTATAGCCACTTTTGCAAATTATCGTAATCCAGTTATCGATTTTGTTCGTCGCGCAGACAACCAGCAATACTGTTTAAGTGGACATTCACCTATACCGACGAATCGTTGGTTTGTGTGCGATCAGTTATACTTGAAATTCATATTTTCCGACATTAATAGACAATAGGATTATTTTCAAGGTAACAGAAGTATAGAATTATTAACGACAAACAGTTTGTCTCTCTTTCCCGTCCGTGAAACACAAAACATCCTTTTGTAAATACTCGTCGTAAAACCAAAGACCTGCTCCTGACTTCTGGCATTTTTCGACATTAAACAACTTTTCATGTGCCTCTGCCATTTGGTTTAGTAGTAACGTCGAAAATAATCTTCTTCTTGGCAATATAATGTAAGATCATGAATCAGTTATTATTAATTAGGAGGGTTGTCCAGAAAGTAAGTTCCGATCGGTCTCGAAATGGAAACCATAGTGAAAACCAGAAACGTTTTATTTGCAACAGTTAGGTACACCTTCCATCTACTTCTTTACATAGTCGCCGCTCCAACTTCGAGTGTTGTCGTAGTGTTGTATCAACTTTCCAATAACCTCGGCATAGAAAGCAGCCGCCTATGCTTTCGGCCAGTTATCTGCACTGGTCTGGAGCTCGTTGTCTGTGGAAAAATTTTGTCTTCATAGCCAGCGGTTCTTATGAGCAGAGATGAGACTCAGGGGGAGCCAATTACGGACTGTATTGTGGGTGATCAACCACTTCTCATTGGAAACGCTGCAGAAGCGTCTTCATTGCCCCTGCAGTGTGCAGCCGAGAATTGGCATAAAGAAGGGACTGCTCGACATTTGTGTTATGTGGGCTGCATGACACAGGCGAAATCTCTAACCAGGCCCTCATACTTGGAGGGAGACGCTATTCCCTACGCATCTTTACGTGCTCATTGTTCACGCAAAACTGAAGAGAGCGACGCGACACGATTGACGGGCTTACTAGAGACTCTGACCAACACATCTGTGCAAAGCTTTACAGGATTTTCCCAGTCGTTTCCATTTCGCGACTGATCGGAACTTACTTTCAGGACAACCCTCGTACGAGGGTTATTCCAAAAGTAAGGTCCGATCGGTCGCGAAATGGAAACGACTATGAAAATCAGATAAAGCTTTGCACAGATGTGTTGGGTAGTGTCTCTAGTATAACCCCAGTTAGCATCACGTCGCTCTTCTAATTTCTGAGCTCGCAGTGAGTGCGTAAAGATGTCTAGAAAATAGTGTCTGCCGCCAAGTACGAGGGCCTGGTGAGAAATTTCGCCTGAAGCTATGCAGCCAACATTACATAACTGTCGTGCTGTTTCGTCTTCACGACAATTCTCAGCCGCATTCTGCAGGGGCAATGAAGATGCTCCTGCATCGTTTTCAAATGGAAATGTTAGATTACCCACAATACAGTCCGCAATTGTCTCCCCCTGAGTTTCATCTCTGGGCACATGAACCGCTGTCTTTGAAGACAACATTTTGACACAGACAACGAGGTGTAGCCCAGCGTGGAGAATTGGCGGAAAGCACTGGCGGCTGCCTTCTATGATGAGGCTATTGAAAAGTTGGTACAACGCTATGACAAAAGTCTAAGTCAGAACGGCGACTACGTAGAGAAGTAGCTGAAAGGTGTAGCTAATTGTTACAAGTAAAACATTTCTGATGTTCACTGTGGTTTCAATTTGGCAATGAATCGGGCCTTACTTTTGGAATAACCCTCGTATTTTTCATAAACAGTGAAACCGAATTTTCAAAAAATGGTTCAAATGACTCTGAGCACTATGGGACTCAACTTCTGAGGTCATTAGTCCCCTAGAACTTAGAACTAGTTAAACCTAACTAACCTAAGGACATCACACACATCCATGCCCGAGGCGGGATTCGAACCTGCGACCGTAGCGGTCTCGCGGCTCCAGACTGCAGCACCTAGAACCGCACGGCCACTTCGGCCGGCAACTGAATTTTCACCAGCGATATTCAAACATAGGAGACGTAATAAAGTGTTGACTCATTCCACACCAATGAACTTTTCTCTAGAATTGCCAAGAAGTGATTGGATACATTTAAAAAAAGCTTATTTCTGAATACTGATTCGTTTATTTCATTCCAAGATCATAATCTTCGAAGGAACTGTGGTATAACTTCAGGTCTGGATATTATATTCCGTGTGCCACACAAAGTATTCAGCACTCGCAAGTTTTGCGCGACGTAAATTTAACTAGTGAAATGGCTAAAAAATTTGTAGTTAGCGATAAACTAGATTAATTATACAGCGTGACCCAGCTGCCTCTACCTATGGGTCTTACGCAACCCGCAACGCCTTCAAATACCACGCGCAAACTGTTAGTCCGACAGAAAAAAAATAACAGAACATTTTTGTAGGAAATTTTGTAATGGTTTACGTATTCGCTAGAGGCCATAGGAAAACGTACAAAAGTGACTTCAGACACGTTTTTATTGAATGACTCCAAAATAATGGCCTCCAGTGGAAACGTACCCCAATGAAAGTTTTAATTACACTAAATTTGTTACATAAATGTCCTGTTAATTTTTTTCTGTCAAAACTAATATTTTGCATGTGCGAGGGTCACTCCAAAACAAATGCACACTATTTTTGTAAAAATACAGTTTTCATTCTGCATGTGTGAAAGTTTTACAGTGTGTAGGTACATCCTTCCCGCTTGTTTTCAAACTTAGTTCAACCTGTTCCCGTGAATGGCGGCGTCACAGCATGTCTTCAAGATGGCTGCTACACTTGACGTTCGTCAGAAGCAACGTGCTGTCATAGTATTCCTGTGCTGTAAAAACGAGACAGTGGGAAACATCCACAAGAGGTTGAAAAAGGTGTATGGAGATGCTGCTGTTGATCGCAGTACAGTTAGTGGGTGGGCAAGCAGGTTACGTGATGAAAGCGGGTACTGTGATATTGAGGATTGTCCTGGCAGCGGCAGGCCTCGTACTGCACACACTCCAGACAATGTGCAGAGAGATAACGAATTGGTGACTGCTGACAGACGCATCACAGTGAACGAATTGTCACGCTACGTCGAGATAGGGGGAGGAAGTGTTTGCAGAATACTGAAAGTGTTGGCGTTAAAAAAGGTTTGTGCCAGGTGGCTTCTCAGGATGTTGACAGTGGCTCACAAAGAAACAAGAAAAACGGTATCCAGCGAACTTTTGGACCAGTACGAGAATGGTGGAGATGAATGTCTTGGAAGAATTGCGACAGGTTATGAAACATGGCTCCATCATCTTTCACCAGAGACGAAGAGGTAATCCATGGAGTGGCATCATGCAAAATCACCCAAGAAAAAAAATTCAAAACCACACCTTCTGCTGGAAAAGTTACGGGTATCGTGTTTTTCGATTCCGAAGGAGTCATGCTTGTGGACATCGTGAAAAGTGGAACCACCGTAAATTCTGATGCATATGTGACGACAATTAGAAGCTTCTAGCTCCACTGAGTCGTGTTCAACCACATCGGCAAAAGCAGGATGTTTTGCTGTTGCACGACAATGCACGGCCACACGTCAGTCAAAAAATCCATGGAAGCGATCACAAAACTCGGATGGAGAACACTGAATCACCCGCCTTACAGTCCTGACTTGGCTCCATGTGACTCTCTTCGTGGAACAAGGTTTGAAGGTGATGGCTCCCATGTGCACGCTTCCAACCAGTGGCTCCAATAGGTTGGTCCAGAACCAGGCGCAGGTTCCAGGATGACGTAAGGCAGTTGACAAGGATGTAAATTATGTGGAGAAATGAAAATATTGTTCCTAAAGAATGTATCTACACACTGTAAAAATTTGAAACATGTAGAATGAAAGATGGATTTAAAAAAAAATAGTGTGCATTTCTTTTGGAGTGACCCTTGTACCAAATGAGAGAATATAAAAATCTCGCGTATGGTTTTTGAAGGCGTTGTGGATTGCAGAAAACTTACAGGTAGGGGCAGTTGAATCACCCTGTATACAGTACTATATATCGTGTCGGCGGGAAAGTTATTTGCGATAGTACACCGCTTTTGTATCAGTATAATATTCAAATGAGACTAGCCTTGGGATAACTTCTGGCCATATACGCTCGTAGTTTATATTCAAAGGTACATTTGAGCTGACAACGGCTCTCCTCTTGTTCACAGGAGCCGGTTGAGCCGATGCTGCCGGTGCTGGCGGCCTGCGTGGAGACGGAGGCGGAGGCGTGCGTGGGCGCCTTCCTGCCCGACGCGCCATCGCGGCTGCTGGCGGCGGGCCGCGTGCACCGCGTGCCACTGCTGGCAGGGCTCACGGACGGCGAGGCCAACTTCTTCCTGCTCAGTGAGTCGCGCTCGCGCTCTCCGAGTAACCAATACGTCTCGAGTTTACAGCATTCTAGGTACTTTCAGTGCGGACGGTCCGTGTCTTCCGAATACATGTGGGACTCCCTACGAGCAGTGGGGCTAATGGAAGGGGTTGCTACTTGCGCGTGAAAAGATGTGGACTTGGGTCGGTCGGCAAGAGTGTCCAGATTGCCGAGGTGGTTATTAAGGCAACCGTTATAGAGGAGCGGGACATCCGGATTCGAGTCCCAGTCCGACACAAATTTTCACCCTTCGCCCCTGATACATTTCAATGCCTGTTGGCAGCTGAAGTCCTGGTTTCTTGTAACATAATTGAAGAGCTGACATGGAAAAGAATGTAAGTGCCAAAAAGTAAATTTTTTCAGGAGTTAAAAAAATGAACTGGGACTTAAGAAATGCTTTATTTCTAGTAATTTTTAGGTAGAATCAATTTAGTTGTGTGTTTTGAACAATACTCACTATAGATGTTAACAAAATGTATTAAAGTCATTGTTATACACAACAATAAAAAGTTATGAAGAGCAGATGTCCTTGTAGAACTGTTGATATTTTGGATCTAGGTAATCCAACATAGTCAATAATCTTTTTTCTTGGCATCTCTGATGCTATCACATGTGTCTCATTGTTGAAGGCGTGCATGTTCTCTAATTCCCCATATTTTCCCTTCTTGAAAATAGTATGATTCCCACATGCTTCCATTTTGTTGAAGGTTTTTTTGTTTTAATTTGTGGTAAATCTGTCACAGACACTTTGATATCCTATTTGTTAGTAAACTGTAATGCTGTTGTGTTTATAAACTCATCACAGGCACGGGAGACATCAAAGAAATCAGATTTTTCCATTGGCACCTCCTGAAATGGGTTGTGAACCGCATCGATCTCACTACACTCTGAAGTTCTTCTGGTACCATGGCTTTGCAAAAGTGTTTTCGTTTTTCAATAACTTCAGAGTCTCGGTCACAAGGTGTATAAGAATGCCCAGAGACGAGAAACTTCAGTTAAATGGAATCATAGTATCCTCTCACTACTAGATACATTAGGACCAGCAACACCATCTTGTTCTTATTCTGACCAGCGCAGTTGTCACACCATATTTCCTGCTGGCGCTTAGGTGTCAATCGATTGACCAGTATCTTTAAAAGACATGACGCAATAGCGTTGCCTCCAAGGCCTCCAATTCCTTCATGCCACATACACATGACTGCAAAATTTCCCACATGAATACACAAGTTGTAACTCGACAGCTGTCGCATATAAGACAAGTTATTATGTGTTAAAATGGGCGTGAACATAACGTGTTGCATATTGATAGCTACAGTCGCTACGGTGCTCGAATTTATATTGACTAGATTTAACGGAAGCATGGAGAAGTCTTACAGCTTTCTCAGCTTTCTTGAGGTGTAGAAATTTCAGCGAATCTGGACGCTCCACTACTGGCGTTTATTTCACAGCTGAACTTACCGCAGGTACGCCAGGTATCTGTTCCCTGCCGTCTAAAATGCAGGTTGGGAAATTCTCTCTTGAAGACTCTGCGATAAAATCGACCATCAATATATATCTCCTTGAATGCATGATAAAGCCGATTAATGTTTAAGTCAGGATTGAGGTAATCCTTTTCTGACTTCTGCTTTGAATAATGGCTTGCTTCTGTTGGAAATGATCGTACATGATATTTTATGTTATGTATGTCAGTGACATTATATTTTTGCTTGTGTGATACGGCGGAAGTTCCTCGGGCATCCGTGAACACTATATCTCCTTTCTTTAAACGTTCCAAGAGAAGTTGGTTTTTCTTTTTCGATATTCCGAACACAGCTAAGAAGGTACTATTACAGACCCGTACGGCACCTTGCCGTGATAGAATAGTGTACGTAGCTGACACTTGACTTCTGCTGTCTGCTGGATCTTCATAGCTCCCATGGCGTCTTCTTGTAATGTTCGTCGGTTGAATTCGACTCATTAAATACGTGCTTTGTGCATATTTTGCTAAACGAGAGAAATTCTCATACAGCTTCTGGATGTCGCTCTTGATCAATGATTCATATGCATATCGGCATTTACAGGAAGCCTGGATAGAATGAACACAGCGCAATCAGCAACAATATTGAAGGAGTTTAATGCTAACAATGTGCTGATTATGTTGTTATATTTAACAAAGAACTGATTGAAATATACCTTGTCTGGAGGTTTATACTCTTCCTTCACTTTTGGGATGTTTTTTGGCATCTTAGCTCTATATAATTCTTCAGTAAGCGTCAAAACACACTCAGACTTCACTAAGCGTAGCACTGACTCTTACTGAATGCCGGACGAGGTGGCCGAGCGGTTCTAGGCGCTACAGTCTGGAACCGCGCGACCGCTACGGTCATAGGTTCGAATCCTGCATCGGGCATGGATCTGTGTGATGTCCTTAGGTTAGTTAGGTTTAAGTAGTTCTAAGTTCTAGGGGACTGATGACCTTAGAAGTTAAGTCCCATAGTGCTCAGAGCCATTTTTCTTACTGAATGGCACATGCGTCCTTTTACACGCCACCAATCGTGGAGTTACATCAGATGCCATCTAGCGGCGTCAGTGGGAACTACAAGCAGACGCTTTGGACATAGCTCTCTCTCCAGGCCACTGGCGATGGCACATAGGACATTTTCAATCCAAAATTGGAATAACGACCGATTTGGCACTTACGCCCTTTTCCATGTCAACTCTTCAATTACTTTACGGCCACTGTGCTACGAGTGGTTTCTGTTCTGTTGGACATGTTTGATAGGAGAGACACCACACATCAATAAACATTCGCGACTGTAGTAGTCAGCGTCATACTTCAAACGGGACTCTTGGAGGCGAAGAACATAAACGGTGTTTCTCACAAACCCCTACGAATGCATCACATGCCGGCAGACCAGTCAACCTTAATGCATCACATGCCGGCAGACCAGTCAACCTTGGAGACATACTCTATTGAGACCGATTCGTCGTCGGGACAGCTGACTGTTTAAAATGTTCTTACATGCAAGTGCCAAGTGTGTGGTACTCCGTTCTGCTTAAAAATGAAATTTTCATCCTGTTCCCGCAATTAGAGAAAAATCTCCTATATATCCAACCACGTGTTTCCTATAATCGTCTTTTCCGCAAAATATATCGGGTCGTTAATCTTATCTCTGAAAACGATACAAAACACATGAAGCTCTGTAGAGTTTCTTGTGCTCGATTACATACGTTGCTGCTGGGCTCCTCATATTCTTACGTTGTCACGATTCACTTTTCCACTTGAATGGAACTTATCCTCTTCACTGAACACTTAACATGAGAGGAAATGATATCCTCACTCTTCATGCCCAGAATTAACTGACAAAATCCTAAGAATTGTTGTTCATCATCGTCGCGAAGGACTAGTAGAAATTTAATCCTGTATAGTTTAAAAACAAACACCGCCGGTAAACACGGCACACAGGCAAGAGGAAAGGCTAAAATTTGCTGTCACCACGTGTAGACTTTTTGTGACTTCGTGCAAAACTCTATGGAAAGCGCTGTACGCCTTAGATCAACTCACGGGACTGACCCATGGTTCTCCCTTACTTAAAAAACCAGTGTCTTGAAACTTCTAATGCCATCCTCGAATGCACTAGGCTGTAGGGGGTACAATACGTATTCTTGACGAAAACTGGAAGAAGATTTCACCTGTTGAAACGGAGGACTCTAATCGCCTCTTGTTGCTGTGTCATCGAGATCTCGAGTGGACGCTCATTGGTTAACGAAAGAGCTAGCAATCGAGTTACCTGTGCCAGCAAGCCCCATACCGCCAGCTTCACGAAACGATAACTTACAACGGGCTTCGAGGTAACCTTTCAGTTTAGTAGCGCAAGTTAAAACTGACAGCATGTTTCTATCTTAGTTCACATAGATTAATCTTGCGAAATAGGATGAATATTTTTGAAACATATACAACATTTCCCAATTCGCTACTGAAATGACATCCTTAATCGAAAACAATACTGATTTCCATTAATTAGTGAAAAATACTAAAACCAGTACTCGTTGATAAGTGGCAATGTCTATTAACAACTACGCCAGTATAGTGTTGGAGACAACTATACAAATAAATCGCCAAAGGACAACAACTGCGTTTCTTAGAACACTCAAATGCATCGTAGAACTACGGCACAGCTGAACAAAGATAGCTCTTTCCGGAACATGTAACTTCCAGTAGCTAAGTCGTCAACCTGACATGCAGTACAAGTCTGATAGTTTCTCTTATAAGTATGCATCCATCGAGTTACATTCCGAGATGACTTTCTATATGACCACTGTGCTAGCGACAAAACCGCTCAATGACGAATGCAATAAAGGATACTCACTGGCTCCTTTGTCTGGCCTGCAATCACGGACTCGTAGTGCCGCGAACTCACTGTGAACTCGCTGTCTTTTAAATTTCTATACCGGAGGGAACCACGGAGTGGAAGGGGAGCTGATACCCCTGTACCAGCGGCTCGGGTCAGACACGGAAGGAGTTCGTGGCACACCTCCGTCGACCACATCGGGCATCATGTGGGCGCTGGAATCGTGGACACAGGAACACAGACGTTGGAAAAGATTAAGGCCCAAATTGGTAGCTGATGAGCGCGAGCGCGTGACAAGCAACTGTACTGTTGTGCTGATTGCACTGCACTGCACTTGCACATGAGGACTCCCGCAAAGTGACACTTAGTGTTGATTACAGTTTTTGTACACCAAAAGAGAACAGTTGCGGAGAATCAATTAAACTATAAGTATCTACATTGTTAACAGACTTAGAAGACCCAGAATCCATAAGAAATGCAATAATAAGTGCACCAATGTTCAAATCCACGAAAATTTCATCACCAAAATGTTCAAGAACTGAGGCCCCATTATTTGGAATAAAGTTGATGGAAGAACTGATAGTTAAATCATTATCCACATTATCTGCAAGAGAAGGAGGTTATGGTTCAAGTACTGGGCACAAGACTTGACAGCCCATCGCAGAGTACCAGCAGGCGGCAAGGACTGGTCCCGTGCAGTACTCTGAGACTGCAGTGGTGAGCGAACGGTAGATGACGTGGAGGCCAGGTGACGGCGACGCAGCAGGAGAGGGCACGGGAGGCAGATCGTGAGGTGTGGTCCGACGTCTGGGTGTCCGGTGCAGGCCACCCATCTGATGACCATCGGTAATGCTAAAAAGTCATCCGAAACACATCGGATTCGTTCAACTGAAGTGTGCGTGCAGAGCTTTGGGCTTGTTCAAAAGCATGCACCACCGACAAAAATTCATTTAATGAAGAGTTTATCAGGTGAAGGAAGTTGTTCTGGAGCTTTGAATCCAGAGCATGAATAAATAAAATATCTCTGTCCGCGAAGTCTGCGCAAGACAGGGCTCAGTCATCTATACGTATACTCTGCAGTTCACGATTAAGTGCTTGTCAGAGATTTCATCGAACCATTTCCAAACTATTTCTATACCCAGAATGAGATTTGCACTCTGCAGCGGAGTGTGCGCTGCTATGAAACTTCCTGGCAGATTAATACTGTGTGCCGGACCGAGACTCGAACTAGAGACCTTTGCCTTTCGCGGGCAAGCGCTTTACCAACTGAGCTACCCAAGCACGACTCACGCCCCGTCCTCACAGCTTTACTTCTGCCAGTACCTCGTCTCCTACCTTCCAAACTTTACAGAACATCTACATTTCTACATTTATTCTCCGCAAGCCACCCAACGGTGTGTGGCGGAGGGCACTTTACGTGCCACTGTCATTACCTCCCTTTCCTGTTCCAGTCGCGTATGGTTCGCGGGAAGAACGACTGTCTGAAAGCCTCCGTGCGCGCTCGAATCTCTCTAATTTTACATTCGTGATCTCCTCGGGAGGTATAAGTAGGGGGAAGCAATATATTCGATACCTCATCCAGAAACGCACCCTCTCGAAACCTGGACAGCAAGCTACACCGCGATGCAGAGCGCGTCTCTTGCAGAGTCTGCCAATTGAGTTTGTTAAACATCTCCGTAACGCTATCACGGTTACCAAATAACCCTGTGACGAAACGTGCCGCTCTTCTTTGGATCTTCTCTATCTCCTCCGTCAACCCGATCTGGTACGGATCCCACACTGATGAGCAATACTCAAGTATAGGTCGAACGAGTGTTTTGTAAGCCACCTCCTTTGTTGATGGACTACATTTTCTAAGGACTCTCCCAATGAATCTCAACCTGGTACCCGCCTTACCAACAATTAATTTTATATGATCATTCCACTTCAAATCGTTCCGCACGCATACTCCCAGATGTTTTACAGAAGTTATTGCTACCAGTGTTTGTTCCGCTATTATATACTCATACAATAAAGGATCCTTCTTTCTATGTATTCGCAATACATTACATTTGTCTGTGTTAAGGGTCAGTTGCCACTCCCTGCACCAAGTGCCGATCCGCTGCAGATCTTCCTGCATTTCGCTAAAATTTTCTAATGCTGCAACTTCTCTGTATACTACAGCATCATCCGCGAAAAGCCGCATGGGACTTCCAACACTATCTACTAGGTCAAGTTCGCGTCTCGGTCCGGCACACAATTTTAATCTGCCAGGAAGTTTTATTTCTATACCATTCTGTTCTCGAATAGCATGCAGAAAAAATGCACACTTAAATGTTTCCGTGACAGCTCTAATTTCTCTTATTTTATTAAGAAGATCTTTTGTCCATATGTAGAGTGTCGTCATAAAACTATTTTTGTATTCAGAAGAGAAAGCTCGCGACTGAAAACTCGTGAAAATATCTCATCGCAACAAAAAACGTCTGTTTTAATGATTCTCACCCCAACTCGCTTATCATACCTGTGACACTCTCTCTCCTGTTTTCCAGTAATGCTAAACGAGTCGATCTTCTTTGACCTTGTCCTCTGTCAATCCTATACGGTACGGATTCCATACCACGTACCAATATTCCAGGACAGCATGAACAAGCGCAGTGTTGGCAGTCGCTTTAGTAGACCTAATGCATCGTTTAAGTGTTCTGTCAATAAAACGTAGTCTTTGGTTCACCTTATCCGCAACATTATCCATGTGATCATTCCAATATAAGTTCTTCACGTACAGAGTGAATCACCTAAAATTTGCTCCGCAAATAGTACGGAAATGGGAAGTGCTATTGATGTGCAGTTTTCACAGAATGGACTGGCAGTGAGGGGCTCTATGGTTGGCCGACCAATAGAGTGTAATAATACTTAAAATGTGTTTTTTATACCCTTTCTAGGTGGAAAAATGCTGTAAAGGATGAGCCAGACAGTAGGAGATTTTACTTTATTATATGAGCCTCCAAATGCTAACTTCATTTTTCTATTGCGGCCAAGCCACGGCCGGCAGTGTTAGCTGCCTGTAAATTCTTTCATCCCACGGTCTAGTAACAGGAAGTCAGCACCGAGGAAGGGCACCTTGATCACGCGCCTCTCTCATGTGCTTACGAGGTAACGCCGTCCCAGGCGTCGCTTAGCAGGCAACGCTCTGGAAAGTTCCATGCCGCCCGCACGGTTTGCTCGGTCCTGACCAATCAGGGCGGAGGAAGCTGCGTGGTGCGTCGAACATACCCGGCCGCCCGTCGGCGGGCCCGCTCTCTTGTATTCTTGCTCACCCGCGAGTCGGATGCGCGCCCTGTAGCACTGAACATCTCCCGCTTCTCCCGGTGCTACGGCAGTGTGGACTTAGTTCTGGCAGACAACAGCTTTCGGTAGCTTCGCGAACAATCTTCGCCAAATTATAAGCTCTGGCTCACCCTCACCTCCCTAGGCCTATGTAGCCCCTTTTCATCATGCTTTAGCCAATAAATGGCATTTCTCTAAAAATTACCCTATTATTCCACAACGCCCACCGCCTGCCCATACCCGCAATCCTGTACAACTGGTGTCAGAAGTGTGGATGCGTTCCCGTAGTGACTTTGTCGCTACACTAAATTTTTCCCGGCAAGACGCCGTACACTTCGCGCATGGACTGCGCCAACCGGCCGCCACGTTTGCTCCACGTGGGCCGTGGCTGCTCCACTAAACACGCACAGGGCGCGCGCTGCAGCGAGGCAACCCACACTAATCAGCCACGTGAGCCGGGCGCCGCCGCGCTGCCCGCTGCCTGAGTTCGAGGGGCCTGCGCTGCGCTGCGCGACCGGCCGGGCCGCCGTCAGCCGCCGCCGCGCGACCCACCGCCGCCCGCCGCTGTCATCGAGGCGCCAGGGGCCTGCCGCCATCGCCGACCGGCCGAGCCAGCGCCGTCCGCCGCCAACACATCTGCCGCCGCCCAAGGGACCGGACGCCGCCGCCGCCGCCCGCTGCCACCCGCCGACCACCGCCCGCCGCAGCCACTGCACCACGCCGTCGCCGCCACCAATGCGTCGCACCGCCTGCCCATACCCGCGATCCTGCACAATGCCTACTGACATTAAAAAACTGAACGTTGGGTACATTAGAATGTCAGTGGTGTTGTTGCAGGAGTCCAGTCCAAGTCGAGTACGAGATATCGTATTTTGAAAGGTTTCAGACCGACACTTGTTTGTGTCAATTAATCTGCGAAATTGCTAGATACGATGTTGTTATGTTTGCTTACAGTGTTCTTGTGTGTTTCTCGAGTTTACTGTGAGTTACTAGTCAATTAGTGTGTGACAGTCCGAGAAGTATGTCTTGAGTGGACGATGGGGTTTTACCAATGCAGAAGAAGCTGACATGCCCATGGTGTGTGGAGAGTGGTGGAAGAATTATGTTCGTTCTTGCACGGCGTTTGCAGAAAGATATCCCAATAGACGTCAATCATGTAGACAGTTATTTAGCAATATCTTCAACCATTTACGTGAAAGTAGTGGTGTAACACCTAGGCAACTTAACAGAAGGGAATAAGGGGCGACAGGAAAGGAAGAATTAATATTGATCCGCACGTTATGTTGCGAGAAATCGTTCGAGGAAGTAGCATGAGTTAGGCAAGTGTCCCATGCATTCTCCGTCGATGTAGATTCCACCTCACCATATCTCTCGTCATTAAGAGCTGCATACAAACAATTATGAGAATCGTATTAACATCTGTACATGGGTATTAAGACAAGATACTCCAAATGTGTCATGAATCTTGCATAATGATGAAGCCACACTTACCAGTAATGGTCAGGTAAACCGCCGAAACTTGTACTGTCGGTTTGCTGACAATCCTCGTTAGCTTCGTGATGTGGTAAGTCAACGTCAATTGAGTGTAAACGTGTGGGGTGGGATAGTGGAACATCACCTCAGGGCCCCCTTTTTCATAACACTAAAAACGCACAATTATCGAAGCCTCCTAACAGACGGATTCTAGAAGACGTTCCTGTGGAGACTAGGAGGATCCTGTGGTTCCAACATGATGGCTGTCCAGCCCATAGTACACGAAGTACCATAGCAAGTCTTCACAAATTGCTTCCAAATCGTTGGATTGGATGGAGAGGACCTGTACCTCGGCCGGTCCATTCCCCAGATTCGATGCCTGTAGACTTTTTCTGTGGGAAAAGCTGAAAGACGCTGTCTACAAGGACATACCAACTACACCCAACGATAAACAACGACATATTATTGCGGCCTGCTCTGACATCTCCCGTAAATGATAGCACGTGTGCAGCAGTTCTCTCATACCAGACTGGAAGCATGTATTGCCGCTGCAGGTGGTCATTTTGAACACAACTTGTGATCGTCACTCGTCTCCTCGTTGATCAGAATCCACTTGTGTTGTTCTTTAGTATGTGCTACCACAATTATAGCACGAGTGTTGGTGTGGGAACCGATCAAATATGATATCTCGTAACGACTCGCACTACAATCCTACAACAAATATCACTGACATTTCAATGTAGCATACTTTTAGTTTGTTAATGTCAACAGACATTGATCCATGTAAAAAAGTGTATATTTGCACAAAAACTACACTTCCTTAGTATTATTACAATCTGTTGATTGGCTAACAATACGAGGCCCTGATCACCAATCCATTCTGTGAAAACTGCACATCAATAGCGCTTTCCATTTCTGCAATATTTGAGATGCAATTTTTAAGTGACTCATCCTGTACACATTGTCACATAAAAACTGACAGTCAGAGATTATAGCTTGCAAGGAGGCAGTTTAATCGCTATAAGACTGTCCAGATTGCTTATAAGTACAAAGAAAGGCATGATATGGTGCCATCACAGAAAAGTTACCCTGAAAATATGTGTCTTGTTTATGCACTATATCTGTATAACACAATTCGCTTGATTCCTTAACCAGAAAATGTGGCTTGTGTAAGGTCCATAAGCAGAGAAATGTTGCTTCAAGCTGACCCACACAGCAGGACCAATGTTCCCACATTAAGTCTCAAACCCTGTGACGCTTCTTTATTTGTCGACGTGTATGTCACAACGGCCAACAGCGATTAATATAACCTACCAGTCCTCTGTTGTATGTGATGCTACACGTTCATAAGCGGGAACGTCAATTAACGATTGGGCCAGTGTAATGTTGGAAACAGCTAGACAAATAAGTAACTGCATTTATCAGAAAACTCACATAGAACGAGGAACTCTAGCCTTATTGAATATAAATAGCAGTTACAGGAATAGGTAACCTTCAGGAACTAAGTCCGCAACCTTACAAGTCTGTATCCATCAAGTTAGATTCCGAGATTCCTATGGCTACGCTTTACTGGTGGCGATACCGCATACTGATGACTGCCGTAGACAGTAGTTCATTGGCTTCTTAACATGGACTCCAATCATGGACTGGTTATGCCATAAACCCGCTGTGAACTCGCAGTGGACTGTAGTGACTCTATAGGTCGTATTATCTTGTGGATAAGTACACCCGATCTGCGTGATTGGCTGCCGCAGTCCAGGACGATGAGCTGCTTGCTCGTTGGCCCCGAGTGGGCTGTGGAGCGCTCTTGAGGCGACCGTCGCTGCGAGTCTTGCTGAATGGCTGCGCCTACTGATCATGCAACTGGTGATACCGCGCCGTACGAAGGTATGTCGTCCGGCAGGCGCTAGAGGACGTAACAGTATTTTACCACCAAATTGGCCTGCGCGGAATTGTTCTACACAGCAGATAGTTACCAGTTATAACTGTCAGAGTGATAAAATGCAGACAAATTTAATGAACAGCATCGAGACATCATCTACTGGACGAGTGGAAGTCAGTTGGCAGAGATGAGGTCAGACAAACTCAGAACAAAGTGACGACGTGACCGAACGTTGGTCGTTCTGTTGTCTGTGGACAGTGATAACATGTCCTAAAAACAGCTTCAACACCCAACATCTAAGACGGTGAAGGACTACTACCTGCCCTGACGACCTACGTATTTTACTGTATGTAAGTCAATTACCTTGCACTTAATATACATCGAGCACAGTTGATACAACTGGAAGATGACACAAATGTTATAATTAATCTACTTAGAGGGATAACAGGAGGAACTGTTAATAAGGATTTTCCAATAATTTGTAAACGGTTCCCTGCAAATTAGAGCTGGCCGAAACAAGTACCGAATTTCTGCAACAGCTACGACCAGCAAATTTTATTCATCCGTTGTTGATTATTTTGGAACCAAACAAATCAATATTTTAACGTATTTTGATTATTTCCACTCATTAACGTCTTTTGGCGTAATTTTATGGGACAGCTAATCACTCAGGAAGAAACTATTGATTGTACCAAAGCAAGCAGTGAGAATAGTATGTGTGTTCAATCACAATCGTCTTCTACCGTCCTCATATTTATTTAACCTGATCTCTTACAGTAGACTTGGCTTTTATATTTTAGTTATTTAAGAAATGACAATAATTAAATTATGAAAAAGTAATATAATAAAATAAGTAAAATGATTTGAATGTATCTAATGATAATCTGAATGACAGTTCTGACCAAAAACTAATAGCACTAATACTAAAGGCACCAGTACTACTTCTGTTGTTGCAGCTATCAATAATACTAAAAATAATGGTGGTAGTAGTATACACAAAACATACTTACATGCATACAAAAATAATATTGTGTCTCATATCGAGTTGTAAAGGAAAGAACTTTAGGGAGACTGCGCTAGCTAATCGCTTTGTGAAACGGGAAAAGTGTAGTGAGAAAGTAGGACACGTAATTGCAATGGAGTAATCAGTGCTTGAACGACAAAGGCAAATATTTTTGTTGTTCTAGTACATATATTATTAACGGTTATCTGAAGCTGAGGATTTTATTCAATTCTCCGATGTGGAGAGGGAGGTCATTCCAGTGTCGGCTTCCTAGTATTCAAAAGGACATAGACAAGGCGGTTTTGAAATGGAGCAGAAATGATTTTGCTTTCACTGGAACAGGTGTTTCAGTTATTCGGTTGAGAACAAGTGTTTCAGCTGTTTTGTTGAGAGAACAGCGGTAAGATCGATGAGAAATACAAGGAACTGTACAGGGTGGTGAAAACCGTCTGAAAAGCTTGTAATGGTATTGCAGGAGAGGCTGTGCTGAAAAATTATTATTGCGAAAACATTTCGATACATGGCGCCCTATCCGAGTTATTTAGCATTGAAGTTAGCCAATCAAATTGTTGTGCACGTAGATTCAAGCACCCTCACAGAGGAGATGTTGCCAAAACGTATTCTTTGTTTGGATAGCTGAAACCGAGCAAAAAAAAAAAAAAAAACAACTGGAAATCAGTGGACGGTAGCGAGGATTGAATACACAGGCTTTCATCCTTGTTGGCCCTCATTTGCGATTAGTCGACGAAAAAATATTTTGGAATTCTGCATGATAGCTTAGTACCTTAAAAATAAGTGTACTACACACAGTGTTGATGGAGCGTAAAGGTTAAGGGAGATTCGTAACGTGCAGAAGGCTGTGGGTTCCAATCTCGTTAAGTTATTAGAGATTTTTATTTTTAATTCGTCATGGAAATGATTTTGATCGTGATTTGTATGCAATTAATTGCCTTAAATGTAAATTTTTATTTCTAATTCTTCGCAACTCCATGTTCATCGTCATAGTAACGTTACATTTGTATTCATTTTTTTTTCTCCCTATCATTGTTCTACCTATTGGAATCATTGTGCAAGTGATTTCGATTATCCAAATTCGTCTATCATAACACTGAAACGTTTGAAATTGGCGATCTATTAGTTAAAAACCAAAATACAAAATATAAAAAAAATCTGTTTATACTGACTCTGCAACGATGTCAAAAATGTATTTTTCGTTGACGGCGGTAATCGTCATACACTCATTTAAAACATAAATTCTTGTGATATTATGGAAAAAGGTAAACATGAAAGCGAAGGAAGCGATTATGAGTAAAACCAATATTCAACAACGAAGAGGAATAGAAATAATGAATGCAGTGACACAGACGAAAACAAAAGATGTTAAAACGGACGAAATTAAATCGACGTTAATACATAAAAATAATCAAAATCTCATGAAAAAGAAATAGTAGGAACTAACAATGACAGCAAATGGGAAAATTCATACGATCTTTACAACACTTGACAAAAGAATAGAAATAAAAAGTACATTTAAGACAGTAACTGAATAAGCAAGAGCAAGATGATCAAAGTAACCTCGGTAAATATTTAAAAATAATTATGTCGAAACACTTGAGTTTCGAACCCACAACCTTCTGCACATAAACAATATACCTCCACCACTTCGCTATGCCAGCAAAATACGCACTATTTTTCTATTTCAGGCACTAGAGCGTCACGCAAAATTCGGATGCTTTCAAAACGCGAAAAAAGGTGAATCCCACCCCTGGCGATCTCTCCTTGTTAGTCAACAGCCATAAATATAACAAAAACAGGGAAAAATAATGAAGACGACGATGATGAAGCAATAAATACGACATTTTCTCAAGTCGTTCAGGTAACAACAAATCAAGAACGGAAAGTAACAATAATAACACAACAGCTGTTCCTGCTCCAAATTGAATGAGCGCATTGAAATGCTGTCCGTCAGGTAGAGGGGTACCAACATGACAGCACACAAGGGCACCTCGTTGCTGTGGTAATGGAGCATTTAGATGCGTTGTAGTCCAGTTCCCTGGTCAGCACATTCGTCAGATGCTTTTCTGATTTCTTCAAAAGCTAAAATTATCCTCGGAAGAATCTCTTCGATTGTTCCTACTGGAGTTGCGTACATAGTTTTCTTCGATTTCCCCCAGAGATAAAAATCTTGAGGGGTAATATCTGGCGAATGTGCTGACCAGGGAACTGGACTACAACGCATCTAAACGCTCCATTGCCACAGCAACGAGGTGCGCTTGTGTGCTGTCATGTTGGTACCCCTCTACCTGACGGGCAGCCAGAGAAATGTCTTCTAAATACTGCAGAAGGACATCTACAGGGAACACTAAATAAGTGCATCCGTTTAAACGGGAAGGACGGTGGACGGAACACAAGAAACAGTCATCTACGATACCTGCTCAAATGTTCACGCCAAACTTATCCTGATATGACTTCACATATGTGCCACGCGTATTTTCGTCGTTCCAAATGTGGCTGTTTCGAGACTCGAAAGGTCCTTCTTTGATGAAACATGCCTGGTCTGTCCACAACACTCACCTTTCTAAATTTGGAATTTCGATGCATTGATTTAAGTACCACTGGGAATACTGATTCAGAGAATGATTTTCCTCTTCCATCTAATCTTTCACTTTCTGTTGGTGGTAAAAAAAATAGGTTTCAATCGTGTTGGACGTCCAGCACTACAGTGTGCAAAACCTGTATCGACAAATAAACGGATACATTCTACCAAGTTTTATTTTTCGGGCATAATTTAAGAACATCGGATTAACTTCATTTACTTCCGACGAATTACCATTGGCCCTTGAGGTGGGAGTATGTTTTGCAAGAACCGTACCAAGAACGTTTTCTTCACTCTGAACGATATGCGCTCTACGTTGTCCAGTCTCAACTTTTTTCACAACGGAACCTATCTCCCTTAATCATCTATCACTCCCTACAAACGTATCCGCACATGGAATAATGCGATTCGGAAATCTTAGGTATTAAATTGTGCAGGCCTCCAGTGCAATTTGACCCACAGCGCCGTATGCTAAGTACTTACCGATGTAGTAGTCGGAGGAATACCGACGATGCGCCATATTACCACTACGTTCACTGCTGTGTGTCACGTATATCTCCGTCGTTGTCCCATCACAACTCTTTCCGTGCACATTCGTAGCTAAAGGAACGCTTCCGACATCTATCGACGGCATCAGTACGATTTCCGAAGATTACTGCCAAATAAATATCTGCTACAAAAGGTGATACTAATAGTATTGATACTAATAATGTCAGTTGTTCTCGTCGCGTAGGTGATGAGGCACGAGCCTCCGCGGCCACTGGCTCGGGTTCAATCCTGCTAGCGTCAGTTGTTTAATTTTTATGTCGCTCTCTTGTTCGGTTTGACGGAACAAAACAGAGGACATGTTTGGCAACAACGCCTCTGACAGGCTGCTTCAGTTTTCCCGTGCAACGACCAGAATGGCTAATTTCAATGTTAAACAAATCAAAAACGGTGAAACATATCGAATTTTTTCTTAATAATAATTTCTCAGCACACCGTCCTCTGCAATACCCTTACAAGGTTTTCGGAATGTTTCCAACCAGCCTGTATATGCTGATAAGTCGTTAGAGAAGAAAGAGAGAGAGTGAGAGTGAAATCTCAATGCTGGTTTGTACATGGGATACCTGAGCGTAATATTGCAAAATTTAACCAAAACGTCTAACTTCACATCACACATAAATCGTGCGCAGTCCTTCATTGCCAGTTCCAAGAGCCGGGCTGCCTTTTCCTGGAAAAGATCTTGCAGTCTAACATTGCTTCGACCAACAACTGGAAGTACACTCGTTTGTGCAAGTTTCCTTTGCAGTGCATAATGGAAGAGCTTTTACATTTTTCAGATCATTGAGAAGTACTGATGCCTTCTTGCATATTTTAGCTATGTGCTCGACTAAGTTAAGGTTTTCATCCATTATTAGTCCTAAAGTCCTTGCTGAAGAGGAAAAATTTCTCGTTGTCCCATTTAAGATTAATATGGTAGTGACACCCTATATTTCAGGCTTAGGAGCCTAGAGCGACCAACAAAGACCACTTGGGTTTTGGATGGTTGAGCCTTAAGCCTTTATTTTGCAGCATCAACGTCAATGAATTTTTACCTTCTCTCTCTCCATACTCATACCTCCCTCTATCCACAGCCAATCACAGCTCAGTGTGAAAAATGGAAAAGCCAATCAGAAGTATCCAATATGATGGATTTAGCCCAATGGTGCTAGTGGAAACTAAAAACTTTCTCTCCTTCCCCCTATCTCCCTGGAGTAATAAACTACAGTAACCAATCAAAAACTCCAAAATGATGGAAACAGACCAATTAGCTTTATATCCTTCCCCCTGCTCTTCCCAACCAATAAGAGTGTAGTATTTAAATGATAAGTAAAATTTGTTTCAGACTACATTATTTGTGAAAGACCCACAGCTATGCCTCTTTCCCCCTCCCCTCCTTCCTATCTCACCCACCCAAAAAATACAAGATGATGGAAGTGGATTAATTGTGCTCTATACCCCCTCTTCTTTCCACCTAATCGGAGCGTAGTATTAGAATGGCCTATAAAAATGGTGTCAGATGTGCTGTAAAAGCTACGTAACTTCCACTTGACGTTCTTTCTGACACTAAAATGATGTTAAGTTACATTAATTACTTTTACACGCATAGCTCTTGATGTCAACGTCAAACTTATGCCTTATTTACCTACACAAACAGCTGGCCGGGGTGGCCGAGCGGTTCTAGGCGCTAAAGTCTGGAACCGGGCGACCGCTACGGTCGTAGGTTCGAATCCTGCCTCGGGCATGGATGTGTGTGATGTCCTTAGGTTAGTTAGGTTTAGGTAGTTCGAAGTTCTAGGGGACTGATGGCCTCAGAAGTTAAGTCCCATAGTGCTCAGAGCCATTTGAACCATTTTTTTTGTACACAAACATATCTCCGTCGTAATATTATACTGATTCCTAGTTCAAAGATATTCATTATATACGTAACCTGGCTCACACACACACACACACACACACACACACACACGCGCGCGCGCGCGCGCGCGCGCGCGCGCGTGCGCTCAGGGTGTGTCACATAAGACATAAAATCCCTTTAATTTCGTGAACGGTTACGCGTAACGAAATGCGGTTTTTGGCAAACGTTAGAGCGTCGAAGGTGAGGTGTGTTTTTGTGTGGTTAATATTTTTAGCGCTAGTATCAACTGAGATATTGAAGTAAGTACGTTTTTATAAAATGGAACCGTATACTTTTTACATGCACTAGATAGCTCTTCAGAAGTTAGTTACAATGATATAGCGTTTGTTAATTTTGACGTTGAAAACTGTCTTAAAAATTAGAGAAATGTCCTAGAATGTGATAGCACGGAGGCCGGAAACGGCATTAGCGATGCAAACACTGTCAAGCAGGCGTTTCGGACCAGCCTTCATAGCTGTATACCTTAAGGTAGGCCTGCGCTAAGAGGATAAAGCTGTATTAGCCCTTGGAAGAAATTACGACCTTGATGCAGTTTCAGCTACGAAAGTTGTATATGGAAATTCGACATAGGCTAGAATCTAGTGCATCAAAAATGCTTTAGAGAAACTATTTCACGTTTGTGTATCCTTTCAGATATACGTGAGTTGAAACAGACAAATCAGCTGTTCATTCTTCAAAAATAAAGAGGCTTTATTCGCTACAAAAAGCAACTTCTGTATTATATATCTAAATGTTAGAAGGAAGATTTGCTCTATCTTTTCCCGTACCTGGCTACGTGCTTCTTAAAGATAAAACACATGCTGTCGTACAAATGTTTCTACCTACACTGTTCTAAATTATATCATATGGGATACATTCGCTGAGAATAAACATTTTATTAAAATTACTTTGTTGACCACCTGTACACCAAAAAGTAAATATTCTTCTTAACGATGCGTCTTTTCATGCTGAACGTAAGCGCGTAATGACAGTGTGACCAGCTACGTGCAATACACACTGTTGACTTTTTGATATTTCGTTGCAATTTCGTACACACGTAAATGAAACAAACCACCCAAATTACATTACATAAATTTTGTCTTCCAAAAAGTAAATTCATCCTTTATTTAAGCATGTGCTCAAACTGTTGCAATCGCCCTTGAGAAGTACGATGAACAGATGTAAGTATAGTGGATGTTTTGGTAGAACATGCGCTGGCGATTCGACGACACACATCGTCTAGCGTAGTTGGGGCTTCGTCATAGACAGCATATTTGATTGCTCCCCAGAGAAAGAAATACAGAGGAGTCAAATCGAGGCACCTCGCAGGCAAGTTCACAACAGAATTTCGCCCTATCCAACGTCTAGGAAAGCTTTCATTCAGTATTTAAGTTTCAACACGAGACTGTGAGTTGGACAACCATCGTGTTGCAGCCACACGCATGTGGAATAACTAGTGATAGCTCTTCGAGAAGAACCGGCAGAATGCTCGCCAGAAAGTGTGCGTACGAATGTCCATTCAGAACGCCTGAGATGAAGTAAGGTCCCACAAGCTAATTTCATATCGTGCCGCACTATATGTTTACGGCCCACGGCCGTTGATGCTGAACTTGAGGAAGCCAGTATGGCTCTTCAGCTGCCCAGTAATGCACGTTATGCAAGTTTACGTAAGCGTGGTTAATAAAAGTTGCTTCATTGACGAGGAGCACATACTGGAAAAAACGTAGGGTCGTCTCTCGGTTACTAAAGAACAAGCCCACTAAATTCTGAACGACGTTAGAAATCACTGTCGTAGAGTGCCTGATGTAGTGACAGACGATGTTGTTGTTGTTGTGGTCTTCAGTCCTGAGACTGGTTTGATGCAGCTCTCCATGCTACTCTATCCTGTGCAAGCTTCTTCATCTCCCAGTACCTACTGCATCCTACATCCTTCCGAATCTGCTTAGTGTATTCATCTCTTGGTCTCCCTCTACGATTTTTACCCTCCACGCTGCCCTCCAATGCTAAATTTGTGATCCCTTGATGCCTCAGAACATGTCCTACCAACCGATCCCTTCTTCTAGTCAAGTTGTGCCACAAGCTCCTCTTCTCCCCAATTCTATTCAATACCTCCTCATTAGTTATGTGATCTACCCATCTAATCTTCAGCATTCTTCTGTAGCACCACATTTCGAAAGCTTCTATTCTCATCCTGTCTAAGCTATTTGTCGTCCACGTTTCACTTCCATACATGGCAACACTCTATACAAATACTTTCAGAAACGACCTCCTGACATTTAAATCTATACTCGATGTTAACAAATTTTTCTTTTTCAGAAACGCTTTCCTTGCCATTGCCAGTCTACATTTTATATCCTCTCTACTTCGACCATCATTAGTTATTTTGCTCCCCAAATAGCAAAACTCCTTTACTACTTTATGTGTCTCATTTCTTAATCTAATTCCCTCAGCATCACCCGACTTAATTAGACTACATTCCATTATCCTCGTTTTGCTTTTGTTGATGTTCATCTTATACCTTCCTTTCAAGACATTGTCCATTCCGTTCAACTGCTCTTCCAAGTCCTTTGCTGTCTCTGACAGAATTACAATATAATCGGCGAACCTCAACGTTTTTATTTCTTCTTCATGGATTTTAATACCTACTCCGAACTTAGCTTTTGTTTCCTTTATTGCTTCCTCAGTATACAGATTGAATAACATCGGGGATAGGTTACAACCCTGTCTCACTCCCTTCCCAACCACTGCTTTCCTTTCATACCCCTCGACTCGTATGACTGCCATCTGCTTTCTGTACAAATTGTAAATAGCCTTTCGCTCCCTGTATTTTACACCTGCCATCTTCAGAATTTGAAAGAGAGTATTCCAATCAACATTGTCAAAGGCTTTCTCTAAGTCTACAAATGCTAGAAACGTAGGTTTGCCTTTCCTTAATCTTTCTTCTATGATAAGTCATAAGGTCAGTATTGCCTCTCGTGTTCCAACATTTCTACGGAATCCAAACTGATCTTCCCCGACGTCGGCGTCTACCAGTTTTTCCATTCGTCTGTAAAGAATTCGCGTTAGTATTTTGCAGCTGTGACTTATTAAACTGATAGTTCTGTAATTTTCACATCTGTCAACACCTGCTTTCTTTGGGATTGGGATTATTATATTCTTATTGAAGTCTGAGGGTATTTCGCCTGTCTTATACATCTACTCACCAGATGGTAGAGTTTTGTCAGGACTGGCTCGCCAAAGGCTGTCAGTAGTTCTAATGGAATGTTGTCTACTCCGGGGGCCTTGTTTCGACTTAGGTCTTTCAGTGCTCTGTCAAACTCTTCACGCAAAATCATATCTCCCATTTCATCTTCATCTATATCCTCTTCCATTTTCATAATATTGTCCTCAAGTACATCGCCCTTGTATAGACCCTCTATATACTCCTTCCACCTTTTCGCTTTCCCTTCTTTGCTTAGAACTGGGTGTCCATCAAAGCTCTTGATATTCATGCAAGTGGTTCTCCTTTCTCCAAAGGTCTCTTTAATTTTCCTGTAGGCAGTATCTATCTTACCCCTAGTGAGATAAGCCTCTACATCCTTACATTTGACCTCTAGCCATCCCTGCTTAGCCATTTTGCACTTCCTGTCGATATCATTTTTGAGATGTTTGTGTTCCTTTTTGCCTGCTTCATTTACAACATTTTTATATTTTCTCCTTTCATCAATCAAATTCAATATTTCTTCTGTTACCAAAGGGTTTCTACTAGCCCTCGTCTTTTTACCTATTTGATCCTCTGCTGCCTTCACTACTTCATCTCTCAAAGCTACCCATTCTTCTTCTACTGTATTTCTTTCCCCCATTCCTGTCAATTGTACCCTTATGCTCTTTGTACAACTCCTGGTTCTTTCAGTTTATCCAGGTCCCATCTCCTTAATTTCCCACCTTTTTGCAGTTTCTTCAGTTTTAATCTACAGTTCATAACCAATGGATTGTGGTCAGAGTCCACATCTGCCCCTGGAAATGTCTTACAATTTAAAACCTGGTTCCTAAATCTCTGTCTTACCATTATATAATCTATCTGATACCTTTTAGTATCTCCAGGGTTCTTCCATGTATACAATCTTCTTTCATGATTCTTAAACCAAGTGTTAGCTATGATTAAGTTATGCTCTGCGCAAAATTCTACCAGGCGGCTTCCTCTTTCTTTTCTTAGCCCCAATCCACATTCACCTACTACGTTTCCATCTCTCCCTTTTCCTACTGACGAATTCCAGTCACCCATGACTATTAAATTTTCATCTCCCTTCACTACCTGAATAATTTCTTTTATCTCATCATACATTTCATCAATTTCTTCGTCATCTGCAGAGCTAGTTGGCATATAAACTTGTACTACTGTAGTAGGCGTGGGCTTCGTGCCTATCTTGGCCACAATAATGCGTTCACTATGCTGTTTGTAGTAGCTTACCCGCACTCCTATTTCTTTATTCATTATTAAACCGACTCCTGCATTACCTCTATTTGATTTTGTGTTTATAACCCTGTATTCACCTGACCAAAAGTCTTGTTCCTCCTACAACCGAACTTCACTAATTCCCACTATGTCTAACTTTAACCTATCCATTTCCCTTTTTAAATTTTCTAACCTACCTGCCCGATTAAGGGATCTGACATTCCACGCTCCGATCCGTAGAACGCCAGTTTTCTTTCTCCTGATAACGACGTCCTCTTGAATAGTCCCCGCCCGGAGATCCGAATGGGGGACTATTTTACCTCCAGAATATTTTACCCAAGAGGACGCCATCATCATTTAATCATACAGTAAAGCTGCATGCCCTCGGGAAAAATTATGGCTGTAGTTTCCCCTTTCTTTCAGCCGTTCGCAGTACCAGCACAGCAAGGCCGTTTTGGTTAGTGTTGCAAGGCCAGATCAGTCAATCAGCCAGACTGTTGCCCCTGCAACTACTGAAAAGGCTGCTGCCCCTCTTCAGGAACCACACGTTTGTCTGGACTCTCAACAGATACCCCTCCGTTGTGGTTGCACCTACGGTACGGCTAACTGTATCGTTGAGGCACGCAAGCCTCCCCACCAACGGCAAGGTCCGTGGTTCATGGGGGGAGGGATGCAAATTCTGTCGATGCAGGATGCGAATGACACTCATCTGGTTGATTCCACGTTCCTTGGCAATATGTCTCGTACCACTGTGCGGATTCATTAGCGTCGCAGCCAGAACACCTTCTTCGTGCTCTCTGCCCGTTGCAATATTCTTTCTTGCCCTCTTTCTGATCTTCATACCGCCTGTCCGCACTAACTTCTTAATAATTCGTGCAGTTGCCTGAAGCGTAGGACATTGGCGATCCGGATAGATAGCCCTATACCGCTGTACTGTTTTTAGGGCGCTATACAGGGTGAGTCACTAACTGTTGCCACCAAGAATAGCTCCGAAAATATGACAGGAGCTGAAAAGTTTATGGAACAGAAGTTGCATGGGACAACGGGGGCCATAATATGACGATGGTTTTTTGTTGCTAGATAGGGTCGCGTCAGAGATATGAAGATCAACCTTTTTTATGGGATACTATAGTTTTGTACTTACTTTCTGATAGTGGCAATCTAGACGAATTCAATGATGTGTAACAGTAAGGTTTTTGAAGGTCAACGAAGGTCACAAAGATGGCACGAACGTCCATTTACAGGTGTTCGAAGTGATGACCATTGGCATCAATGCAGTGCTGCAAACTTCTTATCATGGACTGAGTGGTATTCATTAACACATCGGCACTTATCGTAGCTCATGCTCTGACAAATCTCTCTCGTATATCTTCAGATCTTGTTGTAACGTCTTTATAAAAAATGTTTTTTACGTATCCCCACAAGAAAAAAATCCAGAAGCCTCAAGTCTGGCGAACGAGCCGGCCACGACACATCTCCTCCGCGTCCAATCTAACGCTTTGTGAATTGTCTCTGCAACTCATTTCTAGTTATCAGCGAAAAATGTGCCGGACAGCAATCGTGTTGATAACCACATTCTGTTCATTGTTCCTAAAGGTATTTCTTCCAATAACAGACCTAATGTTTCCTGCAGGAAAGTGGTGTACATCCTACCATTAAGATTTCATTCGATGAAATAGGGGCCTATAGTTCTGTCCTCCTGAATCCCACACTATACATTCACCGACCACGGTTTTTGGTGTGCAACTTGCCGCAGACAACATGGATTATCAGTTGTCCAATAATGCATGTTCTGCATATTAACATTTCCATGCTTCGTGAATTAGCCTCGTCAGTAAATAAAACAAAATTAAAAATGTGCCGTCCCTCTGAGTCTCAAGTTGAGCCCATCGGCAGAATTCAATGCAACGCATGCAATCTGTACCAGTTAATTCTTGGTGGAGACTGATACGGTTACGATGATATTTATAGCGATGCAGAACACGAACAACACTACTCTGGCTCACGCTAGATTCCTTTGCGATTTGACCGGAACTAACACAAGGAGAATGAGAAGCATGGGATCCGTACCATATCGGGTTGACGGAGGACATAGAGAAGATACAAAGAAGAGCGGCACGTTTCGTCACAGGGTTTTTTGGTAAGCGTGATAGCGTTACGGAGATGTTTAGCAAACTCAAGTGGCAGACTCTGCAAGAGAGGCGCTCTGCAACGCGGTGTAGCTTGCTGTCCAGGTTTCGAGGGGGTGCGTTTCTGGATGAGGTATCGAATATATTGCTTCCGCCTACTTATACCTCCCGAGGAAATCACGAATATAAAATTAGAGAGGTTCGAGCACGCACGGAGGTTTTCCGGCAGTTGTTCTTCCCGCGAACCATACGCGACTGGAACAGGAAAGGGAGGTAATGACAGTGGCACGTAAAGTGCCCTCCGCCACACACCGTTGGGTGGCTTGCGGAGTATAAATGTAGATGTAGATGTAGATGTAGATGTAGATGGATATCGAACCACAGTGCCGAGAGTACCAATTTCTGTGCCCTCGTTAGTAACTTTCCTTTGCCGGATATGTTTCCGATGCGTTAAAGATCCTGTTGTTCTCAATTTATCAAACACATACTTAAATGTAGGACGCGAGTACGTTGAGGATATCTTTCAGCGTATAAGTGTCTCACTGAATTTCGTTGGCATTCTCCGTAAATGAGAAGCATTTCGAACTGTTCTTCGAAGGAATAATTCATTGGTTCAAAATGGATCAAATGGCTGTGAGCACTATGCGACTTAACTTCTGAGGCCAACAGTCGCCTAGAACTTACAACTAATTAAACCTAACTAACCTAAGGACATCACACACATCCATTCCCGAGGCAGGATTCGAACCTGCGACCGTAGCGGTCGCTCGGTTCCAGGCTGTAGCGGCTAGAACCGCACGGCCACTCCGGCCGGCAATAATTCATTCACATTCACTTAATTCGACGATACTAGTCTTACCTTTCCTATTAGTGTTGTACTGCGAAGCCATCGAACGGTGTTTACATGCCAATGGCACGTTAGATGGACACGCCGTATTCGACGAATATTTACTATTTGCACGATATACGAGAGAAAATTGTCAGAGTATGAGCTTCGATAAGTGTCGAGGTGATAAGGAATACCACTCAGTCCATGATAAGAAAATTTCAGCACTGCATTGATACCAGTGGCCATCACTTCGAACACCTTCCGTGAATGGAGGTTCATGCCACCTTTGTGACCTTCGTTGACCTTCAAAGACCTTACTGTTACACATCAATGGATTCGTCGCGATAGCCGCTATCAGTAAATAAGTTCCAAACTATAGCACCCCGTTAAAAAAAAGCTGACCTTCTCATCTCTGATACAGCTCCACCTAGAAACAAAAAAACTAACGTCATACTATGGCCCCCGTTGTCCCATGCAACCTTTCTTCCACAAAATTTTCACCTACTATCATACTTTCGGAGTTATTCTAGGTGCCAATATTAGTGATTCACCCCGTATAAAAGAAGTATATCCAACTACTCTTCACTGGTGTACACCTCTGCATGCAATGAACCTTGAAGTAGAAATGAATGGCCTGCAGTGCCGACAAGTAAACAGGCAAATATATTGTTATTCTGGGACAGTGTAGTACGAGAGCTTTGTTTGGCAGTGTTTGCACCGTGCTCTCAAATTCTAGGACATTTCTCGAATTTTTTACGACAGATTTCCACTTCAACATTAACAAACGCTATGTCACTGTAATTATCTTCTCAAGAGCTATCGAAGGCAGTTATAAAAATGATACGTTTCCATTTGAAAAGAAACGTACTTGCCTCGTGTCTCCGTTGATACCAGCGATAAAAAACTTAACCAAACTGAAAATACGTGCCCCTCGACGGTCAACCATCTGTCGAAAAGCACCTTTCGATTTGTGTAACCGTTCACGAAATAAAGCGGGTGTTACGTCTTACGTAACTCAACTACATATATATTTCATACGTAGAGTGCTGTAGTCCCCTCAGACATGTTATCTTTATCTGTTTCTTATATCCAAAATACTTACTCCTGAAACAGACCTGTGACATCTCTCACGCAAAGTAATCATGCTCCATCTCTATCTCACTCACTCACTCGCTCATGCACCCATACACACACACACACACACACACACACACACACACACACACACACACACACACACGCACACGCATAAATTGTCACACACATTGGAAATTTGAAATATACAGATATAACACACGTTCCACATCCTCTTCCACGCTTCTTATAGCACCATCTATTCAAAAATGTTCAAATGTGTGTGAATTTCTAAGGGACCAAACTGCTGAGGTCATCGTCCCTAGACTTACACACTACTTAACCTAACTTATGCTAAGAACAACACACACACACACCCATGCCCGAGGGAGGACTCGAACTTCCGACGGGAGTGGCCGCGCAATCCTTGCATGGCGCCTCAAACCGCGCCGCCACCCTATTGCAACTTGAGTAGATATTTGAATCAACTCCATTACGCTATCAAGTTTGCACTGCTTTATCTGCCTCAAGGGAATCGAAACGGCACCGAACTGTATTTTCATGGAAAATTTTGTACAATATGAAAACTACATCTTTAATGTAGCCATGAACCGGCTCCGGCTTCTCACGCTGAAACAGAAATAGTTCCGCGTAGTAAATATATTCATACCTATTGTACACTCCAAAAACAACATTGTGTTCATAGTCGGTAAAGCACTCTTCCCGAAGCAGGTGTATTACTCTCTCATTCACTTCTGTAAGGCTTTTAGATCATCAATGACTTTATATTTTAGAACTAAACACACTTGTGAATAGACCGGGGAGCCACAACAGTCATCTTTTAGAGGTCTGATATTAAAGTCTCTTATTCCTCCTATGTGTGTTTCTTTGTAAAGAGAAACTGACATTTGCATACAGGGTGTTACAAAAAGGTACGGCCAAACTTTCGGGAAACATTCCTCACACACAAATAAAGAAAAGATGTTATGTGGACATGTGTCCGGAAACGCTTAATTTCCATGTTAGAGCTCATTTTAGTTTCGTCAGTATGTACTGCACTTCCTCGATTCACCGCCAGTTGGCCCAATTGAAGGAAGGTAATGTTGACTTCGGTGCTTGTGTTGACATGCGACTCATTGCTCTACAGTACTAGCATCAAGCACATCAGTACGTAGCATCAACAGGTTAGTATTCATCACGAACGTGGTTTTGCAGTCAGTGCAATGTTTACAAATGCGGAGTTGGCAGATGCCCATTTGATCGGCGTCTTAGGGAGCACGGAACATTCCAGCCTATGATTCGCGACTGGGGAAGACCTAGAACGACGAGGACACCTGCAGTGGACGAGGCAATTCTTCGTGCGGCTGACGATAACCCTAATGTCAGCGTCAGAGAAGTTGCTGCTGTACAAGGTAACGTTGACCACGTCACTGTATGGAGAGTGCTACGGGAGAACCAGTTGTTTCCGTACCATGTACAGCGTGTGCAGGCACTATTAGCAGCTGATTGGTCTCCACGGGTACACTTCTGCGAATGGTTCATCCAACAATGTGTCAATCCTCATTTCAGTGCAAATGTTTGCTTTACGGATGAGGCTTCTTTCTAACGTGATCAAATTGTAAATTATCACAATCAACATGTGTGGGCTGACGAGAATCCGCACGCAATTGTGCACTCACGTCATCAACACAGATTTTCTGTGAACCTTTGGGCAGGCATTGTTGGTGGTGTCTCGATTGGGCGCCACGTTGTTCCACCTACGCTCAATGGAGCACGTTATCATGATTTCATACGGGATACTCTACCTGCGCTGCTAGAACATGTGCCTTTACAAGTACGACACAACATGTGGTCCGTGTAACGTAAAATCCGTGCTTTCAGATATTACAGCATGTAGTTGATAAGAAAAATTTATGTAGATCCTTACTAGCAGCAGCACATGTTGTACTTAATTTTTGCGAAGACAGCGACAGTGATTATGGCAGTTTGTTGTCTCTGTAAGGGTACAGCATCAACTGAAAGCTTCTTTGGAAGTCTTCCTACTTTTATAACCTTGCCTGCTTGCTGAGACGGCCGGTAAATGTCATTGCTAATCATTAGTCAGAAATTTTTCCATATCTATTGTTGTTTATAACATGCATTTGCCGAGGAATAGAGTATCTTGTTCACCTGGAGATACTACAGGAAACACAAGCTCTCTAGCATCTTGAATCTAGAAGAATAAATAGATTAACTGGACCTAGCTTCTCTGCAACACAATTTTCCCTTAAATTTTTTTCCTCTCACTCTTTCAATACGTGTAACAACCCAGGACAGAGCTGAGTGGTGATGATGTGGGCCCTCACCGCATCCTTGCGAAATTAAATTATAGCATTACCTCGCAGTTTGTCACCTGGTGCCCTCTTCGTTTTCCTCGTTCCTCACTCATCTAGTAGTATTGGTTGTATTATTTTTAATTCTTCTGCAGAAGCCCACAATACAACGCGCGCTGTTTTATGTAAATCAATAATTAGCGGACTGTTCCTGCACAACTCTCAGGGGTTGACTCTCAATTGATGGAAGGTTTCCATATGCAGCATCCCAGTCTTTCACTTAATTTTCAGCAGCTTCACACGATAATCGATGCTTCGCAGAAGTCTTCTTAAAAGCGGTGAACACACATGCATCGGTATTTCAGCGTCAAATTCTATAGGCCTTACACACATATGCGATCTCTGTCACAGAAATTAATCCTTTCTCTCTATATTGCATACGTCAAAACTTCTGTAGTCCATAAACACATCTGTGATTCCTCTCACGCAAAGTCTCTTTCTTTCTCCCTCCCTCTCTCTCTCTCTCTCTCTCTCTCTCTCTCTCTCACACACACACACACACACACACACACACACACACACACACACACACACAAGAAAAGACGTTATGTGGAAAAGATATTATGTGGACATGAAGAAAAGATGTTATGTGAGAGATGTTATGTGGAAGAAAAGATGTTATGTGGACATGTGCACGGAAACGCTTAATTTCCATGTTAGAGCTCATTTTAGTTTCGTCAGTGTGTACTGTACTTCCTCGATTCACCGCCATGATTTCATACGGGATACTCTACCTGTGCTGCTAGAACATGTGCCTTTACAAGTACGACACAATATGTGGTTCATGCACGATGGAGCTCCTGCACATTTAAGTCGAAGTGTTCGTACGCTTCTCAACAACAGATTCGGTGTCCTATGGATTGGTAGAGGCGGACCAGTTCCATGGCCTCCACGCTCTCCTGACCTCAACCCTCTTGACTTTCATTTATGGGGGCATTTGAAAGCTCTTGTCTACGCAACCCCGGTACCAAATGTAGAGACTCTTCGTGCTCGTATTGTGGACGGCTGTGATACAATACGCCATTCTCCAGGGCTGCATCATCGCATCAGGGATTCCATGCGACGGAGGGTGGATGCATGTATCCTCGCTAACGGAGGACATTTTGAGCATTTCCTGTAACAAAGTGTTTGAAGTCACGCTGGTACGTTCTGTTGCTGTGTGTTTCCATTCCATGATTAATGTGATTTGAAGAGAAGTAATAAACTGAGCTCTAACATGGAAAGTAAGCGTTTCCGGACGCATGTCCACATAACATATTTTCTTTCTTTGTGTGTGAGGAATGTTTCCTGAAAGTTAGGCCGTACCTTTTTGTAACACCCTCTCTCTCTCTCTCTCTCTCTCTCTATATATATATATATATATATATATATATATATATATATATATATATATATATATACTCCTGGAAATGGAAAAAAGAACACATTGACACCGGTGTGTCAGACCCACCATACTTGCTCCGGACACTGCGAGAGGGCTGTACAAGCAATGATCACACGCACGGCACAGCGGACACACCAGGAACCGCGGTGTTGGCCGTCGAATGGCGCTAGCTGCGCAGCATTTGTGCACCGCCGCCGTCAGTGTCAGCCAGTTTGCCGTGGCATACGGAGCTCCATCGCAGTCTTTAACACTGGTAGCATGCCGCGACAGCGTGGACGTGAACCGTATGTGCAGTTGACGGACTTTGAGCGAGGGCGTATAGTGGGCATGCGGGAGGCCGGGTGGACGTACCGCCGAATTGCTCAACACGTGGGGCGTGAGGTCTCCACAGTACATCGATGTTGTCGCCAGTGGTCGGCGGAAGGTGCACCTGCCCGTCGACCTGGGACCGGACCGCAGCGACGCACGGATGCACGCCAAGACCGTAGGATCCTACGCAGTGCCGTAGGGGACCGCACCGCCACTTCCCAGCAAATTAGGGACACTGTTGCTCCTGGGGTATCGGCGAGGACCATTCGCAACCGTCTCCATGAAGCTGGGCTACAGTCCCGCACACCGTTAGGCCGTCTTCCGCTCACGCCCCAACATCGTGCAGCCCGCCTCCAGTGGTGTCGCGACAGGCGTGAATGGAGGGACGAATGGAGACGTGTCGTCTTCAGCGATGAGAGTCGCTTCTGCCTTGGTGCCAATGATGGTCGTATGCGTGTTTGGCGCCGTGCAGGTGAGCGCCACAATCAGGACTGCATACGACCGAGGCACACAGGGCCAACACCCGGCATCATGGTGTGGGGAGCGATCTCCTACACTGGCCGTACACCACTGGTGATCGTCGAGGGGACACTGAATAGTGCACGGTACATCCAAACCGTCATCGAACCCATCGTTCTACCATTCCTAGACCGGCAAGGGAACTTGCTGTTCCAACAGGACAATGCACGTCCGCATGTATCCCGTGCCACCCAACGTGCTCTAGAAGGTGTAAGTCAACTACCCTGGCCAGCAAGATCTCCGGATCTGTCCCCCATTGAGCATGTTTGGGACTGGATGAAGCGTCGTCTCACGCGGTCTGCACGTCCAGCACGAACGCTGGTCCAACTGAGGCGCCAGGTGGAAATGGCATGGCAAGCCGTTCAACAGGACTACATCCAGCATCTCTACGATCGTCTCCATGGGAGAATAGCAGCCTGCATTGCTGCGAAAGGTGGATATACACTGTACTAGTGCCGACATTGTGCATGCTCTGTTGCCTGTGTCTATGTGCCTGTGGTTCTGTCAGTGTGATCATGTGATGTATCTGACCCCAGGAATGTGTCAATAAAGTTTCCCCTTCCTGGGACAATGAATTCACGGTGTTCTTATTTCAATTTCCAGGAGTGTATATATATTGATTACTCCCTTTTGAGAGAGCGATTGGACTTGGGTAGTTATGATTCCTTTTTCTTTCTTCGTCCTTCCCAAATTACACACATTTAAAAAGTGAACAGTAAAATGCTAAATAGTGAACGCTAAACGCTAAATGGTAGCTGTTAATAGGTTACACGATAAATGCTAAATTTGATGGCAAACTTCAAGGTGATAGCTATGTAATATGTAAGTTAAATATCGGACACACTCACATATATACGTATCTGACATATCAAATACTGTTATCTTTCATATCAAGTATTTACCGTCTCAGACCAAAAAAGTGGCGTACCACGAAGGAATTGGGGCAGAAATCGGCAGATGTGATGTACATGTACCGACAAACAAATGATTACAATATCAGAAAAATTGTATGATTTATTCAAGAAAAAGGACCGCATAAATTGAACAAGTCAATAACGCGTTGGTCCATGTCTCGCCTTTATGCAAACAGGTACTCGACTTGGAATGGATTGATGGAGTTGTTGGATGTTCTCCTGAGGGATATCGTGCCAAATTCTGTCTAACTGGCGCGTTAGATCGTCAAAATTCTGAGCTGGCTGGAGGGCCCTGCCTATAATGCTTCAAGCGTTCTCCGGTGGGGAGACATCCGGCGACCTTGCTGGCCAAGGTAGGGTCTGGCAAGCACGAAGACAAACAGCAGAAACTCTCGCCGTTTGGGAGTGAGTATTATCTTGCTGAAATGTAAGCCCAGGGTGGCCTGCCACGAGGTGCGACAAAAGGGGGCGTAAAATATCGTCGACGTACCGCTGTGATGCAGGGGTTCTGCGGATGACAACCAAAGGAGCCATGCTGTAAAATGAAATTGCAACCCAGACCGTCACTCCTGGTTGCGTGGCCGTACGGCGGGCGATATTCAGGTTGGTGTCCCACCGCTGCCCGGGCTGCCATCAGACTCATCTTTTTCTAGTCATCGGGGCTCAATTAGAAGACATTTCTACTCCAGGCAATGGGATTCCAGCCCGAATGTGCACAACACCACTGCAAACTGGCTTGTTATTGTGTACAGAGTTCAACGCACCCGTTTCTGTGAGCCGCCTATTAATGGACCTTGAGCTCACTAAAGCACCAGCTGCGTGTCGAGTCGATGATAATTATGAATCCGGGACTCCGAAGGCCTCGCTTATGGTTGCTCGCTGCTCACATTCTGTCGTCTCTCTAGGCCTACTGCTTCCTTGGTGACGCTGTGTTCGGCCATGGTCCACCCACTCCTGCCAACATCGTCGAATAGTGGCAACGCTGCTATTCAATTGTCGAGCTATTCTCCGATTACTCCAACCGGGTTCCTTGAGTCCAGCTACACATCCTCTCCCAGATACTGACATCGGCGTATATTTTTCACACTCCTGTGTGCGAGGCATAGTTACTGACCACTGTGAACAAGGAAATAAATTCGCAAATAATTTTGTGCCCTGGTCTACGTGTCCCCTGTTTACTATCCTTGCCAATTGCGTGGTGAAACTGCGGTACAGCGTCACACATTCATGCATCGGTCCCCAAAGTTTACACTTTTTGCATTTCCGTTGATGCCTGAATGAATATCAATTTGTGACCAATTTGCATAACTCCTTCGTAGAGCGTCACTTTTTATCTTTTGTCTTAAAGTCTCTGTCTCTTTCTCTCCCAACATTTGTCTTATCATTATAATGTATAATATTATCAGTAGTTCTGAGTTATCATGTTCGTGTATTATTCAAGGGTATGATTTTGCACGAAGCGTAAGTGTATTTGTGAGTGGGTTTTGTTTCTGTGTCTGGATCTGTGTGTGACACTGAACTCCACCCCATTCCTTCCCCAAACCTCACCCACACGATACACGAAGTCGACCTTACAAGGAACAAAACTATCATTTTAACTTTTTTTACCACTCAGCGTGGCCTTTACACTGTGCTTGCTTACATTAACCTGTGATATTGTAAGATGGAATGGTGCGCCCTGGTCTTCAGCGATGAAAGCAGATTCTGCCTGTACGCAAGTGACGTTCGTTTACGCCTACAACGTAGATCTGGTGAGCACTGTCTCATAGAGTGCATTCGTCCAGGATACACTGGCCCATGCCAGGCCTTATTGTCTGAGGCACAGTAAGCTACAATTCGGTCTGGGGTACGATAAGGTACACGTCTCTTTCACCTTGGTATTTCTGTAGAGGATGCTAACCGGTGCATGAAAATCTGTAGGCAACGCTGCATACATTGTATTGAGCAGGTGCTAGATGTCAGTTTGCTGTATAGAGTTCCATGCTTGCTGGACTTAGTTGGTCGATACAGGGAGGGATAATGCTGGCTGTGGATGACGCTAGATTTCTCATCCGATGGTGTCCCATATGTGCTCGATTGGAGACAGATCTGGTGACTGAACAGGGCAAGACAACACTCTTGTAGAACATGTTGGGTTACAACAGCGGTATGTGGGCGAGCGTTATCCCGGTGGAAAACACCCCTGGAATGGTGTTTATGACTGGCAGCACAACAGGGCGAATCACCAGATCGTCGTACAATTCTGTAGTCATCGTGCGTGGAATAGTCACGAGAGTACTCCTGCTGTTACATGAAACTGCATCCCACACCGTAACTCCACGTGCAGGTCCAGCGTGTCTGGCATGCAGACAGGTTGGTCACAGGCCTTCATCTGCCTTGCTTCTAACCAACATACAGCCATAACTGAAGCAGAATTTGCTTTCATCAGAAAAAACAACAGACCTCGACCCTATCCTCCTATAAGCTCTCGCTTGACACCACTGAAGTGGCAATTGGCGGTAGTTTGGGTTCAGTGGAATGCACGCTAATGGGCGTCTGGCTCGGAGCTGTGATTGAACTAACCAATTTGTAACAGTTATTTTTGTCACTGTGGTGTCAACTGCTGCTCATATCGCTGGTGCAGATGCATTGCGATGCTCCAGACCCATCTGTCGAACACGATGGTCTTTCTTGTCGGTAGTGACACGTGGCTGTCCAGAGCCCGATCTTCTTGTGACTGTACACCTCGTCACCATTGATGCAAAGCAATCATAAACAATGGCTACATTAGTGCCAAGTCTTTCTGCAGTATCAGAAGGAATACACAGCTTCTCGTAGCCCTCTTTACATCTACATCTACATCTACAACTACATGATTACTCTGCAATTCACACTTAATTGCCTGGCAGAGGGTTCATCGAACCATTTTCATACTACTTCTCCACCATCCCACTCTCGAGTGGCGCGTGGGAAAAAGAAGCACCTAAATCTTTCCGTTCGAGCTCTGATTTCTCTTATTTTATTATGATGATCATTTCTCCCTACGTAGCTGGGTGTTAACAAAATATTTTCGCATTCGAAAGAGAAAGTTGGTGACAGAAATTCCGTAAATAGATCTCGCAGCAAATAAAACCGCCTTTGTTTTCGTGACTGCCACCCCAAATCGCGTATCATATCAGTGACACTCTCACCCCTATCGGGCAATAACACGAAACGAGCTGCCCTTTTTTGCACTTTTACGATGTCCTCCGTCAATCCTACCTTTTAAGTATCCCACACCGCGCAGCAATATTCCAGCAGAGGACGGACAAATGTAATGTAGGCTGTCTCTTTAGAGGTTTTGTCGCATCTTCTAAGTGTTCTGCCAACAAAGTGCAGTCTTTGTTTCGCCTTCCTCTCAATGTTATCTACACTCCTGGAAATGGATAAAAGAACACATTGACACCGGTGTGTCAGACCTACCATACTTGCTCCGGACACTGCGAGAGGGCTGTACAAGCAATGATCACACGCACGGCACAGCGGACACACCAGGAACCGCGGTGTTGGCCGTCGAATGGCGCTAGCTGCGCAGCATTTGTGCACCGCCGCCGTCAGTGTGAGCCAGTTTACCGTGGCATACGGAGCTCCATCGCAGTCTTTAACACTGGTAGCATGCCGCGACAGCGTGGACGTGAACCGTATGTGCAGTTGACGGACTTTGAGCGAGGGCGTATAGTGGGCATGCGGGAGGCCGGGTGGACGTACCGCCGAATTGCTCAACACGTGGGGCGTGAGGTCTCCACAGTACATCGATGTTGTCGCCAGTGGTCGGCGGAAGGTGCACGTGCCCGTCGACCTGGGACCGGACCGCAGCGACGCACGGATGCACGCCAAGACCGTAGGATCCTACGCAGTGCCGTAGGGGACCGCACCGCCACTTCCCAGCAAATTAGGGACACTGTTGCTCCTGGGGTATCGGCGAGGACCATTCGCAACCGTCTCCATGAAGCTGGGCTACGGTCCCGCACACCATTAGGCCGTCTTCCGCTCACGACCCAACATCGTGCAGCCCGCCTCCAGTGGTGTCGCGACAGGCGTGAATGGAGGGACAAATGGAGACGTGTCGTCTTCAGCGATGAGAGTCGCTTCTGCCTTGGTGCCAATGATGGTCGTATGCGTGTTTGGCGCCGTGCAGGTGAGCGCCACAATCAGGACTGCATACGACCGAGGCACACAGGGCCAACACCCGGCATCATGGTGTGGGGAGCGATCTCCTACACTGGCCGTACACCACTGGTGATCGTCGAGGGGACACTGAATAGTGCACGGTACATCCAAACCGTCATCGAACCCATCGTTCTACCATTCCTAGACCGGCAAGGGAACTTGCTGTTCCAACAGGACAATGCACGTCCGCATGTATCCCGTGCCACCCAACGTGCTCTAGAAGGTGTAAATCAACTACCCTGGCCAGCAAGATCTCCGGGTCTGTCCCCCATTTAGCATGTTTGGGACTGGATGAAGCGTCGTCTCACGCGGTCTGCACGTCCAGCACGAACGCTGGTCCAACTGAGGCGCCAGGTGGAAATGGCATGGCAAGCCGTTCCACAGGACTACATCCAGCATCTCTACGATCGTCTCCATGGGAGAATAGCAGCCTGCATTGCTGCGAAAGGTGGATATACACTGTACTAGTGCCAACATTGTGCATGCTCTGTTGCCTGTGTCTATGTGCCTGTGGTTCTGTCAGTGTGATCATGTGATGTATCTGACCCCAGGAACGTGTCAATAAAGTTTCCCCTTCCTGGGACAATGAATTCACGGTGTTCTTATTTCAATTTCCAGGATTGTATGTGGTCTTTCCAATTTAAGTTGCTCGTAATTGTAATTCCTAGGTATTTAGTCGAATGGACAGATCTACATTTGTGCGATTTATCGTATCGTATACCCAAAATTTATCTGATTTCTTTTAGTACCCATGTGGATGACCTCGCACTTTTCTTTGTTTAGTACCAATCGCCAATTTTCGCACCATATGGAAATTCTCTCTAGATCATTTTGTAGTTGGAATTGATCGTCTGATGATTGTACTAGACGGTAAATTACAACTTCATCTGCAAACAATCTAAGGGGGCTGCTCAGATTATCACCTAGACCATTTCTGTAAATCAGGAACAGCAGAGGGCCTATGACACTACCTTGCGGATCGCCAATATCACTTCCGTTCTACTCGATGATTTACCGTCTATCACTACAAACTGTGGCCACTCTGAGAGGAAATCACGAATCCAGTTACACAACTGAGACGATAATCCATATGCACGCAATTTGATTAATAGTGGCTTGTGAGGAACGGTATCAAAAGCCTCCTGGAAATCTAGGAACATGGAATCGATCTGAGATCCCTTGTCGACAGCGCTCATTCCTTCATGGAAATAAAGAGCTAGCTGTGTTGCACAAGAACGATATTTTCTGAACTTCTGCGAACTCAGTGAGACGCTGATAATTGCGTCTTTGTCGCCTTAGAGGCATTCTTGACTAAAATCAACTCACCACGTCCAATCTCAATGGTAACTAACCCTCATGAACTTTACAGCGTGTATTTAAAGAAAACTGATTTGCACCCTCATATTGGCGCTACTATGGCAACTCCTATGGATTGGCGTGAAACCTGAGTTGTCATCATCTTTTACATGTAGAACACGCCCACCAACTTTCGTTTATGCCGTATAACTCCTTCTTGGTGTTGCTATTTCTTTCCATCATTGTATATACCACAGAGATTCAAGATTGCGTATGTCACGTCCGTAAGCTGATTGCATGTTGAGAATAGAAGACGATGTGGAAATTTAGAACATAGAGAAATAATAAATTTAGTAATAAACACATATTTCACATTTTTTCACGATACAAAAACATTTACCACTCTGTGGTAAAAGACACAGCTTTCATCCTTTTTACTGTACCACTATAAAACAGTGACATATTTCCATCACTCAAGAATAGTGATTCCTTCCCACTCATTTCGGAAAACCATGAGGCCAAAAACACTTTTTATGCTGTTCCACGAGTATCGCATGTCTATATAGTGCGGTAAACTTTTTTGCTTTAATGACCTGGAATTTCTCGTTTATTGGTAGGGCTAAAAACATTGTGACAAGTTTCCGAAAGCCAGCTGGTTTCTGTAAAGATAGATTCCTGTCCCGAAATATAAATTGTATCTCTCACTGCAATGTTTTATTTATCTGTACAGAAAACAATTGCGTACACACACATTTCGCATTCCTTGGTAGAAGATGCCGCTGCGTAGATGAAGGTTTTCTGTAGCAGGTACCTGTGTCGCTTAATAGTCGCCTAATAGTCACATTGTCGAGATGACCCACCCCCTCCCCCCATTATGCAGCAAAACCAACCGAAGGTTGCCACTTAGAGTAATGACGATGCAACTACCGATGCGTCTTAGTGGAAGTCAACGAGACACCAATGTGTATAATAAGCATACAGTATTACGTGACAGAGCTGAGGCAGCCACTCTGCAGTTGCATACCACAAGGCGCGTCGCTTTTGAACAACAAAATGCACTTGTTGCTTTCTGAGAACAAGTTGAGGTTTGCAAAAATGCGTAGTCTCTGAATGGGACTTGCTAACGTCTAACAGACCTCCACCACGTTTGTGTATGATTGCTGTTGTACAGCAGTTACACTTTTAATAACAGTATTACCCTCCCAAGAGCAAAAAAGGTAGTTTTGAAAACAATCGCATTACCTGATTTTCGTATCATCCTGGAATGTCTCTACTGAAGTCTTCTCCCACCTACATTGTAAAGTAATTGCCGTTCAGTAATATCTTCACGAATTATGTAATAACTTGACTGTCAAAACGGGCATAGCAGTTAAAACTCGGTATTCAGTAACGCTTCATATTACTTGGCCCTACACCACTGTATACGTTGTAAGCTTCAACAGTAACATTTTGACTTTTTCTACACGCACACACAGAAATGGGCCGAAGTAATGTACTTACAGCAGATTTCACATAAAATCAAAATGCTGCTTCTTTCGTGGTTACGATACCGCTCAGCATGGCGCCTACGTTTCCTATAGTTTCTGAATTTTGTCACTACACTTTAGATCGCTGCATATGCTTACTTCCGGATATTTTACGATTTTTCATGTTACACAGTCAATGGCGTAACAAAACAGTGGTGGGATCTCTTCGCGTATTTAGGTGCGATAGTTACGTTCAGCTACAACTGCCATTCCCTGCAACTCGCTACACTCTACTGCTTTTGCAGCCTTCCTAAAGGTCGGAGGCTTCAACTAACTATGTACTCCACAAGCCTTTGTACAGTGTATGGTGGGAAATACACCGTGTTTAATATGACGTGGAACGCAGTTGCCAGTGCGGTGTACGAAGGTGGGAACTTTAATAGTGGCAACTACACTCCTGGAAATGGAAAAAAGAACACATTGACACCGGTGTGTCAGACCCACCATACTTGCTCCGGACACTGCGAGAGGGCTGTACAAGCAATGATCACACGCACGGCACAGCGGACACACCAGGAACCGCGGTGTTGGCCGTCGAATGGCGCTAGCTGCGCAGCATTTGTGCACCGCCGCCGTCAGTGTCAGCCAGTTTGCCGTGGCATACGGAGCTCCATCGCAGTCTTTAACACTGATAGCATGCCGCGACAGCGTGGACGTGAACCGTATGTGCAGTTGACGGACTTTGAGCGAGGGCGTATAGTGGGCCTGCGGGAGGCCGGGTGGACGTACCGCCGAATTGCTCAACACGTGGGGCGTGAGGTCTCCACAGTACATCGATGTTGTCGCCAGTGGTCGGCGGAAGGTGCACGTGCCCGTCGACCTGGGACCGGACCGCAGCGACGCACGGATGCACGCCAAGACCGTAGGATCCTACGCAGTGCCGTAGGGGACCGCACCGCCACTTCCCAGCAAATTAGGGACACTGTTGCTCCTGGGGTATCGGCGAGGACCATTCGCAACCGTCTCCATGAAGCTGGGCTACGGTCCCGCACACCGTTAGGCCGTCTTCCGCTCACGCCCCAACATCGTGCAGCCCGCCTCCAGTGGTGTCGCGACAGGCGTGAATGGAGGGACGAATGGAGACGTGTCGTCTTCAGCGATGAGAGTCGCTTCTGCCTTGGTGCCAATGATGGTCGTATGCGTGTTTGGCGCCGTGCAGGTGAGCGCCACAATCAGGACTGCGTACGACCGAGGCACACAGGGCCAACACCCGGCATCATGGTGTGGGGAGCGATCTCCTACACTGGCCGTACACCACTGGTGATCGTCGAGGGGACACTGAATAGTGCATGGTACATCCAAACCGCCATCGAACCCATCGTTCTACCATTCCTAGACCGGCAAGGGAACTTGCTGTTCCAACAGGACAATGCACGTCCGCATGTATCACGTGCCACCCAACGTGCTCTAGAAGGTGCAAGTCAACTACCCTGGCCAGCAAGATCTCCGGATCTGTCCCCCATTGAGCATGTTTGGGACTGGATGAAGCGTCGTCTCACGCGGTCTGCACGTCCAGCACGAACGCTGGTCCAACTGAGGCACCAGGTGGAAATGGCATGGCAAGCCGTTCCACAGGACTACATCCAGCATCTCTACGATCGTCTCCATGGGAGAATAGCAGCCTGCATTGCTGCGAAAGGTGGATATACACTGTACTAGTGCCGACATTGTGCATGCTCTGTTGCCTGTGTCCATGTGCCTGTGGTTCTGTCAGTGTGATCATGTGATGTATCTGACCCCAGGAATGTGTCAATAAAGTTTCCCCTTCCTGGGACAATGAATTCACGGTGTTCTTATTTCAATTTCCAGGAGTGTATTTATATAGAGCTCGTACAAAACAGATACGTGTTTCAAAGTTTTACTGACCTTCCAAGTAGTCACCAGCATTGCGTATAACTCGTTGCCAGCGATGTGGAAGTCGTAGGATACTCTTAGTAGTGCCAGTTGTGTTGACAGTTCGAGCGGCGCGGTCTATTGCCCAACGAATTTGTAGCAGTTCTGAAGCGAACGCCGTGAAGTGTTTCCTTCAGTTTACAAATCGAGTTGAACTTACGAGGGCTTAAGTCAGTGGAGTGCAGCAGGTGGTATAGCAGTTATCAGCCCCATCAGTCAAACAAATCAGTAACAGCTTGCACTGTACTTGCTTGACCATTGTCCTGCATAATGATGGTCAGGTCCTGCAGTAAGTGTCATCACTTTTGTCTCTAAGCTGGTCGTAGGTTGTGTTCCAAACGTGAACAGGCAGAAAACCATAGATCCCCTCTTGTTTTCAGGGCACAATGGTGAACCCATTTACCACCAACTGTCACAATGTTATTAAGGAAGACATGATCCTCATACTCAGAACGCGAAAGAAATTGTTGACGTATCTCCCATCTCCTCTGTTTTGTGGCGGGAGTGAGCATTCGTCGCACTCACTGCGCACACAGTTTTCTGTACGGTACTTCTGTAGTGATGATCCATATACGCTCTCGTAATATGCCACACGTACCACAGAGCTGCGTCTGTTTTATACGGTGAATTTTTCTGAAGAGTTCATCGACCCGTTCCCAATTAATCACGTCGGTTGTCTTACGCGGTAATCCACTTCGAGGTCTGTCACACACGTATAGGTTAGCATAGCCGTTTGCTACATTACGACCACAGAAAACCCATCGTCGCATATTACTGATATCGATACAGTCATCGCCGTACACAGCATTCATTCTTCTACGTATTCCAATTTCAATATCATTTTCTCCGCTTAGAAACTCGATTACAGAACACTGTTTCTCATGCACCTACATATTTAGGTTTCCCACCGCCAAGTTACACGCTACAGTTCGGACTCCTCTAACGAAAGAGGGTTGCAACGTGCATCAGTGTAGAGGGCAGGTCGACATGCAGTACCTCGATATTGAAAACAGAATAAAAAATTCGAAGACACTACATTTCAGCTCGCCTTCTTAAATATACTACCTAATTCCCTCTCTGAGCAGGAATTTATAATGGAAACAGGATAACTGACTACTGAGACTGCTACGTCGTAAAAAGAAAAAAATTATTAATTAATTAACTTGCTCTTTGACTTTGACACAGATAAGACAGGTACTTGATTTAAACTCTCTTTTGATTCTTTTTCCTAGATAAATACATTCTAAAAAATTTACCTGTCTAAGATAAAAATCTGTGAAAGAAACGTTTGACTATATTTGATTATGTTTTCTTCGTGGCTGCTGTAAGAAGAAGACGGGTTAGATACAGGACGAATTGGGGGCCGCAGGTTTCCGCTTCTCCGGTTCTTAGACCTCAAGAAAGTGCAATGTCCAGTCGGCATTACTTATCTCCAACAATTACAATAAAAGCGTAGACGCTCCTTTTTTTCACAGCAAAGAGCGTTGTCGTCACAGCGTAGATCATTGTCGTCTCAATTACGATAGAACATCATCGCTGGTACTCGCAGCCGGAATATTACAATCATATTACATTACATAGGGACATTAGCCTTCCGAGAAAATTTAGTAACATAGTTAAAGAGTTGGTTCTGTTTCTGCTATTACATACATTTCTTTGCTATTAACTCATAATGTAGCAGTAGTTTAGATATGTGCGGTAAGGTGCATGTACCGTAACGTTACAATGTACTCCTTGCACTTGTGACGCCACTTGCTAGACAGACTGGAGCATACATCACATAATTTCACTCTTGTCTTAGCCAACGCCCCAGTCTTACGATACTTCACTTAACTGAAGTTACAATGGGTGGTACATCCTCGCTCCTCACCTGGTGATTTGCACCTGAGACACCCTAGTTTCAAGTTTCGTTGGTTTTCCAATTTTCGCTAGTTTCAAAATTTTTGGAAAAACTTCGGCAATTATTTAGTAGGCTAAACTTACCTTCGCGTGAAAGACAGAAGCCCTTCACAGGGGGGGGGGGGGGGGGGGGGCTGAACACATCTGGGATTGTGGATTAGAATACCGGCATTATTACAATGTCAACGTTTGCTGCTTCAGAAAATTTTCCAAAATTTAAACACAAATGTCGCGTTATTTCTGCCTATTTTCATTGTATCACAAATCACAAGTTTGGTTCCTAGTTGATGTAATATTTCGTAAATTTTGGTATTTTTGAAATGCATACACAACGTTCCCTCTTCTCTATTTCTTATCTACAGAGCCTGTCGATACGAACTGTTTCTTTAGAAACAAATGATCTAATGAAGGAAGGCTTCAAGCAATCTAGATGAACGTCAAGCGTGTGGAGGAGACACCTGTGTAAGTGTGGAAATATAGGAAAATTTCCATTAAATAAATAAAAATATTCTGACTTCTCATCTCGATCCCATGTCATCCAAATACAATTTTCAATGGATAGAAATAATTAGACGTTTATATGAACGTCGAAATAGCGGAAAACATCCGAAAAATTAAAAAACGGCAATGTGGTGACATGAAACCAGGCCCACGCAGGCATGAATCGCCATTTTAACTTAGGATTATCACCGGTCATTTCCTGGTGAATGTAGTAATTAAGGCGAATTGAAAGAAAATGACAGATGTCTTGACTCGTACACATGTCCTCCTAGGTGCATATTCAGGTTTGGGCGGTCACGCATATGTCTGCTATATTAACAAAGGATTAGTAATCTATCATAGGGTAAGGGTCAGCGGCGACCACTAGTGAAGCTATGCTAAGCGAGTGACTGAACATACACACTACGATTCTTATGACAGGAAACAATTAACTCAATTACTTTAAGTTGTTTAATGACTTCTAAGGGTGTTAAGCTACTGATGACTGGAACACAATACTTTTCCTTCTCTTCCAGGTGGCGGCCTGGGTTCGAAGGAGTCACTGGAAGCTTTTGATAAAAGCTTTAACCATCTTTTTTCTTCTGTTATGGATGCAGAACTGATCGAACGAATAAGAAATTTCTATTTTGGGAGCGAACCAATAACCGAAAAGCTGCTCCTGAATGTGTCAAATGTAAGTATATTCTTAATATACCGTTGGCATAATCTGTTAGCTATTTTCGAATGTAGAACAATATGCCTTGTACAACCTTCCATTACAGATAGTTGTAACATGAGTAAATACACTCGCGAAATAAGAAAACGTGGTCCTGCAATGAGCAAACACAGTTTTCCTTGTCTTGTTACCCAGCTATGTTCGGAGAAGCTTGACCATCTTCAGTGGATTTTATTTATTATCTTTTTAACGATTCATTACGATATTTACCAGTGTTTGAGACTGTAGTATTTACATTACTATATTGATAGAAATATTAACATGAAGAAAAAATGTGTACTTTATTATTACACATTGGTGTTCAAGAGTCTGTTTTGTATTTGCGGCACAAGTGTAATTATCGCCTTTCACTATGTCATCTGCAATTAATAAGCATAATTTCTCAAATTTTAGGCCTAATATGAAATTATCGATACTTTTTTCTACAGCACTACTGTCGTTATATTATGTTGTGTTGTAAACAAAGATTCGCTGTTTTTCTCTTTGACTAACGTTTTTATGTTACAGTACTATTTTTCGAAAATGTTTTGAGATGTATGCTGATTGTGCTTGTGATTTGTGAGATGTTGATTGGGGAGAGGGAGCACACTCTGTACGTAAATGTGTGTGTTCGCGTGTTCGTGCTTCTACAGGGTGTTTGAGCAGAGCTTCATAGTACACATTTTTCCACTGTTTATGTGACGTTCACTTGTTCGGTCATCTTGTCCTGTTGTTCTGGGCGGGATGTGGGAGTGTGTGTTTTGGTTTGTTTCTCTCTCTCTCTCTCTCTCTCTCTCTCTCTCTCTCTCTCTCTTTGTGTGTGTGTTTGTGTGTGTGTGTGAATCTGACTTATGTGTCTCAGTCTTCTGATAATTGCTTTAGAGCTGAGGACAGGGTTCCATTGCATAGTGCTGTGTATTTATTCGTCACTTCTTTTGCTTGCACTTTGGCTTTTTGTATGTGGTAATTTTCTTCGGTTATAAGTTTCCGAGGAGGGCTATTGCTACGTCTAAGAATGTTTTAAGTCTGTGTTTATATCTGTTGGTCTGTGTTTCTTGTCTATGAGATGATCTGTAAATATGGAATGACCGCTTTTACTCCTAAGTGTCATTCTGTGTTCGAGATTTCTGCTTGTTTGTCCACTATAAACTGAGTTGATAAACATGACACATGAGTTGATAAATCTCGGATATGTTGGTTTGTCTGCGCTGGTTTTAAGTGCTCTGAGTTTCTTTTGCATAGAGTTGTCTGTTCTGTAGCCGATTGTCAGTACTGGCTTTTTGCATACATTGCCTATTCTGTGATCTGTTTGTTGTTGTCGTTAGTTGTTTGTTGTTGTGGTTGCCTCTTTTTCGGATATCTTGCTTGTGTTTATGTACTGTTTGCTTATGTTTTGTGTCTGCAGTTGTGTGTTTGTTGTACCCTTTTTGATGCTGTGCCTGGGGTGCATTTTCCATTTTTCTTTGAATTTTTTGGTTTAATTTGTCTATCATGTTTGTTTTGTATCCATTGTCCACTGCTACTTGTTAGATTATTTGTAGCTTATTTTTTAGTTGTCCTCATTGAGGGAGTTTTATTCAATCCATCTGGCATGTATTGCACCCTGGCTTACTTTTGGGTAAATGGATTGTTAATGTCTAGTTGTGCTTGTTCCTCTAGGTTTTCTGAATATGGAAAACTGGTATTTTTTATTGTGTCAGTATATTGTGACGTCTAAGAAATTTATCTTTGTGAGTACACACGATGCTTTAAAACTGGGCTTGCAGTTTGTACTAAACCCTTCAGTATGTGTTACGCTGTTCATCTGGTATGGTCAGCTTAAAAGACTATTTCCCACGTAGACATGTAGGCAGCACCTCTGGAAATGAAATACGCCTTCGAGAGTTATTTGCTCGTGATACAAACAGCTGGGTACAATCGAACTGGATCGTTTGTGAAATGGCTGTTGCCAGTTTTGGCGCAGAGAAACTAAGGTCCACGTAAGTATGTTCATTAAAATGGATATAAACTTTTGTTCTCCTCCTTCAGAGCGTATTTAAACAAAACAAATACCAGTTCACAGTTAAATCCTTGTCTTTGAAATGAAAATAAATGTAAACCCAGTGGACTGTAAGCCACAGAAAACTAAAGCACAGTTTCTAGAGTCAATATAAGAGGAATGGAATGTCTAGTTGCACAAAAATCACTGTATCGGATGAAGAGTATCCAGTCCAGGAGACCAAGTGTCGAGTTAGTCGCAGCGGAGGGGTAGTTTCCCAGTAGGCTGGCTGGCGTCGGATGACATATCATGGGATGATTCCAGGACAGCTTCTCATTGAAGAACCGTGGCATCAATCGGTGCAGCTGCCCAGAGAGCTCGTCTGCAGAAAATTGGCTTGCCACTGCTCCTAAGAGAACGTGTTGCGAAACTGTTACCCATAGTGTGGTGGAGGTGAAACCGGTAGGTTGTTCCTCTAGTCCTTTGTTCTGTTCCCTTCCTTAAAAATGTTTATAGCAATGCTGGCCTGCTGTATAGCAAGTCGGGGCAGCTAGTACTGGTTTACCCAGCGCCTGAGTGTGCCTGCTGAGCGAGCCTTCTTCTTGCTGAAGGAAATCCGAGACACCTCGCGGAAGCGTTCTCGGAGGTAGGGAACGCCCTTCAGCTGATGGACCAGTTCCGTCGGTTAGTCTGGAGGGAAGTGGAGAGCCAACTTGAGAGTTCAGTTCTGGACACATTGAAGACGTCCTATACTAAGCTGTTGCATTTCACCAGACAACCACTACATACTCTGAGTGGCCATATTATTGATCTATAGATGGTGCGTCCAGCATCAAGGTGCTGGATTGACTGCGGATTCTCAACTGGGTGAAGCTGGCGGAAACGCGCTTTCGCCCAGCAGCGAACATTTTGGTTGTGGAGGAGCCATCTAAGGCGCAGTCGAACATGATGTCCAAATGTTTCACACTCTTCGACCATGGAACCGACATTCCTTGTTCTCTGTAGGTGGGATACCTACAGGCAAGGGCCGTAAAGCGAGTGGTGATGTGGGACTTCCGTGAGTTGTAGGCGAGATGATGATGGCGGCTCAGGTAACAAGGTCGTCGAGGTCACTTTGAAGTTGTCGCTGACGAATATGTGGGTGTCTGCTGGTGCTGAGAAGCGTGGTGTCATCTACATATAACGCGACATGGGTGTTCTGCAACTTTGGCATGTTACTGGCGGAGAGGATGTACAACAAGGGTCACACACAAGGGAGACACTGAATTGGATGTGGCGGCGAAATGATTCACCTGAGTACACTTGGACGTGGAAAGTACAATCGTGCAGGTATCAGCTAAGAAGCCATACGTGTGACACAGGGACCTTGGCACTAATAATTTGGCGAGGGGGCCCTCGTGTCACATGGAATCAAATGTTCAGGCAACAACGAGGAGGACGCCTCTGAACCGGCCGCTGTGACCGAGTGGTTACAGGCGCTTCAGTCTGGAACCGCATGACATCTGCGGTCGCAGGTTCGAATCCTGCCTTGGGCATGGATGTATGTGATGTCCTTAGGTTAGTTAGGTTTAAGTAGTTCTAAGTTCTAGGGGACTGATGACCACAGATGTTAAGTCCCATAGTGCTCAGAGCCATTTGAACCATTTTTGACACCTCTGAAGTATTCTCGGCATTCCAATGCTTCCTGGGATTCTCTTTCAGCTGCATCAGTTAGAGTAAGTTGTCAAATGGTTGCGCCATGGTCCAAATTGTTCACCAGGAAGGAGCTGTTCTCACGGATGTGGACTTGCAGTCTCTTCAGACGCAATCACTCAAAAACTCCAGAGAGTCAATGAAGAACGCTGTTTGGGCGATAACTAGTAGATGATGGAGGATCCTTGTGTGGTTTGTGGATAGTCACTATCTCTGCATGCATCCATGCTTTGGAGTACTACACCGTCCTTAGTATGGTATTGAAGACACCAGTGATCTCGATACAGGCGAGTGGTGGCAGGCGCTGAGTATCTGCTTTGTGATTACATCAGCCTTGAGACTCCTCCACTGATCTTCGATCTTCTCTACCGCTAAAGGTCCAATGTCGTCATCTGCGTCACACCTCTCCTAGAGTACCAAAAGCTGCTCAGCAACCATAGCGTTGTGGGTGTGAGTAACAGGATGCTCCACCGAAGTGCAATTGTCGGTGAAGATAGCCACAGCATCGTTAGGCTCCTCGTGACGACGTCGCCGGCCTGTAGCGGTGAATTACAGTATTTATTGTGGAGAAACCACTGGATCTCCATCCACACAGAACCATCTTCGATGTGAAGTGCAGCAATTCCGTCGGCGCCTGTTTGGTTCCGATGATGCTCCACAGCAGCCTTTATTTTCTGTCAGATACAGTTGAGTAAGCGTTTCGTAGTAGGGTTTCATCTGGGCTGTCAGTTATTCTCGGCATTAGCTTATAGAAGATGCTGTGCCGGCGTCCACATTTGTCTCATGGCTAATCGTCGCCTCCGCTGGGTGCAGAATCGATGACTTGCAGGAGGACACCAGACATGGCATTATGAAGCACTGCATCCGCACCCAGCACTGCAGGGTCCGGCGTCTGCTGCATAGAGGCGCCTAGGAGGGCGCGGATATCATCCCAGTTGATTCTGCAGATGCTAATTCCTCACCAGTGCATAGGAGCACCGTCGTTGACGAGTTCAAGCACGAAAGGAATGTTATATTTGTGCTAGCAGACACCACGTACAGTGGTCCTTTACAGATGGAAAAATCTTGAACGTCCGATTGCATCCTTGTGCAGGAGAGAAAATGGTTTGTGAATGTGGTCCAACAGTGGTTTCTTGAAGCTGATCAACTTCATGTACAAGCGCCTACCACTGATATTCATGGACCAAGAGTGACACGCGAGTGTTTGGCATTAAAATCTCCCCTGAGGAAAAACCTGCCTTAGAGATAAAGTAGGGTGCTGAAATCAGCTGGATTCAGATTTTCAAGTGGAGGCCAGTATGTAGTGATAAAGTCGTTCTGACCATCGGCCATGTCAACAGTGACCTCAGTAGCCTCCGGTAACTGAAGGTGTGGAAATTGCAGCAGGTGATGGTGATCGTTTGATCGCAACAAATGGCCATATCACCATCTGCTGATGGGTAATACACCTGCGATAGGGGCAGAAATTGGCTACATGAACATTGGCTCCTTCTTTAACGTGGGTTTCTATTATATATCAGATACTCATGGCTTCCTCATGGAAAAAAATGACGAATTCGGTTTGTTGTATGTTTATGCTACTGGCACTCCACACATAGGCAACAATCATCGGTGATAATGGCCATGGACAGATGTGTAAGACGTCGTGATGGCTGCCTTGGTGGCTTGCTGAATTGCTGCAGTTAGCTGGTCGTGGTAGTTGCTCCAAGTCTTGGATGAGATCCCAGAGGGTGTTCATCATTATGGTGACCATCATCAGCAGACTTCTGAGGTCGTTCGATCAGAGCAGGCGTCCTTGGCCACACGAGGGGGTGTTACAGAAGGAATAGTAGGTTCATTGCTGACAGTACAGGGGCTGCCGGTGTTGGTTGCAGTACCATTCCGCTCTCCTCGGCGTTATCGTTGTATGGAGACGTGCTGTATATCTGAGTGGCAAAGTGAAGAGGAAGTGCCTTGGTCCAGAGGAGATTCTGACGATACAGAAATGGATGAGCAGGCTACAGTTGTGGCTGCAGTGGAGCAGTCATGCAGTCAGGGAGTGTCGATTTGAAGGTTACAGCCTCACCACTAGCGCAGCAGAACTCTTCTTGTGCCAGGTGGAGGTGATGCCCTTTTTACCGTACAACTGCCTTCTTGAAAGCTTCACAGTCCTTGTAACGGGAGACAAGAGGGACTTTGCAGTTGACAAGTTTCAGTTTGTCGACTACTTTCTTCAGGTTGTAGTCAATGCTGGTGTTACGGCCGGCATACTTGACGCAGCAAGGTGGCAGTGGCAAATGACATGTCCACTCTTCTGACACAGGAAGCACTGGGGACTACAACGACTGGAATGAAGATCTTCTATCTTTTCTTTATCAGTCAGCAAGGTAAATGATTTTGTACATCTTTCGGTTGAAATGAGTGTGTTTGACTATCAACAAAAACAATGGAGTCGCAGAGCGAGTTTTCGGTGACCAGAATATTCTGTATGTTCTCTGCGACCATGTTGAAACGCAGGTCTCGTAGACAGAGATTAAACTGTTTTTAGAGCCTGTTGTAAAGGTGTAGAACGGAAAATTTTTCTGAGAGGGAAATGCCACCATCTTGCGGTTATCTTCAGTCGCTCGTGTGCAAATCTTGTATAAATTCTTCCCATCAGGCCACACTTCGAAGACGTGACCGATGAAGACGTCCCGTAATTTATGGTATAGTGTGCGATTTTCGCCGGAGTACTGCAGCTCTAGTGGCGGTGGTTTCGGCGTTTTCGGCGCAATGGCGGCTTCTTGCTGTTCTGCCATCGCTTCCCGAGATGCTGGTGTGTCCTCTTTAGCCACTGAATCGAAAGAATTCTTTGTCTGTTGCGGCTCGATCGCATGCGGGCGACGTTTTCTAAGGATGTGTTTAGTCATTTGGGAGCCTTTCACATCACATTGCTGAAGATAGACTGTTGCGATGGTTACGCAACTAGCTTAAGCGACAGCGCATCTGCGACGCAGGTACTGTTGGCTTGATTGTTGCCGACGTGGTTGATAAGAACCAGCAGAGAAGCAAGCACCTGCTAGGCAGGATCGGTAGCAGTATCTTCAGCGTCTGCCGACGATGTATCCACATTTTCTTCTCGGTCTCCGCTTCCACAGCATGATTCGTCATAGTGGGGTGACTGGCTACGGTTTCCGATGGACTGAGGTCTGAAGGTTGCCAACCGACAGGTTCCAGATCGCCTCGGCGGAGGCTGAGTCCGCGATCGCAGTACGCGCATTGATAACGCTCGACATTTCGCACTCGAATGGGGGGACGAGCGGCTTAATGTCTAGCCATAATCGTACGCCGGCCTAGGAAAGGTTGAGGCACCAGGATACTGTGAGGCCTATTTTCGGGTACGTGACCCAGCGGAAACATGTGGATCCATGCTGACTCTGGCCACCTGTAAATACACTCCTGGAAATGGAAAAAAGAACACATTGACACCGGTGTGTCAGACCCACCATACTTGCTCCGGACACTGCGAGAGGGCTGTACAAGCAATGATCACACGCACGGCACAGCGGACACACCAGGAACCGCGGTGTTGGCCGTCGAATGGCGCTAGCTGCGCAGCATTTGTGCACCGCCGCCGTCAGTGTCAGCCAGTTTGCAGTGGCATACGGAGCTCCATCGCAGTCTTTAACACTGGTAGCATGCCGCGACAGCGTGGACGTGAACCGTATGTGCAGTTGACGGACTTTGAGCGAGGGCGTATAGTGGGCATGCGGGAGGCCGGGTGGACGTACCGCCGAATTGCTCAACACATGGGGCGTGAGGTCTCCACAGTACATCGATGTTGTCGCCAGTGGTCGGCGGAAGGTGCACGTGCCCGTCGACCTGGGACCGGACCGCAGCGACGCACGGATGCACGCCAAGACCGTAGGATCCTACGTAGTGCCGTAGGGGACCGCACCGCCACTTCCCAGCAAATTAGGGACACTGTTGCTCCTAGGGTATCGGCGAGGACCATTCGCAACCGTCTCCATGAAGCTGGGCTACGGTCCCGCACACCGTTAGGCCGTCTTCCGCTCACGCCCCAACATCGTGCAGCCCGCCTCCAGTGGTGTCGCGACAGGCGTGAATGGAGGGACGAATGGAGACGCGTCGTCTTCAGCGATGAGAGTCGCTTCTGCCTTGGTGCCAATGATGGTCGTATGCGTGTTTGGCGCCGTGCAGGTGAGCGCCACAATCAGGACTCCATACGACCGAGGCACACAGGGCCAACACCTGGCATCATGGTGTGGGGAGCGATCTCCTACACTGGCCGTACACCACTGGTGATCGTCGAGGGGACACTGAATAGTGCACGGTACATCCAAACCGTCATCGAACCCATCGTTCTACCATTCCTAGACCGGCAAGGGAACTTGCTGTTCCAACAGGACAATGCACGTCCGCATGTATCCCGTGCCACCCAACGTGCTCTAGAAGGTGTAAGTCAACTACCCTGGCCAGCAAGATCTCCGGATCTGTCCCCCATTGAGCATGTTTGGGACTGGATGAAGCGTCGTCTCACGCGGTCTGCACGTCCAGCACGAACGCTGGTCCAGCTGAGGCGCCAGGTGGAAATGGCATGGCAAGCCGTTCCACAGGACTACATCCAGCATCTCTACGATCGTCTCCATGGGAGAATAGCAGCCTGCATTGCTGCGAAAGGTGGATATACACTGTACTAGTGCCGACATTGTGCATGCTCTGTTGCCTGTGTCTATGTGCCTGTGGTTCTGTCAGTGTGATCATGTGATGTATCTGACCCCAGGAACTTGTCAATAAAGTTTCCCCTTCCTGGGACAATGAATTCACGGTGTTCTTATTTCAATTTCCAGGAGTGTATATTACTGCCACCTGCAAGCGAGTCGTGCAGTCCGAAATGCAGTGGCGTTCACCTATGTAGCCCCTGCAATTTATCGCTTAGGCCATCCCCAAAGCAGTACTGCTACGTTGGAGTAGTTCGTAGACCCACATTAAGTCTGTTGTCTTTTCGACGAATCACGCAATATGCGAGTTGTACGGCTGCACTGTTTAGGAGGCAGTGAATGGGAAAAGATTTTCTACATGCGGGTGAGGCAGGTAGAATTACAGTGACGTTGCTCACTACAGTTAGGAGCGTCGTCCTACATCCTTGAATGAGTCGTAATTGTGATGTTCAAACATCCAAGCAGTTATAATACTCCCAGTGAACTATCTCGTGTCCTGCAACACCACAGCCAGGGGGCACCATCATCAGAGATGAGGCTCGTTCCGCTCGTTACGAGTACTCCAGTTGGCTGCATACGTCCAGGTCTATGTCCACAACAAAAGTTGGAAAAATGAAGTATTCGTGAGTGTCAGTTTCCCCGATGCTGTTGATGAAGATCTCTCGTCCTACCGGCCGATAAGCAGGACTAAAAAATCACTACGGTTCAGTAAGTTCCACACTTAATATCTTCCAGCGGAATCGGTGGGTTGACAGAAGACAATGGGTACATCAGTCGTCAAATCGTTGCATATCATCGAGTCAAGTCTGAAACGCTTCTTTTTGGCGCTCTCCAGCATTTCAGCACAGGAGCTCCTCGCAATAGTTCAAATCCTCTCCATGTAGTATGTTATTTTATGTATATTTACTATCGTAAATCGTTGTTTACGAGGTTTTCAATTTTATTTTTCTATCGTCAATTTGGAATACACACAGTGATTCTTTCCGCAACCTAGTAGCTTTGGCCCACACGGTGCTACGATACCTGAAATAAAATTAAGCTAATATCAATGGCGAGTGTTAACACTGTCCCTTGCAAGTGTGAGCTTAGACCTTTCCTAATGTGCTCCCTCGGTCGCCTTCCATGATTTCAGTGAGTCATGAAGATAATGAAATCAAGGAATGAATGAATGAAAATAGCCTGTGTTGTCCCATGGAGGGCGAAAGTCTCCTACAAGTAGGGGTAGCTGCCTTTAAAGACTTACGCGGTGAGCTAGTCCACGTAAGAGGGTACCGCACTTAATGCACACTTAATGCATTGAATTACACTTGATCACTTAATTGTAGTTCTAGTTCTTTCCACTCCTTTCTGTTTCTGGCTATGCTGGTCCACTGTCTTCCTGCTTGTTTTCTGAATAAGTCCAACCATTTGCGTCTTGGTCTTCCTGAGAGTCTCCTTCCGGTGTAGGGATCCCGTGTGGTAGCTCGTGCCGTCCATCTGTCTTCTTGCAGCATCGCCACGTGGCCGCCCCAATTCCATTTGGTCTTCGTAGCCTGTTGTGCTATGTCTATTGTTGCTGACATCTTGTGTATAGAGGTGTTTGATATTCTGTCTTTTAGAGAGACGCCAAGGATCTTCCTCTGCATTTTCCTTCGGCATACCTGTAGAGTGTTTCTCTGTTTAGCTTTAAGAGACCTTGTCTGACATCCATATAGTGACACTAGAAACACGCAGCTTTCGTGTGATTCCATTTTGAGCCTCCTATTCCGGGTTCTGTCTAGTAATATGAACTTTAAGGCCCAGAAAGTTTTCCAAGCTAAGGAAATTCTTCGTTTTAATTCTTTTTCCATTTCGTTATAAGGGGAATTATTTGGCCTAAATAAATGTATTTTGATGCATACATTAGTTCCGTTCCTTCAATATATATTGGGGTTTCTAATCCTTTTGTCATTACTTGCGTTTTATATTTGTTCATTGTGAGTACTGCCATCTTGCTTTGTGTGTTAAGCTCCTGGAGCATTGACTGCAGTTCCCTTGAAGTTTTGACGAAGAGGACTGTGTCGTCAGCGAACCTCAGAATTGTTAGTGTCTTACCGTTGAGGCGTATTCCGTCTTCCTTATTCCATTTTAGTTTCCTGAATATGTTCTCAAGTATGCAGGTAAATAGTTTTGGGGAGATGGGATCCCCTTGTTTAACTCCTCTTTCCACGGGAAAGGGTGGCCTGTCTTTCGGTTTTAACTTGAGCGAAGCTGTGGTTTTGAATGTTTCTTACAAGGGAACCTCCCCATCGCACCCCCCTCAGATTTGGTTATAAGTTGGCGCAGTGGATAGGCCTTGATAAACTGAACACACATCAATTGAGAAAACAGGAAGAAGTTGTATGGAACTGTGAAAAAATAAGCAAAATATACAAACTGAGTAGTCCATGGAAGACATAGGCAACATCCTGACAATCTGAGCTCAGGAGCGGTGTGGTCCAGTGGTAGCGTGAGCAGCTGCAGAACGAGAGGTCCTTGGTTCAAGTCTTCCCATGAGTGAAAATTTTACTTTCTTTATTTTTGCTTAGTTATTATCTGTCCGTTCGTTCACTGACGTCTCTGTTCACTGTAATAAGTTTAGTGTCTTTGTTTTGCGACCGCATCGCAAAACCGTGCAATTAGTAGACGAAAGGACGTGCCTCTCCAATGGGAACCGAAAACATTTGATCGCAAGGTCATAGGTCAACCGATTCCTCCACGGGAAAACATGTCTGATATATTCTATACGACACTGGTGACGGCATGTGCGTCACATGACAGGAATATGTTGTCGACCCACCTAACTTGTACACTTGGCGAATGGGTAAAAAGATTCTTCTACCTTGCCCGATTTAGGTTTTCTTGTGGATGTGATAATCACTCCCAAAAAAGTGATGAAAACATAAGAGTTTGTCACATAAGCTTAAAATAAAAAATTAAAATTTTCACTCGATGGAAGATTTGAACCAAGGACCTTTCGTTGCGCAGCTGCTCAAGTTACCACGAGACCACAGCGCTCCTGTGTTCATTATGTCCTTGATATTGCATATCTTCCCATGAACTACTCAGTTTGTATATTTTGCTTATTTTTTCACAGTTCCACAAAACTTCTTCCTGTTTTCTCAATTGATCTGTGTTCAGTTTTTCGAGGCCTATCCACTGTGCCAACTTATAACTAAATCTGAGGGGGGTGCGATGGGGAGGTTCCCTTGTTAGTAATTGGATGTATTTTGCTTCTACTTCTTGATTTATTAGTGCTTGAAGTATGTTTGGGTGTTCGATGGTATTGAATGCTTTCCTGTAATCAACAAAAGCAAGGTGTATTTTGTGGTGACGATCTTCTGATTTTTCTGTTATATGATTAATGGCTTGAATATGGTCCACTCTGCTAAATTCTTTGTGGAATCCTGCTTCTTCTGAGGATTGGTTCTAGTCTAGTGTTTTTGTTAATCGTCTTGTTAATATTTTCGTGAACAGTTCATATACGTTAGACATCAGTCTTATCGGTCTATAATTATTCATATCATCTTTCGTATCTTTTTGTGCAAAAGTACAATCGTACTTATTTTCCACTGATCGGAAATGTCTTCGGTTTGTGTGATTTTGTTGAACACTTCTGTAATGAGATCTTGGGCTTATTCTAAGAGCTCATTGTATATTTTTCATTTTTCATTGCAGTTATGGTTGTTCTAACCTCGCTGTGTATTATAGCGGGAATGGTTTCAGTGGTGTTTGGGTCTGGATCGACAGGGTTGCGGTCTGTGGCTTTGTTTGGTAGAGAATTTTTCTATATTGCTTCGTTGGCCGTGTGGTCTAACGCACAGCTTTCCGGGCGGGAAGGAGCGCCTAGTCCCCGGCACGAATCCGCCCGGCGGATTTGTGTCGAGCTCCGGTGACCGGCCAGTCTGTGGATGGTTTTTAGGCGGTTTTCCATCTGCCTCGGTGAATGCGGGCTGGTTCCCCTTATTCCGCCTCAGTTACACTATGTCGGCGATTGCTGCGCAAACAAGTTCTCCACGTACGCGTACACCATTACTCTACCACGCAGACATAGGAGTTACACTCGTCTTATGTTAGACGTTCCCTGGGGGGTCCACGGGGGCCGAATCGCACAGTAACCCTGGGTTCGGTGTGGACTGCGGTAGTGGTCGTGGGGTTGTGGACCACTGCGGCTGCGGCGGGGACGGAGCCTCTCCGTCGTTTCTAGGTCCCCGAATAAAATACAATACAATATTTCTTCGTACATTTCCGTTGCTGATTTGGTTGTATAGTCTCTTGTATTTAGATGTTCTCCCGCCTGATTCTTCGTTTTGGCCGCGCGGAGTAGCCGTGCGGTCTGGGCGCATTGCCACGGTTAGCGCGGCTCCCCCCGTCGGAGGTTCGAGTCCTCCCTCGGGCATGGGTGTATGTACTGTCCTTAGCGTAATTTAGTTTATGTTAGGTTAAGTAGTGTGTATGCCTATGGATCGATGACCTCAGCAGTTTGGTCCCATAGGAACTTACCACAAATTTCCAAAAAAAAAATTATTCGTTCCTAGTATCCATTGTTTCCCGCCCTGTGTGCTTATGCTCGCTTTCCTAATTGACTTGTTCGTTTCTAGTATTTGTCTCGTTGTTGCTCATCGGCTCTCGCGGATATCTTTCTGTATTTCTCTTTTCGTTATTTTGTCTAGTTTTTCGAACTCTTCTTTATTCCTATCTGAAATATCTATAGTTTTTAACGTTATCGATCTGTGGTCGATTAGCTAGATGGTACTCTGACTTAATTTGCTTATACTTTTCTTCATTTTCTCGTCTTCGCTTGTGTCTTTGTGAGCTTGGTATATGCAGTTTTCTAGTGCGTTGTACATTTCTTGAGTGCCTTGTTTTGTATTGATATTTGCGTCTTGTAGTTGCTTCTGTAGTTCTTGTTTAGATTTGTCTCTGTTCAGTTTTTCTATTTCTGTTTTGCTAGCTTTTCCTACGTTTCTTCGTTTCTTTAGATTTTTTCCCCTCACCATCCTATGGTCTGTGCTAAATTTTAATTGTGAGATTACATGGATGTTCTTTATTATGTTTTGTTTGTCCGTTAGAATATAATCTATCTCGTTTTTGTCTCGCCATCTGGCGAGCGCCAAGTCCATCTTAGATTTTGATTTTTCCTGAAGAAGGTGTTGGCTATTTTTAGTTTGTGTTCGTGAGCAAATTTTACCATTCTTTCACCCCCCTATTCCTTGTTCCAAAGCCGTGTGGTCCAACTAGGTCTTAGTCATCGTTACTGCAGTGGCCGACTTTACTGTTGAAATCTCCAATTAAAATTATGACTCAAGTACATAGCCTTTTCCTTTCATAATAAAAAGTATTTCTGCATGGTATGGTTTACTGTTAGAAATTTGGTTCCAGAAGTTTGAATGTTGTGGCCTAAGCGTAGGTGGCTAGTCGATGCGAAAGTGTTAAGTGCACGTGTAGTCTAACCTTGCGTTTTTCTGTGTTGGCTAAAATGACAAGAAAGAGAGAAGGAGCAACATGCTACCGACACACAGAACAATAGTGTAGTAAAGGACAGGGTGCAACCGCATGTACACTAAGAACCGACAAATATGCTCATAGAGCCAAGTCTCTTTTCACCGTCACTGTCTCCCTCTTTTTCTCTGTTATTGACACTATCTCATGTATTCCTTCCTACTGCTCCTGCCTTTTCTCATCATTCTCTCTCTCTCTCTCTCTCTCTCTCTCTCTCTCTCTCTCTCTCTCTCTCTCTCTATCTCTCTCTTTCTTCCTCCTTGCCATTGTCATAGACTCTGTTTCTCATGATAACTGGCTCTCATTCACTTTCATTTTCTCCCTTTCTTTATTCCTCTTCCACAGGCACTTTCTCCTTCACTTTTTTCTTGCACTGTTCTGTCACTGTCAACTACATTCCACTGCCACTATGCCGCTCTCTTTATCTCACATTGCCACTGTCTCGTTCACTCTTTCTACACCGCAACCACTGTCTACTAGAGCCCTGAAAACGCGTGGCCAATCTGCATGGCCTGTACGCGCCTGCAATCGGCAGGTGAGAGCGTGAATGCGCTCCGCGAACGTTGGCGGAAGTTGCCGAAGGCTACCAATGCTAATTACAACCGCAGCAGCCGTTGTACAACCGCGTATGCGGCTGACACAGCCGCGTGATGGCTTGTTCGCAGCCACGCGGATTTCACGTGCCTGCACTTACTCCCCTCATGGCCTGCGAGTTTTGCAGCGTGTGCATGTACGATGAGTTTCACTTGCCACTAGGACTTGGACGAAATTTATGTGAATGACGAATAACGAATACAGATATAAATTATTATTGGTTACTCGTTAATAACAAATGTTATTCGAAACATTATTCACTTATATGAATAAAAACAGTTATTGTTCATCTTTGAATGAAAAGTGTTAAGAATAATAGATAAGTCTGTAATCCAGCGCCATTTGTTGCTCTTATTCTTTGTCATATATTAAATGAGTATACTTTTAGTTTCTTTTAAATTAGTTTTCGGAACAACTCTTTTTTTCAGTCACCTCACCGGAGACTTTCATTGATTTACGGAAATTTACCGTTGTCACACTAAAGAAAATACGTTCTACACATGTAATGCACTTCTGAATTCTTCATGATAACGACATATGACTTCCAATTTACAATATCCTTCAGCAAAAATCGAAAAATCATCAATTCCACTATGGTTTTTTCATTGTGATTCTATTTTAACTTCACCTGTCAAGTCAAATTCAAAATAAAATCTTCTTTCTTCGCTATAATATTATTCGAAACTCGTGACCCATTTTCTTTGACATTTCTTTAGCTATCATATCTTTGTAGGTTTTTTAAGCCTCCTGTCATACAGGTGAACTACAGTATTTGTTTTTAAATCATGGGTAAGACATAACTGCTTTAACTGCAGTTGGTGTAGAAAAGCGAGAATCGTGTTTCAGTCGTCTCTTGATACCTTCACTACACGCTGCAATATTACGAACTCTTATGTACTCGAACCCTATGTCTCTTCACAAATTTTTGAATCTCAAATGTGAACGTAACTGCATAGACACATGTATCATCAAAACAATATTCCATATTTTAAAGGCAAGCTTACTCAGAGTGAATCCTAGAACATTTTGGATGACTCTGGTCACCCAGCAGCATTCTATAAACATTATAGGAGAACTTAGATTTAAACATCTGGTGATGCTAGTAGTTAACAACCCCTGAGGTCTTACGTGGGTCACTCATTTTGTAGCACTGCAAACACAAAGAAATTGCGTAATTATATCAAGGAGACTTGCATATCCGATGATTTTAGCAATATAAGAAAGGTGTAGAAGCTTAAGAGTTTTTTACAGGTGCATTCTCATCGTTGGCTGCTTACGCAGAATTCTTGCACATGTTAGCAGCGGAAGGGGCGACTTACTGGCAGGTGCAGAGACAGTGTAATGGAGACGATCCGGTAGTGTAATAGGGCTGTAACGCACGCGTTAGTCCGTCTGCGGGGACCAGGCTGCTGCAGAAATAAAACAATGACGGTGCATTGCAGCCCTCACACTGAGCAGCTGTGATTTCCCAGCTGCGGCAGCCATTGTAACACGTCGTACTGCATCGCAGCCAGCTGGCTCTGCGCAGCTACTTGTGATCAGGGTGCCTCGTGGGAAACGTATGTGTCTGCCTTCAGTGTCTGTGCACCTTCGAATTAGGCAGACCTTGCTTGCATCCTGAAACAAAGTTCGCTATGACTTTGGAGCTTGTAGTACCTAGAACGGCGTATAACAGTCTTAAAATTTATAGCCATAGCTTTCTGCCACAGTTTTGTAAAACAGAACATGCTTTTATTATGACAACAACAAATTCTTCTCGAATATCCATTAGGCCATGAAAAGTACTCCATTTATTTGCCAGAGTACTAAACGTCAATCCATAAGCCGTCTAGTCCGAGAAAATCGGTACTTTTCTTGTTTGTTAAATTCCATCCTCCATAAGGACGCTCTAAATTCCCTGATAAACCAAATGCATCATCTCCGACAATGACATCCAACATCGGCACACAACTGTCGCTTATGGGGCTTTTCTCCGATATCTGTAACTTATTATTAAACGAATTTTTCACGCAAAATTAATTTCTTAAAAGTAGCTGAGTCACTGTATGATCAGTATGCTCCAACATCTACTGTATGTAAGTGAACTTAAAATCCGAATCGTATAAATCAAATAAAATGACGGAAAAATAATTTTTGTAGTGAGCACGAATAACGTGGCTTAACTTCTGTTGTGAGAAAAATGGCATAACAGATTCCACGTCCAACTCATTCGACTGATCGGTCGTGAATGGCCGTCAGCTGGCTGCTCAACATTGCGGCTGTCTCAGACAGGCTGCCTAGTGCGTTATAATTCTCTGACTGCTAAGGCCGTCAGCCTATAAGTATTTTTATGTTTCATTTGTTACACTGTGGATCCAGTAAAGCCGTTCTCAATTCCAAGGTTGGTTTGAACATTGCAATACTTTACTGTGCATAGTGAGGTGCCCTTGACTTCCTACCACGTCTGAACAAACTTATACAGCCAATTAGTCGTAGATCTACATTTCAACACGTACTAGGAAATCCGGTGCTACTTTATTTGGCATTATAGTCGCTGTTACAGATGAAAGAAGCAGAAAGTTACAGAGGGCATCATAGGATAATTTGAGGATAGGACTATAAAGGTTTAGTTTTGAAGTCTGGAATTTACGCCACTGAGCCACAGAGGCACATTTCTACACAAACCATTAATAAGTTATTTATCAAACAGAAGCCGCATTGTATAAAGGAAACCAGTACCAATTCTGAGTAAGAAGTAAACAAAGACAATATAGTGACATTATATGTTATTCATTATTTAATTTACAAGTAATTTATTGGCGAATAAATTTGTTTGAATAATCTACTTATTCGACTAATAATCCAGACAAAAATTTATTCGAATGACACTCATCTCTTCTCATGTCTACATCTTATGCTTCCTTTCTCTTTTAGTTCATATTATCAACTGTAACGAGTTGTATTAGTTCATTTGCTCGATTTACTCATGAATAGTTCGTTCTCATACTCCTCAACATAAATATTTTTAATTTGTGTTGTTCGAAACATGTCTCAACTCCAGAGCAATTTTAGCAGCTGACTTAAAGCGGGCATTATTTCAGCATCTATTCTTTCACGCAAATATTAAGTTCCTCACAAAAACAATGACCTTCAGTAACATTCAATATTCGACAGTCAATTTAAATTTCGTTATACTGTGATTACACTCGGTGAACCTCAGGTATACAGCACACACTTTCTGCACAGGAAACACGGAAAATCAACAACTAAAAATAAATACTAATACTAAATGCATTCGTTCGTTTGCCGGCACCATCACTGCCTCTACGTCGTGACGAAGATGTGTAGAGCTCATGTTTCCTTACCAGCGTCGCAAAGCCACGCGGCTGTTGCCCATCACTCGGTGAGTGAGCGCCACACGATACCGAGTGAGTGAACTGCCAGCCGCGTGATTGAGCGTCTGCGTGCGTAGCGAATGATATAGACGAAAGCTGCTCACGCGGATTCGCAATGTGCATGCAGTGCTCTACTGTCTGCTACGATCGCTGTGACTCTGACGTAGATTATACCTGTCCCCTCACGGAGCGTAGTGTCCATAAACAATCCCCTGAGTCAAAAACATTCACTAAGACCATCAGTATCGAAACCCAAACTCTACCATTTCTCATCAACAGAGAAATTCAGATTGACCCATGTGACACCAATACAGTATCTATGCGTGTGACATCTAGAGTGCAATATAAGCCTTGTGAAGTACCAGTAGTGCACACCCATCCACAACGTCCTCTGCACAAGCTGCAGACCACATCTTCGCACCCCCCAAAGGAGAATCGGCCACACACGTTTCAACCAACATCTCCACCTTGTAGCGATACCAGGACCAGCAACAGCCCCCAAAAAGCAGCCACACAACCTCCCACCCACAACGAGACCCTCGAGCAACAACCAGCGTCTGCGCCTCAAGGTACAACAACCCTAGCAATAAGCCTACACTGTATGATAAATTATAATTAAACCTAAAATTAAGTAGGCTACAAAGGAAAGATGTCTTCCAGGCCGCGCAGAGACTGGTCGTCAGGAAATTACATCCCTTGGGTGATTCTGTCTGTTTTCCATCTACCGAGCAAACAGACAGAATCCCCCTAAAGTCTGAAAAACTTACCAACTGACCCAGACACCCTCCTAGACCTCCTACTACAGCTCTGTGCGAGGAGAGAGTAGGAATTCATCATTGACAAAGTCTATGCCGATCACGTGCGAGCTCATGGCAGGACATACTTTGATTACGCAAAAACAGGCAGCAAATGTTATGTCCACATTAAGCACCCACGATGAACGTTCTACAAATTAACACCATGAGGAGCATGCACGTAAGTGCTGAGCTCCAGAAGGTACTAGTCGACTTACAAATATACATAGTACGTCTGCAGGAACCGTACGTCAGTCGGGGTAGGCTTCTCCACTTCAGCCCAAATGCACTCATAATCACAGGCAACATTGACTGCAGAGCTGTGCTGGTAATCCTAAATAGGGAGGTTAACGTAGTTAAGATAACAGAACTGTGCGATGAACATTTGGTTACTGTAGAGGTAACTCACAACAATAACACATGGATAATAGCATCACTATATGCCCAATACAGCCAGACAATAAAGCCTTATGCAGACCGAATAAAACAGCTTGCCAACTACGCAAAGGGCAAAAAACTGGTCATCTGCTCCGACATAAATGCCAGATCCACCCTGTGGACCTCTGACATAACGTGCGACAGAGACAGAATTGTCAACGACGTAATACAGGAGAAAAGAGTGAACATCATGAATTTAGACACACACATGCCGACATATAGTGTATACAGTGGACATACATCTAACATCGACATAACAATCGAAAATAACGCCGCCAACAGACAAATATCAAACTGCACAATACACAAACTCATTACCACAATTGACCATAATGAAATAACATTCACCCTAGAACGGCAACAACACAGACATATAACACCACTTTCCAAAAAACTCGCATTTAGCAAAGCTAATTGGAGAATGTAAAACATACAATCATAAACAAGAATATAGAAGACATTGCAAGTCGTGTAGACTACAGGGCACATAAACATTATCTCACAGAAATCATTACACTCGCGCAAAACACTTCAATTCCAACAATTCATAGCACAAAACGACAGTCACTACCATGGACCAGCGAACTCACTCGACTTAAACGCGAGACAAGAAGAACTAGACAGCTATACCAACGTACTGCAGCTGTAAGGAATAGACAATAAGACTACAAACATATAGGCAAGCCAAGGACATATACAAACAACTACTTACAACGAGAACGGATTTCTGGGACACACAAGTAACCACACAAACGCAAACAAACATATTGGGGGGAATCCTACCAAATAGTAACGGAAAAAATAAAGAGACCACTATTCTGGGTACGCTGAAACAGGATGACGGCACAATGACAAAGGGATGGAGACAAACAGCACAATTCCTGCTGCATGAGCTCCTCTCAGACGACAATAATGGTGACGATACCGCACATCAGTCAGTCATACGCACAGAGCTAAATACACCACGCTACACAAATACCGTCACCTGCCCATTTGCACAAGAAGAAGTCGCGCTAGTGATCGCAGAACTCAAAAATAAGAAATCACCCGGGCCAGACGGTATCCACTCAGAGGTACTGAAGCAAATAACACCACGGACCACCCCACTTCTAACTACGCTGCTGAACGATGCCTTAAGGCTGAGTAGAATACCTCTAGTATGAAAAACTTCAAAAGCAGCCATAATGAAGAAATCATTAGACAGAGATCCCTCAGATCCAAAGTCATATAGACCAATCTGCCTAATAAATACCTTAGCCAAGATCCAAGAGAAACTGCCCTATAAACGATTACAGGCACACAGAATCCTGCGCAGCCTTACCCCACACCAATCTGGGTTTAAATCAGGTAAATCAATCTACGATGCTATAAACAGAGCTCTAGAGATAGCACACACAACCCACTCCAAATGTGCTATGGCAATCATGATCGACATTGCAGGCGCGTTTGACAGTCTATGGTGGCCTGCAATGTTCCAGAGGTTAAGACATTTAGAGGTACCAGAAACCCTCTAGAACATTCTATTAGAGTACTGCAGGGATAGAACTGTCGTTTGGCAAATGGACAGGTAGAAAGTGATCAAACGTATCACGAAAGGTTGTCAAATGGTTCAAATGGCTCTGAGCACTATGGGACTTAACTTCTGAGGTCATCAGTCCCCTAGAACTTAGTACTACTTAGACCTTACTAACCTAAGAACATCACACACATCCATGCCCGAGGTAGGATTCGAACCTGCGACCGTAGCGGTCGCACGGATCCAGACTGAAGCGCTTAGAACCGCTCGTCCACACCGGCCGGTCGAAAGGCTGTCCCCAAGTGTCGATCTGTGGTCTCATTTTCTGGGACATCGATTGGCACCCCTTCTACAGGTACTGGAGGGACATGAAATGACAGATGAAGCTGTCGCTCACGCAGGTGATCTAATTGTGGTCATAGCTGCGAACAATAGGACCTAGCTAGAAGAAAGAGCCAGTGGCACACTACACACCATCATACAATAGTGCAACAACAAAAAACTCAAGATAGCGGAAAACAAAACAACGTACACTCAGCTGAAAGGTCTCCTGCAGAGGAACCCGACAGTGAAAATCAAAATCACCAGCATCAAACGATCATAAATTACGCACTATCTTGGGGTTCACATCGACGAAAAGTTGAATTTTCAGTAACACATAAAAATCAAGACGGACAATGCAAAAAAAAAAAAATACTCCACAAACTGGCAAGCCTGAACTCCGACCACTTCAGTCATGAGAACATACCATTGTGCTCTCTTCGAGTCAGTACTAAACATCGCCGCAAGCACATGGGCACACAAACTAAGCCTGCCAACTAACAAGACAATTGTCAGACGTGGGCAGAGAAGTGTATTATTGAGACCATCTGAGGCCTTCGCTACCACCTCAGCTGAAGCACTGTGTGTGGCACTTAGAGTATTCCCGATAGATCTCGCAATAAGGTACAGAGCGGTGACGTACTGGCTAAACATGGGGAGACAAGACCAGGTTCGGAAGAGACTAGTATATCAATACAAACAATACGCCAACTAAAGACGTGGTGATTGGATACCTGGCAGGGTGAGTGGGACAACAGTGATGAGGGCCGGAGACTAGCTGTCTTCCATAAAATCGACTGGACCAATCCCACCAGGTCAGCAGTCGGGAAGGAGCTTAATGTCAGGTAGCTCTTACAGGGACCTGTGCCTCCTGGTGAACAGCGACGCGCAGCCTCGCCAGAAGGACCTTAATTGTGGTTCCTCTGTACAGAATCCAACTCGACAGATACAGCAGTAGATCGGGTAAAGCACTGGACAGGCTGAGTCATTTGTGCAGCTAGGAGGAGCTAACCATCGGATTGTTGGCCAAAGGGGGTGGTTCAAGTTGTAATTACGGATATAGATTAGTAAGTAAGTTAGAGTAGTAGTTACATATAATTTTACTGGAGAAGTAGTAAATACAAGTGTGCGAATAGAAACTGGGAGCGGCCGTCACGGACTTGAAGTCCTTCCAAGGCCGTCACCGCCACTCCAAATCGGTGATGCGATACTCTTTCTCTTCTCCTTTCTTTCCTCTTCTCTCTTTGTATCTTTGCTTCTCGTAGTTAACAGAATTTCCTGTTCATGGTTTTATGGATTTGGATTTGTATTTATTTTGTTATAATTGTTACTATTTTTTCATGGCTATAGATTTGTATTTGTTTATTCATAATTTTTATTGTATTAAAATTTTTGAATGAGATGCTGAAAAAAAGGAAACAAAATCCCGCCTCCATGTGAGGGGATACAGGGAACGGTGGGAGTGGAGTTGGGTGTCGGGGTAGTATTACCCTGCCGCCTTGGACCCCGAACCCAGTCACAGCGACCAATAGGCATTCACAGACCCACCATAAGCAGTCAGAGGGTGGGTCGTTAAACAAATGCAGCAAGTGAAAAAAAGTGTCTGCTATCTTCTAGTATTTATTACTTGTCCTTCTCTTTTCCACTGCCACTGTCTCGATTTATATCAGCATAAGAAATAGCGAATATTTTCGCATGCCAAAATTAGTGGGAAAAATTGTAAAGGCGCTGAGGAAGGTAGAATGAGGCAGATGATACCCCACTTTGCAGCTATAGTCTTTTAAACAGGAGCATATTGGGCGTTTTTTTATCTCCGATAGGAAGCTTTTTCCACTGTTTTCCTTCTTTTCCCTGCTACAGTAGTGCATGTCACTCATATGAAAGCAACTTTGTGTCAGTAAAAAAATGGTTCAAATGGCTCTGAGCTCTATGGGACTTAACATCTGAGGTCATCAGTCCCCTAGAACTTAGAACTACTTAAATTTAACTAACCTAAGGATATCACACACATCCATGCCCGAGGCAGGATTCGAACCTGCGACCATAGAGGTCGCGCGATTCCAGACTGAAGCGCCTAGAACCACTTGGCCACAGCGGCCGGCTGAGTCAGTAAAATTTAGGCAATTTACTTATGTGAAATTGAAACCATGCAAAACTAATTTAACGTCTTGAGAGCGGTTTTTATGTGCAGAAAAATTTTGTATGTGGTTCAGTACTACAACGTGGGGTTCCCAGAACCATTCTGATGATAACGAAGACACCTGACAGCATAGTCTCCGTACTACGTCACGTTATGAATTACACTTTTGCCTCAAATCGGATTTTACGTGAGTATTTGACGTGTACAAGTAGAGTAACTTTGAACCTCTCTATCTCGGAAACAGATAAAGATGTTCAGTAAATTGTCAAGATAGTTCGAGATCGGGATCTTAGAAATATGTCGTGAAAATAACAGCCATTTGCTGTGCATAGACGTTTTGGAATCCGCTGCTCGAGTTTGATACCCAAAAACCTTGTTTTTTGGGATGTTTCTCGATAAGGGATAAAGATATCTGAAAACTGGAAGATACTTCTAGATGAATGCCTAGAGAATATACCGATAAAATTTGAACGATTTGCTGCGATTGTTTAGATATCCGGTGCTGACCGCGAAAAATTGGTTAAAAACGCTTTCTTCGGATTTTCTCAGGAGCCACCCACGAACTAAATGGTGCCTCCATAACACTCTTAAGACGCAATGTGGACCACATAGAAAGCAAGAAGAACAAACCGATTTGCTCCATTTACCTAGGCTGGAGGAAGTGTGTAATATTCATACTTTGAGCTTGTACTGTAGGATACTTAAGTAAGACGATCCCTCTGCTTGGTACACAAATGGCCATAGCCCAATGGCTATCCAAAACACTTATTTTTGAACTTATTGGTAGTTGGGCCAGAGATTTCCGGTGTTTCGCTACAGAGTAATTGCATTTCGTTTGATTTCTTACTCCCATTTACGTTTGTATCTCTGCTGCACTCAAAATATCTACACGAGACAGCAAATGTCCACTTGATGCGCTGTGTTTCTTGTTTGGAAACAATTTTTCTACCATTCATGGTAAATGCTGAGACAACAGTAATGCCCCGCTAGGCTCTGCCTCGGGTTTATTTTTCTGATAGTGTCAGCATAACTTTAGAGAAGTATACGGGAGTAGGAACTAGTTTACTGAGGAATAGGTGGTAGATGCACACCTCGCGTATGAGTTTACTGATTGCAGTGGAAGAGCTATGCAGAGCTGTTAACCGCTGTTCTTTTGCAACGTCGGAGGGTTGTTTCATTACTCTGCGGTTTGTGTGACTGATTGTGACAGGAATTTTCACTGTTGCGAAAGTAATTGGAGTAACAAACTGAATAAATCATAATTACGTTATTACTCTGTAACGAACTACTAGAAACCACTGGTCTCTGGTACCGAAACACTCAGGTAATGTTCCTGAAGAACATCCGAAACCTTGTTGCTGAAAACTGGAGTAGACCTGTCAACTGCTGACAAAAGTTTCAACTTAGCAAGAAGTTAGATGTTTTATTCTGCAAATTTATTCTCTTTGGGGAGTGTTGGACCTGTTACGACACCATTTTTGTCAATGGGGTTTTGTTCTTCAAATATTTCTCTTATGCAATGGTTGTGGTAACACGTTGAGGTGGAAATACGTTGAGAGCGTCGTTTAATTCGCAGTGTGCAGACGGCGTTGTTCAGGCCAGAGGTGGTTCTCAGGTGTTTGGAGTTTTTCTCATGTTCCTTGATTTAGGCGCAGCCATTCTCGTTACCGTGAACGTGGAGCACGAGGTTTATTTCAGCATTCTCGGTGACGAAACGTAGCCAGTTCTTCTACATCTTCATGACGAGTATGCTTTGGGGATTCACGTCTTCCAGAATCATAAGAGCCGTGTTCACACGCCTACTGTATACGTGCCTGGTTTAACGAACACTTAGGGATCCTATGGTACCTCGAATGGGCCGCGAGGTCACTCTATCGTACACCCACTGAAGATGTCTAGGAGTATTTGGAACAGCAGGTGAAATGTAGAATCGAATCTCCTCAGTTTGGTAGCTCTGCGGGACCCCATCATCAATGAGTTGTCTCGAATGAGTTTAGCATACGTGAAGAATCTTGTAGCCTCGCTTCCTCGTGAACTGACGCCGTTATTAACACTGCAAGCGCTATTACACAGTACTATTCTGATGTCTTCTGGAGGTGAGTTAAATTTTTTGTCTGGAGAGGTTATGATCGGTGGCTGCCTGTCAGAATGTTTTGAGGAACTGGAGCCAAAGTGTGTGGGTAAATTCTTAAGATGTTTGTGAGACGTGTCGCAGAGAGGGGTGTCTGAGTGCAGGCCGTGCGCAGCTGCTGGCGGACCTGCACATGGTGGAGCCCGTGGAGCGCACGCTGCGGGCGCTGGCCGCCCACTCTCCGCCGCCGGTCTTCCTCTACCTGCTGTCGCACCAGCCTCGCCACAGCTTCTGGGGGACGCCGCTGCACCTCATAAACAGTCTGGGAGGTCAGCACCACCACACCTAGCATGGTAATGGCGCGCGCCACCCACTCACACTATTACGGACACCTGTCTCGTAGCCTACACTCATATTCACATCTACTTCTATACCCCGTGTAGCAAAAGGTACTTTGTGTTGCACTGTCACGTCGCCCTATCATGGTCTTTTCATGAGGTGTGCTGAAAAGGAAGAAATATATCGGCTGACTTTCCAAGGACTTTTCTTGGCATTTCAGTGGTAAACCACACCGTGGTGCATAACGCCTCTCTTGTAATGTCTACTACTGCAGTTGAATGAGCATGTCCGTAATGCTTTCATACTTACTAAGTGAACTTGTGAGGAAAAGTGTTTCTTTCTATGGATCTTTCCTACTTCCTCTATCGAGCCTTTCGTGTAAACTGAGATTTTATGGCCGGCCAGTGTGGCCGTGCAGTTCTAGGCGCTTCAGTCTGGAACCGCCTGACCGCTACGGTCGCAGGTTCGAATCCTGCCTCGGGCATGGATGTGTGTGATGTCCTTAGGTTAGTTAGGTTTAATTAGTTCTAAGTTCTAGGCGACTGATGACCTCAGAAGTTAAGTCGCATAGTGCCCAGAGCCATTTGAACCATGTTTTTGAGATTTTATGGAATTAATGATGTAGCCAACCAACGTCATATCTACCAAAAGAATGAATTGAGTTCTACTTAATAATTCAGCCTATGTAAGCAGGACAGATTCTTCTGACTGGAGAGAAATCGCTTACAGCCTACCACAAGGCTCTATGTTAGGTCCAGTGTTGTTTCTCCTACAATATGTTAATGACCTTCCATCTAATGTAGCTGACAGTGACCTTCCGTCTAATGTAGCTGACAGTATGGGTAATGTAACTGATGATGATAAACAGAAGGGCGAAATTCTAAACTTAGCTTTCAAAAACTCGTTTACGGTAGAGGGCTGCATCACCATTCCCCCTTTCAATTATCGAACAAGCGCAAGGATGTCTGACATAGTGTTTAGTGTATCTGGGATTATAAAACAGTTAAGATCCTTATACGCCAGGAAGGCATCTGGCCCAGACGGTATCCTTGAAAGATTATATGTTGACTATGCTAGAATTATAGCATCTATCAGAAATCATTGGAACAGCGGACAGATCCATAGAACTGGAATAAGGCTCAGGTCATAGCAATCTATAAAAAGGGTAAAAAATCGGAGGCACATAATTACCGGAAAATTTCACTGACATCGGTTTGTTGTAGAATCGTCGAACATATTTTGTGTTCAGACCTTTCTAGACTCTGATACGTTCATCTGCAGAAACCAGCATGGTTTTAGGAAATAGTGGTCATGCGAGACACAGCTGGCCCTCTTTGTGCATGATATACCACAGGCTCTAGATACCGGCTCCCAGGTTGATGCAATATTTCTCGACTTTCGGAAGGCGTTCGACTCAGTTCCACACTGTCGCTTGCTCCAAAAAGTGCGCTCTTACGGTCTATCCGATGACATATGCGGTTGGATAGAAAGTTATCTAACAGACAGGGAGCAGTATGTCGTCCTGAACGGGGTAACTTCAACAGAAACAAGCGTAACTTCAGGTGTGCCCCAGGGCAAACGTAATAGGTCCGCTGCTTTTTACGATTTACATAAACGATCTGGTTGATGGTATTGACAGAGGCATTAGACTGTTTGCGGATGATGCTTTAGTCTACAGGAAAGTAGTATCACACGAAAGTTGTGAACAAATCAATGACGGTTTGCAGAAAATAAATGCGTGGTGTGGCAGTTATTTCTCAATATTAGTAATTGTAACGTACTGCGAAAATCCCCATTAATGTACGTGTACAAAATAAATGCCCAGTCTTTGGAAGCGGTAACACCCGTCAAGTATCTGGGTCTGGCTATTCGAAATGATTTCAAATGGAATGATCAGATTACACAAGTAATGGACAAGGCAAAGTCTAGATTGCGGTTTACTGGTAGAATCCTGAAGCGATGCAGTCCTTCAAGAAAGGAAATTTCTTACAGTACTTTAGTTCGACCAGTCTTGGAGTAGTGCTCGTCTGTATGGGACGCTTACCAGTTGGGTCTCATTCACGAGATTGAGAAGGTCCAAAGAAGAGCGGCAAGATTCGTCACTGATACGTTTAGCAATCGCGAGAACGTTACAAATCTCATAGAAAGTTCGAAGTGGGATACACTTGCAGATAGACGACGCGCTAAACGGAAGGGGGTGCTCACTAAATTCCGAAATCCGAGGATGTAGAGCATATATTATTACGACCAACTTTCAGATCGCGCAAAGATAAGGGAAATTAGAGCTCGTACTGACGCTTTCAGAGAGTCGTTTTTCCCCTTGCGCGATCCGCGCCTGGGACAGAGAGAGGGGGGGGGGGGGGGGGGGGGGGGGGAAATATGACTTTGGTGTGAATTGCGCCCTCCGCCACACACCGCTTGGTGGCTGGTGGAGTGTATATGTAGATGTAGATGTAGCTGAGGCACAAGTAGTTTTTTGTTTCGATGACACTACTACTGTAACCAAACCAAAGACACATGCAGCAGCAGAGGAAATGATAGATTACGTTCTTAAGAGTATTATTGAGTGGTTTTTTACAAATGCACTCACTCTCAGTTTCAGAAAGACACAACGTATTTAAGTTTGCAGGTCTAAGGGTAATAGGCAACCATAAAAGCAATGCACCGAGAGAAATAATAAGTAGGGTGGAAATTTCAAAAAATTTTTGCGTCCTTACTGACGGGAACTGAAACTGAAAAAAACACATTTTTGAACGCCTAAAACAACTCAATACATCTACATTTGCACTTCCAATCATTGCAAATCGTGAGGAGAGACAAATCATTAAGTAAACGTATTTCACATATTTTCGTTCAGTAGTGTCATATGAAATAATCTTATCGGATACTCAACATTAAGAAAGAAATTGTCCACCACTCACGGAAGCTGTGTAAGAACGATATGTGGACCTCACCCGCGACCATCTTGTAGACATCTGTTTATGAAGTTAGTCATTTTGATTACTGTTTCACAGTTCCTTCTCTCACAAAGTTTGGGGTTGCAAGCAACCCACGACTCAGAAGGAACAGTTACCTACATCAGTACCCCAATAACCAACCGACTATATGTGCCGGAGGGTACTTCTGGTGCCACTAAGTGATTCCCCGTCCCAGTTCCATTCGCGAATGGTGCGTTGAAAGAATAATTGTTCGGAAATTTTGGAAATTTGTGGTAAGTTCCCATGGGACGAAACTGGTGAGGTCATCGGTCCCTAGACTTACACGCTACTTAATCTAACTTAAACTAACTTACGCTAAGGACAACACACACACCCATGCCCGAGGGAAGACTCCTACCTCCGACGGGAGAAAGAATAAATGTCAGTAAGACTCTGTATTAGCTCTAATTTCTGGAACTTTCTCGTCGTGGTCATTTCAGGAGACGTGTGAGGGGGGAAGTAATATGTCGTTCCGACTCTTTTCGGAAAGTGGTCGATGGAAACTTCAACAGTGAACCCCTCCGTGATGCACAACACCACTGATGTAGCGCCTACCACTTCTATCTCGGTAGCGCTCTTGCGCCGACAGAACGATCCCGTGACGAACACTCCGCTCTTTGTGGGACTTTGTCTACCTATTCTACTAACCCTACCTGCCAAGGATCCTAGAGGGATGTGCAATATTTAAGAATCGCTCGAACAATTTTTGTAATCCACTTCTTTCTTTGTGGCATCTGCTTTTCCCTCTGTTCGTTTTACTTGGTCAGTCCACTTAAGATCGCTGTGGATAGATGCTCCTAGATGTTTTACGATAGATACTGTTTGTCATCAGTGATGTAGTTTCACAGTAGTGGATTTCTTCTCCTAGGTATACGCAATATATTACATTTATTTATTTCAGGGTCAACCGGCCAGCTCCTGAATCATTCATCAATCTTGTGCAGTTCATTTTCCAAATTGCTACTGTCCTCTGGCATTGCAATCTTCTTATAGACAATCACATTATCTGCGAGCAGTAACGATCCTATCACACTTCCTTGGTGTAGACCTGAAATTACCTTTACATCCTTCAATTTTGTTCCATTAAGAGCGAAGAGTTGAGTTCTATCTCCAAGGAAGTCTTGATCCAGTCGCAAATTATGTAAGTAATTACAGTGTCAGGAGAGTAATTACAATACCAGAAGACAAAATTACATTCATTATTTGACATTAATGATGTCTTTAGCAAGAAAGGGTGTACAATGCTCCTAGCAAAAATTTGATCAGTTACACAATGACAAAATGTCAGGCAGACAACAAAGTCAAATTTGAAAACATACAGAGACTTTTCATCCTGACAGCTCCAGCTGTTGTGTATCTATGTAATATGTAAAAAGTGATGGAGTGGAAATTAAAAATTTTTATCTATATTACAGGACGATAATTCACGAATCTAGCTGCTCCTACTCTCCAAACTATGTTGGGGGATGGCACAGAATATAGCAGAGAATCCATTACCTGGTCTCGAACGGTAGGCACAGATGCAAAGGGGTTACAATGGGACTTGGAGCATAATACGTCGATCCTCAATTGTGGCGCTCAGACATGTTTGACCCGAATCTTGACGACGAATATATGCCCTCATGATCGCATGCATTCCATCATCAGGCCACTGTCACATACAGATGTCTCACAAAGTCGGATACTGCGCAGTTCAACCAGCCGACTAAATGGAAATCCACACTGAGGTCCATTTCGGACTCTGCCAACAGCTGATAACGCTGTCCCATACGAGTACGCGTCATCTTCGTATCCTTTACGGTGATCACTCAGCATCTGACAGTCTTCACGTCCCTTATGTACTCCACCAGGGCTTTGACAACGCTAAACACGAGCTACACTAATGCACTGTGGTAGGCGTTCTAATCATTTATAAGGGGCGATCAAAAAATTTTCCCGCTCGAAGACCTGCAGACCATAATCGGTATGCCAATCAGGCAAAACCACTGTGAGTATCGTGACAATCATCCCACCGATAGACCAGATTTCAGATACCCTTCTGGTAAAACACCGCGTCCTTCTGCTTGAAGAAGGCCGTAACTGTCTGCTGCAAATCCTCCTCCGACAGGAATCATCGAGCCTTTAAGGCGTTTTTAGGAGACCGAAGGCGTGATAACCACATGGGGAGGGAGCAGGACTATAGGGCGGGTGTCCGAGTGTTTTTCACTTGAGTTAGATTAACTTCTGCGTTGCAACATTTGCAACATAGGGGCGTGCTTTATGAAGAAGCAACAACACCCCGCAAGGATAGTTTTCGACAGACTTGCTGCCCCATACACATTCTCCATTCTCCCATTGATGTCTAGTGATTGTCCTTCGGCAGCTAGCTCGTGGAGTACGTTGGCCCTGTTTGGACGCGTTTGATAATAACTTCGCGGTAGTTCACGTACCTTCATTTATCGCACTCACATCGGAAAGGTACGAACGCCACACTTATCACTTCCCTGCATGTTGGTACTTAACATATCCTCATCGGAGCCGCGTTACGTTGCATATACACTGCAGCAACGCCTTCAAACGGAAACCTTTTGATCATCCTTCACACATACTCCCAGATGGTATGTATGTGCACAAAGTTACACTGAAATCTGACCATGTCTTCTGAGTGCTTCAGTATTTTTGTCAGACAGTGTATATATTATTGTGGAATATCAATACAGTTTTTAATAAGTCCGTGTTCCTTTAAGTAACAACTGAATATTCCACAGATTAGCATTATAGATTATTTACTGTTGACACATTCAGTGCTATATATATTTCAACATTCCGCTACATTTGGTATGTCGGGTAACATTAATGTTTTTGTAACATTGTTTTTTTCGTGAGTGCTTCTTCACAGAACTCTCCAGTGCTTTGTAACAATTCTGTGAAATCATTTCCGAGTATATGGATCGGTTGAGTGTCTTCTCGCGCAGTGGTTCATCAGCGTTGCCCATGACTGTAGATAGACCCATTGACACAGTATGTTCCATTTTTGGTCGACTTCGAATCGCCCTTTAGGCAGCCCTTGGACAATTTGGGCTTGCCTACTGTTCCGTATTAGGTTCGTGCCCACGTGTTCCACGTGTCTATGTATGGTTCACCCCCGTTATTTGCGCTGGGAGCACAGGAGAAACTAATCTCTGCAGTCCTCTCCGGAATTTTTGACGTTTCTGAGTAAAATTAGCTCCCATTCCTCGCGGTGTAAAGGCAGCAGTTCGGCTGTCAAATGGACGCCGGAGTACAAAAATGGAGCTAGTCCACTTTCGCCAGTTTGAGGTAGCCATTGCTTCTTGTAGCAGAGACGGTAATATAATGGGCCACATCTATCGGATCTTATAGGATGAAGGGAAACACTGGGTACCACGCTGTTCAACTAAATCTAACATCAGGCAATAGGGTCAATAAGAAAGAAGATAGGTACATTTCTCAATATAAAGGTGCGTAGATCAATAGTTAGTGTGCTAGAAACGAAGCAATTACTATGGTATTGTAAATGTTTGAGTATGCTGTCTATATCAGACATATGCTTCAAGAATTCTTGGAATGAAGCTGTATAACGTGAATGTGGTCGTTTTTTCCTTAAAATTGAAGCTGCTCTGCAATAATAGAACTTTTTTCTGCCAAAGGAATCGGTGATTTTCTAACAAATACAATAAAATGATATGCTCATTTATGCTATATATTATTTGTAATAAATAAATAAATACACAATAGTGCGTTTTTCTCGGAAAGGCGAATGTGGACAAAGATCATTTCTTTTTTCAAGCGTCCAAGTGTTGTCGAATGCTTTTTTCGGCATTCCGCTCTTGCTTCAAACACTGGAAAATGCTAGTGTTCCGCTTTCGGCTCCGTCTCGGGTGTTGGAGCAGCGATGCAACAGTCCATCCATGCTACTGTCCGAGTGTGCCTATGTGGGTGAAAGTGATTAGGTCTGCTCCGTATTGGCACTACTGCTACCGGGGCCTCAAGCAGGCTGCCTCTGCTCCCCTCGTAGGCCGAGGGCTGCGTCCTCACATGTCTAGTTGGTACTGCGTCACTCTGATGACTGCTTTATTGAAGTTCCCCAGTGTGAGATGAGTCTGTGTTATGCCGGCAGTGCCCGGCGTGCCCCACGGAGAGGACCTAGCGGCGCTGTTCCCGCTGCTGCCCGGAGAGCCGCCCGCTGGCCAGAGGGTCCCCGAGGACGACTCGGTGCGCCTCTACTTCGCCACGGCAGTCGCCAACTTCGCCAGGACCGGGTGAGTCGCACCAGATACCCAAGAATACCTCGTCTACATGCGCAAAAATGAGCTACTTCATTGTGTACTCGTCCTTTCCATTACCTTACGACACTTCACTTTTCTTCTCTTAGTTTCAATACTTCTTGCTAGCCGCGCGGGGTAGCCGAGCGGTCTAAGGCGTCTTGTCACTGTCCGCGCGGCTTCCCCCGTCGGAAGTTCGAGTCCTCCCTCGGGCATGGGTGTGTGTGTCGTCCTTAGCATAAGTTAGTTTAAGTTAGATTAAGTAGGGTGTAAGCTTAGGAGCCGATGACCTCAGAAGTCTGGTCCCATTAGACCTTACCACAAATTTCCAGTTTACTTCTTACTACACTACTGGCCATTAAAATTGCTACACCAAGAAGAAATGCAGATGATAAACAGGTATTCATTGGACAAATATATTATACTAGAACTGACATGTGATTACATTTTCACGCAGTTTGGGTGCATAGATCCTGAGAAATCAGTACCCAGAACAACCACCTCTGGCTGTAATAACGGCCTTGATACGCCTGGGCATTGAGTCAAACAGAGCTTGGATGGTGTGTACAGGTGCAGCTGCCCATGCAGCATCAACACGATACCACAGTTCATCAAGAGTAGTGACTGGCGTGTTGTGACAAGCCTGTTGCTCGGCCACCATTGACCAGACGTTTTCAATTGGTGAGAGATCTGAAGAATGCGCTGGCCAGGACAGCTGTCGAACATTTTCTGTATCCAGAAAGGCCCGTACAGGACCTGCAACATGCGATCGTGCATTATCCTGCAGAAATATAGGGTTTCGCAGGGATCGAGTGAAGGGTAGAGCCACGGGTCGTAACACACCTGGAATGTAACGTCCACTATTCAAAGTGCCGTCAGTGCGAACAAGAGGTGACCGAGATGTGTAACCAGTGGCACCCCATACCATAACACCGGGTGATATTCCAGTATGGCGATGACGAATACACGCTTCCAATTTGCGTTCACCGCGATGTCGCCAAACACGGATGCGACCATCATGATGCTGTAAACAGAACCTGGATTCATCCGAAAAAATGACGTTTTGTCATTCGTGCACCCAGGTTCGTCGTTGAGTACACCATCGCAGGCGCTTCTGTCTGTGATGCAGCGTCGAGGGTAACCGCAGCCATGGTCTCCGAGCTGATAGTCCATGCTGCTGCAAACGTCGTCGAACTGTTCGTGCAGATGGTTGTTGTCTTGCAAACGTCCCCATCTGTTGACTCAGGGATCGAGACGTGGCTGCACGATCCGTTACAGCCATGCGGATAAGATGCCTGTCAACTCGACTGCTAGTGATACGAGGCCGTTGGGATCCAGCACGGCGTTCTGTATTACCTTCCTGAACCCAACGATTCCATATTCTGCTAACAGTCATTGGATCTCGACCAACGCGAGCAGCAATGTCGCGATACAATAATCCGATATCGCGATATGCTACAATCCCACTTGATCAAAGTCGGAAACGTGATTGTACGCATTTCTTCTCCTTACACGAGGCATCATAACAACGTTTCACCAGGCAACGCCGGTCAACTGCTGTTTGTGTTTGAGAAATCGGTTGGAAACTTTCCTCACGTCAACACGTTGTAGGTGTCGCCAACGGCGGCAACCTTGTGTGAATGTTCTGAAAAGCTAATCATTTGCATATCACAGCTTTTTCTTCCTGTCGGTTAAATTTCGCGTCTGTAGCGCGTCATCTTCGTAGTGTAGCAATTTAAATGGCCGGTAGTGTATTTCCCCATTTTGCATTCTTCTTCCATCTGTCCATGTTCTTCCTGCTTTTCTTTCTGTTATCATCTCAACATGAACGCAATACAGTGTCTCATTTACGAGAGTTAATTTTAATTATCACATCGAAGAAGTAAAATGCTATCAGTAATATTCTGTTGTCTACAGGTTCATCTCTGCAGTCATGGTACACATTGTAATATCGAGCACAGTACCTTAGATCGCCGCTAGAGCACCCAAAACAAAATTACGAGTTCCATCTCTACTTTATAAATGCGCTGCATTTTTTTTTCTCTTGGATTCTCTGGCGGCGTGCTATGATTCCAATTTGCACTGCACGTTTCCCATGCCACTTTCGTATGTGTTTTATATTGTTTTGACAAATCACCTTCAGATTAAGATGTTTGGACCCCTCTTTGTGTTCCGTTGACTTTTGGATACCAAAAATCAAATTTCACTGATATCAATGAGGCAGATAGGAATACGGCAACGAATTAATCGTATTTGAACAATTATTCTGAATGTGCAGCTTCGTAAAACTACACAAGAGTGCGCGTTCGCAATGACTTTGTCCACAAGAAACACATTACTTATTTTGTACAATCTTAGAAAACAGACTTTACTATAAAAGGGCTAAGAAAGTTATTTTGTATTTTGATAAGGCTCTTTAATAAGCATTCTAAATAATTTTAGGATTTCTTTGTTACGATACTAATTTTCAGTGCTGAAGATGCGGACCGCAAACCTATTTTATGTAACTAGATATAGCTTAGTAAGTGCTTGGACAACAGTTTGGAAAAATAGTAATCTTGTGTTAACTGTTAAACACTGATCTATTTCTTTTACAGATCTATTTATTACTATGCCTGAAGTTAGTCAAACGCTGAGTGCAATGTACACAGCCTGGAAAAAATAAGAAGCACCCAGAAGTGGAGGACGAAATGAAATGAAATTCATGTGTTGAAAGCGTATGTGATGTTACTGCAATGATTAGAAAACCGAGTCAAATTTAGGAATAACTTGGCAGTATGATCTCACACTTAACAGTTTAGCGTTGCATACTTCTGGCCTTGAGGCATGCGTTGGTTGCGTAGGGAGAAGTTTGATGAAGCCGTTGTGTTGTCTCCTGAGGCAAGTCGGTCCACAACTGTTGTAACTGATTATTGACATGTTGAATACTGGCACTGGACCGATGTTGGCGTCCCAGCTGTCCCCACGCACGAGAATGCAGGATTTCCGTGACGAACCGCTGGCACGTCAGAGGTCTCTGAATCGGCATCAGCCGTGACCTGAAGTCATACCTAGTCGCACTCAGCACCACGATGCCAGGAGTAGCACCGCTGTACCTCTCCAAAACACTGGAAGAAATGGAATTGTCCCCAGGTCGCCACCATACTCACCGACGACACTCATCCGGGGAAGTGCAGAATTTCGAATCATCGATGAACACAGTGTTACCGCATTCGTCAACAGCCCATGATTCCTGCTCAAGGAACCACTCCAGACGTAGCCGTTTGTGTTGTGATACTAACAGCACGGGCGATAAATTCCGAGTCTTGTTGCTGATAGTTCCAAATTGAAGATGTGGGATAACACAAAATGTTGCAGGGAATCCGTTACTTGTTCTCCAGCGGCATATGTGAAGGGGTCACGACGTGCTTGGTGTACAATATGGAGGTCCTCATACCTTGATTACGAATATACCTGTCCTCATGTTCCAATGCAGTCCAACAGAGAGCCACTAACGCATCCAGATGTCGCACAAATTTGAATCCTGCACAATTCGACCAGCCGGCCGTATGGAGACCCACAGTGAGGCACCTTTCTATTTCTGTCAGCTGCTGGTAGCGTTGTGTCACACGAGACGCAGTTCCTCCGTCTGCTTCACAGTAACCACTCAACACGAGACGTAACCACTCAACACGAGACGGTATCCACGACTCTTACGTAGTATACCAGGCTTAGTGACAACAATAAACACGAACAACACTAACGCACTCTGGTGACCGTTCTACCTGTCACAGAGAATTAAAACTATAATCATTTAGCTAATCGCCAGTGGTGTGTACGTTAACGAAGTTATGTTAACGTATTGCCTCCTCTTCCGCATGCGTTACCTTTTTTTATGTCAGGCACTCTAGTATTTCCCACATGTCGTCTTTATTGTACATAATACCAGGTGTACGGACTTGTGAGATCACAAAAATGGTTACAAAATTTAAGGCAAAAAAATTAATCTTCAGTCATGAGTTTGAGCTTCTGTTAGAGCTGCTGAGAGTATTGAAACGTAATTGAAACGTAGATGACCGTAATTGCAATCGATTTCCCCCCAGAACTACTGCTTCGGTTCTGTCATTTTTTTGTATCCAAATTTCAGATACCTACATTTTTCTGTTTATTTTTTTTTCAAGTCACTACTTCTTATTGCGTACAACAGAGGAACAGTTCTGAGACGATGATATCCGCATGACGATGCACCCAATCATAAAGCAGTACCTGTGAGGCAATACCTGGTGGATAGTAACATTCCTGAAATGAACTGGCCTGCCCGGAGGCCTGACCTGAACCCAGTGGAACACTTTCGGGATGAGTTACAACGTCAACTGCACTCCAGACCCCAGTGACAGACATCACTACCTTCCCTTGTTCCAGCTCTTGAGGAAGAATGGATTGCCATTCCTCCACAGACATCCATTCACCTCGTTGAAAGTATCCTCAGCAGACTTCAAGCCGTCATAAAGGGGGCGGGTGGACCCACTCGACATTAATTGCCTTACAGCTAAGAAGTATCAAATGTTTCCGTATCCCCAAAAGACACCTTAGACTTCTTGTTCTTTGATGATATTTTCGTTTTCGCACTTGTACAAATTCTGGTGTCATCTGTAGCATCATTCACATTCTCGTCCTGATAAAGATACACACCAGTGCTATAGATTGAGCTGTCATATGCCAGGTAGAAGTCTTCAGAGAGATACGTATGTACTTATGTTTCCATATTTCCATGTCGCTTTAGTTTTTCATAACTTAGGCAGTTGTGTCATTTAACAACAAATTTCCTATTGAAGCACGTCCTAAAAATCTCCTCAATTATTTTCAGAACCGAGGCCTTGGAGCGCATTTAGTAGCTGTCAACTTGAATAATACCTTTTGAGCTAACCATTTGTTCCAAGAACTTTTCTTCAAAGTTTCAAATTCGGATTTTTCGAGATTTTCTGCCACTCTTGCTCGCTGAAATGTTGTAAACACTTGACCTACTATCTGTGCATGTTCTTCTCAAGAGTATGATAGGACCAGTATGTTGTCCACATAAAACGTAATTTCTTTACTACTTCATATCCATTAATCTTGCTCAAATATCTGATGGAAAACCGCAACTGATAAATCGAGTCAAAAGTGTTGGTAGCTTCTACCCTCGAAACTAAACGCTATATGCTTTATTGATTCAGGATAGAACGGCACATGACAGTACCCTGACTTTAGATCAATATAAAACTCGTAACTTCTCTCAATTTTATAGCAGTATTTCTTAGTTCTCTGCTTGGTCCCATAGTGGGATTTATTATTTTATTTAGCGGTCTGGCATCTAGAACTATTGTGATGTCATCATTTTTCTTTTCAACAATGAACAATGGGTAAATTATGGTCTAGAAGCCAGTTTGATTATTTTGTTTTGTAGCATTGCATATAATTTCTTACGAGTAGCCTACTTTTTCATGTGAAAGATTGGAAAAGTCCTATATGCAGAATGAGATTTTCATTCTGCAGCGGAGTGTGCGCTGATATGAAACTTCCTGGCAGGTTAGAATTATGAGCCGGACCGAAACTCGAACGCTGGAGCTTTGCCTTCCGCGGACAAGTGCTCCACCGACTGAACTACCTAAGCAAGACTCACGACCCGTCCTCACAGCTTAAATTCTGCCATTACATCGTCTCCCACCTTCCAAATTTCACAGAAACTCCTCTGCGAAGAAGGCGCATCTCTCAAAGCTACCCATTTTTCTTCTACTGTATTTCTTTCCCCCGTTCATGTCGATCGTTCCCTGATGCTCTCTCTGAAACTCTCTACAACCTCTAGTTCTTTCCGTTTATCCAGGTCCCATCTCCTTAAATTCCAACCTTTTTGCAGTTTCTTCAGTTTTAATCCACAGTTCATAACCAATAGATTGAGGTCAGAGTCCATATTTCCCCGGCAAATGAATTACAATTTAAAAACTAAATCTCTGTCTATCTGAAACCTTCCAGTGTCTCCAAGCCTTTTCCACGTATACACCCTTCTTTCATGATTCTTAAAACAAGCGTTAGCTGTGATTAAGTTATTTTCTATGTAAAATTCTACCAGGCGGCTTCCTCTTTTATTCTTCAGTCGTTCTCAGTACCATCACAGCAAGGCAGTTTTGGTTAGTGTTACAGAGATCAGTGAATCATCCAGACTGTTGCCCTGCAACAACTGAAAAGTCTGCTGCCTGTCTTCAGAAACCACACGTTTGTCTGGCCTCTCAACAGATACCCCTCCGTTGTGGTTGCACCTACGGTATTGAGGCCTCCCCACCAACGGCAAGGACCATGGTTCTTCGGAGGGGGGTTAGCTTATTTATGTTCTTTATATTTATATTTAGCTTATTCATATTCTCAGAATTATTACTCACTCGTCCAAGTAGTATGCCTGGTATACTGTCATTTTCTTGAGTTTCTTGTACCGTATTTTGATAATTCATTTTAAAGATACGGGAAGATTCTCCCATGAGTCTACCCATACATATAGAGATATGTTGTTTCCTGATCGTCACTAAGTAACATTCGTATGTCCTGCCAATCTGGACCTACATCTTTTGTTACCGTTAAGCCATAACCACACGCCTGTTATAATGATAGTAGTGCAGACACAAATTCTACTAAATATTGTCAAAATTATTTTTGAAAACAGATCTTATCCTGCTTACAACTTGATGGGAATGTCGTGTCTTAGACACACATGAACGATAACTGATTGACAACGTAACACACTTTAAAATAGAGCATCAGCTACAGACATCGAATAGGTGATTTACATAGTATATGTATAACACATTACCATGTGTTAGTGACACACAATGTTGTTGCATTAGAACACAGTAAATAAATGGCTGCGCATACTGTAAGTAGCACGAACGAGAGATATGTGTAATACTGACGGTATATTAGTAACACATAAATTGAAGTTAGTTAATTCGTTACTTAGTTACATGTTCCATAGATCATTCGAACTAGTCTTTTATCGAAATGATGTGGGACGAATCAGTTTACGCGATATGTATATATGGTTAATGTTAATTTTAATGAAATCTTTATCGTTTTACTCTTACTAATGTAACTAAATGATAAATGTTAATTTTAATCAACTCATTATCATTTTATTCTTAGTCATGCAACTAACTTAAGAACAAGTTTCTTTTTCTTTTACTAGTTACAAGCTTTTAAGTAGACTTTGTCAGTGGAATAGAAGGAGTTGCGCTAGGGGAATGATTTTAAATTAGATTTAAAATTTTCTTCGGTACCTGTTAAAATTTTTATGTTATTGGGAAAATGATCAAACCCTTTTATTGCTACGTTTTGAATTCTTCTCTGAGCCACTGATAGCTTAAACAATAGGTAATAAAGGTCATTTTACCCTCTAGTGTTGTTGGTATGTACATCACTATTCTCCTCAAATTGTGGTGGATTATTTATGACGAATTTCAGCAGCGAAAGTATGAAGGGGGAAGGCGCAGTTAAAATGCTAGCTCTTTGAAGCGGTACCTACATGATGCCCATAGGTGAACACCATACATTATTCTTACTGCTCACTTTTTCGGAATCAATACTTTCTACGTGGTGAGTTACCTTCAACATTATTCTGTACGAAATTCGTGAGTGGAAATATGCAAATACGTCGGAAGGTTTCCAAAATTAGAAATAATACGAAGAGCGAAAGTAGCTAAACTTAATTGTTTGAGAAGTTTAGTAATATGCTTCTTCTAGTTCAGGTTTACATCAGTACGTACAACCAAAAATTTGGAGCATTCTGCCCTACGTACGTACACCCAGAAATTTAGAGCATTGTGTCATACTTACTGACTCCTGCTCATGCGCTACATCAGTTGTTGATATGACTCTATTTGTTGTACAGAACTGACCATAGTGTGTTTTGTCAAAATTTACAGAAAGTTCATTTTCCGTGATCCATCTTAATAATTCATTCGAAAATATCATTTTCCATTCTCTTTTGTTGCTTTCTCTCTAATGGGATTTATTACAATACTGGTATCGCCTGCAAAGAGTACCAGTTTTGCTTGCTTACAGTAAACTGGAAGGTCACTTACATTTATAAGGACTAGAGGTGAACCCCAGTAACTAAAATATTCTGTTTTTTCCTACATTGTCTGAATAATGCAGCTCAACATTTTTCAATTCGTTTTCCAGGTATGATTCAAATCAGCTGTGTGTAAGGTCATCACTTTTACACAACTTGGGTTTTTCTCAGAGAGTATTATCATCTACACAATCGAAGGCCTCGGAAAGATCACAGAAAATACCAACTGGTGATTTATTAATATTTAAGGCTTGTAGTGATTGATGAGGGAATGTATGAATAACATTTTAAATCGAGCAACCTCTGTGGAACCGAAACTGTGATATGGTAACAAATTTTTTTCTGCTTAACTGTGCGACTACTCGTGGGTACATTATTTTTTCGAATATTGTGGAAAAAGATGATGTAAAGAAATTGGACGAAGGTTGTTTAAGACTTGTTGTCTCCTTTCTTATGAAGTTGTTTAATGACTGTATATTTTAAACTGTCTGGAAAAATTCCCTTTACCAGTAATGCTTATAGTGATTGGTGAGACAGATAATTTGGATTTTCCAGATATGCAGTAATTATCGTTAAGTCGTATGAAAAATTGTCTGCCCTGAAACGCGCGCAGACATAGGTGTGTACGTGTTAAAAACTTTGTGGCAGTTCTGAAACATGGGATATATATTAATGTCTTTTAGTTTTGGTGTACGGCTTGGTAATTTACCTTTTCTCCCCAACGACGTACAAAAGTGACGGTATGGCTGCGGCGGCTACTCTGTCTTCGAGTTGACTTCCTCTCCGAAGAGGTGAATTTTAAAAATCTAATTCCTCGTCTCATCGGAAGAAGGAAATTAGGACGTAGCTCGGCAGTAGAATGAAAACTTGCGACTTTCGCATATTAGAACTTTTACTTAACACAATATTGATACAACTCAATTACGTACGTGTTTCTCGCACCAGCTCAAACGACCGACAGACACCGTGATTGGTGAGGAAAACAAATGAGTTTCATAAAAAGAAATTGATACACTAAAATCCAATTTTCTGATAGCTTAGATATAATCATACTTCCCTACGACATTTTTTCCGTACGGAGAGGGCGCAATTATTTATTTATATGTGTAGGCCTTTCACAGAACCTACACATACACTGCATTTATCACAAAATACTTTATTAAGATGCAACAACATTTCAAAATTCTGTTTGAAATTCCATAAACCCGCAAGATCTTTTGTTTTTCAGTATTTATATAATTGAATTAGTTCCAACCTCTAGTTGCTTAAAGTTTTGTGGATTGTCATTTTTAACATATTCTGTTCCTTTTTCAATTCAACTATTTAATCCTATATTTTCTGCTTTTTTGGAAAGTAATTGTTGAAAGTACTTGCAACTTGTGAATTATCAGTCACAACATCATCATTTATTTTAATTGTTATGGAATCTTGTACGCTGATGGCTGTCCTGTCTCCCAATTGACAATGTCCCAAAATGGTTTTAATCTTATTATCTGCATTATTGATTTCTGTCAGGAAATGCGTACTTCTGAACATTTTAATGACTTTCCTTAATATACTACACTTGGTTTTTTGTAGTATGGATGTAAGGTCATATCTGGACTTACTCTGGCCTTTACATATATTTCCCTCTTCCTCTTAGATGACATTTTAATTCCCTTCGTTATCCACGGCTTACTTGTTTTTTTTTAATGGATCTTTTGGATAATCTTTTAGCAAAGCAACTTTCAAATATTGGCACAAATTTACTGTGGAATAAATTGGATTTAATATTAGCATCTATTTCTACATTTACCTCATCACATACCATCCCATTTAGCTTACTCTTCGACATACGTCAAGCTGCATGCATTAATTTCTACAGTACATTTACGATAGATGTAACTTAAATGACGATCAGCACTACTTTATAAAATACGTGCATTACCTCGAAAAGTTGATGTACAGTTGGTAAATTCAAGCTTAATAACTTTGCTGATAATGTCCAAGAAGCCAGCAGAATTATAGTTTCCATTCAGTTCAGCACTGCTCTGTATTTTCGGCAAGGTGGGTTGTCACGTAATCGTAGCTGATTGCAGGGCTGCATTTACACTGAAGTCTTGTTGTTACTCTGCTGCTGTTCCAGGATAATGACGTCAGCTCAGCTCTCCATTTATTGTGTTCAAACACCACATACTCATAATCCATGGAAACTGCCGATCCAAGCAACGGCAGGGAAAAGAATGCCAGCTTACTGGCTCTGAGCACTATGGGACTTAACTTCTGAGGTCATCAGTCCCCTAGAACTTTTAACTACTTAAAAACCTAACTAACCTAAGGAAATCACAAACAGCCATGCCCAAGGCAGGATTCGAACCTGTGCCGTAGCGGTCGCGCGGTTCCAGACTGTAGCGCCTAGAACCGCTCGGCCACCCAGGCCGGTTCCAGCTTACTTTTGCACTTGGTCACTGTCCACATTCTTAATAGGAACATTAGTATGGTTCACAGAATGCTGTAGTCTTGGGTACTTTATCGCTGCACTACGGAGCTTCTAACAATTAGAATTTGTTGTTCATTATAAACAACTGTTCCTGAAATTTCACAGCTCATAAAAAAAGTTCATCGACACTTCATTTCTGAAAAGTGCATGTTAGCTCCTCTCGTTCTTTATCATTATATTGATACCGTTTTTATTATGATATTTGCCCGTGTTGCCTATACCTGCACACGGTGTATTATGAAATAAAACATGGTGGTGCATTCGTATATTCACTAAAGGACAACCAGAGTATGACACGATTTATATCAGTCGCTCATATTTCGACAGTACATTGGCTGCAATCGTTCACTTTCCACACTACAACAGGTCGTACAGGAGGGTGTTAACGACGCAGGTAACAAGGCGAGTTCGAATAATGTACTAAAAATTCTGAAAAAGTTGGGTATAGTCTGAAAATTCTTCAATGAAAATAACCATTCCCACAATTTAATAATTGATAATGGAAAGTTTGCAGCCGGACAGCATTAATTACTGAATGCTGATTATTTTATCACAGTTCAGTTTCGTAATGTTAGTGAAGTTTCTCAGTTATGCACTCACAAATATCTTGAAAATTGTTCAGATTCGCGTGTACATGTACAATGGTAACACAACAGTTTCCAATTGTTTGTGAATATAGAGCACTTATAAAAATGTGTACTTTTGTTCAATTCTTGACTGTATTCCAAACGCAGTGCAACAAAGCATTAGAGGAAACCTTACCACGTTACATGTAACACGATTTACATTACGGTGCGACGCTGTAGAGCTATACCGTGGACACGGCACACGCCGACTGTTGGCTCGTGTCCATGCTGACAACAATGACCAGTTCCGGTGACAATGTGTAAAAATTAGATTTATTGTGTTACCAATGGTGGACCAGCATGCTATTAAGCAAGTGGTTGTAAGGTTTTGTCTCACCAGTGTATATCATACTGTCGTTGGTGACACGTCTATCAGATGCTGTTCGAGAGGTGCGCATTATTTGCTCGCAGTATATTTCATCAGCTCCTTTTTGTCATTCCAATGAATAACATAGACAAGCCCCTACGCTTCATACTTACTCATTGCAGCCACCTGCACTATGCAATTACACACATGACAGGCCGGACACACAAGCCGCCAAAGTAACATCTATTTAAATGGGTAATCATTCATACTGAAGTAACCCTTAGGTGCAAAAGTAGGGCCTTTCAGACCCAGAAACCTTCCATTTCGACTGTCTTAAAAATAGGTTATTGTAGTTTTCGTTATGTGTAATCCTTGGAAATACAATGGACTTTTTCTAGGAAAAATATTATTTAGTGCAGTCAAATGAGTTATGTATCTTTATTAATTTTATAAACTAATGAATGTCACTGGTCTTATAGACGTCTTACCGAAAATCCCTATTTGGAATAGTTTATTTATGTGAAGCCCGAATGGAAAGTTGTATTGGCAAGATTATTGACAACAATAAACAGTCTGGCGCACATACTCTCATCGTTGAAAAGTCAGAAATACTGCGAAAGCTAAATCTGGGTACTCTTTTGGAAGGGAAGTGTATTTTCTTACGCTCAGGTGTGCATTAGTTAATTTTGAAGGACAGAATAATTATTCAGGGTACTTTACTTACAGCATGGTTTCCTTATTATCTGCGGGAACCGAAAGAACATCATCTGAAGTCAACTAGAGTGATCATAATTTTGATTCAACAATTCCTGAAAGTCTTGAAGATGAAGTTCGTTTTGATCGGGAAGATGAAATTGATTCGTACACTGAGGGTCCCCAGGGTAACTAATCCGCGTTTTCTAACTTTCAGAGATAAGACTAACTACAGAAGTGCTGATTTCTTTATTGGTCATGATAGGACTCAGTGGTGTAAAACACCGCCACCATGCAGCGTAATTTGAGTAAACAATATCGTGAAGATTCCACTTACTTCGAAACAGGTAGCGCATCTTTCACTCTAAGAACATATGCGACTATATTACCTTGCAAACAATATTGTAGAAGATTGCGCATGTAATTATTTTGAAGCAAGGCGCATTGCTAGTATCAAGGGAAAAGACTAGTAGAATATTACATCTGAGGGAATATGTACATTTTTCTGATCCTGATCAGGTAAAACAAACAAGTATTGCTTCTTCTACAATAACGACACTAACACAGGCACTAACAGGAAACTCAACAGAGACTAAAATGGATAACTTGCTTCGCAGATGTTCCATTATTCGAAGAACTATTGCAGGAATTCATTACAGCAATGAGGACTTTGAGACACAATAACAAGGAAATACCATCAGACATGAAGGCTTCCGAGTTCAGAAATGTTTTATCGTCTTCGTATGGTTCAGAAGACAATTTGACAACCGTAGGTTATGCGCCTAACAAGAACAAAAGTATCGTACTGCTCAGTGATTGGGCCACAGTGACATAGTTGGTAAGCATATGGTGAACGATGTAAAAAGAATCCAGACATAGTTACATTCAACAATTTTTTTTATTTTTACAGAAACATCTCAATTATCAGGAAGGCAGGCTGATAAAAGGAGAATTTTGGTCAAAGAATTAGTGCAAGAAATGAACATCTTCATTTTGAGAAGAGAATCGACAAACCATGCCTCACAGTCCAAGGTTGTGGAAACAGAAAGAATACCAAAACGAAGATGTCTCGTCCACACTTGTCTAAGAAACACTTCAACGCGTATGACGGCGCAGTGCGCTTGCACACACACACACACACACACACACACACACACACACACACACACACACATGCACACTGGTAATCCCATTTTCATGTGGTAAACGGAATAACGGAATGTCTCGTACTTTCAGAGCACGACGATGCAAGTATTGTCAATCCATGACCTATTCCTTATAAGAAAACTTAGGACAAATGATTTAAAATTTTAGAAAGGATGATCAGGAGCTGACAATTGCGAGAGCTGGAAACAACTCGGCTAAAAACATAAAATATAATCTTAGATTTGACAGAAAACGAATAGGAGAATATACTATATACGCATACGCGCAATTTTTTTAATAATTTTGTGACACAGTCACTTGAATGTTTCACAATGGCGTAAGCGGTTTCGACCAGCCAGTGGTCAATTTCAGACTGTCAGTAGATGAAAAGAGGAAATAAAGGATTATTACAGTGTCTACAAAATCTATGAAGTAAATATCTGTGCAATATTAAAAAAGAAGGAATACCTACATCAGGAGATTTTATACTTCCATTCATCAGAGTAACGTGAAATGTTGTGAGCCATTTTTGACAAAAATTAAAAACACTTTTTAAGCTCCAGTATTCATAACAATGGAGGTGAAGGATGATGGACTGTGGGGAGTGATTCATAGGAACATGTTGATAAGGATACTTTGCACAATTAAATTCTTGAATACTTAATATATTAAGTTGCATGTATTTTCGTTAGCAGAAATGAGTAAAACATGCTCCCTAACGTCTACGAGGTGGCGCTTCATTTGTCATAATGTGCAACTGATAGGTCACCATTTCCTTGTAGGATGCCGGGCTGGAGAGGAGGGTAAAAAGCGTGTCCGTTGGACACCAGCCACAAGTGGGATGTCAGTAAGGAACCGCGAACGTCAGAATAGCAGCTCCTTATAGATGCTGCAATAAGTATCGGTGGAGAACTTGTTCTTTTTGTTCAGCAGTTTGCTCGTTCTTAAAACATAAATTTCTGTTTCATCTAAAAATGTCCAAGCGTTTACCTTTTTCCTACATATACCGTCTTTAACTGTTCTTGAATATAGAAAAAATATTAGGATTGTCCTTTGCAAAGTGAGCGCCTAAAGCAGTTTCATTACTTGGTTAGGAGTGTTCTTTAAGTCGTGTATTGAATGTTCTACCTGTCTGGGCTATGTATTTCATATCAGTCATGTCTCAAACCCTATAAACCCCTGGGCTTTCATACTGGATCTCTTTATTCAGTAATTTATATCGTATTTCACTCGTAATATTATTTGTGGCGCTGGACGCGGTTTATGTATTGTTTTTTCGAAATATGTGTTGGTTTTTCTCAGACGGCTTACCTATATATTTCATAGTCCCTAAGCTTCTTGTTTTTATCCCGAGTTCGTGACGTGATCTTTCTCGTAATTATGTCGACCATTTTCGGATCATATTCGTTATTGTGGATAACCTGTCGGAGAACTCTGAGTTCCTCCGTTATGTCCGACTGACCTAAGAGAAGACGAAGAATCTCTGCTCTTAATACTACATTTTCTGATACAAGCTGTTGACAATTATCTGAGAGTACGATTGCTTCAAGCAGAACATGTTCTCAGTACACACACTACATGATATCCATTGGCCGAGTTGCCAGAATTACTGTCGTCATATAATTTCCTTACAATGAATTAATACCACTACAAAAAAAAAAGAGATCGATGGAAGATTTTCACTATTCTTAAGCACATTATTTTCAAGATAGCACCTAATCTTTATTAACAGCCCGAACTTGGCTTTGGAGAGTAAGAGAAGACAGTAATACAAGTATTATCTGCCCTTTGAGGGCAGCAACAGAACATTTACTTCAGAAGGCGTGATATCCATTGGCTGTTTCCTCGTCTGAAGCTCCTAATGACAATTAATGCACGTTTAGAATTTAACCCAGATGAGACAACGTAATTCAGTGTCTGACAGATTCTCGACAGATGTTCTCCCCTTATATGTCCAGTCTAGAAGCTTTATGTTATTTCTGTCTTTAGGAACGAATCGACTACATTCAGGTCAAATAATATTGCACCAAACCTAGGTTAATTTCGAAATAGTAAATGGCAGAGAAATTACGTATTCTGGAATTGCTCCTCTGTATTGTGAGTTACTTTTCTATTCTGTTATGAGGAACATTATTAATTTTCATTTGGCTTATATTACAGAAACCCTGCACCAAAGACTAATGAGTTGATGAAGGAAGAGTGGCTCCCCTTCACGCTGGAGGATCAAGCGTTTATGAATATATCTTCTGTGCCCAAGATGCAGCGGAACATCATGGCAGAACGCATCCAATTTTGGAGAGAACTGTTAGCTGATCTGGAGATGAAAAGAAACAAAGAGATCTCGCAAAAGCAACCAACTCATGCTGCAGCGGCGTTGCAAATGCGATGTTTGTTGACGATATTTGTTTGTTCACTAATGTTAGCTGCCTTTTTTCAGTAAAACAGAAACTCCAATTTCTAATCTAAGAACAACATACATGTGAATGTATTAACAGCAAGTTGCTCTTTTGGAGGAATAATAAAGGATATTTCCAATTCGCAGCGTAATCAGTTTCCTAAAGTAAAGTAAGTATGTGTGGCCATGCCAAGATACTGAAAATAAATTTCTGCTTCTTACAGAAAACTCGCAACTCTCATGGAAATCAAATCACTTGACACTCTGTTCCAATCAACGGACTTCATGCAGCCCCCTAAGATAGATTTTGCTTATATGCTGGATATAGTATCGGATCAGCTAGGTCATTCAAATATGTAACAAATAATTAAGATGAACATCTGCAAAAGAAAAACAATGGCGTTGTAATGATGCCGATAAACCATGTGACACTGAGGGAATGAGACTAGAAAATCAGCCACTAAAAGAAGTAGATTCAAGGGTTAAGAAGTATCTCCTAAAACTATTTGTCTGGAGTGTAGCCTAGTATTGAAATGAAACATGAACTAAAAACAATTCAGGCAAGGGAACATACACAGAACTTTTACTAAATAATGTTGTGCTTTGTGACTTTATGTGTATGCTGAGAAGCTGTCAACTAGGCATAACTATTGAAATCGTAGAGTTCTATGCACTGGCTCGACAGAGGGGCCGAGGTGAGGGCAGGTGGCCGCGCTGGCCACAGAGCTATGCGGCTCCAGTCAAACAAGCGACAAGAAGGTGGATCTGCCCAGTCCTCAGGGGTTTGGGGAAGGGAGTTAGCCATTCTAATAACATGGGTTCAGTCTCATCCATATCTGCTTAGATGGCAGCTTTCATAGTAGAAGGTCAGTGGGCATTATGGCAGAAAATGCTGACTCAGCGTCTGTCAGCACTCTTATGTCATTGCGTCCAGCCACATGGACCAGGGCACCTCTAGAATGCTGACATCATTCCATCATTGCCCCCTGAAGGCAAACCTCATCCCACAGCACCCAACACTTCCCCTCCAGCCCATTGCTGACACCCCCAAACAACCAAGCCACCTTCCCCTCCCCCCCCCCCTCTTGCACCCAGCACCACTAAACCCCGACTTGGACAATGATATGCAAGTTCAGCTCCACATTCTTCAAGCAAATTTAACTATTTATAGTTTGACTGTATGGGCATTGCCATTTCCTGTCCAGTATTAAGTACTGCCAGCAGCAATAGCAGTCAGTCGGTCAGACAAGAGAAGTCTGACACCATGTACTTTGCCAGTTCTTTTTGTTTGTTGATAACAAAGTCAATAAGGGCGAGAGATGACAACTAATATACTGCTTCCTTGATTAACTACAAGTTTTTTTTCAGATAAACTAATAATGTTATGCCATTCGCTGTTTATACTCAGGTTTTGTTGTTACTGATGCAAACCCTGATGCAGTGTGGGAATTTAGGGGCAATACGAGTGAGGTAGATGGTGAGCTCTATCCATTAATCCACATACTATCTAATTGGGATGGTCCCCACGCCTTGAAGTGTCATCAGCATACACTGGGGGCATTTGCACGATATGCAGGAAGTAGGGCCACCTAACGAATAATTGCCACAGATGCAAATGGTCACCTCTTTGAAGAGGAGCAACGAAGTAATAGCTCGAGAGGTCTATAAATACATATGTATCCTATAACATTCTTTTTTTGTACTTATCTTAATGCTATCAATCAATAACAACATGACATTAAACTTGCAGGAGCAGAATCTTGTAATTGTCACATTTTTTGCAGGAAATTCACAATTTGGTAGGATATAAATAAATGGGTTTAACTGTTTATATGGATGTACTGTATGTATCTTTTTACTGTGCAAGCACTCTATGAGAGCTGCTCTGAATTATTTGTCAACGATGCCCTCTTGCTCTCAGCTAATAGCTGTAGGGCTCCACTGTTCTTAAGGAATCTGGGTTTTAGTGAGAGGATCAGGCACTGTAGTGAGAAGCAGACATACCCCAAATCTGAAACCTGGTAGTATTTCCTGTGTAAGTAGTAAATTAGGTATACAGGTGTAACACCAGAATAGCAAGCGTCACATCAATGTAACGTTGGCATCTCATATGCATCACATACTGGCATAATGTTGCTTCAACACAAATAATTTAGTGCTCAGAGGTACCTGTATTACTTAATAACTGCGCATTGTTGCTCCCTTTTCGAGATGTTTGTCCTGTAGTGAAGGGATAAGACACTGTATCGGCTGGTGAGGTAAGATCCTTTGGCAGTATAAAACAATAATGTCATAGGATAGTATGCCAGAAAAAAACCTTGGTGTCATTTTTTATGTGAGAGATGTCACCACCAAGCAAACATTAGGCAGAAGTTACCTCAGCATGTGCTCACTATAATCTATATAGGCATCCAGCAGTTTTACTGTAACAAGATGATGTATAGAGCAATCAATAATGCAGACGTACCACAAATATTACACAGAACAATTACAAAACTTGCAACTCTGTGGAAATTTTTTCAGCTAGAGAGTTGTTCTTAAGCTTTCGAAACACACACACACATATATATATATATATATATATATATATATATATATATATATATATATATATATATACTGTGATCCAACAGTAGAATATAGTCGAAGAAGGAGGAAGACAACAAAAACAAATAAAATTCCTACATACTTGAAATCACTCAGCTCCAGTATAATGCAACGAATTTAAGATTAATACAACAAAGTAATCTGCCAGACACATCATTAGTGATACGTTAAACTCCTATGGAGCTTGAAGCTACAGAAAAGCCTCCAACCGATATTTCTGTTTTAGACAGTGCAAAACCGTATGCTCACGACGTACTGTATACTGTCTTGATGCATCTGGAACGTGGTCTGTGTTGTGGCAAGCATGTTGGTATACGAACAGAATCAGATCTGCACGTCGGTCCACCAATGAACGTTAGGTGTCCAGTCTTTGGAAATTCCTGCCAAAGCTCTAAGTGTCAGCTCGTAGTGGTTAATACAGTGCACTCAGTAGTGTAAGACCCCTAACGAATAAGGCGAGAGAGAATTGTTTCAATATGCTCTAATAATAACTTTTCAACCTAGGCTTGTGTATTTAATACAAACACACACACAATTCCTTTTAAAGCAACATGATGTTGCCTCTACATGGTTCGTCAGCACTTCTAATCAGCACATCTTTATGTTCAGTTAGCCAATCTGGTACACACACATGCACACGGATGCTGCGGCTAATACAAGCCAGTCGGCCATCTCTCTACAATTTAGCGATATGTATACGAGTAGTGTTAGGTTTTTTCTCTATAGGTGCGCCTCTCATTGTGGTTTATCACAATGTAAGCTAATTTCCACAGTGGAACAAATAAACTAAGGCTTGTATTCGCTCTCATAGATATACGCTGAAGTGCCGAAGTAACTGGTATAGGCATGCGTATTCAGATACAGAGATATGTAAACAGGCAGACAACGTCGCTGCGGTCAGGAACGCCCATATAAGACAACACATGTCTGGCACAGTTGCTAGATCGGTTGCTGCTGTTACAATGGCGGGTTATCATGATTTAAGTGAGCTGGAACGTAATGTTATAGTCGGCGCACGAGCAATGGGACACAGCATCTCCGATGAAGCGATGAAGTGGGGATTTATCCATTGACCATTTCACGAGTGTATCGTGAATATCAGGAATCCGGTAAACCATTAAATCTCCGACATCGCTGAGGCCGGAAAAAGATCCTGCAAGAACGGGACCAATGACGACAGAAGAGAATCGTTCAAAGTGACAGAAGTGCAACCTTTCAGCAAATCGCTGCAGATTTCAGTTCTGGGCCATCAACAAATGTCATCGTGCGAGCCATTCAACGAAACATCATCGATATGGGCTTTAGGAGCCGAAGGGCCACTTGTGTACCGTTGATGACTGCACGACATTTCGTCGTGCTTTACATCTCGTCTGGGCCTGTCAACACCGACATTGGACTGTTGCCTGGAAACATGTTGCCTGGTCGGACGAGTCTCGTTTCAAATTGTATTTAGCGGATGGACGTGTACAGGTTTGGAGACACCCTCATGAATCCATGGATCCTGCATGTTATCAGGGCACTGTTCAAACCAGTGGAGGCTCTGTAATGGTGTAGGACGTGTGCTGCTGGAGTGATATATGACCCCTGATCTGTGTAGAGACGACTCTCACCAGATGACATATGCGTAAGCATCCTGTCTCATCACCTGCATCCATTCATTTCCATTGTGCATTCTAACGGATTTGGGCAGTTACAGTAGGACTATGAGGCACCACAACACGTACAGAATTGCTACAGAGTGGCTCCAGGAACACTCTTCTGAGTTTAAACACTTCCGCTACTCACCAAACTTCCCAGATATGAGCATGATTGAGCATCTGGGATTGAGCATAGCTGGGATGCCTTGCAACGTGCCGTTCAGAAGAGATCTCCACCCCGCCGCACTCTTACGGATTTAGGACAGCCCTGCAGGATTCATGGTGTCAATTCCACCCATCACTACTTGAGGTATTAGTCGAGTCCATGCCACGTTGTGTGGCGGCACTTCTGTGTGCTCGCAGGAGCCCTACACGATATTGGGCAGGTGTACCAGTTTCTTTGGCTCTTCGGTGTATATCAAAGCTAGAAGAAGACAAGCACGAAAGTTTAACAACTGCTGGCTGGTCGTTGGTGCAGGTGGTCGCGCTGCACTACCTGTCCTCAACTCATCCAATATGCGCTCGATGGCATTTAAGTCGGGGAAACAAACAGGCCAGTTCATTCGGCGAATATCCTCTCGTTTCAAGAGCTCCTCCACCTGGGAGGATGAATTAAGGGCCGAATACATCCTCGAAAAGACGCACATGGGGAGAGAGTACAATGTAATAAGAACGTTGACCTGTGAGTGTACAATGTTTAAAGATCTGGAGGTCAGTACGCCCATGCGACATTATTTCTCCCCACACCCTAAAAATCTGACCAGCTAAATGACCACGATCGATGTTGTTCCTGGGTACATTACGTGTTCCCAACTTTTGCCATGTAAGGGTACATCCGGAATCGCTAATCAGATGATCTGCTCTCATCAGAGAACTGCACGTGATCAGAATCGCCATTGTTCGAGATTGACTGAATCTGCTCTCATCCCGGGAGAGCACGCTACCCCACTCTTCGTTGGTCCATTCCCTACGCTCTTGGCACCATCGTGAACAGTACCGCAGACGTGGGGGTGTCAACGGAACACGACACGTACTTGTCGTCGGGCAAACAGACCACCCAGCGTGGTCACCGTGCCACATTGGAGCTTGTCATCGTGCGCCTTGCAGTTCTGTTAAATACGGTTGTAATTGCACCTGCTGTTTGATGTGGCTCCCTTCTATCCAGTTACGCAATGTGGCGATCATTTGCTGCTGCAGTTGATCGTAGCCGATCATCTCATTTCCGTCAGGCAGCAGTGACTACGTTCAGAAAACTCCCCACAAAACTCGTCACAATTCATCCTCCTTCCAGTTTGTCGATGATTCTTCCGAGTGTGAAGTATCCAAATGTTGCCTACGGTCTATGTTGTAATGAAGAACACCGCCATGGTGCAGCGTAACTGCAGATTATCTTTTCTCGGTTCTTCAACTGCCTCGAGTTTCGCGGTCAGCCCCATTGGACGCTATAGTCACGCTGGTTCAAATGGCTCTGAGCAGTATGGGACATAACATCTGCGGTCATCAGTCCCCTAGAACTTAGGTCTACTTAAACCTAAGCAACGCAAGGAAATCACACACATCCATGCCCGAGGCAGGATTCGAACTTGCGACCGCAGCGGTCGCGCGATTCCGGACTGAAGCGCCTAGAACCTATAGTCACGCCCAACTCACGTCATGTGACGATCAGTTTCCTATGCGCAACTGGGAGACATTTGGTAACGTGTCCCCGCACTTAGATTCATTTCCACTGAGTAAATGTTCAAATGTGTGTGAAATCTTATGGGACTTAACTGCTAAGGTCATCAGTCCGTAAGCTTACACACTACTTAACCTAAATTATCCTAAGGAGAAACACACACACCCATGCCCGAGGGAGGACTCGAACCTCCGCCAGGACCAGCCGCACAGTCCATGACTGCAGCGCCTTAGATCGCTCGGCAAATACCACTGAGTAGTTAATATTTTATCTGACTTTATCTATCTCGTTGTTAAGTTCTGCATAGGAATGTAGGCAAATGAATTGACATTCATTACTGAATATAACTAATAAAATCAAATAATAAAATGAGAAAAAAATATTTATATGGGTTCCCTAAAGCTATAACTCTACAGTAGCGTAATTCCTAGTTGGAGAGAAATAGATACGAATGTTTGCAGCGATTACTTGCCATTTCTCTTCCCATTCACCTCTACATCTACATCTATACTCCGGAAGCCACCTGACGGTGAGTGGCGGAGGGTACCTTGAGCACCCCTATCGGTTCTCACTTCTATTCCAGTGTCGTGTTGTTAGTCATCATTTGTCGGTACGTCTCTGTGTGGGCTCTAATCTCTCTGATTATATCCTCATGGTCTCTTCATGAGCTATATGTTGGAGGGAGCAATATACTGCTTGACTCCTCGGTGAGGGTATGTTCTCGAAACTTCAACAAATGCCCGTACCGAGATACTGAGCGTCTCTCCTGCTGAGTCTTCCACTGGAGTCTATCTATCATCTCCGTAACGCTTTGGCGATTACTAAATGATTCTGTAACGAAGCGCGCTGCTCTCCGTTGGATCTTCTCTATCTCTTCTATCAACCCTATCTGGTACGGATCCCACACCGGCGAGCAGTATTGAAGCAGTGGGGGGTCAAGTGTACTGTAACCTACTTCCTTTGTTTATGGACTGCATTTCCTTAGGATTCTTCCAATGAATCTCTGTCTGGCATCTGCTTCACCGACGATCAACTTTATATGGTCATTCCATTTTAAATCACTCCTAATGCCTACTCCCAGATAATTTATGGAATTAACTGCTTCCAGTTGCTGACCTGCTATATTGTAGCTAAATGATACGTGATCTTTCTTTCTATGTATTCGCAGCACATTACACTTGTCTACATTGAGATTCAATTGCCTCCCTGCACCATGCGCCAATTCATTGGAGATCCTGCTGCTTTTCAGTACAATTTTCGATTGTTACAACCTCTCTATATACTACAGCATCATCCGCAAAAAGCCTCAGTGAACTTCCGATGTTATCCACAAGGTCCTTATACTTAACAGTATTGAATGAAAGTAAACTCGTACATTGGGAAAGAAGAGATAAGAAGCAGAGTAACATTTCAAACGCGATGCAAGTGAGAATCTTTTGGGAAATCGTTACCAGATGGCGAGCCAGAGTGGTGTCGAGTTGAGATAAAAATCTCGCGACGCCTAGCTAGCGCGCCTGCCGTATTAAGCTGGGAGAGCCGCTCTGACTGGTGACAGATAACGAAACACAGGCGCCGCTCAGCGCCCTGCGCGGGTCAGTGGGCGGGTCGCGGCGCCCGCGCCTCCAGCAGTCAGCCGCCAGCTGTCCGCTGAGGCCCCGACAGCCGTGTCTGCAGCATGGAGCAGCCGCCGCGCGCCGTGAGTCTCCTGCTTTGCCTCGCCACTTTACACTCTCTTATCTCGACGATACTTCACGCATCATTCAGGAAAGTCATTACAAGTTTTAAATAGATTATTGTTGTGCGTATTTTCCACTAAAATTGCTTCGTGTAAGATTCTCGGCAAAAGCTACCATCAACGCAAATGTCTTTATCCATTTATTACTACATTACTGGCCACAGGAAGAAGATGCTGTGATATGCAAATGATTAGCTTTTCAGAGCATTCACACAAGGTTGGCGCCGGTGGCGACACCTACAACGTGCTGACATGAGGAAAGTTTCCAACCGATTTCTCATACACAGACAGCAACTGACCGGCGTTTCCTGGTGAAACGTTGTTGTGATGCCTCTTGTAAGGAGGAGAAATGCGTACCATTACGTTTCCGACTTTGATAAAGGTCTGATTGTAGCCTGTCGCGATTGCGGTTTATCGTATCGCGACATTGCTGCTCGTATGGTCGAGATCCAATGACTGTTATCAGAATATGTAATCTGTGAGTTCAGGAGGGTAATACGGAACGCCGTGCTGGATCCCTACGGCCTCGTATCACTAGCAGCCGAGATGACAGGCATGTTATCCGCATGGCTGTAACGGATCGTGCAGCCACGTCTCGATCCCTGAGTCACAGATGGGGACGTTTGCAAGACAACAACCATCTGCACGAACAGTTCGACGACGTTTGCAGCAGCATGGACTATCAGCTCTGAGACCATGGCTGCGGTTACCCTTGACGCCGCGTCACAGACAGGAGCGCCTGCGATGGTGTACTCACCGCCGAACCTGGAGCACGAATGGCAAAACGCCATTTTTTCGGATGAATCCATGTTCTATTTACAGCATCATGATGGTCGCATCCGTGTTTGGCGACATCGCGGAGAACGCACATTGGAAGCGTGTATTCGTCATCACCACACTGGCGTATCACCCTGTGTCATGATATGGGGTGCCTTTGGTTACACGTCTCGGTCACCTCTTGTCATCGACGACACTTTGAACAGTGGACGTTACATTTCAGATGTGTTACGGCCCGTGGCTATACCCTTCATTCGATCCCTGCGAAACCCTACATTTCAGCAGGAAATGGACGACAGCTTGTTGCAAGTCCTGCACGGGCCTTTCTGGATACAGAAAATGTTCGACTGCTGCCCTGGCCAGCACATTCTCCAGATCTCTCATCAATTGAAAGCGTCTGGTCAATGGTGGCCGATCAACTGGCTCGTCACAATACGCCAGTCACTATTCTTGATGAACTGTGGTATCGTGTTGAAGCTGCATGGGCAGCTGTATCTGTACGCGCCATCCAAGCTCTGTTTGACTCAATGCCCAGGCGTATCAAGGCCGTTATTATGGCCAGAGGTGGTTGTTCTGGGTACTGATTTCTCAGGATCTATGCACTCAAATTGCGTGAAAATGTAATCACATGTCAGTTCTTGTATAATATATTTGTCCAATGAATACCCGTTTATCATCTGCATTTCTTCTTGGTGTAGCAACTTTAATGGCCAGTACTGTATATTCGAAGACTTCATTTCTTCGTTTTCCGCCGTTCTCCTTAGTTGCTTGGAAATTCGTAGGCACACACACACACACACACACACACACACACACACACACACACACACAAGAAATGAACAAATAGCAAACTATACATACAACACAAACAAGAGAGGAAATTTAGAAACACAGAGGCAGTTGGCAACATCATATACTGTAAACACATACGCGTTCAACGCACATTGAAAAGTGCAAGTGAAGTGTTCCAATAAATGTGGGCGGAAAAAACGCCGGAAATCTGCTATCTGGAGTAAGAGAGCTTAGTAAACACATCTCCGAAACGTCACACGTGGACTAGCAACATTGGTAATGAGAAGTAACACCAAACGTTGTTTTAACTTCACGAAACTTTTCCTGCATAAGTTCTCTGAGCTGAAAAACAAAAGAAAGACATGAGTAAACGTAATGTAGTAATATACTTGTAATTACTACATAATGCCTGAATGACATAGGGTGCCTCGAAAATTTTCGGTCAAACTGAAACAGGTTATAGGTGTCCATAACCAATTATTTTCAGTTAGGAAACCAATGGTCGGAATGCATATTTATTGTGTTATGGACATGTACAGCGTACACAGCATAACAGCAACATAGCTCACAGTAACTGTTCAAAGCGACTACAGCCAGTCTCGATTGTTCCTGCTAGATGTGCTGTCACTGTTCTTGAAGACTGTACCCCTTACTGTCCGAGAAAAGATGTGCTGTTAGCACAACAGTGCACCAGCCCACTTCGATAATAATGTAGGAGCAGCTAAACAACACGTGACCTCACCGCTCGATAGTATTAACTCGATCGCCGGATCTCACACCGCTCGACTTTTTCCTCTCGGGTTAAAACGTTGCTGTAGCTACGAAAGCCCCGGTAGAAACGGATGATGACCTGTTTGCTAGGATAGCTGCCTGTCTCCTGTTACAACAGACAGCAGGAGTCTTTTAGAGAGAAAGGCGCCGTTGCCAAATGGTTCAAATGGCTCTCAGTACTATGGGACTTAACATCTGAGGTCATCAGTCTCCTAGAACTTAGAACTACGTAAACCTAACTAACCTAAGGACAGAACACACATCCATGTCCGAGGCGGGATTCGAACCTGCGACCGTAGCAGTCTCGCGGTTCCAGAGTGAAGCGTCTAGAACCGCTCGGCCACAACGGCCGTCTCCGTTGCCATGTATTCACTGAGATTGCCGGTCATCACTTTGAAAATTACTATGAGCTACGTTCTTGTTACGCGATGTACGCAGGGTATGTACATGACACAATAAATATACATTTCCGGCCATTCGTTCCGTATCTTAATATAATCGGTTGTGGACCTACTGTCACCCGCTTCAATTCGACGCAAAAAGTTTGAGACAAACTGTGTACAGTGAGTTTCATAATTCTTCTTGCTCACTTTTATAGGTTCCAGAAAGGACTTAGTAGATCATGTTGTGGGAACCCATGTCCTGAAATGTCATCCAGGAACGCTACAGAACGTCAGAGTTACAGGCGCCGGCGCCTCTGAATGTATGTATGTACAGGGTGATTCCATGGTGATAACAGACTTTCACGGTTGATGGAGACGGATAAATCTATCAATTTGAGATAAGGGTCCCTTTCTAGATACGAACGAGTCGAAAGTTACAAGCGAGCACCATTCTGATACGTCAGACAGTGGAATACATGTACCGGGACTGTTGTTGCTAAGATTGTAGGGTAGGAAAACAAGAAAATATGTCCAGTAAACATGGGCTGTAAAATGCATACCGTAAGAGCTATGAGGACTTGTTCGGTAGAGGAGATGTGTTCCACACTAGCGAAGAGGAGCAGGTGCTCATAGCTCCTCAGCTATGCATTTTAAAACCTATGTTTACTAGGCATTTTGTTTTCTTTTCTTGGTCCCTACTACCACCTCTGAAAGTTGCGCACCCTACATTCTTAGCAACAACAGTACTGGTACATGTATTCCACTGTCAGAGGTATGAGAATGATTTTCGCTTGCAACTTTCGACTCGTTCGTTTCCAACAGCGGGACGCTTACCTCAAACTTCCTCTTCTCTACCATCCTTGAAATTTTGCAACATATCATGGATTCCTTCAGTATATACATACATACATCTACAGGCGCCGGCGCCTATAACTTTGACGCTCTGTAGCGTGGTTGGATGACGTTTCCGGGCATGGTTCCTATATAAAACTTGATCTAGTAAGCTCCCTCTGCAACGTCTAGAAGTGTGCAACAAGGATTGTGAAGCATCCTGCTTATAAAAAACACATGTAATACAGCCCAATGAAGATGCTTCATAAAAAAAGCAAAGCGAGTATGGCAAAAAGCAGACAGTTTTCGATTCAGTAGCAAAGGCGGAATATATCTCCATGACCTTCATTAGCTATTCTTTCTGTTAGAGCGCTCGATACTGCTTTATCTCTTTGTGATCGTAATTTCCACAAGAAGGATAAGATCTGCTTGTTGTGAGACCACAAGTCGTGCTGTAAGACTCTCCTGGCGAACGGAGTCAGATGATACAGTATTTTACATACTATAATATGCAATATAATTTATAAGCATTTAAAAAAAATATTTTCTCCATTTTTACTGTTAGATTGCAAAGACAGACAAAATATTCTTAGTCATAAAACCGAATTGAGCTTTAAAATCCCTCAAAATTATCATTTTAACTTTCTTCTACTTTTTCGCCTTCCTCTTCGTCGTCCTCTTCATATATAAGATGCTCTTCACTGCTGTCGCGACCTTTACTTCTGCCGAACTCCTTGAAAGATTTAACAATAATCTATTCTCTCACTCTAGACCACAACTCTTTTATCCACTGACACACTTCTTTCATTGTGGCTCGTTTTAAAACTCCCTTCGGCGTGAATTCATGTTGCCTTTCATCCATCTCCTTTTGTTCCATGGCATTCCTCTCTCATATACTCTGTAAATGGTTTATTTATAGAGACATCAAGAGATTGTAATTGTGAAGTAAGTCCTTCCGGAATAACAGCAAGCTCTGTAGTTCCATGTCTCAATTTCTCTTTCACAGAATTTTTCAGGTGACTACTAAACCGATCTAGCAAAAGAAGAGAACTCTTCTGCAATAAATCTCGTTTCCTTCTCTGCCACACTTGGTTAATTCATAATAGCACAGCCAGCCTCGTCCATCCAAACTTCGTCACGTACGTGAAGAACAACACCTGGCGGAACTTCAGAAGATTTTGGCGTTTTTGTGCGCTTGAAAATGATCATTGAATTAAGTTTAGTACCGTCAGCACAACATGGAAGAACAACAGTGTAGTGCATTTGTTCAGGTCCATTTGTTTTGTAGTTACATGGCAACAGGTCTGCTACTCGGTGCACCAAATGTCAGAGGAGTTTCGTCCATGTTCTCTACTTGGCTTAGTTCCACATCAGTTTTCTTTCGAAGTTGAATAGTAAAGCGATGGAAAGATAATATTTTCTCTTCGTACTATAGTGGCATTTTCTGACATATTTTGGTTTTGGTTCGCATGCTACGTCCATGACTCTTCATAAACCTGTAGTACCAACCAACTTCACCTACATCTAACATCCACATGATTACTCTGCAAGTCACATTTAAGTGCCTGGCAGAGGGGTTCATCGAACCACCTTCACAATTCTCTATAATTCCAATCATGTATAGCGCGCGGAAAGAACTAACACCTATATCTTTCCGTACGACCTCCGATTTTCCTTATTTTATCATGGCGGTCGCTTCTCCCTATGTATGAGCCAACGAAATATTTTCGCATTCGGAGGAGAAAGTTGGTGATTGGAATTTCGTGAGAAGATTCCGCCACAACGAAAAACGCCGTAGTTTTAATTATGTCCATCCCAAAACCTGTATAATTTCAGTGACATTCTCTCTCCTACTTCGCGATAATACAAAACGTGCTGCACTTCTTTGAACTTCTTCGATGTACTCCGTCAATCCTCTCTGGTAAGGATCCCACACCATGCAGCAGTATTCTGAAAGAGGTCGGACAAGCCTAGAGTAGGCAGTCTCCTTAATGTCTGTTAAGTTCCGCTGTAGCACTAGGCTACGATCGTGTATTTGAATAATTGTTGTATTAATTCCAACGCCATTTTGACTGCGTCCTTGAATCCATTTCGTCATCTCCTAATTTTGACCATTTTGCATTCAGTACTCCATTTGCATATTTAGCCTTCCCCATTGTTTTCAGCTATTATTTACTAGCGAATGGTTTTTTCTGTTAATGGAGGACCGAAATGTAACTCAGCTGCTCTGTTTCCGTGTTCTTCTGCATATGCTATTACTTTCAGTTTATAGCCTGCATCATACAAATACCTTTTGTTTTTTGCCATTGCGAAAGTATCTGCTAACAAAAATAGTTTTCAGTTCAAGTTCACTGTCACCGTAGACTGCAATGACGCATCATTTTAGGCTAGACCGTGTTGTGGCTTTGTGATGGCGGGGCGGGCGGGAGAGAGTGTTAGCGAGCCTGTGAGTCCCCGTAGCTCACGTTCGTCCCGCCGGTGCACTGGTGCTCCCACTTGAATCCAGTGTTGCCAGACAGAGAAAGGTTTCCCGCGGCAACGAATATGTGGCTATTTTAAGACTAGCGGCAATTTTAAATCAGACACTGGACACTTTTATATTAATTTCGAGTGTCAGACGCGCCTGAGTTTTGGAGGCAGCTTTCTTAAGAAAAAAGTGGGTCTTACAGTTCGTAACGAACGAGTAGGAGAGATGCAACGGAATCTTTTAAATATGGTAGTATATTTGTTATATGCATGAGCCAATTACCAAGGTCAGCTTTCATTCAAGTGAACGTCTGACCTAAGTTGTCCTCTTCAGATACATGTCTTATCTGCGTGCATAAGAACCACGTGATTCAGGCAAAGACGACAAGATCAGTCCTCAAAATAATATATGAAGTATTTCAAAATTCCTGTTACAGGCTTGGGGGATGCAAAGGGGACTTCGTACATACAATTTTAATTAGGAATCTATGTTCATAAACCTGCTTTTTGGATAAATGTAAGTTTGAAGACTTTCATATATATCGCTTCACGCTACGGTACGCAATGACAGAGCTGCGCAGTTTACATATCCAGTGGCGGATTTAAAAATTTTGCGCCCCTAGGCACACCATATTATATGGTCCCCGCCCCTCCCCCCCCCCCAATAAAAAAAATGTTTTAAATAATAACTATTACCCGACAGCTTCACAATTGCCGTTTTGGGTAGAGCGCTGTGAGCTGTTTCTGTACTCTGCTATTTGCTGTTCTGAAGGACGCGTCAGCGGTCTAGTCACGTTCAATCAAAGTGTAATATCGTTCCTGAACTGTACTTGGTGTGCGGCGGCGGATAAAACGAACTAGACACTGCAGTCTGTTAACACATTCTTCTGTCGAAAGACAACAGAAACGAACACAAGGTAAATAACTTTTCTTTTATGGCCTAAAAATTCAGCAGAGCGTGTAGGAGACGACGGATTTTTGTTTTACGTTCACTTTTAATATGTTCTTTTAGTCGAAAGCATTGGAAATGAAAATAAAAAAATGTATGTTACAATCTAAAAACTGAAGCGAACGTGTCATACATTAGAAATTAATACGTACTTTTACAGAGATGAGTTCAAAATTAAAATTAGACTGTCGTCTTACGATCTAATAACTTGAATGTGTAGCAGATTACAAAAAAAAAGCACATTCGGTGTTAATACGTGGATCTATAAGAAAGCGTAAGAAATGAAAATGAAATGGAGATTTCGGTGCACGAACTAATAACTAAATACAGACGAACAAACACAGAACTGGATTTGCTATTACATAATTTCACAGACTAGTTTGGAAAAATCAAACTTGTTTTATAATATAATAGTTAACGTGTAAAACATTAGGGTCTGCGAAGCTAGATGCTGCATAATAAGTGTACACAACACCTGTAATCCATGTAATGGCTGAATAGTTTTGTACTGCAGCTCCTGCTCTCACCATAGCTCTTTCTAACGGTATTAGCAAAGCTTTTACGTATTTATCGACAGAACTGAACTACGTTATTTATTAACACTTTTTCATCTGAGTGCGCTCTCCGATAACGTATATTTCCGCGGTAAGTATGCATTTCGGCAGACACCAAGAATACGCTTCAGTTTTAATATACTACAGTATTAGTATGACTTGACTGTACAGCGCCGAGCGGCCTGGGTATTGTTTAGTATTATCGAGGGCCTTAGGTCGCGTCTGCACGTAAACGAGGTTTAGCTCCGCGTTCTGCCATCGGCAAATGTAAAATAAACAGGTAATACGTAGTCTGTAAATCCAATGAATGTGCTCAAGTTATAATAAAAGTGTTATAATCTTACGTTTTTAAAATTAATATAAATAAATAAACAAAATCACCAACCATCAAAGTTTGTGTCTGGCTTTGACGGCAGGAAAGTCGTTGATCATATCTTCATAGTTCAGACAGTTATCAGTCAGGACGTCAGCTTCGATGTGAAGAATGGACAAGGCGTTCAATCTCTTCTCAGACAACGTAGAACGTAGGTACTATTTCTGTCCTTTAAGAGCCGAAAACGATAGTTCTGCTGAACAATTTGTAAGTGCCACACGTAGAAATATTCTAAGAGCAATATCAACATTCGGAAAGACGGAGTGTAACCTCTCTTCTTGTAAAAATTTACTCATTTCGACTGGTATATCAGTGCCATAATAGAAATATTCTGAGAGCAATATCAACATTCGGAAACACGGACTGTAACCTCTCTTCTCGTATAAATTTACTGATTTCGACTGGTATATCAGTGCCATACATAGAAATATTTTAAGAGCTATATCAACATTCGGAAACACGGACTGTAACCCCTGTTCACGTAAAAATTTACTCCTTTCGACTGGTACATCACGAATCTCAGAAGATTTCAAAAGTCCCGCGAAATGTACACATTCACTAGGGAAGGACGGCTCTAAATCTGTCATATGACGCTTGGAGTTTTGATCCACGTTCAGCAATATCGTCAGGTGAACTGTTCTTAAGGTTACTGAAAACTGTGAAGGAGTCCAACAGTGTTCTATAACTTTCTTCCTCCTCACTAATTCGGCGTACAAGTTGTCGAGTACCGGGAGAAATGTTTCGACTCTAAATTTTTCCCTTCCAGCCAGAAAAAACTTCTTCAGAGTCCGTTTCTTCGTCATTATGAAGTTTGGGTTTTCGTGATCTTTTGTAGGTGCATTCATAGTCTATATCAGTCTCAATCTCCATGGATTTATTTTCATAATAGTCGAACATGCCACGAATAAATGCAATAAATCTTACAAGTGATTCATATAATCCATGTACTATTTTAGTATCAATATTTATACTTTTCAATTTCAGATTTACACTATTAAATCTCTGGAGTATAACCTTCCAAACTGGCATCATGAATACTGCTTTTAGTCTGCTGAGTTCACTGAGTAAATCTGTAGCCTCATTTCGCACAAGTGCTTTTTCAAACGTTTTATTGGCAATATGAGAGGGCATTGATAACGCCCTCCCACTTTTCATATGGACTTACACACGCTTCCTCTCTTGCTGACCAACGTGTTTTTGATAAACTTTTTACCGTTTTGCTTCCTGGTTTCATAAAAGAAAGAATTTTATCCTAGCGCTGTGTCGAAGCAGAGAAAAAATTATGAAGGTTTTGCACCACACTGAAAAATGAACGTGCTTTCCGACAACAGCTTGCAGCACTACTGCCGACTAAATTCAAAGAATGTGCTGCAAAAGGCACATAATGCGCCTTCGCATTTCGTTCTTTAATGCGTGTCTGCAATCCAGTGTAGGTTCCTGACATATTACTTGCGTTGTCATATGACTGGCCTCTACAGTCAGTAATATCAATGGAATTTGTAGACAGGACTTTTAGTACGGCCTCAGCTAAGTTTTCGGACTTGTGACCCGGGTTTGGTAAAAACAAAAGGAAACGTTTAACAGGTTCACCATTCTCGTTCACGTATCTTAATATGAAAGATAATTGCTCAATATATGAAATGTCCGCAGTAGAAGCTACTATTATAGAGAAATATTTGGCCTGTTTTATTTCACTTATGATAATTCTTTTTATTCGCTCAGAAAGAAGCTCTATTATTTCATCACAAATTGTTGAATAAAGATAACTTGTACGTCCCTACTGTGATTTCCCATATCGTTCAATGTGCTCTGCGAGAAGAGGATCAAACTCGGCTATAAGTTCAAGATAAATCATACATTAACCATTATGTAATGAATGGAACCTTACAACGTGTACATTTGTTCTGCCTCAACATATGACTCGAAATGGTTATCTATTGTTCCAAGTGACTTTTTTCTTGTTAAGAGTGATAACTCTGTATTTTCCTGTTTTTGTTAATTCTCATGATGAGATAAAATATTAGAAACATTTTTCCAATCTTCAATATCGTTAGCAGCAATGGCGGCCTTACCTCCGAACAATTTACATGGTGTACAAATACAACACCGGTGTTACAGGAGTATACTAGAAAATCACGCAAAATTGATTCACCATTTAAAAGTTTACGGTAAAATACATTTATGTTCAAATATCTGGTTTTATCGCCTACTGATCTTCTTGAATTAAAAAAATCACCGTTACAATTTTGATTAATGCCACGTTGTAAGAGAATGTCGATTGTTGATTCATTGACACACCATTCTGCAGGATCATCACTAACGATGTTATTTCTTTTTGTAATGTCTGACTTGACACCTAGTTTTTCGTGAAACTCGAAATCATGAACAATTTGCTATTCTTCATTTTTAACTTTTGTTTCGTCTGTATTTACTTCTTTTACAACAGATGCAGTGCCAGAAATATCATCCATACTACTTCAACTCGAAGTCGAACCCGCAACATTATTTGTGAAAAATTTATCTACTCTGACAATCGTTTTTAGAACATTGGCTTCTTGTTCTCGCTTTTCCTTCGATAATTTCCGAAATGCCGCCCCACTTAATTTTGCACGTTTGCTTTTTCACTGTTACTCATGTTAAGGCACTTACAAAATTGTCAACCAACAGTCAAAACAAAAGAAAAAAATTGTAAAAAAAATGTTTAAATGGCTCTGAGCACTATGGGACTTAACAGCTGTGGTCATCAGTCCCCTAGAACTTAGAACTACTTAAAACTAACTAACCTAAGGACACCACACACATCCATGCCCGAGGCAGGATTCGAACCTGCGACCGTAGCAGTCGCGCGGTTCCGGACTGCGCGCCTAGAACCGCGAGACCACCGCGGCCAGCAAATTGTAAAAGGAAAGTAAGAAAGACTGTATCCAGTTCCAATCGTGCTACACCACACATGAGCACAAAGCTTTTTACTTCAAACACGACACACAAGCACAAAGATTTTTCCTTTAAACACGGAGCGATCAACTGGCTCACTAGGTTTACTCGACGTAATTGTACTATGAAAGAACGACAATACAAAATAATTGCCGCTGTAGGTGTTGATTTTAGCCTTTGACTATGCCTAACATTTAGCCAAGCTGTTTTATATCTGTTCTGAAGAAGGCGTGGTCACCCACGCCGAAACCTAGATAAACACCAGGTAGTTGTGCAACTGAGGCTGATTTTTCATAATTATTTAGAAGTAAAGTTTTGTGGTCTGAGAAATTTATCTCTGAAGCTTAATTAAACAATGTGATTCCGTGATGATAGTACAACCTTTCGTGGATTATGAAGAAGAGTAAATGCATCAATTTGAGGTAAGAAATCCTGGTCCGGGGACAACCGAGTAGAAAGTTATAAGCGAAAATCGATCTGATATCTCTAACAGTCGAATACGGGTACATATACCGGTACTGTTGTTGTTAAGACTGTAGAATAGGAAACTTTCAGAGCTGCTAATACGGGCCAAAACAACAACAAAAATTCCCGCTAAATATGGGCTCTAAAATATTTACCTCAAGAGCTTTGAGAACTGATCCATCTTCGGTAATGTGAAACACATTTCTTCTACAGCAAGCTCTTTCGCTTCCATGTTTTTAGAGAAGGAAGTCTGCACCAAAACAAGAAAAAAAGTCCAGTACATATGGGCTCTAACATACGTACCTTAAGAGCTATGGGCACTTATACAGCAAAAAAGATGTGTTTCACAATAGCGAAGATGAACAAGTGCTCATAGCTCTTAAGATACGCACTTTAGGTCCTATATTTATTGGACATCTTTTTCTTGTTTTGCTTTTTACTATCTCGTCCAAAAATATGAAAACCAAAGAGTTAGCAGTAGAAGAGATGTTTTCCATAGTATCGAAGATGAAGGAGTGCTCATACCTCTTAAGGCTTGTATTTTACAGCCCACGCTTACTAGACTTTTTTATTGTTTTGATCCATATTACCTAGCAACAATGGTGCTGGTACATGTATTCCACTGTCAAAGGTATTAACACGATTTTCCCTAATAAGTTTCAACTCAGTCGTATTCGGAGCAAAATCCAATTCCTCAAACTGATACGTTTTCTCTTCTCCATCGTCCCTGAAAGTTTGTAGCAACACCTATGAATCGACCTGTATCTTGCTATATGTATGAATTAATCCTAAGGCATATTCTGAAAGGAAATCCAATTTGTTTCAATCTAGGTATTTGCTACCGTTAGTATTTCGTTTCTATGGAACTAAGTTTGCTAGAAACAAGTATGATGAAATTCGTCGATAAATTTCGTTTCATTTTTGTCTTTATCTGGTTTCCATATTGGTGTTGTTCGTCTCCGACATCTTTCTTCATCGTATTTGGCTAAAGGCCCACAACAGGTCACTTCTTTTTTATGAGATTAATGGATTCGATCTTTTGCAGGGGTTCCATTCGCCATAATTTTTTATTCCTTTCTGTAGTTCTTCATATAACAAAGGATTTAAGAGAATTTTCATTGTAGCATTGTGGATTTTGTGTCTGAAATCCTCTAACCCTATCACACGTAATACTTGCTTTCCTAAAATATTTCACTGAAACTAACCTACTTCTTTTACAAAGCACAGAAGTGTTTCCATGTTTTCTTTTGCCTTCTACTTCTTTTCGTACTTATATGGTTGTTTGTATTTCTAAACATATTCTGACGTTTTATAGTTTTTGTATTGATTAAAAGCTAGTTTTCACCTCCACTACAACTCACGAGCATTGGAAATTCTGCCCAACAAGGAGCTCCTTCTTATTAATACTTACTGAGTTCTTTCTTAGCACCGCAGTGTCCACGGCGATCTTAATTAACGGTATAAGCTGCTTCTACTACGCGTTGATATATAGTGTTCACCCTAAATATGTCTTTTAATCGCCAATGGTCTTTTGTACAGCACCCAGGTAAAACTATTTTGCTTTTTGTAATGCTCCTCCAGCCGCTGCTCTTTAACCCTAGGATGCATGGTGCCGAAAACACACATGAGTGCATATGCAGGGCCTCCAAGGCACTGCCCTAATTTAAAATATTCCTCTTTTCATATAATCATTCGTTGGAGTTAATTTTATTTCTTTCAAATTTATTGTCACATTGACAGATTCCTAAGATACAGTAACAGGATATGGTTTGCCTGATTAACATTTTATTAATTTTTTAAAAAAACTCTAAGAGTGAATTTTTATTAGTTACATCCATTTACACACAACATATAAAAATAATTTCATTAATTCACTTATAAGTTGCAGTTTACATTTTAATTTCTTCGATTAAAACAAACTCATTATTCACAATATTATGTTTATAGGCAATATTTTGACAAAAAGTTATTATTCATTGGTCACATAAAATTGCATTTTTCTTAGTTTTCAACATGTGACAAACAAGAAGCACAAAGAACGCCACTATGTTCCTTACAAATGTTGGTTTTACACTTAATGCATGTCACAGCACTTTTCCCTGAGTTTATTATATGGACAATAATTGTACCTTCTTCTTTTTCCTGAAACAAGTAGATGGTTCGGCAATATGACATCTTTTTGAGCACCACATCTTTGCATGGCATCAACGATTTTCTTTGGAAGATTAGGGATCTGAATACGAAGTTCCATTAGTGGTCTTACCATTTCCTCTGCTAAATGGAGAGCAGAGGAACAAACGCCTTTTATCACTTCTTCCACTATGGTATGTCAGATGTTGGGCGGAAAATAAAATTTCACTGTTCATTGCTGCGACGTCCATCATATTCATCCATAATGCAAATGGCCATCTTCCTGTTTGTCTCTTGCAAGTGTAGTAACGAATTTTCTGGTCCATTTGATCTACTTCACCCTTCGTACAGTTACAGAACTTTATTATATCTGGTTTCTTTTTTGGATGAGTTTCATCAATGTTTCTGTCGTGATGCATTGTGCTAATGAGAACTACAGACTTTTTCTCTTTGGGAACATAACTCACCATTGTAATGTCACCTCTAAATGCAAACAAAGAGGAATGAATCGCTCTTGAGGCAGATGGTTTCATCTCATTAGGAATTTCTGGTTTATTTTGTTTATTGTTCCCACCACTGTAATTTGCTTCTGAAGCATCTCTTTTGCCAGCTGCACACTAGTAAAGAAGTTGTCAACAGTAATATTTTTTGATGCTCATTCAATGCTTTTAGCAAGATCTTTCACCACATTCAATCCGAGATTTTCCTGAATAGGTTCATGGGCCTTCCTTCCCGTGTAAACAATTCCATCTAAAGCATATACAGATGTAGCATCACATAACCAAAATATTTTTATGCCATACTTGGCTGGTTTAAATGGTATATACTGGGTAAAGCTACATCTTCCACGGAATGGGACTAGCTGTTCGTTAACTGTGAGCGAATCATTGGGAATCATTCTATTTCTACACTTGTCAAGAAATAGTTCCCATACATAGCGAACAGCTGCAAGTTTGTCATCTGCAGATTGAACTTCACGGGTACGCCTGTCATCAAATCTAATCATTCTCCTTATATCTGCGAATCTATTTACTGACATGCTGGCCTTATATGTAGGATTTGCCTTTTCATCCAAGAATAATTCTCTAATAGGGACATCCCAACTGTTCTCAACACCAGAAAGCAGTAAAAGACCAAGAAAACCCTCCATTCCAGCAAGCGAAACGTTTTCCACGTTTTACCACGTAAAGCAGCCACTCTTCTGCCTTCAATATTTGTGCAGTTGATGATTTCTTCTAGTATTTCCTTGGAGATGAAATAGTCCCAGGGATCCTTAGGTTTACAGGTTTTCAAACCACGTGCTTGACCAGGTACCTTCTTTACGATATTATGGACAGGAGTACGAAAAGTTGCAGGATGATCTAATTTCCAAATCGTTCCATTCCGACTAATGTATGTGTGGTCTTCTATACCTTTTCGCGATGGTTCTTCATTTTCTGACTCTGATGAAGTAATATTATCGGAAGGACTGACATCTGCCTCAATATTCACATCTGCAGGTTCATTGGCTGATTCTTCACTACTTGCATCTTCAAAAATATTTCCTTCTTCGCAAGAATCATCTTCTTCAAACCATTGAGCCACAACACTTTCAAAATTAGCTGCATTTGCACGTACTGACACTCTTACTTTGCGTGTCGAAGCCATAGCAAAAGGCGTGCCACTCGAACAGCAGCTTGTGCAGCACTAAACGAGTCATACTCGTAACAATATGGGCCTTGCAGCAACAAACAAACTACAGTAACAATGAGGCTGACAAGAGCAGCACAGGATAACAATACTATGCAATAATAAAACATTTGATAGCAAAAATAGCAATAATACACAGACATCGCCAATATGTGAAAGTAATGTGTATTATTTTTTAATTATACCATTACTACTACAGATACGGCTGTTGTTGGCACTCCTGTTGCTGGAAATACCACTACAGTCATTGTTGAATTAATAACTGCTTCCAAACAAATATTGAAGACAATATAGGCTAAAGAACATTTATAAATGTGTGAGGGCTTCTGAAGCCCTGCTTATGCATTCACGTTATATGGGTAAACGTATTGAATTATACAAAAAACTTAAAAAGGTATCTCATTCAGACTTGACAGGAGGAATGTCACAGTGTTAGTGAAAGAGAACTGGAAAGCAGTTTGAAATCAGACAAAAAATTACAGAATTTCTTTAAAAATGAAGACATACAAGGGCCTCGGTGGCCCTGTATATGCATCCTAGGGTTAACGAAATGTACATTTGAACTCACAGTAGATATAGAGTCACTCATCCAAATACATACACATAATAGGAAACAGAAATTAAGTTAGTTAGCTTTGTTATAGGATTATCAGAGTGTTTGTATTTGTTGAGACGCTGGCTACAATTTTATTGCACAGAAATGAGGTTCATGGACTGGACACACAAACAGCCCCTGTGAATCGTCCAGCACTAGTTGTGCCAGCACGAGTATAAATTGTTCCATCTCCCATGGCCGCGACAGGGACAATATCTCAATAATGTCGAGCCTCCCTCGTGAGAAGTACGCTTGATTGTTAACCACCTCCATCATTGTTACTAGAACTTGCCACTGTTTTGCCGGTCGAATCGCAAAACATACAGTGCCTGTATTTATCCATTCTGAGACGACTGGGACGCAATATCAAAAAGTTTTTACTGCTAGAGGTCTTACAATCACCAGTTGATAATAACGGTAGAAGACTACCGGTGCGGTCCATTCGGCTTCTTGTACGGATAGGATTCATCGGTGACGGCGTTATTCTTTTAAGTGCTGAATGAGTTCGTAGCGGTTTTCCTTAAAGAACAGATATACAGAACAGAGGCTTTAGTCAACAATAGTATATTCTTCTTCACTATTTACAACAGTCTGCCAACGCTGGGGTAACCTTCCGATTCCGCTACGTAGAAATCACGTGGTTTTGAGGCGAAGAACTCGCCGAGCCATATTCGGAGCGCATTTTCGTCCGGAAAGGAAGTTCTTTGGAGATTGTTCGACAGAAAGTGGAAAAGCTAAAAACCCAAGGGCGCAAGATCAGGTGAATAAAGATGGTGCTGAATGACTTCCCTGACCGCCTTCTGCAGAGTGTTTTTTGTCAGTCTAGCAGAATGCGGGCGGGCGTCATCGTAGCAGCATTTCACGCCGTCTTCCTGGTCGTTTTTCTTGTACTGCGTCTGCAGTGAGTCTCAATTGTTGACAATAAGTGTCTGGCAGTGATGGTTACACCTCGGAGAAGCAGTTCATAGTACACCACCTCGTTGCTGTTCCACCAGATACATAACATTATCTTCAGCGGATGCGCGCAGGTCTCTGTACGAGGAGTTGCCGCTTTGTTTGGGCTCAACCATTTCTTTCTTGTCCCTGCGTTACCATAAAGACCATTTCTCGTTACCAGTAACGACACAGGATAGGAAAGATCGGTGTTGTTGACGAGCCAAGTAAAAACGAGCTAGCAGAAATACGCAAATGGCCACCAACTGATTCTTGTGATCTTGGCTTAGATCATGCGATCCCCTTACACACGATTTTTGAACCTTCTCCATTGCATCCAAATGTCGCACGATGATGGAATGATCACAGTTTATCTTATCTGCCAGTTTTCGAGTACACTGAAGTGGGTCATTAAGGCGGTTAAACGATCTTCATCGAACAACAAAGGTCTCCCTGAACGTGGAGAGTCACTATTGTCAAAACGATCTTCCTTAAAACGAGAAAACCATTTTATTTCCACACTCTCCTCTGGTGTTATCCCCATACACGGCGCAAATGTTTCCGGCTGCCTTCGCTTCTGTCACGCCTGTAGTGAACTCAAACAGAAGAATAGTCTGCAATGTTCCGATTTCTCCACTTGGCACTCCATTTTCTAGCATCCGCAGCTACACTCTCAATCTCCAAACAATAAAACGACAATGCGTAAAATAGCAACAGTGATCTACAAATAAAAACTGACAGCCGGCCTTGGTGGCCGAGCGGTTCTAGGCGCCACAGTCTGGAACCGCGCGACCGCTACGGTCGCAGGTTCGAATCCTGCCTCGGGCATGGATGTGTGTGATGTCCTTAGGTTAGTTGGGTTTAAGTAGTTCTAAGTTCTAGGGGACTGATGAACTCAGATGTTAAGTCCCATAGTGCTCAGAGCCATTTGAACCATTTTTTGAAAACTGACAATCAAAAAATGTCCCATAGCAATCGGAATGTCAAGATACAAAACAAAAACGCTACAATCTTATGCACCAAGCTAGTAGTTTCTGCACGGAGATTCCGTTTCACTGATTGTCTGTTAAAAGTATTACGGACAATTTTGGCACATCGCCATTAGGTTTCACTGACCTGCAAGTTTAATTGTGTAGGACCCATCTACAACGGTTGCCGTAGATCCCCAAGCGGTATGATGTGCATTGAGATCTGAACAGCTTTGCAATCAACGGCTGAATCAGATATCAGTCTCTCGAGGGGTCTGATGCCGTTCTCCACAGTGTCCTGTCTTCCACTGACGTTTTCACATCTACGTAACCATTACACCCAACATTTTCTGAAATGCTTTGCATACTTTTTGTCTGTCCCTTGAAATATTGAACTCATATTCGCACATGAGCCCTTTTGAAATAGAGTGATAGCCATATTCCTTGCAGGTGAGTTTATTTTAATAGCTCCCGCTTTCAGACGAGGGGCGTTCAATTAGTAATGAAAGACATTTTTTCTCGGTCAGTTTCGATTAAAAACACGCAGAACTTGTTCCGATAAGTCGTGGAATATTCCTGCTTCAGATCCTATGTTTTCATGAAGTTCCGATAGGTGGCGGCGCTATACATAACTTTCCAAATGGTGTATGTAAGGGAGGTGCACTCCAAGCACAGAGCCGTCATTGAGTTTCTTTCTGCGGAAAAGCAGAACATCACAGACATTCATAGGCAACTGCAGAATGTCTACGTAGACGTAGCATCGAATGCCCGCTACACCAGAGACGCAGCGTCGATAATTAAAACCTCTGCCATCGCATACACTTTTGCTCGCTGGCTTAGATATCGTCGACGAAGGCGAAAATTAAGATCACCGTATCTTTGTATATTATCCTACCATGACGCGGGTACTTGTTATGCTAGATCAAATAGCCATTTTGTATACAAAGATTAAAGACGATAAAAATTCTTATATTCAGGTGAACATTACAGAAAGGACTGGTCTTATTGATTTATTATCGTTGTTGTGTTACTAGTTATTTGTGAAGATTTATGTTACATTGTAGAATTATTTATTACATTCAATCAAGATGTAAAGTGGAAGCATAAGGAAAGGGGCTCATTCTAAAATGCTGTAACTTTCTAAATACACTGTCTGACAAAAAAAGTTAAGCACCAAGGCGAGGAGGACATGAAATGAAACTTCAAAAGTTGAGAAGGTGTATTATGTTATTTCACTGCTTACAAAATGAAATCAAATTTACGAAGAACTTGACTGTACAATTTATTTATTTTTATTTTTGTGAAGGAGGTAACTGTGCTGAGAAAGGGTAGGCCACATACAGTTGGCGGCTGCGTGCTGTTAGAAGTAGTTTATCTTGTAGCTGCCAACATGAGGAACTTAAAAGTAGATATCCTGGGAGTAGTGAAGCAACTTACATCACTTAGTAAAAGCAAGTCTTCCGGTCCAGACCATGTACCAATTAGGTTCCCTTCTGAGTATGCTGATGTAATAGCTCCACACTTAATACTCACGTACAACCGTTCGCTCGATGAAATATCCGTAGGCAAAGTCTGTGAAGTTGCACTGGTCACACCAGTATTCAAGAAAGGCAATAGAAGCAGTCCACTAAATTACAGGCCAATATCATTAACGTCGATACGCACGAGGATTTTCAAACATATATTCTTGAATCAACTCGGAAAGAACGGTCTACTGACACACAGTCAACACGGATTTAGAAAACATCGTTCTTGTTAAACACAGCTAGCTCCTTATTCAGACGAAGTGTTGAGTGCTATCGACAAGGGATTTCAAACTGACTCCGTATTTCTAGATTTCCAGAAGGCTTTCGACACCCTACCTCACAAGCGGCTTGTAGTGAAATTGCTTGCTTATGGAACATCGTCTCAGTTATGCAATAGGATTCGTAATTTCCTGTCAGAGAGGTCAGAATTTGTAGTAATTGGCGGAAAGTCATCGAGTAAAACAGAACTGGTTTCTGGCTTTCCCCAATGTAGTGTTATAGGCCCTCTGCTGTTCCTTATCTTCATAGGCAATTTAGGAGACAATCTGAGCAACAGGGTTAGGTTGTTTGCAGATGATGTTGTCGTTTATCATCTAGTAAAGTCATCAGAAGATCAAAATGAATTGGAAAACGATTTAGATAAGATATCTCTATGGTGCGACAATTGGCGATTGACCCTAAATAATGATAAAGTGTGAGGCCATCCACATGAGTGGTAAAAGGAATCCCTTAAACTTAGGTTAAACGATAAATAAATCACACCTACAATACGTAAATTCTACTAAATTCTTAGGAATTACAAATACGAACAACTTAAATTGGAAAGACCCCATAGAAAATATTGTAAGGAAGGCGAACGAGAAAATACGTTTTATTGGCAGTACACTCAGAAGATGCTAAAAATCTACTAAAGACACTGCCTACATTACGCTTGTCCCTTTCATTTCGGACTACAGCTCCGCGGTGTGAGATCCTTACCAGATAGGATTAAGGGAGTGCATCGAGAAAGTTCAGTGAAGGGCAGCACGTTTTGTATTATCGATAAGGAATGAGAGTGTCACGGACATGATAGAGGATATGGGGTGGACTTCACTAAAAAAAGACGTTTCTCGTTACGGCGGGACCTTCTCACGAAATTTCAATCAACAGTGTTCTCCGCGAAATCCGAAAATATTTGGTTAACACCGACCTACATAGGGAGAAACGATCATCAGAATAAAATAAGGGAAATTAGAGCTCGGACGGGGAGATATAGGTGTTCCTTTTTTCCGCGCGCTGTTGAGTCGAATAATAGATAATTGTTGCGAAGGTGGTTCGATGAACCCTCTGCCAAGCACTTAAGTGTGATTTGCAGAATTGTTCAAATGGCGCTGAGCACTATGGGATTTAACTGCAGAGGTCATCAGTCCCCCAGAACATAGAACTACTTAAACCTAACTAAGGACATCACACACATCCATGCCCGAGGCAGAATTCGAACCTGTGACCGTAGCGGACGCGCGGTTCCAGATTGTAGCGCCTAGAACCGCTCGGCCACTCCGTGTGCTTTTGCAGATGGAGATGTAGATCAGGATGACGTTGCACATATTGGCTGGATTCGTGCACTGATTGGACTGGGAAGGGTGTCACAAAGTTACTACGTTCTCTCCTGAGGCAAGGTGGCCCATAATTGTAACTGGTCACTGATATCCTGGACGTTGGAACTGCGACACAATTGACTTTGAGCCGGTTTCACATGTCTATCAGGGACGGATCTGGGAATCTTGCTGTACATGGGAGCACCTGAACATCACGCAGACACATCATACAGAATGTGTAGTATGTGTACGACCATTGTCCTGTTGAAAAATGACACAATGTTACACGAGAAAGCAGGATGCAGATGCACGAAACGTTCCATTGTGGTATCTGAATTATCTCAGTAACTACCATGACGTAAAGTCATGACCGATGGCTGCACGAACCATGGCGCCAGAATCAACATCGTTGTGCCTCTCCCAAACAATTGAAGAGAGAGACCTGTCGCCACGTCGCCACCATACTTGCCAACGATGATTAGCCAGGTTTGTGCAGAACCATGATTCGTTTGTGAGACCCCCTGCTAAATCCGCAAGACAGGACACGTAGTTTAAGTTGTGGAAAGGGGCCAAAATAAGCGGTTGTCAATTTCACTCGAACGTACAACCTTTTATTTGATCAAACATTACAAAAGCCAAGAAAAATTTAAAAAAACAGAGATTTAGTTTTGAAACTTAAGTAGTGGCTGAATGCGCCGTACAATCTCATGCCTTAAGGGCAAGACCACTTTAATTTAAAAACCGCTGAAAGCCCATAACTTAAGGCTCAACCAAAATCAGAAATTTAAAAGGCAAAGCCTTATCCTAAAACAGTTCCTTAATTAGGCTGAAGGCCCAAAGAATCTGACACTTTAAGAGCAAACAACTTAAATTCAAAATCGGCTGAAGGCCCAACACTTAAGACTCAATAACATTTATTTTAAAAATGCCAAAGGCTTTACGTAAAACAGTTCTTAAATTAGGCTGATGCCCAAACCATCTGACGCCTTACGGGCAAAAGAACCTTAATCTAAAGATCGGCTAGAAGCCATACAAGTACAAACAACAAGAACAAGCAAGAAAAGGCAGTACATCCAAGGGCACTCAGAAGTTCGGAGAGTCGACCTGGAATTCAAACACTGACGCTCGCTTAGGTGAGACAGGCAGTCGGCCCAACCATTGTCGATCTGATGACGATCCAACCAACAGACAGTCAACGGACCCAGCGACAATATAACCTCCGCTTCACCCAACCAGCACACAACAGGGAGTTCAGTGGAACAACGTAGAAGGTATTGGCGCCCACAACCAATCATACATTGAGTTGTCAAAGTACACTCTGTGCTGGACAGCAACAACATGATGAGCAAAATACACTGCCTGAATTTACGTCAAAGGCCAGGGCAGGTAACCGGAATGTTAACGGCCAGGGCAGGTAACCGGAATGTTAACGGCCACGAGGCAGAAGATTCAGCTGGTGCACTTCAATCCAAATAACCAAGTACAGTTAAACTCCGCCGGAGGGTGGCTAAAATTTGCCAACTTGAAAACACACACTGTTGCTCGCAGAAATATCCCAACAGCCGACAATGAACTCCAAACGACACAGTGTGAACAGTCCTGACTTGCTGGTACATTCAGTCAAAACTCAACTTCCATGTCCTGGATCGGCGAGCCACGAACCTCATAGCAGTCGGAACAGCACTACACACTCCGACACCGCATAGAGGCTGCAAGTGGGCCCGGCCAAACTATGCGCCGCGGAGATTTTTTCGCTGCTCCATCCCAACTGACCAACTGCCCTTACACAGCCCAGCTGGAAACTATAAGCGCCGGACCAAAGAGAGTCCAAGGTGTGAATATCGATACACATCGCTGCTGCCACCCGTGGAAAGAGAGGATAACAGCATAATCGCGATAACTGTAGGAGACTAAACACAGAATAGCAACCAAGGTTTATCCAACACATAGCATGAGCTGGTGAACACAGTGTGACGATATTCATCAGCAGTTCATGCTTCCCAGTCACGGCACAGATCCAAACGCAGCCGTTTGTGTTGTGGTACAAACGACAGTCTGCAAAAGGGATGGTAATTCCCTAATGCGGCTGCTGCTAATTTCCAGGCAATGGAGCGGAGGGACACAGAATGTTGCAGGTAGCCCATTAATTGTACTCGGATGGCAGGTACTGATGTGGAGGCGTTACAACGAGTCTGGTGCACAGCATGACGATTCTCCCTTGTAAGAGAGAGTCGTGATCGATCGGAACTTCGACGGCGCCCTCATGTTCCCACGCAGTCGAACATCGAGCCATTGCTTCATACGAGTGCCCCACACAAATCTGAATATTGCGCAATTTGCCCAGCCGGCCAAGTGGAAACGCACCGTGAGGCCCCTTTGAAACTTTGTCAGGCGCTGTTTTCACAAGAGTACATGGCATCTCCGTGTCCTTCACAGTTATCGCACAACACCTGAGTCCATTCACGCCTCTTACAGACGCTACCAGGACTGGTAACACTAAACACAAACAACTGTAATCCACTCTGTTGGCTGTCCTTCGTGTCGCAGAGAACTGCACCCCTAACCATTTAGTGATCTGTACATGTCCGAAGCCTCAATAATATCCGACCTTGTCTTGCCAATGCTTCTCTTTTTTGTCAGGCAGTGAAGATCGTAATCATCACTAAGAGTTTTTCAATAACTTTCTTTTCTATAATCGTTACGGTTTACTTTTCAAAAGATAAAATTTCACGATTCCAATTAATTAAATGTACAGGCAATATTTTGTGAAGCGGTACACATTAAAGTATCAACTCCTCAAAAATCGCTATTGTTAGGAAGTGGAAAGACACTGGGACCAAAAAATACGATATACTAGAATAAAAATTGACTGATAAAAAATTGAATTTTTTACAATGAGAAACTACACAGTTAAATACAAACCTCTAAATGCATGAGTTTAAGATGATAATTAAAAAATAATCAAGCTCCCCTGACATAGGAAGAACAAAATCAAATTATGAAGTAATTCAGGTACAAATGAGTTGCTCGCAAATTGGTAATCGCCCTACTCTGTTGCTCATTAACAAATAATTTCAGAAAATAAATTGACTATACTTAAGAACTGCACGAACGTCTTAACGCCCAACGACAAGTCTCTTTCACCGCGAAATAAAAATAATTAAAAGTGTTAATCAGTTTGAGTAAAAGTGGTTGAAAAAGAATTCCTGGTCAAGACCAGTCAGATAATTATTCTTAGCAACTGCAAAAACGGCTTAAGGACCAATGACAAATAACAACCAAGGAGAAGCCATATCATGTAATACAATTTGAAGCTCAGTTTTCAGTAATGAAAAAGAAGCTTCAGCCATAAAGACCTGTTTACGGGGAACAGCGACCAAATGCTAAGTAGACATAATAACACTAAAAGGACTCTTAATAGCTATTACGACATATAAAGAGCAATAGAATTAGCGGCCCAGGGCCGTGTTACAACTTTACTGCTTGTGAAGGTGCTTCAGGATTTACAGAAACTAGTAACTGTTAGGGAAGTTCTTAAGCCTAAATACAGCGCAATGGCCGAGCACAACAGCAGATTAAACTTATACTAAAGGTCCCCTCTAGGCGGTGTCTCTTAGATTTTCTCAGATGGGATTTAGAAGAAAGCAGTTGCATTAAATCATACACATTTGACATATAAAACACCAAAGCAAGGTTACAGAAAAGTAAATAGCGGCAGTTACCAACCAGCCATACAGACGGAATCAACTAAGCTCGGTGACTAGTAACAGTAAATTAACAAATAACAAGATAATTATCCCACAGGTGACTAGTTCGACAAACAGAAAATGACAAACAACAGGGACATGATGTAGTGAGCTCGCCAAAGGTCTTACCCAAATCGATATCTACACTTCCCGCAGAAGTATTACAAAATCGTTTAGTGAGTGCCGCCTCTTCATTTTAATTTCAGTTACTGGTGTCACTGAACTGCTGCCTTGCTTGCCCGTAATCCGCAGCAGCAGCGCATATAGAGAAGTGCACTGTCGTACTATCTTTCGGCGACCGATAGTATTTCCGAGTCGTCGTGTGTCTGGAAGTCAGTTGGAGAAGCACCAGCAGGATGGTCGCGACGCAGCATCAGTGCAGTTGGGCTCGGAGCCCCAGTGAGGTCCGCTCAGCTAGTACCAGTGGGGACGACCGTTGGTTGGTCGTTCAGTCGGTCGTCTTATCGACGACGTGTATTTGGGTCGGTTCCTTCCTGTGTAGAGATCTAGGTTGTGTTCCCTCTGCATGGTCCGGTCAGAGCCAGCGCCTCTGGGACGCCGTTCATCCGAAGGAAGTCAGTGAGTGGGAGACGCACCAGCAGTGCAGTTGCGACGGAGCAGCAGTCGCAGACGGACCAGCAGTCCAGTCGGTCGGTTAGCGTGGAGCAGCAAGCAAGCCCCCGTAGCGCGGAGTTGGGCTGGAGCCGCTGGCGTCTTGCACGCGCGGTTGGAGTGTGAGGTGCTGCTTGTGAGTGCTACGAAGTTCGTCGCCCACCGATCTTGGACACGAAGGTTGAGTCCTCACTTAACTTATTATCGAACCTCAACTGTTTGCATTTCTTTGTTTGATCCTGGTTGTCGGTTTTGGGACATTCCCACGAGCAACAACGTGTGTGTATTTAAGTTGGCTAAGATTCCAGCTCCCTTCCTATGATATTTAACTTAATTTATTCCCTGTTATGGAAGTTCACCAGCGATATCTTCTGCCTTGTGGCCTATGACGTTCCGGTTACCTGCCCTGGTCGTTGACGTAATTTTAGGCAGTGTATTTTCCTCGTCGTGTTGTTGCTGTCCAGCGCGTCGTGTAGTTAGACAGCAGAGGTGCTGTTGGTCGTTGGGGGCGCCAATATTCTGTGTGTCGTTTACTGAAATCTTGTGGTCGTTTCGGTGGTTGCATGGAGCGGAACTAATGTGGTTGATTGGTGTGTCGGCTGTCTGTCAGTTGGGTTGCCTTCCGATTTAGAGATTGTTGGTCAGGCCGCCTGTCTCGCCTAAACGGGTGATAGTGTCACAATTTCAGGCTGATCCTTGGAAATTTCTGAGCGCCGTTTCGTGTCTGTTACATAGTAACTTCCTTGTTTGAGTTTTTGTGATTTGGTTGATGTGTGGCCTTCAGTCGAGCTTTTATATATCCTGAATTAATGTTCCTGTCTTGCCCTTTAGACATTCCTTATATGGGGCTTTCAGCCCAATTTTTCATCAAATCTTTTAAGGCCTTAAGCCGTTAAATTATTGTGTTGATGTGTGGCCTTGAGCCGAGAATTAATATGTCTTAAATTAATGCCCTTGTCTTGCCCTTGACATGAGAGCGTTATTTTTTATTTTATATGAAATGTGTTAAGATAAGGCCTTCTGCCTTTTGATTGAAACTCCTCTATTGCTTAATATGCGACCTCCAGCCTAGTTCCATTAAAATTAAATTACTAAGGCCTTCAGCCAATTAGATTGAAGATTTAGAAAATATTCTTGGGTGAAACATCCAGAACAACCTCGTATTTCAATTTTGCTTAGGCCTTGTGTCTTGGATTTTGAATGTGGCCTTCAGACGATCTGAAGTTAATCAAAGGAGTTCAATTAAAGTTTTGGGTAAACACCCTTGCTGTAATATTGTGTGTTGATAAATAAAGTTGCCGGCCGCGGTGGTCTTGCGGTTCTAGGCGCTGCAGCCGGGAACCGCGGGACTGCTACAGTCGCAGGTTCGAATCCTGCCTCGGGCATGGATGTGTGTGATGTCCTTAGGTTAGTTAGGTTTAAGTAGTTCTAAGTTCTAGGGTACTGATGACCTAAGATGTTAAGTCCCATAGTGCTCAGAGCCATTTGAACCATAAATAAAATTGTGTGTTGAGTGCAACTGACAGGAACTCATTTTGGCCCCTTTCCACAACTTAATCCGCTCTGTCCCGCTAGCCCAGGTACTTCACTGGTAGTAGAGCGTGGTTTCGATCCCTGGAACTCTGGGTTATGGGCCCAGCATGCTTCCACCCTTACACTCCAACTGTGCGTGCACGTCGCCAGCGGCTCCAGCCCTACTTCTCGTTACGGGTGCTTGCTTGTTGCTCCACGCCAACCGACCGACTCGACTGCTGGTCCGTCTGCGACTGCTGCTCCGTCGCGACTGCACTGCTGGTACGTCTCTCACTCACATCCTTCGTATGGACGGGGTCCCAGAGACGCTGGCTCGGACCCAACCATGCAGAGGGAACACAACCTAGATTTCTACACAGAAAGGAACCGACCCAAATACACGTCGTCAGTGAGACGACCGACCTAACGATCAAACAACGTTCGTCCCCACTGGTACTGGCTGTGCAGACCTCACTGGGGCTCCGTGCCCGACTCCACTGGTGCTGCGTCGCGACCACCCTGCTGATCCTTCTCCAACTGACCTCCAGACACACAGTGGCTCTGGCTCTGAGCACTATGGGACTTAACTTCTGAGGTCATCAGTCCCCTAGAACTTAGAACTACTTAAACCTAACTAACCTAAGGACATCACACACGTCCATGCCCGAGGCAGGATTCGAACCTGCGACCGTAGCGGTCGTGCGGTTCCAGACTGTAGCTCCTAGAACCGCTCGGCCATTCCGGCCGGCAGACACACAATGACCTGGAAATACTATCGGTCGCCCAGAGACAGTACGACAGTGGACTTACCGATATGCGCTGCTGCTACCGCTCACGGGCAGGCAAGACAACAGTTCAGTGAAATCATTAATTTAAATTAAAATGACGAGGCGATCGTACGGTAAAAACAAGATGTTAAATAAAGACGGTACGAACATGAGTCACGCACGGCTCAGATGGCAATGAATTAAGCCAATTGGACAAGCACTATTTTAATGAAATGCCAAAACTATCAATGAGTTAACACTATTTTCATTAAATACAAGATACTAAATAATGTTTCAGGGAGGTAGTTTATAGTCAACCATACCAGAAAGTACTTTGGACAGTACTGTCATAAAACAGAAGACACTGTAAAGAAGACTGGCAAGCATGGCATAAGCAAAAAATGTCAGGCAGGTAACCTGCAGACTGATATGAGAGAAAGCATGTCTTGCACACGAAAACAAGCCAGCCACGCTGATCAGCAAAATGGCGAGTCGAAAACAAAATTTTAAATCTTGTACACGTTCGCCACAAACCACGTTGTCCACAACAGCAGACTGGAGCAACGACACAAATATCAAGTAGGTGCGAGAGGAATCAGGCTGCAGCAGCTCACAAATAGATTGAGAACAAAGTTATTGGCCGTTACTGAAGGTCTCACCATATAGTCCACAATATGGGCACTCAGTGGTTCACAGAGCAGGCTCGCTTCCTTCAGTGGTTGAGTAGCTGACAGTGAACTGCAACCAGCGTGATTGTGGCAGCAACACTCCACAGGCCAGGCCACCGCCTCCCAATTTATGTTCGACCCAAAAGAGCGCTCATACGCCCTCGATAAACCCAGATCTCTAACAGCCCACTGCTGCAAACAGGTCACTTCAACGTAGCTAGCCGAGCACGCCTCTATATCCCTGTCCACCATCGCATACGCGCCCCCTTGCTGGCAGACGTCCTCTGGTGTCTGGTGCCTCAGTAAAGGGCCAGAGACAAACACAGGGCACATAATGTCGATAGTAGGCCGCCATGGACGTCGCGCATGTGCGGCAGTCTCATATACAGGTTTCCAGAATGAGATTTTCACTCTGCAGCAGAGTGTGCGCTGATATGAAACTTCCTGGCAGATTAAAACTGTGTGCCGGACCGAGACTACGTGCTTGGGTAGCTCAGTTGGTAGAGCACTTGCCCGAGAAAGGCAAAGGTCTCGAGTTCGAGTCTCGGTCCGGCACACAGTTTTAATCTGACAGGAAGTTTCATATCAACGCACACTCCGCTGCAGAGTGAAAATCTCATTCTGGAAACGTCCCCCAGGCTGTGGCTAAGCCATGCCTCCGCATTATCCTTTCTTTCAGGAGTGCTAGTTCTGCAGGGTTCGCAGGAGAGCTTCTATAAAGTTTGGAAGGTAGGAGACGAGGTACTGGTAGAAGTAAAGCTGTGAGGACGGGGTTTGAATGGTTCATATACAGGTTATTCGGAAATTTCCGTCACAAACTTCTATGACTTGTAAGAGCGGAGTGAGTGCATATTTTTTAGAATAGGGACCTATGTCCGTAAAGTGTAATGCGTCCATGTCTGCTGAGAGAAAGCAATGGGGTAGACGTACTACGTCAAATGGTCACCTGATGTAATGTGTCAGTACTGTTCTGTAGTTGCAGTACACTGGGTTCTTTGTTTTGGAATAATGTAAACACGTAATGCTTAAGTGTTAATACAACGTATGTGTTTAAGTGATAAATGAATGTTTCGTTATCTGTCCTTTCAAATTGTCACTTAATGATTGTACTGTATGATGCCTACTTCAATTTCTCAAATGGAAGTGCATGAGATAACCATCTGAATTCAAACCGTCGTAGAACGGAAACAGCACGTTTCCAGACATGTGTTCCTACTCCAGATATTATGTACTGACTCCTCTCCACAAGTCCTAGATGTTTGTAATAGAAATTTCCGAACACCCTGTAGAAAGATTTAGCAATATTAAACACCTTTCATATTCTTATACAAAGACATGTGGCCTGCAATTGAAAGAGTGACATGATGATCTCTCCATTGGCAAAAGAGTCCAGGATACTCTCCCATTCGAATACCCGGGAGTGGATTCCCAAAGGGAAGGTGACCATGAGAAAAAGATTGAATAACTAAATAAAGGATAAAGTTTTACGAGTCGGGACATGGAATGTCAGAAGCTTGAACGCGGTAGGGAAGCTACAAAACCTGAAAAGGGAAATACAAAAGTTTAATCTAGATATACTAGGGGTCAGTAAAGTGAAACGAGAAGAAGACAAGGATTTCTGGTCAGATGAGTACAAGGTAAAACAGAAGCAGAAAATGGTATAAGGGAAGTGGGATTTGTTATGAATAGGAAGGGAGAGTGGTACTGTGAACAGTTCAGTGATACAGTTGTTCTTACCAGAATCGACAGCAAAACAAAACAGACAACGATAGTTCAGTTATACATGCCGACGTCGCAAGCTGAAGATGAAGAGATAGAGAAAGTATATGAGGATATTGAAAGGGTAATACAGTAAATAATGGGAGGTGAAAATCTAATAGTCATGAGGGACTGGATTGCAGTTGTAGGGGAAGCATTAAAGAAAGGCTTACAGGAGAATAACAGCTTGGGACACGGAATGAGAGAGAAAAAAGACTAATTGAATTCTGTAACAAATTTCAGCTAGTAATAGCGAATGCTCTGTTCTCGAATCATAAGAAGAGGAGGTGTATTTGGAATAGACCATAAGATGCGGGAAGACTCCAGTTAGATAACATCATCCTCAAACAGAGATTCCGAAATCAGATACTGGATTGTAAGACATACTCAGGAGCAGATACAGCCTCATTTAACAATGTAATAGTGATGAAAAGTAGGCTGTAGGTTAATAGATTAGTCAGGAAGAATCAATAAACAAGGAAGTAGGATACAGAAGTAGTAAGAAATGACGAGATACGGTTGAAGTCCTCTAAGGACAGAGGTACAGCAATAAGGAGTAGCTCAGTAGGCAGGACAGTTGAAGAGGAATCGACATCTCTGAAAACAGCAATCACAGAAGTTAGAAAGAGAAACATAGGTACAAAGAAGGTAATTGCGAAGAAACAATGGTTAACAGAAGAAATACTTAGTTGATCGATGAAAGAAGGATGTACAAAAATGTTCAGGGAAATCCAGGAATACAGAAATACAAGTCTCTGAAGAATAGGAATAAAATAGCTTGGAAGTGCAGGAAAGCTAAGACTTAATGGCTGCATGAAAAATGTGAAGAAATCTAAACAGAAATGTTTGTTTGAAGGACTGATTCAGCAGATACGAATCTCAAAACAACCTTCGGTGAAATCAAAAGCAAGGATAGTAATATAAAAATTGCAACCGGAATTCCACTGTTAAATGCAGAGAAGAGAGAGGATAGGTGGGAAGAATAGAAGAATACACTAAAGGGCTCTATGAGGGGGAGGATTTGTCTGATGTGATAGAAGAAGAAATAGGAGTCTATTTAAAGGAGATAGCGGATCCAGTATTAGAATCTGAATTTAAGAGAGCTTTCGAGGACTTAAGATCAAATAAGGCAGAAGGGAAAATAACATTCCATCAGAATTTCTAAAATCATTGGGGGATCAAAGTTGCTGACAAGAATAATTTACTGAAGAATGGGAAAGGACATCGAGGATGCGTTAGATGACTATCAGTTTGGCTTAGGTAAGATAAATGCACCACAGAGGCAATCTGACATTGCGGTTGATAATGGAGGCAAGACAAAAGAAAAATCAAGACACGTTTATAGGATTTGTGGATCTGGAAAAAGCGTTCGACAATGTAAAATGGTGCAAGATGTTCGGAATTCTGAGAAAAATAGGGGTAAGCTATGGGGAGAGAGGGATAGTATACGATATGTGCAACAGCCAAGAGGGAATAATAAGAGTGGACGACCAAGAAGGAAGTGCTCGGATTAGAAAGGATGTAAGACAAGGATGTAGCCTTTCTCCCCAACTGTTCAGTCTCTACGTCGAAGAAGCAATGATGGAAATAAAAGAAAGGTTCAAGAGTAGGATTAAAATTCAAGATAAAAGGATATCAATGATACGATTCGCTGGGTGAAAGTGAAGAAGAATCACATGATCTGCTAAACGGAATGGACAGTCTAATGAGAACAGAATACGAACTGAGAGTAAATCGAAGAAAGGTGAAAGTAATGAGAAGTAGTAGATGAGAACAGCGAGAAACTTAACATCAGGATTGTTGGGCATGAAGTAGATGAAGTTAAGGAATACTGATACCTAGGCAGCAAAATAACACACGACGGACGGAGCAAGGAGGACACCAAAAGCAGACTAGCACTGGCAAAAAGGGCATTCCTGGCCAAGAGAAGTCTGCTAGTATCAAACATAGTCCTTAATTTGAGGAAGAAATGTCTGAGAATGTACGTTTGGAGCACAGCATTGTGTGCTAGAGAAACATGGGCTGTGGGAAAACCGGAACAGAATAGAATCGAAGCATTTGAGATATGGTGCTGCAGACGAATGTTGAAAATCAGGTGGACTGATAAGGCAAGGAATGAGAAGATTCTGCACAGAATCGGAGAGGGCAGGGATATGTGGAAAACAGTGACAAGGAGAATGGACAGGATGATAGGACATCTATTAAGACATCAGGGAATGATTACCAAGGTACTAGAGGTAGCTGCAGAGGGTAAAAACTGTAGAGGAAGACAGAGATTGGAGTACATCCGGCAAATAATTGAGGACGCAGGTTGCAAGTGATACTCTGAGATAAAGAGGTTGGTACAGGAGAGGAATTTTAGGCGGGCCGCATTAAACCAGTCAGTAGACTGAGGACCCAAACAAAAAATAATAATAATACGATGAGCATCAGGCCTCAGACAAATCCGGTACTCGTTGCTGATGAGAACCTGTTGCACTGACACAATTCACACAGTGCCATTCAGGTGGTCCGTTGCCATGTTGCACGTTGCACACCTTCTTCGCTCATATGGTGCTGACGTTTTATACTATTGTCCGTAATGGGCGCCCAGAGGGCAAAATTTATCGTACGGAGACGGTTGCACTCTGTTTGTGTCACCACAGCCCTCTCATGGACTCCAGAATGGTAGGCATAGTTCTGTTGCAATTTCCTTGGAATACCCTCGAGTCCCAATTTGTAGATATTGATCATTCTCCGATGTTACGTATTATGGGCAACCACTACGAGGTACATTTCCAATAATTCGTGTCTCACAATAATGGTTAAATGTTCGAATAAGTCTCCGTTATGGACACAAAGTTGGTAGACATATTGCCACATAGTGACAATCTACGCACAGTCCAAGCTAGAAGCGGCTTCCTGAGACATATTTAGGAACAGCGTTTGCGTAATGCATTGCTCCGTTCATGATAGGAGTCACAGCATGCCCTCCTATACTGCGCTAAGAATGCAGGTCTATTTATTTTTTCTGCATCTTACCTGGATAACGACAGCAGTTCCATGACAGAAGATTTTGAAGTTATCGGGTCAAAGAGGTTGCAGAACACGACAGCTTACACTGGCGACGCTCCGAGCGCCTCAGATGGTCCCTCCGCCTTTTTGCCAGAACGGCGTTATAAGAGCAACAGCCAGCAGCCAGCAGCATTCACATCATTCGCCGAGTGAAGACTGTGTGCATCATCCTCGTGACACGATTCTGGGACATCACTCTTCTCTCCTGGATTGGACTACGCTTTGCTGTACGAGAGCAGAGCAGGGCAATTGCTCCGCTGATAACCACTTGGCGAGTCTTTTTGAGATTATTCGTCTACCACCGAGATTGTTGCCCTTGTACCCCGTTCAGGGTTTGTACACGTTAACTTTGTTCTGTGGTTCTTGAACTGTAACTTAATAGAAGCTTCGCATATTGTTATACAGGAAACAAAAAAAACCTGTACTGAAACTAAATTGCTGTAGGCATACATATTGATGACTTGTAGTGAAAAGAGTATTGAAAAATTAGTTTCCGATTTTTAAAAAAATACAAATTATGCAAGTCATGAGGGTAGCGTAAAATTTTTATGATCAGATTATGATGTAGAAAGATTCTACCTCAGATAACAGTTACCTCTACTGGAACCTTAGCAGTTTTCTGCTTCATTCGCATCAGGTTAGTGCGACGTCCTACATGAATGAGCCATTTCTTTAGACCCTTCGCTATCTTCCGTGCAATGCATACGCACATGCGTAAACAGGGAAGCGAAGGTGCCAGCTGCCCTTATTTAGAACAAGAAGCTTGTGACGAAATCACTACATTTAACGAGTCATTAGTACTTGTTAATTAATACATAGTACTTACTTTACTTTACTTTTTCGTGTCCGGAAACCAGGTCACAATCTTTCAGCCCAGTATAGGGCCCCGTCCAAAGCTTCTTTCTTGTCTATCCATAAGTCGTCGGGGTTGCACCTATAAGGGTAGTTTGGGTAGGCGAGCAGATGCTCCATATCCTGCACAGCGCCACAGTCCAACTTGTCATCCGTGGTTCCAAGACCCCACCTAATCATCTTTGTCTTCACTGGGGCCACCTTGTCCTTATTCTGTTCAGTGTCCTCTATGACTCCCAGTTTGTGCTGAATCTGCTGGGCACTTCCTGTGCAAGTGGGTAATCAGCTGGTGGTTCTTCTATTATCGTAACTAAGAACCTTTTACGGGAATTCAATCGCCCGGGTTTTCACTCACTGCCAGAAAGGGGAAGCCGATCGTCAATACTTTCCCTGAGCCTCTCTGTAAATTCATGTGATGTTCTCCGAAAGTTGGTATTCGCAAACCAGGCAGCTCTGTATAGTTTTGGTAGGGGAGTAGGTTTCATGCATCCCGTTGTTAATCGACATGTTTCATTGAGACTTACGTCGACTTCCTTTGCATGGGCTGATCTGGACCATACTAGGCAGACGTATTCGGTTGTAGAGAAGCGTAAGTCTTATGATGTTGATCTTAAAATGGAAGGTTTATCACCCAATTTGCTGTTTGCTAGTTTCCGCAGAATATTACTTCTGGCAGTTACCTTTTGTCCCGTCTTTTCGCAACGGTACCTGTATGTCAGAGATCTGTCGAGCACCACGCCCAGGTAAGTTGCTTTGTCGGTTTGCTCCAGTGTGGTATTGTTCCAAGAGACGTTAAGTTAACGGTTAGCTTGTCAGAGTCGAAGATGGAAGGCGCTGACTTGTGTCTTGGACGTGTTTGGCTTAAGAAAGTTGTTTTTATCTTTCTCCAGCTTCTGTTCTACATCCTCAAAGGTCCTCCCCTGTGCTGTAACTGCCAGGTCATCCGCATACAGAAAATGTTTTGTATGCTTAGGCATCGGTTGATCGTTGGTATACTGATTAAATGGGAAGGGCGCCAAAACGCTTCCTTCGGCTAGCCCATTTTTCTGGTTTCTCCATCTGCTCTTTTCCCCATTGAGGACAATATAAAAGTGTATATTTTGTAATAGGACTCGATATCGTAACAAACTGATAGTCTCTTAGTTTATTTTAGAGCTTCTGGAGCAGCAGCCTGTGGTTAATTGTATCATATGCAGAGCCAAGGTCGACCAGGGCTAGCCCTGTTATCTTTTAATTTTCGTATCCTTCTTCTATGTGTTCTGTTAAGCACAAAATTTGGCTCGTACAGGGTTTACCACGTCTAAAACCAGCTTGTTGAGGAATAAGTTCCGTCTCAAAAGAGTCTGTCATAGGATTTAAAATAAGTCCCTCGTACAGTTTGTAAATATGACACACGAGAGATATTGGGCGACAGTTCTTTGGTGAATCAGGTGCCTCCCCGGGTTTCAAGAGTTCCACTATCCTTGCGTTCCCCCACATCTTGGAGATCTTACATGTCTCGCGACATTGATTGAAAAGTTGCAGAATCCAGTTCTTTAGGCCCGGATAAAGCGTTTGATCTGCTCTGCGCACATGTCATCCACCGCAGCTGCTTTGCCGCTATTCATATTGCTGTTAAGCACAAAATTTGGCTAGTACATGATTTTCCAGGTCTAAAACCAGCTTGTTCAGGAATATGTTTCATCTCCATAGAGTCTGTCAAACGATTTAAAATAAGTCTCTCATACTGTTTGTATAGATCACACAGGAGAGATATTGGGCGATAGTTCATTGATGAATCAGGTAAAGGGTGTTAAACACCTATTAGTTTCCGATTCTAAAGTCTTGTTAATTTTTACTTTCTGTTGTTTTGTATTAGTCTTTCCATACAGGAGCAGTTGATGAGCCACTTCATTAGGTGTTACCGCGGCAGACTGATTGGGACCATTCTGGTCTCCACCAAGTTTTTTCATAAGATTCCAGGCTATTTCGCTGCTATGAGTCATATCCATCTTCTACAGGGTCTCCAACCACCTATTTTGCCGAAATTCACTTAGCAATCAATCAAAGCCGTACCAAATGCTATTGTTTCTTGATTAAAGGGGTCCTTTTGGTGTAATTCCTCGTACTTGGCTAAGAGATGCCTGGAGTCATGTGAGAGACCTGAGATGTACTGCTGTCGGCAGCCTCATGGTATAAGTTGTCTGGAGCTTCTCTGTAGCATTCGTACAAATGCATGGTAGTTCTCTGGGTTTGGGGAGAGGCTTACTATGGTGGCTTTATCCAGTTCCTCTGCGAAAGTTTCCCAATTGGCCTTGTTAAAATTAAATCTTCTGTGAAACGGTACTGTAGTGGTCTTTAGCGCTGTATACACCTGTATCCCTACTGGTCTATGCTGTGTTCGAGGTATAGGTTGATATACTACTTTAGTACAGCAGTCTTTTATGTTTGAGCTGGTAATACAGTTGTCGTGGTTATGTCTACGTTTCCGTATTTTACTTGTGAGGGAGGGGGGAAGTTTTGGATTATGGGGGGTACTGAGGTTTCTTGTTTCTATCCATTCCACCAACAGGTGTCCGTTCTCGTCTGTTTCATTATATCCCCAAGTGGTGCTGTGGCAGTTAAAATCTCCTACAATGAATTTAGTGTTTTGGTTTGTGAAGTTTTTTGGCGGAGTGAAAGCAAATTTTTTTCATAAAGGCTTATACACGGATGTTACTGTAAAGTTTACAATTTCAGCTGTTAGTATTTCGATATCATTGGCTGTGGGTTTTCCGACAGAAGTCACCGTCATCTCAGATCTAACGAATATGGCACTGCCGTGTTCAGAAAAATTTGGGAATTTGTGGTAAGGTCTTATGGGACCAAAACTGCTGAAGTCGTCGGTCCCTAAGCTTACGCACTACTTAGTCTAACTTAAACTAACTTACGCTAAGGACGACACACACACACGCACCCGTGCCCGAGGGAGGACTCGAAGCTCCGACGGGGGGACCCGCGCGGACCGTGACAAGATGCCCCAGACGGCGGGACTACCCCAAGCGGCGCCGTGTTTAGGATGTGATGCTTCCACAGCTAGTCGCATGCCTTGTATTTCAGGTGTTTTTGCTTCTGCGGCTCTGTGGGTTTCTTGGATGCATAACATATCCCATTTATGAATCTGGCAGAGTTCCGATAAGATGTCTTCTTTGTTGTTTATAATTCCCGCGACGTTTGGGCTTATAATCGTCAGGATTGGCTCTGAAAAGGGCCTATTTGTTACCTTCTTGCAAGGTTTCCGGTGGTGGAAGGACTGGCCGTTATCGTTATTGATAACGTTTCCAGGGGACGCCGGCATGCTATAATCTGACGATGTCGCTATAGAATGCTCTAGCGGAGCCTCCTTCCTTGTCCCCCTGCATAGCATCACGTATTTAATGACTTACACTGAGCTGATAAAAGTCATGGGATATCGCCTAATATCGTGTCGGATCTCTTTTTGAATGGCGTAGTGCAGCACCTCGACGTGGCATGGACTCAACAAGTCGTTAGAGGTCCCCCGCAGGAAAAACTGAGCCTTTCTGCCTCTATAGCCGTCCATAACTGCGAAGTTGTTGCCGGTACAGGATTTTGTGCACGAACTGATCTCTCGATTATGTCCCATAAATGTTCGACGATATTCACGTCGGGCTATCTGAGTGGTCAAATCATTCGCTAGAATTCTCCAGAATGTTTTTCAAACCAGTCACAAACAGCTGTAGCCCGGTGACATGACGCATTGTCATCCAAAAAATTCCACCGTTGTTTTGCAACAAATAGTGCCCAGGATCTCGACCATAATGATTTCCAGTCAAGGTTGGGTTCAGTCGGACCAGAGGACCCAGCTCGTCCTATGTAAACACAGTCCTTGCCATTATGGAGCCACCACCAGCTTGCACAGTGCCTTCTTGGCAATTAGGGGCCATGGCTTCGTGGGGTCTGCGCTACACTCGAACCGTACCATCAACTCTTACCGACAGAAATTGGGACTCATCTGACAACGCCATGTCTTTCCAGTTCTCTAGGGCCCAAACAATGTGGTCACGAGCCCAGAAGAGGCACGGCAGGCGATGTCGTGCTGTTAACAAAGGTATTCGCGTCGGTCGTCTGCTGCCACAGCACATTAATGCCAAAGTTCACCCCATTGTCCTAATGGATGCTTTCGTCACCGGCCGGTGTGGCCGAGCGGTTCTAGGCACTTCAGTCTGGAACCGCGCGACCGCTACGGTCGCAGGTTCGAATCCTGTCTCGGGGATGACCTCAGATATTAAGTCCCATAGTGCATAAAACCATTTGAACCATTTTTAATACTTTCGTCATACGTCCCACATCGATTTCTGCGGTTATTTCACGCAGTGTTTCTTGTCCGTTAGCACTGACAGCTCCATGCAAATGCCGCTGCTCTCTGTCGTTAACTGAAGGCTATCGCCCACTGCGTTGTCCTTGGTGAGAGGTAATGCCTCAGTTTGGATATTCACGGCACATTCTTGTCGCTGTGGATATCGGAATACTGAATGCCCTAACGATTTCCAAACTGGAATGTTCCATCTCCCTAGCTGCAACTAGCACTCCGCGTTCAAAGTTAGTTAATTCCCGTCTGGCGATCATAATACTGTCGGAAACCTTTTCACATGAATCAACTGAAAACAAATGACAGCTCCTCCAATGTACTGCCTCTTACATCATGTGTCGCGATACTACCGCCACTTGTACATGTCAGTATCGCTATCCCATGACTTTTGTCATTTTAGTGTATAATTCAGTTGCATGAGCGATGGGCAACAACTACTTCAGTGGTACGAATCAGGTTTCAAATGAGTATCTCGAGTAATCTGGTATGTAAATTTTCACTGTAGATCACTGACGGCATATAGCAGGACTGAGGCGGAAAGTTCTGTTAGAGAAGACCTATTTACACTACTGACCGTTAAAATTACTACACCAAGAAGAAATGCAGATGATAAACGGGTATTCATTGGAAAAATATATTATACTGGAACTGACATGTGATTACATTTTCACGCAATTTGGGTGCATAGATCCTGAGAAATCAGTACCCAGAACAACCACCTCTGGCCGTAATAACGTCCTTGATACGCCTGGGCATTGAGTCAAACAGAGCTTGGATGGCGTGTACAGGTACAGCTGCCCATGCAGCTTAACACTATACAACAGGTCATCGAGAGTAGTGACTGGCGTATTGTGACGAGCCAGTTGCTCGGCCACCATTGACCAGACGTTTTCAGTTGGTGAGAGATCTGGAGAATGTGCTGGCCAGGGGAGCAGTTGAACATTTTCTGTATCCAGAAAGACCCGTACAGGACCTGTAACTAGCGGTCGTACATTATCCTGCTGAAATGTAGGGTTTCGCATGGATCGAATGAAGGGTAGAGCCACGAGTCGTAACATATTTGAACTGTAAAGTTCACTGTTCAAAGTGCCGTCAATGCGAACAAGACGTGATCGAGAAGTGTAACCAATGGCACCCCATACCATCATGCCGGGTGATATGCCAGTATGGCGATGACGAATACACGCTTCCAATGTGCGTTCACCGCGATGACGCCAAACACGGATGTGACCATCGTGACGCTGTGAACAGAACCTGGATTCATCCGAAAAAAATGACGTTTTGTCATTCGTGCACCCAAATTCGTCGTTGAGTACACCATCGCAGGAGCTCCTGTCTGTGATGCAGTGTCAAGGGTAACCGCAATCATGATCTCCGAGCTGATAGTCCATGCTGCTGCAAACGTCGTCGAACTGTTCGTGCAGATGGTTGTTGTCTTGCAGACTGCTGTTTGTGTATGAGAAATCGGTTGGAAACTTTCCTCATGTCAGCACGTTATAGGTGTCTCCACCGGTGTCAACCTTGTGTGAATGCTCTGAAAAGCTAATCATTCGCATATCAAAGCATCTTCCTCCTGTCGGTTAAATTTCGCGTCTGTATGACGTCATCTTCGTGGTGTAGCAATTTTAATGGGCAGCAGTGTATTTAGTCGTTTACATGGCGGAGAGCATTTCCTCGTAGTTGCTTTAAGGACGTTCGCGTAGGAAAAGTCACGTGCGCCAACAGCGCTCTGCTATCGCGTGAAGGCCCGCCCGCCGGCCTTTGACACGGTACGCGGCGCCCCTTTTATGGAGACACTTGCGGCCGCGGCTATCGGCTTTCGGCTCACAGGGTCGGCGATAGCCTCGCAGCAGCCCGGCCTTTAGGCGCTAACATACGTCCAGTGCAAGGTCGGCGTACAAAGCTAATCTCTACTAAGTGAATGCGTCATGCAAAAGCCACACACGATTGGAAAAATACAGTTTTCGAGAAAAAGCAGTACCAGAAAATCTTCTTTGGTAATAAAACAATAAATAAGATACTATCACTGAATAAGTGTATGGTGTAACTCGTCACTTAGAAAAGAAGTACTGATTGCACAAAATAATACATGATATGCGGTGTTCACTTGTGGTCATCCTATAGGTACCTCTTCAATGAATTACTGATTGTAAATACACCATCGCGATACAATGCGTACAAAATATTCGATACTGATTTTTTTGTAAATACTCTGTCACAACTAGAGAAGAACATTGATGCCGATTCCTACAACACTACAGGAACAAATGGCCTTTATAATCCATTACTAAAGCTATATCGAAGTTTCCAGGGGTCCCGATCTAAGGATGAACCAATGCCGGTGCATATTGTTCAGCAATCAGCCAGCGCTAGTCACGTCATCTGTGCCGCTGCTCTTGTGGCGTTTTTCCGATTCGGGGCTGCATTTAGTTTCACAGGGTTCAATTTTGGGTTCCTTATTGTTCTTAATGTATGTTAATGACTTGCCACTCAATATTCATGAAGAATTTTGGTTGAATTTAGTACAGAGCATAACTTAATCATAGCTAACACTTGGTTCAAGAATCATGAAAGAAGGTTGTACACATGGAAGAGGCCTGGAGTCACTGAAATATTTCAGATAGATTATATAATGGTAAGACAGAGATTTAGGACCCAGTTTTTAAATTGTAAGACATTTCCTGGGGCAGATGTGGACCCTGACCACAATCTATTGGTCACGAACTGTAGATTAAAACTGAAGAAACTGCAAAAAGGTGGGAATTTAAGGTGATGGGACCTGGATAAACTGACAGAACCAGAGGTTGTAGAGAGTTTCAGAGAGAGCATTAGGGGACGATTGACAAGAATGGGGGAAAGAAATACAGTAGAAGAAGAATGGGTAGCTTTGAGAGACGAAATAGTGAAGGCAGCAGAGGCTCAAGTAGGGCTAGTGGAAATCCTTGGGTAACAGAAGATATATTGAATTTAATTGATGAAAGAAGAAAATATAAAAATGCAGTAAATGAAGCAGGCAAACAGGAATACAAACGTCTCAAAAATGAGATCGACAGGAAGTGCAAAATGGCTAAGCAGGGATGGCTAGAGGACAAATGTAAGGATGTAGAGGCTTATCTCACTAGGGGTAAGATAGATACTGCCTACAGGAAAATTAAAGAGAACTTTGGAGAACAGAGAACCACTTGTATGAATATCAAGAGCTCAGATGGAAACCCAGTTCTAAGCAAAGAATGGAAATCAGAAAGGTGGAGGGAGTATATAGAGGGCCTATACAAGGGCAATGTACTTGAGGACAATATTATTGAATTGGAAGAGGATGTAGATGAAGATGAAACGGGAGATACAATACTTCGTGAAGAATTTGACAGAGCACTGAAAGACCTGAGTCGAAACAAGGCCCCGGGAGTAGACAACATTCCATTAGAACTACTGATAGCCTTGGGAGAGCCAGCCCTGACAAGAAACTACCATCTGGTGAGCAAGATGTATGAGACAGGCGAAATACCCTCAGACTTCAAGAACAACGTAATAATTCCAATCCTAAAGAAAGCATTGTTGACATATGTGAAAATTACCGAACTATCAGTTTAATAAGTCACGGCTGCAAAATACTAACACGAATTCTTTACAGACGAATGGAAAAACTGGTAGAAGCCGATCTCGGGGAAGATCAGTTTGGATTCCGTAGAAATGATGGAGCACGTTAGGCTATACTGACCCTACTACTTATCTTAGATGATAGATTAAGGAAAGGCAAACCTCCATTTCTAGCATTTGTAGACTTAGAGAAAGCTTTTGACAATGTTGACTGGAATACTCTCTTTCACATTCTGAAAGTGGAAGGAGGATATAAGATGAACATCACCAAAAGCAAAACGAGTATAATTGAATGTAGTCGAGTTAACTCGCGTGATGCTGAGGGAATTAGATTAGGAAATGAGACACTTAAAGTAGTAACTGAGTTTTGCTATTTGGGGAGCAAAGTAACTAATGATGGTCGACGTAGAGAAGATATAAAATGTAGACTGGTAATGGCAAGGAAAGCGTTTCTGAAGAAGAGAAATTTGTTAACGTCGAGTATAGATTTAAATGTCAGGAAGTCGTTTCTGAAAGAATTTGTATGGAGTGTAGCCATGTATGGAAGTGAAACTTGGACTATAAATAGTTTGGTCAAGAAAGGAATAGAAGCTTTCGAAATGTGGTGCTACAGAAGAATGCTGAAGATTAGACGGGTAGGTCACATAACTAATGAGGAGGTATTGAACAGAATTGGGGAGAAGAGAAATTTGTGACACAGCTTGACTAGAAGAAGAGATCTGTTGGTAGGACATGTTCTGAGGCATCAAGGGAGTGCCAATTTAGTATTGGGGGGGCTGCCTGGAGGGTAAAAATTGTAGAGGGAGACCAAGAGATGAATACACTAAGCAGATTGAGAAGGATGTAGGTTGCAGTTGGTACTGGGAGATGAAGAAGCTTGCACAGGATAGAGTAGCATGGAGAGCTGCATCGGACCAGCCTATGGACTGAATACCACAACAACAACAACAACAACAACAACAACAACATTCATGAAGATACAAAGATAGTTCTTTTTGATTAAGACAAGTATAGTAATCACACCCAGCAAACAAGAATTAGGAAAGGAATTTGTAAATAATGTCTTTCAGAAAATTATTAAATAGTTCTCTGAAAATGGACTCTCACTAAATTTTGAGAAAACACTGTGTATACAGTTCTATACAGTAAAAGGCATAGCACCACTGACAAATATAGACTTTGAACAGAAGTCGGTTGCTACTCAGTAGATGAATTTTTATGTATTAAGCAGTAACTGTAAAAAAAATATCGTGTAAAGAAACCATTCATTAAACTGACTCGTTCTACATAATTATGAAATGTGGTATTCGTGACCTATGGGAGAAGTATTGGTGTAATGTAATTTAATGCAGGATGAACCTGTAGTGCCGTCATGGGAAATTTTGTGGTAATAACCCACAAACATTTTATTTTAGAATACTTTTTGCATTAACATCATATAACGCAGCACTGAAGCTTTATTATTTAACTAGGTGTTACTTGCTGCTTCACTCACATATCAGTACCTTAGTTATGATGAGTGATGGCGAACAAGGAAGCTGCAGTACACGCAGTAACGTCAGCTGCCCTCACGTGTCTGCCTGTTCGTTTGGTTAAGCAAAGCCCGTGGTGTACTCTCCGCTCTCCCCCTCTCCCAAGCTGTCCCAATGCATCTTGTGTCGGCATGCAAAGCATCGCTGCCTAGCAGTGCGTGTAGGGGGGCATGCGTAGGAACTTTCATCTATGCATCGTGTTACTGAAGTAGCTTTACAGTATACAACATGTGATTTGTGCAAAAAGTGTAGTACTGTGGATTAAACACATTGAAGATAGTATAAGCATGGAATTAATTACTTTGAATCGTATCACATGGAACATGTCTACCAATAAAAACATTTTTGCAAATATGATGTACTTCAAAAGTCAAAGAATAAACAGCTGTTTTAAAGGGTAAATATTTTCCGTAATTTGTGTAATATTCTTCAAATCAATAAGTATCTTGTACTATACACTTTCTAAAGTAGCCTATGTTCTTTCTCAGGATTCTGGCTGTCTCCACACCAAATTTCATCGAAATAAATTTTTTTGTACATTCTCGTATTTCACCCGTATCTCTTGCGAATTTGACCCTACAGCTCGGTGTTTACGACATCATATCTCCTAGTCTATGTGTCGTACAATGATAGAATTTTGTTGATGCATGAAGTGGTATATGTCAATACTGGCTGAAAAATATGTCGCTAATACATTCAGTAGTAAAGAAGTAATAAACTAAAACGTCATGCATAATGCTACAGTCATACAGCGTCAACAGATAAAATGTAGTAAGTGACAAACTTTTTCCTTTCGTCATTGTTTGACGGTTCCAAGCTAAAAAAAGTTTCGTAAAGGTATGGAATTATTGGTAAAGTTTGTTCCAAGTCACTAAGTGCTCTCGTTCTCAAGTACTAGATGAATAAAAACTGGGTTATTCGCGCTTCGTACCATACACTTCTCTTTCACCCTCACTCCTTTGTTAAGTAGGTTGTTCTAACCCCCATAGCGATTCTTCCCAGACAGAAATTTATATGTGTATAAAGTTTGGTTGAAATCGTCCATAGGTTCCGGAGGATATTTTGTGCATATATGCACACCTACACTTTTGTAATATGTAGGCCTATGGATATCCTTTTTTTAGATATCTGATATCGATTAAATTAAGCCTATACGTTGCCTGAAGCTGTGCTCAAGTTACCAGGAAAACTCCATGAAAATTCGTCTAATAGTTTTGGAAAATCGTGTTCAAACAGACAGACAAACATGACAGTTTTACTATTAGTATACGTATGGTAAAATTTTGCTGCACAATTTATGATTTAATGAATTCATGATGTTAAAAAATTCTTTTTTTTTAACTGCGGTTTATTTCTATTTTATGGCGGCCTATAATAATAGATTACACAAATGTATATAAAAAGTCTTCCTATAGTAATAGCATTACTTTGCTGTTATTTGTTATTCGCCTACAATCACGGATACAGCCTTCATAGTGCTATGATAGGGATGTGGTGCAATTTTTGTTGCTCCCAATCGGTAGCAAAATTTCCTAAAACCGTTTGTTTATTTGACACGTTTGTTTATTTGACTTTTGAGTTCACGTTATGACTTCGCGAGCCAGCAAGCTACGTGTCAGACGCTATGGATCTTACATCTTGTGACTTTTCCACAATATCCCGTTGACTAATAAAATTTTTGAAAAGTTGCTGTCCCCAATTTAAAGAGCTCAAGAATCCGTTTCTGGTGGTTGGAAGTATGGGTTCTTATTTGGATGCAATGAGGCACGCAGCGAATTGGATTTTTTCGAAAATCGAACTCACTTCAACCTTTGAAAGCTGTGTTAACAATATTCTAAACTCTCAGAGATTTCGTTATCTGAGGTGTCACGCATTTCTACCGTCGCCGTTGGGAATTTGATGGGGGACGCTGGGGTTTGAAAGGTGAAGCTGGCTTAATTCACATCAATTGTCCTCTGAAAAATCCTGCCAGTAAGTCGAAACAAAGTAACTACGTCATCTTACAGTTGTGAGAGGTCCCACATCGCAGTATTAAAACGAATACTTATTGTAATTTTAATTGTTTTCGAGCAGGCCCTGCACTTATGACTGTATAGCCTGCTCGTAAATGTGACACTGTTCCTGTCACAGTTACAGGCAGGATATCCCTAATGTGGCTGTTCGCTCATCATTCATAACGAAATCCAGGCTCAATTACAAAACCAAAACCACTTTTTAATCACGACCGCATTCCCTGAATCAGTAAAGACAGATGATTTGCTATAATAAAATCGGCCCGCATAGTCGAGCACCTGCAGCTGACGCCGATCTGTAGCTACCTGTTCTGACATGTGGCAACCGTCCGTCACACTACCTCGTGTGGGCTAACAAAGCAGCTTTTTGGTACGGATATCGCAATACCGCTTCTGGTTGGTCATGCAAACGCTCCAGTATCGCTTCTAGGAAATTCTCGCAAATGATACCCGTTCCACGTGAGCACCCTGTTGGGTTTTCAGGAAATTATTGGCTTTTTAAAATATTGTCAGTGTGCATGAAACGATTTTGTGTGACGTATTGGAAAAGAAGAAATATTGGAGTCCAAAGTCTCGGTTTTTTATTGACGTTCCCCCTCCATTTCTGTCACACTTTCGTATAGACTTGATATACCAACCCGCTAGGATCCCAGAATTGTGTCTCTGAGTTCCATGCCTGTTGCGATGCCTACTTGATAAGGACTCCAAACACTGCAAAAATAGTCCCTGCATTTGTCGCACTAGCCTCTTGCACGCGAGTTCCTTTACAGGTTTGTTGGTTTCCGCGGGTCGTTTTAACAAATCTAAGTCTTCCGTTCGCCTTCCCTAATACTCATTTTCCATGAAAGTCTCATTTCATATTCCTTCTTATTATTACCTCTCAGGACTTACAGGGTGTAACGTGCTCAAGATGCTCATAACTAGTCACGTAATCAGCTACCATTGGGTTCTTTATCTTTGTTGTTCTCATTATTTTTCATTTATCCAGATTCAAAGAAAGCTGGCATTCATTATACCAAGTGGAAACTTTGTCTAAGTCTTTCTTCAGTTTTTTTTTTTTTATGGTCCCGCTATGACGAAACTTTCTTTTACACATCGTCATGTACTATGAACAACTTTATGCCACTGCTTATCGTTTTTGATGAAACGTTTGTGTGTTTTGAAAACATCAGTGGTCCTTTTACACTTCGTTGGGGCACACACCTTGTTACTTTCGTTTCCGCCCATTTTTGTTAGATGTTTGGAGAGCGGCACGTAAACGATGTTACTCAGGTGTGCTAAACTTAATGACTGAAGTAACTTTCGCATAATATGCCAGTGCCAAGTAACATACACTCCTGGAAATTGAAATAAGAACACCGTGAATTCATTGTCCCAGGAAGGGGAAACTTTATTGACACATTCCTGGGGTCAGATACATCACATGATCACACTGACAGAACCACAGGCACATAGACACAGGCAACAGAGCATGCACAATGTCGGCACTAGTACAGTGTATATCCACCTTTCGCAGCAATGCAGGCTGCTATTCTCCCATGGAGACGATCGTAGAGATGCTGGATGTAGTCCTGTGGAACGGCTTGCCATGCCATTTCCACCTGGCGCCTCAGTTGGACCAGCGTTCGTGCTGGACGTGCAGACCGCGTGAGACGACGCTTCATCCAGTCCCAAACATGCTCAATGGGGGACAGATCCGGAGATCTTGCTGGCCAGGGTAGTTGACTTACACCTTCTAGAGCACGTTGGGTGGCACGGGATACATGCGGACGTGCATTGTCCTGTTGGAACAGCAAGTTCCCTTGCCGGTCTAGGAATGGTAGAACGATGGGTTCGATGACGGTTTGGATGTACCGTGCACTATTCAGTGTCCCCTCGACGATCACCAGTGGTGTACGGCCAGTGTAGGAGATCGCTCCCCACACCATGATGCCGGATGTTGGCCCTGTGTGCCTCGGTCGTATGCAGTCCTGATTGTGGCGCTCACCTGCACGGCGCCAAACACGCATACGACCATCATTGGCACCAAGGCAGAAGCGACTCTCATCGCTGAAGACGAAACGTCTCCATTCGTCCCTCCATTTACGCCTGTCGCGACACCACTGGAGGCGGGCTGCACGATGTTGGGGCGTGAGCGGAAGACGGCCTAACGGTGTGCGGGACCGTAGCCCAGCTTCATGGAGACGGTTGCGAATGGTCCTCGCCGATACCCCAGGAGCAACAGTGTCCCTAATTTGCTGGGAAGTGGCGGTGCGGTCCCCTACGGCACTGCGTAGGATCCTACGGTCTTGGCGTGCATCCGTGCGTCGCTGCGGTCCGGTCCCAGGTCGACGGGCACGTGCACCTTCCGCCGACCACTGGCGACAACATCGATGTACTGTGGAGACCTCAAGCCCCACGTGTTGAGCAATTCGGCGGTACGTCCACCCGGCCTCCCGCATGCCCACTATACGCCCTCGCTCAAAGTCCGTCAACTGCACATACGGTTCACGTCCACGCTGTCGCGGCATGCTACCAGTGTTAAAGACTGCGATGGAGCTCCGTATGCCACGGCAAACTGGCTGACACTGACGGCGGCGGTGCACAAATGCTGCGCAGCTAGCGCCATTCGACGGCCAACACCGCGGTTCCTGGTGTGTCCGCTGTGCCGTGCGTGTGATCATTGCTTGTACAGCCCTCTCGCAGTGTCCGGAGCAAGTATGGTGGGTCTGACGCACCGGTGTCAATGTGTTCTTTTTTCCATTTCCAGGAGTGTAGTTCGATGAAACTTGGACCATACATAGAAAGAACTGCAACATTATTATAGTGGCCAGAGCTGGACAAGTTCGGGGACGATTTCAGAACTAGCTGTGGCTGTCTGACTGGCCGTGAGTGTCGACAGTGAGTCTCCAGAGAACAACAGATGGACAACACGAGACAACAAGGGACAACGTAGAGGACACGGCAGAATAACATGTCCGAAGGACAAACCACAATGGAATACTAAGACATAGCGAATACAGAACCAAGACAACGATATGTGGCAAGATGTGTATGGTAATTCACAGAAATCACAACTAACTTACGGAGCAGTCGCAGTACGGACGAACAAACAGAGCTCAGCCTGTCACAGGTTAAGCATGGGGTACCTGCCTTTCTAGTCATGGTTCGGGATCGTGGCCTAACGCGTTGGACCAGCCTTAGGTTATGTGAGGAGAGCAGTCATGCTGTTGCAGAGAGCGACACTCTCGCAACAGATCCGGTCGACATGTAGTCGGACAGTGATGGTGTCGGTGGCCCAAGCTGTTGACGAGCCAGTTGCCGAAGAGGCTTGCCTTTCCCTAACATTCAAAGGCTTTTTGCCGGAACCTATCCTGCAGCAATGGGAGGCCACCACCCTCGTCGAGCTGGTGCGTGGGATGGAGCCGGCGAAAGCGCAACGTTATGCGGCGCGGCTCGCAACTTTTTTACCACCCTGCCAGTGTCCAGCAATGTTCATTTGTCTAGCTAAAAGCAGTGGTATAAAATACTAGACCACTACTGTCTATTGCAGGTCACAACATACATAGAATTGTCCGGTAAACGGGATGTGGCTAGCTACTGAAATAAAAGTTTTAAATTTTCAGGTGTACTTTTACGATAAAAATCACAGTTAATACTGCCAAGTCCGTACTAAGTGGCAACACAATGTAAAGTTCACACGCACATCACAATCACACACGTAGCCAGTTTATGGTATTTACACCCGTTACCGAAGTTAATAGAGTTCACCGGATCGTTTAGTTATGAAAATGCTCGCTCAAATGTTGTGCACTGTGCTCAACAAGTAATACCTGTTCTAGACTTAGCTCGCACAACACGCCACGCGGTTTTAACTAACAGACAAAAGCAATAATTTTGATATTCCGTCCGAAATTCCACACGACTTCCACTATACCGTTCACTTAAATACACTTTGTACTACTTTGTGAACCCGTAATTAGCATTTTTCCGCGATTTTACAGTACTTTCGTCGGAGCTGCTTTCAATGAGATGCTACTAGTTACAACCCTCAGCCCCGACTTCCCTACATCACACCAAAGGCTTTGTTCCGAGCATAGATTGGCGTGAGCCTGCATTTTTCTGATTGGCTGATATCACAAACAGTAAATCAGGTTGCAGCATTATCCCGCGCTAACCCGCGCTTTACTTCAATGACCAATCATAGTAAAACATTTCTTTCTATGGCAATTGCTAAATAAATAAATTTAGAAAAGTATCAAATATAAAATCACTCCTTCTGAATTTACCGATTAATTTGTGTTCTACTCACGATTTATTAGTACCATAAACTGACTGCACATTTAATTATAGGAAATCCCCTGTATAGTTTAACTGGTACTTCGTGAATAAACAAAACAATTTTCATTTACTTCTGTTTTTCTTCACTCATACAACACTCACACTGCTAATTACTACACATATAAAACAATTATAATTATGCAAATACATTAAGTATTAATCAAACATAACTTTAGAACATTGTTTCGACTACGACTGCTAGAACTGTCCGTCAACTGCTGACCTCTGCCACCTACTAGTACAACTACGTGCAGCTCCGTAACTCAGGTCCATGTCAGCTGGTGACATCTGTCGATGTCTCATGCCTATAACGATATGGTCCTAACAAGTGACAGCAGCGATGCGAAGGCGCTACGCCTCAGTTCGAGAAACCCATTTTCCTCCCTCTGTAGGGCAGCGATGTGGGAGTCGGCAGAATGCCCCCACAAGGCCGCGAGATTCAAAACTGGGCGAACCAGTGTGATGCCCTGGCGCGGATGAAGCATTGACTCAGTGATACTATATCGGAATTCTTTGCAAAAGCGATTGGCAATCCTTTGGGCGCCTCGGGCACGTGTGCAGCCTATATGGTCCCTACTCGCAACAGCATCACGAACTCACTCCGTCACAAAAACGGACGGACACCAGACGGCGGTACCAGTCCTAGCAGAGGCCGCCACTTCCAAGGGACCTATTCATGTCCGCCACGCATACGACCAGAAAATACTGGCGCAACTATTCCATCGCCGGCCGCTGTAAAGGTCGGCGCCAGTGCTGCGCAGATCAGCTCTTCCGGCTTCGAGAGCCTCTCCAAGCCTCTGGGCGGGTGCGACCCACCCCATTGTCTTAGGATGCTATCAAAGTCCATTGTAGGGACCGACGCCGCTGTGTTTAGCATTCACCATTATTTCCCTGGGTGCAGTGAGACTGTAGCCAGGATATACTTTTCTGTTCCTATGCTGCTGTTATTCAGGACAGTTTCATCGCATTCAGAATATTTTCCATAGAAGTGTATTTGTCTATGAAAATCCTAATTATGTTACTTTGTCAGATTCTGGAATCGCCGTACTCTCAAATCTACATACTTGTGAGATACTGTAATTGTGATTTTGTTGTTATCGTCGAAGCAGACGTTTCTTTCCTTAGTCAATAAACTTCGGTCATTGTTTCCCTGTGTCGGTGTGAGTGACACATCAAGTGATGCACTGAATGTGGTCATCATCGTCAACCACAGGGGAGAAGTTGGCTTCAAAGGCAGCAGCCAACAAGTTGACCTTTGCCTCAGGGTTGCAAACGACATCCTGGCCAACTTACAGTGGCAGGATGCATGGCCAGCGACGCAAGAAACTCTGGACGACACGGAGGTGGTGCCATCCTCAGCATTGAGGGTGGAGGTGAGGTCCCCCTTGTCCCTGTTGTTCTTCAAAAGCGGCCTTCACCTCCCGCTGCTGGCATCATAGAGCAGCCGCGAGCCTGATAGGCCGGCGGGTCTTCATTGTGCCAGGCAGAGGTGCCGTAAGTATGGTACAGAAGGTATCTGAAGAAATACGCAATGAGACAAACAGAAATGACTCTTTTGTTCAATGACAATAATTACACTGTAGTCACAACGATACATGACGGCCCCCTGTACATCACATGCCTCTTAATTGAGTGTGCGATCACCACGGTCAGCAATGCATGCTGCACAATATGCTCCCATACTGGCCACACAGCTGGAAAGGAGTTGTTGCTGTAGGGCGTTCCATTCCTCCACCAGAGCGGTACACAGTTGCTGCATGGTCGTTTCTGCACGTAGGTGTGCTGCAGAACATTTCCTCGCCGTATTCCACTCATGCTCGAGGAGATTTAAGTCGGGGAAAAGAGCCTTATGTGATCCCATCTCTCGTCATATAAAGGTACTTCTAGCATTGTGGAACACGATCGTTTTGGTCGTCCAGGAGTAGTGGTATGAGGAAGCACCATCTTACATTGGTTCATTGACGTCCACATATTTAAACATGGTGCAATCATCGCTCAACGCTACTGTGGCGAAGCACTCGTTCCCTATGCCCGTTCTTGCGGATATGCACTCGGCCCTGACTTCATTTTTGTGAATGACATGGTGCGACGTCATCGAACAGCGAAGGTGGTGGAGCTCTTGTAACGAGAGGATATTACGCGAATGGACTAGTCTGCCCGTTCACCCGACAAATCCCATCGAACAAGTGTGGAATGCACTGGACACACGTACTGCAGCAGGTCCACATCCACCAACGATCATCGAGCAGTTGTTGACAATGCTGCTGGCGGAAAGGTACGCCCTACCACAAGAATTCCTTACCAACCTTGGAGCATATCATAGAGCATGCATTGCCATATGAGGTGATCTCACGTCCTGTTAACAACCATACCCCGCCTTCTGTAATGTCCAAGGGACCATAATGAATCGCGATGACTTAAGTGTAATTATTGTTTTTCAATAAAAGTGTCATTTCTTTTGGTCTCATTACTTATTTCTGTCAGTTATTTTCTGTACTAGACTCTAGCGATTCTTTTTATGTATTTGAAGCAATAGAGAGCTCGTGAGAAGGTACTGGGACCACAAAACAAATTATACTTTAACAGCAGCTTATTATCAGGAAAAAATTAAACTCTTTACAATGGGAAAAAATATACTATCAAGTATAACTGTTGAAAAAACAAGATCACCTCACATTCGTAGTCCAAAATTAAATTATTAAAATAATTCAGGTACTAAGCAGTTGCAATTGAATTATTAATTGCCCTACAACATTGCTCGTTAACAGACAAATCAAGGACATCACTTGATTAAGGATAAGACTATTCTTAGTAACTGCACAAGTAGCTTAAGGCTCAGTGATAAGTGTTTCCATGGCAGGCCAAAATATGAAACTTCCTGGCAGATTAAAACTGTGTGCCCGACCGAGACTCGAACTCGAGTTCGAGTCTCGGTCGGGCTCACAGTTTTAATCTGCCAGGAAGTTTCATATCAGCGCACACTCCGCTGCAGAGTGAAAATCTCACTCAGGCCAAAATAATTTAAAGTACTAGATGGAGTATCCGGCTTCGACCATGGATTTGATATGAGATTGTGTGGAAGTTGGAATAAAAGCATAAAACTTTATAAGAGGTAAAAAAATATTGGAAACACATTCTAACTATTTACAGCACTTGTTAAAGTGTAATAGGTAAGAAATCTTTATTGAAAACATGCTCTAACTATTTACAATAATTCTTAAAGTATGAGAGGTAAAAAAAATATTGGAAACGTATTCTAACCATTTACAGTACTTGTTTATAAACAACATTTTTCATTTTGTTATCCGGGGTACATATGTACAAATTTTTCGAATTTCCTATTCGAGAGTAAGAGTCTTTGAAGTTGATGCCGCAATATTTTAAAATTTGTCCTTTCCCTTTTTTAATTGTAAAACTGTAGGATAATTTGATTGAACATTGCAGTCTTTTAAACTGGAATGGCAGTTAGTAGAGATCAGTGGTGTCCTGGGGATAAATAGTGTGTGTCCCTTGTACTTTCCGGTCATAAGCTCGGCTTCGATGATGTAATTCAAGAGCTGTTTGATGACCATCCTTGTTCCATTACGTAGCTTTGGTGAGTTGAGATTTCTGAGTGTACGATTGGAGGTCCAATTTTAAGTCTAAGGCAGTATAATGGCATTCCTTGTACTTGCAAAGAGTTCAGAAGTTCTGTAGGGAAGTCCACACTTTCTTCAACGTTTTGAATACTAAAATTGATATGGTCATCAATATTATTTTTAGTTGCCAAAATTACCATTTCCAATAGCCAGTCCTGATGGTAGCGTTGTGAACAATGTTTGGATAAATTTTGTCGATGGATTCATTTTCAGCACTGGCTATGTTGCATAAATCATTGTAGATGTTAATGAGGCCGGTCGTCTGGCAAGTAGGATATGTGCCTTCGTCTATTTGTAAAATGTGCTGTTGTTTCGTCTTTCGATAGTTCAACTCTCATATTTTTTGATAGTCACAGTATTTGTATGTATGGTCAGAGATGTGATTTTTGTAAGCATGCATTGATCTCGTCTGCTGGTGTTGACTTGATAACTCGATGTTTTTGTCGAAAATCTCCTGAGGGTATGAGTAGAGCTCCTCCCATCACTTCAGAGTTTCCTCACAAGTCTTGTAACGTTCTGCCCATGGCTTCGAGTCTCTTGACCGTAAATACAAACAGGGAATTGTTATTCGGTTATATTCAACCGTAGTTGTAGGGCGGGACTGACAGTTCGTCCTCCTTCTATAACAGTGGCTCCGATGCCGGATAACACCAATGCAAGTATGATGCGTTGTTTAGCACGTATTTCCGCCAGCAATAGATTTATTAGAAATGTTTTCCCGGTGCCGTCTGATGCGTCCAAATAAATAATTCCGCCAGTGTTGTCCATCTGGTCTATGATAACGTTATAAATTTCCTTTTGATTCTCATTGAGAGTCGTTTGTTTTGAGCAACGTACTGAAGTATTTCGTTGAAGTTGTAACTTTTTTCATTTGTAATTTCGAAGTTTAGCACACTGACAGCATCTTTTCGTGGTGCTTGCATCCCACGCTGTACTAAGGTCTGGTTGTTTATTGCTAGATATTTACCTTCTAGGCGAATGAGTGTTTCATTGAAGATGTCGTCGTTGAATTCTATGATCAATACAGGATAAGCTTGTCGGATTTGGTACAGTGTGTCATCAATCATAATCTCTTTGAAGGAGTCCCATAGCTGTTTTGGATTCGATGGATTACATGCTGTTGGAATTATGGTGAATAAGTTTCTCATCTGTTAAGCTGAGGCTGTGAGTGAGGCTTCTTGTACTATTAATTCCCAATGGTTGTCGTTTTCCAGTAGTCCTAAGCGTTGGCATGCTTCTCTGTACGTCTTTCATAGGTAACTGTCAACAGTCTTGAGACCTGTGAAACTTGTTGGTCGCCGTATTCCTTGTAGCAACATCCGGGGATAGAAACATTCAACGCTGTTCGGATGTACGATGTATACTCGGCGTAGTATGCCAATTTTCATGATTTCTCGATGATCTTCTACTGGAATGCTGTTTCCGTCGTTGAAAGATTTCTCTTGCTGTGTTCGACGTATAATAGGCACAGACGTCGACATATAGTACTGTTTCCGCGAATGGATCCGATGGGCACATTTAGTAAAATGCTGTTAATGTTGTATTCTGAGGTGGTTCGCTTGCAGTTTTTTTGCCGGTGTCTTTTGTGAAGAAAATTCTCTACCCATTCTCTAAATTTACTGCTAGATGTTGCACAGTTGTTTCGAGTTCGTGTATGGGAAACCGAAAATCTGCCTCTCTGCTTCGTTACTGTTGATGCATCTTCCCATTTTGTACATGAGGATCTCGTCGAGTGTTTTGTTGTTCGCTGTCTTTGGCTATTTGAAATACTGCTATCTCACTACCTTTGTTCACATACTTATGCATATTTGATGGATTTGGTTCAAAAATGGTTCAAATGGCTCTGAGCACTATGGGACTCAACATCTGTGGTCATCAGTCCCCTAGAACTTAGATCTACTTAAACCTAACTAACCTAAGGACATCACACACATCCACGCCCGAGGCAGGGTTCGAACCTGTGACCGTAGCAGTCGCGCGGTTCCGGACTGAGTGCCACCGCGGCCGGCTTTGATGGATTTCACTGAATTGCAGTTTTCCATGTTTATGTGTGCTTGGAACATTTTGGAAAGTTGTGTGTTACGTGGTCCTACCGATCCATGTCCTCCCCCCGTGGCAGAGTGGTCACCTCGACAGAATGTCAATCCTAAGGCCAGTGTTCGATTCCCGGCTGGGTCGGAGATTTTCTCCGCTGAGGGACTGGGTGTTGTGTTGTCCTAATCATCATCATTTCATCCCCATCGACGCGCAAGTCGCCGAAGAGGCGTCAAATCGAAAGACTTGCACCCGGCGAACGGTCTACCCGACGGGAGGCCCTAGTCACACGACATTTACATTTACCCTCTGATTACCTATTTCCAGTTCGTAGCTGCCTCATATTCGTATTTTTGCTGAGAAGCCACCGTTTCTGGGTGATCGTCTCTTTATTCGGGTAGCCATCAACTCCGGTTTGTGTGTCATCCAAGTATGATTTTGGGTATTTTTTTGTACATTTTCCGTTATTCATACGTGGCGCGTAGGGCTAATGCCCCACATGATCTGTGAATAATGTTTTTCACTACTACGTTATACAGTTCTCGAACTGGATGTTCTTGTGGATTGGGAAATTCAGCTTGGATGATTTTGTCGATACGTGTGAGATGAATTCTGTCGTGTAGCCATATGAGATTGTACGAGTGAGTCAGTCCTCATTTTTGCAGTTCGACTATGTACATCCTGAATCTAACGATTCCAAACGGTCTCAAACTCGGGCTATTTTATCGCGTCGATGCATGGGGGCTTGTCCGTATCGTAGTTGTTCTTTGATATCTGGCCACGACGGGTTGCACGTGAACGTTATGAAGAGGCCAGGCGTGTCCATATTTTCGTATGTCGGGGTCATGACATCTTGAGTGTATTCGGTCATGTGTGTAGGACTTCCTATGTATTATGATGGCAAGATAAACATTGTTCCAATGTCGTCAATGTTTCCCTCATTTATGATTGCGTCTCGAAGGTGGATGTATTCTTCCGGGCGTAGTGTCTTCTGATTCAGTCTTATGTAAAGCATCCGTCGCACTTCTATTTTATCTATCAGGAATTGTTGGAATGAACGATGAGTGTTGAGAATGTGATTGTGTATTTCATTGTCTCTGGTCATCAAGCGGTAAGCAAGGAACCCCTTTCAAGTAACTTTTTTGTTTGTTTTACGCCTGTTTCACATTAAAATGATGTCCATCCTCTCCGTGCAGCAGTATTAATGGATACTGGAGGGCACCTTATGAACGGTATGTCGCTGCAGTGCCTTGTAGTCCTTCTGTTCTTCGTTGTCCAACTACGTTACGGCTTGTGTTTTCATTGTCCACAATTACGATGGCGGCTTCGCCTAGCTGAGGTCCCTTAAATCGAAATTCGTGTTCTACAGTTAGTCTTTTGTTGGCTCGAATTATAACTTTGTAGTCGAAATTATTCTGTCCAGATCTCTATTGAATATGTGAATCAGTTGATTGTATCTGTGTAAGATCCTCTGTAGATCTTGGACTGCTTCTCGTCCCAGTCCACCGAAATTTGTGCATCGTTGATAAATTTATGTTTCTTCATTTCCAATGAAAGACACCTACGGAAATTAATGGCCTTGGATAGGTGGTGGTAGTAATGATGCCATGTTGTGATAGATTTGTCCTTGGATGAAAAAAAACATAATCGATTTCATCTCTGTTACTGTTGATCGAAGTGACACCGAAAGAAGAGAAGTCATTTGGGAGCAGGCGCTGTACGCTATTATATTTTGAAGAAAATGTTTTGATTCTATAGTTTTCCAGGTTATGTAATGTACAAATTCCTGCGGAGGTGCTTCCAATGAGGCTAATCAAACTTTTCCATTCATGCAACAGAATTCTGGTGTTTTTCTACTAAATTTTTTCGCGTTGTCAGACGTTATCCATTTTTTCCGATTACGACGTGTTTGTGTTTGTTATATTCTTTCGTCAGGCCGCATTGGAATGCTTCATTTGGTAGGTTGTGCTGTTTACTTGTCTTCGACCGCGCTTCTCGTAGGGTGATATTTTCATCTCTGACTTCAGTTCGCACTCTTTTATTATAAGATTGTGTCGCAATTTTTGAATTTCAATACGTTCATCTCGTTGTTCTTCGGCTTCTCTGCTTCTCACGATGCTCATCCTCATTCATTGGGAACTTAATTTTGCTTCGCGCTCTTTGTCTGTCTCGTTTTTTCGCTGTTCTGTTATTATTCGCCGTTAGGCTTCAGAACTGGCAACACCTCCTATTTTACATTTGGTAGTTGTCTAAAATACAAATCAAATCAACTTTTTACTAGCAAATACAGTAAGTACACTTAACGTACTTTTCACACTTAATTTTCGATTTATATTCAGTCGCTGTTTCTCTTTGACTACTCACACTTCACTGTTTGTTTTTCTTCACTCCTTGCACTAATTTCTCAGTTACTCCCTTCGTCACTGACAATAAACTGACGTTCGAATCTAAGATGGGTCTTTCTTTGTATATTCCTAGCGATGGATAGCCCCACTAGTGGCGAATTCCAGAACATACCAAAAAGACTTCAAATTCACAACATTCGAGAGTGTTCTGGAATGTTCCATAATGATTGGGATGTTCCAGAACATTCTCGAATCTTCCCGAATGTTGCCGACTATTCGCAACATTCCAGAACTTACCGGAACATTGTGGAACATTTCGGAACATTCTGGAATCCTGTGATACGTTCTAGAATACTCTCGTATTTTGTGGAACGTTCTCGAATACTCTCGAATGTTCTAGGGGGCCAAACTTTCCAACCCTTGTATCTTCAAAAGCACGCCCTTCAGGTAGAAAAAGGAACCATCTTCATAGATGGCGATAGAGGGCTGTCACACAATACAATTTCCTTGATCGTACCGGGACTCGTTTCTTAGTTTTAGCAGCAGGTGCATTGTGCACTTACTTTCATAATATATATTCGTTAAGCAGTTGGAGTAGAAGTTCTTAATGGAGATTTACGGGTCAAGAACATCAGTTCATAAAGCAAATAATTATACTTAGCAAGTGCCGAAACTGCTTAAGGCCCAACGTCAAGTAGCTACCTTGGGGAAGTCATTTCAACTAATATATTTTTACCCATAATTTTCCTCAGCCATAAAGTGCTGTTTACGGCAATACTGACCAATCTTAAGTGAATTTCCCTACAAGAAAATGTAATAGCATTGACAGTGTAAGGCGGCAAGATTTTGCCAGCATACATTTAATATACTATACATTCTTTTCGATTTATATGTACATCAGATCTTTCTTTACGATGCAGTCATTTCATTCGCTGATACTGGCTAGCACCACATACTAACAATTTCTGTAGTACTGCCTTTCTGGGAGTTAATTAGAGGTGAGCACCGACCGAAAGGGCGATGTGGGCCACATGTTCCTCAGAAGCCACTACCGGCTAAAGATGGCTAGGGCGCCAGACAGGTAGCTTACCGTTAATTCTAACTGTAAGTGCGTTAAAAACTATTCTAATAAAATACAAGACACCAATAAATTAAAGAAGGCTGTCTGCAAAATAGCAGGGAGCTGTTGGTGAGTGGAAGAATACTGGGCCACAAATTTACTAATCTATTTTTAAAAACACAAACCAATTTATTAAAACACAGAAACTGATGCAAGAAAATCTGAGCACTACCCTCAGAATAAATTACACTAATTTCCAACAACATAACTGTGGGTGGGTAGTACATAACTTAGAGAAATGACTGAATTAAATTTTAAAAAACGTTATTTTTTGAGAAGATCACTAAGTAAAAAAAAAATTGATATATCCTTAGCACAGAGGTCTAATCAGACCATATTTCCTTAAAATTAACCTGCATATTCCACATTACAAGTTTCAAAAACATATTGAAAACAGCTAACAGGTCACTGAATAAGTAATACGGCACGCAGGCAGTTTACAGAGTGATTTGATGGAAAGTGTGGCCGGCCGGTATGGCCGAGCGGTTCTAGGCGCTTCAGTCTGGAACCGCGCGACCGCTACGGTCGCAGGTTCGAATCCTGTCTCGGGAATGGATGTGTGTGGTGTCCTTAGGTTAGTTAGGTTTAAGTAGTTCTAAGTTCTAGGGGACTGATGACCTCAGATGTTAAGTCCCATAGTGCTCAGAGCCATTTGAACCATTTTTGGAAAGTGTGGCTTGCACTCACGAACAACCCAGATACGCTGCTCAGTAACGTGTCGAGTAGACAACAAAATCAGAATCTAAGAAATGCTCCCCACACATCGCGAACACTTGTCGCAGAAATCGGGTAAACGTAGCGTAGTAGCAAAACAGAAAGAAGCGACTATGGCTCACAACAGCGAATCGAAGGAACGACCACAAATACTAGCTATGCCCGAAAGGAACCAGGATGCAGTGCCTCACACATCTGTTAAGTACAAAATAACTGCCTCTTACAAAAGGCATCACAGTATAGTCCACAATATGGACACACAACTGTTCCTCGAGCAGACACCGAGCGATGTGGCGCAATGGTTATGGCACTGGACTCGCATTCGGGAGGACGACGGTTCAATCCCGAATCCGGCCATCCTGATTTAGGTTTTCCGTGATTCCCCTAAATCGCTCCAGGCAAATGCCGGGATGGTTCCTTTGAAAGGGCACGGCCGACTTCCTTCCCCGTGCTTCTCCAATACGATGAGACCTACAGCCTCTCTGTTTGGTGTCTTCCCCCCAAACAATCCAATCCAATCCAGTACCGAGCAGACTCGCTTCCTCCAGTTGCCGTGTAGCTCACACTTAAACTCGCACCAGCGTGATGGCACCAATAAAACCCCACAGGCCGTCCGCTACCTTCCACCTATGTTCAGCATTAGAGAACGCTCACACGTCCTCGGTAAACCTGGACCTCGAATTTCCCATTCCCTGCTTGCCACTTCCCCATAGTTAGCCAAACACGCCCTTATATCCATGCCTGGCGTTGCTTAAGCGCCTTGTTGCGGGTAGGCGTCCTCTGGTGTCACAGCAACGGGCCAGAGACAAGCGCAGGGTAGATGCGTATTCAAATACAGAGATATATAAACAGGCAGAATGAGGCGCTGCGGTCGGCAATGCCTAAATAAGACAAATGTCTGGCGCAGTTGTTAGATCAGTTACTGATGCTACAATGGCAGGTTATCAAGATTTAATTCAGTTTAAACGTGATGTTATAGTCCGCGTACGAGCGATGGGACACAGCATATCCGAGGCAGCGATGAAGTGGGGATTTTCCCGTACGTTCATTTTACGAGTGTACCATCAATATCAGGAATCCGGTAAAAACTCAAATCTCTGACCTCGCTGCAGCCGGGAGAAGATCCTTCAAGAACGGGTCCAGCGGTGACTGAAGAGAATCCTTCAGCATGAGAGAAGTGCAACCCTTCCGCAAATTGCTACTGGTTTCAATGCTGAGCCATCAACAAGCGAACCATTCAACGAAACATCATCGATATGGGCTTCAGAGTCGAAGGCGCACTAGTGTACCCTTGATGACTACACCACATACAGTTGCACGCCTCGCCTGGGCCCGTCAATACTTTAGACTGTTGATGACTGGAAACATCTTGCCTGGTCGAACGAGTTTCGTTTCAAATTGTATCAATCAGATGGACGTGTACGGGAAGGGAGGCAACCTCATGAATCCATTGACCCTGCATGTCAGTAGGGGCCTGTCCAAGCTGGTGGAGGATCCGTGATGGTGTGGAGCCCGTGCATTTGGAGTGATATGGGACCCCTGATACGTCTAGATACGAGTCTGACAGGTGACACGTAAGTAAGCATCCTGTCTGATCATCTGCATCCATTCATGTCCATTGTGCATTCCGACAGACTTGGGCAATTCCAGTAGGACAACGCGACACCCCACAGGCCCATAATTGCTACAGAGTGGCTCGAGGATCACTCTTCTGAGTTTAAACACTTCCACTGGGCACCAAACTCCCCAGACTCGAACATTATTGAGCATATCTGAGATTCCTCGCAACGTGCTGTTTAGAAGAGATCTCCACCTCTACGCACTCTTAGGGATTTATGGTCAGCCCAGGCCGGATTTATGGTGCCAATTCCATCCAGCACTACTACAGACATTTGTCGAGTCCATGTCACGTTGTGTTACGGCACTTCTGCGTGCTCACGGGGGCACTACACGATAACAGGCAGTTTCTTTGGCTCTTCAGTGTATATTACTTGGCAGTAACACAGCACACAAAAGTTACTTTTCCCCTGAAGTTTTTCACACCAGTGTATATTTTCTAAATTAGCAAAATTGGACTGATTGGAAACAAGTCTGCATTCTTGATATTCGGCTAATTTATAAACTACTTTATCCACTCTCCTTTTTAGCAACAAAGGCTCTTTCATACGAATCACTGTGAGTGACAAAACATTCGTCAATCCTTTGTTCAGAACTAGGAACGCTTCTTTATTAATTCGAAAGTTTTCTAACAATACCAAGTCTCCAAAATGTCGGAACGCAATTATATTTCACCATTTCGGACTTCGCACTTTTTTCTACAACGCGTGCGATCTAGATGGCTGCAGTAAAACTGTTCGCCAGCATTCATTGACACAGATAAGGTACTTATACCTGGTTTCTTGTTCAATTTCCTGCTCTGAACAAGTTCAATCACATCCATGACGAAATTGTACTCTTTATTAAATGTGATACGAAGGTACATATAGTCTTATTTCATTACGCTTATGAAACAGGGACAGCTGATGTACAGACACTAATCATTTCAAACTGACTCACTCTAGGGACATCGTTATTTGACCGGAATAGTCAAATATACTCACTGACCCGAAAACACAACAGCAAATATCGGGTTACGGCTTCCCATCTTCGTTTTCCGCAGACGTGGCGTGTGATCCGCTCCGAAACTTGGGGTAGAATGAAAACACGTCGCCGCTTCACAGCAAAACAGCAACGCACGAATAACTGTTCTAAATCTTCACTTATTATTACTTTGTTTGGGTTCTGTCGAACTCGCCGATCATTCGGTGTGGCACATCATATTGCTTTAACAGAAATAACACTGAGAACAAATCTTACTAGAAGTTGTGCAATCTTGAGTCATCAAGTGTCTCTCCCTCTCTACAGCTAAGTGTTTCAAAGTTTTCTATCATAAAAATACAAGAACTCTTCATTGCTCGATTAGTACCGAAAGCTGAAAGGTCCACACAGTACATCACTGGCGGCAAATAACCTGCAATGCTGCCATTTAAAGAGGGACACATGCCAGTACACACGCATTTTTTAGAAAACATATTTTCAGATATATCAGGAAACAGTTTCCGGAACGTGGTTTTTATTCTACGACTTCCAAATTATTTAGTTCAAACGCCGTCAATGTCGATAACAACACTGAAAATGTGGGAAATTGCACGGTATGGTGATGAGAATACTAGAAATAATCAATGAAAAGCCTGAAATCAGCGTTAGCAAGACTGTTTGCATTTAAAGTATTTTATCAACAGCTGAAACAAAAAGCAAAATAAATTGTGGGAAACGAAAGAAAAAGGGGCAGGCTTGCAAGAGTTCAGTGACGTACTTCAACCACTTTTTGAAAACAATTTCTTCAAATACACAGAAGAGAAAGGTGTTCTTAGGAAAGATTTCGAGCCACGGAAATTATCAGTTGGGCTACAGAAAGTTTAGACAAGTCATAGGGACTACGAATTATATTAAAATGCGTTAACTAGCTGCGTATCGTAACTCAGTATTCATGACCAACATGTTGAAACTGCTAACAGTACGGGTACACGTGAAATGTACGAGAAACTGCGATATTCAAAAATTATGAAATTCTCTTCAGTTATGGTCATTGTTTTACCCAAAAACTCCGATGGTGTTTCAGTAAAACAGTGTAATACATTATTAAAGTATATTATTTAAGGACGCAGCAGCCATCGACGGTACAGAAAAGTCGTAGACTAAAAGACTCTTCGCAACTAGTGGAATACTGACAGAAAAAGAAAAACGAAAAAAAAAGGTTATGAGAAGTAGCCAGTATCATAGGTCGCTTAGAAATAAACTCTACAAGTAGCACGACTAATCGAAAGCGGAATAGCTACGAGAGAAATGTAAACGAATTAAATAGTAACTTGCTTAAGAAAAATCACAAACTATTTGTAAGAAGATTAAACATAACTTTGTTGAAGTAGATGTGTGCACCATAAGGTCAGAGAAAAGTAGGTAGACTAAGTGGCAGGAATGCATCTAAATTATATGTCGATCAAGTTGGAGAAAACGGTTGTTTAAAATATTGATATCCACAGTTTTAGTCAGAGGCTGATATAAGAATGAATGCATTACATTAGTACAAAGTCAACAAGAATCCCTGAAAGCATTTAAAATTACTAGCCTCTTAGTGTTATACAATAAATAAGAACATCTTCATTTCGTGCTTTACGTATCTGCCCCGTTTTAACTATAACACTGCATTTTAAGTGCTGCAAGTTTTGCAGCAGCCCACATTTTACTGTCTAACAAACCAATATTCCAGACGTACAGATTTAAATCTTATCTATATTTCTTTACCAGTATTTGATATTATCAGACTTCTCTAATTGAAGGAACCTTTCTTTGCGTGCGCCATTCATCCACTGATATCTTCCTTTATTCAATCGTTTTAATGATGTTACTGCGTGGACAGGAGAGTGTTTTGTCTTATCCTGCTGTGCCATTTCCTATACTGAAGATGAACGAATCACTATCTTCTTTTCTACCACCCTTCTTCACTGTCGTCTTTGCTTCGTTCCTGCTTAACTCAAGTTGCGTAGTAAACTGTCTACCTTTTTCATTCGATATTTCTTGAGTTTTGCATGTCTGCGGCGTCTACTGGACTTGTGCAAGGTAATGTCTTAATATCTGCAAAATCGAAAGGTTTGACAAATCTGCTAAGGCACTGAGCTACATATCAGGAGAAGTATATTTCAAAACCATATCAAGTAACTTTAATTTATGTTTTTTCAGTCGAATGACATAACACTTTCACACGCACTTTCTCCTATATTTCCCCAAATGAGCAACCATATCAAATTTAGGAACATCGAAGAGTCTTCAATCGTTAGTAGAGGGAAAACGGATAAAGGCCCCAGTGTTCATAGAATCTTAAACACCAAACCACACATCAGCATTGGAAAGAAAGGTGATACTGGAATTTTTTGTTTCAGGTGCCATGCAGTTCTCTGTATAAGCCAGTGAAATTCTGCACTGCATTTGTCATCTTGACGGGGCTAGGACTTCTCCTTGTATATGGTCTGATGCAATTAACAGCGGTGAGTAATTCCGTTAATATTCTTTTTCTTTGTGTCTTTGGGGACTGAAACACGAACCGGTCGAAAATTATAAAAATCTTAATCGTGTGCAAGGCACCAAAATGATTGCTGCATGTAGAACGAATCTACTTCTCGGTTCATATCCCTAACAACTCTTTAGACGTACAAGAAACATGGAGTTTTGCTCGTATGGGGCTTCTTATTTTCAAATGTTGTGTCAAGGTCTTAGACCTCCGACAGTGTGGTGCTTTATAAGCGGCCATTTGCAAGGTGTTTCCTCAACCACAACAGTCAAGAGCAGCGATAAGCCATCTTAAAGGACTCCTGTCCCACTAAGAGAGCACAATTCCAATATTTTGATACATCTTGATGGCCGTTTGTGGTGATAATTCTTTCTAGTTCCCTCTCTTCTCGATGTTCCAGTGCATGACAGATGCGTGGAACATCCCCGTCATACGAGGCTACAACAGCCGGAAAATTCGGCAGTAGCAGAACACTGCTTAAATGAGGGACACAGTATGAAATTTGATGAAACTGGTAGTTGCCAAAATTTCCGGTTTTTGGAACGGTGTCTATAAAGAGGCGATTGAAATTAGGTTGGCTGATAATTCAATCAACAGAGACAATGGATTTCCTCTTAGCAAGACGTGGAATCCTGTATCATCTCGCATCAAAATTGAACGCTCTTCGGTGCGGCCCTGAGTGCGATATATCGTTGCCAGCAGTGTTCCACTAAGGGCGGCGCCACCTTCCTGTCTTGAAGGGCAGCAACAGTGATGGGCGGCGCATGCACCGTGTACTGAACGGTGGCCTGTATAGGATGTCGATTTCCAGCCTGGCGTCAGTTCTCAGCGGGAATCATCAGCAGAAGCAGCATTTTCCTGAAGTTGGCGACCAGTTGGTCCGCCGAAATATCGAGTCAAGTTGATTTTAGGATCCGGCAGCAAACCCGAAGAGACTTTCAAGACTTATTACGCCGGGAAAGCCTACGTAATCATATACTTTAGCATATTTCAACCAAACAGGAAATCTTCCACCGAGAAAACGGATAGCATAATATATTACCAAATTCAGAAATACACTCTTTAATTAACTTTGTCGATATTTCATCATGACCACTACAATTATTTGATTTTATAGTTTTTATGGTGGATGTTGCTTCTAATAGGGTAGGAGCATATTCACATGAGTGAAGTTACGTGTAATGACTGGTCTGAAGTACACTATGGCAGCATGTACTGAGTCTGGCAACTACATCGTTTTGGTAACATTTATGAAATGATTGCTAAAAAGTTTTTCAACTCTGTGTGAATCGGTTACCAATGCATCAGTTACTCTTAATGCTCACTGCCCCTCTTCACGTCTGCTTCTACGAGTCTCCTACTTCATTATATCCCATACTGGTTCAAATGGTTCAAATGGCTCTGAGCACTATGGGACTTAACATCTATGGTCATCAGTCCCCTAGAACTTAGAACTACTTAAACCTAACTAACCTAAGGACAGCACACAACACTCAGTCATCACGAGGCAGAGAAAATCCCTGACTCCGCCGGGAATCGAACCCGGGAACCCGGGCTCGGGAAGCGAGAACGCTACCGCACGACCACGAGCTGCGGACATATCCCATATTGCCTTTACATTTTTATCTCATGTGATTATCTTTTCCTTGTTCTGTATTAGCTATGATGTCTGTTCTTCTAATGAGCTATAACATCAGTATCAGAGCTGTTTCTGACTGACAGATGCAGTTTTCTCTTTGTTTTACAAAACACCTGTATTCCTTGAGTATTCCATCGCTTCTCTGTAGAACCTGGTCTAATCTGGATTACTTTTTGGAGGAAAAAGTATTCAAATAACGTAAAAACATTATAAATAAAAGTGATTTAATTTTCATTCATGGAATGAACGCTGTACACATTACTCTAGTTCATGTCTTTCAAGAGTGCCCTAAAATTAACAATTTTTGGCTTACGACTACCCTCTTGAATACAGATTTTATATGCTGTTTGGCCTTAATACTTGGCAAAAGGAACTATATATCATGGTCTGAGAGGCCATTAACTATTGGTTTGTGATATAGTTTTGTTCATTAGACTTTTCTATGAATGTACTGTCAATGGCTGTTTGTGAGCAATGAGCTATCCTATCTGGGCAGTTTATGGTAGGAACTAAGCAGAATGATAGTGTTGCTGACTTATAAATTCTTATTGGGAGAGGCTTTAAGAAAATCTACGCTGTTTCTTCGTTTGTTGATGTTAAATAGGCCAGTAGATCTTCGAGGTGATTTATGAACAGATTATATTTACCTGTAGGTGCTCGGTATATACTTACTATTATGAAAGATTGGTTTCGAAATTCTAGTTTTCTTTCACATGCTTCTATGTGCTGCTCTAGGCAAAATTTATTAATGCCTCTGATCTTAAATTTATGACAGTTCTTGATGAATGGAATGTGGCAACTCCCTTTTTTCTCTATTTATGCTCTACAAAAGGAAATGCTGACCTAAATCCTGTAACAGCTAACACATTTATACCAACAGTCACATGATGTTCAGGGAAGCAGGTTATGTCAATTGAGTTTGAAGACTAATCCATCAAAGCAGATAAGCAGTTCATTAATTTTACTTCTTAGTCCTCGAATATTTATATTTCATAAAGACAGCTGCCATTTGACTGCCACTGACTTAAAATTGGGTGGAAATAAAATTTCTGCTGCTTGCTGAAAATTTTTGACCAACAGCTGTTTGTGCTAATACAGTAGGCCAGGTTTGTATTGTTTGGTTCCTTTCTCGAACTGAATGTTTGTTTCCGTCCTAATCTCTCAAAACGTAGTTCATGTCTGTTTTTTTACCCTAAAAAAGGTGTTGTTCTGAACTCTGTAACCACTGGTATTTCATGACTCATGACAGTGCCTCCCCCCTTAAACTTTTTGCTATTAGCCCAGCCAGTTTACCCTTCCTTTCCTGTTGAGGCAAAGGCCATTCCTGTTATAATATTATCCATTTAGAGAACCAACAGAAAAGACGCCAACTCCAAATTAACTTTCCTGACAAAACAGCTCAAATGAGGTAGGTCATAGTGTCTGAGAACAGGTGCAAAAACAACATCGATATATTTCGATGATGATGGAATCTTTGCCAGGTCAACTCTAAACTGCACGCAGGATTTCTGTCAGTACTATTACCTGGCCCATCCATAATAACCACAGACTCTTCCTTGATGAAGTCTCTGCAAAATGATCCCAAATTCTGTATTACCTGCTCCATACCAGCACCAGATTTTAAAAAAAAATTTGGTGCCATGGTATTCTGATCCTAGACCATCCTGAAAAGTTAGCCAACACTTTAGCTGGAGAACTACGAAACAGAACTTTATTTCTCTTTAATGAATTCCCTAGATTCTTACTTTTCAGTGTACTGCTGGAAGTTTTTTGTGCGCTGTCTTCACTTGAATCTGCTTGAGACTCATCGGTTTCTAACTGAAGACATAGGTAAAACATATTTTTGACATTGACAACAAAGGTGTTGGATGAAGTTCTAAGCATTTGAACTGCTGCTGCTACACAACGTTGTCACACAAACAAGCCCTACCTGTTATGGAATAAGCGTTGATAGCTGCGCAGTTTCGGTGGATCACACGTATAAGTGCTGTAGTAGGACTTATCCTTAAAATGAATATCCAGAAGCTCCTCTTTAAATTTCAAAATTTGAAGTTCACTAATCTTTAATCACGTCTTTAAGATACTACCGGTGATGAAAAGGTCTCTTACAGTCTCTTATAATGTTAACACACAGGTAGTTAGTATGGACGTAAGTGGAGCATAATAGTTCGTATATCACCAAATAATAGAAGCATACACAGTACATTAGTTCATAAATTTTTCCTTGTGGCTAGATACATTAAATTTTCTAACTGCAGAAACATCTGATTGCCATTATTTCTGACAAAATTCATTATCTCAGTGCAGTCATGAGAAAAAACTGAACAACCTCCACAATAAAGTTCTATGAGGTGAATTTGCTCCTACCATTTTCATAATATTGATATTATGTGCTTAATGCAGGAACTTTAATATCGAAATTTTGAACAGAAAGAGAAAATTTTATATAGACCTTAATACTCTTTGTCAGAAAAGTTCCAGGACATTTTTTTTTATGTCTGAGGTTGCAGCACTAAACAGAGAGAAATTTTTTCGCAGTATGTGTGCGTTCTCGAAATGACCTTCGCTATATTTCCGCACAAACTTACTACGTGTCAGGGCTGTGCTTAGCAACACATTGTTTGGGTTCCTGGCGCATTAGTTACAGTGACACAATAGATGCTCATAGTGAGCAAAGAATGATTACAAAGTTCTGAGTTAAGCTCGGAAAACACCTAGTGAAACTTGGACAATTGTTAAGGAACCATATTCAGGCAAGGCACTTTGAAGAAGTCGTGTTTTTGAGTGGCACAGAAGGTTCCGTGAAAGCAGAGATTCAGTGCACGACGATCCCAGAGCTGGTCGCGCGTCTGCAGCACATACCGATGGAAACGTGGAATGTGTAAGACCATTACTGCAGGGAGATCGTCATGTAACTGTGCGTGCGATGTCAGAAGAACTTAATTTGAATCGTGATGTCTGTCATAAGGTTTTACGCGAAGATTTAGGGAAACCTAAAAATGCAAAACTCGTCCCTCACATACTAACGGACGAACGGAAAGAGAATAGAAGAGACTAAGAATTTCTGCTGAACTACTGGATAGAGCCAGACGTGATCCCACATTTGTGTCAAAGATTATTGCTGGGGATGAAAGTTGGTGCTACCTGTAAGATTCTCACACAAAGCGTCAAAGTGCTGAAAGGCGGGGTCCTGGATCACTAGCCTCAAGAAAAATCAAACGACAACCTTCCAGAACAAAGACAATGTTGATCGCGTTCTTTGACTGTAAGGAATTTGATCGCCACGAGTATGTTCATCCAGGTCTAACAGTGAACTGAACTCTTTACATCAACGTCTAGAAACGTTTGCGACATGAAATCCGTCTGATTTGTGGCATTCTCAGGACTGGTTCTCACTGTGTAACAATGCAAGACCTCATGCTGCTTTATCTGTTACCGAGTATCTGGCCATACATTCTGTTATTGTCATCTCATATCCCCCATAATCAACAGACCTATTGCCTTGCGATTTTTTCTTGTTTCCACGAGTGAAAAGGCAACAGAAGGGATAGCTTGTACAAGATATCGCAGATATGCAACGGGCTATGACAAATAAGCTTACAGGCTTCGTGGTTGAAAATTTCCCTGTTTTCTTCCAACACACCCAGAAAGAATGAGATTGTCACTCTGTAGCGGAGTGTGCGCTGATATGAAACTGCCTGGCAGATTAAAACTGTGTGCCGGACCGAGAATCGAACTCGGGACCTTTGCCTTTCGTGGGCAAGTGCTCTACCATCTGAGCTACCCAAGCACGACTCACGCCCCGTCCTCACAGTGAGGAAAGGCAAAGGTCCCGAGTTCGAGTCTCGGTCCGGCACACAGTTTAAACCTGACAGGAAGTTTCACATCGAGGAAGGTTGGCAACTGTATGTAGATAGCCAAGAGGACTATTTCGGCAGCGCAAGGATTATTATTTGGTAACTGCAGTTTTCTGTTTTTAGAAAAACCTTTCCTTGAATTTTACTGACAAAGGGAGTAGATGAAATAGGAATGTGTCACAGCGCGTATAAAATTCAGGAAAATTCCAGTGCTAAACTTGTGGAAGCTTGACACGCTCCGCAGACTGTACGCATGACGTTGAAAACAGCTTTCGGCGCCGTCGCCGCTGCAGAGGGCCCCACCGGCAATGGCGAGGACGAGCAGCGGCCCAGTGGAGGGCCTCGCGCAGACCTCCGCCTCGGGCCGGCGCTTCTACAGCTTCGAGGGCCTGCCGTACGCGCAGCCGCCGCTGGGGCCGCTACGCTTCAAGGTGCGTGACGACGAAGCCAACGCGTTGCGCTCCAGCGTGGCTCTGTCGCACTGTGCTATAACTTATATCAGTATCAAACTGTCGAGGATACAGTGTGTTTCAAAGACAAGGGTCATTATTACAGGTATGTATTCCCCACATGTGGACAGAAAAAACAGTTCAGGGCAACATGCGTTCGCAAATTCTTTCAAAACAGTGATATTCACCGGAACGTTTTTCCTCCAGCAGCCAGTTGTCATGACAAATGATATCAACAGGACACTTAGTTCCTTAGCGAAGGCTGCGCTGAGTGTTGGTTTGCCGTTCGACGTGTACTCACATCAAGAGCTAGCAGGAGTGCATTCCACGTATGGTAGCCGGTCAGTGTGGCCGAGCGGTTCTAGACGCTACAGTCTGGAACCGCACGACCGCTACGGTCGCAGGTTCGAATCCTGCCTCGGACATGGATGTGTGTGATGTCCTTACGTTAGTTAGGTTTAAGTAGTTCTAAGTTCTAGGGGACTGATGACCTCAGAAGGTAAGTCCCATAGTGCTCAGAGCCATTTGAACCATTTGAACCACGTACGGTAAGGCGAACGGAAACGCTGCGCTGGCTCGTCGTCTGTACCAGGAGAGGTACCCAAAATGAAGAGGTCTAGATCGGGAGAAATTAGATGGTTCCATTGCCATCTGAGCGTTCATGGGAAGTTTTCAATCTCATGGTTTGCAACGGTTTTATCATTATTTCCAACGTGAACAGGCCCCGTCACCAGCAGATTACCTCACATGAGTATGTTCTAATACTGCTTCTTGCAGCAGTGTGCTGGAAGTTAGGATCGTGTCTGCAGGGCCATGAGACGTTGATATGCGGCCTGCATTCGTGCTGCAGGATGACATCTTCTGTAAAGGCAACTAAAAACTAAATTCCGTCCGATCAGGCCTCGAACGTCCAAGCGGTACTGACCGCCCCCCCACCCCCCACCCCTTTCCGTGTCATGCTAGAAGCTAAAAGATAGACGCACTGGATGCGTTCCAGTTAATTATGTAGTTTTTCTGCTGAGATGGACCCGTCCTCGCTATAAAGAGGTGTGAGGCGAGCAACAAGGTAAACACCTCTTCGAGATTTCGCCTTCTGGGTTTGAAGGTGCAGACAAACCTTTCCACCAGGCTGCTGGAAACTCGATGGGATGGTGCCATTTGGACGAAAGTGATGCTTTTCTCTTCACAAAAGTAGCAAAACTCTGACAATTTGAATTGAGGTTCAATATCTATGGTCATGCTTTCTAGTTATCCTTCGATGGAAACAAAATGTGATAAGGAATGTATGGTTTTTGCTGAGGAAATTAATTGTATCCGAGAGACATAAGGGAATTTGCTTCTTGCAAGAACCAAGATAAACCAAGATGAACACACAAAAGGCTCAGTGAAGCCTACATGAAATCAGCACCAAGGGACATTGCCTCAAGCCATGGGAAACATCTATGTGCCTGGAATACCTCCTGGCTTGGCGTGTCCGGCATGCTGTCGTCATCTATTTGATGTCTTTATCGATGTCTGAAGACATGTTGTTGAGCCCACCTTTTGGTGATAACTGTACATACTGACTTTCTTCGAGCAATAGCAGTACCTGGTATTGGAGTGGTTTGGCGATAGTGACTTCGGTGTCTCCATGCAGTAAGAGGATGCCAGTGAGTGTTGTGAATTCATTCCGATACTGTCCCTATGCTTCGATCTTGGGATGTTTGACTGGTGTCTACCGCCATCCTGTATTACAAAAATTGGATACTGTCATGGAGGACGAGATCCTCTGGCGAGCTGTTGGCAATAGTCGTGGCATCTATTGGAAATGTCTGGTGGCGGCATCTGCCTCTTCATCTGATGCAAGCAGACCTCTAATTCAGCATCATAGTTGTATCCTGCCCTACAAGGAAATCGGCAATGCACCTGCATTCGCATGCAGCCATGTTGAACGGCAATGCATATCGTACTGACAAGGAACACGTCCCCATTGTTGGTTCTGGGCAATCCTGGTAGGTATCTCAACGTGGTCGTTAATGGCAGAAGTGGCTTATGCTCTGTTAAAAGAATAAATCACCACCCACACACATGTCATGTAACTTTTTAGCGCAAGATAATGGCCGAGGCCTTGTTTTCTATTTGAGGTTGGTTTATGGGTTTGACAGGACCAGACTACAAAGGCCATCGGTTTTCTATTTGACTATAATTGCACTGTGCTCGTAACAAGGTCTGGGAAACAAATGCAACTAGGAGCTCCACGCCGTTGATTTTGTGAGAAATAACGGCCCCAAAGCCATAGTTTGACACACCTGCATCAAAGATCAGCAACTGCATAGTGTTGTAACCCATGAGTCACATCGCCTGTTTTAAGTTCCAAAAAGCCTTGTTGCAAGCGGATAACCAATGCCATTTAACCTTTTTGTGAAGAAGCTGATGGAGGAGTTCAGCGATAGCCATTGTATGGGAAATTAATTTTAGGTAGTAGTGTAGCTGACCCAAAACCAATTTTAGTTGTATGGTATCCCATGTGACAGGCAGGTTTTACATGGTCTCCACATTGTTTGGAATGGGGCATATCCCTGAGACACTTTAATAAGACATGCATTAAATGTTAAATTCTTGTACGAAAAAACAGCTTTTGTGTTTGTTGCACTTCAAATTCGCTTGTCGAAGCACACTGAATAACACTCCCAAATTATTGTGCTATCTTTTGTATTTTTGCCAATGATGAAGGTATTGTCCAGATTATTGGCTATGCCTGTAATTCCCTGTGTCTGGCGTCAGAAATATCTTTGAAATATGTAGGCGCACTGCCAGTGCCAAATGGAAGACAATTATATTGAAAAAGGCAAAAAAAAAGGTTTGTTGTGCACTTGGAGGCATCATACAATGGTAGATCTAGATAGGCAACCCTAATGTCGACTTATGCAAACAGTGTGCCGCGAGCTAGTTTTGCCATGATCTCCTCAACCTTCAGAACAGGATGGGTGTCAGTAACAGATTATGCATTGACGGTAGACTTAAAATCTCCACTAATTTTCCAACATCAGGTCACTTCTTCGACTATCAGCATAGGAATAGCCCACTCACTGTTGGCAGCTGGAATCAGAACTCCTGCGCCTTGCAATATTTGTATCTTGAGGTGAAGCTTGTCCTGCAGTTTTAGTCATCGTTGACGAGCTATAAGGAAATGTGTGCCTCAAAGCCGGCAACGACGGTCGTCTGGTGTGAGAAACACCATAGAATACCTTGTAAAAAGCTTTCCAGAGTAGGTAGCAAGAAATGCTTGGCTGCGGATCATTGAATCGTGGACTTGCAAATCCAGATAATCAAAGAGATCTAAACCCGAAACGATAGTGGCCCCCATCGAGCAGACTATTACGATACAGGCCAAAATGGATGCTGCTCAATACTGAATCTGAGCCTTGGATTGGTCCTTCACTCCAGTGCTGTCAATGCTGCTGCTTTTAAGCTGTTTGGCAAAGGGTTGGAGTGGTGATGAACCAAGGTGCCTATATAGGTCCCAATTCATGATAGAGGTGGAGGACCGAGCGTATATCTGGAAAGTTAAGGGTACAGTTATGATGAGCACCTATAATAACGACATACTATCAGTGAGGGGCAGCACAGCCTGCACATGGATGACATTCAGGCAGTGTACATAGTCTGCCTTGTTCGAGTCACTATTCAGGACATCCATAAGAATACTAGCCACATTCATTTTTAGGGAAACCTCCACCTTCTGTCCAGTTTTACCATGGGCGGAAGTATCATTGCTGATGCTGACGTCTGATAAAATAATTTCTGGATGAGGGTAACTTCTGGTTGCGGCAATTTCCTGTGACCTCCAGACTAGAGGGAGACTTGTCCATTGGAACAGGCAGGCTTAAATGGTGGGGTCGAGCCTGAGCCTTATGTGGGAGATGAGTGGCAGTCAGCTGTATTGGATCTTTTAGGGCCGCTGAGGACAACTGACTGCTTGAAAGCCCAGATGAGGGGCAGGCACATGGACAAAAATGGGTTATTTAACTTCAGCAGGTGATTCCATGTGGAGAATGGACTAGAATCATATCCCCAACCAATGACCTGTTTGCACTTAATATTGAAATGCTGAAAACGCCCAGGCTGGGAAATTCCTTGCATCTGTGCTATCCACTCCCAGAAGGATGGTCCGTTTCACTTACAGTAATTGAAAAATTTGCTCCTGTCGGCTTCTATATGAAGCAGTGAATCAAAACAGTCCAAATGTTAATAAGTTAAGCCATGTGGTTGTACTTATCATTTCACTGCTGCAAGAGGCGATAGACATCAGCCCCAACATAGCCCAACAAAAAAGCCCGCTGCTGGGTATCATCTGAGATCCCGATGAAATGCTGTTCTGGGCATATCACATAGATGGCCAGTGGTTCTGTTTTCCTGTCAAATGCTAGGAACAGCGGAACAACGCCTTGAAGCCCTTCACGAAGGAGCTGAGGTGAGACAATCAGTTGGTGACGTAAGATGACAAGGTTATGGTGCTCATCTTATGCACCAAAAGTTCTTGCACGTGCTGCATGGTCTGCTGCACTTGCTTCATGTTTTGTGAAAGCAATAATACTTGGATGGCCACGTCTGTAACAGCTATGGACATACTCAAACGGAAATCTGATATAAGGACATCACATACATGGTAAAACAAGTGGATGCACCGTCTCCCTGGGATGCAGCAGAAGATAATCTTTGTAATCATAGTGGAAACAGCAATCATCCAATTAATTAGTAATGAAATACCATAAAGAACAGTTCTTATCACATGAAAACGCACTTTTGTTCATAAGTGGTGACCAGTTTCGCCTCGATGTTGAGCATTTTCGGAAAAATCTACGACTACTGACGTGTGGAGACGACGGTATGGAGCAGGAACTGTGGACACTAGCTACCCACTGATGTTAAGGTTTAACTGTTTGCCTAGAGTGACTAAGTTACACACGATACGATGAGCAGAAGATGTCACATTAGTGTGTGGTATCCACAGTTCCTGCTCCATACCATCGTCTCCACACATCATCAGAGGGGTTTGGTCCAAAGATAATCCACATCGGAACTGAACTAGTCACCACTTATGAATTAAAACTGGGCATTTGTGCTAGCAAGACTAACCAGTATAATATTTCATTCGCAGCAGAAGGGTTCAGTCCAATCCAGAAAGAAACTTCGCTGCCAACTGAAGTAGCAGCTCTGGGTTTGGTGAGCAAAGCCAACACCGGTGAAGATAATTAACAATAAGTTTAAAAATAATAATACTAATTCACTCTTCTCCGTCATGGACCATAAATTTACAAGATCACAAAAATAGTTAGGCAGTCGAAGTCTCTGTCTTACTATATACTACTGATAGTTGAAGTCAAACTTTAACTGTTTGCCTCGAATGGCTAAATTAAAAACGATATACGGGGTCAAAGTTTTAGGGACTACACGGTGAGACGACTGTCTTTAAACTCAATCAGAGTAGCGAACCGAGATACCGAAGTCTGGGAGGTCCGAACGTCGAGCGGCCAAGTCTTTGCGTTGCCAGGATGAAGACTGCTGGCAGCTCCACGTAGCTGTGGATGATAGCGATCGAGTGTTGGCTGGCTGGATGCAGCTACCGTATGATCCGGGTGAGGCCCAGTGGGTCAACTCGCTTCAAAACGCGGACATACTGGAGAAATGCTACAAACCTGTTCTTTTCGGGGATTTGGAGTCGCTGATTACGAGTCCGATGTCGAAATTGACGGAAAGTCATGGAGTAAAACAGAAGTGATTTTTGGCGTTCCCCAAGGTAGTGTTATAGTCCCTTTGCTGTTCCTTATCTATATAAACGATTTGGCAGACAATCTGAGCAGCCGTCTTCGATTGTTTGCAGATGACGCTGTCGTTTTTCGACTAATAAAGTCATCAGAAGATCTAAACAAACTGTAAAACGATTTAGAAAAGATTTCTGAATGGTGCGAAAAGTGGCAGATGACCCTAAATAACGAAAAGAGTGAGGTCATCCATATGAGTCCTAAAAGGAACTCAAACTTCGGTTATATGATAAATCAGTCTAATCTAAAAGCCGCAAATTCAACTAAATACCTAGGTATTACAACTACAAACAACTTAAATTGGAAGGAAAATATAACAGACCTACTAAGGAGACTGCCTACACTACGCTTGTCCGTCTTCTTTTAGAATACTGCTGCGCAGTGTGGGATCCTTACCAGATAGGACTGACGGAGTAGGCCTACATCGAAAAAGTTCAAAGAAGGGCAGAACGTTTTGTTTTATGGCGAAATATGGGAGACAGTGTCACAGAAATGATACAGGATTAGGGCTAGACATCATTAAAAGAAAGGCGTTTTTCATTACGACGGAATCTTCTCACGAAATTCCTATCACCAACTTTCTTCTCCGAATGTGAAATTACTTTGTTGGCACAGACCTACATAGGGAGGAACGATCACCACGATAAAATAAGGGAAATCAGAGCTCGTACGCAAAGATATGGGTGTTCATTCTTTCCGCGCGCTATACGAGATTGGAATAATAGAGAATTGTGAAGGTGGTTCGATGAACTCTCTGCCAGGCACTTAAATGTGATTTTCAGAGTATCCGTGTAGATGTAGATGAATTACAAAGTTCAAATCGGCGGATCCAATATAGCAGATCAAAATTTAAAAATTTAGTTTACTCTAGTAAAACTTAAAGAGTATAAGGTGTTCTGAGATCGTTTATAACGAATTAGAGGTCGAAATCGACGTGCTGAAATGCTTTATTCGATATTCTACATTTTTCAATCGAAATCGTAGTCACATAGTGACATTCGTGTCTTGCATCATAGACGATACTGTATAATACAGAATTAATATTGTCACACTAATATAAAGCACAAAGTGTTGAAATGAACGATAATAGGATCGTGGATGATACTCATTACAAATGTAGTCCATCCACTGTTTACGGGCAACGTCAAATCAACAGCATTTCCGTTGATCCTGATTCCACCCCATCCACAATTTCGACATAGCTAACGATTTTGGATAATATCGGCAGCAGTTTATGTCTATATACGTCATTAAATTGGTTAAAAATGTCATAAACATTCCCTCTGCAGTGCTTCTCATCTTCTTTTATCCTGGGTAAGATCGCTGTCATATATTACGCAAGCCATATAAACAATATCTGAGAAATGTTTCGTAATCCGGCTAGTGTCACGACACTTATGACAGCGGCTTGTGATTGGAAATTCAGTGCAGCAACAGGCAAGTATGCACACAAGATTTCGTGGGAGTAAGTCGGATGTCTGGATGAACTGCTTGCGAACTATCTGCGGCCACGTGACGTAAGAGAGGCAAATAAATCCACGCCAACTGCGCGGACACCCGGAGTCGCAGCGGTGGTGTCCGGAGTTGTTCTCCATAGCAGGCTTATTTCTGGTGTTGCCATCATGGCACTTTCTTTTGCTTGCATTGTCGGGTCCTCGGCGCCCTAATCCATAGGCAACTCATGGCGTAGTACTGCAATGCTGGTGGGCTATGTGCTCCGACGTACACACCGCATACAATTGTTTATGAAGCGTGAGAAGTAGACCACTTTCATCGTTTCCAGAAGGGAGGAGGGAGGTAATGGCGGTACTGATGCTGTGACGACGGGTCGTCAGTTCTTGTGTGGGTAGCTCCGTAGGTAGAGCACCTGCCAGCGAAAGGGGAAGGTCCCATGTTTGAGGGCCGCTCCGGTACACAGCTTCAATCTACCAGGAAGTGCCTTAACCGACTCGAATTCTATCACTGGTCGAAGACCTCGCGGTAATATTGTCATAATATCAGAAAATATGTTTTATATTTTCGGATCAAGAATTGTTCCAACACTCCGGCTATGTTTATGGTAGCATCTGCAGCAAACAGAGCTCCGTAGATACCCATATCTCATTAGAAAATTTGCGTTATATGTCAAGGCATCAAGTACTAAGACTACTATGCTAAACTTTGTGTGAAGAGGCTTCCCATTTAGGCCTAGCGCGATGTATCGCTCCTACAGGAGTCAGAAAAGAGCAGATGGCTTCATACAGACCGTGACTCATGGTCGTAGTACGACAGATGTACGCTTACGATCGAGCGACAGATCCAAGTAACAACGGCCATGGCCGGAAGGTGTCAGCACCTTGCGGACTATGAAATCCTAATTTTTCAAACCAGTAAATTTTGTAAATGAAACTGTGTCTTCTGGGAATGTTACGTATTTTATTATTTATTGCAGGTTTAATGCGTTTAGTTATTAGTGTGACTGAAGGGGTGACTCCGAAGTACCATAATAAATGAATATTGTTATGTCTATTAACTGACTATATGTTAGCGTGAGAAATATGTTATTAAAGGGAGAATGAACCATACGCTCAGGATAAATTTGTAAAGTGTGATTAAACAGTTTATGGTACCGGGGATACAAAACCATTTTACGATTCTGTTATTTAAAGAGGGAGTTATTTTGATATTTATGAGTTTCATAAATTTGTTCATTTAATAAATTACTCAGCAAAGCTAATAAATCGTGATTGGTTCGTAATAACAAACACGGGATAGCGCTGGTTTATACGGACATATCATTGGCTGTAACGTTTCTCAGCTGATAAAAAGGGAGAACGTGTTATGTGAGCTAAATAATTGCTTTGTGGAGACTAGACGAGATTTGGAGCTCAGCCCTCATCAGGTTCGGACGCGTGTGTTAGGAGCTCTGAATAGATTCATTAATTTTACGGACTTATGAGTTAAAATTGGCCATGTAGTGCCGCAAAGCAATCGCGAACGAGTGCTGAAGACGAACGCACGAAAATCCGATGAGTGAACTGTGTCTTTTGAAATTACTAAAATCCGCGTGGCGTATTGTGCAAGTCGGGAACCATGTCACACACAATCATTTTTTGCAATCTTTTTGGTAACAAGTTCCGTTGCATACCATAAGCTGTCTATTACGAGTGACTGTGATTGCATGTGAGAGTCGAAACTGTAACTTCAGATTAACAAAGGCTTAACGGTGTTCTTGTATCAAACAAATAACAGTATATTGAAGCTTCCACTCATGAACTATACACAATTAAATATCTCAGTTAAGTAGAAACTAAAGTTTTTAAAGTGACCTATAGGTACATACAGTGCTACTCGGACAGCTTCTCCAATAGAGAAACAGTATTCGTTTTCTAACAGGGCAGGCGTGTGGACTGGGCTGCAGGGGAAGAAATCCCCGAAGGGATATGGACATTTTCCTGTAGATGTAGAAACATAACAACCGCGCCGTTGCACCGTGGAAGTGATACGAACGACAAAGGTAACTTCAGCAAATCCGTGCAGCATGCCACAGATCAGAATATAATGTTTAAACTTTTTCGTTACTCTTTAATGTTGCACTGTCTTTAATGGCCGTTTCCCTATATTTCTTACATATCAGCAGGCATATTTTTAAAATTTCAGTATTAATGTGTAACATCTAACAATATCTTATTGCACGTATTTCAAAATAAATTGCCTATTCCTTTGTAAAGTGCAACGTGTTATATATATTACAGAAACGTTTTCATTGCTGTCGTAACGTGTTTTGCCTTAACATGCGCTCCAATATTTTCCTAGCGCTTCAGTGTAGAATCGGAACCTCCTTTAAAACTCTAAGAGAATTTCAGTGTTCGAACAGTAACTGATCGCTTAGTTTAAAGCCCTTCTGTTCTTTATGTGTGATCTGTGGAATTTGAAAAAAAAATTACTTTTCCTATCGTGGTCTCAAATTACTTACATGATGGACTGACTCTGAGGTCGTTGTGCAACGAACTCTTCCGACGTTCGCTTACGTTTCGGAGTTCTTTTTGTCCAACTCCACTCACTTTCACAGCAAAAATGGTTCAAATGGCTCTGAGCACTACGGGACTTAACATCTGAGGCCATCAGTCCCCTAGAACTTAGAACTACTTAAACCTAACTAACCTAAGGACATCACACACATCCATGCCCGAGGCAGGATTCGAACCTGAGACCGTAGCGGTCGCGCGGTTCCGGACTGAAGCGCCTAGAACCTCTCGACCAGGGCGGCCGGCTCACTTTCACAGCAGACAGCACTAGTGCCAATATGATAAACCTGTCTTGCAGGAGAACAAAATTTCACTATATATATTAATATAGTTTTCCGCTAAATATTAATATAATACATGAACAGCAACACTTACTGTTGTGACTTAGCAAGACAGACAAGTCACAACGAGAGGAAGCCGAAAGGCACGCGTTAAGCTCACGCAGATTGGCGTGAGGTCTGGAACAGGACAATGTCTTGAGAATTGCAATAAAGTACGAAAATCTTGTAATACTTAACTTTAATCTACATTTGTAGAACATCGCTCTTGATGATCATGCTTCACAATATTAATTATCAAAGCTATGGCGCCTTGCTAGGTCGTAGGCAATGACTTAGCTGAAGGCTATGCTAACTATCGTCTCGGCAAATGAGAGCGTATTGGTCAGTGAACTGTAGCTAGCTACGTCGGCTGTACAACTGGGGCGAGTGCTAGTACGTCTCTCTAGACCTGCCGTGTGGTGGCGCTCGGTCTGCGATCACTGACAGTGGCGACACGCGGGTCCGACGTATATTAATGGACCGCGGCCGATTTAAAGGCTACCACCTAGCAAGTGTGGTGGCTGGCGGTGACACCACACTTACAATGACTGTTGTAGTGATTCAAGAATTTACGAGGGCTATTCGGAAAGTAAGGAAAGATTGGTAGCGAAATGTAAACCACTGGGAAAATCCGACGAGACTTTTCACAGACTTTTTGGGCAGTGTCTCTAGTATGCCTGTCGATCGTATCAAGACGCTCTTTTCAGTTGTGAGCGCACTATGAGCGAGTGAAGGTGCCTAGAACAACGATGTCTCCTGCCAAGTATGAGGGCCCGCTGAGAGGCTTCGCCTTAATGAATGCAGCCCACCTATCACAACTGCCACGCACTTCCTTCTTCATGGCAATTCTCAGCTGCACTCTGCAGTGGCAGTGAAGACGCTCCTGCAGCCTTTTCTGTGGGAAGTGTTCGATCACCAACAACACAGCCCTAATTGGTTCGTCCTGAGTATCATCTCTGTTCACATGAAACGCTGGAAATGAAGCAACACTTGGACGCAGCCTACGCGCTATAGACCACCGTAGAGAATTATCGGAAACCACAGGCGGCTGCCTTCTATGACAGTGTTGGAAATTTGGTATAACGCTCCGACAAATGTCTAATTCGCAGCGGTGACTATGTAGAGAAGTACCTGGATGGTGTAGCTAAATGTGCAAAGAAAACAGTTTTGATTTTCACTGTGGTTTTCATTTCGCGACCGATCGTTCCATACTTTCCGATCAACCCTCGTATTAAGCTACTCACGCGCCTGTACCTCTAGGCTAGATTCAAGAGACTGCATTGTTCTACGGGAATTGCTCCTAATCAAAATATTAAAGTGGTCCGTATCAGAGGATCATGCAACTGACTACTTACCGAGATCTCTTACGGTGCCATATCACCGACTTGGCAAATTTCCACTTTTCAGGATCCGCAGATCCCGCCTCCTAAGTGGGAGAACACATTCGCCGCAAAGAGCCCACGTGAGATCTGTCTGGTCGTCGAAAGAGGAGCTGCGAGGGGATACGTGGGAGCCGAAGACTGCCTCTATCTAAACGTCTATACTCCACAGGTAAGTGCAGTGCGCGCGCTAACATTTCCTGTTACCACAGCGCGTAGTTATGACCAATGTCCGAGCTTCAGCAACCATTAGTCACGCGATAGTCGTGAATCAATAACTTCTCAGTCTTGCAAGAGAGACTAGACATAGATGGGAGGGATAGTTGGCGTTATATTTCAAAACAAAATCCCAAGGTTCCAGACTTCAATAAGATTTTCAGCTGTACTTCAAACACCCTTTACAGTCAGCCAGATATGCCACACACTTTTCCAAACTCAACACAAAAGATACTCCGATTTCAAGTCCCGGAACCGCACGCAGCTTTAAATCGTCAATAAAGTTTACTTTACCGCGGTCTGCTCTGTAGAGCAAAAATTTCATTCTGATACCAGTCTCTTGATTCTAATTATGCCAGTTTTGCGCCACATCTTTTCTCCGAGAAATGCTAGACCAGCGGACGTGTAAAGGCGGATTCTAACGGAGTTTATCACAGGGTTACTGTATCCTCTGAAACACGTTTGGATACTACAGATGGTTGAGTGTTGACGGCAAAAGGCAAAGATCGTTGTTAGAGTCCCTCTTAGTCATACAGTTTTAATTTGCCAGGAAGGTGCAGATTTTTATTGTTTTCGTGAGACGAAACAGAACATGCAATTTTATGATACGTGCAAGATGTGACCAAAAGTGTTTTGCTGTACAAATGAGCTATAAGTCTTTAAATGAATTTACCTCATCTTGTCTACCAGATTTTTGGCCTAGGTTTTGCCATTACTGTACATTCAGATAAATAAAGTTGTTACACATAATCTAACAATTGCTGTGGCTTTGTCATTCTATTTCATATTAAAATATAACGTTCCTGTTAAATGGTGACCAGATAATTTATACTCGTATTACACGGTGTATCTTCTCCTGTCTCATTAGAATGATAGAAAAAGCAGACGGTCAGCGGACCTCAGAAAAGGCGGAGCTAAGATTAGCCTCAGTTGTAAGTCAGTGAAATAAGTGGCACATTATCAAAACCGCAAGCCATTATTCAGGATAATCGGCTCCATTTCGTACTGGAGCAGTGGCATGGAGCGAGATTACAATATCTTTCCAGTCATACAGATTTAGTTTTTCCGTTATTTCCCTAAATCATATGAGGCCGAAGCATTTATGGTTCCTTAATCCTTCAGTAAGGCCAGGGTTAATATCCTACCTTACACTCATCTATCTGAGGTATTGCTCCCTTTCTCGTGACATCGACAGTGAGGTATCGTCAAACTGTACTCGCCCTTCCTTTCTAGTTAGTGCGTCTGTATTACCGAGGCAACAGTACTCACAGAATGAAAGTAGTCTACATGACTTTTGCAAGAGGTAGTCTTTGGAGATTCATCGATTCACCACAAGAACGGCGGTAATCACTGTCAGTGGTTAAAACACTGCGCAAGGTGCTTCTGAGTCTATGAACCGATGTCAGTTGAGTTGCTAACTGCAGATAATTGTTATTGAATCTCCAAAAATACTTTAATATTGGTCGGTGGATGCACCATCGTGAACAAGCCGACTGTCACTGTGACACTGGAGAACTCTATCACGTGTCTGACTTTTATGACACCGATAAGCTCTATCAAGTGTATGACTATAGCGCGATTGACAGGACGAAGTTTATTGTATAGGCATTCCGAGTAAATCACCCAAACTAATGAGATTGTTAATGGTAAGATACAAAATACGAATAGTGACCTACCAGTAAGACTTTATCTACCTCTTCCGATAATAACTTCGAATAGTATTAGGAAATGCTGTGTCTGAAGACACTCCGCGTTTGGTGAAGGACAAAATCAGGTGTCTTCTACTAAGTCGGTGTAAGCTAAAAGTGAAGATATCTAACGCGTAAATAACCTCATTTTATAATAGCTATGTGAAACTTGCAGCATATTCTTCTTAAAATAAAATAAATGAAAGAAAACTCACCCGTCATTTAGATTTGTATGAGGGATACTCAAAATTTTAATTATCAGCTTGAAACATTAAAGTTCCGTAATTACATTTTTGTTTGATTGTAGGCACATATCTGCAGTCCTGGGACGCATTGAATTCCCACACCATAGTACCGTAGCACGCCGCTAGAGCAACCAAACCGAAACGGCGCAGAATATGGACTGGAGAATCATGCAGTAATTCGTTTTCTGCATTTCGATGGAAAAAACGTTGCAACAATACAAACCGAGTTGAAGGAAGTGTGTAGCAACAAGGTAGCATTATATGACACTGCGGTTAGGCGGTACAGTTGCTTCCAGCGCAGTATGTCGAGTCTCAGTACCGAAGAACGATGTCACAGATTACCTCTCTGAGAACATCTGCATCCACTGAAAACCACTGTGAAGTACACAGCGCAGGTTACTTCCCATTCTACCAGTTATAAGAGTTTCTTGCCGTTACATTCATATATGGAGACAGGGGGAATAACAATTTAAATTGAAATTTCTGATAATTAGAAATTGGAAGGAGCGATCTGTATTTGCTTTGAGGAAACTTTTAACAGCCAAGATCGCAAATAGTACTACTGAATGCGATCCTGGTTATTAAATGTTTCTTCAAAGGTTGTTGAAATGACTCTGTGCATGTTGTAGCATATTTAACCTTGTCCTCACGTTCCCTACGGAGGCGATGCGTAGTGGTTTGTGTGTAGTATATCCTAGACTCACCATTTAATGCAGGTTCCAGAAAGTTAGTTTGTAGGCTTTCTCTGGATAGTCTGCGTCTATTTCTTCGGCATTTCTGTGATACTTTCGCGCCAGTCAAACAAAGCTGTGACCATTCGTAATGCCTTTCTCTGTACACGTTCAATATCCCCTACTGGTCCTGTTTGGTACCGGTCGCACACACTTGAAAACTGTTGTAGGATGGGCCGCACAAGTGATTTGTAAGGAATCTCCTTTGTAAACGACCGTTAATGGCGAGAGAAGTTGAGGCCACGGTGCTCGAAGACCGCCGTGTGGCAATCTAAGCCGTAGTGGAAAAAGTGAAAATCGGTCATGAAGTAGTGTTGAACATCTTCAACATCATTTTGAAAATGACAAAGGTAGCCCGCCACCCGGTGTTGACATTCAATCAAAAAGCCCGCCGAACCCAGGTAGCACTGGAAATGTAACTGTATCAGGCCAGTACTGATGACGTCTCTAGCCGCCTAATCATCATGAACGAGTACTAGGTCTATCAATATAAGGGAGCAAAGAAAGCAATGGAAACTTGTTTATCCACCACCGTTGATAAAGGTGAAGGCCCAACCATTGTTGGACAAGGTGTTTCTCAGTATACACGTTGTAAAAAAATCGTAACACCAGGAAGGATTTGTGTGGCATAAACGAAAGTATGTAGGTGTGTTTCTACATTTGAAAGGTGATGTCTACTCAAATTTCGCGCTAGTCGCATAATAGTGGCGCTAGTAACGCGATTATGACGATGCGAATCAGGTTTGCTTTAAGTACACACTAACTGTCGTGAGCGTTAGTTACCTTCGAGACTGGACGTGGTGTTACTCAAGAATGCCTCACTGTGTTTGAACTAGGTCGTGTAATTGGGGTACGAGAAGCTGGATTTTCCTTCTACGAAACTGCAGAGGCTTGGCAAGATGTCGCCATTGTACATGACTGCTCGCAGCGATGGTCACGAGAATTCACGGTTTGCAAGACGACCAGGCTATAGGCAGCCACGTGGCACTAAAGTGAGGGACGACCATCGTGTTCGACGTTTGGCTCTGGCACATCGTACTGCATCTTCAGCAGCAATCTGAACAGCATTTGGCACCACAGTGACACAACGAACTGTTACAAACCGGTTACTTCAAGCACAGCTCCGAGCCAGACGCCTTGTAGCGTGCATTCCACATATCCCAAACTCCCGGTATTTGCGACTTCAGTGGTATCAAGCGAGACCTTGAGGGCAGGGGGAGGTCTGTTGTGGTTTCCGGGGAAATCTGGTTGTGCCTCGGTGCCAGTTATGGCCGTGTGGTGGTCAGAAGGAGATCAGTTGAGGGCCAGCAACCAACCTGTCCGCTTGCTAATCAAACTGGACCTACACCAGGAGTTAGGGTCTGGGTCCGCCTTCGTATGACAGCAGGAGCACTCTCGTGGTTATCCCACTCACCATTAATGCAAATTTGTACGTCAGTCTGGTGACTCGACCTGTTCTGCTTCCATCCATGAACAGCATTCCTGGAGGGTTGGAGGTTTGCCAGCACGATAACGCTCGCCCACATACCGCTGTTGTAACGCAGCAGGCTCTACAGAGTGCCGACATGTTGCGAGATGTCGTCTTGGCCTGCTCGATCACCACTCTCTCTCTAATAGAGCGCATATTGGACATCTTAGAACGACAACTACAGCGTCATCAACAAAGAGCATTAAGCGTACCTGTATTGATCGACCAAGAGCCACAGGCATCGGACTCCTTCCTACAAACTGATATCCGGCACCTGTACAGTACAATTCATGCACGTTTGCATACTTGAATTCAACATTCTAGTGGTCCGCCGTTGCCGGCCGAGGTGACCGAGCGGTTCTAGGCGCTACAGTCTGGAATCGCGCGACCGCAACGGTCCCAGGTTCGAATCATGCCTCGGGCAAGGATGTGTGTAATGTCCTTAGGTTACTTTCGTTTAAGTAGTTCTAAGTTCTAGGGGACTGATGACGTTAGAAGTTAAGTCCCATAGTGCTCACAGCCTTTTTTTGTTACGCCGTTTGTTAACGTACCGGCATTTCATATTTGCAATGACTTATCTCGCGGTTACACTAACTTGTGATCTTGCAATATTAATCACTTTTATTACCTAGACAAATTTATTCCCGAATTTAATTATTTTTTGTTGTTGCGATTTTTTTCCTTCAGTGTATTTTGGGACTGCCGTTGAGTGTCCCTAATAGAGTACGCTCGTAACGGCAGACCGTCCGAGAAGTTTTCTTCCGAAACCTGCTAAAAAGCTTACGGCAGTCTATGGAGACGAAGCATCACAGGAAACTGGTTGCATTGGTGTTTTTGCTATACGACAACAATGCAGCTCAGTAAGCACAGGACACAGTGCGACACAGGCTGCTTCTGTGGGTTATCAAATTCTGACTCACTCACCCCTCCCTAGTCTCCTAACATGGCACCCAGTGGCTCCTTCCTCTGTCGTCGGATGAAGAAACAAATGCTGGCATTTCAACAGTAATGACGAGGTGATTTTCCAGGTGAAACCTTTGATGAACAGCAAAATGCTTTATACAGTCGACGTCTTTATGAAGACATCCATCATACGGAAAAATACGTCGCATTGAAGGGTGAACACGCAGAGAAGGGAGAACAGCATCCTAATTTCTTAAAGGTTGTAATTAAAACTTGGTGACCATCCCTCGTACTTTCATAAAAGCGTTGTCAGCGAGAAGTAAAACCATACGTTCCTTTTGCATCGTACCTTGTTCTGGGCCTCCTATCGCACTTGTGACAAAATATTACCCATCAAACTAGCTAGACAAGAACCAGCCGATAACAAAGGCTGTGGTAGGCGCCACCTAGGTGCCTCATTCTAAAACGAACTAATCCGGTGGAACATTCGCAAAGCACCTGCTTCGTTTTTAATTACTCAGTAAGATTCCAAAGTTGTAAGACAATGGATAGTATTCTGCAGGATCGTGATGCGACTCGAAATCATACCGCCAGTACTGCTGGTAAACGTTTCGGGGTATACGTTGGTGGTCCACGAAACTCTGTCCCTATGTGCAGCAGCCATTCAAATATATAAAATCAGGGACAATTTTAATAGGAAAGAAGAGCTCATGAAACTTAGCGACATATGGGCAATGGCTCTTCAGAATCGTAATAGTTTTTTATCTTTGACAAGACGACACTCGATAGTTATGTTTTATCTTTGATAAGAATCATCTCTGCTTATCAGGTGTAATTCTGGCCTCAACCACTTTTCTACAGTATACAGGGTGTCCCACTTATCTTGACCACCCTAAATAACTGTTTGTCCAGATGCAAATTGCAAAATGTTTCAAGCAAATGTTCTTTAGCCGCCAGGAGGACATCAATCATCAAGATTTCCTTCGTTGTAGCTTTGTTTTTTACGATGATATAAACAGCGGTATGACTTTTTGAAATGGCACTCTGTATTTTTTATTCGGTAATTCATTTCGTATCCTAAAGACCTATTCAAAAATGTATCATAGTGTACCATTCACTGAAACACAAGTTATTAATTATATAACACAACTTTGACTTTGAGCCCAGAATCACAAACTCGTCCACTTGCTGGAGTTGTCAGAAAACATATGCAAACCAAGTAAAAACATAACACAAAATTGACCGACTCCCCTGTACCATTGCCCAGGAGGAGGACACTCAAAGGTGCCCAAAGTGGTGACCCTAGATACCAGTAAACTGGTGCTCTCGTTGAATGAAAAAATTGTTTACTGCTTCCAGCGTTGCCTGCTGATGAGAATTACAAGCAAGCACATACGTTCCTGCATGCCCTCTGGAGTTGTTGAAATATCGCGATAGATAACGTCTTTAATGCATCCCCAAAGAAAAATCCAGAGGATTTGAATCAGGAATCCTAGCAGGCCAAGTAACTGTTCCTCCTCGACCAATTCATCTGGCAGGATACCTTCGGTTCAGAACACGACGTGCACGCAAGGCGTTGTGTGCTGGACATCCATCGTGTTGATACCACATAAGCATTCTGGTTCTTAGCGGCACTTCATCCAGAAGAGGAGGAAGAATTCGTCTGAGGAAGTTGCCATACGCTGTGCCGTTTAGACTACCTTTAATGAAATAACGGCCAACAATTGTAGTACCAAGCATCCCACATCAGACTTTAACTCTCCATTGACGCTGATGTTCCACCTGTCTGAACCATCGTGGGTTGTCGCTGGACCAATGATGCATGTTCCTTGTATTTATCTGTCCTTTGTTTCAGAAGGAACATTCATCGGTAAATAAAACATTGGAGAAGTAGTTCAGGTTGGCGAGGATCTGCTCCTATGCCCACTGACAGAACTGTACACGATTCTGGAAATCATTCCCATGCAATTCTTGATGTAGTTGTACATGCTAAGGATGGAACCGGTGACGTGTAAGAATAAGATGTACACTGGTTTTAGCAATGCCAGTCTCGTGTTGAAGCTGTCGTGTGCTCACTTGTGGATTCATAGTAACGGAAGTGAGAACAGCAACTTCGGCAGCTTCGTCTGTGCGAGTGCTACGACGATTGCGTTGTCGTGGACTGAAACTTCCCGTTTCCTGAAGCGTCGCAACAAGACGAAAAAACGTCCGTCGGGAAGGTGGGTTCTTGTCAGGATATCGCTCTGTGTACAGTTCCGCTGCCTGCGTAGCATTTCGCCTACCTTCAAGAACAACAACAATAAAAGAAACGTTATATCGATGCAGTTTGTAGGAAGGACAGCCTTTACTGTATGGCTACTACACACAACAGCATTTAAAAGGACTAAACTACTGTGTAATATTGCTACATGAATTTTGCTATGCTGATATCGGTGCTAATTGACAATGAAAGTGGGTTAAAAGCCGTGATCTGTCTGGGGACGTTAACCGTGGATTACTGGGCAACTGTTTCATCAGATATTTAGTCTAGGTTTACCAAGCAGACTAACATTAATGATAATCTTTTAATAGTCATACAAAACCGGTAAAATATATATATAAAGAGAATTTAAATAAAAAGAAAGAAATCAGTTTATATTTGGAAATTTATTTTAAGATTGTTCATTGAAATTTCAGCATATTATACGTGAGTTATAACTGAGCTGGTGCCTTATTTACGATTGAAAAATGTGAGATTGTAATCTTACGGAACACATAAAATATGGAGCCAAGATTGGGAGACTGCATACGACACTGCATTCATAAAATAACTCACGAAGAACATTGAAACATAAGCAAGAAGAAATTAACCACAACCAACAGATTCAGTTTTTATACCCAAAGAAATTACGTTCATACCACAATCCTGTCCGTCATCTAATTACCACACACTGGTATACTAAATTCATATTAACTCTTTGTGAAGTCTTCGCAAAAAGAATAAAAAAAATGGTTCAAATGGCTCTGAGCACTATGGGACTCAACTGCTGAGGTCATTAGTCCCCTAGAACTTAGAACTAGCTAAACCTAACTAACCTAAGGACATCACAAACATCCATGCCCGAGGCAGGATTCGAACCTGCGACCGTAGCGGTCTTGCGGTTCCAGACTGCAGCGCCTTTAACCGCACGGCCACATCGGCCGGCCAAAAAGAATAGCTGAGGGCTACTTTGATGATTACACCACATGCTCCACGTGGTCAATTTGGTTTACACAAAGCGTACAACTCCACAATAATTTTGATAATTAAAATACATTAGATCGAAAAGCAATTGACAAAAGCAAAACCTTGAACTGGTTACTAACGTCTTACTATTAACCTGATGGGTCAAACAGTTATATAAGCACGTGGTACTGGTCTCGCAAAGTACACTCCACGTGGGTTGAACATAAAGAAAAGCATAAAGAAAAGTTGCTATATTGTAAAATATTGTCCAGACGAGACGTTATAATCACACAAGCATTCACATTTAAGATTGATGAACTTAGTTAGAGTTACTGATCAACACGTGGTTCCACTTTACTCGCAAAGTAATGACAAACCAACTACCCCAAAATAATCTGAACTTCACACGAGAATTACACTACGCTGCAATTTAAGATAACCTTAGATATTTTAGAGCTAAACCCGAGATAAAGATGATTAAACTTTCAGTTAGGCTGAACTTAACAAATCCATTGTCCTATGGACTTAGCAGACACGCGCTTAGCCGGAGATCTTACCACTTCAGACGCTCGCCACCGCCAGACTGCAACTGCCTACCGCCCAGCGTGCTTCCTCAGGGTGGCTCACAAAGACAAACGGAAGTGGCCAGAGGGGCAGCTTCCTATACCAACATGACAACGGACGGACAGAACCATACTAAGGATAGAAACCTCTTTGCTTTTAGGAAGCGTAGCTACCTGTTCCGACGTTGGTCCTACTGTTCTCTAGCAGACAGGCTTGTCTGCTACCCTCAAGCATGCAACTACAAACACATTTGATCATTCATCCTCTCACACAGAAGGGAAGGGGGATGACAGTATCTTATCATATACAGTATATAACAGAAAGCGGATGTAGGTTCCGTATGAGACTGTGTGACATGAATTACATATAAACTGTGTTTTAAAGTGTAGTAGTGTGACAGATCGTTCTTGTTTATGTGTAAAAGTAACACGTTCCACTGCTCAGTCTCCTCCCAGATAGTCAGAAACGCCACAGTACATTTAGAAGAGGAATTTATTCCATAAATGGCAACAGATTTAAGAAATTAAACATGAAAGGAATCCAACAGAGACCTTTCAACTGTACTGTATGTACCCGTACATAAGAAAACAGTATTTCAATTACTGTTCTGCTAACTTACATTCCCCATAGATGAGTAGCATTTCTACCTTCTCTTCGTTGCTGTACATTCTACTCACACAACTCTTCAACTGACAATGGTTGGCTACTTATGTTTACTTATGATTACATTTGTCCTCTATCAGCGTTAGCACGAGGATGTGTTCCATTACCCCGAGCACCTGCACTAAGCGCTGGGAGCGTCAGCATCACTGTTGTGTTATGTAATTAAAACGTTGTGTTTCAGTGAATGGTACACGTGATACATTTTTGAATAGGTCTTTAGGAGAGGAAATGAATTACCGAATAAAAAATACATGGTGCCATTTAAAAAAAATCATACTGCTGCTCATATCTTTGTAAAAATCAAAGCTACAATGAAGGCAATCATGCTGATTGATGTCCCCTGACGGCTAAAGAACATTTGCTTGAAACACTTTGCAATTTGCATCTGGACAAACAGTAATTTAGGGTGGTCAAGATAAATGGGACATGCTGTATATGTCGCTCTCCGACGTCTGACTCGTCAGTCGGCAAGATTCAACGGAGGAGCAACTCCTCTAAAGATGTCCAGCTTAGTGCTGGACGAAACGTTGAAAAAGGAACGGAAGTGTGTCGTGAAGGATGACCTTAGACCCCGAAAAGTTTACCAGCAGAAATGTCATCAGGTCGTGAAAACCATCATTCTGACGTACCACCCTCGGTTACATTTTCCGTGTTTCTCGCTAAATCACTTCAGCCGGATGTCAAGACTGCTTCTTCGATAGCGCCAAGGTCGATGCGTACAGTCAGAATAGCGATTCTTGCCCATCTCTAGTAGTCTGACTGGCAGCGAGACATTTACTGCCTTTCCTTGGTTCGCAGCTGGAGGGCGACGCGCCGGTCATGGTGTGGCTGGGTGACGGCAGCTTCGTGTTCCGCGACCCCGTCCCGCGCAGGCCCCGGCTAGGTCGGCTCGTGGACAAGGGCCTAGTCGTCGTCACCGTGGAGTACCGGCGCGGAGTCCTGGGTGAGTGAGCCGCTGCTGATGGGCCGCCTGTGTCTGCGCCGCATTACTTAGACCACAGCTCTCACTGGAGCTTATGTTAAACGATGAATCGATCGTATGTATCTGAACAGTGTGCCACTCCCCACCTCCCCTTCCTTCACCAAACCGCAGTTTCCTCCAACCATTGTTTGTGAGGAAGAAACATATACATCTGCACTACGCAACAAAATTAAAGTCTCACTTTTTTGCAATCCCGCCCTTATCTCCCATTGCGACGCAGAAGTTCGGGATTTGGCTGGATGGTTCCTACAGGATCCTACTGCTGGCGCCCTGCGACGTCACACTCGGACGCGGCGACCCTTCAGACAGCAAAGTGTCGACACAGGCGAAAAAGGCCGGAGCTCAGAAGATCGTGTGAGGTGTAAGATGGGTTAACGATGTCACATTGACACCAAATTTCATCACAATTCTGATTAACGCAACCGTGAATGTGTCACACGATGGGAAGGTTGCCAAATCCCACGTTATTCACATTTCAACCCATGTTTGACGCCTCTGCCATGGAAGTCAGTGCCACGACGCCGACCGCTGAAATTAGGCGGTTTCTTGTGGGTGGCCTTGGAAAACATTTCACACACATCGCTCCTCAAAGTTGACACGAATATGCCTCAGGAGGTGGCATGAACGGCGTCAATAAAACCACCCTTTCCCTTGGTGTGTTGATTCCCAATATTTCGTGGTCGAAGACAACAGTTCTCAGTTCAATGAGCTACAGGAGGACATTCTTGAAAGCCTTTGTCACTACTGGCACACTCCATGCGATTAAACCCTGCTCACGGATTGCAAGCCCATTGGAAGTGATGCCATCCGTTTAGTAGTAAGGTGCACTATTCGGGAAATTCCGAGAAAATCGCAAGTGAAGTTTTACACGTCTAACTTGCCGTGAAACAAGCTAATGTTACCCTCTGGGAGGATTTTTAGGATTGACCGCGCGAGTGTCTAATGGACGAAGGTGTCGGACTATAATTTTGATTTGGTGAAATTAACAGAAAAAAAACCAAACTGACTAACCTTAGGAGTTAATGGAAGAGATAAATTCATAAGCGAATGAAAAAAAATGAGCGGTCGCCAGCCCAATTAGGCGCATTAATTTGGAAATATACGTTTAAGAAAATTGAATATTTGTTATCGAAGTTACTTTCGTTGAAATTTTCCTTTGAATAGCGAACATTATACAAACTGATAATGCACTCTGAACTGTGTTTAGCAGCTGTTACCAATAACGCTCACATCAGTAAATTATATGAAGTAATTTTGCACCGAGCTCATACTAATGATTGCTACACTCAAGAGCATTACTTAATCAAATACTGAAATGTTACACATGAAGTGCAGAACTAAATTTGGACATGAGGGGCTTATATCTTAACTGACATACAAAAAAACAATAAAGATGAATAATATTATAAATACACTTTTTAAACTCCTCTACATACATCAGTTTTTATTAGCAACAGTAATAGATCAATTTTTCCCTAATAAGTGGAAAATATGGTGGAGACCCACAAACTAGTATAGTTTCTCTAGTCAAATCTCTCTGATTATTATAGTTGTTGTTGTGGTCTTCAGTCCTGAGACTGGTTTGATGCAGCTCTCCATGCTACTCTCCTGTGCAAACTTCTTCATCTCCCAGTACCTACTGCAACCTACATCCTTCTGAATCTGCTTGGTGTATTCATCTCTTGGTCTCCCTCTACGATTTTTACCCTCCACGCTGCCCTCCAATACTAAATTGGTGACCCTTGATGCCTCAGAATATGTCCTACCAACCGATCCCTTCTTCTAGCCAAGTTGTGCCACAAACTTCTCTTCTCCCCAATCCTATTCAACACCTCATTAGTTATATGGTCTACCCATCTAATCTTCAGCATTCTTCTGTAGCACCACATTTCGAAAGCTTCTATTCTCTTCTTGTCCAAACTAGTTATCGTCCATGTTTCACTTCCATAGATGGCTACACTCCATACAAATACTTTCAGAAATGACTTCCTGACACTTAAATCTATACTCGATGTTAACAAATTTCTCTTCTTCAGAAACGCTTTCCTTGCCATTGCCAGTCTACATTTTATATCCTCTCTACTTCGACCATCAACAGTTATTTTGCTCCCCAAATAGCAAAACTCCTTTACTACTTTAAGTGTCTCATTTCCTAATGTATTTCCCTCAGCATCACCCGACTTAATTCGACTACATTCCATCATCCTCGTTTTGCTTTTGTTGATGTTCATCTTATACCCTCCCTTCATGACACTCTCCATTCCGTTCAACTGTTCTTCCAAGTCCTTTGCTGTCTCTGACAGAATTACAATATCATCGGCGAACCTCAAAGTTTTTATTTCTTCTCCAAGGATTTTTATACCTACTCCGAATTTTTCTTTTGTTTCTCTCACTGCTTGCTCAATATACAGATTGAATAATATCGGGGATAGGCTGCAACCGTGTCTCACTCCCTTCCCAACCACGGCTTCCCTTTCATGCCCCTCGACTCTTATAACTGCCATCTAGTTTCTGTACAAACTGTAAATAGCCTTTCGCTCCCTGTATTTTACCCCTGCCAACTTCAGAATTTGAAAGACAGTATTCCAGTCAACCTTGTCAAAAGCTTTCTCTAAGTCTACAAAAGCTAGAAACGTAGGTTTGCCTTTCCTTAATCTAGCTTCTAAGATAAGTCGTAGGGTCAGTATTGCCTCACGTGTTCCAACATTTCTACAGAAACCAAACTGATCTTCCCCGAGTTCGGCTTCTAACAGTTTTTCCATTCGTCTGTAAAGAATTCGCGTTAGTATTTTGCATCCGTGACTTATTAAACTGATTGTTAGGTAATTTTCACATCTGTTAGCACCTGCTTTCTTTGGGATTGGAATTATTGTATTCTTCTTTAAGTCTGAGGGTATTTCGCCTGTCTCATACATCTTGCTCACCAGATGGTAGAGTTTTGTCAGGACTGGCTCTCCCAAGGCCGTCAGTAGTTCTAATGGAATGTTGTCTACTCCCGGGGCCCATGTTTCGACTCAGGACTTTCAGTGCTCGTTCAAACTCTTCACGCAGTAACGTATCTCCCATTTCATCTTCATCTACATCCTCTTACATTTCCATCATATTGTCCTCAAGTACATTGCCACCTTTCTGCTTTCCCTTCTTTGCTTAGAACTGGGTTTCCATCTGAGCTCTTGATATTCATACAAGTGGTTCTCTTTTCTCCAAAGGTCTCTAATTTTCCTGTAAGCAGTATCTATCTTACCCCTAGTGAGATAAGCCTCTACATCCTTCCTTACATTTGTCCTCTAGCCATCCCTGCTTAGCCATTTTGCACTTCCTGTCGATCTCGTTTTTGAGACGCTTGTATTCCTTTTAGCCTGCTTCATTTACTGAATTTTTATATTTTCTCCTTTCATCAATTGAATTCAATATTTCTTCTGTTACCCAAGGATTTCTACTAGCCCTCGTTTTTTTACCTACTTGATCCTCTTCTGCCTTCACTACTTCATCCCTCAGAGCTACCCATTCGTCTTCTACTGTATTTCTTTCGCCCATTCCTGTCAATTGTTCCCTTATGCTGTCCCTGAAACTCTGTACAGCCTCTGGTTTAGTCAGCTTATCCAGGTCCCATCTCCTTAAATTCCCATCTTTTTGCAATTTCTTCAGTTTTAATCTACAGTTCATAAGCAATAGATTGTGCTCAGAGTCCACATCTGCCCCTGGAAATGTCCTACAATTTAAAACCTGGTTCCTAAATCTCTGTCTTACCATTATATAATCTATCTGATACCTTTTAGTATCTCCAGGATTCTTCCACGTATACAACCTTCTTTTATGATTCTTGAACCAAGTGTTAGCTATGATTAAGCTATGCTCTGTGCAAAATACTACCAGACGGCTTCCTCTTTCATTTCTTAGCCCCAATCCATATTCACCTACTATGTTTCCTTCTCTCCCTTTTCCTACTTTCAAATTCCAGTCACCCATGACTATTAAATTTTCGTCTCCCTTCACTACCTGAATAATTTCTTTTATCTCATCATACATTTCTTCAATTTCTTCGTCATCTGCAGAGCTAGTTGGCATATAAACTTGTACTACTTAGTAGGCATGGGCTTCGTGTCTATCTTGGCCACTATAATACGTTCACTATGCTCTTTGTAGTAGCTTACCCGCACTCCTATTTTTTTTATTCATTATTAAACCTACTCCTGCATTACCCCTATTTGATTTTGTATTTATAACCCTGTATTGGCCTGACCAAAAGTCTTGTTCCTCCTGCCACCGAACTTCACTAATTCCCACTATGTCTAACTTTAACCTATCCATTTCCCTTTTTAAATTTTCTAACCTACTTGCCCGGTTAAGGGATCTGACATTCCACGCTCCAATCCGTAGAACGCTAGTTTTCTTTCTATTGATAACGACGTCCTCCTGAGTAGTCCCCTCCCGGAGTTCCGAATGGGGGACTATTTTACCTGTGGAATATTTTACCCAAGAGGACACCATCATCATTTAACCATACAGTAAAGCTGCATGCCCTCGGGAAAAATTACGGCTGTAGTTTCCCCTTGCTTTCAGCCGTTCGCAGTACCAGCACAGCAAGGCCGTTTTGGTTAGTGTTACTAGGCCAGATCAGTCAATCATCCAGACTGTTGCCCCTGCAACTACTGAAAAGGCTGCTGCCCCTCTTCTGGAACCACACGTTTGTCTGGCCTCTCAACAGATACCCCTCCGTTGTGGTTGCACCTACGGTACGGCTATCTGCATCGCTGAGGCACGCAAGCCTCCCCACCAACGGCAAGGTCCATGGTTCCTGGGGGGGGGTGGTGGGGCGGGGGGGGGGGGGGAGGGGATTATTATAGTAAAAAAAAGTACTTCAAAAAGATAATCATTCACTTCACTTGGAGTAGTTCATAATTTCATTTGTAAGACAATAAAACAAAACACTGGGATTAATTAACTTCAGAAAAGGAACCATTCATGATATAAATCAGAACCACACTATTTTTGTAAATGAGCTTAACTTATTTTCCTTTTTATCACCTGTGAAGCAGGTATTTTAGACAATAATATTTACACAATCTTGCACTGCATTCCACAAAATTATACTTTGTAATAAACTAAGGATACTTTAGCAAAATCCTATGTAACTTCACTTTTGTCGTTTTAAATTTAACTCTTACTACTCCTTTTACATTAGGCAAAAGGTCACTTGAAAACACTTGAACGCAATAATTGTTCATTTAAATCAGGATACTCTGTTTTAATAGCACTTAGGTGAGGACCCTGCATAGGTTCGTGATCAGGATAATAATATATAGACACAAATTTGTTTTTGTGGTTATTATTCAAATCACACACAATTTAACTGGTCCATTCCCACATACATTACTGAATGTATGAAGTTAGTGAAGCAGTGGCGAAGATTGTTGGCAAGTGACACCGCGGGTAACTCTACTCACGGCTCTTAATGTTCAAATGCTCTATAAACTCTCTTCTTGGCGTCGGATTTTCACCGTATTAGGGCCATTCGTTTTTGCCGAGAATACCAGATAATAGCCAGATCCACATCCGAGGTAAATCCATTGTAAAGAGGCAAATCCATTGTAAAGCAGTTTCCAATTGCCTCTCTTAGCACCGTTGAAGTGTACCGTGCTGTGGCTAGCCACATACTGCGTACCGTTCATACCATGAAGCCGCCAAAACCACCTTTTACATCGCGCCATGCCACTTCCGTTGCGGAGGGACTTCCCTACATCTTTTACGTGTTACAATACAAGTGCCCTAAGCGTGAACCAGCTTTCAATAAACATTTTCTTTTCATGAACATACTTATAATAATTTATCTTTTTCATACATACATTACAAAACTCTAAATTTGCTGTCACAAATTGAGGACTTTAAATAACAAATAATACGCACTCCATAATTGCAGATACACAGTTACATAATATAAAGCTACTTCTAATCGATATAAGCGTTACAAGGTGACCGCAATTTTTGTTCTGGTATTCAGGGTGGAGCCAGTAGGAACCGTTCAGAAACATTCAACGAAATTTGAATGTGATGTGAAGCACAAAAGTATGTTTATGCTTTTTCATCCCTCCTTTCCGGCGTTCGCCTTCGGCGTCTGCGACCTTGGTACAAACATGAATAAATTGGCAAACAAGGGGAAGCCACGATTTTGGGATTACAGACTTATTTCAAACTTTGTACATCTTTAGTGGACCACTAAAACAATGTAATCTGCAACGTAAGATGCACTATTCTGGAAATTCCGAGAAAATTGCCATAGAAGTTTTACGTGTCTATTATGTGGTTTGTGTATCTGTGCGTAGACGCCGGACGTTAGAGCTTCTGGTGCTCAAGTGATTAGCGTTAGAGCTTTGTAAAACGAACGTGTGTGAGGTGACGGTTCGATTACTGCTCAAACGTAATTAATAATTTTTTTTTCATCACTGGTCACATTATTTAATTTATATGACATTTGAGAGGTAGTGTAATGAAAAAAAAAACACGTTTATTTGTATGAAGTTTCAATTTATGTTTCTACGTCTGCATGACAAATACCATCCTCCAACGTGACATGGAGCGAGCACATGGCTTACTATATTACTGATCGCGAATAACGTCATTCGCACCATTATATGTCGAGGTTTGACTTGGGCTTTCCAAGACTGTCCCTCGTCCTTGAAAACTTAATTATAAATTTAAACCTGATGATTAATTACAAATAGTAAGTAGTCAAATAATACATGACATTCACAACAGCTTCATGAAAATGCGCAGGTTTTTTTTCATTATTTTACCTCTCAAATGTCATAAATTAAATAATGTGACCAGTGATGAAAAATATATAGATAAAAAAGTAATTGTTAACAGGACTCTAACCGTCGTCTCGTCCGCGTCATTCTTACAGCGCGCTATCGGTAGCAACTTTTTTTGTTTTTTTTAATCTTATTTTGTTCGATACTCTTCGTTGCATCTGTTCAGGGCGGACGTCCCATGACATCCGTTCAAGTTTGTCGTTGATGCATTCGCTCAGTTTTTTTTTATTACAGAGGGCAGCTAAACCTCTGACCGAACACGCTGAGCTACGGCGCCGGCGTCAACTTGACCACAATGACTTCTTACGGTTATTCGCTTTGCTCAGATACATTAGTAATAAATTAGATGAGTAAAACTTCTCTTGCTATTTTCTCGAAATTGCTTTACTACTTGCACATGATGTTGGTTTAATGGCCTGCTGAAGGTGTACAAAGTCTGAAGTAAGTCCGTGATCCCAACATCATGTCCTCTCCTTGTAGTAAGACCTCCCGTTCGACAATACAAACCTGCACACCTCTACACTAGCGCCTACTCCCCGCTTCCGGAATCAGACAGGTGTTGAAACGGATGCTCATGCATGTGTCAATGTCGCAGATGCCTAAGGAGAGTGCCGGAAATGAGGGATGTTAAAGCATAAACACACTTTACTGGTTCGGATCGGTTCAAATTTCATAGAATAGTTTTCAATGGTCCCTAGTGATTTCACTCCTTATAACAGAGAAAAAGCTGCTGTCACGCTACGCTCTAAATGGGGGACATGTCCATTGCGGCTGCAGCCCCACAATGTCCTTACAGAAGATTTGATTCGCCTGGGGCCTGTCGGCAGGTCAAATGTCTATAATATCATCCTGTCGCACATTTCACTGCAAATTCTCATTTTCGAGTGCGAAATGTGTAAAACTAAACACCCTAAGGGAGGGGTAGTTTCATTCGCGCTCTTTACGACACCTCCTGAGGCCTTTCGTGTCGATTCTGAGCAGCAGTGAGTCCGAAATATTTTCCTCCGCCACCAATAAAAAGCCTCTGTGATTTCAACGCTGGGCTTCGCGGTTCTGCCCTCCGTAGCAGGGGCGTTAAGAAGAGCGGCTATGATGTTGGTAACAGAGAGGCGTGACGATTTTCCCATCCGGTGACACATCCACAGTGACGTCACTAACCCAGCTTAAACCTCACATGTACTTCCGAGCCCTGGCCTCTCTCTCTCTCTCTCGCTCTCTCTCGTCTTCGATAAGCGTCTCTCTTTCTTTAAAATGACGTCATTTTGCCTTCAGCTGTTTTAACTTTATTTTACTATTGTAATTTCGGCACTGAACCATTTCCAAACATCTACAAACAATACAACGTAATGAGAACAATTTATAGTGGTATTAACAGTTTCTCTGCCTCTTGATGACTGGGTGTTGTGTGCTGTCCTTAGGTTAGTTAGGTTTAGTAGTTCTAAGTTCTAGGGGACTGATGACCATAGATGTTAAGTCCCATACTTCTCAGAGCCATTTGAACCATTTTTTTGGATTAACAGTAAGTACAACCAATTGTGTAGTTTGTTGACTGTTACATACCGTACTTACAAATTTGACATATAGATTTACGTTAGGCAGGGATAACAATGTAATATGCACATCAAAGAACAGCTAGTCAGCGACCTAGTCAATATTTCATTTATGTACTGCCATTGTGAGTGGACTGTATACATCACACATCTAAAACAATCGAGAAAATTTTTGTTTCTGAGGTTTTTTTTGTTCACTGAGTATGTATTGTGGTTGTTCTTTGAAGGCGCTATAAATTTCAGTTCCTTCTAGAGCGTCCATTAAAATGCCTTTCTGTGCCCTATGTAGTACCTTTAAGGGCTCCTCGATGCTGTTGGTGTTATGATTGTAGTTTCGTTGATGTGCACTAAATGACAATATACCATTTTCGCTTATATTTGTGTCCCTTCACAATCTGGTTGAGAAACGTCTACCTGTTTGCACCGCACAGAGATTTTGACATTCATCACATCTGATTTGATAAATCCCTGATTGTGTAAATGGTTTTTCGTAGGCTGTGTTTCTGATGATTGTCCCTACTTTGTAGTTGGTGTGGATCCCGATTCGTACATTAGTTTTACAATCATCTCACCAACAGCATTGACGAATCTTTATATGTACTGTGTAGGGTAAAAAGATTAATTGACCCTCTAGAAGAAATTCAGATTTAAAGCACCTTCAAAGAACAACCACAATACATACTCAGTGAACAAAGAGGCATCAGAAATAAAAGTTTTCTCTATTGTTTTAGACATTTACTCTAACGTATTGTTAAGTGCACACTTTTAGATGCGTCATATACAGAGGGGTCCAGAAGAATGTAGACATTCTTTGATAATCAATATTAATGGAACAAACTGGCGTACAGCTACAATTCTTTCACGGGGGAGAGGTTATGTTACGCGTTCAAAATGCCCCCATTAGCAGCCAAACAACGTCGATGCCGCTAAACTGTTGTCCGAACTACGGCTGTCAGTGTTGTCGGTGTGGTAGCCGTACAGGACGCCTCGATGGTTTCTCGTAGCTCGTTCAATGTAGCTGGCTTCTGTTGATAAACTTAATTTTTGAAGGTTTCCCCACAGGTAGAAGAGCTGTAGGGTCTGCAGATAGCGGTGGGATCCCAACATCTCCTCTTCGACCTGTCCATCGTTCAGGTAAATTTTCATCCAAGTAGGCCCTGCCATCTCTGTCGTAGTGGGGTGGAGCACCATGTTGTTGTAGGTAAAATCTTTCATTCCCAAACTCCTCTCGGATGGCATGTAAAATCGATGTTTACAGTATATGAAGATGCACCTCACCAGTTACGGTACCTTCAAAGAAGAATAGGCCAACCAAACCGCTCGATGACAGACCACACACCAAAACCCGGTAGATTAACACGGTTGTCCAAGTGAACGTGAGGCTTTTCAAGAGACCAGTGCACGCAGATGTGGCGGTTTACAGTGCAGTTTAGTTTGAATTTCGCCTCGTCAGACCAGATAACCATCCCTGCAAACCATTCATCCTCGTGAGGCATACCTGCAAATCATTCGCAGTACTGCCGGCCGGAGTGGCCGAGCGGTTCTAGGCGCTACAATCTGGAACTGCGAGACTGCTACGGTCACAGGTTCGAATCCTGCCCTGGGCCTGGATGTGTATGATGTCCTTAGGTTAATTAGGTTTAAGTAGTTCTAAGTTCTAGGGGACTGATGACCTCAGAAGTTAAGTCCCATAGTGGTCAGAGCCATTTGAACCATTTTGAAACACTCGCACTACTTTACATCTTTCTATCCGTGTCGTCTTCGTTCATAGCGTGCAGCGATCTTGGAACGTACACTTTCCACTTTGCAACCTTCAGAATTCGTCGTACGCTTGATCGACTTATCCCGCTTTCACGTGCACCCTGCTTCATAGATTTTTGAGGTGACCTAGTAACATGTTGCAACACAGCAGCGATGGAAGCTGGACTTCTTGATGTTTTTGATAGACCAGACCTTTCCTTACGCACATGCTGAACAGTACAGTCGGTTTCAAATTTATCCCGAATACGATAAATTGTTACACGTGTTGGTGGCTGAATTCCACACACATTGCGCCATTGCAGTTGTACCTCCAGCAAGTTTCCACACTTCCAGTACCACTTCAATACGTCCTTGCGCTGCTCAAACGACTATCTTGCTTCATTCATTGTTGCATTGTCATCTGTCGAAAAACGCGAACGAAGATCTGTTGAGACGCTACCGCGCAAAATTCCAATGATACGTAATCTTGTTGCGAAGATATTATCAAAGAGTGTCTACATTTCCGGGCCCCTCTGTATACAAACCGCTCAAACTCGCAGCACATAAAATGAGATACTGACTAGTATGGCTGACTAGTTGTTCTTTGATGTGCATATTGCGTTGTTATCTCTGCCTAACGGAAACTTATACGTCAAAATCTTGTAAGTACCGTATATGAATGTCTAAAAAATTATGAAATTGATTGTACCTACTGTTAATCCCATTATTACGTTGTATTATGCTTGTAGATGCTTGGAAATAGCTTAATGCCGAAATGTCAATCGTTAAAGTTCTAACAGCTGAAAGCATGGAGATGTCATTTAAAAATTCATAAAAGCTGTGGATGCATATTACAAGAAACTAATTTACTCTGTCAGTTTCTTGTGTTCATTTCGAACGACAAATGAGGGAGAAAGTAAGATGTTGCCGACCTTTTCTGGAACGTATAATCGTAGAATTTCAACAGCGAAACTCTGTGTTACGCACATGATCTCTTTTGCAGACTGTTTTGAGTATTTCAGCGACGCTCACTCATCGACTAAACGACACCATGACGAAACGTGCCGCTCTTCGCTGGAGCTCTGCCCCTCCTATTAAAACAAACTGGTAATGGTCCCAGAATGATGAGCATTTCTCAAGAATAGCTGGTGCAAGTGTTTTATACCTTACTCCTTTCGTGAATAAATTAAAATTTGCTCAATATTCTACCAATGATCCTCAGCCCTGTATCTGTTTTTCCTACAGTTATTGTTATGTGGTTGTGAACGGTTGCTCCTAGATGTTACTGTTTCAAATTGTATATTGCCAGTAGTTTAATCAAAGAGTAACGGGTCTGTTCGCCCAGTCCTGCCAATACGTTACGTTTATTAACTTTCAGGGTCAACTCCTAGTCCCTGCATTATAAGTGGTCATTCATGAAGGAACGGTGCCAAAAGAACGGTTCACTAAATTGAACGGAATTACCAGGCAACGACTTCTAAGTAATTGTTAGCTTCGGGTTGGCCTCATCCCCGTCTCGGTCTCGTTATTTTTTGGGCGGTCAGTCGTTTCTCGTTCGAGTACCACCACTCGCCATTCGATATGGAATTGTGGTCTCTTTTGTTCATTGCGTTCTCAAAACCTTAGATTGCCGCCTGATTTAGTGTTCACACCAGGTAATTTAAGAATTATCATAATCTTACATTTAAATCAAATACATACCTCTTCAGTCGCTGGAACTTGATTTTAGATACGATAATCCGGGATTTTAAAAACCGAAAGATCGTAATTTCCACTTTAGCTGTTCTCGGAAAGTATGAACATAAATTGTCGCCAGTGGAGTGAGACATAATTGAATATTTAATAACATTATTTCAAATCTTTCACGAAATCACTAAAGCAAACTCTTTCGTTGCCAGAAAACCTCTGACATTTACGTCTATGTTTCAAAACCGGGAAGGGTTGCCGCCGCCAGCAATAGGAATGTCTGAGTGAATTGTAAAAGCTGCTGAAGAGTGATTTGCTATTATGTTGGTTATTATTGGCCGAAAGACATTCAGTCCGGAACCACGCGGCTGCTATGCTCGCAGTTTCGAATCCTGCCTCGGGCATGGATGTGTATGATGTCCTTAGGTTAGTTGGGTTTACGTAGTTCTAAGTCTAGGGGACTGATGACTTCATATGTTAAATCCCATAGCACTTAGAGCCATTTGAACCATTCGAGCCGAAAGACATTACCAGATTCACATAAAAAAACCTGTTTCTTAGAACTCAACACGAAATATTTCCATCATAGAAATCTTGACTAAAATTAGGCTATTGTTAGGTCAAGAAAATGGCAATAAACCTGTTTAACTAAACTCCTCTTCAAGTGCACATTGCATCAACATCATCATCATCATCATCATCTTCTTCTTCTTCTTCTTCTTCTTCTTCTTCTTCTACCTTTCCTACAAGAAATTTTAATTCGTAGGAACGCTTCTACATTGCTTGACAAAAAATGAACCGCCCAGAAGACATTGGCAGCTTCATACACGTGCACGTTACTAGTGGATTTGTAAGTGATTAGAGTTATAATTCTCTCTGACAGGTAGAACGAGCAACATAAAGCATTTTTGTAGTGTGATACAGCACCTGATAGAGTTTGAAACAGACCTCGTTGTGGGTCTCCATGTGGACGGCTGGTCGAATCAGGTAATATCCAGATTTTTACGACAATCGGACGTGCCAGTGGCACCATGTTGGACTGATATGGAACGTGAGGCAGGCATACTCAAGGTTCAGTCGACCACGTCTGATTACCAAAAGGTGGGACCGCCGTATTGCGCACGAAGCATATCGCCACCCCTTCAGATCGACACCTGCCATCCAAGAACAAGTAATCGAGTTCATAACACATTCTGTCTCATCCCACATCATTGCTCAGAGTTTAGCAGCAGCAAGACTCTGGAATTACCGTCCCGTGCGTAGGCTGCCGCTAACAGCACAGCACGAACGGCTGCGTTTGGAGTCGGGCCGAGAGCGAGAAGCATGGACAGCTGATGAACTGCGTCGCGTTGTGTTCACCGATGAAATGCAGTGCTGCACCACCTCGGATGACCTTTGTCGGCAAGTATGGTGGGGAGGTGGGGGAAAGTCCATTTTTTCCGATGTTTTGGAGAGACACACCTGGCGTCAGGGTGTGGGGAGCCATTGGGTGTGAGGTCAGGTCACGGCTAGCGGTGCTTGAGAGAACTCTGACAGCACAAAAGTACGTCACGGACGTTCTGCGTCCTCAGGTCTTACCTCTCGTAAGAGAGATCCTGGTGCCATATTTCAACAGGATAATGCTCGCGCACACTTTGTATGCGTCTCAATGAACTGTCTTCTTGACGTTGATGTAATCCAGTGGTTATCAAAATTTGCAGATCTGTTCCCAGTACAGCATGCGTGGGGCCAGCTTGGAAGTCAACTCCGTTTTAGTACCAGTCAGAACAGTTGTGGGCCATTCACCTTAAGAGAAGATAAAACGGCTTTATGACACGCTTTCCAACCGAATCAGTGCATGCATTCAGACTAGATGAGGTGCAACGTCACTCTGATAAGAAGGCTCATATTACCGGGTTCTCTGTAAACTGGACAAGAATGTTATCACTGGAATAACAACAGATAGTCTCTCAACCAGTAAAGCTTCATTTTGTTTCCTCTTTTCCTTCTGCGTGCTTCACTTTCTTTTTGAGGCAGTGTACAAACAAGTGCCTAAAACAACAGAAACTTATGATTCGAAGGCTAACTACATCCACACATAAACTCTCCAAGCCCTCACAAAGTGCATGGCTGAGCGTATCTTTTATAGCTATTAGTTATTTCCTTTCCTGTTCCATTCGCAAACAGAGCGAGGGAAAGACGACTGGCAGCAGCAGAATCATTCTGCATATGCTGGTTCTCTAAATTTTCTCAATAGGGTTTCTCTAAAAGAACGTTGTCTTCTGTCCAGGGTGTTCCATTTGAGTTCCCCTAACATCTCAGTAATTCTCGTGTATTGATCAAACATACCGGAAACTAATACAGCAACCTGCCTCTGAATTACTTCGTTTTCTTCCCTTACTCTGACCTACAAACACTCGAGCAATACTTAAGAATAGGTCGCACTGGCGTTCTATCGCCGTTTTCTATATAGACGAGCTAAACTTTCCTTGGTTTCTCCCAATTAACCGAAGTTAAACATTTGCCTTCCCTGCTAGCAATCTCATGCCCTTGTTCCATTTCACATCGCTTTGCAACGTTACGCCTAGATATTCAGTCGACGCGACTGTGCCAAGCAGCAGACCACTAACACCGTATTGGAACATTACAGGGTTCTTTCTCCTACTCATCCGCATTAACTTACATTTCTCTACATTCAGAGAAAACTGTCATTCAACACACCAAACAGAAATTCTGACAAAGTTATCCTGAATCCTCAAATGGTTCAAATGGCTCTGAGCACTATGGGACTCAACTGCTGAGGTCATTAGTCCCCTAGAACTTAGAACTAGTTAAACCTAACTAACCTAAGGACATCACAAACATCCATGCCCGAGGCAGGATTCGAACCTGCGACCGTAGCAGTCTTGCGGTTCCAGACTGCAGCGCCTTTAACCGCACGGCCACTTCGGCCGGCATCCTGAATCCTCCTTCAACCACTCAATGACGACACCTCACAATACACCACAGTGTCATCAGTAAACAGCCGCAGATTGCAGCCCACCCTATCAGTCTGTACGTTTCTGTGTACGGAGAACAAGAGCGGCCCTACCACATTTCCCTGAGGCATCATGATGACACTCTTGTCTCTGATAAACACTACCTCTCGAGGACAACGTTCTGTTACTTAAAAGTCCTCGAGCCGCTCACATATCACAGGACCTGGTCCGAGTGATCGAACCTTCGTTAGCAGTCTACAGTCAAACTGACAAGCACAATTCTTACATGTTGCTTCCCGAGGATGGATGTGAATCCTCTGTCGTCGCCGATGGAAAGACAGCTTGTTTATCCACATTTATACTCATTGGACCTAAAAGATTATACGTATTTGCTAGTTGTGTGCTTTCAAAAAGTATATTTTCAAATACAGGACAAACTTTGTCTGAGGAAAGAAGGCGATTCGGCCACAAAAAATTTCACAAATAATATTCATGGCAATGTGCTACGACTTGTCAAAAAAATTAAAAATAAAATTTAATGAAGTTATCTAAACAATTCGTTATATCATTATCACTTTTCAACGCCTCAGGCACAGCTGGATAGTCTTTTAGGAGACTGAAGGGCAGTCGAACTACGTGGAGTAATTCCCAATTTCAGTATCTTTCGCTCAAACCATCAAAATCTTTTATCAGAATTCCGAAAATACCTGATTCCACAAGAGTGTGATGTGTATACGATAATTGTCCAAATATTTCAATTTTAAAATATTTTTATTACCTATGTTTGCATGCTTTTGTTACTAAAATGGAGTAGGTGTCATGAGAGAAAAATTTTTCATTGGAAACATTTTACGAATTTTCATTAACTCTTGGGTCCATGGTTGGCTGAACTAGCATAAATGCACGAGGGGGGGTCTTTAAGACCCCTCCCTTGAAACATGTAGTAAATGTTTGAATTAACGAAGTATTATAAACTAGCTGTTACCAACGCCTGAACTCGCGTATCAGTAATTTATTTACGATGAGTGTTGGTGGCGAAGTATGCTAGTAATTTTTAAATATCTGGGTATATGGTGGTATAGATATGTACATTTATATCTATATATCTTTGTGGTGTTGGTATATGAGTACTTAATGAATAAATTCTCTCATTATTCCACATCGTTTCTTTTTCCATCCCTTGGATATTATTACACATGCAGTCTATTTCGTTGGTGATGACTTTGTATCTGGTGGAAGCAAAGAGCCAAGTCTGTGGAAAACTTGACCTTGTATCGTATTAGTTATCGAAAAACCTGGCGTTTTGACTTCTGCCTCCCAACCAAATGAAGTCATCTGAAAGCATGCATTATATTTTCAATTTTTTTTTAAAAAAAGCGCATCAATTCATTACATTCGTACAGAAGCAGAGTTTATAGCGGTTCTTCCGGGTCACCTAGTAATGGAAGTGTGGCCTTGCCACCAGAGCAACACTTAGCATCCATTTCTTCCTTCAATTTCAGCGCATGGCAATGCCTACATTTTTCATCCATTCTCCCTAAGATGAGCAATCGATGATTAACATAGTCAATTAATGGATCACAATGAAATGCAGCCTTACTGAAAGCCTACAACGTCCTACATGGAATGGCACGACGTCTCTATGTTTGTCGTATAGCCTTTAAATGTTGCATTCGTTGTGAGTCAAGCGTCTGTAAGACATGCGTGACAATCAGCATAAAAAATGCGACGGGCTTGTCACTCTTCTGCTGTCTCAGTAGCTCTTTCGGCTGCGTGACCTTCTGCATCTTTACGTCCGGCGGAATGAGATTGCTCCGACATTTGCTGCGTTCGAGTAACTATCCCAGCTCGAGTTCTCTTCAATCTATGTTTCGAAGCATATCGTAGTAGTTTTAAATATATGTTCTCGGGGTTGCCGTTGGATTTTATTGTTGTATTGCCACAAAAACTCCCCAACTATCTCACGGAGTGCAGCAAATCTGTATCATTAACGTCACGCACAGTAACATTTGTTACGCGCTGTCACGGAATGATCTATAAACACAAAGAGTCTTCGACAATGGTACCAGCGCCATCTTGATCCCGCTAACGTATATCATTATTGTCTTTTTGAGTGCTTTAACAAGACAACAAAACATTCGGACGTAGCCGATGGCCTTCCTCAGGGTTCAAGCTACCTCCGTACCAAATTTGATAGGAAATGGTTCAGCGGTAGAGTCATGAAAACATAACAGAGTTACTTTCACATCTGTAATATTGGTATTAGCATGGAAGTATGAATTACATACGCTGAGAATAGTGTAAGCATTGTACTGATTACGTTGAATCATGTTACGTGGATCATTCGAAGCAATAACAACATTTTCACAAATATGATAAAGTTCAAAACTCAAAGAGTAAACACCTTTTTCAAACAGTAATTGTCATTGCTTATTTGGCGTTATATTCTTCAAATCAATAAATATGTTATACTACACATTTTCTGAAATAGTCTATGCTCTTACTCAGCGTTCAAGCTATTTCCATACCAAATTTAATCAAAATTGGTTCAGCGGTTTAGTCGTGAAAGTGTAACAGAGTTACTTTCGATTCTGTAATATTAGTATGGATTTTAAAGGGGTTGGTGACATAGAATGAATAAGACAGTATTTATTATTATGACTTTTATTTTAGAGTAATATGAAACACAGTATTATAAATTGTGTTACAATTTTCCGGACTTGAGTAACTAACTTGTCAGTTTTACTGATCCACACCATAATATTTACTCATTAAAAGAAATACTCTTCACAAATAATTTCACTACGTTCCTTGTCTTTTTTTTTGCATTTGCAGAATGTTTGACCGCTTTTCTATGTTATAGATTTGGGCACATGAATTATCCTCCTTTTGGGGATCTTCCAGTTGCCGCAATGTTCGTCTGTTGCCTACTAATTCCACAAGGTGTCGTGGCTTATAGAACTTTATTTAGGGACGTGGCCTGTTGCATCTTCTCTACATATGAGAAATGTTCTGTTTTCATCAGATATGCCTTCCATGCTATTGGGATGTGAAAATAAGCGCTAGATATTTATTGCTAATATCTCAAATACGTTTGTCTATAACACAAAATACAATCTTTTTGATGGTCTCTTCCAAGCGTATGTGCTTGCCTTCTGGCCAAGACAATCAATTTCTGAAGTACATTCATTGCTGAATAATGTTGTTTTTACGTCTTTCATCTAGGGTGGCTCGTCTCACATTTGTTCTTGTTGGCCACACAACGTACAAATGTCAAATTGTCTTTCAGACGAAAATGATGTTTATAAAAGTTCCCAGGTCATGGAACCCTTATTTCGAGTGTATTTTCTTTTTGGTTAGTTGTATTACCCCTACTGGATAAGGTGGAATTTCATGATACTGTGTATTCGTATTCTGTTCATTGGTAGCAGTGATTCACTCTGTTGAGTTCCATCATGACCGATAAGGAAATTAATTTTGTGGTCTCTGCCATCTAATTCTTCTCTGCTTGAATCACACAGGACGCTAGAAGATGTTGGTTCATTATTCTGATGACCATCACTATCTAAATTTCTACTGTCTTCTTGATCAAAGGAAGTTTCATCTTCAAGCCATTCAATAACGATTGATTTAAAGTTTTGATCACATGTGCTGACTTCAGACGTTCTTCTGTCTTTATAGGTAGTATGGTATACAGCTGTGTTCTATGTAAGGTACAACAGTATCTTAGATAGTTATTCTGTTTATGATACAAAACTTATGTTCATGTACAAGTGTTTTGACATTGAGAAATACGCATACCTTCAGCTGAGTACTAGGTTATAGCTCTTACAGTGCTTCTGAGACGTAGCTTTCATAGTGCCTTTGAGAATAATCATGCCAAACTGATAACTATTACCAACAATCTAGCTACTTTAACATGCAATTCTAGTAGAACAGAAATAAAGTATCGTGAAAATAACTGCTCGCGGCATGTCTAGAAGACCCCTGTTATGCATTATGCGAGTAAGACTACAATATTTATAAAATTAAATAACTATTTTGATTTGCAATAAACAACGGTCCTTCTGAAGAAAGTAGATTGTATTTCCAAGGATTACACAGGACATGGCCGGCAGGAGTAGCCGTGCGGTTCTAGGCGCTACAATCGGGAACCACGCGACCACTACGGTCGCAGGTTCGAATCCTGCCTCGGGCATGGATGTGTGATGTTCTTAGGTTAGTTAGGTTTAAGTAGTTCTAAGTTCTAGAGGACTGATGACCTCAGAAGTTAAGTCCCATAGTGCTCAGAGCCATTTGAACCATTTTTGAACACAGGACATGAAGTATAATAAATAAATTTTAAGACAATTTCTTGAGAGAACGGAGGCTTGCCAGGTCTAAAATGTCCCCGTTATACATCCAATATCTAAAAAAAAAAAAAAATCTGCTGTAAAATCCTCGTTATGCATCCGATAGTTAAGGGGGGTAGGACGTCAAACGGGCCGACTTGGAGCAGGAGAGGCACCACAGGACATTTTGATTTCCACTGTCTATACTTTTACAAAAAAATTCATAAAACTTTGTCAGCATCACCAGGAGGGATTCAGAATTCACACTCATAGCAGTGGAAGTTCGAAAACATAACGAAGTAATTTTTTTTACATGTCAAATTTCATCACCTGTAAGTATGGTGTGTATGCTGCGCAAAATTTAACGAAGAATCTCTCTAACATATGAAGAAAAGTGTACCTATAGCAACAAATGCTGCCATTAGTAAGTGAAAAAAAACGATGAAATTTGACATGAAAAAAAATTACTTCGTTATGTTTTCGAACTTCCACTGCAATGAGTGTGAATCCTGAATCCTTCCTGGTGATGCTGACAAAGTTTTATGAGTTTATTTGCAAAAGTATAGACACTGGAAATTAAAATGTCCTGTGATGCCGCTCCTGCTCCAAGTCGGCCCGTTTGACGTCCTACCCCCCTTAAGAAAATTCTACTGTAATTATTATCGAATATTCTCAAACGTGGCTTTCATGGGGTATGGCTGTACCCAGCAAGTACTAACATATGTGTAAGTTACGTATCTCTTTGAAGCGTACTGTAACATGTAATAAGTACTGACTAGCAGCAAATGTAACTAGGACCATTTGTCGTGAAATCTCAAATCTGTTCCGCCGTTCGTGGCGAAACCGCGCAGGGTATGCATCCCGTTTCTGTGGCAGTGAGCTGTGGGTATCAGCGTCTTCTACGATGACATCACAGCCCCGCCCTCAGGAACCAGCGTATAAATTAACAAGTGACGACGGCAAACCACAGCGACGCCTGAGGATGGCGAGTTACGCCTGTGAACCTTTTATGCAAAGTGAAGGTTTTTTGTGCCTTGTTTCACGTGATTCTCGTATTGGTCAACAGGTTTCCTGGGCACTCACGACTCTGGGAATTACGGCCTGAAGGACCAGGTGGCGGCTCTGCGCTGGGTGCGGGACAACATAGCGGCCTTCGGCGGAGACCCCGCCAGGGTCACGTTGTTCGGTGTCGGCGCAGGAGCGGCATCGGTCGGCTTCCACATGCTGTCTCCGCTTTCCGAAGGTACAACGATCCACATTAAGCATTTGACATGAAAAATTGTCCTACGACTCCTCATTCAGGCCTCTGCTCTGTAAGATCTCGGCTACAGAGGCGTGTCCTCCTGTTGCTTATAATATATAATACTCTTCAGAGGGGAAACACCGTTAAGTGATACTTTTTAAAATTATGTGAAGCTTTCTTAATCATTGTAGACCGATAGCCTAACTATTCCGCAACAAAACCTATTGTTTATTTTCAGTTATTATTTATTCCAAAGTACCATTTGACATCATCAAACATTTATAGACCTTTAAACATTCCAAGAAATAGTAATTAAACATAACATTTTGTAATACAAGAAGAGGGTACACAGGGGCACAATCAATATTTTAGTTGTAAACTGTCGTAGCAGTGTTGGAAAAGAGCCAGAGCTCCAAGCGCTAATAGAAAGCACTGAAAGTTGGCTAAAGCCGGAAATAAGTTCATCCGAAATTTTTACCATGGTTCTTACCGTGTTCGGAAAAGGTGCATTACATACAGTTGATGATGGAGTGTGTATGTCTGTCAGTTTACCTTGTAGTGAAATTGAAGTACATATTTCCTGTGAGTTAGCACGGGTACAGGTTGTATTTGACAACCGGAGTAAATTAATAACGCATTACTTTTCCCGACCCTTCGACTCAGATTATACAGTCGCTGAACAGTTTAAATACAACATGAGTCATTTCAAATACGTATTCCAAACATGCAATTACGGTTGGAGGTGACTTAAATCTATACTCGATACGTTGGCGGAAATATGTGTTTGGAGGAGGCAGTAGGCATCAAAAGTCGTTCAATACCGTACTGAATGCCTTCTCAGAAAATTATTTTGAACAACCAGATCAGTGCCCACTCGGAGTGTAAATGGTTGCGAAAACATAGTTGACGTCTTAGCAACAAATAATTAACGAAATAGGGAGCATCATGACAGATACAGGAATTAGTGATCACAAGGGTTTTGTAGCTAGACTGAACACTGCAACACCCAAACCTATCAAAAATAAAAGCAAAAAACATCCATTTAAAAAAGCAGATAAAAAGTTCCTAAGAGACAGCTTCCACTCCTTCCAATCTGACTATGTAAACGTAGACCAAATATAATTTAAATTCAACGAAATAGTGTCGATAGCAGTGAGATATTTATACCAAATAAATTAATAAGAGATTGTAGTGATCCCCCATGCTACACAAAAGAGGTCACAACACTATTGCAGACGCAACGAAAAAAAGCATTCCATATTTAGAAGAACACAAAATTACCGAGATTGATGAAGTTTTAAAGAAGCTCCAAATGTAACGCTAACTTCAATGCGAGATGCATTTAATAGTTTCTACGACGAAACACTGTCTCGAACCATGGCAGAAAACCCAAAGGTCCTGTGTAAAGTACACTAGTGGCAAGACGGAATCAATACCTTCACTGCGTGATAACGATGGTGATCTTACTAATGACAGCCATACTAAAGCAGAGTTACTAAACACGGTTTTCCGTAATTCCTTCACAAAAGAAGACGAAGGAAATATTCCAAAATGAAGAACTGCCAACATGAGTGACTTAGAAATAGATATCCTTGGTACAGCAGCTTAAAACACTTAAGAAAGGCAAGGCTTCCGGTCCAGATTGTACACCACACATGTTCGTTGCAGGGCATGCTGATACAATAGCTCCATCCTTAGCAATCATGTACAACCGCTCGCTCGTAGGAAGATTCGTACCCAGAAACTGGAAAGTTGGACAAGCCACACAAACACCCAAAAAAGAAAATTAGCTGTTCACCAACAGCATGATCTGAGTTGAGTAATAAGCTAAATTACAAATTCATATTATTAACGTCGATTTGCTGTATGGTTTTGGAACATATACTCTGCTCGAACATTATGAATCATCTCGAAGAAAACGATTTATTGATAACTAGCCAGTATGGGTTAATAAAATATCGTTCTTCTGAAACACAACTAGTTATTTATTCCCATGAAGTAATGAGTGATATTGACAGGGGACATCAAATTTATTCAATATTTTTAGATTTCCTGAAAGGCTTTCACACCGTTCCTCACAAGCAACTTCTAATAAAATTGAGCGCCTATGGAGTACAGTATCAGTTGTGTGACTAGATCCCTGATTTCTTGTCAGAAGGGTCACAGTTCGTAATAATTGAGGGGAAGTTGTCGAGTAAAGCAGATGTAGGATCTGGCGCGCCCCAAAGAAGTGTTACAGCCCTCTGTTGTTCCTGATTTACACAAACGATTTAGGAGATAATCTGAGCAGCCATGTTAGGTTGTTTGCAGATAATGCTGTCATTGAACGTTGTGTAATTTCATCAGACAATCCAAACGATTTGCGATATGATTTATACTAGACCTGTGTACGATGCAAAAAGTGGCAATTGACTCTAAATCATGAAAACTGTGAAGTCATCTTCATGAGCACTAAAAAGAAGATCCTTTAAAATTCAGTACACAATAAATCACATAAGTCTAAAGACTGTGAACTCAACTAAATACTTATAGATTACAATTACGAATAACTCAAACTGGAATGATCACATAGATAATGTTGTGGGGAAAGCAAACCTTACACTTCGATTTATTGGCAGAACAGTTAGGAAATGTAACAAGTTTACTAAAGAGACTGTATACACTACCTTGTCAGCCCTCTTCTGGAGTATTCCTGTGGGGTGTGGGATCCATATCAGATAAGATTGACGGAGGAGATCGAAAAAGTTCAAAGAAGGGCAGTTCGTTTTGTCCATGCTGACTATGTAGATAATTAAACGCAAATTAAAATTTTCTCGCTCTACTGCAATGGTCCCGCATTAATGAAGTTCTATTCCGATATTTTACGGGTTGTACGTGGAAAATGTTGGTAGTATAAAGTCACTCACCTATGGACTGATTGTTTTAGACAATTTCTATATCTTGTGTAGCCTATTGTAGTTGAAATTCTGTCCTACAGTCGTGTGTAGGGACAATCTTAGACATGTAAGAAAGTTTTTCATTTATCGTCTCGTCGACAGCGTGGACATAGAAAATGAAGCACAAGTTCAAAATGGTTCAAATGGCTCTAAGCACTATGGGACTTAACATCTTAGGTCATCAGTCCCCCAGTCTTAGAACTACTTAAATCTAACTAACCTAAGGACATCACACACATCCATGCCCGAGGCAGGATTCGAACGTGCAACCGTAGCAGCAGCGCGGTTCCGGACTGAAGCGCCTAGAACCGCTCTGCCACAGCGGCCGGGAATCACAAGTTCGGAGTGCAGGAAACAAGATTAATACGGACGTATGGCCAGACATGAGTTCTGAAGGAGAAACACCTACTCGAGGGTGGACATAACATACCATTGCCATTGATACTAATCCCGGTGTCAGGAACAGGAAGGCGTCATTATATATGGGCTTGCTTACGCTGATGCCGTTTTTTTTTTTTTTTTTTTTTTTTTTTTTTTTTTTTTGTAGTTGACTTAATAGGTTGGTAGGCGCGTTTATCTATATGCGAAACCAAAAAAAACCGATTGTTCAAACAACAGAAGACAGATTGACCTCGGCGCTATTACATGTACTGATTGGCAAGGTAAACATAGGTTTTAGCCGTAACAGGGTTCCCAAGCAATTCTTAGCTATTTTGTAGAATGGGAAGACTGCGAAAAACCTAACTACATGAAGCAAATCTGCTTCTAATATTTTTATTTACTTACAGCAATGCCTAAAAATAAAGAACATTCAGTTGACTTCAAACAAGTTATCTTAACAGCACTGAGTCAAGGCCCTATTCAGTCCTTCGTTGCGAAGAAGGTTGTCATCTGACAACAGCTTGTGAGTGTCTGGGTCCAACTTCATAAAATAAGAGGAGAATAACGATGCACGAAGTGGTCTGCCCCGAAGAACCATCCAGAAAGAAGACATAATCAGGCGAAGACGATCGATGGCCAGGGCTGTACGTGATGATCTATAGTTAAAACACGGGATGAAGGTCCATGTTTCGACATTTAAACGTCGTTTAGCATCTATAGGTCTGTATGTGCAGGCGACCTTTTCGAAAATCTGTGACAAGTGCGAAAAATAGGAAGGCAGACTACAATTTGCTGAAAATATGCATCTTGGACCACTGAACGGGGGTCAAACATTCTATGGAATGATAAAAGTAAGTTTAGTCTCTTCTTTGCAGACGGGATACAGTACGTCCGACGGCCGCAAAACAAGAGGAATGACAGAAAGTGCCAGGTACCCACCATGAACCACGAAGTACCATGGTGTGGGGTTGTGTCTCAACATGTGGTGTAGTTCCTCTCGACGAAATTCATGCTGTAATGGATGGTCTGAAGTGTGGTGAAGTATTAACACACCATATGATACCTCACAGAAGACGGCATACGACTCTTCATTGATAATTCCAACACGACGACCCTCCGAAGCACACTTCAAGCTGTGTGAGGAAATGCAATCCGAAAACAACGGAAGTAGGTTACAGTACACTTGTTCGCCCACAGCTTGAATATTGCTCACCAGTGTGGGTTCCGTACTAGATAGGGTTGATAGAAGAGATAGAGAAGATCCAACGGAGAGCAGCGCGCTTCGTTACAGGATCATTTAGTAATCGCGAAACCTTTACGGAGATGATAGATAAACTCCAGTGGAAGACTTTGCAGGAGAGACGCTCAGTAGTTCGGTACGGGCTTCTGTTGAAGATTCGAGAACATACCATCACCGAGGAGTCAAGCAGTATATTGCTCCCTCCTATGTATATCTCGCGAAGAGACCATGAGGATAAAATCAGAGAGATTAGAGCCCACACAGAGGCATACCGACCATCTTTCTTTCCACGAACAATACGAGACTGGAATAGTAGGGAGAACCGATAGAGGTACTCAAAGTACCCTCCGCCACACACCGTCAGGTGGCTTGTGGAGTATGGTTTTAGATGTAGAAGTTCTGAAGCAGCACAAAGTAAAGGTATTTGAATGACGAAGCCAAAGTCCAGACTTAAACATCGTAGAACATCTTTGGGGCGAGCTGGATAGACGTGTTCGCCATAAAACAGCACCAACAAGGAGGAATTCTGTAAATAATTGTGAGAGCAATGGAAGACGATGCCTCAGGCGCGATTGGCCAAACTCGTGGGGTCTAAGCCATCGAGGCGTGCTGCAATAATGCACGCAAACGGCTATGCAACCATGTAGTAATCGAAGAACATCAAGGGCCAAGACTTATTATTGTTTTCCTTGAGTTTAGTTATAACAAAATATTTTTCAGCCTATGAGATTTCTTCATTTGTGTTTTATTATTGATGCTAAGATTATAATTAAATAATACTTGTAAGAAAATAAATTACACATTATAAATATTTGATAGTTAATTTCTTGCATTTTTCTCCTAAGGAATTTGTTTTCTGATTTTATTATCTCTACAAAATACTTTTGAGCGGTACTGTAAGAGGCTACCTTTGCGAAAGGCGGTATTATCAACCTTCACAGCACCGATAAGTGGGCTACAGAGAATCCGCATGGTATGCTGGCAGCGAACCACGAGCACCACTACAGCCTCAGTGTGCGGATAGCGATTACTGGCGACCGTCTCGTGCGATCAGTCGTCCTTCCTCAACGCCTCACAGTGAAGGTATACACTATCTGTCAAAAGTATCGGGATATTAACAAGGTGTGTGTCGACCCTTCACCTTTATGATGGTTTGAATCTGCTGGGGGCTCTTTCAGTGAGGTTTCTGAATGTCTGTGCCGGAATGGCAGTGCGTTTTTCATCAAGAGCCGGAACCAAAGAAGGTAGTGTTGGATTCTGGGGTCTGGAGCGAAGTCGACGTTCTGAAACATCCCTTATCATTGGGTTCAGCTCGGAAACGTGGGCAGGCCAGTCCATTTAAGGAATGTTAGAGTCCACAAACAACTGCCTCACAGATACTGCTTTATGACATGGTACACCGTCGTGCTCATGTAAACAGTCATCATCTCCGAGTTATTCCTCAACTGCTCACAGCACACAATGTTGTAAAATGAGTTCATATCCTTCTGCACTCAGCGTTTTTTTTAAGTGCAGTAAGGGAACCACATCCCAACCAATGCGAACACTCCCACAACTATAAGACCACCTCCAAAGTACTTCACCGTTGGCACTATGCGTGACGGCAGGTAACGTTCTCCAGGCATTCGCCAAGCTGTCCAACCGACTGCCACAGTATTCAGCATGATTTATCACTCCAAATTACTCGTTTTCTGTCATTCACTGTCCAGTCGCTTAGCACTGATTACGGAAATGTATGGCTTATCAGTAACTCCCCGATCATTATACCTCATTCTTTTCCACACTCTACGTACGTTCATTGTGCTGCTTGGAGCGCTGATACCACTTTGAATTCACCTGGGATTCCTTCCTCTGATTTAACGCAATTTTTATAACCACCCTCCGTAATGCTCGACAGTTATTGCATGAGGTCTGCTGGGTCTTGGTTTAGCTATGGTTGTTTCTTCCACTTCACAACCACATTACCTGTTGAGCTTGGAAGGATGGATCTGTTACTCAGATGACGGCGAGTGACTTGTCCACGTTCGATGTCACTGAGCTTTGCGGACGGAGCCATTCTGCTGCCACAGCTTCTCTACTGACAACGCAATACTTCCCATCTCTCCCCAGGTCCAACTCTCATGGCATCTGGTGGTCAGTTCCGCATTACATAGGGATGTCCGAACAGTTTCGATCAGGTAGCATATCTGCGCTCCGTACAGTTGACCCTATCTCTCCTGCTGGAAGACATGTCTTTGGAGAGATGAAGGATAATGGGGCTACCCCATGAACGTGCTCCATCACACTACCCTTTTTAATGTGGAGCTGAAACATTAGTACTGTTTGCTTAATGTATTCTCATGTGAGCTTTCACACTACAACCCGCACTGTGAAATATTTTTTACCTCCAGCTCCAAATAGGTTTACTTGCTTTCCAATGCATTGCGATGATATGTCCATGTGACCTTTTTTGTTCCTTATTCTCTCAGGAATCGTTTCCTGCAGTTTGTTCCAATTCACCTGAACTTCATCGTGGCACGGAATGTTCACTTTACTTCCTTCTGTAATTTTCACTGTAGGAAGTTACCGATTATGAAAATCCACTAAACGATCTCAGTCATGGCTCGCACGTTGCTGGAAGAGCACGCCTACCTCGCCTTCTAAGAACGGCGAAAGGATGAATTACGATTGGTGTGCTCCCCAGATAAACTCTAGAGTTGTTCGCCCATTGTATGCTACGGCTCCTCACACCATGACGCCAGGATTGGTGCAATATACACTCTAAGACAAAAGTAAAACGACGCACCACGAAGGAATTATCCTAAAAGAACGGAAATCGGTAGATGTGATGTACATTTACAAACAAACAAATAATTACAGTTTCAGAAAAGCTGGATAATTCATTCAAGAGAAAGAGCTTCATAAATTTACCGATTCAACAACGCATTGGTCCACCTCTGGTCATTATGCATGCAGTTATTCGGCTTGTTGTTGACGGTTAGTGCTGTTGAACGTCTTCCTGGGGGACACCGCCCGAAATTCTGTGAAATCAGCGCATTAGATCGTCAAAAACCCACGCTGGTTGGAGGGCCCCGCCCACAATGCTCCAAATGTTCTCAATTTGGGAGAGATTCGGCGACCTTGCTGTCAAAGGTAGGGTTTTGTAAGCAGGAAGACAATCAGTAGAAATAGTTGTGTGCTGGAGGGCGTTATCTTGCTGAGTGTAAGCTCAGGATGGCTTGCCATGAAGGGAAACAAAATGGCGCGTAGAATATCATTGGCATACCGCTACGTTGCAAGGGTGCCGCGGATGACAGCCAGCGGGGTCCTGCTATGAAATGGTTGTCGGACCGTATGGCAGACGACAGTAAGTTTGGTACCCCGATATCTGGGGCGTCTCCAGACACTTTTTCGGCTTGGAATCCCATTCACTGGAGCTCCAAACTGAGCCCTGATGACCAGCTAAGACGTGTCTGGAACCACCACGGACAGCCGTGGGATAACAAACTGTCACCCGCCATACGACCCGACAACCATGTGTAATGGTCTGTGGTGCCATTTCTTTTCATAGCACATCCCTTTTGGTTGTCACCAGTGGCACTCTTACGTCACAGCGGTATGTCGACGATATTCTGTGCCCAGTTTTGTTACCCTTCATGACACATCCTAGGCTTACATTTCAGTAACATAAAGCCCGCCCACTCACGGCGAGACATTCTAGTCATTCTTTTTTCGTTTGCCAAACCCTCTCTTGGCCAGTTAGGTAGTCGGATCTGTCTCCAATTGAGAACGTTTGTAGCAGTATAGGCAGGGCCCTCCAACCAGCTCGGGATTTTGACGATGTAAAGCACCAATTGGACAGAATTTGGTAGGAGATACCTCAGGTAGACACCCAACAACTGTATCAAGCAATGCCAAGGCGAATTACTGCTGCATAGAGGACAGAGGTGGACTAACGCGTTATTGACTTCCTCAATTTATGAAGCTCTTTCTCATGAATAAATCGTGCAATATTTCTGAAACTGTAATAATTTGTTTTTCTGTTCATGTACATCACATCTATCGATTCAGAATACTTCCATTTCATTTAGATAATTCCCTCCTTCTGTAGTGTTCGGTTGGGAGGGCTGTACCTGTGATCGTAAACAAAGTGTTTAGTAATCACATCAAGAACTATATTCCTATACAGGAAAAAATTGACAAGAGATTCATCCTCTTTTTTTTAAGTTTCTGTTCACTTCCTTTTCCGGGATCTCAAACGACTACCATCAATATAGTTTTATTCTTATGAAAACAAAAGGATGAACAGTAACCAGATACTGTTGATAACGTATTTTTAGAGGGCTGTTAACGGTTTCCAACCAACAGATTCATCGTCAGACAACTTTTCATGTTGGAAACCCTTCATGGCCCTCTAAAAGTACGTTTTTAACAGTATCTGGCTACTGTTCATCCTTTTTGCAAGAATAAAACTATATAGCTGGTAGTCGTTTGAGAGACCGGAAAAGGAAGCGAACAGAAAATACCCGAAAATATCAGTCAGCGTGTGGTCGTTTTTGGTCGTGACGAATGTTCCTTGCGGTTGTGTTGGCCTACAACAAAAAGAATATAAGAAAAACGACTACTTTACTATAATTTGAACTCAAAAACGAAGCAAAATAATGGAAACAGTTTTCTAACCCCTGATTTTCTTCTCCCAGCTGATCAACTGCGATTCACAGTAATCAGATAATAGACCTGAAGCTGACCTTGACAAAGGTCGGAATTGGTAATTTGAATAAACATACATAGTTACCAAGACAGCTTCCGTCTTCCTTCAGGTATGCTCACACTATTTCTTTAGCGTTTGAGTGGGCGGGCTGAAGGCCTGAAGGAGGAGCAAACTGTGTAGTAATCACATCAAGAACCAGATTTGCATACAGGAACAAAACGGCAGGTGTTTCAACAAGGTTTTTTTTCCAGGTATAAGCTCAATGGCTTTCCTCTAGTTTTGAATAATACTATCTTCTTTAAAAAAAAAACTGAATACCTTTTCCGTCAAACATTCCGTATTTTAACGTAGCCAAACTTCGAAGGTATCAGAGGAGAAGTTTTTGCAGTGGTAAAATTTTTCCGTCTACACAAAGAAATGGTAAAATTTAATAAATTTTATTAACAGTTCAGTATGTAGTAACGAAGTTCAGCAACAGCGATAGTGCTGCTCCTTTTATATATTAGAATATTTGGCCTTATAAACCGTCCTGGCAGAGTTATTTAATTATTGTGTCAGTTACTGCACTGTGCGTTGAACAGTAAAAAATTATAAATGGTGACAGGTAATATTTGCAATCTGATACTGAGACAATTGGTTTCAGTTTTTCAAGTACACTACACTCCATGTCAGAGATTCGATGGTGTGCACATTGTAGAAGAATTTCCAATAATGCAACAACGCCACGCGGATTCCAATAAGAAAAAAGAAGCCGAAATGCTATAAACATAAATGGAAGTATGGTCGGAAGGAAATCTCAAGTCCTAAACACGAGTCTAATGCCTAACAATGGTGCCGCGCCGCTCAATAGGTGCTGTGAGGGCCGACGGTCGTAAAAAAAGCAGCTAACGATCTAAGTGCTAGACAGAATAGCCGCAGCACCAACCTACTGTGAGGAAACGCTGTGAACAGCACCACCTGACAACGGCAGTCGCTGAGCGTTATTCGCGTTACTCCCATGGGAAGCTCTGCTTTACAGCCAGATGGATTTTGCCGCGGGTGTGTACTCATCAGCTACCCGTCAGTTTCCCAGAAATCTTACAGTAGTTGCAAGGTGCTCACCGAAGACCAAGGACACAGATATTCGTTTAACAAAATAAGGCGTCATTGTAATACTTCTGTTGCTCTTCGTGGTGCCAGTCCTAAATGTATACTGAAAGCCACGTTTCTTTTCAAACTTTTGCATTGGTGTGTTTAACGATTAGCTTCGTAACACAGTATTTTTAGGCATTGGTGTTGAGATCACTGTAGAGACTACGTATTCGATACTGTCCTGTTTTCTACCAGTCACAAAGCACTCGTTACATTGATTATTGATCGTCATTAAATACAACTTATGTGACATTCCCTTGGTGTTACGAGCTCACAGTTCTTAGTTGACAAAGGAATCAACATTGATTCTCCCAATCATAGTTGAACAAAATTCTGTCGCTCTGTTAACCTACAACATCAATGAGGCTGTAGAAGGTGACCTGTTTCTCCACTGCCGGATGATATTCAATACGGTTGCACAGCGCAGCTTGTAAAGGAGAAAATAAATAAAAACACGAGCTTCTGGAATATTGGGGCAGCTTTGTGGCTTTACTGTAGAGTTACTGGCAGACAGAACTCAATCGTCGTTCTCAACGGAGAGAAAACTTCAGATGCGAAAGAAGCTTGAACTACATCCTGAAGAAGTTTTACAGGATCGTTACTGTTAATGATGCAAATAACTAGGTGAGTGGCATCCACAGCTCTATGGGACTCTTCACAGATGACGGTGTTGTATACAGGGAGCATTATAATTAATAGACAAAACTGGCACAGGTGAAAGTATCCGATAACAAAAGCCAAAACGCAACACTAAACTTGGGTCGGAAAATGAGCAGTTTGCGTGATAATTGCGAGTGTGGGGTTACTGATTTCAGTATGAGATTTGTCCGGCTTAGAACAAGAGTATTTGTATTGTATGTAATTTTGATTAAATCTTCATTTAATTGGGCACAACGGTCTACCTTAACAAGAGATAAAATACTAATACGGCACAAGTTACAGTCTACTGTATTTTCGTACCTGTTAACGGAGGTATACACAAATCGTACCCTCACCCGGATCCAATACTCCATTCGTCTCTTCAGTGACTTACGCATTCTATCAAACATCCACGATCATATCACGAATCTAGGCAAGAGTGTACAGTTCGGTGCTCCAATTCTTCAACAGTATCGTCGCGACTGCCGTACGCTTTTGAGATAGGAAAAAAGCAGATGAATGAGGGTAGGTGATTTTGTGGACTAACTTACACGCCTTGTCCGACCCACCCATCTTAGACCACGTTGATACATTAGATGTAGCAGTAATGTCTGCCGGTGTTCCATCATGCATCTGCCACATTCCCCGACCATGAATTATGCATGGAAATTGAGCACAGTTATATGCGGAAATAATTGAAGTGTTTGTTTCAAATGCAGTTGTTCTAACTAGAACAGTATTTCATACTGAAATCTGAAGTTGCTCATAATCACATGGCCACAGTTTTTTTGCAAACGACTCGATTGTGGTCTCATGTTTAGTGATAATCTTTTGCATCCATTATCTCACACTTTCACGCATGTCAGTTTTCGTTATTAATTGTGATACATCTCTTACATAGGATTCGCAACATTGGAAATTTGTTGTGAAATGAAGAAAGATTCGCAGATGATGAACGTTTGGTGCAAGAATGGCGAACTGACCCACAATACATACAAATGTTGCGTATTGCACATTAAGGCTTGAAAAATCAGCTATTGCTAGTCTCTACCACTGGCGATTAATCACTGAAATGAGTAGAAGTCATACAGCATTTAGGAGTAAGCGTCCAGGACGATTTAAGATGGAACGAGCACTTAAAACTATTTACAGAAAAGCCAAATGCTCTACAGACTCATTGGAAGAATCAAATATAAATTAAGAAGATAGCTTACAAAGTGCACGCTACGAACTCCTCCCCTGCGCTAACCTCTTCATCTCAGAGTAGTATCTCAAGGTAGTACTTGCACCCTACATCCTCAATTATATGCTGGATGTTTTCCAGTCTCCATTTTCCTCACCAGTTTTTACCCTCTTCAGTTGCCTCTAGTACCATTGAGGTTATTCCCTGATGTCTTAACACATGTCCTAACCATCATGTCCCATCTTCTTGTCAGTGTTTTTCAAGTATGCCTTTCTTCCCGATTGTACGAAGAACTTCATCAATCCTTATCCTATCAGTATACCTCATTTTAACATTCTTCTGTAGCATCACATCTCAAACGCTTTGATTTTCTTCTGTTCCTGCTTTCCCACTGTCCGTGTTTCACTGCCATACAATGCTATGCTCCAAACGTATATTCTGGGAAATTCCTTCCTCAAATTGAGGCCTATGTTTGATATCGGTAGATTTCTCTTGGCCAGAAATGCTGCCTGTTTCTGTGCAAATCATGTCCTGCTTGCTCCGTCCGTCATAGATTATTTCTTTCCGAGGTGGCTGAATTCCTTAATTTCGTGACCACTAATTTTGGTGTAAAGTTTTTCACTATTCTCATTTCTACTACTTCTCATTACTTTCGTCTTTTTTCGGTTTGCTCTCAGTCCATATTCTGTAATTATTAGATTTTTCATTCCATTCAAAAGGTCATGTAACACTTCTTCATTCACTGAGGATAACAGTGTCATCAACGAATCTTATCATTGACATCCTTTCACCTTGAATTTTAATCCCACTTTTGTACCTTTCTTTAATTTCCATCATTGCTTCTTCCATGTATAGATTAAGATTGCATTCCCATCTCACACATTCTTTAATCCGGACACTTCGTTCTCGGTCTTCCAGTCTTATTGTTCCCACTTGGTTCTTGTGCACGTAGTACATTACCCGTCTTTCCCTATAGCCTGCTTCCATATTTCTCAAAATTCCGAACATCTTTGACCATTTTACATTGTCGAACTCTTTTCCTAAATCGACATATCCCATGAGCATGTCCTGATTTTTCTTCAGTCTTGCTTTCATTATCAAGAGAACATCTCACAACAGTGCATAAAAACTGTCTGCAACCCTATTCCAAATTCACAGCACAGACCGATCATGTGCGAAATTTACGCAGCAGTTAGACCACAGACAGTTCCGTTCAGAAGGAGATTTAACTTCAGGAAAGCCAACTTGCCGAAGTTTACAGAAACGCTGGAAGTTGCAGTTCTCAATATTGAACCTTCAACTGAGACGTATGACACTTTTGTGAGGGTTGTAAAGAGGTGTTCCAGAATTGCAGTTCCTCGGGGTTGTCGAACATCATACATTCCTGGTCTAACTTCAGAACTCAGTGCTCAATTTACAGAGTATAAGGTACTATTCGAAGAAGATCCATTCGGTGAGACAACGCTATCGGCTGGGAATAAACTTATTGCATCTCTGAAAGAATCTAAAAGGAATTCTTGGGTTAAAACTATGGAAGAACTTGATCTCATCAGAAACAGTCATAAAGCGTGGAGATTATGAGACGCCTCAATAATGACCCAACCAGATCCACAGCACACTGCAACATTACTGCAGATCAGATAGCACACCAACTGCTCATGAATGGGAAGGAAGCCATAGAACCAAAGTTCCAAAAGTACAGCAAGAGGTCCAAGAACAAACGAGGTATCTGACTCTCCCATTCGAGATATCTGAATCAAACAAGGCTATTAAGGAGAGTAAAACTGGTAAAGCATTCAGTCTAGATGACATCCGTGTGGAGCAAATCAAGAATTTCGGTCCAGAAACAAGAAAGTGGATCCTGCAGCTTTTCAACAAGTGCATGAACTAGTGCCAAATACCAAAGATCTGGCGGAAGAGCAGGGTGATAGCTCTTCCGAAACCTGGAAGGGAAGCAAATCATTCAAAGAATTTCAGACCAGTTAGCCTTTTGAGTCACCTTTATAAACTGTTCGAACGTATGATTCTGAATAGAATCCTACCAGTAATAGACCCTCTCCTGATACCCGAACAAGCAGGATTTCGACCAAATAGAAGCTGCACAGGGCAACTTCTGAATCTCACTCAGTTTATAAAGGATGGTTTTGAAACCCGTCAAGTAACGGGCGTGGTCTTCGTGGATCTCACAGCAGCGTACGATACTGTCCATCATCGGTTACTCCATGCAAAACTATACAATATGATCAACAACGCTCACCTCGTTAGACTACTCAGCACCCTCCTCCAAAACCGCAGGTTTTTTGTTGAATTTCAAGGACAACGCAGTCGCTGGAGAGCGCAGAAAAATGGTCTACTTCAGGGAAGCGTCTTGGCTCCACTTCTTTTCAACATCTATACCAACGACCAGCCATTGACCCCAGGCACAAGGAGATTCTTATATGCAGATGACCTAGCCCTTGCTGCACAGAGCTCATGCTTTGAAAGAGTGGAAAGAAACCTGACAACAGCACTTAGAACACTGTGAAGCTACTACAATCGGAACCAACTCAGACTAAACCCTTCGATGACACAAGTGTGTGCCTTTCATTTAAGGAACAGGGAAGCTAATCGTGAGCTACATATTGCATGGTCAGGCATCCAACTCCAGCATCGTCACGCACCTAAATACTTGGGAGTCACTCTCGACAGAACTCTGGCATTCAAAACTCACTGCAAGAACACCAAAATGAAAATCTCCGCTCGAAACAACCTAATTCGCAAACTAGCGGGGACACAGTGGGGATCACATCCACAAAATATTCGCAGTTCTGCAATGGCACTGTGCTTTTCTACTGCTGAATATGCTTCTCCAGTCTGGTACAGGTCATCTCATGCCAGACAAGTAGACATTTCTCTCAACGAAACCTGCAGGTTGATCACAGGTTGCTTAAGACTTACCCCAACTGATAAGCTCTACTGCCTGGCTGGAATAGCGCCACCATGGATACGCAGAACAGTGGCTGCCAACAAGGAGAGACTGAAAGTGGAACAGGACAGTGCCCATCCACTACATGGACATAATCTACCACAGCAACGGCTGAGATCGCGAAAGAGCTTCCTGAGAACATCCCAGAGGCTCACCATTTCACCAGAGAAGGCAAGGTTGAAGTTATGGAAGAAGTCGACGCCTCACTTGCAGACGCCAGAAGCTGAAGAACTACCACCTGGACGCAACGAGAGCTGGCTGGTGTGGAAATCTTTAAACATATTACAATCAGGAGTTGGACGATCCAGAGACAACCTGAAGAGATAGGGCTTCATAACAGAAGATACGTCCTGTGATTGTGGACAAGAACAAACCACAAGCTACATGCTCCAGTGCCTTTTGTGCCCTACATCCTGCACGAAGATTGATCTCCTGCAAGCCACTCCAAGCGCCTTGGAGGTTGCCAAGTACTGGGCACATGTAATATAAATACAATTTGTGTGTATATATTTATTGATGTGTATGACAACTGTAAATTTGTATGTTGCTGATTCGAGAATTCGAGAATAAATTATCAAGAGCAATGTCAGAACTGCCTCTCTGGTGCCTTTACCTTTCCGAAAGCCAAACTGATTGTTATCTAACAGCTTCTCATTTTCTTTTCCATTGTTCTGTGTATCATTCTTGTCAGCAGCTTGGATGCAAGAGCCGTTAAGCTGAATGTTCGATAGTTCTCGCACTTACCTGCTCTTCCTATCTTCGCATTTGTGTGGATGATATTTTTCCGAAAGTCTGATGGTACGTCGCCAATTTCATTGATTCTACGTAGCAAACTGAATAGTCGTTTGGTTGCCGCTTCCCCCAATGATTTTAAAAACTCCAATGGAATATTATCTATGCTTATACGCTTGTTTGACTCAAGTCTTCCAGAGCTCTTTCAAATTTTGGCTAATACTATATGCCTCTCAACATTCCTCAGTACTTCAGTATCCCACTTCGTTCCATACTGATTCTTCCATTCGATTCTCTTTAAACTTCGATCTATTTTTCATCATTACTGAATTGTGGTCTAAGTCTATATCTGCTCACAAGGATGCCTTAAAATCGAATACCTGATTTCGGAATCTGTGTCTGACCATGACGTAATTCAGGTCGAATCTTCACATCTGTCCTGGTCTTTTCCAAGTGTATCTCCACCTCCTGTGATTCTTGAACAGAGTATTCGCTATTACCTCCTGAAATGTAATGCAGAACTCAATTACTCTTTATTCTCTATCATTCCTACTACAAACCCTCATATTCTCCCTAACGCTTTCTTCTATTTCTTTCCCTGCAACTGCATTTCAATCCCCCACAAATATTAGATTTTTGTCTCCATTTACATACTTAATTACCCGTTAAGTATCCTCAGTTATTTTCTCTCTATCTTCATCTTCTGCTTGCGACTTGGCGTGTATATCTGAAATATCGTAGTCGGCGTTGATTTGCTGTCGAATCTCATGAGAGCAGCACTATCACTGAATTGTTCACAGTAGCTCACCCTCTGGCCTAGCTCCCTATTCATAACAATTCCTATTCCTGTTATGCTATTTTCTACTGCTGTTGATATTAGCCTATATTCGGCTGACACGAAATCCTTATCTTGTTTGCATTTCATTTCACTGATCAGAGTATATCTAGATTGAGGCCTTACGTTTCTAATTTCAGATTTTCAAGATTTCCAGCTACATTCAAACTGCTGACGTTCCATGCTCTGACTCGTAGAATATCGATCTGGTGTTGATTATTCCATCTTTTCCTCATGGTCACCTCCCCATGGCAGTCCCGTCCCGGACATTCGAACTGGCGACTAATCCAGAATTTTTTGCCAATGGAAACATGACATTTTTTGCTATTACAGGCCACATTTTCTGTCGATAAAAATCATGTATCTTTGATGTAGTGATTTCCATTGCTTTCTGCACCCTCATGCTGTTCATTATTGCGGATTCTTTCGCCTTTTAGGGACAGTTTCCCACCCAAGGGGAAGGGAACTTCCTCGCTTCCCCACCCTCTGAGAATGCCGTTGGCAGAACAACCATGACTTTTTATAGTCGCTGTTAGACATAATTAGTAGAGCAGCTACATAAGAGCCGCACATTTCGTCACGGTTCCCGTTAGCCACTTCGAGAGCGTCACACATACGATCATCTGACTCAAGCGGCCGACGTTAGCAGAGAAGTGTTATTCATTAGGGCTAAACTTACTGCTAAAGCTGACGTTTATCATTTTTAAAATAATTATGCCGCATCAGTTTCTTGACGGAAACAAATTATATTACAACTACTATGTCAGCAGTGTTCTTATTTGCAGTATTTAGAGAGAGATACATTACCTTCGAACAATATTCTTTGTCATACGAAATGTACAACGCAATCTAAATTGCACTCTCTATGTTCTGTAATAGGGCATACAAGCGGCCAGAATAATTACAAAGAGTAACGGAAGGCGTTCGGGAGCATTGAACGGGTACTCCGAGTTTCGTGGAATTGCTGTCACGCGGTAGCAAATACATTCAATCTATTTTCAACAGCCTTCTTTGCGGAATACACTTACGACTGCAAGAAACAAGGGACATATTAAGAAGTCTATGGAACAAAATAATAAATATCAAACAACACAGAAATAGAAACCATTCAAATAAAAGCACATAGTTTTATTACGTTATTCTCAGATTACTGATCATAGGGTGCACTGAGGCATATTGGCTCCGTGTTCCGGCCCTGACGGAACATTCAGTAAGGACTGGGTGCCGTATCATTTTCTGCAATTGGCATCTGTCAGATGCGATATGGAATGCTATGTATGAGCACGCTACTCTGCTGATCGTTGTCAACTTCCTGGACTTTAGATCCGCTACTTGTCAGTTATGTAGCTCCTCAATGGCACTACGAAACAGAGTGCACACCATTCCACTCCTCCCACCAAAGACAAACCCTTGACTGTACTGGGAACTGAAGCCAGGTCCTCCGGAAAGACATGCTGACCATTCAGTTCTTGTGGAACACTGCTAGTAAAAACTGTTATTGTCAGGGGGAAAACAAAGATCACAAAAACAGTGTTTGATGATGCTGTGTAGCAAGTTAAGTGCAACCACTCGATACGCCAGATAGTGAGTTTGTTTCATAGCTACAGTAGTGAGAAAATAAACATTTGCGCTCAGTAACTAAGCAAAACGTGCCTTTATTTCCGGTGACAGTTGACATTTCCATCGATGAAGAGTAAACCTGAGGGGTAAAATTGCAAAAACTCACATTCTTTCTTTTCCACCTAGATCGAGATAAGTGCTACGCATTGTTAAGCCAGTCCAACTGCATAATGTGTTACAAAGATGTAATTATTCTGCGTTTTAGAAAGTATAAAGTTCCAAAATTGTTTCGCATTTGGCATTCTCCTGTCTATTATTTGTAACAATATCTACAGTATCCATTTTCTCGTTCAAGGTTCCACTAAAGCTTTTAATCTAATTTTCTTGATATGTGCTGTATTTTATCTAAATAATATTTCCAAAGTAAAACTTGCAAGTGTATGTCACTACAATTAAACACCACAAGCTAAGAAATAAAAGTCTTTGAGTTTAGAACTGTTACCTATTTATGTCCCGTGCTAGGCCACGCCAAATTTTCATCGTCAACACAATTACGTAATTTGTTAATCATTTTTACACTTATTATAATTGTAATTAAATGACGCCATTAGTATTTTCCCCATCTTCAGCAACTGTAGTTGTATACATCGAAATAATCAGAAACCGCATAAAAGAAATTTTATTTCCTTAACCGGTTTCAGACACTAGTGTCCTTCAGAAGTTTATAATTACGAATTATTTGCAAGTGTCTGCAATGAGGTACATGCACCATATTTCTCTGGTGTGTCGTTCAGAGTGTCTGTGCAAAAGTGGTAAAAAGAAGCTAAACAACAAGTGCGGATATCATGCCAGAACTGGAGCTAATTATTAGTTGTTTATTAGCTGATTAGCTCCAGTTCTGGCACTACACCTGCACTTGTTGTTTGGCTTCGTTATATCATTTTTGCACAGTAACTATGAACCACATGACCACAGCAATATTCTGCATGCATCTTACTGTTGACACTCGCAGATAATGTGATAGTTATAGCCTTCTGAAAGAGGGCATGAAGTGCCTGAAAACGGCAAGGAAATAAAATTTCTTTCAGACAACTGCTCGCTGATTATTTCGATATAAATGACGGCGTTGTTCAGCATTCATACCAGCACATTAATTCCTGTTCTCTTCTTTCTACCTGTTTAGCTATTCGCTAAACGAGCACCCTTCGTTTGCACTTAAATCACAGCAAATTTAGTGAGAGTGGGTAAATTTCAAATAAAATCCGTGGTGTTGACGAAAGGAGAGAAGACTATAAACTGATGTAATCTTTAATTTCATTCCCTTGTAGTGAGCCACGTAAACGTGCGGTAGCTTCCTGAAGGCGTTGCATTCTTGCTGTTATTACTAAAAGGAAGAAAGGAGCGTTAGCGTTTAGTGTCTAGTTGGCGACGAATTAATCGGAGCACAATTTTCTTACTAAAAGAATCACCCCCAAGTTTGTTTTTGGAAATTAGGGGAACCCACGAAAAAGACAAATCTGAATGACTGAAAGGGAAATTGAAACGTCTTGCTTTGGAATATGAGTCCAGTGTCCAACCAACGCGTCACTTGCTTGGTCTGCATTTACTAAACGCAAGTTGTGAATAATGTATTGTTCTGTAGCTCCAGGAAATCTGAAAGTCAAACAGAGGCATTTCAGGGACATTATAAATAAAAAATATAACCTCGGCGTCGTATCGGAACCTTCTATACGTCTTCGGTTGAAAGAGCGAATAAAGAAATGTTCCAAGGTTAAAGAACAGTAAATCTTGTCCACTTAGAAAAGAGCTTGTAGCTATGCTTGAAAAGAGTTTATCGACCTATTTCAAGAGGAGCTATGGTGGAACTATAATTTTCATCTATAGGTGCCAGAAAAAGCCTGCTAACCCACGAAATGCAGCTTACAAAATTTAAACTACTAAATATTAAGTGGGGAATCTAGCAACGCACTACAGCTCCCAACGTATTGCTCTCGTATCGACTTCGAGGACAAGTTTAGCCTAATGTTACACAGAGACATTTAATCAGTCATCTCACCTTGTTCCGTTCGCGGATGGAACGGGAAGAAACTCCAGTATGTGGCACAAAGAGTTGTAAGCCTACAATCTACCAGGAAATTCATATTGCATTGTAGAGTGTGAATGCAACGTGGATGTAGATAAATCAGCTTCTAACAAAGATTCCCTATAACGTAGTATATAGATATTGCGATAATATCACTTTAAGTAAGCAAACAACATGAAAGGTGAATTTCGTGTCCTAGAATGTATATGCGGTATAGTTGGTACAATACCTAAAAGTAAATCGCAAAAGATGCTATCCTTTAACTTCACCATTTAGTTTTTCAGCGTATTATATTTTCTAGTTTTCCCATTTTTAATGACGACATAAAAGGGCGACTGCCATTAAAAGGAGGGACAACAATTCACGCTTAGAAATCATATTTAAACACTATGTAGGCCACACAATACTTAAAAATTGGAATAATTCATGAAATGCGTTGTGCTCGCCATGAAAAAGCGTAAGTTGTGTAGTAACTTTATTATTTAAATCGTTAACGAAACAGATGTTGATTTTCTAAAAACATTATTTATAATGGATGAAATGAAAGCGGAGAATGATAAGCCTTTAGGTTTTTTACAAATGTTTAATAGAGGTAGGGACTAGAAATGAAATTGAAGATGATGATGATACTGTGCAAACATGTGGTTTGATGAATGAGCCTTCAACATTCATTGTTTACATTCTGAATGTAACACATAAGCAGGAATCCTATCGAAACAATGTAATAAAAGTGTAGAATGACCAGAGAAGTTATTTTACAAATTTTAAACTTATCTTTCCAAATTTGCTTTGAAACTCTGATATTCAAATTAATGTCACAATAAAAGCATTACCTGAACTTCAATACTTCGACCAACTGACTTGATGAAATTTACATCTTTGGAAACTTGTACAGTAACAAGACTGCAGCTTTCAATAATACAAAAATTAATTATATGTTTCCCTTGTTTTTTCCACAAATTTAGAAAAGTCGAGAATTTTTATTCTGTATCTGCATCCTCTTCGTCTCTACGCGTTCACATCTTTATGATTTTGAAGCGGTACGGTACGCAAAATTATGTTCCAGAAGTAACTGGTAAGCATATTGTTGAACTGCTGTCGGGATTTCAGAAGCTTTTATTCTTATATCTAATAACGCTAAGTTTATGTGTTTGTTTGCACAAACAGGCTTGTTTAGCAGAGCCATCGCCATGGGCGGATCTCCGCTGAACCCTTGGGCCTTCAACCACTCTCCCCGGCATTCCGCTATGATCTTCAGCGAGGCTTTACCCATTGACAGCTCCTGGAATTACAGCCACGTGGCCGAGGATTTGCGGACCCTCCCAGTGGGCGATGTGGTCGCTAGACTGCCAGAGGCTTACCAGGTACTGTCTGCAACTGGCCACTTCAATAGGACAGTACTATTCCTGCTATTATTCCAAACACTAACTGTAAGTGGCTTCAGCTCCTCCGCCGAGAATGTTCTCAGCGGCCGTACAATGAGTATATCACTTACGTCAGGGTATTTAGGCCCAATATTAATAAACAGTATCTATTGGCTGTAAGGTTATTATTACTACAACTTCTGATGCCCTGGGTGTGTCACATTCAAAAACAATGTGGATAAATAGAAATTAAAAGCCAAGTGGACTGAAATGGAAGAGCTGTGAAGCTATGTTACCAACATGGCGCCTATTTTGGGACCCGCCATCTTGGATGCTTGCTAGAGCGCAGAGTACTGGGTACCATGAACGTTCACACAAGCTCATCCATTCCGTTTCTCAAACATGTATGCATACTTCAGAACGTCATGAGAACTACGGTGCGCCATCGAATAGGTCTGGTGAGCCTTCAGTCTTGAAAATAAAAAGCAATACAAAGAACTTAATTTTTTGAAGCACTGTAAGTGGTTTTCAACAAATTAAGTTCTGTTTGATTAAATAGTGCATCATTTCAGAATAAAAATACCTGTAAAGTGATTTAACCCACTATTTAGAAAAGCATGTGGGATGTAGGGCCTACACTACATTCCGTAGTATCTAGTGCAGTGTTAGACACAACATATCGTTGTAAAGTATTATAAGTGAATGTAACAGAACTACATAAAGAACAGACCGTTAAATTGATAAAAAGTTTTCATTGTTTTTTGTTGACAAATGTGTAATTTATATTAATGAAGTTTAACCAAAGAGCCAAAGTCGATTCCATAGCAAGTAGTCCAAACTCTAACGAACTATGTTGTGTCACTGTGATGCGTAGAAAACTTTTCATTGTCCTCTGTGTGTAACACGATTTTCAGCTTCAGCCACACATATCCTTGTAACGACGCTTGATTTCTCGAAAACGTCGCTCAATTTTTACTGAATAATTCTCCTTAGGAGCTGAAATGGAGTAATACAGCCACCTAAGACAGCGTCTTGAATTGCTTTCAGAGCATTCATTTCTGTCCTGTATCAGCTGACACGGCATTGATATTCATTTCTGACTATCTGTTAGATCTCTTTTCAAGCTCTGCCTTGGGTGAACTAGGATAACTTCACAAGAAACTGAAATTTTCATTCAATTCAGCCTCATATCTATATGCGAGGCTGGTTATAACACAGTCCAAACTAATGAAAAAAGGCGTTTGAATCTATATTCAGGAGGGTGCTCCAGTATTTCTAACAGAACAGATGTTTTTCTTCTCACCATGAAACACAATACAACTAAAAACGAAATTAAAACGACGTTTCTTATATTCACACATTTAAAAAAAATTAATTTGAAAAATCGTAGCTTCTGTTCTTTATTTTCTTTTTTGTGTTTCCATGAAATTGAAGCCCATCTCAATCGGATAATTCACGACGATTAGTGTACAAACTAGGTGTAGAGTATTGACATCTTTATTTACGTCACTGTGAAGAATCTGTCTTAAGGAACCTATCACTCGAATCAAAATGTGCAAATATATTTTTGTTTTGCTAGAAAAGAGTAGTTTCATCCCTGAATCATAGTTTTTGCTATTTGAGCGATTCGTCTATTGGTTGTGCTTCACGATTCATTGTAATGACTGTTTAAATTTTTGATTTAGAAGCTTAAGGCGACGGAACAAGGGGCAAGAGCCATAAACGATATTTCACTTTTCCTAAAGGCACACACAACCTGCCATATACAAAAAGTTTTGAAATAATTCTGAAATTCCAGTACGAAGTTTTGGCTTCCTAAACTTGGACATACATAGCGCTAAGAAAGATACAAACAGAACAAATTGCAGTCTGTTCTTGTAGTCGCAATTCAGCTTCGTCAAAGAACATAAGCTTATTCAATACATAAATGGTTCTCGCCATACACTTTACATGAAACATCCCTTTGGAGCACGGAAAAATACTCCATGAAGTGGTTTTTCGAGGAGGTAATTCGTTGTTAATCCAAAAACTATCAACACAATCTCCTCATATATTTTATGACTGCAAGGTAAATAGAAGAAATCTTTCTTCCTTTTCAAAATGTTTGCAGTAAAAAAAACGCATCTGTAAAAGGGCCCGTAATTTATGCTGTTGTGACAGATACTAACGATTTAGCAAAAAAGCTATTCAGTACGAGTTTCATGGACAATTTTTTCCTGCTCTTTGACGTAGTGAGAGAAACGACCGAAGTATGCTTAAAATTATGGGCTTTGAAATAGCGTGCATTTTTCTTTTATTTTATTTTCAAATACATATATGTGTTAAAAATATCTTTTAAGTACATTTATACGTAATTTGCTGATTTGTTGTATCTCATGTTTGTTTCACTCTCGTTTGTTAAGGGTTGCCTGTGCTAGCTTACAAGTTCACTTTCTCAAATAACTGATGACTGATTTTATGAATGTATCCCGCGGCGCTTTTCAGCTGCTGAACGGTCAAAAAATCGGTTCCATTTTTCGATTCTAAAGAACTTGAAAGCAATAATATTTGCTGATGAGACAAGGTTTTGAAAAAATGTCTTGTTCCCTTTCACTTGTTAAGTTTCGACGATCTCACAGCATACTGATCTAGCTGCTGCCGTTGCTGATACAAACCTTCTTAATTTTAGTACGTACTTTCTCAGCTCCTACGTTAGAAGTCGTTAATTTTCCAACTAAATTTTCACACATGACGCATTGATGCGTAGTTAATTTATACACCAGCAACTTGTAAAGGACAACAACTAATGTTCCAGTTATTTCATGTTAGTACTGGCCACACAAATATATATAATTTTCAGTAAACGAAATGAAAACCAATACATTGTACTTGTTACAACTATAAGCTCACCTCGAAAGTGACTGACGACCGTGGTTGTCCGCGCTGGGTCGTAAACAGTTTCCATTCAGCTTGTTCTGGGCTCTCTCTGCCTATGTGGAGGCCACTCGCGCGTCACATCACCCGACTAATGTGATGCGTTCTGAGAACACATTCAGCTAAGGAAATCGAAGTAAACAGCCTGTCTACGTTAGGTAATCAATGAGTTTATCAAGCAGAAGTAATACTTGTGCATACTTGATATTTTTCGGGAAATTTATCTAAAAACCGTATAGCACGCAAAGGAAGGAACGGTGAATGAATAAAAAGGAACTGTTCGCAGAAAGGAGCGATCAACATTGAACTAGTTCTCAAAGATGAACGATTTTGGCCATGTCTAGCGGGTGAGATACACTACGGCAGGGGTAGGGAAGGTGTAGTGGTGTTTGTGGGAGCATGCAGGGATGTGGTGGAGACAGGGTAGAGCTGCTAAGCGTAATAGGGAGGTTTGGGGAGGGGCGCGGAGAAGGGTAGCGGGAAAGGAGAGAAGTAAAAAGGAAGAAATGTCTAGTGGGTACACTGGGAGAATAGAAGGTTGCCGAGTGCTTGAACTGGGGCAGGGAAGGGTGTAACCGCTCAATATCATTCAATACGATCACGACGACACCCCTCGATCGACGTTAGCACTCGTGGTGTCACTCGCCTTCATACATGGCAGTGGACGTTAGGAAATTCGTGACGCTAGCTCAATGGTCGTCAATTGATGTAAATGTATTTCCCGGCTGACTTTTAATTCAATTGCTGCCACGGGGGTGAAGAGAAAGAACACATCCTGGTGGTACCAGCATTATGCGTACTTAGATGTTCGATTAATCTGAATGGTTTGCAATGATCCAGCGATTCTATTCGAACTCTATGCTGATGTACCGACAAGGACCATTTTCGCAGATAAACATGCAAGTACGTAATGGATGTTCAGTTTCTCAATATAGTTCGTCGCACTCACACATTATACATCCGCTGTAAGAATAATTTCATGCACTTACATTTTTGGTGTCCCACAATATTGGTTGGCTAAATATTATGACGATACGTTGCATACAACTTCCACAGATATTGTTTATCATGTAGTCAAGACTACGTAATGAAGCCAAAATCGTGGGTAAAATTGAAATGTAGTTTGTTTATTAACACTTCTCTTTTCACTAATTAAATATGAAATATGAATCGGGATTGGAGGTGATGATCCTATCCTTTTTTAGTATTTTAGGTCCCCGTTAATTAAAATCTGGTAGTTAATAAGCGAACTATTTTTTATGCTGGCGCGTTGTTTGTATCAGTTACTCCCGCAACCGTCCAAGGATAAGATTCTCTTAATATTCCGCGCACACGCGTTTCACAATCTCATAAAATGCAGAATTACGTAACCTATAGCTTTCCGTTGCGCACAACTTTCGTGGGTTCCACAACCATAATAGTTTCCCAAGAGTATTTTTACCAGCTAACACAAAGTTCAAATTATGTTGTCGGATTCATTTTTACTCCACCCGACAATAAACGTCTCTGATCACTTCGTCACACGTAATGCATTTTAAACGTGCTTGAAGAGTCTCTAAATAATCTCCTTAACGAATTTCGCAGTCGCGAACCACTTTTTCATCGACTAGCCCGATCGCGATAACTGAAGGTAGAGAGCTCAATAATGTGTTACATGTTCTTTTATATGTATTAAAAAACAAACGCGCCCCTATATCTTTCTGTCCCGCTTGGTCTTTGCTACTTTGCTTTTTATTACTTTTCATTTTATTGCTTCTTAGTAATACTGTGCAGTTATTAAAGTTTCGTATTACTTTCCCCTTTTTGATTCTTCCCCGATTTTAATCAATATGATGCTAATTGACACGCCTGCCCGTGAAGTACCGTTATAAGAGGATAGGCAGACGAAGGACAGGAACTAGCGAAGGTTGAGGTTTGGGGGTATCGAAATGTAGGTTATATTGCGGGAAGACTTACTGTCTGCACAATCCAGAATATCTGGTGTTGGTACGAAGGATCCAAATGGCTACAAAATATTTTAGGTGAAGGAGGTACTAACATCCCCACTATTTACAAAATTTAATGTTGGATTATTAAAATCTCCTTGAATGATGATAGTAAATACAGCCATTGGACGCTAGGTCCATGGAAGAAAGCCACTGATAACTTGCAACGCCGTCTGGACCGTTAACATCCTGCTTGCAGCATTCGAGCAGGCACTCTGGCTCCGTTTCGAATCCACTCGGTAGTTTAACGAGGGCCAGTGTGCCGACTAGCCTGGATGTGGTTTTCAGGCGCTTTCCCACATGTCATTAGATGCATTCAAATGTTTATAAACCATTCAAAAGGGGTTGCAACAGGAAGGGCGTCCAGGCGTCCTGTAAAATGTCACATCTGATAATAACCATGCCAACCCCATGTATGTGCGCGATAAAGGGCAAAAGGGAAAGAAGAAGATTGACAAATGTTGACGACAAAGTAGGAATAAAGGCAAAACCATATGCAGTGAAGCGTCCCACAGCTCATCATGGCACCCATTCAGTCAGGTAATAGGAGTCTGCTCATATGGAGGATAGCTATAGATGTTTTAAATGTCTGCACCAAATTCTTCAAAGTGGTGGAAGGGGGAACCTGAGAAAGCAAGCTCTGTGTACTGGCTGCCACAGGCAGGTTGAACAAGCTGCCATTTCCTCAAGCAGTTCTGACTTTACACATGTGCTTACTAGTTTATCATGGTACAACACGACAATCACTTGGTAACAGCAGTTCAGGTCGCCAGTGTTGGCAACGACTAGATACAAAACACTCATGGCACAGAGCCAGCCCGCTTGCATTAGCTTCAGTCGATCCTGAACCAGGGGGCACTCAGTCAGGACTGATGAACAAACTATACAGGTGAGGTGACAGAACCCTGGTGTATCTGTCATGATCTCTTACCGTGACCGATACAGGAACCTACTGCCTGATTGTGTTTACTCGTCTGCTTGCCTGTAGTATCCCACAGGTGATCTATACCTTCAGGTCACCTGGCCTCAGTCATATCGAATACACGTCGGTTGCCATCAACACACATCTTGGCCATCTTCATCAGAACGTAGTACATGCCGGATAGTATTAGCTGTCTCGTCTTTCAATTGCTCATGAGTATTTCACCGAGCATCAGCTTCGAAACAATAATAATTATTCACGTGTAAAAAAATTAAAACATTGGGGAGGACATTGCAACTGGAAATCGATGATAACCATGCAAATCTAACTAGGCTTTTCAACATTAACACTGCAGAATAGCTGTAACTGAGCCACCCCATTATCCTGAATCATTTTCGCAGGAATGGTACCCAGATGTGATCCAACTGTTTGTGCCAAGCATCGAACCAGCATCCTCGGGAGCCTTCATGATGGACACGCCATGGTCGGTGCTGGAACACGGTCTCCCTAACGCTGTGCCCTTCCTCACAGGCAGCACATCAGCTGAGGGGAAGCAGCTACTGAAAGGTAAGTAGCCCACCACTGCTGCTACAGCTCTGGGACTGCCCAGAAGGCCAGAGAACAAAAGAATTATCACACATAAACTACAGTTTTTTCATGTCAGCCAAGATATCTTCACTTCCAGTTCCCAAGTTGTACAGAGACTATAGATTCAGGAATAGACAGACACATACCTCCAGTAGGTCCTGCTGCTTAACTTTCATAAATGGGATAGCACAGTGAAAAAAAATAGTTACAGTACTGTAAGCGTTCTGTCGCGTAGTTCAAGTTTTCTCCACTAGATGGCTCTGCAGTCATGGTGCTGCAGTCTTGTACATAATCCAAATATGCTCCTCCCCACTCCCCTTTCTGCCCATCCCATCCTTTCCCCTTCTCATCCTCTCCCCCTTACCTTACCCTTCCCCACACCTGCCCCTCCCTTGCTCCGTCACCACACTCCACACTATATGACAAAAATTACAAAAGAGTCTAAGATAGTACAACTATCCCAGATGTGGTTTGGAACCCCTCACGCTGCCCAACATTCTCCAGCTAAACTCAGCACAGTATTAAAATAAAGTAATCCAATAATATTTTAGTTTCAATAAGTTAATAAAATAAATAAAAAGTATTCCTTGCACAGGATATCTCTCTTACAAAGTAATATGGTAATACTGTGTGGAATTTTGTGCATACCTTCAATGACAATTTAAAAAAATACATGGACTTTGTAAAACGATGGCGAAGATGTTCTCCCTTTATTATTTCCTATAAAAGATCGTTTAGCATCTGCAGGTTTAGTTGTAAGAAATATGTAATTTTTTATGAAGAATTAGAACGAGTGTACGACACCCTCTCCATAATTCGTTAAAAACCAGTATTTACTTATACAGTGTAATTAACAAATTACTAATCCATTAGTAACTGAATATGAATTTTACTTTAAATAATATTCTGCAGAACTTCAAGAACGCGAAATGAAATCAGCTGTCACTTTTATGTTCATGTTGCTTGTCTTCACCAAAAGATGGCTGCACTGGTAAAATGTTCAAACTGCAATTGCTGTACCACAGTTCGGGTCACAACATAGGTTCAGATTAATTATTTACCACATATATGAGGCTTGTCAAATATCACAATATTCTAAAAGTCTGCAAAAATGCATCAGCAACGCAAAAATGTGCAATGTTTGCATCGAGTATCACGATGTTATTTTACACACACATTCGTCACATTAGTGTCTAAAACATCACTGTGAAGACTTAAGTATGCCATCTCAGTGCCTAAACACATATGGTTTAAGAAAAGTAACAGACAGATGACATTTAAAGTTAGGCCAAAAAAATCGAAACTAGCCTGACCAGAATTAAATCCTAGGCAAACACACAAACATATAGGCATCTGAATGTAATTATTTATGGATACTCTACAAGTAACATCCCATTTTTTTCCGTGAATTTAGGTGGAGCGAAGAAAATGGTTCACTAGAAAACATATAACATGACTAAAGACAATCACAGAGATGTAACATTTCCAAGGGCAATACACACAAACACACACACACACTCACACACACACACACACACACACACACACATACAGAATGAGAGAGAGAGAGAGAGTGAGAGTGAGAAAGGGCGAGGGATAGAGAATACATTCGTAATCTGGGTCTTTATGTTCCATGATTCGTAATTTCTTTTTCGCATAGCTCGCTGTTTATTTTATTTTACTGCTGCTCGCATTGACACATGATAACACAACTTATCACTCTGTTGACTAAAACAGCAACGAAGGAATAGTTATGGACTCATAATCCTAAAGCAACAATGGAATGCTACAAAACTCTTAGTTGTTCAAATGGTTCAAATTGCTCTAAGCACTATGGGACTTAACATCTATGGTCATCAGTCCCCTAGAACTTAGAACTACTTAAACCTAACTAACCTAAGGACATCACACAACACCCAGCCATCACGAGGCAGAGAAAATCCCTGACCCCGCCGGGAATCGAACCCGGGAACCCGGGCGTGGGAAGCGAGAACGCTACCGCACGACCACGAGATGCGGGCTCTTAGTTGTGGTTGGCACACTTTATACATAGGAGTACACCCTCGAGGGTTAACCTTTAAGTTGGATTTGCAGCAGTGCTCATGCGTGATCAATTTCTGTGTATTTAGATAAATTTAATATCTGATACAAAGATCTAATTACCTATAACTTAATTAAGTAGTGCTGAAAAGTGAGCTGGGTGTATTTTAATAAGTTATGAAAGGATCTTACAGTTTGAAAAGTGTGGTACAGCACCAAACTTTGTCGTTAATGAGTGGTGCTTAACCTGAAGTTTTTACCAGTTACGTTAATGTGCAAAATGCACGCATCTGAATAAGTAATGTAGACGGTTTAGATGTGGAAAATATATAATTTCATTGTCCGTTATACTTACAAAATGACCGAGCGAGGTGGCGCAGTGGTTAGACACTTGACTCGCATTCGGGAGGACGACGGTTCAGTCCCGCGTCCGGCCATCCTGATTTAGGTTTTCCGTGATTTCCCTAAATTCTCCAGGCAAATGCCGGGATGGTTCCACTGAAAGGGCGCGGCCGATTTCCTTCCCCATCCTTCCCTAATCCGATGAGACCGATGACCTCGCTGTCTGGTCTCCTTTCCCAAACAACGCACGCACTTAAAAAATGTGCAAAATCTTTCATATTTCGAAAACAATATTCATTTATTTTGGTCGAATTTTCGTAGAGATTCACATTATACTTGCATATTATAGTAAGCATGCAAGCTGTGTGTATTTTAATAGGTAAGACACACAATGTGGTGTGTGTGTGTGTGTGTGTATGTGTGTGTGTCCGTGCATTTGTATATTTGTTTGTACTCCATAAATCACAAATAATTTTATCAAAGGTTTTACTTTCTACATATTGACCCTTGGGAATGTTACACTTCTGTTACCATCTTTGCTTGTGTGTATATAAACGAAGCAGTCATTCTAAAATTTTAAGTATATTTGACAATAAAACCCTGTCTACATTCCTTCCCGAAATCGCATTTTGCTGTTGTCTGCGAGAGTGCGGTGTTTTACGTAGAATATTTTTATTCTATGTTGTTGTTGATTACAGGGAACAGAATCTGTAAATGTTTAAGAGAGACTGATTCGTAAACGGTTTGGAGAGCAATACTTCCGATTGCAGTAGTTTGTTTCATACTTAACCTTGACTAAGTCAATCATTTGCAATAACTGTCGATCAGTATCATAGATTGTCTTGTGGTAGTGATACATTAGCTTGGCCCTTCCAGAATTGGTGGTGAAAAACGAGTTGTTACACCTTGAATATGACTAAATAATTACGTTCAGAAAGCCTATTTGTTTGTGTTTTCCAAGTATTTTATCCTGATCGGGCTAGTTTCGATCTTTTAGACCAACCTTTAAATGTCAACTGTCTGTTATTTTACTTAAACCATACTGAAATTGCATACTTCAGAGTTCACAGTCATGTTTCAGAAACCAATTTTCCGAATATGTGTGGAAGATAACGTCATGATACTTGAATTAAACATCGTTATACTTGACTTAACATTGTGATACTCGACGTAAACAATGCACTTTTTTGAGTTGTTGATGCATTTTTGCAGGCTTTTAGAATATTGTGACATTTAACAAGCATCATAGATGGGATAAATAATTAACTGGAGCCTCTGTTGTGTCTTTCACTGTGGTATAGCAATTGAACTTTGAACGTTATACCATTGCAACCATCTGTTGGTGAAACCAAGCAACAGGAGCAGAAAAGCATCGGTTGTTATTATTTTGCATTTTTGAATTTTTAGGGAATATTATTCAAAGAAAACTCATGTTCGATTGCTATGCATGAGTAATTTGTTAGTTGCTTTGGATAAGCAGATATTGGTTTGCAACCATTTATGGAGACTATGTTATATACTCATTCTAATATTCCGTAGCGACTTATATATTTCTTCCAATGAAATTGCAGATGCAACTTGTGAGCCAGCACATAAAGTATTTTTTATATTCAGTAATGAACAGAAAAAACAGTTTACAATGTTTTTACCGTCATTTTTTGCAATTCAGCTATTTATTAAGTGTGTGTGTCTGTGTGTGTTTTTATTTATTTATTGAAACTACATTCTGATTGGGCTAGCTCATATTAAGACTACATTGAGATTGGCGGGAGAGTGAAGGAAAGGAGGAGAAGAGGAGGGGAGGGGTTGCAAACCACAACTGGGCTGGTTCCACTGTCTCAAACATTTGCGTTTTTTTATTTTTTAAATTTTTTAAAATTTTCCATAGGCTGGGTATGGGTGGTGAACGAGATTATGCAAGGAAAGAGGGAGGGTAAAGGGAGAGGAGGGGGTCTGGTTTTATGATGTCACATGGCTACAGAATCGCTTCTGCAGCACCAACTAGTGGTGCAAGCTTGAACTGAGGACCAGAATGACCATAACCATAACACTAATAGTAATGCAGTGCGCCTTCCACTGCACTGGGTACACAAATTTGCCAACCAAATCTTAAAAAGTTACCTATTAATATGTAACTTTGCCCTCTGTCTGCTATAAAAGAAAACCTTTATGAGCACTGTAGTAATGTGTTGGCGTTCACTGCACTGTCTTGTGGAAATAAACCACCTTTAGAGGTGAATCATTCACAGAAAAACGCTAATATCAGTACTCTCATTCAGTCTTGTGTTCCAGTATTGGTTAATGGAGAACTTGGTGTCTCGTATTACCAGTGTTTATCATTCCTTCACATCTTGCAAAGATTGATATAGCATATCAAAGGTTCCATACACATCTCAGAGTCATAAAAATATAGATTAGTGGTCAAGTAACATCGCTACCACATAGTTATTAAAATATTATCGTATTAGCTGTTGAACTATTTATCTCGCTAGCAGACTGGATGTTCAGGGTTCTATCACAACGAAGAACCCCAACATGTGCTCTTTTATTGCAAAACGGCGCACTACTATGTCTTTCTTTAAGTGAAATTTTCTTTTAAAAGCTCTAGTATTAGATAAGTCCATAGATCGAATAAAGCTGTTGGATGGCGTTGTCTAGGATTAGTTTATCTTAAAGTAGATACATACAAATTTATCAGCATCAACGTGAGTGTGGGTCAGTGATGCGAGTGAACGGAATTCCTCTAGACTTGAACGACAATTTTTACTGTTAACTATTTCAGTATTACATCTTTTCTACAAATAATAATGGACAAAGTATACCACTAATTACTAAAACTGTGCACTTTAATAAATTATGGAACCTCGTACGTTAGATGGCCGCAATTACGACGATAACTTTGTGCAGATACATATTTGTAGGTACTACGTTTGTAACAGACCACATCTGAATGACAGTGCTTTGGGAATCCTGCCGTGTAGTTGTGTTTAACATTGTTTCTTCAATTATCTATCTTCTGAAGCGTAATTCTATATACAGTCTCCAGTATGAACATCACAAGAAAAAATTTTCTTGATTAATGCGAAGATTTCGAATAACTATTGTTTAAAACTGGCATTAAATTTTAAGGCTAACATTTGTTACGGCACGCGAGTTTCATAGACGTGACTAGCTCATGTCGATATGTTCTGTAGAAACAGTTTCTTTGGAACTCGGACGACCTACTCTTTGTTTGCAAAGCCATATGCAAGTAATACATTCCAGCGAAGATATCAGTTGTGACGTATTTGAACTCCCACGAGAATTTCATCTTGTGTGTGAACGTACCGTGTTAACCGTAGCTTGGACAGAAAGGATTGCAGGATTAACTGAAGTATGCAAACCAAAAAGACTAAAATTGTAACTGTTTCACAACCCGCACTGGACTAGCCCCAGGCTTGTGGAATTTTTGTCACGTTTCATTGCCAGATGACAGCGAGGGTGCACAAATAAGAATAGTGCGAGCATCACAGGTTTGTTTTACCTCGGTTCGCAGAAGGAGTCATTTTTCCCACGCGCTATTTCCAAGTACAGCTGCAGAACAATCTTAACTATAGGACTGCAGTGCAACCGCATTCAGTAAACAATGAACTCGCAAACTGCGGTTATGGTTCCGCATCAGCTTGGAATATTTCACAACAAATGATAATTTGTGCCCGACCAGGACTCGATCCCGTATTTCCTGCTTGTCACAAGTGGTTGCCTTAGAAACACTTTTTTTATCCTCGCATTCCTGAAATTATCTAAAACTACAAAAAAAGGGGGACCTAATGCCACCGCCACTTTTACCTTAACCACATCAGCTATCCAAGCATGCTTCAAGAAACGGCTCAAATGTCAGTTTGCCCTTGTGCTGTAACAAGGCAATGACGAGAGAGAATAGCCTCTTGCCCTGTGCGGGAAACACGGTAAACATAGTGGGAGCACAAAGGCGAGTAGGCAGCAGGACAAATGGAGATGTGGGCCGCTCCTGGAATCGTGCTCGGACAGCCAGAGTTGTTCAGGCGACGGCTCGCGACAAGCGGGAAATCTGGGTTCGAGTCCTCGTACGGTACATATTTCTATTTGTTCGGAAACATTCTACGGCTGATGCAGAACCATAATCGCAATTTGCGAGTTCATTCTTAAACCTATAGGACTTATGTCTTTGACATATATGGGTTCTAGAATTTTGGAACGTGTTTTATGCTCCCGTACCATAACATATCTGAAGAACGAAAATCTCTGTAGGAGCGAGCATGGGCTGCGGAAACAACGATCAATGAAATGCAGCTCGCTCTATTTGTCCACGAGATCCAGAAAGCCGCAGACAGCGGCGCTCACGTTGAAGCCCAGTTCCTTGACCAGCAGAAGGCATTCGATACAATTCCGCACTACCATCAAATGACAATTTTCGAGTGTGCAAAATATCAAACCGCCTGTGTAATTGGAATGAAGAGTTTCTAGCAAACAGAACACAGCGTGTCATTCTCAGACATAAAAGTACTGTGAACAACTCCAAGTGAATGATACAGGACCATTAATTTTCACAATATAGGCGTCTACAAGTGTCGTAGTAAATAACTTTGGAAGGTCCATGAGATTTTCCTAAGACGATGCTCTTATGTAGAGATAAATCGCAGTGCCGGACAATTATAGCGAAATACAGGAAGACCTGCAGAGGGTCGACGCTTGGTACAGGTATTGGCAGAAATGTAACATGTCAGGCAGAAAGATCCGTTATTGTATAGTTCCAAGATTGAAGAACAGTCACTGGAAGCGATATGAGTTGGAAGGACCACATAAGACTAATCGCAGGTAAGGCGTATGTCAGACAGATTCACTGGGTGAATCCTCAGGAAGTGCAGTCCACCCACTATCGTCTGACCAATATTTATTTATTGCTCTGGGATACGTACTAGGTAGGACTGACAGAGGAAATAAAGCAGATCCAAATAAGAGCAACGCGTTTAGCTACAGGTTTATTTAGCAAGCATGAAAGCATCACAAATATTCAGTCATCTCCAGTGCCAGACACTGTAAGAGGGGTATTCTGCATCACGGTTTAGTTTATTCTTAAAGCCCCGAGAGCATGCGTTTCTAGAAGAGTCAAGCAATATATTGTTCCTCCTATACCTCGCAAAAAGATCATACAGTAAAATTAGACAGATTCGAGGTCACACGGAAGTCTATCAACACTCATTTTTCCGGCAAACCGTTCGCGATTGGAGCAGGCACGTACTTTCGGCCACACACCGTAAAGTGGCCTGTGAAGCATGGATGTAGATGTGTCCTGTCTGTCTTGCAATTAAGAGTGTATGTCGAGTTTTTAGGTAAGTGCTGTGGCGCTGCCAGGCGGGAACATTTGTGTGCAGTGTTGCATCTTTCGCTTGCAGTGGCCAGGCTGGCTGCACTGCAAGACAACTTCCCTCAGCTCGTGCACCCCGCGCTACGCCGCGCCTCCGAGACCACCTGGCTGCGCGCCGCACCGCTGGTGCGCTCCTTCTACTTCGGCGACGACTCCATCGGCAGCGCCGCTACCGAGGACGTACTCAACGTGAGTCCACTGCTTGCCAACTGCGCCTTCAGTCTTCGCGCACCTGATCAATTGTAGTACTGCTCCACACTTGTGAGGCTAGAACTGCTAAAATGTCGGAACCATTAGGGAACGTACTGCTAATCTGGAGCGGATGTTACGAGTAGAACAACCTCTCGCCAATCCCCTAATACTGCTACGAGGGTTGGATAAGAAGTACTGGCAACAATGCCGTAACGTAAAGGATGTGCGGCAAATGCTGTGCGCTCCGTCTGTAGATTACTGCGAAAGGTCAGTTGAAGTAGTGCAGTGAGCGGCGACAGCTGTGTGCGTGGTGTCTGAATGTGCAGGAGGCTAGTTCAAGCACCCTAACAAACGGTCACTGCAGGCTACCTTTGTCCCGCACTGAGAAGAAAGTCACTTTTTGACCAGTCTAGTGTGGTAGTTGAAGATAGCAAAACAAAAGCCGAAGACCGGCCGCTGTGGCCGAGCGGTCCTAGGCGCTACAGTCGGGAACCGCACTGCTGCTACGGTCGCAGGTTCGAATCCTGCTTCGGGCATGGATGTGTGTGATGTCCTCAGGTGTTAACTCCCATAGTGCTTAGAGCCATTTGACCCAAAAGCCGAAGTTTTAAATTTCACGTTCAAGAAATCGTTGATGCAGGAGTAACGTACAAATATACCATTGTCTGATCCGTATGGACGGCATAGTAATAAGCATCCCTGGCGTAGAGAAAAAAAGTAAAAGAGCTGAAAACAAATAAGTCACCAGATCCAGATGAATCCCAGTTCGGTTTCTCAGAGAGAACTCTACGGCGCTGGCTCCTTACCTAGCTTGCTTTTATCGCTGATGTCTCGGCCAGCTCAAAGTCCCAAGCGACTGGAAAAATGCACTAGTGACTCCTGTACATAAAAATGGCAAAAGAGCATACCCGGAAATTGCAGGCCAATATCCCAGTGCGGAATCCTTGAACATTTTCTCAGTTGTAATATATTTCCTTGAGACCAAGAAGCTTTTGTCCACAAATGAGCATAGTTTTAGAAAGCATCGCTTGTGCGAAACTCAGTTTGTCCTTTTCTCATTTGAGAACTACGGTAAAAGAACAACAGGCAAATTTCATATTTCTAGACTTCCAGAAATCGTTTGAAACGATACCTCGCTGCAGGCTGTTGAAGGTACGAGCATATAGAATAGGTTTACAGATACGTTAGGGCCTCGAAGACTTCTTAACTTGCAGAACCCAGTGTGTTGTCCTCGATGGCGAGTGTTCATCAGAGACAAGGGTATCGTCAGGAGTTCTCCAAGGAAGTGTGATAGGATGACTGTTATTCTCTGTATACATTAATGACTTTGCGGACAGGGGGGTGGGGGGGGCAGTAATCTGCGGTTCTTTGCTGATGATGCTGTGGTGTACGGTAGGACGTCGTCGTTGAGTGACTGCAGAAAGATAAAATGACTTAGACAAAATTTCTAGTTGATGTGATGAATGGCAGTTGGCTCTAAATGTAAAAAAAATGTAAATTAATGCGGATGAGTAAGAAAAACAAATCCATAATGTTAGTACTGCCCTGCTTGTCACAAAAAATGTTCAGATGTGTGTGAAATCTTATGGGACTTATCTGCTAAGGTCATCAGTCCCTAAGCTTACACACTACTTAACCTAAATTATCCTAAGGACAAACACACACACCCATGCCCGAGGGAGAATTCGAACCTCCGCCGGGACCAGCCGCACAGTCCACGTGCTTGTCACAGTCATGCCGTTTATATGGGCGTAACGTTGCAAAGCGACATGAAATGGAGCGACCGTGTGAGGATTGTGGTCGGCTTCGGTTTACTGGAAGAATTCTAGGAAAGTTCGGTTCATCTCAAAAGGAAACCATATATAGGACGCTACTGCGGCCTATTCTTGAGTACTGCTGGAGTGTTTAGGATCCGTACCAGTTAGGATTAAAGGAAGGCATCAAAGCATCTCAGAGGCGGGCTGCATTTGCTGCTGGTTTGTTCGAACAACACGCAGATATTACAGAGAAGCCTCGGAAACTCAAATGTGGGTCCCTATAGCGACGGCTACACACTTTTCAAGCAACGCTATTGAGAAAATTCAGAGAACCAGCCTCTGAAGCTGACTGCAGAATGATTCTACTTTCTCCAGTATACGCAGCGAGTAAGGAACTCGAAGACGAAATACGAGGAATTAGGGTTCCTACGGAGGCTTGTATAAGATTGTTTTTCCCTCGCTATATATGGGAGAGGAACAGAAGGAAATAACGAGTAGTGGTACGGGGCAGATCTCAGAATATCTATGTAGACGTAGAACTATCTTTTGTTTGGTTAACTCTGTCACCTTTTGCACTGTGTCCCATTACACTTCATGACAATGCACAACGCCACACGGCAAATCCGATAATGGAACATCCACTGTATTCATCCGATATGAGTCCTTGCGACTATGATCTTTTCGCCAAAATGAAATAATCTCTTCGTGGCACCCGCTACAACACAAGCGAAGGCATCATCCGTGCCATAGGGCATACTTGCGAGACATCGACAGCCATGGGCGCGCTGAAAGTATACGACGCCATCCACCTGTGTGGGGGAAGGTTGTCAAGATGTGATTGTATTGAGGGCCTGTAATGTCAGTTAAGTCTGGTATGAATTATAACTGTGTTTCCACTACAGTTTATCCAACTCTTGTATACGGAATTTGCTTCGCCCACGAGCCGTGACACAGCCGTACATATATAGTGAGCAAACACGTTCCAGTAAGGGAGGCAAACGAGGTTAGCTCGGTCCTGAGTTACACTCGCGAGCGAGCATTTAAACAGTCGCCTACTTGCTTCGTTTTGGAGTGACTTCTGATGATATTCATACCATTCAGGGCATGCTGTAAATTGGTGAAGTTTAGCGTAAGATACAATTTCGGGAAGCTCTCATTAATAAATGAGAAATCGGGATGCCATTATGATATATTTAATTTAATTAACTTCCATAAACTTTACAATAATGTGCTTCTGATTTTGATAAACGTAACTAAATCAAAAGAGGACAACGTGTATGGTTATAGCCAATGCGGAGGCCTTAGTTCAATTGTGTCTAAGCGCCTGCTAATTCAGACGGTGCACAGCAAAATCTACTATGTATTTTTGTACTAACGGGTGAACTCTTCCCGTTTAGCAAAAGTGGAAGTTAACTACATTGCAGTGATGTAACAGTTATGGTCAATGACTGAGAGACTTCGCCTGGCATTTGTTGTATCAAAAATGAATTATTATTGCTAATACTTATAATAAAAGTTATGACTGTTTAGCGGCCCTTCTTCGGGTTATCCGCGCTCTGTACTTGAGCGTGCTGCGAGCCACCACGCACCAAAGGCTTAGCACAGCATATGCGTTGCCCAAGCTCTCCGTGTCTTATGAAAAGCCTCCCGTTGCAGTTTGACTACTACTGCTTGACAAAATACTGTAGTGACTCACACAAAATTTAATTAAAGAAATTACGAAAATGTGCATGATTACGGCTAGGTATGTCACTCTAAAAAATAGTAGATCGTGAGAGCCACAACTAATGCCCGTGATCCACGTTCCTTTTCAAACTACAAGGTTCTTTTTCAGTTCGTCGTAAACTCGTTAATGTTTATACATAGTCCATTACAAAATCTCGTGGACTGAATTCATGTAATTTCCAACAAACAGTTTGAACGGACGTCGCCTACGGTGTAAGTGGATTTGGTGGTAAAAGAAAGACTGACAGATGTGAATGAACAAAACAGGTGAGTTCGCAATTATCATTTATTTAAAAATGATGTTTGGTTTCGTCCTTTATGTAGGCGATATTCATATCTAAAGCACCATATGACTCTGTAGTCATACGGTGCACTGAACAGCGGTATGATGCGTTGTATATGAAGGCGGCCACCGTAAAAGCGGAAACCGGTCATAATTTTGAAAAAAATTGTTATTGCGATCTTCACTGCTTTATTAATTGATAATCAATATAATTCTAAAAGTGTACATTGTGCGTGCCGCTAAAATTCAGAAACGAGTCCCAGTACGATCAAGTTATATGGTGTGGTAGCCCTTTATCCCCCATTCAGGAAGAAGATTCCCCTTTTTAGCTGAAAACCGTGATTTTGAATATATAAAGGCTGGGAAGTTTGGCCCTTTATAAATTTCTAGAAAACGGTAGTTTGACAACTCTACTTACGACTTTATATTTTTACAAACATTATACACATGAACAACGATACATTACTAACTAAATTTTGTCACGATTATCTTTGGCGGTTGCATATATTATCTCTGGTGTATCTTTTCTTCGTATTCTAAAAGTACAGGAAAGTAATCGAGGCAGTATTTTTGTCTAAACTGGCCAAACAGGAAGAAATTTTAATGTCAGATATAAAGAACACATTAGAAAAAGCGAGAATGATCAGTCGAGCTTTTTTCTACACTTGAAAAATCAAAACCACACTGCCGGTACAATCGAAAATACTCCATGCCCTACACCGAATACCAAAATGTGTTCTAATGAACATTCTTGAAGAACTGGAAACCTAAATATACACGAGAAAATACCACTACAAATATTCAACGAGCATACAGAATTTAGGCACAAATACCACCTCAAATACTTTATTGAAGTTTTAGAACACGAAAAAGGATGAATCGGAATTAACATGTGCAACAACCAAAGATAATCGTGAAAAATTTATTTAATAAAATAATATCGCTGTTCATCTGTATAATTTTTGTAAACATATAACGTCGTAAGAGTAGAACTGGCAAACATTTTTCAGTAAATTCACGTCATTTACCTTGTAATAAGACATTGACAATTATAAGTCAGTTCACTCATGTCGTAACATGGACGTCACATCATTTTAGCTTTAATATAAATGACATTCACATTTATAAACAGTCTCACCAAAACTGTATTCGCAAGTACCTGATAATGGTGATAAACACCGAAACAGTGTGTCGCTAATAATGATTAATTATTATAAGCAGCTATTTTAGTGCATCTTTCGAATAATCTCACGCTTTCGCTCTAGTGGTTCAAAACAACTCAACTAATTTAACCAGCTGTCATCTTCTCCTCCGTCCTGTAATCTTGAACCCTTTTGTGCCGCTTAGTCATCTGCTTTCATCATTCCCAGTCCTGCCATAACCCACAGTCTTCCAATGCGTTTCTATCGCATTACCATTTTTATTAACACTATTATTATTGCTCTAACTAAACCTACTAAGCACTGTCGCCTATAAAACCGGAGCGACAATGCCCCGACATTTTGCACTACATTAACAACCTGTCTCTGATGACCGCGTCGTCGACGAGATGTTACAGAATAACTTTCCTTCTTATTCTCAATCTTCTACAATTTTAACTTACTTACCTTTTACTTTGGCAGGTGTTTCCACTCGCATGCAGTTGCCTGTTCTCAGATGCCACAAGATTTTATCCTAGAAATCTTCTCCCGATAGACTTTGGCTATAGTTCCACTCCACGTTCCACTCGGTCTCCCTCGGTTCCTTCTCCATGGCGGAGACCAGGTGAGCAAACGCATCGGCCATGTTCTTCCTCCGTCTATCGGGCATGTCCGTACCAATGCTCGAGCATCAGTCCTATCTGTGACTGGTTCCATCGCATTTTATCTCCATTATTACGTATTCATTCCTCAGTCGATCAAAGCGAGTGCCCTCATGCTCCTGTCCATTTCAGCAGCCTCATTTTCTCCCCTTGTCTCTCGTTCAGTGTCCAACGCTCTCTCCCATATGCCAGAAAGCTTTAAATCACTTTCCGGAGCACTACTTTTTTAGTTCGTCTGTGTATGTATCGACTCTTTAAGATACCATTTAACTATCTGACAGCTACCCTCACTTATCTTGTACTGTTGGATAGTGCACTTCACAATGGATGATTTTATCGATTAGTGAACCCATATACTTGAACACTTCCACATTTTTTTCCCAGCCAAATTCAAAATCCGAATCCTCACCTTGCCGACTTCAACAATGGGACATTCTGTTCTATCTATATTGACTGTTAGTCTCTATTGCTTATAAGCATGCATTAGCTTTCTCATTTGATACAGGACATCATTCTTATCTAGAGCCATAAGTACCTCATCGTTGTCAAACAGTGATGAGTATAAACTTTGATGCTGTACTGCTACACCCAGATTTCTTCACTGTCTTATCCGGTAACCAAGAACAACTTCTAATTACAGCTTAAATAAGGCTGGCGACATAGAACATCCTTGTCTCGTTTCTTTACTTGTTTTAAAACTTTCTATATACTACCACCAACCTTCACAATTGCCTAGCATTGGTGGTACATCCTTCTCACCAACTCTATTAATGCACCATCCACTTCAACATTTTCCTGTGCTGTCCATAGTAACTTCCTTGGCACTGAAACATAGGCCTTTTCTAAATAAAAATACAATGGAGATCTTAATTTTCGTGATTATTTTCTGTGACATATGGCGTTCACAAAAAATATTATCAACACAGCTTTTCCCAGCAATATCACCCAACTGTTATTGAGACACAGAGACATGGACAGTCTTCCCCAGCCTGTGCTTTGCTACACTGCTGAACAACTTACTCACCGAATCCACTACACTAATATCCCCATAATTACTTGCATCTCTCCTGATCCCTTTCTTATACAGGGCGGTAAAATACCATATCATCCTTTTTGGGGTTATTCATCTCCTTGAGCCACATCATTAAATAAATAGTAGTTACTAGCGCTTCTACTACTTTACATTCTTCGTACTTCAACAATTAAACTACTATACCTCCAGGACAGGCTGCCTTTCCATTTTTTATTTTTTTTTATTTTTGAAGGGCTTTCATTGTCAGCCGCCTTTTTCAAATGATGGATCTCCACTTCAGCTCTTCTCGAAACTCTTCCCCAATAACAACGTGCTTAAATTTGGTCTTATTTCGCTCCTTTTTCCCCGAATTCTTGTTAGTTTTGTGTTTTTCGTCTAGTTTATGGCCGTTACTAGTTCCATGAATCAGTGATGATACGTTCATTTCTCGACTGCCAAAACTGGAAGACAAAATATGTGTTTTAACAGCACTGTGATGACTGAATAGTGAAGTTCACAGTGTAGTACCGAAAAAGAGCCCAGAAATTGCGGACAGCGTAACAGATGTTTGGAAACGTATTTTTAGATTATTTCCCCCTTCCAACCACTGTTTGACGCGTATGTTGCAGTACACCGATGTGGGGTAGAGTCTCTTCTGAAGCCTCTGAGCTACAGTGTGGTTATAATAAAAGCCTCGCTCCTCAGCCAGTGTAGACTGGAAACTATTAGCAGTATGTGTACAAAGTCTTAGGAACGATGTTCAGAGTGCGCGAAGCAGTATTTGCGTTGTTAATAGAGTTAGTATCATGACTAGACGTTAGGCGCCGGTACTAGTACGGCGATGCAGGGTTGAAACACAAGCATCAGTGGGCATTACAACTGCAGACAGACAACAGGGATCTGGACAAGATGAGCGGGGCTTTACTCGTAAAGATGTTTTATCAAAACATCTGTAGTGCTGCTCCTCTTCGCTAGTATCGACAATTCAAAGGAATACGGAGAGGTCCGGCTCCATGGGAACTGCTCCTGGGAAAGGCCGACGGCCAATTGCGCCACAGATTGTTGAAGTTAGTGTTGCCATGGCTGAGAATACTGTACGCAATGTGCGCTCTTCAAGCAGTGAGCGAACTTTGTCACGACAGCTCAACATTCCACGGCCCACCGTCCGAAAAGTGCTGCGAACATTTTGAAATGGTCTCTCTAGTGCAGTTCCAGGCTGTTGCGGATGCAGATGGTCGTCACATTCAGCAATATTTGTAACCTGGAACGTAAACGCGGCACGCAATTAACACATGTTACCATCTCATGTGGAAACTAAATGTGTTTCTTTCAACTGTTTATTCGTTCAGTCTTTTCCACATGTTCTTACAAATATTTCCACAGAGTTTCATTGTTCTACTATCACTCGTTTTCCATGGGGCCCTCTCAAGTGGCGAAAGTTTAATTATTACCGCTACGTTCATCACACCCGTCGCTGTGTTACTGTTGCAACATTTTTTATCTATCATGACTGTGTTTGCAATTTTTAAATGACTTACCAGTAGCTGTTGTTGATGTTGTTGTTGTTGTCATTGTCTTCAGTTCAGAGACTGGTTTCATGCAGTTATCCATTCTACTCTATCCTGCGCAAGCTTCTTCATCTCCAAGTACTACTGCAACCTACGTCCTTCTGAATCTTCTTAGTATATTCATCTCTTGGTCTCCCTTTACGGTTTTTACCCTCCATGCTGCTCTCAAATACTAAACTGGCGATCCCTTGATGCCTTAGAACATGTCCTACCAATCGATCCCTTCTTCTAGTCAACTTGTGTCACAAATTCCTCTTCTCACCAATTCTATTCGGTACCTCCTCATTAGTTACGTGATCTGCCCATCTAATCTTCAGCATTCTTCTGTAGCACCGCTTTTCGAAAGCTTATGTTCTCTTCTTGTCCAAACTATTTATCGTCCATGTTTCTCTTCCATCCATGGCTGCACTCCACACAAATACTTTCAGAAAAGACTTCCTGAACTTAAATCTATACTCGATGTTAACAAACTTCTCTTCTTCAGAAACGCTTTCCTTGCCATTGCCAGTCTACATTTTATATTCTCTCTACTTCAACCATCAACAGTTATTTTGCTCCCAAAATAGCAAAACTCATCCACTACTTTAAGTTTCTCATTTACTAATAATTCCCTCAGCATCACCTGATTTAATTCGACTACATTCTATTATCCTCCTTTTGTTTCTGTTGATGTTCATCTTATATCCTCCTCTCAAGACACTGTCCATTCCGTTCAACTGCTCTTCCAAGTCCTTTGCTGTCTCTGACAGAATTACAATGTCATCGGCGAACCTCAACGTTTTTATTTCTTCTCCATGGACTTTAAAACCTACTCCAAATTTTTCTTTTGTTTCCTTTACTGCATGCTCAATATACAGATTGAATAACATCGGGGAGAGGCTACAACCCTGTCTCACTCCCTTCCCAACCGCTGCTTCCCTTTCATGCCCCTCGACTCTTATAACTGCCTTCTGATTTCTCTATAAATTGTAAATAGCCTTTCGCTCCATGTATTTCCCTGTATATGACCCCTGCCACCTTCAGAATTTGAAAGAGAGTATTCCAGTCAACATTGTCAAAAGCTTTCTCTAAGTCTACAAATGCCATAAACGTGGGTTTGCCTTTCCTTAATGTATCTTCTAAGAGAAGTCATAGGGACAGTATTGCCTCACATGTTCCAACATTTCTACGGAATCCAAACTGATCTTCCCTGAGGCCGTCTTCTACCAGTTTTTCCACTCCTCAGTAAAGAATTCATGTTAGTATTTTGCAGCCGTGACTTATTAAACTGATAGTTCGGTAATTTTCACATCTGTCAACACCTGCTTTCTTTGGGATTGGAATTATTATATTCTTCTTGAAGTCTGAGGGTATTTCGCCTGTCACATACATCTTGCTCACCAGATGGTAGAGTTTTGTCATGGTTGGCTCTCCCAATGCTATCAGTAGTTCTAATGAAATGTTGTCTACTGCTGGGCCCATGTTTCGACTTAGATCTTTCAGTGCTCTGTCAAACTCTGCACGTAGTATCATATCTCCCATTTCATCAACGTCCTCCTCCATCTCCATAATATTGTCCACAAGTACATCGCCCTTGTACAGACCCTCTATATACTCCTTCCACCTATCTGCTTTCCCATCTCTTCTTAGTATCGGTTTTCCGTCTGAGCTCTTGATATTCATACAAGTGGTTCTCTTTTCTTCAAAGGTCTCCTTACCTCTCCCCCAGTGATACATGCCTCTTCTGAGACGTTTGTATTCCTTTTTGCCTGCTTCATTTACTACATTTTTATATTTTCTCCTCTCATCAATTAAATCCAATATCTCTTCTGTTACCCAAGGATTTCTACTAACCCTTTTACCTACTTGATCCTCTGCTGCCTTCACTATTTCATCTCTCAAAGCTACCCATTCTTCTTCTAATGTATTTCTTTCCCCCGTTCTTGTCGATAGTTCCCTAATGCTCTCTCTGAAACTCTCTACAACCTCTGGTTCCTTCAGTTTATCCAGGCCCCATCTCCTTAAATTCCTACCTTTTTTGCAGCTTCTTCAGATTTAGTCTACAGTTCATAATGAATAAATTATGGTCGGAGTCCACATCTGCCCATGGAAAAGTCTTACAATTTAAGACCTGGTTCCTGAATCTGTCTTACCATTATATAACCTATCTGAAACCTTCCAGTGTCTCCGGCCTCTTCCACATATACAACCTTCTTCCCTGATTCTTAAACCAAGTGTTGGCTATGATTAAGTTATGCTCTTTGGAAAATTCTACCAGGCGACTTCCTCTTTCATTTCTTACCTCCATTCCGTACTCACCTACTACTTTTCCTTCTCCTACTATCGAATTAAAGTCTCCCTTCACTATCTGAATAATTTCTTTTATCTCATCATACATTTCTTCAATCTCTTCGTCATCTGCGAAGCTATTTGACATATATACTTGTACTACTGAGGTAGGCGCGGGCTTCGTGTCTATCTTGGCTACAATAATGCGTTCACACTGCTGTTCGTAGTAGCTTACCCGCGCTCCTATTTTTTTACTCATTATTAAACCTGCTCCTGCATTACCCCTATTTGATTTTGTATTTATAACCCTATATTTACCAGACCAGACGTCTTGTTCCTCCTGCCACCGAACTTCACTAATTCCCACTATATCTAACTTTAATCTATACATTCCCTTTTCAAATTTTTTAGCCTACCTGCCCGGTTAAGGTATCCGACATTCCATGCTGATTCGCAGAACGCCATTTTTGTTTCTCCATCTCCTGTTAACGTCTTCCTGAGTAGTCCCCGCCCGGGGATCCGAAGATCCGAATGGGAGACTATTTTACCCAAGAGCACGCCATCGTCATTTAACCATACAGTAACGCTGCATGCCGTCGGGAAAAATTACGGCTGTAGTTTCCCCTTGCTTTCAGCCGTTCGCAGTACCAGTACAGCAAGGCCGTTTTGGTTAATGTTACAAGGGCAGATCAGTCAATCATTCAGACTGTGGCCCCTGCAACTATTGAAAAGGCTGCTGCCCCTGTTCAGGAACCACGCATTTGTCTGTCCTCTCAACAGATACCCCTCCGTTGTGGTTGCACCTACGGTACGGCTATCTGTATCGCTGAGGCACGCAAGACTCCCCACCAACGGCAAGGTCCATGGTTCATTGGGGAAGACTTCAGTCACAAAATTTATTTTAGACTCACATTTTTTAAATCTAGATTGGCGTGAGCTCTCTACGACAAATGAAAATTTTTACCGCTCCGAGACTCGAACCCAGATTTTCCGTTTATCGCGAGCAGTCGCCTTCACCACTTTGGCTATTCGAGTACGCCTCCAGGACTTATGCAGACTTTCGTATGTCAAGGAACTCACGATCCTTACGGTCGCACATTTCGTGACTCCCGCATAGGGAAAGGCTGATATTTTTTCGTCACTTTAGCCCGTTGAGACAGATACATTATTATTGATCATTACATTGCCTGTGTTTATACAGTGTCTGTACCTTTACATTACAATGTTCTTCAGACATTTGTGGACCTGTGAAAGAACAGACATTGTTCTGACAATGACAGCTGTGATAAATATTACGAAATGGATTCATGTTTTACGAATCTTAATCATCGTCAGCTGACTGTGAAGTTTCGAAGTGGTTAAGGCGACAGCTAGCAATAAACAGGAAATCTGGGTTCGAGTCCGGATCCGCCACAAATTTTGATTTTCGCAACACCTGATAGTCCAGCTTAGCAAACTGCGAATGCAGTTCGTAAAGGTTTATCGCAGCTGTAATCCTCAGAACAATTTGTGATCCTTCAGAGATGCATACATGTCTGAAGAGCATTGTAATGTGAAGATACACCATATAAACAGAGACATTGTAATCATCAACACTTTTTCTTATTCAACTTATTTCATTTCGTCGCATTACGAGCTGTAGATGTACATCTTGAGGTACGTTGGAAGGGCACTGCTACACTTGTTGTAGATCGTGCAACTGCGTGTAACATCGATCCACTGGAGGAGTAATTATAGAGTAAATAACGCCAAGTCCGCACCAGATATTTACACTGCCAGAGGCAGGCGCCATCCGCCTAATCAGCTGAGTGGTCACCGCTTCTGGCTGCCCGGCGGAGGACCCGGGTTCCATACCCGGTACTGCCAGAGATTAGTGGGAGGACTGGAGCGGGGACCACTCAGCCTCGCGAGGCCAATTGAGGAGCTACTTGACTGACAAGTACCTGCTCCGAGGTCTGGGAAGCCGACAGAAGCCGGCGGAGCGGTATGCTGGTCCCGCATTCCCCTCCACACCGCGTCCGAATGAAGCCAATGGCAGAGGATGGCACGGCAACTGTTCGGCACCAGACTTTGTGGTAGTACCAGTGAAAAAAAAAGTGTTACCATTAATCGTCAACATTTTTATGAACAGCGTTTCAGCACTAAGGCTAAAAATTACTGTAGCTATTAAACCGTAAGTGAATTCTGGATCTGAAAATTAGTTTCTTGAGTTCGAAATGTATCGTAATTGTTCATAGAAAATAACTTGATTGGCTGATGGCCGCAAAGTGATACAAAACAAATACAGAACTATAGGCTGGCCGTTATTGAGAAACCCTTAACACAACAATACGTGTAATTTCATGCGGTGTATCTGTTTGCAGCTGTTAACAGACATGTTCTACCTGGAAGGTATCGACCGCATGGCTAGGAGTGTAGCGGCGCTGTCACCGTACCCTGTATACTACTACCACTACAGGCACGAGCGCAACAACACCAAAGATGACACTGGACTTTCAGGTAAGGACACACGAATATCTTGCACAGAATCACACATAACGTAACACGCGCAAATATTCATGTTACACTGTAATTAATTTCAGTGTAGTTATTGTGATTTATTGTCGACCTACGTTGGGGCGACAAATTTTATGGATTAGTCACAGTGAAGTAACGGCACAAAACGTGCATATAAATTGCAATCAGGCCTTGAGAATGCATGCACTATTCCCCTCACTACGTCACGTGAGGAGATTGGGTCTGAATGTAGCATGTTAGTGAACACCAGAAAATGAGTCATTCACTCTCTAATGAGTTCAGGTGTCGGAACAGTTTCCGCTTCATGGTTCCATATGTGAACCAGGTATACGGTACCTGGTCTTCACTAAACATCTTGGACGGCAGGATCCCGCCATGAGTGCTTTGTAACCATGGCTATGACTGGTAACAAGACCTATACGGAACCAATAACAAAGCCACATACAGTAATACAGGTGGGTAATGTAGTGAAAGAAATACAGGAGGAGGACAAAAGTATGGGAACGCCAAACCCACAACACATTGCCATGCCTAACACGAATTCCTGTTAGTAATTTGCAGCCGTGACTTATTAAACTGATAGTTCGGTAATGTTTACACCTGTCAGCGCCTGCTTTCTTTGGAATTGGAATTATTACATTCTCTTTGAACTCAGAGGGTATTTCGCCTGTCTCATACATCCTGCACACCAAATGTAAGAGTTTTGTCCTGTATGGCTCTCCCGTGGATACCAGTGGTTCTGACGGAATGTGTTCTACTCCAGGGACCTCAGTTCAGCTGAGGTCTTTCAGCGCTCTGTCAAATTCTTGTCGGAATATCATATCGCCCATTTCATCTTTATTTACGTCCCCTTCCCTTGTGTGATATTGCTTTCTCCCTTGTATTGCCTCTCCATACACCCCTTCCACCTTTCAGCTCTTCCTTCTTTGCCTAGTACCAGTTTTCCAGCTGAGCTCTTGATATTCATACAGCTGCTCATCTTTTCTCCAAAGACCTCTTTAAATGTCCCACAGGCATATCAGTCTTTCCCCTAGTAATATACATTCCTGTATCCTTACATTTGTCCTCTAGCCGTTTCTACTTATTGGGAAACACTCTGCAAAGGGTCCGACGGTCTATACTGGGGCTAATTTCAAACGGCTCACTCTACCCCTAGTTGCAGAGAAATGACTGTACGAAAAAACAGTAACTACCCGATCAACGACGAAGTAAGCACAAATTTATGTCACATAATATTGCTGACGTTTTACACAGCAAACAAATCTTGAATGACATGCTGTGTTGTAAATAACAACGTGCAGTTACTCTTAACGATGCTTCTCCTAATAAAGACAAATTAATTTCTTGTATCAAGTAAAAGGATGCCTACATGGTAGTCAATGAATTCAAATACATCATATTTAATATATGTGTTTTGTACCACCATCATAGCGTCAGGTACCTTTATAGCGTGTGTGCAATGAGATAGTTGATGTGTCAGCACAGCATAGAATTCAACTTTTACACAATGACACAAGCTCAGGACAATAGGCTGTGGGGTGGTAGGACTGGACCAAGTGACACATCAGGCCATCACCATCGACAGTTGCACTGAACATTTATTTGGCACACATAAACAAGACAAATAACAAATAAAACCATCAACACATTTTTTAAAATTACCACACATCTTTAAAATTACCATTTAGATGAAAGCAAGTTACTTCAAAATTTAAACATTCATAAACCACGGCACTTATGGCCTATTACACTTTTAGTGAAATAAGTTAAAATTATTTACCCCAAAAGTATGATCAACCTGAAGAACAATTTACTAAAATTTTACGAGAAAATGTAGTCTTTCGTTACTGCAGTGATTGGTATTACCAAAGTAATTCAGAGTACAGGCAACAACAAATCAGATACCATGGCACACAACCATGTTACTTAAATGGTAGGCACCCTACAATGTAGGATATAAAATATAAAATTTCATGTGACCAAGCAACCTCGTGGGATTCTACAAACTACGCCCAGAAGCGGACGCCCGCTCACTCAGCTGTTTCCAATACAGGCTCGGCATGGACCCCCAAACGGGAGCAGCAACGGTCACGAATAGGCACGAAAAATCCCAGAACTAGTGGGTATCTACAACAGACAGACTGACTGCCTTAAGTAACTAGAAACACAATAATTCATTACAGCACCTCATCTGCAGAATTAATCAACCTATTAATGAACATCAGCTAACCAGTAAAAATCTATTATCTTAGGTGCGTAAGGCCAATTGTCGGCCTGAGTGGCCGTGCGGTTCTAGGCGCTACAGTCTGGAGCCGAGCGACCGCTACGGTCGCAGGTTCGAATCCTGCCTAGGGCATGGATGTGTGTAATGTCCTTTGGTTAGTTAGGTTTAATTAGTTCTAAGTTCTAGGCGACTGATGACCTCAGAAGTTAAGTCGCATAGTGCTCAGAGCCATTTGAACCATTTTTCGTACGGCCAATTATACATTAAGCCGCGAGCGAACTAGATATACGGCCAGCCGGCAAGCGCGGGCAAAGGGGGCAGAAATTATACAACAGCACAAGCAGGACGCAACCCAGGATCCCGCACTCGCTAACGCTCTATCGAGTTCGTCCGGGTAAACAGCCCGTTTTAGATGTGCTCTTCAAATGGTTCAAATGGCTCTGAGCACTATGGGACTTAACATCTGAGGTCATCAGTCCCCTAGAACTTAGAACTACTTAAACCTAACTAACCTAAGGATATCACACACATCCATGCCCGAGGCAAGATTCGAACCTGCGACCGTAGCGGTCGCGCGATTCCAGACTGAAGCGCCTAGAACCGCTCGGCCACCACGGCCGGCAATGTGCTCTTCCTGCTGCCTCGCACGGCATCTGTACTGTCCGCCAGACTTCCGAAACGACATTACTGCTAGGTGTCCGAAAGCAAAATCCTCGCTACTTGCTAGAGCTTAGCGGTCGCTCCCCGATTGGCCAGGTATGTGGCGCTACCGCGCGCTCTGCGCACACCACCGGAAAGATGACCCATACCGGCGGCGGGAATATCGCTGATCGAGTCACACGACTCAGTAGTTCATTGGTTTTGCGTTTCATTTGGAATGCTACGTCGCTAAAACCAGAGTCGCTTTGATATCTGTTGTGGTAATAGTAAATCAGTTTATATACGGCATAGAAACAGTGCAAGCATGTAATTCAAGTAGCATTTTGTGTAATCAGCAAATCAGATTGGAGGGTTTTGGTTTACCATTTCTGTAAGAATGTCACAACATCGGGCACAATTGAATGGCGTTTTTTAATATTTAACAAATCTTGAATGCAATGGTGCACGAGGTACCTTCCACCACACATCAGACAAGAAAACGAGATAATATTAATTTGTCACTCAGTTACGAGCTATGTAGAAAATTTGAATTCTCTAACTCATCGGGAAGTTAGTTTGAAATCAACTGCAAAATATGTACGAGACAGACAGACAGGAAATTAAAATACCTTCCGCCACAAACCAGTGACGAAAGGAAGTTAATATTGCACATTCATCCAGTTCTGAGCTGTATAGGGGGTTTCAAGTCTCTAGCTCATAAGGAAGTTAGTTTGAAATAAATTGCAAAATTTGTACCAAATTAAAAACGAAGTACCCTCCGCCACACACTAGACACAAAAGAGAATTAATGTTGCATTGTCATCCAGTTCCGAGCTATGCTGAATGCTTCAAGTCTGTAGCTCGTGCGGAAGTTGGTTTAAAAAAAAATGGTTCAAATGGCTCTGAGCACTATGGGACTTACATCTGAGGTCACCAGTCCCCTAGAACTTGGAACTACTAAAACCTAACTAACCTAGGGACATCATACACATTCATGCCCGGGGTAGGATTCGAACCAGCGACCGTAGCGGCAGCACGGTTCCGAACTGAGTTGATTTAAAGTCGACTGCAAAATTTGTACCCAACAAACAGGCAAGAAAACGACCTAATAAAAAAGTGTTAAAAACAGTCAAAACACTTATTACCGTCCAAGAAATACCATGGTCTATAAAAGAACAACACTGTTTCTACACTGTTAGAGAATAGAGGCCATCTCTCCTGCGCTAATTCTCTCGTAGTAGAGAAGTGGATATTCCCAATTCCAAGCCTTGATAGCTCGGCTATGCTGTTAACTCATCTGAGCTGAGACTCGGATCTGCGCATGGCAATCAACATACGAAGTCGTTAGAGTAAGGGATAATTGTTGTGACGTAACGTCTTGTCGACTCTTTGATCATTACAGACGGATAAGTAGCTCATTTGTGCAAGGACGGTGTGAAAAATCTGATGTGGCCTTATTGAAATGGTCCCAGAGTTTAGGCAGTTTGCATTAGTTCCGTGAACGAAATCTTATTTCCTAAAAAGGAAACCTAAGCGGAGTTTAAATAATATAACCGATCATCAGATAATATAATATTGAACGAAGAAAGATGTTTCATTTCGAAGATCTTTTATTCCCTGATTACGAGCTAAGCCTTGAAACCAGTCATGTAATATCAGAATTTCTTGGCAACATTGGTGGTTTAGAAGCTTTTTGGTTGGTAGCCGAGTTGTCATTATATGTTTACAAGATATTTCCACAGCTTCCCTAGGTGGAGAGCACAGATTTCGTTGCTTGTTGTTTGTATTCCAACAAAACTGTGAACGGTAGATGATGCGCTCCTCCCTAGCAACTGTTTCCCGGCTCGGTTAAACGATTAAAAAGTCAATAGAAATTCAGAACCAACAGAAAGGCTATAGAAAATAGTAAAAAAAAGATATAACTAATGAGAATATCGAAAGACATCGTTGTTTACTAAAATTCCACTTACTTATGAGCAGAAGGAGATTGCGTTGCAATGTTTAATTAAATTAAAAGCTCATGAACGAAGTGCTCAGATTAAAAAGGGTAGGAAGCAGGGGTGTCCTCTTTGGCCCCTACTGGTCAATCTGTACATATAAAAAGCAATGAGGAAAATAAAAGAAAGGTTCAAAACGGGATTAAAATTCGGGGCGAAAGGATATCAATGACAAAATTCGCTGATGACAGTGATGTCCTCAGCGGAAGAGAAGTGGATTTGCTGAACCCATTCAATGGAATGAACAGTCTAATGAGTGCAGAGTATGGATTTAAAGTAAATCGAAGAAAGACCAAACTAATAAGGAGTAGCAGAAATAAGATTTCCGATGTATTTAATATCAAAATCAGTGACCACGAAGCAGACGAAGTTAAGGATTTCTGGTACCTTGGAAGTACAATATCACATGATAGACGAAAAACGAGGACATAAAAAGCAAAGTAAAACAGGCAAAAAGGAAGAGAAGTTTCCTGATATCTACATCTACATCTACGTGATTACTCTGCTATTCACAATAAAGTGCGTTACAGATGGTTCAATGGAACACTTTTATGCTGTCTCTCTAGCGTCCCACTCTCGAATGGTGCGCGGGAAAAAACGAGCACTTAAATTTTTCTGTGCGAGCCCTGATTTCTCTTATTTTATCGTGATGATCATTTCTCCTTATGTAGGTGGGTGCCAACAGAATGTTTTCACATTCAGAAAAGAAAACTGGTGATTGTAATTTAATGAGAAGACCCATGGCAACGAAAAACCCCTTTGTTTTAATGATTGCCTCTCCAATTCACGTATCATGTCTGTGGCACTATCTCCCCTATTTCGCGATAATACAAAACGAGCTGCCCTTCTCTGAACTTTTTCGATGTCATCCGTCAGTCCCACCTAATGCGTATCCAACACCGCACAGCAATACTCCAGAATAGGGCGGACAAGTGTGGTGTAAGCAGTCTCTTTAGTAGACCTGTTGCACCTTCTAGGTGCTCTGCCACTGAATCGCAGTCTTTGGTTTGCTCTACCCATAACATTTTCTATGTGATCATTCCAATTTAGGTTATTTGTAATTGTAATCCCCAAGTATTTAGTTGAATTTAGAGCCTTCAGTTTTGTGTTACTTACCGCGTAATTGAAATTTAGCGGATTTCTTGTAGTACCGGCACTCATGTGAATTACTTCACACTCTTCCTTTATTCAGGATCAGCTGCCAGTATTCGCACCATACACATATCTTATGTAAATCATTTTGCAATTCGTTTTGGTCATCTGATGACTTTACAAGACGGTAAAAGACAGCATCATCTGCAAACACTCTAAGACAGCTACTCAGATGGTCTCCTATGTCGTTAATATAGATGAGGAACAATAGAGGGCCTATAACACTTCCTTGGGGAACGCTAGATTTTGTTTCTGTTTTACTCGATGACTTTCCGTCTATTACTACGAACTGTGAGCTTTCTGACAGGAAATCACGAAATCCAGTCGCACAACGTAGGCGTTATTCCACAGGCACGTAATTCGGTTAGGAGACGCTTGTGATGAACGGTGCCGAAAGCCTTCTGGAAATCTAAAAGTACGGAATCAATTTGATATCCCCTATCGATAGCACTCATTACTTCATGAGTATAAAGAGCTAGTTGTGTTTCACAAGGACGATATTTTCTGAATCCGTGCTGACTATGTGTCAATAAATCGTTTTCTTCCAGGTACTTCATAATATTCGAACGCAGTATATATTCCAGAACCCTACTGCAAATCGACGTTAGTGATATGGGGCTGTAATCAAGCGGACTAATTCTATATTCCTTTTCAGGTGTTGATGTGACTTGAGCAATTTTCCAGCCTTTAGGTACGGATCTTTCTGTGAGCGAGCGACTGTATATAATTGTTAAATATGGAACTATTGTATCAGCATATTCTGAAAGGAACCTCACTGGTATACAATCTAGATCGGAGGCCTTGCCTTTATTAAAGTGATTTAAGATGCTTTGCTACACCGAAGATATCTACTTCTATGTTCCTCATCTTCGCAGTTGTTCTTGATTGGAATTCAGGAATATTTACTTCGTCTTCTTTGGTGAAGGACTTTCGGAAAACCGTGTTTAATAACTCTGCTTTAGTGGCTCTGTCATCAGTGACTCCACCGCTGTTATCGCGCAGTGAAGGTATTGATTGCGTCTTGCCACTGGATATGCTTTATGTATGACCAAAATCTCTTTGGGTTTTCTGCCAGATTCTGAGACAGAGTTTCTTTGTGGGAATTATTAAAAGCATCTCGCATTGAAGATCGGTTATATTTCGAACTTCTGCAAAACTTTGCAAATCTTGGGGATTTTGCGTTTTTTTAAATTTGGCATGCTTTTTTCGTTGCTTCTGCATCAGCGATCTGACCCGTTTTGTGTGCCACGGGAGATCAGTACCATCACTTATTAACTTATGTTGTATATACTCGTATCAACTGCCGTCGATATTATCTCTTTGAAATCATTCCACATCTTTTCTACGCTTACATGAACAGATCGGAAGGAGGGAAGACTGTCTCTTAAAAAGGCGTTAGGAGCATTTTATCAGCTTTTCAAAATAGATACACTTCGTGTTTCTTTTTGTTAGATGTAGGTTTTACGGTATTCAGTCCAGCAGCAACTGCCTTGTGGTCGCTGATTTCTGTATTCGACACGATACTTCCTATTTATCTAGGATTATTTGTAGATAAGAGATCAAGTATGCTTTCGCAACCATTTACACGTCGAGCGGGCTCATTAACTAACTGTTCAAAATAATTTTCTGAGGAAGCATTCAGTACAGTTTCGGATGACGTTTCATGCCTGCCGCCGGCTTTAAATGTATAATTTTTCCAGAATATTGAGGGTAGATTTTATTCACACCGGCTATAACTGAATGTGTGGGGTACCTATTTGAAATGAGACTCAAGTTTTCTTTGAACTGTTCAGCAACTATATCTTCTGAGCCGGAAGGGAGGGGGAGGGGAGGGGCGGTAAAACGATCCAATTTAAAGTTTAGTGCGATTGTGAAGTATAACCTCTACCCATTCTTTTCGCAGGAACTATCTACTTCAGTTACACAGCAAGGTAAACTACTTATGACAGAAATAAATTATCCATCACCAACTGTAATTACTCTATAATTTCTGAACACTGTTAGATTGTTTGAAAAAAATTCGGCTGAACTTATTTCCGGCTTTAGCTAGCTTTCTGTACAGATAACTATTTGATCTTCAGTGCTTTCTATTAGGGCTTGGAGCTCTGGTTCTTTCACAACCCAGCTACGACATTTCAAAGCTACAATATCGATCGTTTCTACAACTACCTTACTGTGTTTTACCTGCCCATTTTTAGACGGAAACCCTTTCTGTGGTTACCTGAGACCCTCTAACCTAAAAAACCGCCCAGTCCCTTCCACACAGCCCCGCTACCCGTGTAGCCGCCTCCTGCATGTAGTGGACTCCTGACCTACTAAGCGAAACCCGGGAACCCACTATCCGATGGCGCAAGTCAAGGAATCTGCAGTCTAAAACGTCAGAGAACCACCTGAGCCTGACTCAGACCCTCCACTCGGCTCTGCACCAAAGGACCACAGTTGGTTCTGCCGACGATTGTGCAGAGGGTGAGCTCCGCCTTAATCTCGCAAGTAAGACTGGGATTCTTTACCATTTCCACTAGCCCCCCGAAACCAGACAGAATCTGCCCCGATCCAAAGCGACACACGTCATTGGTACCAACATGAGCCACCGCCTGCAGTTGGCTGCACCCTGTATTCTTCATGGCATCTGGAAATACCCTTTCCTCAGCCGGAATGACTCCCCCCGGTATGCACACAGAGTTCACACTGGCTTCCTTCCCATCCTTGGCAGCTATGTTCCTAAGGGACCCCATTACGCGCCTAACGTTGGAACATCCAAGTAGCAGCAGACCCACCCTCTGTGAATGCCCAGACTTTGCGGACCGAGAAGCTTCCTCTGGAACAGGGTGAACGATTTCATCCGGCCCAGAGACTTCGTCAGCAACAGATAACTCCCGAAACCTGTTCGTCAAACGAACCGGGGAGGCCCTACGATCGGTCCCACGGAAAGTCTTTCGCTGCCTGACAGACTTTGGAATGATCTCCCACTCGACCACGGGTGTCAACCACAGTGCAGGCAGTACCCGGGGCGGTCACAGCAGTCGACCGATAGGGGACACGTGAGACGTGCTCAGCATCCCCGAGTCCGACCCCCCCACGTAAGATTTCATTTGAAAAATAAATTTCTGAGAATGTACGTTTGGAGGACACTATTGTATGGTAGTGAATCGTGGAATACTATAAAAGATGAGAATCAAAGCGTCTGAGACACAGTGCTGAGGAAAAACGTTGAAAATTAGGTGAACTGAGAAGGATCTCCGCATCATCGGCGAAGGAAGGAAAGTGTGGATACACTGATATAAAGAAGGACGGGATGATAGGAAATGTGTTAAGACATCGAGGAATAACTTCCTTAGAAAGGGCTGTAGAGAGCAAAAGCTGTAGGGGAAGACTGACAACGGAATTCATGCAGCAAATAACTGAGGACGTAGGTCGCAAGTGCTACCCCGAGATGAAGAGATTACCACAGAAGTGGCGGTCGTGGTGGGTGGCATCAGACCAGTCAGGAGACCGATGACTCAAAAAGATATAAAATTGTCGTGATGCGAGTAGGATTCGCGTACTGAGGGTTCCGTACAAACATAATTACGTATATAGACTGTTCATCCATTCCGGGAATTGAGGATCTCTACGATATATGCCTGTTATCGACATTGATGCTGGTATCATATGGGCCCAATAGATTCCAATACTTTCAAGAACTTTTTAATTTTAAGTTTGAAGTCATAACAAATGACCAAAAAAAAATGTCTTTTCGTGTGATATAATTAAAAGTTATCTGTTATCGGATATTTTCCTGTGGTTTTACCGTGCTTCTTGCCAAATTTCATGATTCTCGACCAGCGGAAAGTACCCTTTAAGTTTGGAGGAATGAGTTTCCGCGCATCAAAATATGTGACATAAATGGCCGTATCTTTTGACTGCGTTGACTTACAATTAGAGGCTTCAAGCTTTTACACAGCCACGGGACCGAAGACTTTAGTATGTGACATTCATTTCTACTTCACACGTCTACTAGTTCCCGAGAAAAACTGTTTTTAATAGTCGGACAAACAGACAGACTGGCAATAAAGTGATCTCATAAGTGTGCCGTTTTTACTGATTGAGATACGGAGCCCTAAAAATATTGAGAAGGCGGAACCGGTTTGTTTTCTCACATTGTTAGCGATGACGAGACTTGGATATCTACCAACAACGAAGAATCAAAACACAGTCAATACAGCGCCGCCATTCAACTCCGACAAAACTGAAAAAACTCAAGCAATCCCTTCATTCGAGTTGAAAAATAGTAGCTACCATTTCATGGGACTAAAAGTGGGGTTTATTTCATAGAGAGGGGTCAAGAATTTTAACTGACAAGCACTCTGAAATGCTCACCAAATGAGACGTGCAAATCCGAAATCAACGGCTTGGGAAACTGTTGTCCGGCATTAGTCTTTCTCCACGAGAACGCACAGCGACTCATACGAATAAGATTCAGTATTTCCGTAAGAAAGTTTAGATCACTTCCTCTTCAGTCTCAAACTCGCACATAGCGACGATTAACGCTTCTTCCACTTGAAACAATAGCTTGATGCATAACGATTTGAATATGGCGAAGTACTAAAGACCGCCATTTACAATTGGTTCCTTGGCAGAGAACTTCTATGCCGAAAGCCTGACGAAGGTAGTGCAACGTCACGAAAAGGACTTACAAGATGACGGCGGCTACTGAAAAAGCGAAATAGGTTAGCAGGTAGCTACAACGGCTAATAAAGATTTTTCTAACGAAGACTCGCACGGCCCTTGCTTTTCCTGCTCGCCTCGCATATTGATTTAAATCCGGCTGAGAGATGCTTGTTTGGAAACAAGATGTCGAACGTGCTCATGATTCGGTTACTATTGCTTCTTCCGTCTTTTTAATTGTGGTTTCAGACGCGTTTCGCTTTTATTACCAAAGTATCTTCAGTGATCATTCTGAAAATGTGGTATAATAATGTTTCTACGTTCTGATATTTGTAGACTGAAGACAGTTTTTCTTTATAAATGTGGCATACAATTTACTTATAGTGTTTTTCTTCTTTTACACATGTTCTCAAGCTCACTGCCTTTTCTCTCATTGCTAGAGAGGGTTGAAGTCGGAAAAGTTTGGTTTTCTTCACATTCACCGTTCGCAGTTTTTTTTTTTTTTTTTTTTTTTTGCGGACGTACTTTTTGTACTTCTTTTTTGCACTTCAGTTGGCAAAACTTAACAAAACGTGTCGACATGGAAATATCACTGATATTTCACCTGTTCCGTACTCAGAATAATGTTTTTATGTGCTTATTTGTATACGTTGTGAGCACTGCCAACCTTATGACTGCACATGAGATACAACGGGAGATGAACAAAGAGAAAAGATGTGTGTGTGTGTGTGTGTGTGTGTGTGTGTGTGTGTGTGTGTGTGTGAGTGAGTGAGTGTAAATTAGGGATGATGTGTTAGGTGTTCAGCAGAGATTTGAGTGGGGTGGTGAGTGGTTGTTAGAATTGGGGTGGGAGCGGTCTGACTAGTAAAAGGAGGGAAAGCAACAGGGACGAGGTGATAATAGGATATGGGAATGAGTGGTGGAGGTGTTGATAGCGAGAGGATGATCAGGTGGAGATGGGGTCATATGTCTCTCTCTAGTTCATCGACTTACTACCATCATTTACCCACCCCTCTCAGTTCCCATTCCTTACTACACCTCCTCCCTGTTCGTTCTCGGTTTTCCTACAATTACTTTGTACCCCCCCCCCCCTCCCTAAACAAAATGCATCCCGCCTCTCCACTCCACCTACATCACAGCTGAACCGCTTAACACATCTTCTCTACTAAAACACACACACACACGAATGGGGAAATACTGCATTTTCAAAGTTGGCAGTACTCACAACTTACACGAGAAACAAATGAACCCACAAAAACGCTGTGCTGAGAGCGGAACAGGTGAAAGTACAGTAATATTCGTATGACGACATACTTTCTGAAGTTTTACAAAGTGAAGTGCAAAAAAGTAAAAGTAGAAAAAATGTTAGTGAAAGCTGAAAAAGTGAAAAACCTCAATCTCCGCTAACAACGAGCAAAAAGCAGAGGACTTCAGAACGTATGAAAGAGAGAGAGAGAGAAGGAGGGGGAGGGGGAAGGAAGAGAGACATAATTAAATTGTACGCTAAATTTATAAAGATACACTCTTTTTAATCTATAAACAGCGATATTTAGAAACATATGTACAATATTTTCACAATTATCACCGAAGATGCTTCAAAAACAAAAACGGAACACGTCTGGTGAAAAAAGAATCTACTCCTTCAGTAAGCTTAAAACGGAGAAAATAATTTATATATAACAGCTTCTGCGAAAAATCGACATGCAAACAAACATTTTATGTTCATCACTTTTCGTCATCCCGAATGGTATACAACCGTCAGACATTTGTAACATCTGAATGTCATTATTCCTAATAGGCAGTGCAATTAAGTCCACCGATGTCCGCTTTTAACACGGTAAGAATCGGCGCCAGCAGCGGAATCTGCTCTGCCACAAGTTAATGAAAACAGCAAACGGAAAGTCAGTTTTAAACCGAAATGTTTGAATCAGTGATTGGTCTAAATCGTCGGACAAAGTTAAATTTGAACTTTTTGTTTCATCGAACGCTTAATGCTTCTCCTGACATTGAAGCAGTAGCGCATTTAAACTCCGAATTGCGTTCACTAATTCACATCGGACAAAAGAAATTAGAGACCAGCTTGCACGTAATCAGTAAAGTTCGAACAGAAAATAACGTAAACAGGGCATTAGGTAACGACAGCACGGATATTTCTAACAAAACGTTTCAATGAGTATAATGATTGCAATATTCCTTTTTCCACGAACAATACGAGACTGGAATAGAAGGGAGAACCGATAGAGGTACTCAAGGTACCCTCCGCCACACACCGTCAGGTGGCTTGCGGAGTATGGATGTAGATGTAGATTTAGATTATACGTCGTACTACCGCTTTCTGTTCATTGGTTACAATAAACGTTCCCATTTACTTACGCGTTTCGTACTACACTGCATATGCAAAATCCTGCGAATCTGCAGAGAATGTAGTATAAGTCACAATATGCCATATGGTGCCTTGGTCATGAATGGTACTGTAATATTTCTTTATTTTCTTCCTCCTGCTGTGACACGTCCAAGTGAAGCTCGACTGTAGACTCACCTTTACAACTGAAGTGTGCGCCCGGAACGACCTCATCCGGAAGCTTTTTAGCAGTTCCTGGAATGCGTACCTTCATATTCTTCAACCGTTGTTCTGCGTTTATCCATAGAAGAATAGCGGCGCATCTCTGGAAGAAATGATGCTCTAAACAAGGCACTTTGTCCCGTGAAAGATTACCCGCGGGGATTACCAGTCTAATAGTGCACCACTGCATGGACCTAGCATCCCTAGACGCGAAAAAGTGTCAGTTGCCAACAAGAAGAAGGAGAATAAGGAGATCTGATATCCGTATCACAGATCAAGTTGGCTTCCTGTAGCCTATTTCGTCATTTCTTAGGTCCCGCAAAATATGCACTAAATGGTTAAATTCTCCTTCCATTCGAAACTGCTGTTCATCATAAACATCAATATGATGTTACAAACCCCTCTCCCCCTCCCCCCACCCGCTCAGTCGTGATTAAAGAGAGTGAGAAATGATGCTATGGATCTCTCCCCAATGAACTAACTAATTAAACTGTGCGCAACAGAGTTAGCGAAGGCTAATTTTCGGCCCAGCAGTGGTTCAGCAGGTGGGCGTAATTCCATAGTTTCCATAAATGTGCACAGGGATGACTAGGTATGAAATGAAATTCGAAAGTACGAGATATTCCAGAGTTTATTAGCAGATGTTGATTTCATAAGAAACATTACCAAGTTACTCCAGAGCAAGGACAATAATAATAAAAAAAACTAGAAAAATTGAAGTGTGGCAAATTTCAGTAAGGGAAGCAATTGATGGTAACTACAGTTCTCTAACATATTACATTTTAACTAACTCAAATCCGTAACTCGACAAGAGTGATTTACATTCATGCTTGGAACATAACTCACGTTGTCGTGCAACTGTGCCAGCCCCAGTAGCCAAGTAGAACCTAACTGTGAAATTATTGACTGTTGTTGAATTCATTGTGACCTAGGCCGCCGTGCTGCCCATAATCTCGCCATCACTGGAGTGTGAATGCGCTGGCTGCGGGAGACGCCGATGCCTCGCTCGCTAAGCGCTGCTGTGTGCGCGCCGCTGCTGCATCGCCCTCGCACGAGGTCTTGTGACGCAGGAGCCTGCTGGCGAAGTCTACGACTGGAGCGTCGCGTCGGCAAAGTGTCACAGCTGCGTGCGGAACCTGATGTGTACGACGCAAAGCGACTCTGCTGCAAACAGAGGCCGAAGTATCCCCTCAGTCTGAAGTCGCTCTCCTCAGAGCAAAATCCTAAGTAAAGTCAAAAGAGCAGAGTGCTTCAGTTCTGTGGCCGTTTCTTGCGTTTCAAGCAGCAACTGCTGATCCGAAAAGTATTATTTTTGTTCCACCAATGAAAAAATTAAGCAGACGTCGCTCTATTCCCACCAACAAAGGAAAACTGCGGCCTTCCAATAAAGTGTTCTGAAACCCCTCTGCCAGAAGCATGCGTACAAAAATTTTACGTCACTGTACTCCAGCCGCTCAAGATGTCTTATATTTGGTGCCTTTTGCGAGCAGTTTCCTAGCATGGTAACATAACAATACGAGGAAAAATAACAGAGAAAAATGTTGTGCTAGATGCCGAACAGACATCCAAAGCGAGTGACCGTCATTCCCAGGGATTCTCCGTGTCTTTTAGAAAGCTTTCGAGATCGGTATCCCGCTTAGAAAGTTTTTTATTAACATTTATCTTAAAAACTGGCCATGTTATTTACCAAATCCTCTTTCCACCCTGGAAAGTTTTGCAGGCATTCTTTGCAGAAAATAGCTGCAGACTGACCCTCGCTGACAAACTCTCTTCAGGAAGCCGATTCAGCACAATGGGCAGCTATCTGCAGCATCCGGCCTGCCCCTCCCTGAGTCCGGCACGAGGCTGAAGCAAACCAGAGTGGGGTGGAACAGTTCTTCTGTTGAACTTCCCACGCTTCTCTGCGGCTGGCACATCACGCAGAAACCACCTTAGCCTATACGCAGTATACATGCAATAGAATATCTACAACTGTTTAGATGGAAGAAAATGGATTAATCACCTACGCCGCCACTGTTGTTGTATTGCAATTGAAAATAAACGTGCGTTTCCGCATTCTGCCGAGAATTCTATTGGATTTAAGTTGAAATACAATTGATTTAGATATTAAATTCACTCTAATTTGCGTATAAAACTGTGACTAATTTGCATAATAACGTATCGCGGGAATGAAAACACGTGTAGCATTCTGCTTCGCCGCTTTTCAAAGTGTGTCTCCACAGGTACGAACACACTCAACACACACTTGTATTCGTGTGACAAAAGCAAACAGTCTCCAAAAGTCAAATTGAAGAATCTATTACTAGGCCTTAAACCCAAGCTGCGTCATTTCATAAACATTGCTGGTCGGAGACAGATATCAGAGTATACGTTTTCCCATCGTATGGGAGACGTGCCCTGTGGTGACAAATCAGGGGAACGAGTAGGCCAGTCAAGAATCCGTAAGTTCCTCAAGGCTTTTGTGGCGTGAACTGTATTCTGATGGCACGTGCCATATGGGGCCATTGTCATGAAAAGTACTATAATTTTTGTTTAATTTCCGCCTCCATCATAATCAGAAATTAGGTCTGTGGTTATCAAAATATAGGTAACGGCCTTGCCACAGTGGATACAGCGGTTCCCGTCACATCACCGAAGTTAAGCGCTGTCGGGCGTGGCCGGTATTTGGGTGGGTGACCATCGGGGCCGCCATGTGCTGTTACCATTTTTCGGGATGCACTCAGCCTCGTGATGCTAATTGCGGAGCTACTCGACCGAATAGTAGCGGTTCCGGTCAAAGAAAACCATCATAACGACCGGGAGAGCGGTGTGCTGACCACACACCCCTTCTATTCGCATCCTCAGCTGAGGATGATACGGCGGTCGGATGGTCCCGATGGGCCACTTGTGGCCTGAAGACGGATTGCTTTTTTTTAATCAAAATATTTGTCAATAACTTCAACACAAGATTACAAATGATATGACTCATCGATGCCTTCCTACCTTCGTCTTCCTCTTTCCGAGAAAGGAGACGATGAACACAAAGTTCACAGCTAGTACACCACTGCAGTAGATCTGATGTATACATGCTTTAATCCGCTGTTAGATGAAGGTCTATAGATACGGCGGCATATGCAATATAATATAGACGTGATAGAGAAATTTTGTTCAAGGTCATACAGCCATACCACTGGATTGGAGCGGGGATAAGAAGTATGAAGTAAGGTAAATATCAGATTGGTTGTAGTTCCTTGCGAATTTTGTTAATCAAAATATACGGTCCTGTCACATTAACGTGAACACCTGTCAAAAGCCTGAATAACCACCTTTTGCAGTTTGGACCGCTGTGCGACGTACATGGAGAGAATCAATGAGGTTCTTGAAGGTATGGAAAGGGACCTGAAGCCATTCCGATTCTAATGCTGTGACCAGCTGCGCTAGATTTCTCGGTAGAGGATCCATGGCGCGATAGCCCGATCGAGGTGGTTTCCCAGATTCTCGATTGGGTTTAAATCCGGGAAGGGGCAATTGGTGGCCAGGAGAGTACGGCAAACTTACCGAGGTGCTCTTCCAACCAATACAGGCACTGCGAGCCATGTGACATATTGCACTGCCCTGCTAGTAGACGCCAAAGTGCCGAAAAAAACTCCATGAAGAAGTGTACGTGGTCTCCAATGATAAATGCACACTTCTATTGATCCATTGTGCCTTCAAAAATCACGACATCATCCAGAAAATGCCACGAAAACATTACCCAGACCATAACGCTCTCTCCTTGTTTACTTTCTGCTGTACACGGCCGACCGAAGTGGCCGAGCTGTTTTAGGCGCTACAGTCTGGAACCGTGCGACCGCTACGGTCGCAGGTTCGAATCCTGCCTCGGGCATGGATGTGTGTGATATCCTTCGGTTAGTTAGGTTTAATTAGTTCTACGTTCTAGGTGACTGACTGCCTCAGAAGTCCCATAGTGCTCAGAGCCATTTGAACCATTTTTTGTTTTTGTTTTTGCTGTACACGCCATGTGTCCCGTGGAGCATAAATCACGATTCATCTGCAAATGCCACCTGAGGCCACTCGGTGGACTTCCAGCTGCAGTACTGTTGCGCGAATTCCAGCTTTCATCGACGATGAACAGCAGTCAGCACGGGTGCAAGAATCAGGCGCCTGCTGCGAAGGCTCACACACAGCGAAGTTCGCTGGACAGACGTTGAGGCGACACTGTTGGTAGTCCCTTGGTTCATCTAGGCGATCACTTGCTCAACAGTTGCACATCTGTTCGCCCGAACACATCTCCGCAGCCGTCGTTCGCCCCTGTCATACATGGCCCGCGATACCGCATAGGTTCCTTGGCGCCAGTTTTGGATAGCGCCATTTTACCATTCACAACATACTTTACCATTGCAACAAGTGAACAATTTACGAAATTAGCCGTTTCAGAAATGCTTCCACCCGTGGTCTGAAAGCCAATAATCATGCCCTTTTGGACTTTAGATAAATCGTTCCGTTTCGGCATTACGAAAACTATTGCACTGTTTCCCTGACACATTTTAAACACTACAGGCCATTAAAATTGCTACACAAGAAGAAATTCAGATGATAAGCGGGTATTCATTGGACAAATATATTATACTAGAACTGACATGTGATTACATTTTCACGCAATTTGGGTGCATAGATCCTGAGAAATCAGTACCCAGAACAACAACCTCTGGCCGTAATAACGGCCTTGATACGCCTGGGCATTGAGTCAAACAGAGCTTGGAAGGCGTGTACAGGTACAGCTGCCCATGCAGCTTCAACACGGTACCACAGTTCATCAAGAGTAGTGACTGGCGTATTGTGACGAACTAGTTGCTCGGCCACCATTGACCAGACGTTTTCAGTTGGTGAGAGATCTACAGAATGTAGTGGCTATGGCACCAGTCGAACATTTTCTGTATCCAGAAAGGCCCGTACACGACCTGCAACATGCGGTCGTGCATTATCCTGCTGAAATGTAGGGTTTCGCAGGGATCGAATGAAGGGTAGAGCCACTGGACGTTACACAACTGAAATGTAACGTCCACTGTTCAAAGTGCCATCAATGCGAAAGGGACGTGATCGAGACGTGTAACCAGTGGCACCCCATATCATCACGCCAGGTGATACGCCAGTAGGGCGATGACGAATACACGCGTCCAATGTGCGTTCACGGCGATGTCACCAAACACGGATGCGACCATCATCATGCTGTAAACAGAACCTGGATTCATCCGAAAAAGTGACGTTTTGCCATTCGTGCACCCAGGTTCGTCGTTGAGTACACCATCGTAGACGCTCCTGTCTGTGACGTAGCGTCAAGGGTAACCGCAGCCATCGTCTCCGAGCTGATAGTCCATGCTGCTGCAAACGTCGTCGAACTGTTCGTGCAGATGGTTGTTGTCTTCCAAAAATCCCCATTCGTTGACCCAGGGATCGAGACGTGGCTGCACGATCCGTTACAGCCATGCGGATAAGATGCCTGTCATCTCGATTGCTAGTGATACGAGGCCGTTGGGATCCAGCACGGCGTTCCGTATTACCCTCTTGAACCCACCGATTTAATATTCTGCTAACAGTCATTGGATCTCGATCAACGCGAGCAACAATGTCGCGATACGATAAACCGGAATCGCGATAGGCTACAATTCGACCTTTATCAAAGTCGGAAACGTGATGGTACGCATTTCTCCTCCTTACACGAGGCATCACAACAACGTTTCACCAGGCAACGCCGGTCAACTGCTGTTTGTGTTTGAGAAATCGGTTAGAAACTTTCCTCATGTTAGCATGTTGTAGGTGTCGCCACCGGCGCCAACCTTGTGTGAATGCTCTGAAAAGCTAATCATTTTCATATCACAGCATCTTCTTCCTGTTGGTTAAATTTCGCGTCTGTAGCACGTGATCTTCGTGGTGTAGCAATTTTAATGGCCAGTAGTGTATACGATCCACTGCTACTGCTTCCATCTGTAGTCTGTGAATGATTATTGCACATTGGCGTCGAACATAGGAGGTGGTCACTCTGACAGGACCATACATGAGCCTTTAGTTCCCAGACCTCTATCCCACACGAAGTTAACTGTTTATAACATTCTAAGTCCTGAAGCAGAATGAGAGCTATACGTCAAAGGAATTATTTACTAGAAATGAGTTAAACGAAATTCATCACTAAATATAACACCGGCGCACACACAGATTTGCTTCAAAAATTGCCAAATCAAATGCAGCAGATCCTCTCGCCATGATTGCAAGAGTTGAAGAGTTATGGATCTACAGACTCGCTGCGTCCTTGTGACCTTTTACAGTAACATCTGCGGACAATCTGGCTTCAATCTGACCACCAGAAACTAAGGCGAGACTCGTGACTCAACGCGTCACCACAGAATGCCAATCCATGTCCCAGTTAACTCTAACTTCACATCCTGTTGTCTGTAGTATGGTGTCGGCGGTAAACGACGCATAGCAATGCAAGATCCACTTTACATCTTTCTGATCCGCCCCTTCTTCAGACACGTCGAATAATGCTAGGACTGTCTCGTGGTACAGTCCCTTTCTAAGGGCCCGTGCCTACCCTTCTTGCCACACTGGTGTCGTGAGTCCGTCTCCTCGCTATTGGTGCTGTTGTGATTTCACTACACGTAACTGACAGTGCGGTCTGTCGGTATAAGGCTCTCCTGTCTCTTATGCTAATATTTCGGCCTTTCTTAAAGTTCGAAAGGTGTCGATAAGTTGCATGTGGATGTCCTATGGGCACTTTGTGTTACAAATGATTCAAATGGCTCTGAGCACTATGGGACTCAACTTCTGAGGTCATCAGTCCCCTAGAACTTAGAACTACTTAAAGCTAACTAACCTAAGGACATCACACACAACCATGCCCGAGGCAGGATTCGAACCTGCGACCGTAGCGGTCGCGCGGTTCCAGAATGTAGCGCCTAGAACCGCTCGGCCACCCCTGCCGGTCTTTGTGTTACAATCTCCAGCTCAACATACATATGCCAAGCCATGGAAATACTGGAGCATCATGTGTTTTTGGATGGGGTCCGCCTTTAGCAAAACACAATTTTGTTTTTTGTCCCAAACATGTTTCACTGCAGTTGCAGCATCATCAGTGTGCTTTTATTTTATAGCTGTTAAACATAAAGAATGTTCTTTACTCTTTGTATTCATGTAAATGTTAGATTTTGAATCGTAATTACAGATTTTCGAAGAAACATAAAAGTAATGCTCTTCTGTGTTCTGAGTATCCGGTATTAAAGTTTCTGCTTGTCTGTCCTATATAAACTGATTTGCAGTCTGACGTGTTAGTTGGTGAATACCAGATAAGTTGTGTTTGTCTGTGCTTGTATTGGTCGTCCTTAGTTTCCTCTGTGTTGAGTTGTCTGTCCTGTAGGCTATTTTTAGCCCTTGGTTCTTGAGTATGTTGCCTATTTCGTGGGCTGCTTTGTTGTTGTAGATGAAAATGGACCACGTGCCTGTAACAGCTGTCATTCCACATTTACTGAACACTTTATGGACAAGAAACATATGCCAACAGACATCAATACTTACTTGAAAATCCCCAAACGTAGCAACAGTCCCCCTCAAAAAACTAAGGATTGCAGAAAACTATCAAATACAAAAAGCCATAGTTGAAGGAAAGCAAGTAATAAATTAACACACAGCTCTCTGCAATGGATCTCTGTTCTCTGCCCTCAAATTATACCACCAATCTATCCAGCCTCCACCCCCCACTTCTCACACACATACATACACACAAACACACGCACACGCACACACATCAAAAAAAGTTTTGCATCACCCCCGTTCCCAGAACACCTGAAGATAGATTTTGACTTTGGATGCTGTATCACGGACACAGTGCCTCTGACTGTTCAGAGATGTCATTAAACCCGCCCAACGATGTAAACAACCATGCATCAGCAGCGCCTATTAGACGAAAGGGGTCCGACAGCCGATCAGTTTTAGTCATTCCACCAGGAAGGAGATACACAGCTCGTGTTGTCCGTAGTTCAACCATGCCTAGACGGTCAATACCGCGGTTCGATCGTGTCCGCATTGTTACTTTGTACCAGAAAGGGCAATCAACAAGGGAAGTATCCAGGGGTCTCGAAGTGAACAAATCGATGTTGTTCGGACATGGAGAAGGTACAGAGAGACAGGAACTGTCGATAACATGCCTCGCTCAATCCGCCCAAGGGCTACTGCTGCAGTGGATGACTGCTACCTACGGATTATGAATCGGAGGAACCCTGACAGCAACGCCACCATGTTGAATAATACTTTTAGTGCAGCCACAGGACGTCATGTTACGATTCTAACTGTATGCAATAGGCTGTATGATGCGCAACTTCACTCCCGACGTCCATGGCGAAGTCCATCTTTGCAACCACGACATCATGCACCGCGGTACAGATGGGCCCTACAACATACCGAATGAACCGCTCAGGATTGGCATCACGTTCTCTTCATTGATGAGTGTCTCTTATGCTTTCAGCCAAGACGTGTTTGGAGGCAACCTGGTCAGGCTGAACGCCTTAACCACACTGACCAGCGACTGCAACATGGTGGAGGTTCCCTACTATTTTGGGGTGGCGTTATGTGGGGCCGACGTACGCCGCTGGTGGCCATGACGCCGTAACGGTTGTGCGATACGTGAATGCCATCTTCCGACCGATAGTGCAACCATATTGGCAGCATATTGGCAAGGAATTCGTCTTCATGGACGACAATTCGCACCCCCAACGAGTGCATCTTGTTAATGACTTCCTTCAGGATAACGACATCGCTCGACTAGAGTAGCCAGCGTGTTCTCCAGACATGAACCCTATCAAACATGCCTGGGATAACATATGCGTGTAACATATGTGTGTGTGTGTGTGTGTTTGTGTATATGTGTGTGTGTGTGTGCGTGTGTGTGTGTGTGTGTGTGTGTGTGTGTGTGTGTGTGTGTGTATTGAATTTCTCTGAGAAATTCAAAACAACCGCCAATGACATCTTCCACTGTTCCACTGTCTGCCACCTTGTTTTCACACCTTCTGCTGTTCCACTGTCTGCCACCTTGTTATTACAGCTCGTAAACAGTGACAGTGACAGCTCAGTACACAGAATTACAATGAAGAAGATCACGAAAAAAGAAACTGTAAGTGGCACATAATGCAAATAGATACACACACACAAACTCACACACCCCTTTCACATGAATTATTAATCTCAGGCACAGCCATAACAGTTTAGAAGTCGTAATTTTTGCGTAAATGTTTTGTCTACGGTAAGTTGCATATGGTTGCAGGAGACAAACTGTAAAGAAAAAGTCACTCAAAAAACGTAATACAGCAGGAAAACCACACCATGTCGTAAGAAGGTATGAATACACAATTTTATGTGCTCTTCAAAAACCTGTAATTACGATTTAGAAACTAATATTTATATATATTTAAACAGTAAAGAACATTCCTTGTGTTTAAAAGCCATAATAATAAAAAAAACACTGATGATGCTGCAACTGCAGTAAAACATGTCTGGGACAAAAAACAAAACTGTGTTTTTCTTAAGGCGGACCGCACTCAAAATATATGTTATTGTTAAAGCAAACACAGACAAAAGAGCTTCAACATCAAGATGATTATGTGTGGGATAGAATGAAGAGGGCTGTTTATGGACGACGTGACCCACCAACTGTTACTTTTACTTGTTTTAGGTTTAAAACGAATCTGTCTACTTCACTGAACATTACATTTATTTCACATTGTACAGCCACACAAAGACACACACCGTCAAAGACCTAGTTTCTAGTACTTGTCTCTCCAAAGACTCTAGAGCAGAAGTGCTGCCAACTTTTGTCTGCCACTTAATTAAATACAAACACATATAACTGTAATACATTCCCTTATTTAATTAAGAAAAAAAAGGGAACACATCAACATGAAAGAACCATCTTATGACATAAATCTAACAGTCTTTGTTTTGCCAGCGGCTTCGTCAGTATATCCGCTAACTGGTCCTCAGTTGAAAGATGTCGAATTCCTAACTCTCCTTCCAATACCTTTTCTCGGACGAAGAAATACTTTATTTTTATATGCTTAGTGCGATGATGGAACTCGGGTTTTTGTGCGAGTTTCACAATTGCCTGATTGTCAACCTTAAGAACTGAAACTTCACTCAGCTTTCTCATTCCTCTAAAAAGTCTACACAGATAGATTATCTCCTTCACAGTTTCTGTTGTAGATGTTGCAGTCACTGCCTGTCTTTGGCTGAGCCAGGAGATAGCTCCACCTGCATGTGTAATAAGTACACCAGATGTTGACCGTCCAGTTTTGTTGCACCATCCAAAGTCTGCATCGCTGTAGCAATCTAATATGCCACTGTACAAATTTGGACGATAGATTAAGCCTAGGTCACATGTACCTGCTACATACCGGAGTCTCGCTTTAGTCGCACTATATCTTCTGTTGATGCCGTGTCAAGAGTTCGAGACAGGAAGCTCACATTATAAGCCAGGTCAGGTCTCGTTCCAAGCATCAGGTACATCAGTGCTCCAACTGCTTGCCGATAGGGAAAGTTACACTTCTTTGCATTCTTTCCTGTAATGTATCTGGTTCCTTTATAATTGGTGTTGAGTCAGGTTTGCACTCTTGAAAACTGAAACGCTTCAGAATCTTCTTTGCATAGGCTTGTTGACATATCTTGATTGCATCATCATCAAAGCGTTTTATCTCAAGTCCAAGGAAATATGATGCTGGTTTCACAGTGATCTTAAATTCCGCCTTCAACTCATCATCAAACTTTCTGGCATCCAGCTGATCACTTGCCATAACTAACCCATCGTCTACATAAAGAGCAACTAACAGTTTCTTGCCACCTTCTTCTCTGATATGTAAACAAGGATCTGCATCACTTGCCTTGAAACCTGCTGATATGAGAAATGCTCCAAACCGTTTACTCCAACATTCTGGGGCTTGCTTAATTCCATACAAACTTCGCCTTAATTTGCAAACTCTCTCTGTGCCATCATTATACCCTTTTGGCTGTTGCATGAATATTATTTCTTCTAGTTCTCCATACAAGTATGCTGTAGACACATCAAACTGTATTGAACGAATTGTGCTCAACTTAGCTACTGGACTGAAGGTCTCACTGTAGTCCACACCGTAGCGTTGATTAAATCCCTTGATGACAAGTCTTGCTTTATATTTCTCAACACTTCCATCAGGATTAGTCTTTACACGAAAAACCCACTTACATGGTATAGCTCTTGTTCCTTGTGGTACAGTAGTAAGTTTCCATGTCTCATTCTCTTGTAGTGACTTCATTTCATTTTTCATAAGCGTACTTCCAGTAAACACTTTGTGTACTGTTTACAGCTTCTTCATATGATTCTGGTTCTTCATTTGTTTCATTAAGCATCTCTTCAGTGAACATTACTAAGTCATTTAGCCATGAAGGTTTCATTAATGTTGAACGATTTCGCAGTTGTTGATGAGGCTAGATAAAGATTTCCTCTTCTCTGGTATCACCACTGCCCTCTTCAGTCTCCTTGTTGGAGTTTACCTCATATTTTTCTTCAGCTGCATACTTTCCCTGATTACTTTGCTCAACATCCTGCAATGGTAATTTGACTTGTTCTTCACAACTTGCAGGCTTTTCATGGAAGATTACATCTCTGCTGAGAATGACTTTGTTTTCTTCTTTTACCCAAATTCTGTAACGCTCATCTCCATCATACCCCACGAAATAACCCTTGACAGCTTTCTTATCCACTTTCAATCTTCTTTGAACTGGAATGTGGGTATAGCATGTAGAGCCTATTATACATAAATGTTTTATACTAAGATGGTATCTGTTCTTTCGGACATGTCCGAAAGAACAGATACCATCGATGATCATGCTGCTCGTTAGAATGAAATTACAATGAAATGAACACCCTAAGCTGCTTACAGGCGTTGACATACGTCAACAAGGACATATATTCATGAAAATCTGTCCCCTTTGACGTATATCAACGCCTGTAAGCAGCTTAGGGTGTTCATTTCATTGTAACAAATGTTTTATTCTTGGCTTCTTGCCAAACCACAGCTCAAATGAACTAATTCCTTCCACAGATGATTTTGCAGTTCGATTCAAAAAGCACACTGATGCTCCAACCAATTTTGCCCATATGGCTGATGGGAAATTAGCTTCTTTATTTGAATACTTGAAGGTTCTTGCTACTTCAACTATAATTCGCATGTCCCGCTCACTTCCATCATTTTGTTGCGGTGTGTAGGGTGCTGTCAGCCTCTAAGTAACGCCTTCTGCTTGCAGTATGTCCTTAACTTCCTTACTGTCGAATTCTCCACCTTGTCACTCAGCAGCTCTTTGACTGTATGACCCAGCATCTTTGAATGTTGAAGAATATATTTCAATGCATCTATAGCTTCAGACTTTTGCCTTACAAGGAAGCAATGCCGAAATTTTGTGTAGCTCTCTTTGAACACAACATATATCTCTTCTTCTCAAAAGATTCATTGAAGGGTCCACAGACATCAGCTGACATTAGTTCACCTGGGCAGGTTGACTTCTCTCTGTGACCAAATGGTAAGCGATGTGCTTTGCCATAAATGCATGGCTCACAAAGTGACTTCCCCAAGGGAACATTTACGCCTAACTCCCTTTCTAACATTCCTCTGACATGGTGTTTATCCTGATGTCCCCACCTCCCATGATACAGCTGCAATAATGAAGTTTCTTCAATGGCATTTACTTCAGCAATTTCTTGGGCAAATTTGGTTGAATGTCTGCCTTGTACAAGGTACCAAAGGGCTTACAGGTTCCATGCAGCACTACCTTGTTATCAATTTTAAGCCAACACTCTCTTGTTGATGACTTAAATTCACTATTAGGATTCCGGTCCTGTGCAGCTAACACTGAAAGCAAATTTCTAGATAATTGTGGAACAAACCATCATTCAGAGATGATAACTGAATATTGCCTTTTCCCACTGCCATTAGAAATCTGTTCCGGCTACCTTTACACCACATTGAGTGTCAAATTTTAGAAAGTCTGTAAAATACTGTGAACAGTTTGTTACATGCTTTGTAGCTCCATTATCAACCCACCACGATGCTGAATCTGCCTCAACTGTATAGGCCTCCTCACAGACAGACATTAGCACAGCACTAGCAGCAGCACAACTTTCTTGACTTCTGTTTCGATTTTTATTTGGTCTTCCATCAGAAATCCACTTTTTGCAGTCCTTTACCCAGTGGTCCTTACGCTTACAATAACTGCAAATGTCACCTTTTCTTAGGTCATTCTTGAAGAACTTGCCTTTGCCATCTGGTTTTTGTTTACTTACGTTCACCATTAATGCTTCCTTTGGTGTTTTGTCACTGTTTGGATTCTTCTAGAAATTCCTTTCAAATATACATAACTGCACTGTTAACTCATCAAATGTTCTTTCTTCGTCCTGTGTTAACAACATCCAACTTGATTGAAAAGTTTCAAATTCACTTGGCAGAATACGCAACGTTTTGCACACTAACATAAGGTCTGGTAAAACACTTTCGTTTTTAGCTTTGAGTCCATTGTTTAAATCATTCCACAAACTCTTCAATTTTGCAATGTGGGTAGAAACATTATCACCTGGTATCCAGCAGAAGGAGAAAAAGTCTGTGCAGATTTTGAACAACTGATCCTTGGATGAAGCTTCAAACTGCTGCTTTAAGGCGTCCCACATATCGCTAGCTGTTTCCTTGTCCATTACCTTTTGATATACTTCATCACTGATGGCGCTAGTTATCATACACTTTGCATAACTATTTGCCTTTCGATACAAATCGAACTGTTCTTTGTGTTTCTTTGCTTGTGCATCTGCTGCGCCGTCTTCCAGTGGCTTGTGCTTAACTAACCTCATGTCAGTAACATCCAATGCACCTTCATGGTAATCGAGCAAGTCTCTTATTTTTCGTTTCCAAATTGGCCAGTCCATTTGTCCGTTAAGTGGTTTTATATTTTTTGACATATCCATTGCTGAATCTTTGCTTCAAAATACAATAGGCGTATATGGCCGAAAGTTACTTACTGAAAACAAATCTTAAAACCTAAAACTCATCTGTCGATGTTTCTGAGCTCAAATCTCAGCTGGCTGTGCTCCACTCAAAACTCAGTTGACGACAATCTAACCTCAAATTCTGACTACTGTATTTTCTACTGGGCATAAAAACTCTCATTTTTGGCGCTTACTTGCTCTAACACGGTTCAGCAAAACGTTTTACAACAACGGTTTTCACTCTCAAGCACTCGTTATCGTATTTTGTTAGCTTTTCGTCTCTGTTTCGAGTCTTTGATTCACTTAGGACACTTAAGCGAAACTGGGCCCATAACCTGTTACTTTTACTTGTTTTAGGTTTAAAAAGAATCTGTCTACTTCACTGAACATTACGTTTATTTCACATTGTACAGCCACACAAAGACACACACCGACAAAGACCTAGTTTCTAGTACTTGTCTCTCCAAAGACTCTAGAGCAGAAGAACTGTCAACTTTTGTCTGCCACTTAATTAAATACAAATATATATAACTGCAATACCAACCACTCTCGAGGAACTACGCCTAATCGCTATTGAGGAGAGGGACAGTGACTTGATGAACTTGTGGACAGTATTCCACGATGAATACAGGCATGCATCAATGTAAGAGGACGTGCTACTGGGTATGAGAGGTACTGGTGTGCATAATCTTGACCACTACCTCTGAAGGTCTCGCTGTATGGTGGTACAACATTCAATGTGTGGTTTTCATGAGCAATAAAAAGGACGGAAATGATGTTTATGTTGATCTGTATTCCAATTCTTTGTACTGGTTCCAGAACTCTTGGGCCCGAGATGATTCAAAACTTTTTTTTTTATTTGTGTTTATGAAATAATAATAATAATGAAAAATCCTCAAACCTACTCTCTCTCTCTCTCTTTCTCTCTACCTTCTCTCTCTCTCTCTCTCTCTCTCTCTCTGTCCCTTACGCACACACACACACACACACACACACACACACACACACACACACACACAAAAGGCACAGACACCTCTGAAAGATCCAGAACAACTGCCAGGAACACCTTCAACTGTTCTGTCAGCTATCTTGTTTTTACACCTTCAACTGTTCCGCTGTCCACCATCTTGTTTTTACAGTTGTGAAACAGTGACAGTGACAACTCAATAACACAGTGAAGAAGATGAGGAAAACAGAAAACTTAAGTGAAACATAATGTAAATACACACACACACATAGAATTAATTAATTTCAGCCATATTGTAATTTTTGCTTAAATAATTTTGTCTACACTAAGTCGCATGTGGTTGTAGATGATAAACTGTGAAAGAAATCAGTCGCTCTAAAAACATAACACATCAGGAAAAGCTAGAATACATAATTTTATGTTTCTTCGAAAATCTGTAGTTACGATTTAAAAACCAATATTTACAAGTATACAAACTGTAAAGAACATTCTTTATGTTTAACAGCCATAAAAATTAAAGCCCACTGATGATGTGCAATTGCAGTGAAACTTGTTTGGGACAAAAAACAAAATTGTGTTTTGCTAAAGGCGGACCCCAACCAAAAACATATGTATTGTTAAAGCAAACCGAACAAAAAAGAGCTTCGACTCCAATATGATTAGTGGAGAATCAGTTTGTTAGTGTTGGTCAAGGTGCTCCTAGTGCAAAGCTTTCAATTTCTGTTAGATTATCTTGTTGTATTGGGCTGTAAAATAAGGAAGGTTAGTGTACAACCTCGGATGAATGAAGAAAATCAGCCGTGTACTTTTCAATCGAACCTTCATGGCATTTTTTTTTTTAATTTCGGGTACCACAGCAATGAATTTATTAAAAGACGGTGTCAGTTTCCACTTTATCTGTATTAATTTCATTTGTTCGCAACTGGTTTCAACCTTCCAGTCCATTCTCAAGTGATTTTGTGGTTCTGCAACAGAAAACTATGCCTTACGTATTAAATTATCAGCGTCTTGAAATTTGTGTTTTTTATTTATTTTTAATTTATTTTATTTTCCATACTATTTCATTTCTTACTTCGTAACTTTACTCAGATGAACAGACAAAATACAGTCACAGTATTTGAAATTGTCAAAGGTGTTGCCACAGTGGTAAAACCGGTTCCCATCAGATCATTGAAGTTGAGCACGGTCAGACCTGGTTAGCACTTCGATGGGCGTCAGTCCCCATCTGCCGAGTGCTGTTGCCAACCGGGATGCATTCAGCCCTTTTGCGGCCAGTTGAGGAGCCACTTGACTGAGAAGTAGCGGCTCCCGCTACGAAAACTGACAACGGCTGTGAGAGCGGTGTGCTGACCACATGACCCTCCATATCCGCATCCAGTAAAGCCATTCGTCTGAGGATGACACGGCGGACGATCAGCAGCGTTGGAATTTGCAAGGCCTCTTCGGACGAAGTAAAATATTAGAAATTATTATCCCATGCTTATATCGCGTTTGTAAGTGGCAAGCGGCCAAACCAACAAGACAGCATTTGTGAACCAAAACGAGTAAAAAACACAAATTTTGAGACGCTGACATTTCAATACGTAAGAAAATGTTTATTACTGTAAAACCAAAAAATCACCTCAGAATGGCCTAGAAGGCTGAAACTAGTTGTGAACAAATATAATTAATACAGCAGAAGAGAAAAATGTGACTGTCTTTCACCGCAGTTGCCTTGACCTACTAATGGAAACAATGAAAAACATAAATCTGGATAACTGCATAGGAATTTGATTTGTCGTCCTTCCGAATGTAAGTCAAGAAGTGTTTTGCCGCTCTGCCACCTAGATCACTTTGAAGGACATGGAAAGGATTGGACAGGCTGACAGTGCAGGAAGTACCTGACGCACTAGGGACCATCAACGGAGAAGTGTCACTGTTGAGCTACAAGACCCACACCAACCTGTCTGCAAAAGTTCTGTCAAGTCAGTACAGTGGGTGGTCTTCTTTAAGCCGACGGAAAAGCTACTTCTTGTTAAGAATTTTGGATTTCCTTTAAGTCGATCTCTTTTTTTGTAAATTTTGTTTATTTGCCCAATAGTACTACGCAATTTATAGTTTTGTAGTATGTTTTAGAAATAATAAGAGTAATAATGAAAACAGGTGCCATGCACGGTGAAGACGCGCACGCCATCCTGTACTCTCCGGAAGATGACCGAGAATCAGATCCAGATTCTGAGGAGGAGATAAACGACGTCTGGCTGTCGATGCTGACAGATTTCGCAAAGACTGGGTACGTACGGTATACCGCTGAACTGACTGTGAAGATTCGTTTTTCTATATAGGATATAGATAAAAGCTAACAGGTTAATTGCCACTCTCTCTCGTCCTATACTCCGTTTTCTTTAATTTGTTTGTAACGTTACTAACACGTCTTATCCAATTCACTACTCGTAAGTAAGTTCATAAGTCTGTCGTCAAAGAGTCTCCCCATTCGTACACGCTTAACTTGCAAACGGGGATGTTATTTGTATGATGTTACTCATCGACTTCTGATCTACATATGAATTTTGAAACAAAAATACGTTTAGATTAGGCCCAAAGTAGCTATGTAAAATAAAAGTATAAAAAGAAAATACGTTATGCAGTAGCTCGACGCAATTTAATGCAGTAACACTATTTTCCAGCTTAGTGTCTCATCCCTTACAATTCCTATAGCGGCTTGTGAAACAAGGTGGGACTGATGTAAGTTTGCGAAATGTCCAGAAAGGGAATTTTAGAACCAATTCCGACTAAAGGGTCTCGCACTAGGAAGAATCGTCCAACAAAACTGAGGGTTGCTAAGCGAGTAATTAAGAGATGGATGTTGGGAATTATTGGTAGAAACCAGAAAAACAACAAATGGATCATAGAACAGACTGGAGTCGAAAACGTAATTCTCACTGTAAAAAAAAAAAAAATAAAAAAAATAAAATAAAAAACGATATGGATATTAGCTGAACAAATAATCAGGTGACGTAATCAGGTGACGGATTATAAACTAAAGAAGTACTTTGCAAGGTTCTAGGAGGTAAGAAAAGACCGAGACATCGACCAAATGGAAGGTAGGCAGATTTATTTATTCGTGTCATAAGTATCAAACTTCAGTGCGTGACATACATGCATACACACATACAGGGTGACACAGAATAATGGGAATGTTTGAAATAAGTAGAGGCAGCCATGGGCAGGTGGCAGCACTGCGGGTTGGCGACAGTTAGCGAGTAAACAGTCCGCCATTTCAGCAATCATGGATCAGTAGAACGGACAACAGCGTGTGTTAGCCATAAAAATGTTTTATAAAAACAATGATAATTCGGTAGCGGAGCAGAGGGAGTTTCGACGTTTTTATAATTTAGGACGTCATGATACCGTTCCATCGAAACACACAATAAAATGCTGGATTAATAGCTGTGAAGAGACTGGATCTGCCCTCAAGAAGAAACCAACAGGACGACCAAGAAGTGTGCGTTCTCCAGTGAACATTGGTGTTGTACGCGAGTCTGTGTTACGGAGTCCACGGCATTCAATTCGTAAGCAAGAAGCAGTGGTTAGAATGTCCCGGGAGAGTGTTCGCAGAATTCTTGATCTTGATTTACTAACTACAGATGGCGCAACAATTGAAGGATAACGATTACCGGTTACGATTAGGATTCTGTCAACAAATGATAACAAAAATAAACAATGACGATGAATTTCTAAACAAACTGTGGGTGTCAGATGAGCCACATTTTCATCTCACAGGTTATGTGAATAAATAAAACTACCATTACTGGGCAAACACAAATCCTAATGACGTTCATGAGCGCCCTTTACACGCTAGTACAGTGTGGCGTTTCATCACATGGGATTATCAGATCGCATTTTTTCGCAAATGAACAGAGAAAAACAATAACTGTCAATGCTGGTTGTTACGTGGACATGTAACGAACTTTCGTTACATCTGCATTGTACAACTTTCCAACCGTTCAAGAAGCCTCGTTTCAAAAAGACGGAGCGATATCATACACTGCACGGCAGTCAGTGGCATATGTGCGAGAATTGTTTGGCAGCCATGTGATCTCACGATTCGGCAACATTCCCTGGCCCCTTAGTTCACACCAGATTTATCGGTTTGTGATTTTTTCTTGTGGAGCTACGTCAAGAAAAAAGTCTACACGACTCGACCAAGAACCCTGGATGAGTTAAAAAAGATAATTCGGGATGCAATTCACAGTATCGCAGCTGAGAGGTTGCAGCGGTCAATGAGGAATCTCAACAGCAGATTTCACAAATGTATTCCTACAGGAGGACGCCATCTAAAGGACATAATTTTTTTTTAAATGACAAATGCCATCAGTGTTTTGTAAATGGTGAAGTTGAAAGGTTTCAATTACTATGAATGCTATTTCTTTCCTTCATCACTTGTAGTTTTATTGGATTGTGAAAATGTTCTCGTTTTTCTTTGTCACCCTGTACATATACATACGTACAAGATACGTAATGAACAACGAAACGTGCTTTCTTTCGGCATTTTGTATTTGCAACAGTTACAGGGAATATAGGAGTGTTACATACTACGTGTGTGTTGATTTCCTGTTGGGGGTGTGGACGCAAGCCCACTTAGTTTTTTACATGTCCGACGGGCTGCCGAGGCGACTGTGCGAGAAGGCCATGACGTAATGCAGTTCCCTCTTCCACCTGGCCACGTTTATTGCAACCTGACGGTGGGTACGGGAAGAGCTGCAGCTGTTTTTTGGCATGCCTCACCATGCTCCTACACGGCGATGCTTGTACGAAGGTCTGTGCACTGATTGCCAACCTCTGGCCGCGGCATCAGCCACTATGCAAAAAAAGACGCACACCGTTCTTCGCTGGCATCCTTAGCAAGACTATAAATGTCAAAATCCGTTGCTACGACCGCCTTTCAGTGAGTTTGAATATTGCTCAAAGTGTTGTGCGGAAATCAAAATGTCAGTTACGCAAATGTTTCGAGAAATATTTGCTGTTCGTATGCTGCCATTGTCACGCGCTACTGTAGAGGGAGTCTCTGTACGCTCGCAGCCTGTGGTTCAAATGGTTCAAATGGCTCTGAGCACTATGGGACTTCACATCTGAGGTCATCAGTCCCCTAGAACTTAGAACTACTTAAACGTTACTAACCTAAGGACAGTACACACTTCCATGCCCAAGGCAGGATTCGAACCGGCGACCGTAGCGGTCGCGCGGTTCCAGACTGAAGCGCCTAGAACCGCTCGGCCACACAGGCCAGCTAGCCTGTGGTGGCAGTCACACGAAGTCGGGTTGCAGCATGATCAGGTCTATTGGCTTCTGTCTCGGGTCCTTCGGCCGACGTTCATCTGATGATTTTACTGATGTTTCGCCAGCACGAGTGACTGGCATTGTGAAAGCCTCACCCTCCATTGCCGGTGGTGAACTGGAGCCGAGCTCTCGGCCGCAGACTATAAGTACCTGGCGCGCCAACGACCGAGGGCTTCTCCGCAGTCATTTCTGGTGCGCTTCTCCTCTTGCTACCTGCGACGGTCGTTCGCTGCAGTGCGGGAAGCCAGGATCTGTTTACCTCAAGGCTTTCCTCTTTCTTCCTGAAGCTGTTCAGGTGTTTTTGTATTTCTACAGCTTCTCTGAACAAGCGCGTGTGATAGTGCTTCTCTACAGACAGAAATTCCGTGTCAGCGAATTTTATTACGTGGTCGGTCTCACTCAGTGCGTGCTCTGCGAATAGCTTCAACAAGAAAGAGGAAAGCCTTAAGGTAAACGGATCCTGGCTTCCCGTAATGCAGCGAACGACCGTCGCTGGTAGCAAGAGGAGAAGCGCACCGGAAATGACCGCGGAAAAGCCCTCGGTCGTTGGCACACCAAGTACTTATAGTCTGCGGCCGAGAGCTCGGCTCCAGTTCACCACCGGCAATGGAGGGTGAGGCTTTGACAATACCAGCCACTCGTGCTGGCGAAACATCAGTAAAATCATGAGATGAACGTCGGCCGAAGAACCCGAGACAGAAGCCAATAGGCAGTTTGTCAACAAGTGGCCACGAAAGCCTTAACAGTTTTGTATGATCAGGTCTGCTACCATCTACACATGATCGCAGCGGCCTTGTGTGTCTGGATAGACAGATGTTGTGACTTGCTGATGTCCCCTACAGTCGTGTAAATAAATAAAATAGCATTCCTACCCTACTGCACAGCTGATGAAACGACTTCAGTTGTGATGCAGGACTTTTTGGTCGACACTGTGGTTGGTGTAGCTATCTCAACAAATGTCTCAGTATGTAACAGTTGTTTATAAAAATAACTGTTCTTCTCCTGTGCCATCCAATATACACACACTGTGGTAATTGTTTAAACATTAAAGTTCTCATATTTACGATAATCTTCATATGTTTTTACTTAACGACCTTGTAACGTTGTTGAATGGGTAGCTGCTGTACACTGGTCACTCTTGGTTGGTTGGTTGGTTTGTGGGAATGAAGGGACCAGATTGCTATGGCCATCGGTCCCTCTGGTCACTCTGTTCATCCCTGAGCCCTACAAGGCAGCTGATGCCGGTACGTTGGCTGATATGTTCCTTGGCACCCATTCTGTTAAAATAATGAGAACATACAACTGCCAAACCGCTATCGGACGTGAATTTCGTAAACATTTGTCGTCATATACCTCTGGAAACTTATAAAGGGTTTGTGTCACTCAGAATCGATGTCTTATTTGGTGTAAACCGTATACTAATGTGCTGCTAAGTGGATCTTCATTTGTGTGATCCATACTATCCAATTAGAACTCTTCTCAGAAATGGCTACTGTTAAAATTTAATTCGCCCCAAAGCCTGCATACTACAAAAAAAGTCGATGTTAGTTAAAGAATGTAGTATGAGACATCAAAAAACTATGTGGTCATTGCAGCTATTTTACGGTTACTGTATAGAAGTTTCAGCGCCTTACAGTTTGTGACCATAGTGTGTGGAGGTCTTTAGGGGAGAACTTTTCTAGGTGAATGTATGTTAGGAGCTGCAATAGATTTCATACGCGGGAATGTTACAGCATCGGTTTCCAGACGACAGAGAGGCCAGAAATCATCCAGTTCTATAATTAGACCACGTTTAAATGTAAAATTGTGTAGCCTTAGAAATTCATCTGAAAGCTGTGTCGCCATATTGAGCACACCGAGTGTCGTGGGGTACACAGTCTGTACCAGACAAATTCTCTAGTTATGACAACCATTAGGTTTCCTCAATATTTTAAACTTAGGAAAGAGCATCTTAGAATTTCCTATCATTTTAAACTTAGGCCATGTGAACATTATTCTTAATTTCCCCATATTTTAAACTTACAACTTGTGAGTTCTTTGAATATTCCACCATTTCAAACTTAGGCTTTCTGGAGTGAGGGAATTCGTTTCACGCGTGACAACAGAACGGGGTTAAACATACAGACTGCACTGTTTTCGGAATTTAGAACAAGTGATCTGACAAACGTGCTGGCTGGCTGTCATACAGCAGGGAAAATCTAACAACCATGCAGGCTGGCTCTGTATTCCGTGGTCCGCCATCTTAGATTTTAAACAGTACGACACTTGCACATCTTGCATTTTTTGATTTACCACCAATATACACTTAGGACAAGCATACTAGTTTCACAGTGCTGTCATAGGAGTAGGAGATAACCCTGCCTACTTCGGATTTCCCAGCATTCTATACATAGGAAAACTGGGCATTGTCAGAGGGTGGAGGAGGGGGAGAAATTTGTCAACAGTGCATGATATCATCAGTGATGTCACAGGGGAAAAAACTGGCAACAGTGCAGAGTGGCCTAGAACCAGCCACCGGGCAATACTTCCCACGACCCATATTTAGTCATTTCTATGTGAAGCATTGTCAAACCATTTTGGGAGTGAAAGCAGTTTTTCTGAAGAACAATTTTTCAATGTGAATGTTTTGTTTCTTTGCTGCTAATAATATATGATAACTTATTTGTATTTATTAATTTTTTATTCATAGAATATCACCTTGTTCCCTATGGTTCTTCCAGTTTTATCGTAATTATTGAGAGAACAATTACAACCACAGATGAGATGCTTTAAATTTATTCCTGTGTATGTCAATTGGAAACTCATTTGTCATAATATAAATGTGTCCAGAAATGATTGAGAAGCACTGGTTGTGATGTCAGAGCAAAATGAAGTTCTTGTGATTCATAATTCTTGAATAGTGATATTTATTTAGTATTAATCAAGTCTGAAAGCGAAATCCCTTAGAGCTCTGAGGGTCTTAGCATGGCCCAGAAAATGCATATCCGAAATGCAGCATTTGCTCGATTACACTTTTATTATAACGGCACTTACGTGCACGTATCCACGACTTCATCTCACAATCAAGACAAGTGCCGCAGTGCAGTACGAAATAATTAGACTGAACGCAGAAATTTTCTAAACGATTTTCAACTTCTTCACTCTAACGTGTCTTGTCCTATGTGTGTAAACTACTGAACCAGTGGTTGTTGTCGACGGCAGCTCCTCCATATTCAGCACATACGGCAATAACTTGGGTTCCACGTTGCTGGCATCAGTACGACACCGCCTCTAATGTAGGGACATTAACAGAGATTCGCTCAACAAGCGTGACATGCCACGTCATTCCTTTAGATATCACTACAGTGCCTATTTAAGAGGTCTGAGTATAATGCAAAAAAAGTCAGTTGTACTTAGGATATGAGTTTCAAGTTGTATTTTGTTATGTGATGAATGAGCAACGAGGTTTTACACTCCTTAGACGGAACGCATTTCTTCTCGTTGCCAGTTTTTTCCTTGTTTGTCACGGTTTCTTTTAAAAACTGGTCTTTATTTTTGAGTCAAAATTATATTTGTCGAAGCAGACGTGGTTTGATATATAGGTGTTGGGGAATGGATATAGGAAGGAGAAGTAGATTGCGTTAACAGCACTCAAGCAACAAATCAAACAGACGCAACGAGTTAATAATTCACATCACACGGAGAGCATGCTAGCTGTGATTACATTAGCTGTGGCACGTCACACGGCAGAGGAAGTGTTTCAACATGTACAGACCACAATACTGAACATCTTATGACGTGCCAGTGAGGGTGTTTCCATGCTAAACCTATCTAGAAGCTACCGCGGGCTTTCCCGTGTGTTAGCCCCTAATGGGAATAGGGCTTAAGTGCGTTTGACTTCTGGCCGCAGTCACGAATGTGACTGCATGTAAAGCCCTGAAAGCTCCAATGGTGGACAAAAATAACTTTCTGATGTCGATCGTAAATCTTTACCCTCGACTCACAGTGACTTGAACCATTTACATACTTCAGTCATAAGTGTTGCGAATAATAAACGAATTGACGCCTCCCACTATGCAGTTTTTGATCCCGCATACAAACTGATGTGTTACTACAGAGTGAATGACCTAAAACGTACACCACAAATATTGCGAAAATGGAAAGTGCTATTGATGTGCGGTTTTCACAGAATGGATTGGTAGTCGGGGGCTCGTATTGCTAGCCAACAAACAGATTGTAATAATATTTAGAAAGTATATTTTTTTTTGCAAACATACAATTTTTAAGAGTATCAGTGCCTCTTGACATTAACAAACTAAAAGTAGGGTAAATTAGAATGTCAGTGGGGTTTGTTGCAGGATTCTGAAACAAGTCGTTTACGAGATATCGTATTTTGAGAAGTTGCTAAATCGACACTTGTCTAATACCTGTGCACACAGTAGTTATGTGGATTCTGGCCAGTAACGAGACAACTGACAGTCACAGGTTGTGTTCAAAATGACCACTAGCGGTTGCAATACATGCTTCCAGTCTGGTATGGAACGACTACTGCAAACGATCTAGCATTTCAGCGGAGATGTTCGAGCAGGCTGCAGTAATACGTCGTTGCCTGTCATTGGGTGTAGTTGGTATGTCATTGTAGACAGCGTCTTTCAACTTTCCCCGCAGAAAAAAGTCTACAGGCATCAAATTCGGGTAAAGGGACAGCCAAGGTATACGTCCTCCGCGTCCAATCCAACGATCTGGAAACAGTTCCTGAAGACATGTTGTTCTGCGTTGCTACCACAGGTTCCTCCCAGACTGCAGAGGAAGATTTTCTAGTATCTGTGGAAGATCTTCTGTTAGGAGGCTGCAATACTTGCGTGTGTTCAGTGTTTCATCTATGAAAATCGGGCCTATGAGCTGATGTTTCACTATCCCACATCATACGCTTACACTCCATGGACGCTGACGTCCACCTGACGAAGCCAATAGGGACTGATAACAGATTGAGAATGCGTGTTTCGGTGGTTTACCTGGCAAAGAATGGTAAATGTGGCATCAGCACTAAACAAGATACACGGTACATCTGGAGTATCCTGTCTTAGTGCCCATGTACAGAAGTTAACACGATTCTTATAATCGTTTCCATGCAGCTCGTGATGGAGACATGTATGATAGGGATGGACTGCCAGTCTTACTTGGGAGATGAAGGCGAACCTCACCATCCGTAGGATCGTCGGTAGAACCGACTGTGGCCTTTGGTACAGAGCCGAGTGGAGGATCTGATACCGGAGGTTCAGACGAATCTGCCACCATCTACGTTGCAGATTCCTCAATTTGCGCAATAGGACAGTGGGTTTCCGGGTTCCACTAAATAGGTTAGGAGTCCACAACACGCTGGAAGTGGCTACATGGGTAACAGGGGCTATGTGGAGGGGACTGGGCGGTTTTTAGGATAGAGGGTCTCAGGGAAAGCGCCAAAAAGGGCTTCAGCTTCAAAGGCTGCAAGATGAACACAGGAAGAGGGTAGAGATAGCAACAATCCGTATTGTAGTTTTAAACTGTCGTAGCTGTGTTGGGAAAGAACCAGAGCTCCAAGTTCTAATAGAAAGCGCTGAATCACAAATCATTATAGGTTCGGGATGCTGGATAAAGACGGAAATAAGTTGAGCCGAAAGACCTAACCGTGTTCAGAAAGGATATGTTAAATACAGTTGATGGTGGAGTGTTTATTGCTGCCAGAAGTAGTTTACCTTCGATCGAAATTGATGTAGATGCTTCCTGTGAATTAGTACCGTTAGAGGTTATATTTGACGACAGGAATATTAATAATTTGTTCCTTTTACAGAACCCCCGACTCAGATGATGCAGTTGCTGAACTGTTCATAGAAAACTTGAGTGTCGTTTCAAATAAGTATCCCACTCATACTATTATAGCTGGTGGTGACTTCAATGTACCCTCCATATGTTGGCGAAAATACATGTTTACGGTGGTAGGAGTAAAACGTAGCACCACATTTCAAAAGCTTCTATGCACTTCTTATCCAAACGGTTTATCGTCCATGTTTCACTTCCATACATGGCTACACTCCATACAAATACTTTCAGAAAAGACTTCCTGACACTTAAATCTATACTCGACGTTAACAAATTTCTCTTCTTCAGAAACGCTTTCCTTGCCATTGCCAGTCTACATTTTATTTCCTCTCTACTTCGACCATCATCAGTTATTTTGCTCCCCAAATAGCAAAACTCCTTTACTACTTTAAGTGTCTCATTTCGTAATCTAATTCCCTCAGAATCACCCGACTTAATTCGACTACATTCCAGTATCCTCGTTTTGCTTTTGTTGATATTCATCTCATATCCTCCTTTCAAGACACTATCCATTCCGTTCAACTGCTCTTCCAAGTCCTTTGCTGTCTCTGACAGAATTACAATGTCATCGGCGAACCTCAAAGTTTTTATTTCTTCTCCATGGATTTTAATACCTACTCCGAATTTTTCTTTTGTTTCCTTCACTGCTTGCTCAATATACAGATTGAATAACATCAGGGAAAAGCTACAACCCTGTCTCACTCCTTTCCCAACCACTGCTTCCCTTTCATGTCCCTCGACTCTTATAACTGCAATCTGGTTTCTGTACAAATTGTAAATAGCCTTTCACTCCCTGTATTTTACCCCTGCCACCTTCAGAATTTGAAAGAGAGTATTTCAGTCAACATTGTCAAAAGCTTTCTCTAAGTCTACAAATGCTAGAAGCCTAGGTTTGCCGTTCCTTAATCTAGCTTCTAAGATAAGTCGTAGGGTCAGTATTGCCTCACGTGTTCCAATATTCCTACGGAATCCAAACTGATCTTCCCCGAGGTCGGCTTCTACTAGTTTTTTCCATTCGTCTGTAAAGAATTCGCGTTAGTATTTTGCAGCCATGACTTATTAATCAGATAGTTTGGTACTTTTCACATCTGTCAACACCTGCTTTCTTTGGGATTGGAATTATTATATTCTTCTTGAAGTCTGAGGGTATTTCGCCTGTCTCATACATCTTGCTCACCAGATGGTAGAGTTTTGTCAGGACTGGCTCCCCCAAGGCCGTCAGTAGTTCTAATGGAATGTTGTCTACTCCCGGGGCCTTGTTTCGACTCAGGTCTTTCGGTGCTCTGTCAAATTCTTCACGATGTATTGTATCTCCCGTTTCATCTTCATCTACATCCTCATCCATTTCCATAATATTGTCCTCAAGTACATTGCCCTTGTATAGGCCCTCTATATACTCCCTCCACCTTTCTGCTTTCCCTTCTTTGCTTAGAACTGGGTTTCCATCTGAGCTCTTGATATTCATACAAGTGGTTCTCTGTTCTCCAAAGTTCTCTTTAATTTTCCTGTAGGGCAGTATCTATCTTACCCCTAGTGAGATAAGCCTCTACATCCTTACATTTGTTCTCTAGCCATGCCTGCTTAGCCATTTTGCACTTCCTGTCGATCTCATTTTTGAGACGTTTGTATTCCTTTTTGCCTGCTTCATTTACTGCATTTTTATTTTTTCTCCTTTCATCAATTAAGTTCAATATTTCTTCTGTTACCCAAGGATTTCTAGCAGCCCTCGTCTTTTTACCTACTTCATCCTCTGCTGCCTTCACTACTTCATCCCTCAAAGCTACCCATTCTTCTTCTACTGTATTTCTTTCCCCCATTCCTGTCAGTTGTTCCCTTATGCTCTCCTTGAAAGTCTGTACAACCTCTGGTTCTTTTAATTTATCCAGATCTCATCTCCTTAAATTCCCACCTTTTTGCAATTTCTTCAGTTTTAATCTACAGTTCATAACCAATAGATTGTGGTCAGAGTCCACATCTGCCCCTTTTCCTACTACCGAATTCCAGTCACCCATGACTATTAAATTTTCGTCTCCCTTCACTATCTGAATAATTTCTTTTATTTCATCATACATTTCTTCAATTTCTTCGTCATCTGCAGAGCTAGTTGGCATATAAACGTGTACTACTGTGGTAGGCGTGGGCTTCGTGTCTATCTTGGCCACAATAATTCGTTCCTATCCTGTTTGTAGTAGATTACCCGCACTCCTATTTTTTTATTCATTATTAAACCTAATCCGGCATTACCCCTATTTGATTTTGTATTTATAACTCTGTATTCGCCTGACCAAAAGTCTTGTTCCTCCTGCCACCAAACTTCACTAATTCCCACTACATCTAACTTTAACCTATCCACTTCCCTTTTTAAATTTTCTAACCTACCTGCCCGATTAAGGGATCTGACATTCCGCGCTCCGATCCGTAGAACGCTAGTTTTCTTTCTCCTGAGAACGACGTCCTCCTGAGTAGTCCCTGCCCGGAGATCCGAATGGGGGACTATTTTACCTCCGGAATAATTTACCCAAGAGGACGCCATCATCATTTAATCATACAGTAAAGCTGCATGTCCTCGGGAAAAATTACGGCTGTAGTTTCCCCTTGCTTTCAGCCGTTCGCAGTACCAGCACACCAAGGCCGTTTTGGTTAGTGTTATAAGGCCAGATCAGTCAATCATCCAGACTGTTGCCCCTGTAACTACTGAAAAGGTTGCTACCCCTCTTCAGGAACCACACGTTTGTCTGGCCTCTCAACAGATACCCCTCCGTTGTGGTTGCACCTACGGTACGGCTATCTGTATCGCTGAGTCACGCAAGCCTCCCCACCAACGGCAACGTCCATGGTTCATAGGGGGGTTGAGAGATATATACCAAATAAATTAATAAGAAATGGTACTGCTCCCGACGGTACACAAAACAGGTCAGAACACTGTCGCAGTAGCAACGCAAAAAATATGCCAAATTTAAAAGAACGCAAAATCCCCAAGATAAGCGAAGTTTTACATTAGCTCGGAATTTAGCGCCAACTACAATGTGAGACGCTTGTAATAGTTTCCACAACGAAACTTTGTCTTGAAATCTGGTAGAAAACCCAAAGACATTTTGGTCGTATATAAAGTACACCAGTCGCAAGATGTAATGAATGCTTTCACTGCGCGACAACAAAGGTGATATTATTGATGACAGTGCCACTAAAGCAGAGTTATTAAACATGGTTTTCCGAAATTCCTTCACAAAAGAAGACGAAGTAAATACTCCAGAAGTCGAATTAAGAACAACTGCCAACATAAGTAACTTGGAAGCAGATACTCTCCGTATAGCGAAGCAGATTGTAACACTAATGAAAGGCAAGGCTACCGGTCCAGACTGTAAACCAGTCTGGTTCCTGCGAGATTGGGCTGATATAATAGCTCGATACTTAGCAATCACATACCACTCGCTCGTAGAAAGATCAGTATCCAAAGGCAAAAGTTGCACAAGTCACACCAACACCCAAGAATGGAAATAGGAGTAATCCGCTGAATAACAGACCCACACCATTAACGTCGATTTGCAGTACGATTTTGCGGGCGGAGTGGCCGAGCGGTTCTAGGTGCTTCAGTTTGGAACCGCGCGACCGCTACGGTCGCAGGTTCGAATCCTACCTCGGGCATGGATATGTTTGCTGTCCTTAGGTTCGTTAGGTTTAAGTAGCTCTAAGTTCTAGGGGACTGATGACCTCCAAAGTTAAGTCGCATGGTGCTCAGAGCCATTTTGCAGTACGATTTTGAAACATGTATTGTTCAAAAACTGGCTCTAAGCACTATAGGACTTAACATCTGAAGTCATCAGTCCCCTATACTTAGAACTACTTAAACCTAACTAACCTAAAGGCAACACACACATCCATGCCCGAGGCAGGATTCGAACCTGAGACAGTAGCAGCAGCACGGTTCCGGACTGAAGCGTCTAAAACCGCTCGGCCACAGCGGCCGGCTAAACATATATTGTGCTCGAATGTTATGCAACACAGATTCAGAAAATATGGTTCTTATGAGTCACAACTAGCTAGCTCCTTATTCTCACGAAGTAACGAGTGCTGTCGACAGGGGACGTCAAATTGATTCGATATTTTTAGATTTCCAGATGGCTTTTGACAGCGTTCCTTACAAACGATTTCTAATTAAATTGCGTGCCTATGGAGTATCGTCTCAGTTGTGTGAATGGATTTGTGATTTCCTATCCGAAAGGTTACAGTTCTTAATAACTGAAGGAAAGTAAAACATAAGTAATACCTGGCGTTCCCCAAGGAATGTTATGCAGTAGACCTTCTGTTGTTCCTGGTGTACATAAATGATTTAGGAGACAATCTGAGGAGTCCACTAAGATTGTTTGCAGCCGATATTGTCATTTACCCTCATATAAAGTCATTAGATGGTCAAAAACAATAGCAAAAGGGCTTAGACAAGATTTCTGTATGATGCAAAAAGTGGCAATTGATTCTAAATCATGAAAAGTGTAAAGTCATCCATATGAGCACTGAAAAGAATCCGATCACACAAATCTAAGACTGTAAACTCAGATAAATACTTATGGATTACAATTACTACTTAGGGATTACAATTACGAAAAAACTTAATTTGGAACGATAGCATAGATAATCCTGTGAGTAAGCAAACCAAAGACTTCGATTTGTTGACAGAACACTTAGAAAATGTAACAGCTCCACTAGAGAGACTGCTTACGCTACGCTTGTCTGCTCTCTTCTGGAGTAGTGGTGTGTGGTTTGGGATCCACAGCAGATCGTATTGACGAAGGACATCGAAAAGTTCAAAAAATAGCAGCTCGCTTTGTATTATCGCGAAACAGGGGGGAGAGTGCGACGGATATGATACGCTAACTGGAGTGGCAGTTATTAGAACAAAGGTGTTTCCCGTTGTGGCAGAATCTTCTCATGAAATCACCAAACCTCACCTCATAGCATGAAAATGTTTTGTTGGCTCCCACCTACGTAGAGAGAAATGATCATTGTAATAAAATGAGGTAAATCGGAGCTCGGGCACTTATGGTGTATCGCAGAATAATCATGTAGATGTATATGTAGATGTATGTCGACGGAGAATGCGTAGGAGACTTGCCCGACCCACGCCAGTTAAGCATGCGATTGCGCGGAAGATAATGTGTGGATCAACAACAACAGCTGCAAGAACATTAATTTTCCCTCCTCTGCCGTCACTTGTTACCTTCCGTTATGTTTTCTAGGTGTTACACTGCCACTTTCACGGACTGGTTGAAGAGGTTGACAAATAAGCCGACATGGTTGACGTCTACTGTGACACTTTGTCGCGTATACTGTACAAGAACGAACTGCATTCTTCCTACACTCCTACACTGGTAAATCCCATCGTCCACTGGCCATGTCGGTATCCCTGGGAACGAAGCTGCAGATGCCGCGGCCAAGGCTGCGGTCCTCCAGCCTCGGACAGCTTCTTGTTGTGTGCCTTCATCTGATTTTAGCAGGGTCATTTGTCAGCGCATTTTATCACTGTGGCATGCCGATTGGTCTACACTTACTGAAAACAAGATTCAGGCCTTGAAACCTCTCCCCACAGCTTGGACGGCCTCTTCACGTCCTTCTCGGCGGGAGGAGGTCGTTTTGGCCCGGTTACGGATTGGACACTGCCGGTTCAGCCACCGCCATCTGCTGACGGCTGCGCCGGCGCCGTTCTATGTGGGCAAGTGTTGACGCTACGCCACATTTTAACGTCCTGTCCGAAATTTAATACACTACGCATCGATCTTGGCCTGCCATGTACTCTGGATGAAATTTTAGCGGATGACCCAGGAGCAGCTGCTCGCGTTCTTCGTTTTATCCACTTGACAAACCTGTCTAAGGACATTTGATTATGCTGTTTTCTTTTAATCCCTTGCCTGTTAATGTGCCTTTTATACTGTTGTCCTTTTTAGTTGCTGTTTTAACATTGTGCCTCGCAGTGCATTCATAATTTAGTCTGGGCGCTAATGACCACTGTAGTTGTGCTCCCTAAAACCACAAAAAAAACATCGTCCACTAAGAACTTATTGCTTGGATTATTACACAATAACTGACTAGCAAGTCGCAATACACTGAAGTAACACACAAGCACACTTTTTTCTAACATAACAATATCGTCCCCAGCAACTACGGTGGGTGAGTGGGACAAACAAAGTGCCGATGCGGAAACTTTTCGAAATACGATAGCTCGGAAACCACTCACATTAGAATCGTGCAATAAATACCACTGACATTCTGAGCTATCCGACTTTCAGTTTGTTAATGTCAATAGGCACTGTTCCATTTCAAAACTGTATGTTTGCACAAGAAATAAACTTTCTAAGTATTATTACAATCTGCTTATCGGCTAACAATGCGCGCCCCTGACCACCAGTTCATTCTGTGAAAACCGCACATCAACAGCACTTTCCATTACCGCAATATTTGCGGTGGAAGTTTTAGGTGATTCACTCTGTTTATTTCCATGCCAGTTCCACTGATGATGAAAAGCTTTATTCCGTAAACAGCAAGCATTAGTCAGTATACTCGTGTAACCGCTATTTGCTGACCTGTGCAAATTGCCCAGGAACAATCATATGGTCGCCATGACATTAGATAGTAAATCTAACATAAAAAGTAATTCCAGAAATAATACAATTTTAGTACTAGTGCGTGTAGCTGCCACCAAAATAGCACAGTGTTAGTTGTGGTAAATCATTATGCTTGCTCTCAAACACAGAGTGGAATGTTCTGGCAAGTGACTTTTTTTTTCTATGGTAGACTGAAAGTACTGTGTTTTGTGCATTAACGCTTTTAATCAGTTTTCTCTCCAGTAGCTGCACTTCGAGCGACACCCAATCCGAAGCGACAACACACTAAACACAGCCGTCAAAAGACACTCCGCAAAAATCCAGACGCATCCAACTGTCATACTCTTTTCAACAAAACCATAAAAAACCATAAAAAATTATTGTTATCATTTGCAGTCGACAATTCAATTTACAGTGACCAAGGTACTTTTGGCAGAACCTGAAAACAGCTCTCTTAGCCACAAGTGCCCAAGTTGACTGAGACCCTTCTGAAATAGATCAGAATTCGGTCTCCTTCATATACAGTATTACTAGCTCAACTGTCATGTCTTACATAATAATAATAGTAAGTAAATTTCTTAAATAGACTGCTAGCTCTCAAGTTTGCTATTCTGGTACACAGGATATCAGTACTATTTGTAGAGAGAAGAAAATTACGGAAATGACCATAAATGGTATATGTGTTTCCAGTTCACTGGAACATCGCTAAACTTCTAAATCTAGTTCAAAAACACTCATGCACAAAATTATAAAAGTCCTTACTAATCTTCTAAGAAGTCTGTTAAACAACATTTTCTATATCTGTAGACAAAGATAAGGATGCTTGCTTTTCATATTTTTATTCCGCCGGACCTTTATCGAGCTACAAGCGCATCGTCACTGGTCCTATAGAAGATATACTGTATAGTACTATAATGTGTAATATTATAAGATACCGGTTATGTATTATGAGACATGTTTGTAATCATGCGTGGTTACGTTAATTCATATAGTAGTTACTTATATTTTATTTTTGTGCCTTCATAGAATATTTTCAGATATTTATGAAAATGTTTTATCAGTTTTATCTGATTCGCAGCTCCTCTTCATATTGGTATGAATGACGCTAATCGAGGTATAATACCAGTGAAGCATTTTATCCTCAAAGACGTCAATTACAGTGCTTCATGGGTTTTGGTTTTTATAGTGTTTGTGTGGTTTAGGTAACCTGTACGATGTCTTTGTTTCGTCCATTGATAATAAACGTATAAAACATAAATACACACGAAGTGACATCTTTAACATTTGTGAGGACGAAATATATTACTGGTATTAGACAGCACGATTAGTCTCATTCATACTAGTGGAAGGGCGTGCTGTAAATCAGATAATTCACAAAAATCTGGAAAAAATACTTTGATGATATCCAAATAAAATGAAAGTAAGTACTACACACTCTAACGCAAAATATATAAATTTATAAACATGTTCTACTCCCAGAACTTATAGTCTATATTGTATAATGTAGGCATTATATTAAAATTTACCTTTCATAAGACCACTGACAATGAGCGTGTAGCTCGCTGTTGGTCTGGAGGAATAAAAATATAAAAAACAAGCACCCTTGTCTTTGTCTATGTATACAGGTACTACCATTTATCAGCCGGGTGAAGGCTGCAAGATATGTTGAATACAAAACATTTTTAATTCTAAATTATGTTAACTAAGCCGTCACATAGTAATTAACCATACAAAAACTCTCATATGAATTATTTTTTAAATAAATATTTTACAATACAATTCAATTATTATTGTTAATGAAAGACGGAGATATTCGTATTGCCTCCATCGGCAATACAAAAGAAAGAAAAAGGGAAGAGAGAGAGAAAGAATAATTTTATATGTATATTGCTCTGTTTTCCTCTCATGCTTCGTTTTCCATAGATAAAGTTATCTAATGTAAAAAAAAGAGTATAGATACATCTCAGAATAAATTAACAGTAACATAGACGACATTTACTGCGTGTCAACTGGGTCTCAAATTCACAAAGATACTGCACGGGCTTTAGTTAACGACGGAGAAACACTGTTAGTACTGCGTCTGCGTGTTCATGAAATACAAAAATACAAGCCGCCTAAGTACTGCGCTCTCAACATTCAACTGAAGATTATACACAAAAATTTTATAAAATGAGCTGTTATGCTTTAAGTGCGCTCAAAACGTTTGCACCATAACCCGTCAAATAAATGTGCAAAAACGCCATATGCGAAAAGAAGAAATGCTATATCACAATATTTCGGGTACAATGACCGCTGAAACTTCGTCTCAAAAGCCGTCTTAGTACTGCGCTCTCAACATTCAACTGAAAGCTATACATACAAATTTTATAAAATGAGCTGTTATGCTTCATGTGTGCACAAAACGTCTGCATCAAAACCCGTCAAATAAAGGTGCAAAAACACCATATGCGAAGAGAAGAAATGCTATACTATAATATTTCGGGTACAATGACCGCTGAAACTTCGTCTCTCAACTGTATGAAAGCTCTAAATTTTGAACGACTGAAATATTATTCACTGTCCAGTCACATTATGTGACCACCTGTTAAAACCCTGAAATAACCAAATGTTGCAGCACAGACCGCTGCGAGCCATGCAAGAAGAGAGTCAGTGAGGCTCTGGAAAGTACTGACAGGGATATGGAGTCATTCCAGATCCAGTGCCGTGGCCAGCTGCACTAAGTTTCTCGGTTGAGGACCAATGGCGTGAATAGCCCGATCGAGGCTACAGATTCCTAGATTGGGTTCAAATCCAGAGAGTGGTGGCGAGAGGAGGACAATAAACCCATCCTGTAGCTCTTCGAACCACTCAGTTACACTGTGGGCTGTGTGACACGACGCATTGCCTTACTGGTAGATGCCATCAGCCCGAGGAAAAACAAACAGCATGTACAGGTCGACAGGGTCCTCAATGACAGATACATCGATTGTGCCTTCCCGAATAGCGAGATCATCCAGGCAATGCCACGAGAACATTGCCTACACCAGGGGTTCCCAACAAAATTTTCTCGAGGATCCCCTCATCGAGCATGATTGGTATCTTGTCATATCACAGTATCAAGTACCTAAAAAAGCCAAATTAAGAGTCTTTTTATACGTTTTCTATTTTTGGTACTTAGAAAAAACATTGACATATTCATTATTGAAAAAATATTGAGCTTAAAACTTTTTCAATTTAGCCATCACTGTTATTGTTAAATTTTTGATTATTTCTCAAATCTTTGTCTTTGAAATATATTTAATATATTTTTTATTCTAATAGCATCTTGTGGACCCCCCTCCCCCCTGGCATAGCTCGCGGACCCCTGGGGGTCCACGGGCTACCTGTTGGGAACCACGGGCCTAGACCATAATGTGACCTCCTCTAGTCTGGATCCTTCCGAAAATGCAACGTGTGCATTAATCAGGCGCCTGTTGCGGAGGCCCATAAACAGCAACGTTCGCTGAATAGTCGTTGAGCAGACACTGTTGGTAGTCGCTTGATTCATCTGGGGTGTCAATTACGCAACAATTGCCCGATACTTCTCTGCAGCCGTTTATCCTTGTCACTTTTGGCCTGCGGTGCACCGCAGCTGCCTTGGCGCCGATTATGGATAGCGCCATTTTGCCATGCACAGTATACTTTAACTAAGGCGGCACGCGAACAATTAACAAACTTAGCCATTTCAGAAACGCTTCCACCCTTGTGTCGAAAGCCAATGGACGACGGACAAATCGCACCATTTCTGCATTACGACAACAATTGAACTTTTTCCCGCGTGCCCCTAACAAGCTTTACGTACCATCCGTTGCTAATGCTGCCACCTGCCGTCTGCGAGTAGTTACTGCACGTTGACTGACCCTTAACATAGACAAATGTAATGTATTGCGATTATATAGAAAGAAGGATCCTTTATTGTATGATTATATGATAGCGGAACAAACACTGGTAGCAGTTACTTCTGTAAAATATCTGGGAGTATGCGTACGGAACGATTTGAAGTGGAATGATCATATAAAATTGTTGGTAAGGCGGGTGCCAGGTTGAGATTCATTGGGAGAGTCCTTAGAAAATGTAGTCCATCAACAAAGGAGGTGGCTTACAAAAAACTCGTTCGACCTATACTTGAGTATTGCTCATCAGTGTGGGATCCGTACCAGGTCGGGTTGACAGAGGAGATAGAGAAGATCCAAAGAAGAGCGGCGCGTTTCGTCACAGGGTTATTTGGTAAGCGTGATAGCGTTACGGAGATGTTTAGCAAACTCAAGTGGCAGACGCTGCAAGAGAGGCGCTCTGCATCGCGGTGTAGCTTGCTGTCCAAGTTTCGAGAGGGTGCGTTTCCGGATGAGGTATCGAATATATTGCTTCCCCCTACTTATACCTCCCGAGGAGATCACGAATATAAAATTAGAGAGATTCGAGCGCGCACGGAGGCTTTCCGGCAGTCGTTCTTCCCGCGAACCATACGCGACTGGAACAGGAAAGGGAGGTAATGACAGTGGCACGTAAAGTGCCCTGCGCCACACACCGTTGGGTGGCTTGCGGAGTATAAATGTAGATGTAGAACATACGTGGCGGTAACATTAACGTAAATGGGCCGCATACCATTCGGGGACGCTCTGAGTGCTGTTTTCCCTGTAGCCTCACACTTGTTCCACTAGTCTAGATGTCGGGGCTGTCATCGCTGTGTGACCCTGCGCTGCACTGCCAACAGGGAGCCCTCGGCGACTGTGGGCGTGGCGTGGCCGCCGCACACGGACGATGACCCGGCCTACCTGGAGGTGGGCCGCGAGTTGCGGGCTCGCAGGGACCTGCTGCCCGCCAGGATGGACTTCTGGAGGAGCGTCCTGCCCAGGCCCGCGCCACCTGAGCTCTGAACGTGAAGCAGTCCTGCGACAAGCGTTCTCTGCGATATTTATTTATTAATTTATATGTTGTACAGTGCTTTGTAAATCAACCCGTCACTCTTATCGATTTAATAAATTGGTTCCATACTGCCAAGACTCAACAATCTCACTCAGAAAATTGCATGGTTTTACTACCCGATTTCAAAAGATTGTATCTGCCATATGAATGAAGACAAAAGTTTGGATAAATTTTAACTTACGATGTGGTTACAAAGTTTTTCTTTTCAAATGAACCAACAGATTTTACAAGCGTAGGGGAAGCTCATGTAGTATCAGATAGCGGACTGTAACAGGCAAGAACCGTATCTAAATTCGACTATCATTGACAGCACCTGTTACGTCACTGCAGAGTGAACTATGGAGGAATAAGGCCACTTACGCGATCATGAATGAAAACTACAGCGCATTTCGAAGTGACATCAAGTTCTGTTTCCATTGAGTTTTCCGGAGCATGAACGTAACTTTGGATTGTTGTGCTTTGTTTGCAAGTAATTAATATTACCTTTCATAGTGTCTTTAGATACAACTGGTACTATGCTCTGTATTGTAGGTTGTGGCAATGTCTAGTCCAAGTAATAATAACAGTGTTAAACTACAACGCCAACGGTCTTGCCGCAGTAGTAACACCGGTTCCCGTCAGATCACCGAAGTTAAGCGCTATCGGGCTGGGCCACACTCTGATCTGTCACCGTTCGGGTCTGCCGAGTGCTGTTGGCAAGCAGGGTGCACTCAGACCTTATGAGGCCAAATGAGAAGCTGCTTGATTGAGAAGTAGCGGCACCGGTTACGAAAACTGACAACGACCAGGAGAGCAGTGTGCTGATCACACGCCCCTCCTTATCCGCGTCCGGTGACGCCTAAGGTCTGAGGACGACACGGCGGCCCGTCGGTATTGTTGGTAATTCAAGGCTTGTTCAGGCGGTGCTTTTTTTAAACCAACAACAGCGGTAAGATCGTACAGGACAAAGCAATTTCGGATAGTACCGGAGGAAACGTACAATATAAACACTTGGTTTTTTACGGTTTTGTTCTTTAGCAAACAAAGGGGGAGAAACCAAAAAATGAATGGAATGAAAATAACATGCAGAAAGCCGTAGGAAGAGTCAGGGGTCTTGAAATGACGCGCAGGGAAAAAAGTAAAAGGTATTCAGTTCCGAGAACTGTATACGGGAAAACAAAGGGGTTGCCCTTAAACGTCTTTCAAGAAACAACAGGTTTTTTCGAGAACATCCTGTGATAAATAGGAAACAGTATTCTTTTATCACGTTAAGAATTTTTGAATAATGACCTGAAATATAGCGTACAAAAAGACAAAGCAACTGAAAGTAAAGCTTTGGTTCACTAAGAGAAAAGTGACAGCAGGCACGGAATTTGCTATGATTTTACATTGCTATGTCTCTTTTCTTAGTTCAACATGGAGCCTTTCAATACGACCGTAATTAGCCGCTGTTAGGATGTCAGACACAGTGATGATAGGTGCGCGTAGCGTGCGTGTTTTATACTCAGCCTTTTGTTAAAAAAACTGTCTAAACTTACTTCTCGGTGTTCGCGTATTGCCGTACCTCAAGGACCCACTGCTTACAAATCTTGACAAATATTTCGTGTAATTATCAAAAATGGTTCAAATGGCTCTGAGCACCATGGGACTGAAATTCTGAGTCCCCTAGAACGTAGAACTACTTAAACCTAACTAACCTAAGGACATCACACACATCCATGCCCGAGGCAGGATTCGAACCTGCGACCGTAGTGGTCGCGCGGTTCCAGCCTGCAGTGCCTACAACTGCTCGGCCACTGGGGCAACAACACAAACAACCCTGTTATAGAGGTGGTGTCAGCGTGAGGATAATTACGGAAAATCTACAGTCCTGAACAGGTGCAGCACAACGTGAACTTAGAGCAGCAGCAGCAGTAGCATGAGCATCTTCCGACTACACGGGGACATCCAACGCTCGAATTCAGGTTGGTCTACTCCAGTCTGGCTAGAACACGAAAGGCAGTGATGAATTTTTATTTTACATTTGAGTGACTCATTGACGTTAAATTATACGAAATGTCGCAATCCAGTCAGAGTAACGTTGTCGATCTACAAACTGTTATTAATGAACTGCAAAAGGAGATTCGGCAGGTAAAAGCAGAAAGAAGCGAGCGTAACATTCCGAAAGACTTGCCAAATGATAGTTGATGCAGTACAGGTACAACTACAAAAAAGAATTTTTCATTATTACCACCAGTACCAGTGTTTAGCGGGAAACCCGAAGATGATATGAAGGTGTTTTTTCGTAAACTTGAAGGTGCCGCAGTGTTAGGATCATGGACAGATTCCGATAAGCTAGTGGTTGCCAAATTAAGAATTCAGGGAGCAGCACAAGATTTCATTAGCGCGGAACCTACTTGCGTGAAAACAGAAGATTACATTGAGTCTAGAACGATGTTTGTTCAGAGATTTAAACTTAAAAACGATATCAGATTTTACAGAGAGCAGCTTTACAGTTTGCGAATGCGACGAGACGAATCTATCGACCAGTTTGCTGACAGAATTCGAAGCATCAACGCTCAAACGTACGAGTTAATAGAAGATGAAAATGAAAATCGCATTCAGTTGTTCGAAGCCGACCAGAGAGCCTTGGACACATGCATTCATGGGATGCACTGGGAGGATGTAACCAAAGCTGTTCGATTTGCACCACGTAAAATCTTTCATGAAGCAGTAAAATCAGTTGTTGGTTTCGATGAAGCACAAACACCACCAAATGAGTTGTAGAAACAAGAACGCAGAGTTTTCAACACAACAGTATAATGTTACAGGTGCAGTGAGCTGGGTCACAAGCGCAAGGATTGCAAAGAAAATGGAATCTGCTATCAATGCGGGATGCAGGGCCATGTTTCGAGAGATTGTCGCAACAAGAAGAAAGGTAAAGCAAACAACAAACCATGTGCCAGATATTTGAACGAGTATGGGGACGTACGGGTCACCACTCCGTCCGCCCCCTGCAAGAGACAGTGATTCAGCGAAAATCAGACCGAAAATGACTTTGTGATAGGTGCTGTATATCGTGGGAGAAACATCAAAGTACTTACGAGGTGCATTCAAGTTCTAAGGCCTCCGATTTTTTTCTCCGGACTGGAAAGAGATAGAAACATGCGCATTGTTTTAAAATGAGGCCGCATTCATTGTCAATACGTCCCAGAGATGGCAGCACCGTACGGCAGATGGAATTTTACCGCCAGCGGCGAGAATGAGAACTGTTTTAAATACTTAAAATGGCGACGTTTTCCTTACTTGAACAGCGTACAATCATTTGTTTTCTGAATTTGCGTGGTGTGAAACCAATTGAAATTCATCGACAGTTGAAGGATACATGTGGTGATGGAGTTATGGATGTGTCGAAAGTGCGTTCGTGGGTGCGACAGTTTAATGAAGGCAGAACATCGTGTGACAACAAACCGAAACAACCTTGGGCTCGCACAAGCTGGTCTGATGACATGATCGAGAAAGTGGAGATAATTGTTTTGGGGGATCGCCAAATGACTGTTGAACAGATCGCCTCCAGAGTTGGCATTTCTGTGGGTTCTGTGCACACAATGCTGCATGATGACCTGAAAATGCGAAAAGTGTCATCCAGGTGGGTGCCACGAATGCTGACGGACGACCACATGGCTGCCCTTGTGGCATGTTGCCAAGCAATGTTGACGTGCAATAACAGCATGAATGGGACTTTCTTTTCGTCGGTTGTGACAATGGAGGAGATGTGGATGCCATTTTTCAATCCAGAAACAAAGCGCCAGTCAGCTCAATGTAAGCACACAGATTCACCGCCACCAAAAAAATTTCGGATAACCGCCAGTGCTGAAAAAATGATGGTGTCCATGTTCTGGGACAGCGAGGGCGTAATCCTTACCCATTGCGTTCCAAAGGGCACTACGGTAACAGGAGTATCCTACGAAAATGTTTTGAAGAACAAATTCCTTCCTGCACTGCAACAAAAACGTCCGGGAAGGGCTGCGCATGTGCTGTTTCACCAAGGCAACGCACCCGCACATCGAGCTAACGTTACGCAACAGTTTCTTCGTGATAACAACTTTGAAGAGATTCCTCATGCTCCCTACTCACCTGACTTGGCTCCTAGTGACTTTTGGCTTTTTCCAACAATGAAAGACACTCTCCGTGGCCGTACATTCACCAGCCGTGCTGCTATTGCCTCAGCGATTTTCCAGTGGTCAAAGCAGACTCCTAAAGAAGCCTTCGCCGCTGCCATGGAATCATGGCGTCATCGTTGTGAAAAATGTGTACGTCTGCAGGGCGATTACGTCGAGAAGTAACGCCAGTTTCATCGATTTCGGGTGAGTAGTTAATTAGAAAAAAAATCGGAGGCCTTAGAACTTGAATGCACCTCGTACTGACAGGGAAGCATAGACAATAATGTGCTGTTGCATAGATAAACAGGGTAAATTGAAACCGCCGCTATTAAAAGTGCAAGGGTTAAACGGAAGGAAACTGCATAACTATGGAGAAGTTGACGCAGAAATAATTCTTTTCCAAGGCCAAAATGAAGGTGAAAATAAAGATAAAGATAAATATACAGCAAGAGCGCAAGTAGTTTCAAATAACGAAACGCGTTACGACGCTGGATTTGATTTCTTGTCCGCTAACGAGACAGAGATATTTGTCGCAGAAACAAAGATCAGACTAGGCCATAGCAACTACAACCTATGAAATCGTTCTTCAGATCGTACTTAAAGGAGCAGCAATACTGACGTCATAGGAATGGACCGCCCAAACGATGCATCAGTTCAAAACATCCGTGTCGATGCTCAAATTGATCAGCCTTAGCTAATTCTCAAGGGAGCAGGAAAGACAATCTACGTTGAAGTTAAGTCACCCCGATGCAAGGAAGGAACTTTGTTATTAACTGAGCATTCCGAGAAAAGTAAGTTATTGGATACAATGCATTGTTATGTTGCTACAAGCGTAGGTGTCACTACAATGGTGAGACAGAATGTCGCAAAAGTCCCTGTTACAATAAAGAATATGAGCAATGAGGATGTAGTTTTGCCACGAGGAACAAAAGTTGCTGAAGTGTTGAGCGTAAGTAAAAGTGACGTAATACAGACTCCAGATGAGGTAACAAATGATGTAGTTACAAACACAGATTTTTGTAACAGTACCGCAAAATTGCAACGAGGAGACGAAGTTAATAATGAACTGAAGCGCAAGGTTTGGAAGAAGATAGAACATTTGAAAACTGATCAGCCGGCCAATGTGGCCGAGCGGTTCTAGGCGCTACAGTCTTGAACCGCGCGACCGCTACAGTCGCAGGTTCGAATCCTGCCTCGGGCATGGATGTGTGTGATGTCCTTAGGTTAGTTAGGTTTAAGTAGTTCTAGGGGACTGATGACCTCAGATGTTAAGTCCCATAGTGCTCAGAGCCATTTGAACTTTTTTTGAAAACTGATGAACAGAAGATTTTAGCGCCTGTTTTGTTGGAGAATGCAGATTTATTCCGAGAATGTGCAGATGTACCTGTCAGTCATTTAGTTCAACATTGTATTCTTACAGGGAACGCAGCCCCAATCACACAGAAACCTTACCGAATACCATTCAGTCAAAGAGAGTTGGTAGAAAACATGGTTAAAGAACAATTAGAAGCCGGAATTATAAAACCAAGAGATCCTTCAGACCCACCGTGGTGTTCGCTTGTTGTAATTGTAAAGAAGAAATCAATTCCTGGAGATCCACAGTTCCGTTTTTTGTGTTGATTACAGATCTTTGAATGCTGTGACCACACTCGACGTTTATCCCTTACCAAATTTAGTGGAAACCTTGGATTACTTGGGCAGATGTCTAATTTTTTCAGTATGTGATTAAACAAGTGATCACCAGTTAACAGTGCATCCAGATGATCAAGCAAAAACTTCATTTATAACTGCAACAGAAGTAAACAAGTATCTTCGTATGCCGTTTGCACTTCATAATGCTCCAGCTACATTTCACCGCCTGATGGATTCAGTTTTACGAGGTCTCACCCAAACACAAGCACTTGTTTACCTTGATGGTATAACAATTTTTGACGAAAACATGAAGCACCATACTGAGAGACTACAAGCTGTTTTTGAGCGTGTAAGAAGCGCAAACCTGTCTTTATCAATAGATAGATGTAATTTTGCACAAAGTGAAGTTAACATTCTTGGCCATATTATAAACAGTGAAGGTGTTCGACCTGATCCAAAATTAACTGAAGATGTAAAGAATTTTCCTGAACCACAGAATTTGAAAGAACTACAATCATTCTTGGCATGTCAAATTTCTACAGACGATTTATAGCTGGTTATGCGAATATAGTATGTCCAATGACACAGCTACTGAAGAAAGGAACCACATTTAATTGGTCAACAGAGTGCAAAAAGGCAATGGAAGAACTTATAAGTGCTCTAATCACAGCCCCAGCGTTAGCCTATCCGGATTTCAGTAAACCTTTTATTCTTTCAACAGATGCATCCAATTTTGCCATAGGTGCAATCTTGTCTCAAGAAGTTGATGGTCATGAACATCCAATCTCATTTGCTTCCAGACAATTAAACAAAGCAGAATGTAATTATATTACTACTGAGAAGGAGCTTTGTGCTTTGGTTTTTGGTATAACACATAACAGGTGTTTCTTGACAGGAAGAAAATTTACAGTTATTACAGATCATGCCGCACTTAAATGGTTATTGAGTTTAAAGGATCCAAGTTCCAGATTAACAAGACGGGCATTAAGACTGAGTGAGTACCAATTTAAGGTTATTCACCGACCTGGTAAACAACACGTGAATGCTGATGCAATGCGTGGAAAATTCAACATTCATCGTTTGTGTTACAATAAGTCGAGAAGAAGTGTTAAAGGCAGATCTAGAAGAAGATCCAAAATGCAAATTGTGGAAAAATGATCAACGTTTTGTCGAAATAGATGGATTATTGTACAAAATCACTAGTAAAGGAAACCGCCTATTTATTCCAGAGAGCATGAAAGATCAAATCATGAGAGAACAACATGATTCTTTATTATCAGGACATTGCAGTAAAAGAGCAACAAACATTAAAATAGCTCAAATGTTTTGGTGGCCGAGCCGCAAAGTTGACGTTTTCGAGTTCGTTTCACAATGTGATTTCTGTAACAGACGGAATAATGTAGGAAAAAGTAGAGTACCATTGCAAGAACTGCCAGAGACAAGTGAACCATTTGAGATAGTAGGACGAGGTGTCGTAGGACCGTTGCCTAAAACTAAAGACGGAAACAAATACATATTGACAATGTTAGATCATTTAGCTAGATGCCTTCTTATGATACCAATACCTGATCAGAGCGCTGAGACTATAGTTAAAGTTTTTGTAAAAGAATGGATTCTTAAGTTTGGATCACCATTAAGTACAATTAGCGATCAAGGAACGAATTTTATAAGTGAATTACTTCAACAGACTTGAAAGCTCATGCAAATAACTCAGTTAAGGACTACACCAGCACACCCTGAAGGAAATGGAAGAATCGAGCGAGTCCACAGAACATTTATTAAAATGGTTATCCATTATGTGAGCAGCAAACATGACAATTGTGATGTCTGTTTACCGTGCCAGCCGAAGTGGCCGTGCGGTTCTAGCGCTGCAGTCTGGAACCGCGAGACCGCTACGGTCGCAGGTTCGAATCCTGCCTCGGGCATGGATGTGTGTGATGTCCTTAGGTTAGTTAGGTTTAACTAGCTCTAAGTTATAGGGGACTAATGACCTCAGAAGTTGAGTCCCATAGTGCTCAGAGCCATTTGAACCATTTGTTTACCGTACTTGGTAAGTTGTTACAATGCCAAAACGCACAGCTCAACTGGCCTAAATCCATATGAGATCGTCTATCGAAGAAGAATGCATTCACCCTTGGACTTTGCACGATAGACTGCCGGAATCAGCAATGAATACGTAAGGGATCTGGCACACAAGTTAAAGAAGGCGAGCAAGACAACGCGACCGCCAAGCGGCAGTACCACAGTATCGAGTTGAAGATCTTGTGTATCTGAGAAATGGCGTGTTAAAGAAGAGTCAAGTCAAAAAGTTTAAGAAGTTTTGGAAAGGACCATATACAATCTTCGAAGTGTAGTCGCCAGTCACTCTTAAGCTCCAACTGCCCTTTCGTTCGATTGTCGTTCATGTCAATTATGTAGAGCCATTTCTGGGTAGACTTCCTGTAGCAGCGAAAGACGACGAGGACCGACCGAGAAGCAGACCTGCTGTTCTCAAACCCAGGAAGTGAGAATCGTGAGGTCGCAGTCCAGACTTCGAGGCCGAGGCAGGGCCACGTTTTCCGGGCGATCCTGTTTCAGACACCCCTACAATCTGCGTAAACGTTTGTAGTGTGTGACAGTGCAACGCGTGTGTTTATTTCAGCCATGTGCTTATGTGAATGTGTTGTGAAAATTTAGTATTGAAGCTATTGCACGAGTGCAATAGCTTTTATTCCACAGGTTACCCCAAGAAACTAATTTCTTTTATGTTCATTGTTAACTCTAGTATTTATAACTAACTAAACATGTTCATTTTTATTCTAATGCTTACTATGGTTCCGTATTCTACTAATGCTGTAGTAATAGTACCACAGAGTGCAGGTGTTCTGTTCGAAACCACGATCAGACATGGTAGTTTCAACAAGTAATGCAAAACTTGTACTCAAGTACAATCTGAGTGAAATCCAGCAACAGTTCAATTCTGTAAAGAAGCAAATTGATCTAATTCGTTCTGTAAAGGTTCGAAATGGGTACATCTTGGTATAATAACTGGATCACAGTCAGAATGCAGGTAGAGTCTACATTTGCTAATTATGAACAAGAGATGTACTATTTTTTAAAGCTTTTGCCACACAAAACTTTAATTAGGCGTAAACGTGCCTGGTTTGATTTTCGAGGAAGTATCCTTCGTACTGTACTTGGTACTTTAACTAGTCGAGATCTGCTGGAAGTTAAAGGCAAAATATTACCTCTTAAACAACAGTTCAGTACAGATTCAACTAACCTCTCTAATGAAATTATCGTATTAAAAATATGCAAAGAACCATTACTAACCACACAGTTTTCGTTGAACAGATTGTAAAGTAATTTATCTCGCATTTCCATGTCATTCGTAATGAAACGAACGCAAATATCCAAGAATTATTCCAAGGATTAAATGCTCTGAGTGCACACTTAGATTTAAACACTCTTTTGTTAAGGATTACTGAAAGTTTATCAAATGCTAGAATTGATGCCCTTAACTTATGAACAGCCTTAGAAAGTAGTTCAAATGATTGTTTGAGCAGCGTACTACTACATCCAGGACAATCAGATCCTACTACCCATTGAGCGAAAGCTAGATGCAACCTATACTATGATTTACCCTGTTGACTCTTACAATTTATATGATTACTATAAGTTAACCACTGTCATTGTTTCTATACCCATTTCTATATCAAAGCATAATTTTGAAATTTATAAGATTTATACTTAACCTGTGAAATGGAGACAGGCAGGTATTCATGTCAAGTACATACTAAATGATTTTCTACTGATCAGCAAGGATCACAGATATTTTGTGTCCCTAAATGAAAATGATTTGCATATGTGTAAATGTAGTCATAAGTTAATTTGCCCTGAATTGGCAGTATTCTTAGACAGCAGAGTGTGCAGCTGTGAGAAAGAGCCGGCCGCGGTGGCCGAGCGGTTCTAGGCGCTACAGTCTGGAACCGCGCGACCGCTATGGTCGCAGGTTCGAATCCTGCCTCGGGCATGGATGTATGTGATGTCCTTAGGTTAGTTAGGTTTAAGTAGTTCTCAGTTCTAGGGGACTGATCACCTCAGATGTTAAGTCCCATAGTGCTCGGAGCCATTTATTTTTGTGAGAAAGAATTGTTTATGAATCATCCCCCAAGAGATGATTGCCCTAGAATTTTAACGCAACTGGACATTTGCCATTAACGAGAATGTTATCTGTTTATTACAATGATTCATACATATGAACATATGGAAAGCATTCCTTATCAAGTTTTTCTGAAGACAATAATTTAATTAAGGATATCCACGAAAATGTAATTTCTTCCAACAATGAGTTAAACTTCATTGAAGCAGCGAACAGAATTAAGTCTTTCCATTCATCCAGTAATGTTAATGCATACTTGATTGTCAGTATTGTGTTTTTATTGCTTTTATTAATTTGTCTTTTGTCAACAGCATTTGTCATGTATGAGGTTGTCGTCCTGAAGGCAAATGAAATACATGTTGCGATGTCTTCTGATGCCACAAGTGGCGAAATAGATCCATAACGCCCAGGAGGTCGTTTTGAACCGCCTATGGTTGCTCTTTTTCTCTGAGGAGAGTGATGTAAGGGTCTACGGATTGCACGCAGCCGTACGGTACGTAACACGCCCTCGCCAGCCGACCTATCTGGAATGCTGACAGTTTGCTTGGTCAGTACACGTGCGTCCGGCCACAGTGCGATGCAGGGAGTAAGCGACTGGCCGCCGTCCGCAACGCGCCGGATAACCAGCGCAGCCTCAGGCGCGAATATGTCTCTTTTCTTAGCTCACCATGGAGCCTTTCAATACGACCATAATTAGCCGCTGTTAGGATGTCAGACACAGTGATGATGGGTGCACGTAGCGTGTGTGTTTGGTAATCAGCCTTTTGTTAATAAAACTGTTTACACTTACTTCTTAGTGCTCGCATATTGCCATACCTCAAGGACCCACCACTTGCAAATACTGACAAATATTTCGTGTAATTATCATCTGGGGCAACAATACAAACAACCCCCTTATAAAACTGTCATATGACGACCGCTCCTCACATCAACAATCCAGGGTACCCGATTTTTGTTAATCCTTTTTTTGTGTCCCCTGGACGATAACCATTCTTCCTGAATCTAATAATTGATTGACAAAAAAAATGTTTTAGAAACTCAGCTTTTCCTGTTCACGTTGAACGAAGAAATATCTGTATGCCACGGTACAGCTTTGAGTAAGTCAGATGTTTGCGCATCAAAAACTTTGCTTAGATACCAACACACATACACGCATACAACTGAAAGTGTAAATTAAGCTCAATACGGTAGAAATTAACGAAAAACTTAAGTTCAGAACATATCAACATCCAATATGGAGTTTGTGGGCTCTAAAAAATGGTTAATGTTTCAAATAACAGACCATTTCTCTGCATTTTAATGTGAGTTTGGAATGCTTGACATAGTCCGAAACGAAGGAGGGTGGAGACTGAGAATCTGGAAACCAAAAATGACAAGAAATAAATACGAACAAAGAATGGCGCTAAATCCCTCATCGTGTGAATTTATGTGCAATAAGAATGTATGGGACGAAACTGAGGAGAGTGGGAGATATCATTGCCTATTCCTAAAGTAGTCGCGCTATCCGCAGAAGCTATGAAGATAAAGGAAATCCTCGCTTACCATATTTGTGTAGAACAATAGCAGAGTAAAGGAAGTAAGAGTGTAGGGAGGTGGTAGTGGTTAACGTTGTATTCGTCACAGCAAGATGACTTAAGAATGTACAAGCACTTCTAATAATGCGCAAACCTGACGATCAAAATCCATTGGTCTATCCTATCGCCAAAAATCCCCACCTGCTGCAGTACCTAGAACAACATGTTCCTATCAGTCTACTTTCACACCATCCACATCCTATGCCAAAGAAACTTCAGCCAGTTTCCTCTGCTAACTCAACACCCCGTTTCACATATACCCGTCCTACCGGCTGTACCCTTAGTTCGTTGCTCTCCTTAAATCAAGGCTCCAATATTCCTCAGGGCTTCCTGATTGCCACAACTCCACTTCTCTCCTTTTTAGTCCTGACCCCAATCAACGATCACATTTCTCACTAAAACATCTGCCTGACTCCCAGATATGCGTATTGCCCCTCGTCTCTCCATCCTCCTTATCTGCATCTTGTGCTCTAGTGGCTAGCATTGCTACCTCTGGATCACGGGGTCCCGGGTTCGATTCCTGGCCGAGTTGGGGATTTTCTCTGGTCATACGGGAAAATCCCCACTTAATCGCTACCTCGGAGATGCTGTGTCCCATCGATCGTGCACTGACTAACACTTTGTCCATACTCACTTAAAACTTGATAACCTGCCATTGTAGCAGCAGTAACCGATCTAACAACTGCGCCAGACGCTTGTTGCCTTATCTAGGCTTGGCCGACCGCAGCGCCGTATTCTGCCTGTTTACATATCTCTGTATTTGAATACGCATTCCTATATCAGTTTCTTTGGCACTTCAGTATAGTTGGCTAAGACCATTAGACGAGATCATATTTTTTGTATTTTAATCCCGTTATTTTATTCACGCAAACTGTAAATAAACTGTGCGAATGTTCGTAATTTTTATATGCAGCAACATGGCCACTGTCATTCCTTGTCCCCTCTCCGCTCCCCCGCATGTTGGGGGCATAAAATTACAAGAAAAGTACTTTTAAAAAATCAAGTAATGCTTCGAAACAGAACGGGAGAATTATCATCAAGATAACCAAGGATAAGAACAAAGTTAAAAGCGTAATATGTTTAAAAATCACTAAATAAAATCCATAATCCGACAAAAAAATCTTGATACCTTTCATTTATTTTCTCTAAAAAATGGTTCAAATGGCTCTAAGCACAATGGGACTTAGCATATGAGGTCATCAGTCCCCTGTACATAGAACTACTTAAACCTAACTAACCTAAGGACATCACACACATCCATGCCAAGGCAGGATTCGAACATGCGACCGTAACAGCAGCGCAGTTCCGGACTAAACCGCCTAGAACTGCTGGGCCACAGCTGCCAGCTATTTACTTTCTGATTATTTTACTGTTCATACTGTAGTTACCTGTTGCAGTGCACTATTGTTGTTTTCTTTACTTTTTTATTTTAATTGCGTTCTGTATCTAATTTTATTTCTGTAAATATTTGTGGATAATGTAAATTTTCTACTATTCATTGTACTTTTTTGCTTGCATTGGTTTAACATTTCTTTGTCTTTTGACATATTTATTTAACGGCGGAACCACCTGATTATCGCTCTACAGCGGAGTGTGCGCTGATATGAAACTTCCTGGCAGATTAAAACTGTGTGCCGGACCGAGACTCGAACTCGGGACCTTTGCCTTTCGCGGGCAAGTGCTCTAACGACTGAGCTACCCAAGCACAACTCACGCCCCGTCCTCACAGCTTTAATTCCGCCAGTACCTGATTATCGTCTGTACTTTGTAACGAATCAATCGTTTTTTCACGAGAGAATGAAATCTTTAAGCGCTCCTATCAGTATCCCAGATTAATGACTGCAGATCCCAGTTTCTTATATTCGTCTTACGTTTCCCAATTTATTGGAATCCTTGTAAGGAAAACGTCTTTCGATTAATTTCACCCACGCGCCACCATATTTAAACACCGTCCCGCGATGTGAAAAACTGTGAAGCACCGACGTCGGAGCGCTTCCGGGAGAGATTCCGTCCCTTAAGGGACGCTGCGAGTTACACGGAAATATACTTCGCAGTTAATAGTCGGCGTGTAAACGTCGCCTTCTTCACGGAACGCTTCGGCGAGTTTTCTTCTACTTCCACCGATGAACGTCCACGCGATTCTCGTCTGTGAGACGCGTACATTTCCCTGCCCCTTTTTATATTTCTCTTCTCAGGAGAAAGATTCTTAAAAGCCGAAACAGACAGAGACGACTGAGAGGACGGTCCTTCGTCCTCTTCTCTTTAAAGGATAGACCCCTCGCCTGACCTGATCTAGCAATCTCTTCCGTGGGCTTCAGGGATCTAGCCTCTCTCGCGGTTTGCAGTTCAACTCTTGATTTGTTAGTCTTCCTTTTTGCATCTTGTAGGTATGTTCAAGGCATTTTACCCTGTTTTGTTTTTTATCCTTTAACTGAATTAATCCCCTTCTTACGTCTTCATTCCTCATTTCTTTTCTCACACTTACAGCCTTTGAGCGCTTTGTAAATATCATTTCAATGGTCTGTATAAGCATTTCGTATACCTTTCGTGATGGCCATTACTCTGAGCCGTATTTGAAAAGAAGGTAGCCTTCCTTTATTTTTTTTTCTTTCTACGCTTTGTTGCCCAGCGTTCTAAGTATTTTTCTAGAAATCATGTGATATTTATTTAATTTATTCTGTACGTCTTCTCTGTCTCGTAGCTTAAAACACAACCTAAGAAGTTAAAACTATTTTGGAATTTTCAGAGTGTCTTTCTTTAAACACCATAATCTTTGTCGTTTCGTGAGAAACATTAAAATTGTAGTCCTTGCATATCTGGTCTAGGCAATATATTCCACTTTGCAGATCGTTCTCACTCTCCTACAAAATTATTTCGACAGGGGCGAACATCATGGTATCTGTCCATCAATATGGTTTTCTTTTAGTGCCTTGATTCACCTTGGCTAGTCAGTTGGTTAGTTAGTTCGTTCGTTCGTTAGCTAGTTACTTTGACGTTCCATAGACCATTTGAAAGGTTCTTTTATGGCAAGTATGTGGGAAGATCAGTTTATAGCACATGTATGTGTGGTTAGTGTTAACATTAATGAACACATTATACTTTTAGTCCTACACGCGTATCTACACCTAAAAACAAGGTTTTATTCTGGTTACCATGAATAGAAACAGTTGTCCAACAGCAATGATATTAGCTGAGGTCCTGAACTTGCTGTGCTACCTACCACACGCTATACCATTGGGAAAAGATGAAAAATTTTTGTTGCTGCATGTTAAATCCCTTTCTGAGCCGCTGACGGTTTTAATAATGGGTAATAAAGGACATTTTCTTCCTTTAATGTGCAAAACTACACATGTCCGAGAATGTGAAATGTCTCTCAATACGAAATTAATCAAAAATCAATTTCACCCTTGAGATTCAGTGCCGAACTTGCACGCAACACAATTATTAACGTTAGCAGTGAATCTGAAGGTGGGGAATTAACTAAAAAATCTCAAGATTTAAGTAACACTATGTTTTGTTTTTATAAAAGACACATAAATAACAATGCAACAAAATACAATTATGTGGACAAACACTTTACTTTACTTGTACCTTACTATGAGAACAGCCAGCTAAAGCACTGATTTGACAGAGCTACTGAAAGAGAGGAAGTTGCATAAAATCTCGGATGTAATTCTGTGAAATAGGTACATGAACATGTCTATGACCATCACGGTGACTGTTTGTCTGGAACCAACACCTAATAAACCTAAAAATCTAAGGAATCACTGATGAATATGAGCCAAAGTTAGCTATCTTGCAAGTGAACTACAATACTCTAATATGCTGGAGCTGTAAGCGGTGCTTACAATAAACTTCCATGTATTGTATTGTATGGAACTGGGGACCTAGAAACGACGGAGAGGCCTCGTCCCCGCCGACGTCCTCAGTAGTTCACAACAGACTACCGCAGTCCACTCACCCCACCACCGCCCCACATTTAACCCAGGGTTATTGTGCGGGAACGTCTCACATCAGACGAGTGTAACCCCCAATGTTTGCATGCTAGGGTAATTATGGTGTACGCGTACGTAGAGAAAGTGTTTGCGCAGCAATCGCCGACATAGTCTAGCCGAGGCGGAATAAGGGGAACCAGCCTGCATTCGCCGAGGCTGAGGGAAAACCGCCTTAAAAACCATCCGGAAACTGGCAGGCACGCCGAATCTGGACACTAATCCGCCGGGCGGATTCATGCCGGGGACCGACACGCCTTCCCCGGCCCGGAAAGCAGTGCGTTAGACTGCACGGCTAGCCGGGCAGGCATCTTCCACGTACTGTGAGCAGAGTGGCGACACAGTGACTAAACAACTTGGGAGTGCAGCTACAGTTTAGCCTCTATCACCAGTCCATGACTTCATTCTTGAAACTATTCCAACTTCCCTGCCCCCTACCCCCTGTGACCGACTATATGCATCTCCCCATTTTTCCAGCCTCTTCTCACAAACTTACCCCTTTTTCCTGCCAACGAAACGTGACCATCAACTCTGTCAAGAACTTGTTTCTGACAAGTACAATTTACAGATGAGTGGGTAAGGAAGTTGAGGATTTGTTAGATGACGATCAGTTTTGCTTTACAATAGATAAAGACGGTAAACTGGGGAGAGGTGGGGGGGCGGGGGGGGGGTTGTGGAAAAGGAGAGAAGTAAAAAGACTGGGTGCGTTGGTGGAATGATGGCTGTGAAGTGCTGGAATGGCAACAGAGGAAGGGACTGGATGGGTGAGAAAAATGACTAATGAAGGTTGAGGGCAGGAGCATTACAGGAATGTAGGATATATTGCAGGGAGAGTTCCCACCTGCGCATTTCAGAAAAGCTGGTGTTGGTGGAAAGGATCCATATGGCACAGGCTGCGAAGCAGTCATTGAAATGAAGGATGTTGTGTTGCACAGCGTGCTCGGCAACACGGTGGTCCACTTGCTTCCTGGCCACAGTTTGTGTTGGCCATTCACGTGGACAGAATGCTTGTTGGTTGTCATTCCTATATAGAATGCAGCACAGTGGTTGCAGCTTAGCTTGTAGATTACATGACTGGTCTCACAGGTAGCCCTGCCTTTGATGGAATAGGTGAGTTTGTGGCCAGACTGGATTAGCTGATGGTGGGAGGATGTGTGGGATAGGTCTTGCATTTATGTCTATTTCAGGGATATGAGCCATGAGGTAAAGGGTTGGGAGCAGGGGTTATGACGAGTATATCGTGTAGGTTCGGTGGATGATGAAATATCACTATGGGAGGGGTGGGAAGGATAGTGGGCACTACATTTCTCATTTCAGGAAATGAAGAGAGGTAGTTGAAACCCTTACAGAGAATGTAATTCAGTTAATTCAGTCCTGGGAGGTAATGACTTACAAGGGTAGTGCTCCTCTGTGGCCAGACGATGAGACTTTGGGAAGTTGTGGGAAATCGGAAAGCTAAGGCACTGGAGATCTGTTTTTGTACAAGGTTTGGAGCATAACTGCGGTCTGTGAAGGCCTCAGTGAGACACTCAGTATATTTCGAGAGGGACCACTTGTCACTGCAGATGTGACAACCATAGGTTGCTAGGCTGCATGGAAGGTGCTTCTTGTTATGAAATGGTAGGCAGATGTCGAAATGGAAGTATTTCATGTGGTTAGTAGATTTGATATGGACAGAGGTACTCATGTAGCAATCTTTGAGATGGAGGTCAACATCTAGGAAGGTGGTTTGTTGGGTTGAGTAGGAACAGGTGACACAAATGGGGGAGAAGCTGTTAAGGTTCTGGAGGAATGTGAATAAGGTTCCTCACCCTCAACCCAGATTGCAAAGACGTCACCAATGAATCCGAGCCAAGTGAGGGGTTTAGGATCTTGGGTGTTTAGGAAGGATTCCTCTATATGTCCTGTGAATAGGATGCCATAGGATGGTGCCATTCGAGCACTCGTAGCCATATCCCAGACTTGTTTGTAGGTAATTCTTTCAAAGTAGAAGTATTTGTGGATGAGAATATAGTTGGTCATGGTGACTAGGAAGGAGGTTGTTGGTTTGAATGCATCGGGCATTAGGAAAGGTAGTGTTCAACAGCAGTTAGGCCATGAGCACTAGGAATCTTAGTGTAAAGGGAAGTGGCATCAATAATGATGAGCAGGGCACCGTGTGGTAAAGGAACAGGAGCTGTGGAGAGTTGGTGGAGGAAATGGTTGGTATCTTGTATATAGGAGGGTAAATTCCAGGTAATAGGCTGAAGGTGTTGGTCTATGAGAGCAGAGGTTCTCTCAGTGAAGTCACAATAACCGGCCACAATGGGGCATCCTGGGTGGTTGGGTTTATGGATTTACAAAGCTTGTAGAAGGTAGGAGTGTGGAGAGTGGTAGGGATGAGCAGAGGGCTCTGGGGAGCGGTTCTGGGATGGACCTAAGGATATGAGGAGAGACTGGCTATCCTGCTGGATTTCTGGAATGATGTCACTGTGGCAAGGTTTGTAGGCGGATATATCTGACAGCTGGCAGAGTCCTTCTGCCAGGTAATCTTCACGGTTCAAAACAACAGTGGTGAAGCCTTTGTCTGCAGGTAGGATCATAAGGTCAAGATCAGTTTTTAGATAGTGAACTGCGGTTCTTTCTGTGGATGTAAGGTTGGTTTGCATGTTGAAGGATTTGGGGTATGACAGTGAGGCAAAGCTCAAGGTTAAAAAACTCTGGAAAGTTAACCGAGAGTGATTTGGGGCAGTGGGCGTGGTTCACAGTCAGATGGAGGAGTGAACTGAGTCAGATATATGATGGTAAACATTGAAGAAAGTATGAACTTCCCTACAGAATTTCTCTACTCCTTGCAACTACCAGGAATGCCATTACACTGTCTTCGACTTAAAACTGGATCTCCAATCATACTACTCAGAAATCTCAACTCACCAAAACTATGTAATGGAACAAGGGTGATTGTCATACAGTTCTTGAATAACATCACTGAAACTGAACTTATGACTGGGAAGTACAAAGGACATGCACTATTTAGCCCCAGAATACCAGAATACCACTGATCTTTACTGAACTGCTATTCCAATTTAAAAGACTGCAGTTACAAATCACATTAGCCTACATTTTTACAATTCAGAAAACACAAGGACCAACTTTAAAGTATTACAGCATCAACCTCAAAGGTCCTGCTTCTCTCAAGGTCCACTATATGCACCTTTCTCTCGAGTAGGAAATTCGAAAAATTTGTACATCTATACCCTGAATAACAAAATGAAAAATGTTTATTAACAAGTATTGGAACTAGTTAGAATATGTATTCAATAAAAAAATTTTTACCTCTTAAACTTTAAAGCTTATCCTTTTATATCAATTGCCACACCATCTCATATGAACTCCCTCACAGGGGCCAGGTACCCCAGCTAGTTATATTATACATACAGCACATATTTTTATAAAAAAAGAGTTTTGCTCACCCTGTGACAGTCCTGTACAAAATCAATAAGGCCGGTATTACACTATCATATTTCTTTGACAAAGATTTGAATGAAGATATAATCAAATTTTCCTCAAATTTGTTTGACAAAGATATTTGTCTTGGTGCTACAAAGGGGTATTACACTGTCAGTTCAAGATGGCTCACAGCAACAACTTGTTATTATATGCAGCAGTTGCATGTACCACAATTGCACTGTGTGCACATTTGGAAGAGAAGTGGGGGGGGGGGGGGGAGGGGGGGAATGTACGTGGGTGAAGCCGTGGGTTGTACGACGAGACAATGAAAGCATTCAACAAAATTTGTCACGTGAGCCTCTAGTGGAGGATGTCAAGTTGTACATAAATTGCTTAAAAATGAATGAGCAATAATTTCAGTATTTGCCCAGTAAAGTGTCTCGTCATATCACAAAGCACAATATTCACTTAAGAACTGCTATATCTGTAGAAGACAGACTCACAGTAACATTCCAATTTCTTGCTAGAGGAGAGAGTTACTCTAGCTTACAGTACAGCACTCAAATACCACAGTGCACATTAACTAAAATAATACCTGAAATGTATGAATCAATTTATAAAGCACAAAAGGACCAATATCTGAAAATAAATAAATGTTCAAAACACTTTATGTGCATTAAGAACAGTTTTTACTGTAGATCAAAGTAATAATTGCATTCTGTGTCCAACAACTACAAAATTAATATACAATGTGAGGCATCCTGAATATATATAGGTGACAGAATTTTGCAGCGATGCTAGAGCTCCAAGTGGTAACATTTCACATTTCGATTTTTATGATCAAATCTGCAACGAGGCCCTAAATTTGATCATATTTATTTGACGACAGGCGTGATTTGGGAAATTTTCCTATTACACCATCAAATTTCTTTGACATAAATATTTGACGTATTAACTTTGACGAAGAAATATGATAGTGTAATACCGGCCTAAGTGCGATGGAAATAAATTAAAGTTGACAAGATGACGGAGACGTTAACTGTACAAGTGAGTTGTATTCTTGCGAAAAACGAAAATAATGTCGGTAAAAGTACAGTGGGCGTGAACTGTAGGGGAGAAATTATGAACCTAAATGAGCGTATTTCTAGCCTTTAGCAAATCATCAGTGTATTGAGTAGTGAGATGTCTCAACTTCGAAAAGAAATAAGTGAGCCATTAGTAAAAAAAAAGTCCATTTCTATTCCGCGAAAAAACTCTAACGAGTGGACGAAAATACCATATAAAAACAGAGCTGTAAATACGAAAACATAGCCAGGTAGTGAAAACACCAAACAGTTGGCGGTTAAAAACAAATTTCATGTTCTTTCTGTGAGTGAAGGGGCTTATTTAGACCAAACTTCGGCAAGGGAACATGAACTTTTGAACAAACCTTATTAACAGAATGGTGATACAGGCTCTAGGCTCTAAGCTCGGCATTAAGGCAAACATGCCATCTTTTGCATGTAGTAATGTGACGAATGGGAAAGACTATAACAATAAAAACGTACAACAGTGCAAACACGAAAATAGTGTATTCTTTTTAACGGATAGTCATGGCAAAAACATGACGAAACTTTCTCAAAGAAACCAAAAATACGACGCAGCAGGTATTGTGAAGCCAGGAGCAACAACGAAAAGCATTATTGGTATCGACTTACATGATAAAATATCGAGAAAATATGACTATGCTGTGTGTATAGTGGATGCAAATGATACTGCAAAAAACGAAGAAAATTACTGCCTAATGGAACTGAAAAAGTTCCTAGAACGCAACAAGCAACGAAATACGTTAGTTGCAACTTTACCACACAGATATGATCTAATATATCACTCGTGTGTGAGCAAAGACATTCGAAAAACTAACATTAAAGTAAAAGAAATGTGTTCTTTATATGGAAAATGTAGCGTCCTTGATATAGGCAAATTGGACAGACGTCAGCAAACCAAACACAGCACTTCGGATTTCAGGAAGGTTCGCTACAGAACGTGAAATATTTGCATATGCTGACAATGTCATGGACCATATCAACAAACAAACTGAAGGTGGTTGGTATATTTTGTGACCTAACAAAAGTGTTTGACTGTGTCAGTCACCAGATTCTTTTACAAAAAGTTGCACATCTCGGTATAAGTGGTTCATCAGGGAAATGGCTTGACTCGTACCTGTCAAACAGGAAACAAGGTTGTAGTGGATAGTCAAAATGGAGACCCATATCTTCAGAATGGGGTACCATCTCATGTGGAGTACCCTAAGGCTCAGTTCTAGGCCCCCTACTTTTTATAATCTTCATAAATGATCTGCCTTTCTGTGTGGAATATTAAGATTCACCATTTTTACTGACGACACTACACTACTTACTGATAATTCAGTAGATAAACTTGAGGAAACAGTAAATAAGTTTTAAGTGAAACAGTGAACTGTTTTAACATTAATGGCCTTTCTTTAAATTACATAAAATTGAAAGATGAAGAAATGCTAGTAAAAATAGGTGAGCAGGTGATAACCAGGATGGATACCTCAAAATACCTTGGCTTGTATATTGACAGCATGCTGAACTGGTCACACCACATCCTGGATCTATGCAAAAGATTGAGTTCAGCTACTTGTGCATTATTTCTTCTTATAGAAGTATGGAAACCATGGAGGCAGCCTATTATGGTTATTTTCATGGCACATAGAATTATATTTTGGGCTATCAGTCACTGGCTAAAATAGTACTGCGTGCACAAAAAAGAGCAATAAAGATCCTGTGTGGAGCCCATCCTACAGCCACATGCAGGAATCTTTTTAAGAAACTTGGAATCCTTACATCCACTGCGCAACATATATTCTCTTTGATGTTCTTCATAAGGAAAGAAAAATCCATTTTTAAACTGAATAGTGAGTATCATAGTCATGAGATGAGAAGAAAACATGATATTCACTATGAACAGGCAAATCTAAGTATGGTACAGAAAGTAGCCCATTTCATTGGCTCTAAGATTTTTAACGCCCTCCCTGCAAGAATTAAGTGTTTGGTAGAAGATGATCTCTTGTTTAAAAAAACTTTAAGGTAGTTCATATTACAAGGATCATTTTATACGACTGAAGAGTTACTGAACTAGAGTGTTTAGCATTTCTTGTATTGTTAAATGCAAATATATGCCCAAATCTACATTTTTAATCCTGACTATTCGTTATTGTAAATGCATATTTTGCAATATGTATTTTCAGTAACACTTATTGTTTTGTAATATTTATTTATCTCTCAAAATTGATTTTCTGTTGTAGAACCTAAGTTTCCTGTTTACTGTAATATGAAATCATTTTGTTTTGTTTTTATGTGCTACCATAGATTTCTGATATCCTGTGATATTGTCACAACCTGGATCACCAGAACAAGAAATAAATAAGTAAATAAAATACAGATTTTTCATATTTACAAAAAGGTGTTATTGGTGTATTTTTCATTGAACTTTCTACTGTTGATAAAATCTTCTCAGACGATTAACTGAGTGATGGAGTCATCTTGTTGCAATGTTTCGAAGAGTTTCATACTCATCATCATCAAGTGAAGATAATGGGTACAAAACTCATCAAAAAATTGTGACAAGACAACACTGCCACTCAGCTGATAACTGGAGTACGATTTCATCATTGGAATATGACAAGAAAATCTGCAATCACATCTTTCTATTGTTATCTGCAAGGTTCCTGGGCTGGATCCAATGGGCAATGTGCTGTTGTCATCAGCAAATAGGGTATTGTATGGGGACTCATATGTTAAACAAGATTGTCCACATAAATCAAGAAGACTAATGGTCCTAGGATTGAGCAATGAGGAACACCATATTTTATTGATAATTTGTCTGCAATTAAACAGTTGTATCTTGTTCTGTTCACAATACTGAATTCACACTGAAGTGATATCTTCTACTGATGGTTTTTTAGGCATGAACACAACCACCAATATGCTACACCTTGTCTTACTAATTTTTTGAGCAGGATTTTATCATCCACGACATCAAAGGCTTTTGAAAGGTCTACCAAAATACTCGCAGCTGTTTTATATTGGTTGATGGATTTAAAGTATGGCATCAGAATTCAAGACTTGCTGTTTGTGTGGATTTGGACTTTTTAAAGCACATTGTTGGGTTGTTAGAGACCATCATTCATTTATAAATTTTATAAACATGTCATAAAAAGTTATTCTAGAATTTCTGAAAATGACCTTAACTATTGGTCAGTAGTTTGGTGTTATATCAATGAACTTTTTTGAAACAGTAAGAAACTTCTGCTATTTTCAGAAAACCCAAAAGGCACTAGTTGCTAAAGAGAGGTTGAAAACTTTTGTCAGTGGTACTCCTATGTGGTGAACAAATGCTTTTAATATGATGTCAGGTATTTCATCATGGCCACTTGACATTTAACGGCTTAATGATTTAATTTTACTTGCAGTTTCATGAGGATTAGTTTCATCAGTACACTCAGAAGCATCAGAGATAACTGACTTACAAGAGAAACATGGGAATGGTCCTTTACAATTTATCTGGATGAAGTCTCCAGCTAGTACAATCAAGTATTTATTGAATTTTTTTATGGCTGACTTTGAGTCTTTGACTGTGAAGCCCTCTAGTGTTAAAATATTCTTTCTTTATGGTATCAAACTGTAAGTTTCTTTCTTTATAACTCTCTATGTGGATCTAATTTTGTTTGAGTTCCTAGTCAGACTGATATTCCACATAATTTCAACATGTCTGACTACTCCACCATAGATTTTGCAAGCTTTAGAATAAATTGTAAATTCTTGGAGAAGTTTATTGTTTTTTACAATATTGTATAAATATGTTTCTCTCAGTGGAAATTTTTATGCATTTAGCTACTGATTATTTATTGATCTTAGGTTTTAATGTTTTTTACTTCAATATTAAAACAGTAAAAGAAGATCTTCTGAAATTTCATGTACATACTCTCAACATTGTTTGGAATGGAAATGCTTTCTCAGTTTTCCCGAATGAAAAAAATAAAAAGTTGTTGTCTTCAGAGAAAGTTCTTTTTGAAATTACTGTTTCTGCAGTTGATTAATTCCTCATGTTTGAGGTTCACAGTTGAGTAGAATTTTTCAAAGGACATCAGTAATCTCTACAGTCAAAACTGAATATTATGTTCTTTAAAACTTTTCTGGAACTGCTGCTACTTGTTGACTTCTCTACATCAAGGTGACAAAATTATGGGGTAGCAATATGCACATATATACTTGGTGGTAGTATCATGTAGACAAGGTATAAAGGGGTAGTGTACTAGTAAAGATGTCATTAAGTGATTCATGTTAAAATGTTTCAAACATGATTATGTCACACAAAGGAAATTAACAGACTTTGAATGCAGAACAGTAGCTGGAGCTAGACACATGGGACATTCCATTTCGGAAATCAATAGGCTGTTCAATTATCTGAAATCCACAGTGTCAAGAGTGTGCCAAGAATAACAAATTTCAGGCATTATCTCTCACTTAATGACAGAGAGCAGTGGCATTCGTGTAGAGTTCCCAGTGCTTAAAGACAAGCAACACTGTGTGAGATAATCACAGAAATCAATGTGAGATGTACGATGAACATACCCATTAGGACAATGCAGAGAAATTTGGCAGGAGCGACAACCAATGCGAGTCCCTTTCCTACCAGCACATCACCTGCAGCACCTCTCTGGGACCTGGGACCATATTAGTTGGGCTCTAGACAACTGGAAAACTGTGACGTGGTAAGATGAGTCCTCATTTCAGTTGGTAAGAGCTGAGGGTAGGATTAGGATTCGACTGGGCACAGGCCCCATGAAGCCATGGACCCAAGTTGTCAACAAGGCACTGTGCAAGCTGGTGGCGGCTCCAAAATGGTGTGGGCTCTGTTTACGTGGAATGGATTGGGTTCTCTGGCCCAGCTGAATTGATCATTGGCGGAAATAGCTATTTTCAGCTACTTGGAGACCATTTGCAGCCATTCATGGATTTCATGTTCCCAAACATGTCACTGTTCACAATTGGTTTCAAACACATACCAGGCAAGTTAAGAGAATGATTCGGCTACCACATTGCCCAAAATGAATCCCATTAAACATTTATGCGACACAATCGAGAGGCCAGTTCATGCACAAAATCGTTCACCCACATCACTTTTGCAATTATGGACAGCAGCATGGCTCAATATTTCTTCCAGTGACTTGTTGAACCCATGCCATGTTGAGTTGCTGCACAATAATGGGCAAAAGGAGGTCCGATGCAATAATGTGAGGTACCCCATGACTTTTGTTACATCAGGGTATAGGTAGTAGCTACGCCTTAGGATCACTATAACCCATACTCAGAACTAAGCTATTTTTTTTATCAGATACAGTCCACAAATTCACAATCGGAGTACTGAGAATAGGTTGTAATGATTGTCAGACACAGCTACTATGCATGGAGGTAGTGAAAAAGTAGTAGCAGTTACCAAAAAGTAGTCGATAAGAGAAATTTTTCTGAAGACAACCATAATTTCTTTTATTTTTTATTGATAAGGAAAATCGGGAAAGCATTTCCATTCAGAACAATGTTGAATATATAATAGCTAGTGCCAGTTCACTCTCACCCCCTATCCCTTAAAGAGTCGAACTCACATGTATAAAATATTGTATGTCGTGAACTATATGTCTTACAATGATTCTGTGTACGTTCAGAAATAGATAGGGATATTGCCTCCAAATTTTGTTATGAATAGAGTTATTGGTAAATAAGTAATAAATTAAATCAGGCCTGATGGTGCAGTTCTTCTGTGCATACTGCAAAAATGTAGCAAATAAACTTACTTACATGCATCATTTTGTGGGGGCTGTCAAAGAGAAAAAGTTTTTTCCAGCTTCGAAATTATATGTAAAGTTTGTTGGGAGCTGCTAAATGCACTCATTCACAAACACTGGATAAATACGGTCTTGTTAACTTGCGCACCATGCCTCAGGATGTATACACAGCTTCTAACTGCAATAACTGACTTATGGTATTAGACATTTAACATAAGATTATAGTTCTTAATGAGTAGACTATGACAACAATTTAAGTTTTTAAATTCTATCAATAACTGCATTAAATAATTTTTGTTACTCTTGGAAGCAATTAGACAAGTAATCTGCAACTGGGACCATACCCTAGGTTAGCCATTTAGTAAGGCCTAATATAGATAGTGTGGTAGCGGTTGTATATATATATATATATATATTAGGCCTTACTAAATGGCTAACCTAGGGTATGTCACATCATCTTTGTTTTTTTTTATATATATATATATATATATATATATATATATATATATATATATATATATATATATATATATATATATATATATATATATATATATATAATAGAGGGAAACATTCCACGTGGGAAAAATTATATATAAAAACAAAGATGAGGTGACTTACCGAACGAGAGCGCTGGCAGGTCGATAGACACACAAACAAACACAAACATACACACAAAATTCAAGCTTTCGCAACAAACTGTTGCCTCATCAGGAAAGAGGGAAGGAGAGGGAATGACGAAAGGAAGTGGGTTTTAAAGGAGAGGGTAAGGAGTCATTCCAATCCCGAGAGCGGAAAGACTTACCTTAGGGGGAAAAAAGGACAGGTATACACTCGCACACACACACACACACATATCCATCCACACATACAGACACAAGCAGAAATATTTAAAGACAAAGCGTTTGGGCAGAGATGTCAGTTGAGGCAGAAGTGTAGAGGCAAAGAAGTTGTTGAAAGACAGGTGAGGTATGAGTGGCGGCAACTTGAAATTAGCGGAGATTGAGGCCAGGCGGATAAAGAGAAGAGAGGATATACTGAAGGGCAAGTTCCCATCTCCGGAGTTCGGATAGGTTGGTGTTGGTGGGAAGTATCCAGATAACCCGGACGGTGTAACACTGTGCCAAGATGTGCTGGCTGTGCACCAAGGCATGTTTAGCCACAGGGTGATCCTCATTACCAACAAACACTGTCTGCCTGTGTCCATTCATGCGAATGGACAGTTTGTTGCTGGTCATTCCCACATAGAATGCATCACAGTGTAGGCAGGTCAGTTGGTAAATCACGTGGGTGCTTTCACACGTGGCTCTGCCTTTGATCGTGTCTACCTTCCGGGTTACAGGACTGGAGTAGGTGGTGGTGGGAGGGTGCATGGGACAGGTTTTGCACCGGGGGCGGTTACAAGGATAGGAGCCAGAGGGTAGGGAAGGTGGTTTGGGGATTTCATAGGGATGAACTAACAGGTTACGAAGGTTAGGTGGACGGCAGAAAGACACTCTTGGAGGAGTGGGGAGGATTTCATGAAGGATGGATCTCATTTCAGGGCAGGATTTGAGGAAGTCGTATCCCTGCTGGAGAGCCACATTCAGAGTCTGGTCCAGTCCCAGAAAGTATCCTGTCACAAGTGGGGCACTTTTGTGGTTCTTCTGTGGGGGATTCTGGGTTTGAGGGGATGAGGAAGTGGCTCTGGTTATTTGCTTCTGTACCAGGTCAGGAGGGTAGTTGCAGGATGCGAAAGCTGTTGTCAGGTTGTTGGTGTAATGATTCAGGGATTCCGGACTGGAGCAGAGTCGTTTGCCACGAAGGCCTAGGCTGTAGGGAAGGGATCGTTTGATGTGGAATGGGTGGCAGCTGTCATAATGGAGGTACTGTTGCTTAAAAACAAAGATTATGTGACTTACCAAACGAAAGTGCTGGCATGTCGATAGACACACAAACAAACACAAATATACACACAAAATTCTAGCTTTCACAACCAACGGTTGCTTCGTCAGGAAAGAGGGAAGGAGAGGGAAAGACGATAGGATGTGGGTTTTAAAGGAGAGGGTAAGGAGTCATTCCAATCCCGAGAGCGGAAAGACTTACCTTAGGGGGAAAAAAGGACGGGTATACACAGGCACACACACACATATCCATCCACACATATACAGACACAAGCAGACATATTAAAAGGCAAAGCGTTTGGGCAGAGATGTCAGTCGAGGCGGAAGTGCAGAGGCAAAGATGTTGTTGAATGACAGGTGAGGTATGAGTGGCGGCAATTTAAAATTAGCGGAGATTGAGGCCTGGTGGATAATGGGAAGAGAGGATATATTGAAGAGCAAGTTCCCATCTCCGGAGTTTGGATAGGTTGGTGTTAGTGGGAAGTATCCAGATAACCCGGACGGTGTAACACTGTGCCAAGATGTGCTGGCCGTGCACCAAGGCATGTTTAGCCACAGGGTGATCCTCATTACCAACAAACACTGTCTGCCTGTGTCCATTCATCCGAATGGACAGTTTGTTGCTGGTCATTCCCACATAGAATCCGTCACAGTGTAGGCAGGTCAGTTGGTAAATCACATGGGTGCTTTCACACGTGGCTCTGCCTTTGATCGTGTACACCTTCCGGGTTACAGGACTGGAGTAGGTGGTGGTGGGAGGGTGCATGGGACAGGTTTTACACCGGGGGCGGTTACAAGGGTAGGAGCCAGAAGGTAGGGAAGAAGGTTTGGGGATTTCATAGGGATGAACTAAGAGGTTACAAAGGTTAGGTGGATGGTGGAAAGGCACTCTTGGTGGAGTGGGGAGGATTTCATGAAGGATGGATCTCATTTCAGGGCAGGATTTGAGGAAGTCGTATCCCTGCTGGAGAGCCACATTCAGAGTCTGATCCAGTCCCGGATAGTATCCTGTCACAAGTGGGGCACTTTTTTGGTTCTTCTGTGGGAGTTTCTGGGTTTGAGAGGATGAGGAAGTGGCTCTGGGTATTTGCTTCTGTACCAGGTCGGGAGGGCAGTTGCGGGATGCGAAAGCTGTTGTCAGGTTGTTGGTGTAATGGTTCAGGGAATCCGGACTGGAGCAGATTCATTTGCCACGAAGACCTAGGCTGTAGGGAAGGGACCGTTTGATGTGGAATGGGTGGCAGCTGTCATAATGGAGATACTGTTGCTTGTTGGTGGGTTTGATGTGGATGGACGTGTGAAGCTGGCCATTGGACAGGTGGAGGTCAACGTCAAGGAAAGCGGCATGGGATTTGGAGTAGGACCAGGTGAATCTGATGGAACCAAAGGAGTTGAGGTTGGAGAGGAAATTCTGGAGTTCTTCTTCACTGTGAGTCCAGATCATGAAGATGTCATCAATAAATCTGTACCAAACTTTGGGTTGGCAGGCGTGGGTAACCAAGAAGGCTTCCTCTAAGCAACTCATGAATAGGTTGGCGTACGAGGGGGCCATCCTGGTACCCATGGCTGTTCCCTTTAATTGTTGGTATGTCTGGCCTTCAAAAGTGAAGAAGTTGTGGGTCAGGATGAAGCTGGCTAAGGTAATGAGGAAAGAGGTTTTAGGTAGGGTGGCAGGTGATCGGCGTGAAAGGAAGTGCTCCATCGCAGCGCGGCCCTGGATGTGCGGGATATTTGTGTATAAGGAAGTGGCATCAATGGTTACAAGTATGGTTTCCGGGGGTAACAGATTGGTAAGGATTCCAGGCGTTCGAGAAAGTGGTTGGTGTCTTTGATGAAGGATGGGAGACTGCATGTAATGGGTTGCAGGTGTTGATCTACGTAGGCAGAGATACGTTCTGTGGGGGCTTGGTAACCAGCTACAATGGGGAGGCCGGGATGACTGGGTCTGTGAATTTTAGGAAGAAGGTAGAAAGTAGGGGTGCGGGGCGTCGGTGGGGTCAGGAGGTTGATGGAGTCAGGTGAAAGGTTTTGTAGGGGGCCTAAGGTTCTGAGGATTCCTTGAAGCTCCGCCTGGACATCAGGAATGGGATTACCTTGGCAAACTTTGTATGTGGTGTTGTCTGAAAGCTGACACAGTCCCTCAGCCACATACTCCCGATGATCAAGTACCACGGTCGTGGAACCCTTGACCGCCGGAAGAATGACGATTGATCGGTCAGCCTTCAGATCACGGATAGCCTGGGCTTCAGCAGTGGTGATGTTGGGAGTAGGATTAACGTTTTTAAGAGAAGGATTGAGAGGCAAGGCTGGAAGTGAGAAATGAAGGCTGACCGATCCATCGTCATTCTTCCGGCTGACAAGGGTTCCACGACCGTGGTACTTGATCATTGGGAGTATGTGACTGAGGGACTGCGTCAGCTTTCAGACAACACCACATACAAAGTTTGTCAAGGTAATCCCATTCCTGATGTCCAGGCGGAGCTTCAAGGAATCCTCAGAACCTTAGGCCCCCTACAAAACCTTTCACTTGACTCCATCAACCTCCTGACCCCACTGACACCCCGCACCCCTATCTTCTACCTTCTTCCTAAAATTCACAAACCCAATCATCCCGGCTGCCCCATTGTAGCTGGTTACCAAGCCCCCACAGAACGTATCTCTGCCTACGTAGATCAACACCTTCAACCCATTACATGCAGTCTCCCATCCTTCATCAAAGACACCAACCACTTTCTCGAACGCCTGGAATCCTTAGCCAATCTGTTACCCCCGGAAACCACCCTTGTAACCATTGATGCCACTTCCTTATACACAAATATCCCGCACATCCAGGGCCTTGCTGCGATGGAGCACTTCCTTTCATGCTGATCACCTGCCACCCTACCTAAAACCTCTTTCCTCATTACCTTAGCCAGCTTCATCCTGACCCACAACTTCTTCACTTTTGAAGGCCAGACATACCAACAATTAAAGGGAACAGCCATGGGTACCAGGATGGCCCCCTCGTACGCCAACCTATTCATGGGTCGCTTAGAGGAAGCCTTCTTGGTTACCCAGGCCTGCCAACCCAAAGTTTGGTACAGATTTATTGATGACATCTTCATGATCTGGACTCACAGTGAAGAAGAACTCCAGAATTTCCTCACCAACCTCAACTCCTTTGGTTCCATCAGATTCACCTGGTCCTACTCCAAATCCCATGCCGCTTTCCTTGACGTTGACCTCCACCTGTCCAATGGCCAGCTTCACACGTCCGTCCACATCAAACCCACGAACAAGCAACAGTACCTCCATAATGGCAGCTGCCACCCATTCCACATCAAACGGTCCCTTCCCTACAGCCTAGGTCTTCGTGGCGAATCAATCTGCTCCAGTCCGGAATCCCTGAACCATTACACCAACAACCTGACAACAGCTTTCGCATCCCGCAACTACCCTCCCGACCTGGTACAGAAGCAAATAATCAGAGCCACTTCCTCATCCTCTCAAACCCAGAAATTCCCACAGAAGAACCACAAAAGTGCCCCACTTGTGACAGGATACTATCCGGGACTGGATCAGACTCTGAATGTGGCTCTCCAGCAGGGATACGACTTCCTCAAATCCTGCCCTGAAATGAGATCCATCCTTCATGAGATCCTGCCCACTCCACCAAGAGTGTCTTTCCGCCATCCACCTAACCTTCGTAACCTGTTAGTTCATCCCTATGAAATCCCCAAACCTTCTTCCCTACCTTCTGGCTCCTACCCTTGTAACCGCCCCTGGTGTAAAACCTGTCCCATGCACCCTCCCACCACCACCTACTCCAGTCCTGTAACCCGGAAGGTGTACACGATCAAAGGCAGAGCCACGTGTGAAAGCACCCACGTGATTTACCAACTGACCTGCCTACACTGTGACGCATTCTATGTGGGAATGACCAGCAACAAACTGTCCATTCGCATGAATGGACACAGGCAGACAGTGTTTGTTGGTAATGAGGATCACCCTGTGGCTAAACATGCCTTGGTGCACGGCCAGCACATCTTGGCACAGTGTTACACCGTCCGGGTTATCTGGATACTTCCCACTAACACCAACCTATCCAAACTCCGGAGATGGGAACTTGCTCTTCAATATATCCTCTCTTCCCATTATCCACCAGGCCTCAATCTCCACTAATTTCAAGTTGCCGCCACTCATACCTCACCTGTCATTCAACAACATCTTTGCCTCTGCACTTCCGCCTCGACTGACATCTCTGCCCAAATGCTTTGCCTTTTAATATGTCTGCTTGTGTCTGTATATGTGTGGATGGATATGTGTGTATGTGCGAGTGTATACCCGTCCTTTTTTCCCCCTAAGGTAAGTCTTTCCGCTCCCGGGATTGGAATGACTCCTTACCCTCTCCTTTAAAACCCACATCCTTTTGTCTTTCCCTCTCCTTCCCTCTTTCCTGACAAAGCAACTGTTGGTTGCAAAAGCTAGAATTTTGTGTGTATATTTGTGTTTGTTTGTGTGCCTATCGACGTGCCAGCGCTTTCGTTTGGTAAGTCACATCATCTTTGATTTTAGACATATATAAAAATTATGAATTTAAGTTATGGACATTTAATAACAGAAAGTTCAAAAATTTTTATTATTATTAAGCCAATACAGAATTTATTGGCAGCAAATAAATTTATCTGCCCTTTCACAAAATAGCTGTACCAGCATATGTGGAGAATTATCTGCTAAAGTGACTCACTGATGTCCTCCTATTGAGTTTAATTTTACTTCATTTCATAGCCAATGTTCAGTAATGCCAACTATGTCTACACATATTGGACTCTATTCCTGCCATACTGTGGAGCAACTAGCAGTAAGTTAGGATGTCTGCTGTAGAAACATGGGCTAAGAGCAGTGTTCTGGCCCACCCGCAACATACAACATATGTTGCGCCCTGTTAAAGACAACATTGCTCTTCAAGTGTCCGGTGTGTATGGTGTACCCTGTGAGTGTGGCAGCATGTATGTTGGACAAACAATTGGCACAGTTGTGGAGCGTTGTGCTGAACACAAGCGCTATATAAAACAAAGAGAGCTTGAAAGTCTGCCATAGCAGAGCATTGCTTAGAAAACAGACATAAAATACAGTTTGAAAATACAAAAGTGTTGGCTCATGCATCTACATATTGGGACTCTGTTATAAAGAGAGCAGCCGAGATTCGTTTAAACAACAACAATTTCAACAGAGACCAGGGATACACACTCGGCAGGGTATGGGGACGGTCGTTGGACATCGAAAGAAAGCAGAGACAGATGTGCGACGCGGGAGCGGCAGTTTCAAACGTGGCGCCTGCCCCAGGCGCCACCTGACGTCACCGGTGCTGCCTCGGGAAATAGCTCCGCTAGCTACCCGGGTCGACTTACACACGCAGGCCACATTGGATCGATCTAATTGGCTGCTGATGATGTCATCATACCTATATAAGCAAGAAACGGTAGTAGCCCCGGCAGTCAGTGAACGCCTGACGACGATGGTGGAGGTGGCCATCAAAAGCTCGAGGATTTTATTTGAACTGACGCAGCTGGAAAACCGAGAACGTTTTATTCATGTATGCCATTGTGAAACACTCCGAGGACACAGATACAGTTTTAGTTCATGATGGTGCTATTTCATTAACAACAATAATTATTAACAATTATAATTATTAATATTAGCAACAATAATTATTCAATGCAGGCCGCATTAAGAAGAGAATGGTTTGCAAACTACTCTCTTGAAGATAGATCTGTACAGTGGCAATATTTCAATATTCTAACATATGTGAATGGGGGAGCACTGCAGCGACTTTTGAAATAGATGAATACTGAATAAAGAATGCAGCTTCTGGAATTTGTATATCCTTCCCTCCTTTCAACAATATTCCTTATCAAAGGGTTGGCCAACTCTAACTATGGGATTTTAGTCTTATGGGCGAGAGCATTGCCACAGCTAGAGTTACACTTGCTTGTATTTTTCTTTATTCAGTTGTGTATGTGCTTCTAACTCAATAAATTTTGCCCTGCAGCTCAGATATTGTCAAACCATCTATATTATGATCGCACATGATGGTCTCAGCAGCAGCAAAGTGTTGCTTATTTTTGTAATCAGCATCACTGAAATCCTACAAACAGCTATGCAAAGCATAGATAGCCAAAAAGTGAACATTATTCTCCATTCCCCATTTCGTATTTCAGTTTGTCTACACTCTACAAACACATATAAACTCAAAACTCAAGCAACTATTGTCGCCAAAGTTGGAACACACCGAAAGTGTTTAGTTTCACCAACGAGTTGAACATATGTGCAGCACGCATGCACAGTGGCCAATAGTGCAGTTGCCTGCAACCTAGTGTCATCGTCTAAACTAGGCTTGATTCTGGTGATATACACATGACTTTCAGAAGGGTATCATCCACTCAATTCCAAAGACTGCAAGAGCCAACAAGTGCAAGGATTTCACACAATCAGCTAAATGGCTCATGCATCCATGTTGCTGATGAGAATAATATGCAGAAGAATGGAAAAGAAAATTTAGGCTGTGTTAGATAATAATCATTTTGGCCTTAGGAAAGGTAAAGGCATCAGAGCAGAAAGGTCTCATGCTATCATTGATAATGGAGGAAGCCTGAAGAAAAATCAAGATATGCTCATAAGATTTGGTGACCTGAAAAAAGCCTTTGACAATGTAAAATGGTGCAAGGTATATGAAATTCAGAGAATAGCAGGGGTAAGCTAGAGAGAGAGAGACAGATAATATACAACACATACAGGAACCAAGAGGGAATAATAAGAGTGGGAGACCAAGAACAAAGTGCTCAGCTGAAAAAGGGTGTAAGGTAGGGATTTAGTCTTTCACCCCTACTGTTCAATTTATACATCACAGAAGCAATTACAGAAATAACAGAAAGATTCAAGAGTGGAATTAAAATTCATGGTGAAAGGCTATTGTGTTAAGATTTTCTAATCACATTGCTATGCTCAGTGAAAGTGAAGAAAAATTAAAGGATCTGCAGAATGGAATTAATAGTCCAATGATTACAGAATACAGATTGAGAGTACATTGAAGATAGGCAAAAGTAATGCTGAAGAAGCAGAAATGAGAACAGCAAGAAACTTCATATCAGGATTGATGGTCATGAAGTAGATGAAATTAAGGAATTCTGCTACCTTGGAGCCAAATAACTAATGACAGATGTAGCAAGGAGGTCATCTAAAGCAGACTAGCACTGACAAAAAGGCATTCCTGGCCAAGAAAAGTCTACTAGTATCAAACATAGGCCTTAATCTGAGGAAGAATTTTCTGAGGATATAGTAGCACAGTATTGTATGGTAGTGAAACATGGACTGTCAGAAAACCAGAAAAGGAGAGAATCAAAGCATTTGATATATGGTTCTACAAAAGACTGTTGAGAATTGGGTGGGCTGATAAGGTAAGGAATGAGAAGGTTCTGTGCAGAATCAGAGGGGAAAGGAATATATAAAAAAACACTGACAAGAAGAATGTACAGGATGACAGATCATCTATTAAGACATGACAAAATGACTTCCGTGGCGCTAGAGGGAGCTGTAGAGTGTAAAAACTGTAGAGGAAGACAGAGATTGTAATACGTCCAGCAAATAATTGAGGATGTATGTTGCAAGTATTACTTTGAGATGAAAAGGTTGGCACAGGAGAGGAGTTCACAGCAGGCTGCATCCAACCAGACAGAAGACTGATGCCTCAAAAAAATCTTGGCAAAACATTGACCAGTAGAACAGTGCCACACAGATATATAGGCCATTGCAGAATGGGGATTATGTTGTAAAATGGAATTTCTTACAAGGGAACCTCCCCATCGCACCCCCCTCAGATTTAGTTATATGTTGGCACAGTGGATAGGCCTTGAAAAACTGAACACAGATCAATCGAGAAAACAGGAAGAAGTTGTGTGCAACTATGAAAAAAATAAGCAAAATATACAAATTGAGTAGTCCGTGTGCAAGATAGGCAACATCAAGGATAGTGTGAGCTGAGGAGCGTCGTGGTACCGTGGTTAGCGTGAGCATCTGCGAAACGAGAGGTCCTAGGTTCAAGTCTTCCATTGAGCGAAACATGTACATTCTTTATTTTCGCGAAGTTATGATCTGTCCGTTCGTTCATTGACGTCTCTGTTCACTGTAATGAGTTTAGTGTCTGTGTTTTGCGAATGGACAGATCATAACTTCGCGAAAATAAAGAAAGTAAACTTTTCACTCGAGGGAAGACTTTTTTTTTTTTTAAATCTCATTTTGTCCGCTTTTGTTCGTTGCATCTGCTCGGGGCGGACATCTTACGACATCCGTTTAAGTTCGTTGATGATCCATTAACTCAGTTTTTTTTATTACTGAGGGCAGCTAACCCTCTGACCGAACACGCTGAGTTATCGTGCCGGCGTCTTGAACCAAGGACGTCTCGTTCCACAGCTGCACATGCTAACCATGGGGCCACGGCGATCCTGAACTCACACTCTCCTTGATGTGGCCTATCTTGCGCATGGACTACTCTGTTTGTATATTTTGCTTATTTTTTTTCGTAGTTCCACACAACTTCTTCCTGTTTTCTCGATTGATCTGTGTTCAGTTTTTCAAGGCCTATCCACTGTCCCAACTAATAACTAAATCTGAGGGGGGTGTGATGGGGAGGTTCCCTTGTTAGCCAGAAGAGAAGGGTATAATATGGTGTATTGGAATTATGAATAAAATCAACCTGCTTTCAGAAAAAAATTGCATTGCTTATTAAACACACCTTGTATCTGAATTATTAGGACCTGCATAATAGTACGTGAGGAGAAAGATTAAGGTATTGCACAGGTCGCATGAAATGAGCATTCTGATGACAATGAAAAGGTCTTAAGCAAATTTTATCAGTGGAAGAAGATAATTAAACTGTCTTCAAAGAAGCAGAAAAAGAAGTGGAAATTACTGGAGATGAAAACCAAAAAGTGACTTCAAATATCAATGGATGAAATGCAAAGCAGTATTCAAGAGAAACAACACACTGATGGTAACAATTTGTACACAGGAAATGATGGAGAAACTACATATATGGATAATAATCAATTCCTTTTTCTAAAACCAAGGCCAAAAACCTTATAAAGATTTACCAGGTTCAAAAAATAGAGCCCTCTTCAATATTTTCTATCTATATCTACATTCATACATTGCAAAACACTGTGAACTACATGGAAGAGTGCACTTCACATTGTACCAGTTATTAGGGCTTCTTCATTTTCTATTCACAAATGGAGCATGGGAATAATGACTGTTTAAATGTCTCTGTGGGTGCTGTAATTAATCTAATCTTGTTGTTACAATTCCTATGGGTAAGATATGGAGGGGATTGTTGTATATTTTACTCACATTGTTGAAGCTGGTTCCAGAAACCCTGTAAAAGGCTTTCTTAGGACAGTTTACATCTATCTTAAAGTGTCTTGAAGATCAATTCTTCAGCAGCTCTGTAACACACTCCCACAGGTCAACAAATCTGTGCTACCCATCTCTGTATATGTTGAATATTTGATAGTTGGTACAGGTCCCACATTGAGCAATTTTATAGGATGAGTGACATAAGTGACTTGTAAGCTGTCTCCTTTGTAGACTTATTGTATCTCTCTAGTATTCCACCAATAAACAGGTTCCTACAACCTACTTTACCTATGACTGAACCTCCGTGAGTGTCGCATTTCATACCCCTATAAAGTGCTACTCTCAGGTGTATGAATGAGTTGACCAATTACAACTGTGACTCAGTCAAACTGGAGTTATAGGACACTATGTTTTTTTCATTTTCTGAAGTGCACAACTTTACTTTTTTTTTAACATTTAAAGCAAGTTGCCAATCTTTGCACCACTCCAAAATCTTATACATGCTCTGAGTGAATATTCATGCAGGTACTTCCAGGCAGTTCTTCTTTAGTGATAACTATACCATCTCCTTTTGCAGAAGTTACTATTAATATTACCTGCAAAATCAAAATGAACAGCAAGAGACCCAACACTCTTTCCTAGGGCACAACTGTAGTTACTTCTACATCTGTTGCTGACACTCCATCCAAGATAACATGTTGTGTCCTGATATGAAACTTCCTGGCAGATTAAAACTGTGTACTGGACCGAGACTCAAACTCGGGACCTTTGCCTTTCGCGGGCAAGTGCTCTACCATCTGATCTACCCAAGCATGACCCACGCCCATTCCTCACAGCTTTACTTCCACCAGTATCTCATCCCTTACTTTCCAAACATCACAGAAGCTCTCCTGCCAGGAAATTTCATATCTCATTTTGTTTGACCTCAGAATATGTTCTAAGATTTTATAACATAGGACAGTAGTTTTGTGCATCACTTCTGCTACTCTCAGTGTGGCCTGTGCTTTCTTCAATCTACTGGGCATGACTTTTGTCTGATACCATATCACAGTGAAAAGAGGGGTAACACAGTCACAAATTCGGTATAGAATCTGACAGGGATTCCATCTGACCATGGAGCTTCAATCAGTTTTAGTGATTTCAGCCTTTTCTTGACATTACTGATGCTGATATAACTCATTTTTGCAGTTGTATGAGAATTAAACTGGGCCAATACCCATGGATTTTCATTTATAAGGGAACACTTGAAAACTGAGTTCAGTGTTTCTGCCTTTGCTTTGTTACCCTCAATTTCCAATCCTCTCTTTATCACAAATATCTGGGCACTAGTTTTGGTACCACTAACAGCCTTTAGGTATTACTAGAATTGCTTTGGATTTTGTAAGAGATCCTTCAATAATATTCTGATGTGGTAGTTGATGGCTTCACATGTGATCTATCACCCCAATTAATAGGTATAAGGTACTGCAAACATTGTAATTCATAAGTTACAGTAACATCCAAGGAAGGAGAAAACAATGATGATGAAGAAGAAGATGATGATGATGAAGAAGAAGAAGGGGGTGGGGACTCCCCAAACAATACCTAGTCAGTGGCAGAGCATTTTGCCCAGACTACTGCCACCACCCTCCTCATACAAACTTCCTGTGTGATCAAATAATCACACAGAGAGTTTAATTTCAGATCCAACAAGTTTGAGTACTTTCAGCAATCTCTGTGGCTTGTGATTCTGCCTCCAGCCATGACTGAATCAAGTGCAGCACGCCATGCCACCTTGACAGTAAACTATGAGAAATTCTTCTACTACATTTTAATGCAATATAACAGACAGGATAATTCCTCAACTCTTGAAGGGAGACAATTTTGGTCACCCTCCTTGAGCCAAGGAAGAGCAAAATTTTCACAGGATTCAGAGGAGGGATTAGTTCAAAGCCTCCGATAGACTTCACTACTTGCATAGACAGTTTGATGTACCATTTCATCAACAGCTAAATAAAATATTGAATAATGCCAATAATTATAAACAAGGCTAGTCTATCACATAATTTCACAGCATAAGGAGTATGTAGGACTTACAAGTACTTACCTTGTTCGCTTTGGCCTCTCATGATGGTCTTTGATTCTCAAGCAGGAATAGGTCCAGTTAAAGTTTCCAATCAGACAATGAAACACCATCTTTCAAATACAGTATACAACTGCATAAAAACTGGTTGTAAATTGATACATAACTGCCTCAAAATCTACTCTATTAACAGGCCTGGCACTGGCCCTTTTATAAATAAATAACAATCCAAAACATTTTAAAAATTATTGTTATAATGCTATTTATATATTTGTAATGAAGAATTAAATTTCCCAAAATTTTAAGTATGTCAGCAAGTTATATATTAACAAAAAACATTTGAAATAATTTATTTCATCACCTATCAATTCCTCCTACATAGAAATTTTAAAAATTTTATGTCAAAACATTAACATGAGAAATAAAGTAATTATGAATCAAACAGTCAAGCATTTTTGTCACCTTCTTTAACAGATGTTACAATGCTGAAGTATTATTATATCATATGTAAAGATGTTTTTAAAGTCATGCTAAAGAAGACTATGACAGTTTGAAATGTTTGCATTTTGAATATTGATGGTGTTGTTCTGTTCCACTGTCTAAATAATTCTGCACTGTAAATATGTGCATCTCATTTTTTAAAATGTGTTCGGTAAACAAATGATGCATGTCACCTGGCCTCAGAGATCATACTTGAGTTATTCCAGTGACTGGCAGAGAAGCTTGAGGAGATCAGCCTTGTGCATGGAGTTTCAACGAAGCTCACAGTTTGTATCATTGTCACCAGAACTGACCATGGTCTTTGCTCCTGAGCTGAATGGAAGGCCTGAACCAAAGACTTCAAAGGTTCTATGACAAGTTAGGCTGCAACTTCCTCGACTTCAGGTAGGTGACGGTGTGTGGTATGCAGACAAGGGTTTTTTAAGATTTGGCAGCTCTTCATCCAATCCAGATAATGACAGCTGTAGGAAACCCAGAAGTATCCATGTAAGATAAAAAAAATGCCTCCCAAAGGTGAGGGTATTAAAATTCTTATGGTAAACTGCTGAAGCATATGCAATAAAGTACCAGAGTTCGAAGTGCTCAGGAAAAGCAATGAAGCTCATGTAATACTTGGTACAGAAAGCTGGTTCAAATCTGAAATTGATAGCAGTAAGATCCTTGGTGAAAATTTAAGTGTACATCGAAAGGATAGGCAAATGGGAAATGGAGATGGAGTATTTCTCGCAGTAGACAAGAAACTCAAATCCACTGAAAAAGAAACTGCTGCTGCATGTGAGACTGTTTGGGCAAGATTCAGTATCAGAGATGTGAATAAAATGATAATTGGATCCTTTTATCACCCACCAGACTCATCTCTTGATGTACCCAAAAACTTTAGGGATAACCTTAGTTCACTTGTATGTTCATTCCCCAGTCATACTGTAATCATTGGTGGAGATTTTAATCATCCAACAATAAATTCCTCCATAGAGGAATTTTTAGATATAAATTAAGAAAAAAAAATATTAAAAAAATAAAAAATAAATAAAAAAATAAAAATAAAAAAACACAAAAAAAATAAAGTTGTTATATTAACTTAAGTATGTTGTTAAATTAACCTAATTATGTCATGTATTGGAAAATTCGACTCGTTCCACATCATTAGGAAATATCGTATTCATGATCCATGGAACTAGTATTAATCTAATCTAATCTCTAATCTAATTACAATTTTATTAGTGGTGGGTGTGATAAGATATATGAAACATTAGTAAATGCCTTCTCTGAAAACTACCTGGAACAGAAAGTTAGGAACCCCAATCATTATGGAAATATACTGGATGTAAATACAACAAATAGACCTGACCATTTTGAGGATGTCCACATCAAATCTGGTATCATTCACCGTGATGCAGTTGTGGCAACAATGATTACCAAAGTATAAATGACAACTAAAACAAGCAGAAAGACATTTATGTTCAGTAAACTAAATAATAAGTCAGTATTGTCATACCTCAATGAGGATCTTAAAACCTTTATCACAGGGCAGGAGCATGTAGAGACACTCTGGCTCAAGTTTAAAGAATAGTTGACCATGTACTGGTTAGATATGTACCCAGTAGAACAGTTCATAGTGGGATGGAATCTTCGTGGTATACAGCCACTGTAAAGAAACTTCTAAAGAAACACAGATTACTGCATTATAGGTGTAATACAAAGCATAGGGCTATAAACAGAGATTAGCTGAATGAAACATGAGACATGAGAGCAATGTGTGATGCCTTCAGTGACTACTGTAGCAGAATAGTGTCAAGTCATCTTTCACAGAACCCAAAGAAATTATGGTCTGTATGAAGGCTGTTTGTGGCACCAAAGTTAGTGTCCAGTCCCTAGTGAATGAGACGGGAACTGAAATTCAAGGTAGCAAAGGAAAAGCTGAAATGCTTAACTCTGTTTTCAAATGTTCCTTTAGAAAGGTATACCCAGGAGGATCACCCCAATTTAATCCTCATACCACTGAAAAGTATTAGTGTCAGTGGCATTGAGAAACAGCTGAATTGTTAAAACTGAAAAAATTCCAGGAGCTAATGGAATCCCAGTCAGATTTTATACTGCATTTGTGGCTGATTTATCCCCTCTCCTAACTACAGTCCACCATAAATCCTTTGAACAAAAAAGCCATTCCCCGTTCTTGGAAAAAAGCAAGTCACACCCATCTACAAGAAGGGAATAGAAGTGATCCACAAAACTACTGTGCAATATCCTCGACATCACTTTTTGGAGAATCTTAGAACATACTCTGAGTTCAAACATTTTTTTTAGTGTCTTGAACAGAATGACCTCCTCAATGCCAACCAGCATGGATTTCAAAAACATCAATAATGTGAAACCCAACTTGCACTTTTCTCACATGACATACTGAAAGCTTTAGTTCAAGATAGGCAGATAGCTGCAGTATTTATTGATTCCATTCAGCTTAGTACCACACCTATGTTTATTGTCAAAAGTATGATCATAAGAGGTATCAAGAGAAATTTGTGACTAGACTGAGGACATTTTGGTAGGGAGGATGCAGCCTGTTATCTTGGATGGAGAGTCATTGTCAGATGTAGAATTAACTACAGGAAAGTTATATTAATAGTAACCTCAGACTGTTTGCAGATGATGCTGTTACCTAGAATGAAGTACTATCTGAAAGATGCTGCATAAATATTCAGTCAGATCTTGATAAGATTTTAAAGTGGTGCAAAGATTAGCAATGTGCTTTAAATGTTCAGAAAAGTAACATTGTGTACTTCACAGAATGGAAAAACATAGCATCTTATTACTGTATTATCAATGAGTCACAGTTGAAATTGGCCATTTCATACAACTATCTGAGCATAACACTTTGCATGGATATACAATGGGATGATCACATAGGCTCAGCCATGGGTAAAACAGATGGGAGACTTTGATTTATTGGTAGTTGTTGTTGTTTCTGTTGTGGTCTTCAGTCCTGAGACTGGTTTGATGCAGCTCTCCATGCTATTCTATCCTGTGCAAGCTCCCTCATCTCCCAGTACCTACTGCAGCCTACATCCTTCTGAATCTGCTTAGTGTATTCATCTCTTGATCTCCCTCTACAATTTTTACCCTCCACTCTGCCCTCCAATACTAAATTGGTGATCCCTTGATGTCTCAGAACATGTCCTACCAACCGATCCCTTCTTCTAGTCAAGTTGTGCCACAAACTCCTCTTCTCCCCAATTCTATTCAGTACCTCCTCATTAGTTATGTGATCTATCCATCTAATCTTCAGCATTCTTCTGTAGCACCACATTTCGAAAGCTTCTATTCTCTTCTTGTCCAAACTATTTATCATCCATGTTTCACTTCCATACATGGCTATACTCCATACAAGTGCTTTCAGAAACGACTTCCTGACACTTAAATCTATACTTGAAGTTAACAAATTTCTCTTCTTCAGAAAAGCTTTGCTTGCCATTGCCAGTCTACATTTTATATCCTCTCTACTTTGACCATTATCAGTTATTTTGCTCCCCAAGTAGTTAAACTCTTTTACTACTTTAAGTGTCTCAATACCCAATCTAATTCCCTCAGAATCACCTGACTTAATTCGACTACATTCCATTATCCTCGTTTTGCTTTTCTTCATGTTCATCTTATATCCTCCTTTCAAGACATTGTCCATTCCATTCAACTGCTCTTCCAAGTCTTTTGCTGTCTCTGACAGAATTACAATGTCATTGGCGAACCTTAAAGTTTTTATTTCTTGCCGGGCGCAGTGGTGTCGTGGTTAAGGCGCTCAGTCTGGAACCGCGCGACTGCTACGCAGGTTCGAATCCTGCCTCAGGCATGGATGTGTGTGATGTCCTTAGGTTAGTTAGGTTTAAGTAGTTCTAAGTTCTAGGGGACTGATGACCACAGAAGTTAAGTCCCATAGTGCTCAGAGCCATTTTTTTTTATTTCTTCTCCATGGATTTTAATACCTACTCCAAATTTCCCTTTTGTTTCTTTTACTGCTTGCTCAGTATACAGATTGAACAACATTGGGGAGAGGCTACAACCCTGTCTCACTCCCTTCCCAACCACTGCTTCCCTTTCATGTCCCTTGACTCTTATAACTGCCATCTGGTTTCTGTACAAATTGTAAATAGCCTTTCGTTCCCTGTATTTTACACCTGCCATCCTCAGAATTTGAAAGAAAGTATTCCAATCAACATTGTCAAAGGCTTTCTCTAAGTCTACAAATGCTAGAAACGTAGGTTTGCCTTTCCTTAATCTTTCTTCTATGATAAGTCATAAGGTCAGTATTGCCTCTCATGTTCCAACATTTCTACGGAATCCAAACTGATCTTCCCCGAGGTCAGCGTCTACCAGTTTTTCCATTCGTCTGTAAAGAATTCGCGGTAGTATCTTGCAGCCGTGACTTATTAAACTGATAGTTCGGTAATTTTCACATCTGTCAACACCTGCTTGATTGGGATTATTATATTCTTCTTGAAGTCTGAGGGTATTTCGCCTGTCTCATACATCTGCTCACCAGATGGTAGAGTTTTGTCAGGACTGGCTCTCCCAAGGCTGTCAGTAGTTCTAATGGAATGTTGTCTACTCCGGGGGCCTTGTTTCGACTTAGGTCTTTCAGTGCTCTGTCAAACTCTTCACGCAAAATCATATCTCCCATTTCATCTTCATTTATATCCTCTTCCATTTCCATAATATTGTCCTCAAGTACATCACCCTTGTATAGACCCTCTATATACTCCTTCCACCTTTCTGCTTTCCCTTCTTTGCTTAGAACTGGGTTTCCATCTGAGCTCTTGATATTCATACAAGTGGATCTCTTTTCTCCAAAGGTCTCTTTAATTTTCCTGTAGGCAGTATCTATCTTACCCCTAGTGAGATAAGTCTCTACATCCTTACATTTGTCCTCTAGCCATCCCTGCTTAGCCATTTTGCACTTCCTGTTGATCTCATTTTTGAGACGTTTGTATTCCTGTTTGCCTGATTCATTTACTGCATTTTCATATTTTCTCCTTTTGTCAATTAAATTCAATATTTCTTCTGTCACCCAAGGGTTTCTACTAGTCCTCGTCTTTTTACCTACTTGATCCTCTGCTGCCTTCACTACTTCATCCCTCAAAGCTACCCATTCTTCTTCTACTGTATTTCTTTCCCCGATTCTTGTCAATTGTTCCCTTATGCTCTCCCTGAAACTCTGTACAACCTCCGGTTCTGTCAGTTTATCTAGGTCCCATCTCCTTAGATTCCCACCTTTTTGCAGTTTCTTCAGTTTTAATCTGCAGTTCATAACCAGTCCACATCTGCCCCTGGAAATGTCTTACAATTTAAAACCTGGTTCCTAAATCTCTGTCTTACCATTATATAATCTATCTGAAACCTGTCAGTATCTCCAGGCTTCTTCCATGTATACAACCTTCTTTTATGATTCTTGAACCAAGTGTTAGCTATGATGAAGTTGTGCTCTGTGCAAAATTCCACCAGGGGGCTTCCTCTTTCATTTCTTAACCCCAATCCATATTTACCTACTACATTTCCTTCTCTTCCTTTTCCTACTATCGAATTCCAGTCACTCACGACTATTAAATTTTCGTCTCCCTTCACTATCTGAATAATTTCTTTTATCTCATCATACATTTCTTCAATTTCTTCATCATCTGCAGAGCCAGTTGGCATATAAACTTGTACCACTGTAGTAGGTGTGGGCTTCGTGTCTATCTTGGCCACAATAATGCATTCACTGTGCTGTTTCTAGTAGCTTACCTGCATTCCTATTGCTTTATTCATTATTAAACCTACTCCTGCATTACCCCTATTTGATTTTGTATTTATAACCCTGTATTCAGCTGACCAAAAGTCTTGTTCCTCCTGCCACTGAACTTCACTAATTCCCATTATATCTAACTTTAACCTATCCATTACCCTTTTTAAATTTTCTAACCTACCTGCCCGATTAAGGGATCTGACATTCCACGCTCCGATCCGTAGAACGCCAGTTTTCTTTCTCCTGATAACAACATCCTCCTGAGTAGTCCCCACCCAGAGATCCGAATGGGGGACTATTTTACCTCCAGAATATTTTACCCAAGAGGACGCCATCATCATTCATCCATACAGTAAAGCTGCATGCCCTCAGGAAAAAATTATGGCCGTAGTTTCCCCTTGCTTTCAGCCATTCGCAGTACCAGCACAGCAAGGCCGTTTTGGTTAGTGTTACAAGGCCAGATCAGTCAATCATCCAGACTGTTGCCCTTGCAACTACTGAAAAGGCTGCTGCCCCTCTTCAGGAACCATACGTTTGTCTGGCCTCTCAACAGATACCCCTCCATTGTGGTTGCACCTACGGCACGGCTATCTGTATCACTGAGGCACACAAGCCTCCCCACCAACGGCAAGGTCTAGCCTACATGCCGATGTTATAATCTAACATGCTCTATAGAATGTCGTCATGTTGCTTTGGCCTCCTCGATCACCAGATGTGTCTCCAACTGAGCACATAAGAGATATCATCAGACGACAAATCCAGCGCCATCAATAAACAGCATTTACCATCCCTGCACTGACCAATCAAGTTCAACAGGCACGAAACTCCATCCCACAAACTGACATATGGCATGTGTGCAGCACAACGCATGCTTGAATTCAACTTTCTGGTAGTTACACCGGTTATTAATATACCAGCATTTCATATTTGCAGTGGCTTACATTAACATGTGATCTTACCATGTTAGCCACTTATATATCTTACCTAGACAATTCCCGAAATTTAACTACTCTACATTAATTTATTTTTTTGCTGACGTGATTTTTTTCCTGTCAGTCTGTTATTCTGCAATTCCATGTATGTTCCCTCATGTCTTCACACATTTCAACTAAAATAACACTATAACTTCCCACAGACAGGTGTTGCTGACGTATTGAGTGTGCAATGACGTTTATTTGATAATTAACTGAAGTCCTGATTATGAAGCTGTCATATATACATTGGTGAAGTAAACCCTACACTGTATACACAGTGGACGGACTACACTATTAACATTGCCAATTTAAATTTATATAATGGTTCAAGAACAAGACTACTATCTATTTCGCGATGACACTAGCTTACCAGGCTTCTTACTCCATATCTCATTCAACAAAATGCAAGTGAAGTATTCGCCAGAAGTCGCTGTTGTGAAATGTTTAGCTGTACTAATCTACAGACCTGATTCCAGCCGTCACGTGTACTGCAATCACTTTGTGCATAACTACAGATTATCAATATTACGTCTTAGGCTTGATACGTCGTCCTGCAACAATATACCGTTGTTGTTGTGGTCTTCAGGACAGAAACTGGTTTGATGCAGCTCTCCATGTACTAGATCCTGCGCAAGATTCTTCATCTCCCAGTACATACGGCAACCTACATCCTTCTGAATCTGTTTAGTGTATTCATCTCTTGGTCTCCCTCTACGACCTTTACCCTCTGCACTGCCCTCCAATACTAAATTAGTGATCCCTTGATGCCTCAGAATATGTCCTACCAAGTGATCCCTTCTTCTAGTCAAGTTGTGCCACAAATTTCTCTTCTCCCCAATTCTATTCAATACCTCCTCATTAGTATGTGATCTACTCATCTAATCTTCAACATTCTTCTGTATCACCACATTTCGAATGCTTCTATTCTCTTCTTGTCTACACTATTTATCGTCCATGTTTCACTTCCATATAACCATACAGTAAAGCTGCATGCCCTTGGGAAAAATTACGGCTGTAGTTTCCCCTTGCTTTCAGCCAATCACAGTACCACAACAGCAAGGCAGTTTTGGTTAGAGTTAGACTGTTGCCCCTGCAACTACTAAAAAGGCTGCTGCCCCTCTTCAGGAACCACACGTTTGTCTGGCCTCTCAACAGATACCCCTCCGTTGTGGTTGCACCTACGGTATGGCTATCTGTATCGCTGAGGCACACAAGCCTCCCCACCAACGGCAAGGTCCAAGGTCCATGGTTCAAGGGTGTGGATGGGGGGGGGGGGGGGAGGGGGGGTTAGTATACTGGGGAATTGCAATAAGTCTACAAAGGAGAATGCTTACAAATTGCTAATGTGACCGAGTCTAGAATATTGCTCAAGTGTCTGGGACCTGTATCAAATAGGACTAATGGGAGATATTGAACGCATACATAGAAAGGCAGCACAAATGGTCACAGGTTTGTTTGATCTGTGGGAGAGAGTCACAGAGATACTGAAGGAACTGAACTGGAAGACTCTTGAAAATAGACATAAACTATCCTTACAAAGTTTATCAACAAAGTTTTAAGAACTGGCTTTAAATGAAGACTCTGGGAATATACTACAACCCCCTATGCATCATTCAAACATAGATCGTAAGGATAAGATTAGAATAATTACTGCATGCACAGAGGCATGCAAACAATCATTTTTCCCATGCTCAATGCCTCAATGGAATGGGAAGAAACCCTGGTAACTAACACAATGGGACATACTCTCTGCCATGCACTTCACAGTCATATGCATAGTATGGATGTAGCTTTAGATGTAGTAATCTCAGTTTTCCAGGATATGAAACTACAAAATTGTCATTTTACATAGAAAATGAGATGATGTACTTCATCTTCTGCAGATCATTAAATTACTTTAAATGATGCTAAGCAGTTAATGTATGTGGCAGTGTGAAAGATAACTACAGAAGCAGTGGAGAACTTGGAGGTGAGTGGGCAGAGTGGTGAGCTGGTGGGGTCCAGAGATGAACTAGCGGTCTAGAAAAATACTTTACTAATATTCAGTTACACCTTTTGCCATCATCAATTAAGGCAGACATGTTCCAATCTAGCATGGCAGGCTGGCAACGGTCAGTGGATGGCTGGTTTCTGCCCAGGCGGGACAGAACTTTCATAGGCACCCTATATTGCTGACATCAAGCTGGGCAGTGGCTGATGGTCTATCAGTAGTCAAGGCTAAAGTCAGTGGTGCATTACTTGTTCTTGCTGTATCTGCCCTCTGCTGCTGAATTCCTGTGCCCAGGTGACTCAGGCGTGACACGCATCTTCATCGCTGACAAGCGAAGACTCCCATGCACAGGACGTAACCCATTGCTCTCCTCACAGGAATCACATTGTGGTAGGTGTAGATGGCAGGTTTCTGTGCTGAGGCACTAAGTTTCAGAGTCTGGACTTAGTGTTAGAGGCTGCTGCCCTAACCCGTTCTTGAACCCATGACTGCAGCTGGTGGCACACAGTGGTCTCATCACCTAGCATAGCCCTGGCTATGGGTGCTGGGCTCTGAATGACTCTGTCTCAAAACCCATGTTTATTTACAGTGCTTCAGGGCATATTTGTTCAACTAATATCTGGCTCCCAGTCACATAGCTAATGACGTGGTTCTTGTCCTGGTGTGGTGACTCTCATTGCCTGCTCTGGCTATTACCGCAGCGTGGTGCAGGTTTTGGAGAGCACAGCTAGCCCATCCCACAATCCGTTTGCATACATGTAACCTACATATCACCACATTGCACTTAGTAGCTAGCAGTAGCTAACACAATGCTCCAGGGCAGCTTTCTTACAAGTTCCTACAAGTTTCATTTAAAACTAGGTAGTGATGCTAGATTGCCCCCTCCACAGGGAAAACACAGCCCCCTGTGTCTTGTTTAGGACCAGCTGCCCACCATGAATACTTCCACCATCAATTTACAAAATAAGTGACACACTCCCAAGTTTAGTAATTAAATATACATTTCTTACATTGCATTGAACTTTCTGGATGCTTCCTTGTAATTTCTTCATGTGTTTGTCTATTGTATATGTGCCCACTATAATTTTTTGCCCCTGCATCACTTTCTCCACACTTCCAATCTTCCCTTCCTTAAGCTCTAACAAATTCTTTTTTATAAAAAAATACCTTCTGTCTCATGCTTGGGAGACCCAGTCCACTGGAACCTGGATTACCCAGGGACTGTGTTGTGAGTAGTTCACCATCTCAAATAAAATTTATGCAAAACAAAATACGGTAGGTCACTACGGCACTAGGAATCATGGCATTCAAGGTCATGGTTACTCATCATCTATCATTCCAATACTGCTCCGCATGGTGCATTAGTTGCTCCACAGTGATCTGCCCCTCCTGTGAGGCTATATTACGAGTGAACTGAACTTGGTTCTTAGGTCTCGTTCATGAATGTGTTGTTTTGTTTATGAAACATCACCAAAGGTTCAGCTAGCCACACATGGTTCCATTAATTAATGATCCACTGCCTCTTAACCCTGAGCATCTTGCTCCCATGAACTTGCATTGTGTATAACAACCTGCAACCATTATTAAATTGCCATACACTGAGTATGCCCACTTATTAGAAGTATGCTGTCAGCATGGCTGTCTGTCTACCTTGGCCACAAACAACTGCATGGCACATACATTTCCTCCTGTCTGGATCTTGTGAGTAGGACGTATGGTGACCACCCCTGCTGATACACAACACCAGACCACACTGCACTTCATATAGTCTGCCAATTGCAGCTGTGTGGGCCAGCCATCAGAGGCTGCTTACGGTGGTTTACAAGACTAGTGCCCACAGAATGGCATTTGCCGCACTGCCTACCGAAGCCCTCCTATATATAAAGAAAACACAGCTGGAGATCCTTCTCAGATTGTATTGTACTATTTATTGTACTGTTTCTAGGTTTGTTGTTTACTTGAATGTGGATAAAGAAACTTTTGTTCTTGGTGGCCACACTATTGGTAGTGTTTAGCATTACAATACAGTTGGCACCAATGTGGTGTTCTTTTCCATGTGCTTAGTCCACTTGATCGTTACACCCAGTTCTCATGTCCATGGAGGCAGTGCTCAAATCCCTCCTCAAGTAGCAGCAGCAGGCGCTTACAACTGCTGCCATGAATTTATCAGCCATGTTGACTACACACACATCTACTCCATCAATGTACTCACCACTGTTTCCCCCTTCTGATGATGTGGCCAAATTCTAAGAGACTTATGAGAAGTAGCTTCAGCAACACTTTCTCACAGTTGGTGTCCCTGATACTGCTGTGTTCTACCCATTCATCCAATATAGGGTGCCTAGGAAAGCTGCTTTCTCCGATCACAAGACAACAATGCAAGCAAATCATATTAATAGAGCTTATTACAGTAAGATAAATTATGATACTTACCTTTGTTTTTTCACAAAAATGTGTCACAAGCAAATAGCAACATGCAGATAATCAAGCTACTTCAGTATATACAGTTCCAATATAGGCAAAAAAAATACAGTTTTTAAGTCACTGCTGAAGCTTCAAAGGATGGCTTGTATTAAACTCAGGCCATGGCTGGGTGGTGTGATGCTTATATTCTCTTTGTGTAGAGGCTGCTCCTGCCTCAGTGTCATCCTAGAGAGAGGTCCATCAGCATACTATTGGTTAACATGGTCTCACAGCCCTTTGTGCTGTAACATCCCTGGCCGATGTGACAGTGCTTGGCGTCACGCCAGAACAGATACAAACATGTGCAGGACTTTGTTTCTTTCATGGATTTCACCTCAGATTTACCAGTTGTTGTGCCAGTCAGCAATGCTCCAGGAAGTTGCATCTCTTTTGTTTGACAAAAAGTGTAAGTTATTCTCCAACGACCACCGTAAGCGCATGCATGTCATTGCATCATGTGTCGAGTTCTATCATTTTCATAAACAACAACACCAGTCCTATTGGGCTTTGGTAGCTGAACTCCACAGCCTGTCCCAAATACTAATTTGTTACTGAGACCCACTGTGATTGCTACACTGATTCTATGGTCTGTGGCACCATCACTCAGTTGGCCCTAACAAGGATGTGTGTCAGTATACACTACAGTGTGAGAATCCATCTTTGGTTGCCTTCCAAGATATCTCATGCTGCTGGTGATCAGATTGAAGCTTGAAATGACATCACTGTGATGGCTCCTGTTCCTGGACTTTGGGCATCAGCTATTTCTCAAGGGGAGGATGACATGGCAGCCATACAAATATGACCTCTGTGCTGCATTGGACAATGACATGTCAAATGAAAACAACCATAACAGTGGCACCACTCCCATTTTGTCCATAGTGTCTCATGGAACATGACAGAGGGTTGTGTACCCTAACTATTGTGCTACTTGCAGCAGCTTGGGAGAAAAGGACATGTAGTGTCTATGTGTTGTTCCCAACCCTCTCCTGCAGACAAGAACATGGATGTTAACTGCATGTCTCCAGTGTTCATGAATAACAATAAATTTTTTATTATAATGCAAGTAATGGACAAAGGGCTCCAACTACAAGTGAACACAGGTGCAGGCTATGACATTGCTGAACTCACAAACTTAAGTGGACCTGGGATCTCTGGTGTTGCCTCCAGTTACTTGACTTTCTGTACAACAAGCAGCATATTCCAATTATGGTGCAGTTTATGGCTTGCACAGTGCATAAATCAGTGGTTTGTCCTTGACTTTCCTCAAAATGAATGAGGCTGGTGATGAAAATATGGTCTGGATGCTTTCAGTTTTCCATTGCAGATGTGGTGCCCCTCATTTCCAATCAGGACCCTTACCAGCATATCTCATCTCCTTTTTCAGATGGGTTAGGTTGTGCTACTAATTTTATGGTCCACATCACCATGAAACATACATCACAGCCATGTTTTTTGCTGTTTGTGCCCTATTCCACTGGGCCTGTGTGACCACACGAAATCAGAATTCAACAACCTGACATCATTGGGGGTCATAAAGTCTATTACATTAGGTCTACCCCCTCATTATCATTAAAACACCAAATTATCAGCTTCACCTAAGTGCAGTGACTTTAAAGTACCCATTGACTCTCAATCTATCACTGACACCTAGCCCCCTCAGGATGAGTTACGAGCCAAACTCACCGGGGGCAGTTTTTTTCTTTAAAACTGATTTTTATGGAGCCTATTTACACATTCCACTAGATGAGAATTAAGTAACACACCTTCCGGGTTGTACCAATAGCAGCACCTCACATTTTGTGCGGCTAGTGCCGCTGCTATTTCTCAGTGTTTCTTTGTTTGGAAAAATTGAGGGTATCCATCAACTATCTCAAAGACATCATCGTGACAGGTGCATCCACAGAAGAGGATTTATGCAACTTATGCTCCTTGTTCTTGGTTTTACATACTGCAGAGTTGAAGTGCAACTTCACCAAGCCACAATTTCTTCAGATATCTATCATGTATTTGGGGTCTGAAATTTCTTGGGGTGGAGTAAAGCCTTTCGTCCCAGGTGCTGCCACATTGTCCCATTGCTGCCACGATTCTGGATGTCACTGCCTCCTGCCTCTCCTCCGGGGTCTGGCACACTGATGCATGCTGCTGGCCCTTCCTGTAATGCTTCACTGCCACCTGCAGTTACGCTGTCAGCTGGGCCTGAGTCATCAGATCCTTCACCAACAGCACCTCTTGCACTCTTCCCAAGTGGCTGCTGCCATCAACAATGGCGTAGTTCCGTCACATCGAGGACCCAGATGTCAAGGTGCTCGTGCTCCCAGGGGGGTGTGATTTGGGGGGGGGGGGGTGGGGGTGCTGTGCATGCCACATCCATTCCTACTCACCATTTCTGGCTTGGTGGCCAGGAACCTCCTTCTGCCACCTCTGTCATCACCTGTGGCACCAGGTACAGAAGCCATGTGTACGTCGCCATCACAAGTGGCAGCCGCTACAGAGCCAATGGATGTGTCATCACTCACCTCATCATTATCATCATCAGAGGAGCACCCCTTCCTCAAGAGGGGAGAGGTGCTATAACCTGTGCGCAACATCTGGATACACACTGCAGCAGCAGGCCACCTGCAGGTTCACGGACCAGGCACCAGAGGCCCCCTGTGGTGGGTCACACAACACCACAACATCCGCTGTTCTGCCTGCCGGAACCCTCCAATACACCAACAGTGCTCCTCCTCAGATTGTGTTCTTCTGCTTATTCTACTGTTTCTATGTTTGTCATTTACTTGAATGTGGATAAACAAACTTTAGTTCTTCATGGCCATAGTATTTGTTGTGTCCAGCATTATAACAACCCCACTTTGGCATGGCTGTAGGTCTCCTTTGGTCATCACCAAATGCTGATCACTGTCTTCCACTATCAGTATCACACTACTCTCTTTTGTCTCCTCCGACTTCCTCACTGTTTCTAATGTTACCGGATAGGTGTGTACCATGTAACACCTAAGCAAGCGTGCTTGACTGAAATGGTTCCTTCACTGACATGTACTACTGTGGATTATCTGTCAACTCTTCCACAGTTGCTCCATGATAGTAGAAGTGACTGTTAAGCTGTGGTATTAACTATAGTTCTGGTGGTAGTTCTTTCTCCACCTTCTTCAGTCCCTTCAGATATTGCTTGGATGACAATATGATCAGACTCAATTGCCCTCGGAGTGCCTGACAAACGTCTTCTGGCAAGCTCATTAACTCCACTCCTGTGTCCCAGATACCACCTCCTAGTGATTGCAAAAGTCTTGTTAGTGTTATTCTCACGTCCAATGATTTCATTTGAGCTTTAACTGCCTCTAAATGCCACTTTAGAGTGCTAGTGATGGTACGGCATAATCCATTACCCCTCTGTTTAGTTGTTGAAGATGTGTTATTACAAAATACTCTTAGTCAATGTGAAATTCCAATCTACAGGTGCCCTATTCCCTTCTTCCAACTCTCTCACAGCTTCAGCTGTCCTATTTAACTCATCCAAAATTACTTTAACAATTTACCCAAAAAATTGCAAGAATAATGAAACATACAACACATTGACTACCTCCTTAACCTTAAGGAATGTGGTGTATAAGGTACATGGTCCTCCTCCTCCTGCTGCTTACTCTTCTGCTCCTTATTTTTTGCTGTCTTCTTTGATCCTTCCAATAGTCCCCAACACTGATCCTGGTGTACATTAAATTGTTGTAAGCATCCAATATGTTTGATCATTGACATTGTTGCCAGTAGTAACTTCACATTTACAGTTACATGATTACAGTCATTTGGTACAGGCCCTGGTATTGTGTCAGAAACTTTATTTTCTCTTTTGGTGTATATGGACTTGACCGCACCACACACTAGCCCATCTTTTATTGAGATAAAGTTCTCATGCACTTCACTGCCTCTCCAGTAACTAGGTTTTTGCTTTTTGCACCCTCTCACAATTCTTGGAAACTCTCAGACTGACTCTCCATCCCTGCTACCTTTCCGTTTAATCACAATGAATGGCAACACCCTCTTTTTACCACACACTAACTCGTATTACAACATCCCTGTGCTGGTGTGTAGTTTTGAATCATACGCACTTACCACAATAGATATAGCAAGAGTTGGTGTGATAACTGAGCATCCTCCCGGTCATTCAATTACCCTGCTCTATCCTTACATCTGACTGAGAATGAAACAGATTAGCTCCTAATTTCTTCATTCTCAACAACCAACACAACTCCTTCATTAGTTCCTTAATGAAGTCTGTCTCTTTGTCTATTTTTATTGTCTCTGGCACCCTAAACGTCAACACCCATCTACTCAACAAGGCTTGCATGACTGTGACTGCCTGATGATCCAGCATCTCAATTTAATGAGGCAAATAGTCTATCATAGCCATCATAAATCAATTCCCTGCTCCTGCTGGAGTTTGGTCAAACGGTCCTAACAATTCCGTCCTAATAAATATAAAATGGTTCTGTAGCTTCTGGCAACCTCTGCAACAATATTCATTTTTGACTTAGCTCTGCACATTCCACAAACTGCAAACAGTACCTGAAATACAGATTGATGTCACTTTCCACCAGCACTTCTATGCCATCCTCTGATTCATTTCTCTGCACACTCCATCACCAGACAAAATGTGATCATGCTTATCATTAAGAACCTCTTCACTGCTGCAAACACTTGTGGTCCCAATCTTGTCTCCTTACATAACACTCCATCACACATGTTGAACTGTTGCTGCATACTGTTCTACTTACACTCTTCCCCAGCAATCTGCACTGCTTGCCACTCAGCAAGGTTGTAAGTTAGCCTTGTATCCCCACTACTTTGCTGCTTAATGCGTCCATACTTCTGCGTTTTTTTCACATTTTGTGGATTACTTAGCACTCAAATTCGCTAAGTTTTAATACCCATCTCTTCAGTCTACTGGATGGGTCCTTCAAACCTAGTAACCATTTTAAAGCTCCATGATGGGTTACTAATTTAACCCCTCTCCTGCACCGACTGGAGTGGCACAGTGGTTAGAACACTGGACTTATTTTCAGAAGGATCATGGTTCAAACCCACATCTGGCCATCCTGATTTAAGTTTTCTGTGATTTCTCTAAATCTCTTCAGGCAAATTCTAGGATGATTCTTTTGAATGGACACAGTCAACTTCCTTCCCCATCTTTCCCTAATCTGATGGGACTGATGACCTCACTGTTTGGTCACCTCCCCCAAATCAACCAACTAACCCTCTCCCGTAGAGGTAACACTGGAAGTACATTACTCTATACCAGGCTAAGCATCTCCCTCTCCACAGTAGAATAATTTTTCTGGGCTCCATCCAGTTGTCTCGATGAAAAAGCAATACGGTGTTCTTCCCCACTGACCTCCTAGTTCAAAATGCACCTGATATAGCATGGTTTGATGCATCACATGATAATACAAATTCCTTCTGAAAATCTGGGAACACCAATACTATACTCGACATCAGTACTTCCTTTAACATGTTGGATGCTTCCCAACACTTCTCAGACCACACAAATTTGATACCTTTTCTCAGAAATTGTGTAAGTAGTTTTGCTATATCTACAAATCCTCTCAAAAATTTTCTATAGTAATTTGCAATGCCTGGGAAAGACTAATATTTTGCTTGCCCCTGGTACCGGAAAGTCTTGCACCACTTGTATCAATTTCGTATTAGTCCTCACACTATCCTTATTAATTACGTGACCCAAGAAATTCACTTCTTCTAATGCAAAATGATACTTTCAGTAATCAATGTCAAACATGCAGCCCACAATCTCCTGAATACTTCTGTCAGTCACATCTTATATTTTTGCACGTCTCTTGAAAAATAAATTTTGTCATCTAAATATACTAAACACTGATGAGGCTTCAATCCCCAATCAACACACAGTCTAAGAAATGCTCAAATGTTGCTGGTGTATCTTTCAAACTGAACAGCATCCTTATATACTGATTACACCCCAAAAGTACCAAAAACTCAGTGTTTGGTCTGTCCTCTGCAACCACTTCCAACTGTTGGTATTGTAATGTATCCTCCCTTACTGGAAGAAAAAATTTGAAAAAAAGTATTTAGCTATTACCAAAATGTATGCAATGCAGTTAAGAAAGGCACGTCATGAGAGCAATGACGCGTACTTATTAATTTAACACACATTGCAAAATAAATATAATTATTTGGTTGACTCTCATTCACTTTGTTGTTTAACATATGCCATCACTATTTTGTTGTTCTCTCTATGTATCGCGGCTCGCTGGTTATTGTACGTTGTCATTGTTTGAATGCAATTACCATTTTATATTGATTTCACTGCACAAGGTAACAAAAAGTATGAATTCAGACTTCCCTGAAATATAATGCAAAGTTTTCACTTTGTATGTACATAATAGAGAAACAACCCAAAGAGATAATCTGTTTTCTGTTTTACATCCAAACAATATGTGCCAAATCCTGATGCACAGACCTAAAACATTAAATCACATAATCCAGGTTGATGTATGTGATCCTACAAGATTCTACAAATTACTGTAAACACATCGATAGGAAAATTAACTTATTATTTAGTAATACAATACTAGCCATTAAAATTGATACACCAAGAAGAAATGCAGATGATAAATGGGTATTCATTGGACAAATACAGGGTTTTACAAAAAGGTATAGACAAACTTTCAGGAAACACTCCTCACACACAAATAAATAAAATGCAGTAGCCACCGGAAAGATCGCGGGAGGCGCACATCGGCACGGCGCGTCACGGACGGTAGGTGCTGCAAGTAGGGTCCCGTCCACCAGAGGGCACGCGAGAATTCGGACGCGACCTCTGCCGGCGTAACAACAACAACAACAACTCAGGCAGCACAGGCCGTGCCCAGTCAGTTAACATCGGGCATGCATAGGACACAGTCCCGGTCTACGCTAAGTGAAGTGCGACGTAAACGTGAACAGTGTTACTACAGAAAAGATGTTATGTGGACATGTGTCCGGAAACACTTAATTTCCATGTTAGAGCTCATTTTAGTTTCGTCAGTATGTACTCCAACGTGATCAAATTGTAAATTTTCACAAATCAACATGTGTGGGCTGACGAGAATCCGCACGCAATTGTGCAATCACGTCATCAACACAGATTTTCTGTGAACGTTTGGGCAGGCATTGTTGGTGATGTCTTGATTGGGCCCCATGTCCTTCCACCTATGCTCAATGGAGCACGTTATCATGATTTCATACGGGATACCTGTGCTGCTAGAACATGTGCCTTTACAAGTATGACACAACATGTGGTTCATGCATGATGCAGCTCCTGCACATTTCAGTCGAAGTGTTCGTACGCTTTTCAACAACAGATTCGGTGACCAATGGATTGGTAGAGGCGGACCAATTCCATGGCCTCCACACTCTCCTAACCTCAACCCTCTTGATTTTCATTTATGGGGGCATTTGAAAGCTCTTGTCTACGCAACCCCGGTACCAAATGTAGAGACTCTTTGTGCTCGTATTGTGGACGGCTGTGATACAATAAACCATTCTCCAGGGCTGCATCAACGCATCAGAGATTCCATGCAACGGAGGGTGGATGCATGTATCCTCGCTAACAGAGGACATTTTGAACATTTCCGGTAACAAAGTGTTTGAAGTCACGCTGGTACGTTCTGTTGCTGTGTGTTTCCATTCCATGATAAATGTGATTTGAACAGAAGTAATAAAATGAGCTCTAACATGGAAAGTAAGCGTTTCTGGACACATGTCCACATAACATATTTTCTTTCTTTGTGTGTGAGGAATGTTTCCTGAAAGTTTGGCCTGTATATTATACTAGAAGTGACATGTGATCACATTTTCACACAATTTGGCTGCATAGATCCTTCGAAATCAGTACCCAGAACAACCACCTGTGGCCATAATAACGGCCTTGATACGCCTGGGCATTGAGTCAAACAGAGCTTGGATGGTGTGTACAGGTACAACTCCCCATGCAGCTTCAACCCGATACCACAGTTCATCAAGAGCAGTGACTGGCGTATTGTGACGAGCCAGTTGCTCAGCCACCATTGACCAGACGTTTTCAATTGGTGAGAGATCTCGAGAATGTGCTGGCCAGAGCAGCAGTCGAACATTTTCTGTATCCAGAAAGGCCCGTACAGAACCTCCCACATGTGGTCGTGCATTATCCTGCTGAAATGTAGGGTTTCGCAGGGATCAAATGAAGGGTAGAGCCACGGGTCGTAACACATCTGAAATGTAACGTCCACTGTTCAAAGTGCCGTCAGTGCGAACAAGAGCTGACCGAGACGTGTAACCAATGGCACCCCATACCATCACACCTGCTGATATGGCAGTATGGCGATGATGAATACATGCTTCAAATGTGCATTCACTGCGATGTCGCCAAACAGGGATGCAACCATCATGATGCTGTAAACAGAACCTGGATTCATCCGAAAAAGTGACGTTCTGCCATTCGTGCACCCAGGTTCGTCATTGAGTACACTATCGCAGGTGCTCCTGTCTGTGATGCAGTGTCAAGGGTAACCGCAGCCATGATCTCTGAGCTGATTGTCCATGCTGCTGCAAACATCGTCGAACTGTTCGTGCAGATGGTTGTTGTCTTGCAAACGTCCCCATCTGCTGACTCAGGGATCGAGACATGGCTGCACAATACATTACAGTCATGCGGATAAGATGCCTGTCATCTCGACTGCTAGTGATATGAGGCCGTTGGGATCCAGCACGGTGTTCCCTATTACCCTCCTGAACCCACCGATTCCGTATTCTGCTAACAGTCATTGGACCTCGACCAAAGTGAGCAGCAATGTGGCGATACAATAAACCGCAATCGTGATAGGCTACAATCTGACATTTATCAAAGTTGGAAACGTGATGGTACGCATTTCTCCTCATATGAGGCATCACAACGTTTCACCAGGCAACGCTGGCCAACTGCTGTTTGTGTATGTGGAATCGGTTGGAAACTTTCCTCATGTCAGCACGTTGTAGGTGTCACCACCAGCGCCAACCTTGTGTGAATGGTCTGGAAAGCTAATCATTTGCATATCACAGCATCTTCTTCCTGTCGGTTAAATTTCGCATCTGTGGCATGTCATCTTTGTGATGTAGCAATTTTAATGGCCAGTAGTTTAATAAAAAATTACACAGAGCAATTACACATACTCTGTTTACTAAGGAAACGCAACAAGTAGTAAAGTAAACATCAGAACAGGGAGACCTCGCTTTTCTGCTTTTGTTTTAAAAATTGAATAACATTTAGATATTATCTTTGCTGTTTTGACTACAAAAATCTGTAACATTACACTCATTTTTATGGCACAGCTCTCATGTAGCATGATCATTTCATCACAACAGAGATAATTAATGAAATTTAGTACATTTTGATTTATTTCAGTACCCATTCCTCAAATCAATTGCTGAGACATACCAGCATTGGTCAAGATTATCAATTGTTTCTGTGGTGATTGGAAAGGGGTAAACATCCATGGTTGTCTCATTGTTCAAATAGCAGAAGCAGTGGTTCCTTCAACCATCCATAGACTTTTTCAGTATGGCTACAATTTCTGTACCCCATTGACTATTACTCTCTTGTATTATGTGTTGGCTAACTGCTGACTGATAAATTCTTTTAAAATTGCCTTCAGGAACTGTGGTATTCTTACAGCTTCTGGTACACCAGTGCTTCTTTCCCCATAGGAATCCTGTGTTCCAATGAAATCATGGATGCTGCAGGCAATGGTCCCAATGGAAATAACATCTTGAACCAGTAACAACAGTTCTTCCATCTCTGCCCTCTCTGTTCCCCAAAAATGCTTAACGTTTTCATGCAATGCAATCTACATCTACATGACTACTCTGCAATTCACATTTAAATGCCTGGCAGAGGGTTCATCGAACCACAATCATACTATCTATCTACCATTCCACTCCCGAACAGCACGCTTTCTCATAGTTCACACATTTTGGGTAGCCAGCTTCCTATTTAAGAATTTATAATGTGCCACTAATGTTCTCTTTAACTACTTAATCTCCTTGGCACCAAAATTATACACATTGACAGGTATTACCCTGCCTCCGTCTTTTTCATGTGTGTATACAACACCTCATCTCACTAAACAACACACTGTATTTAATACATTACTACCCTATACACTACACTATACACAACATACTGACTGGGAAGACACACACTCACCCAGAGCGACTTCATGGTGCCACTCCACACAGAATCATATGAATTAAGCCTTAATGTCACCACTCAAAGTTAACTGGATTTCCTACTATAAGAGACAATCTTGGCAACAGATCAACATTGACAACAGCTTCCCCTAACTGGAATGTCTTCCTGCTAAGCTCCCATATACCTTTTCAAAATCCAATGATGGTGTGATGATGATGCAGAAAGTCTACCCCTGATATCATGCTCTAGCTCTCCCTTACTTCTGCACACTGCCTAAACTTGGCTGATTCCACTTGAAAATTTACCATTACCGGCCCAGGTGGCCATATATCGTTATCCCCCACCTCATACAAGTTATAATGTGATGAGTCCCATTGCATCCTATCCCCTAAATCTCTCAAAGCCAGCAACGTATGTGCCCCTGTGTCGAACAGAAGCTTATACCTTTTTCAACTGTTATACTCACTGTAGTACATTCCACCTCTGCTTTACTTTTTGGGGGGGAGGGGAGGGGGGAGATGCCTTCCGCTTGTTCTGGGTTGCTTTTTGAGTTCAACAGATACTTATTACCATCCAGACCACCCTTATTGTTATTCCTTCTTGTTGTAGCAGCCCCTTATCAGTTAGAGGACCTGCACAACAGACTAGCAAGGTGGGTTGCCGACCTCCCTTCAAGAGTTCAGATCGAACCATCGCCAGTGAGTGTAAACAACAACAGACTTTCCGCATAAACACAGAACTACTTCGTAAAAAGCCATGTGACAGAGATCCACCAATTAGAACTAGTGTGAATACATGTAGCACTCTGCCGAATCGGCATTATAAGCACGCCAACAGAGTCAGACCGGCAGGGTGTATCTACAGTTACACCGGCTCTAGCATAGCAGACACTCGCCATAGCATTCATCTTTGTAATTTTGTAGAGTAGTATTTTGGTTATTATTTTCTTTTCATTGTCTTGTACTCTTATCTGGTTTTTGCCACCATAAGAATTGTTGTGTTTCTTGTTGTTCTTGCATTTGGAAATTAGTGCACGCCAAGAAGGCGTTTTAGTTATTATAAAGTGTGTTCAAACTTGATCGTTAGTTCTTTCCTGATCACTGCAGGACACTACAGTTATTGGTGACTGGGATGGGATTTTCATTTTTGAAACTCTGCAGCAGATTCGGGCAGTGCCCCCAGGGTCAGAACATCACCTTCACTCCCCACCGTTTCAAGAGGTAGCTCATAGTGTTGATTCCATCACAGGTAAATTTAACGCTCTGCACGTGGCTCCACCAATGTTTCCGGCTTTTAATAGATCCATCGAACCATGGTCAAATTATGTAGAATGGTTGGAACAACATTTACTGATACATGGGATCCACGACAAAAATTGAAGTCGGGCTTTTTTTTAGCAACAGTCGGTCCACAGGTGCATCGTTTAATTCAACAATTGAACCCTAAAGAGTCCCCTTGCGATCTCTAATTTACCCACGTTAAGGGCTGCATTTTTTCCTACAGGGAATTCTGTAGTTAAAAAGGTTTATGAAGAAAATTGTAAAACATTGTGTTGCTAATGTTTTTCAATTCCTAAAAGATGGTGCTCAAGTGTCGTTTTATGGACACTTAAATGGAGCAATGAAGTTTATGCCAACAGATGAAAGGAGTTTTGTACCAGGGACGCATACTGTATTATAATGACCTAAATCGTTCCAATTAAGATCGGTTTGACAAGCAAATACATTGTCTTTTTCACTGTGATCTGAATTTTTTCGGATTGTATTAGCTATCTATTAATTTTTTGTACACAGTTTTGATGCTGCTATTTGTTGTTTGCATATCTGTATGCTGTATCATATAGGGGGCAGTAAAGGCTTCTTTGACATATATACTATAAAGTTTCTGAATTAACTGGTCTGTTAATCTCATTCCATGGCTCCAATCATTGACCTGCTACATGGCGGTATGTTGGCCACTGGAAACTATGTGCTGTCGTTAAAAATTAGATTATGCCTTGAACAGTTTTTCGAACATTCAGTGCTTAATACTCAGTAAAATGAGGTGTTCATTTGCCTTTCACGAAGTATATTAATTTAAAAAGTGAAAGGTGGCTCAGTTAACAAAACTTTATCCTACAAAATATACAAAGTAAGTGTGTAATGGTTCAAAATGAACCAATAAATGATCACGATTAGTTCCCTGGTAAAGTACCGGTATTACGAAAATTCGCAATTTTCATTGAGATCGATTGAAATCGCACAGTGCTTGCAGCAGAATTACGCAAGCGGCCAACCTTGGCAAGAATCTTAAATGTAGCGAAACTGGTTGCGAGGTTTGTGACCTACATAGTACACTTTCTTTTCTGTATTGGGAACTGATGTGTGTAGTGTATTTCGCATGCTTGTTGTCCGGTAGAAGATGTTCGCGGTAACGCGCCAAGAGGTGTAAAATCTACAGACTTTATCAACATAACGTCCGGCGCACCACACACATACGAAATGATACGTCTTAAACAGATCATGTAAGTTTAAGTCGTAAGTAGGAACAAATTTTCGTAACGCTCAGACTATCAGCTCTCTAAGCAGCAGCTAGTTTGGGCATGAGTAGTACGAAATTAAGTAAATGTAGCGTATTGATTTTAATATTGAAAAGTACAGAATTAAATAGTCATTAACCGGAAGATTTTGGTTGCGAACTTGTGTCATGTACTCAAATAAATACCGGTAATCAAAAATTCGTCTGACGTCATGACAGCACGTTTAAAATTTGACGGCTAAAGACCTGCTTAAATACTAATATCATTCTGAACTTTCGGTGTGGCGCTTGCAATGTTCCTGTATAAATGATTTTGAAAAGGAGCCAAAAGCAGTGAGCTGTCCGAGTCAGTGCTACCTTACTGCATTGACAGTGTATCCCACTTCGGTAATTGCCCTGACCACAATGATAACACATGTTATTAGCATTAGATTATTAGTTTACCAAATAACGTATTTATTAATATAATAATAAATGTTGCAGGAGAACTTATGTAAGAGTAAGTGAAACCAGCCTTTCATCTTTTTCGCGTTGCTACTTTTTGGCTCTTACAACACATAAGAAGGTAAGCGCTTAACAATTCTTAACAATACTAGTACAGAATCTTCTTGGAATATGATCTGTATTCGTTTTTCGTCGTGTTTTCTATGCAGTTGGCACTGCCATTGAAATTTTTGTATTTACTGGTTTGACGCCCTTCTTCTCCACGCCAATCTACCTGCAAGCTTATTCATCTCTGAATATGATGTAATAGAAAATACGCAATCTTCTGTCATTAGAAACACAGAATTACATAAGAGTACGGTACTATAAAACCTATTACAAAGTTATTACAGATTACAAAGAGGTGGCAATAATGAATGAATGTGCAAATCAAAATAGAAGACGTTACCCATGCGGAAAAATCATCAGATCTGAAACAGGTACAAAGATATTGGCAAAAAGTATTAATAAAATTCGAAAATAGGCAATTGTCTGTTAGCACCTCAGTGGCGTATAATTTTAATGAATACTTTTGCAAAATAGCAAATGATCTTATCCAAAATAAGTTTCAAAATCTTAATATGCACTGCATTGAAAACTACAAAACGTCTAGAGGGTGTACATTTCTCAAAATGGTCATACTTAGGAACGAGCTTGTTAAAGAAACGCTCATGTGATTTTGATGTTACAGACAGTATTAGAAATCAGACAGGACATTATATTGTAGCACGTCTGAAGAATATTATTAATTACTACGATCTCACAAGTAACTTTCCAAATCATCTATAGGTTGTGAAGCTTAACACACACACACACACACCTCCCCCGCCTCCCCATCTGTCTCTTTTACTAAAAGGGAGCCACAGGCGATGTTAACAATTATGGGTCTGGCGCACAGCTTAGTGGTTACTCAACTCAAAGATCTTTCTGAAGCTCCTACCAGTATTATAGTTTATAAACAGAAGCTCACTGCTGTCAGAAACATCAGCATGACTTAGGCAAGCTAGATCTACAACCACAGCAATCTAAAAATATGTGCATGCTCTTGTAAAAACAATAAATGAAAAGGTAATGGCTACCAGAATAGTTTTTTGACCTTCCCAAGCGTTTAACATTATAGATCATGCTATTCTACTGAATAAATTGACAATAAGGGGAATTAGAGGTATTCCAAATGGATTAGATCACATCTTACTAACTGGTAACAAAAAGTTGGTCTTAAACAACATATAACTACTTGAAACATTTCAAGAACAACAACATACTCTTCAGAAAAAAATATAATCACGAAGGTAAACATCAGGTCCAGTCCTGTTTCTGCTGTTTATAGACAATTTGAGTAACATTGCTTATGCCAAATCAAAAATTTTAATCGCAAGTGACACCAACAGTTTGGTTACAGGATTGGACTGAAAAATCCTTCAGTTGTTAGGAGACACATCATTGTTGGAGCTAACACTGGTTTAAAATAAATAAAATAAATAAAACTTATAATAATCACTGAAAAATAGTATCATGATCTTTAATATATTCCATCACAAGCAACAAAATGATCACACATTGGAAACAAATAAAAGTTTAAAACTGGTTGATGTGAAATTCCCAGGAATATATCTGCAGGGTGATCTAAAATTGAGCACACCTATTCAACTTCTTACAGCTAAACTATCATTACTCTGTTACATTCTATGGATACTGGAAGCAAGTTGTCATAGAGAAACAGTAGTACAGACACATCATGCATGTTTACAGTTGGTAATCACATATAAAATAATGTTTTGGGAAAATACATCCTGTAGTCGAACTGTAATCAAAACCCATAAAAGAATTATTGAAAACATATGCAATGTCAAGAGACAAGACTCATTCCTCTTCTTTTCCATACTCTTTCCATGCATCTATATACTATGGCAGGAAAAAAATTCACAATACCAAAAAAAAAAAAAAAAATTAATGTAGGATAATGAAATTTTGGGAATACATTCATCTAGATAAAATATTTAAGTGACTAACACTGCAAGATCACAGGTTAATGTAAGTGGAAGATAAGCCACTGCTAATGTGAAATGCAGGTACATTAATAACCAGTGTAACTGCCAGAATTTTGAATGCAAGCCTGCAAATGCGCATGTGTTGTGTTGTACAGGTGCTGGGTGTCAGTTTGTGGGATGGAGCCCCATCCCTGTTGCACTTGATCAATCAGTGCAGGGGCTGTTTATGCTGTCTGTGGGAGGCACTGGATTTGTTATCTGATGGTGTCCCATATGTGATCAATTGAAGACAGATCTTCTGATCAAGCAGGCCAAGGCAATATGTTGACACTCTGCAGAACATGTTGGGTTACAACAGTGGTACGTGAGTGTTATCCTGTTGGAAAACACTCCCTGGAATGCTGTTTTTGAAATGGCACCACAACAGGCTGAATCACCAGACTGATGTACAATTTTACACTAAGGGTGTGTGGGATAATGGTGAGAGTGTTCCTGCTGTGATACGAAATTGCACCCCAAACCATAATTCCAGATGTAGGTTCAGTGGGTTTAGCATACATTTATCTTGATAAAATATTTAAGTGACTAACATACAGGCCCTTAACAGTCCTCCTAACTAACAGATAGCCACCACTGGCAGTGCGGTAGAACCAACTTGCATCAGAAAACACAACAGACCTCCACCCTGCCCTCCAATGAGCTCTTGCTTGACACCACTGAAGTCCCAGATGGCGGTGATTCGGAGTCAGTGGAATGCACGCTACAGGGCGTCTGCCTCGGAGCTGTCCTTGAAGTAACGGATTCATAACAGTTCATTGCTCAGTAGTGCCACTTGATCCTGTGGAACCCAGTCTTCTTGCAACCATACATTCTAGTAACCACCACTGCCAGCAGTCATGTACAGTGGCTACATTCCTGCCAAGTCTTTCTGCAATATTGCAAAAGGACTATCCAGATTCTCGTAACCCTATTATTGACCTCGTTCAAACTCAGTGCGGTACTGATAATGTATCTTTGTCGTATTAAAAGCATTCTTGACTAACATCAACTAACCATATCCAATCTTAAAGGTAACTAATGTTCACTGTCTTTACAGCATGTATTTAAAGAAAACCTGATTTGCATCCTCATAGCGGCTCTGCAGTGTATGTAGAAACACGCCTATGAACTTTTGAGTATGTCGCACAATTCCTTCTAATTTTGAGATTGTTTTTTCCCATCAGTGCATATGAAACAATAGTTTTCACAAGAGAATATTTAGCAACCTCCCACGTGTATCAGTAAAATCGTAAAATGAAGAACTGCATAAATTTCACATCTCCCATGTCAGAATGTCAGTCTATCAGAAAAGTGTTATTCACAATGGAACACAATTGTACAATCACCATCCTGACAACATCAAAGAAAGAAATGAAATCCATTAAAGAAAGAAAGAAAATCCATTAAAAAATGAAATCATTTGAGATGAACTACAGTTTCCATGTTGTTAATGAATTCCTCACCAAATTAAGTGGAGTTTTGCAATGTAAAATTACCAGATATATTGTAGCAATCATGTATGATGAACTGTATTAATTATATGTATAATAAATTGCATTAACATAGGTCATTTATGTTTATGGTGGAACATGTCTACAGCAATCACTGGTGGTAAACCATATTAATAATGAAACTTCCTGGCAGATTAAAACTGTGTACCAGACTGAAACTCGAAATCAGGCCCTTTGCCTTTAAGAGGCAAGTACTTTACTAACTGAATTCATGAAGCACGACTCGCAACCCGTCCTTGCAGCTAAGGTCCCTGGTTCGTATCTCAGTCTGTCACACAGTTTTAATTCACCAGGAAGCTTCATATCAATGGACACTCCACTGTAGGGTGAAAATCTCATTCTGTAGTGATTTTTCTGTATATGTGAAATGTTTATTCCCCTGTATTTTTTTATTTATTTATCCTATTTCTGTACAAGCTGTCACAGGACCAAAGCAAAATAAATAACTACTGCAATCTACTTCCATTAGAACTTACTTGCTGTATTATCTTTATTCTTGCCTAGGTCTAACCCCTCCTCCTCTTCCAAAGTCAACCTTAGCTGTTTCCAATCTGACATACAGTGAGATTGTAGCTTACACAGCCAAATAGCTAAGTTCAGTACTCAGTATTGCAAAAACAAGCATCATAGAACCCTCTGTATTCCAAAGCATACAAAATGCCAACATCAAATACAACAAATACCATCAACAGAAAAACCAAAGCTTACATGAAGAAATAACCTTTAAAATCACATGATGATTTTTACCATTAGAGATCATAACAAAACTTTAAAAATGCAGTAAAGGCATAATAAAAAAATACAATAAAGTTACACCCTCTGATGTAAAATACAAGATAAAATTTTTTATAGGAATGTACCTAATGTAAAAGCACAAAGAAATTTCTTAAAAACAAACACAGAAAAATGAATATCAGAAACAGCCTTTCTACATTTCCAAAAATATCAATTAAATATAAAGACATTAACCCTTTACAATGGGACATTAAGCACTCTCTCATCATACCCAAAAGCTTGACCAACTTAGTGGTTGACATTATCAGTGTAAATTCTTAACAGCAATGTACAAAATTGTAATGTCTTGTTATTACTTTTGTAAATGACTGTTAAGAATTTTAGACATCAAAAAAATTTCTCCTTTTCAGACACATTTTTCTTTGAATGACTGTCTGTATTTTATACCCACTCAACTTTGACCATCAACAGTTAATTTACTGACCAAATAGCAAAACTCGTGTACTACTTTTAGTGTTTCCTTTCCTAATCTAACTTCCTCAGCATCATCTGATTTAATTTGACTATATTCAGCTTTGTGGATGTTCATCTTACAATCTCCTTTAAAGATAATGTTCATGCAATTCAACTGCTTGTCCAGTTATTTGCTGTCTCTGACAAAATTACATAGTTACTGACAAAACTAAACATTTTTATTTCCTCTCCCTGTACTTGAATTTGTTTACAAATTTTGCCTTGATTTCCTTTATACCTTTCCTGCAGTGCAGATTGAATAAGATTTGGAATAGGCTACAACCCATTCTCGGTCACTTCTAAGCTCCTGCTTCCTTTTGATGTCCTCAACTCTTATAACATGTACATGTACATTTATAAACAAGTAAGCCTACATCACATTCCTTTCAAGTTTCTCATCACGTTATTTTAGTAAACACACACACACACACACACACAAGATCTCCTTTTTTCTAAATCAATACTGGTGTTTGTTTCATAACATTTTTTTAAGACTGAAATGTGTTTACACAAAAATTTCTCTATTATTTTTTACACAATTGAGACAGTTGATATGTACCTGTAGTTGACTGGTATATCTCTTATCAGTTATTTTATGAACTGGATGTGTAACTGTTGTTTTAAGTTGTTCCAGAAAATGTTTTCCTGTTTTAAGTTGTTCCACAAAAATGTTATTCTCAGGAATTGTAGTTGCAAGGTAGAGTAGGGGCATTCTAATTTCATGTCTTACATACTTTAGAGTGCAATTGCTGAAACCATAGTAGTCATTTGTTCTGTCTTTACTCAGCTTATTTACAGGTTTCATAATGTATTAATATATAAAGCTGACTTGTTGCCATCTCCAGGTGGTCCTGATAATTGTTTTGTCTTCACTGGACACTGTCTTATATAACCCCACCCTCACGATTTCAAACTCAGGTCCACAATATATGTTGGAGGCTCCACTGGCAAGTTGGAGGGAAAAGTGTGCTGCTGAGACATGAGTTGTGGCCTTCAGTTTATGTGACACTATTGTGGGGCTTAGGATGCCACTGTCACAGAGGAAGCATGTCTACGTAGTGTGATCAAAGCTCTCCAGTTGGAATGACATGAGCGGGCCTTCCCAGGCATTGTCATTGTACTTTGAGAATGCTGGAGGCTAGGTCCCAAGCCTTACTTAGCTGCAAACTGCTGTCTTTCTTTATTAGCTCATCATGTAGCCAGATCTTGACAAAGTCTTTCAGAACACAATTTTGGAATGTGTTGGCCTGCTTGCAACTTGTTGTAAGTCTATTGGAGATGCAGTGCTCTGCCTCAGCTGACTTAGTAGACCATTCATTGAATAGCAGAAATGTTGAGTTGTCAGCAGACACATGCAAAAGAGAAAGAATACTTGATAGCCTTTGGAATCAGTCAGCTAGTGTACACACATGTCTGGACCCCTACAAAGTGCTGGTAGTGCCGGCTAGACAGACAGCAGTTCGGCAAGTGGACTGGATGGGCTGGGGGATGTGTTGGGTGGAGTGGCTAGAGGTGAAGCTTGAGGCAGGAAGAGGGGTTTGAGATGGATAGCTAGAGACTTGGAGGGCAGCAGCCAGCTTGCTGGCTAGAAATGTAAGGGGAAGTGGGGGGGGGGGGGGGGGGCGTGACAGATGTATGAGCTAGGCATGTGATGCACGGGTGCTGGAGCTGGTGGGGAGTGGTGGACACTGAAAGTGGTGTGAAGATGTGAATTGGGAGGGAGTGACAGTACAGAGTAAGTGGAAACCATTGGGTGGTGGGTGTGGTGTCAGTGAGTTAACAGAGACAGAGGCCAGAGAGGTTATAGGAGTGAAGGATTTGTTGCAAGGATATCTCCAATTTGCACAGTTCAGAAAAGCAAGTGGTGGAGGGAAGGATTCAGGTGGCCCAGGTTGTGAAGCAGCCATTAAAATTGAGCATGTTGTGCTCAGCTGCATGTTGGTGTGACACTAAATGGGCAACTTTGTTCTTGGTCACAGTCTGGTGGTAGTCATTCTTTCGGGTGGACAGCTGGTGATTGCAGCAGAATTGCTATATGACATAGCTGCTTTTACAGGTGGCCCTGCCTCTGATGGGATAGGATGATCCTGTGACCAAATTGGAGTATGAAGTGCTGGGTGAGGGGAGAGGGGGGGGGGGGGGGGGGGGGAATAGGGCACAACTTGCAGCTGAGAACAACATGCGAGATTTCCATGGCTGCTTGACTAGCTGGGCCATCTGGATCCATTCCTCCACCACCTGCTTTTCTGAACTACACAGATGGGAGTAAACCGTGCAGCACATTCTTTGCTCCCATGATTCTCCTGGCGTCAGTGTTGCCGTACCCTCCACTCAACAGTTTCCCCCTCCTCTGTCCTATCACCCCTCCCAGTTCACATGTCCACATCACATTCATTGTGTGCCACTCATCACCGACTCTGGCACCAATGCATCACAAGCCTAGCCTATACAGCAGCCACCCCTCCCTCCCGCATTCGTAACCAGAAAACTAGCTGTTTGTCTCTGAGCCACTAGTTTCCCATCCCAACCCCCTCTTTCTGCTTTCAGCTCCCTCCCTCTCTTGGTCCGTCTGTAGGTCCGTCATCGGTCCATCGTCCTGATGTACATACAACCCCATCTGATGAGGCTGCAATCAACCACTTCATGAAAATGCATCCATGTGAGCTGCAACCTGTCTGTGTACATACATACACAGACTGGTAGCAGCTGACATGGTGCATTTTCATGAAGTGACTGATTGCAGCCTCATCAGATGGGGCTGTACATACATCAGTAAGACGTATGACTGAAGCATTGGCATTTAGAGCACCACATTACAGATGGGAAGCATGGCTTTATGTCACAGAAGTAAACAAAGACGTTGACCTTCTCTGCAAGTGAAGCTCCCTTCAAATTGAAGATGAATACTTCAATGTCAGCTTTGTTGTCTGGTGGGCTTCAAAGTACATGACATACCCAATAGATCTCTTGCTTCTAGATACACAACTTAATAGAACCAATAGCACATTTAATTAGAAGTTAATTTGCCAGGGGACTTTTCTTGACCTTTCAAAATCACTGAGATATGGGCATTGTATAAAAAGGGGGCAAATACTGACAAAGAACTACAGAGCAATTTCGTTGACTTCAACACTTAGCAAGTTACTCAAAAGAGGAATTCTATACCAAACGGAATCTTCATTTTGTAAATTCAACCTACTAAACTACTCACAGCACAAATTCCAAAATAGGAGATCCACTATGACAGTCTACATCCACATCTAAATGATTACTCTGTAATTCACTATTAAGTGCCTCACACAGGGCTCACTGAACCACCATCAAGCTATTTCTGTAACATTCCACTCTTGAACAGCTCATGGGAAAAACAAACACTTAAATCTTTCTGTGTGAGCTCTGGTTTCTCTTATTTTATTATGATGATTATTTCTCCCTAAGGATGTGGGCACTGTATCCTCTGCCAGTGTGGGAAAAATTACTTAGGTCAGGCTATCTGGACAATAAAGGAAAGATGCACACAGCATGACTGCCAGACAGATGGGAAACAATTACCTAAATATAATAGGAAAGCTCTGGTAGAAGGCAAATTTAAGAGCGTAGGGGACCATTTCCTGAACAGCATAATCTAAATTTAGTCATCGAGAAGCTGTCATACTAGTGCTGACTGGAAGCCCAATGTTGTGATTGCAGTTCAGCAGGTGGAGTGGGTGGAATAGGGTTCATGTCAGGTGAGGTGTGGGGGAGGGGAGAAAGAGTGAGGGGGGGGGAGTAGACTGAGACAAAGAGCTTATTGGCAGGCAGTGCCTCACATTCCCTGTGTTGACCTCCAGTAGACGCGTAAGTAAATTTGACGATTAGGGGAGATAGGCCCTCTGTTCTTGTGATTCCTGCAACATCATCTTCTTGGACCTTGAATTTCCACACCTGACCAGAGAAACAGCATCTATTGGGGACAGGAATGTCTTTTGTGATCCTTCTCTCCACAAATCTAAAGACAAGTGACTGAAGGAGACATAGGCTGTGGGTCCAAGCACTGCCTGCTTCTCTTCTGTTCCTATGCCCACAGCAGATAAGCCATCACAAGAGTCCTGACTGTCTAAAGTAGTGAAAGAGAAGAAGAAGAAATACTAGGAGAAGTTGATTCTGGTTGCCCCAGAGGTGCCAGATCCTTCCATACCATCAGACTGATGTTGATGTGGATGTTGTTCCACCAGACAGTGGTCATTTTGGCCTCTTCATGCCTAACCAGGACACCCTTAATGTGATGATTCAGTGCACCTGCTATGGATATTACAGCCACCTTCAGGGTGAGGAGTCAGCCCCTTTCTCACTTTTAGTCACGTTTTAAGTTTTTAAGCCTTTTTGTTTTTTCATGTAGAAAATAGGATTACTTTTGTTTCCAAGTTTTCTACATCCATGTTCACTCACTTACTTTTTGGAATACTCCAGTGATGAAAGTGAGGGGTTTCTGAAATTTGAGATAGATTTTACCTTTTCAATAATTGCAATATTTTGTTTATATTTTGCGCAACTGTTATTATTGTCAAACAACAATGAAAACTCTAGAATGGATAATAGGTAAATAAAGAAAAGACAACCAATCACCTACAGATGACTGATCTGTGGTGAGTAGAAATATGCAACTGGAAACAGTACTTATATTAGCTTTTTAGCTCTTGCTCTTTCTCTACTAGAAGTACACATATTCATACATACAACCACAAAGAGACATTTTTGCTGTAGCCACAAGTGTGTGTGTTCGGGTGTCTGTGGGGTTGGGTGACTGTATACTCCTACCAGAGAAAGAGCAAGACCCTGAAAGCTAGTATAAACACTGTTTATCATTGCATGTTTCTATGTGCTACACATCCAGATCATGCACAAACTTTATGGTATTTGGTATATGTGCCAACAATAAGGATGTTAAGTACCAAAGATAGTTCCACCACCAACTGATCTGGGCAATAAAATTTCCAATTACTCACAGCTATGGTGAGTGGTTGCCTTTCCTTTATTTTATGTGTCATTAGTGTCAAATATTCGTCTATTTCAGCTGCTTCCAGAATCTAATTTTGCTGTTGTAACAACACTGCTGCTGTGTTACTATGTTTAGTTATGAAAATAAACTTTTTGAAATGAAAGTATTAATTCCGTAGTGACTGGCTTGAAAAAATAGTTTGAGAAGTAAAGTTTCTTCTTGGGTGAAAGAGGGGGAAGGGGGTGTTGGTGAAGGTGAACTATTTTGCAGTGTGTGTTCTTGTTCTGTTAATTTTGAGACCAAAGGTTTTCAGGCAGTTTTTAACAACTCACTTTCAACAAAATGTAAGTGTAACTTTGAAATTAAATGTGGACCATATCAGTTATGTTTAGAATACTCATATCATCCTCAAACTTTTTGGTAGTTGGTATATGCACCAACAATAGGGATGTTATGCACCAAGGATAGTTCCACCACCACTGAATTGATTTGCACAATGAAATCAGTGATTTCCAATTACTCTGTGTGTTTGTCAAATGATATCTGTAATATTTTCAAGATTATGTTCCCTGATAGCGTTCCTGAATATTTTTGACTATCGTCTAAGAAAATGAGATACATGATACCTGATACACTTGAACCATATTTCCTGGAACATATGTTAGAAGAGCATGTTCATCACATGACATTTTGAGTTTAATGAAACTATCAATGTTAAATATGAAAAAATGAATTACAAACAACCATTATATTTTAACCAGAGAGGGTATTGCATCACAATGTGTCACCTAATAACTTTCTTTATCAGTAAAGCAGATGGTGAAACATTTCATAAATTATGTGAAGCTCTTTCTGAAGCCAACTTGTCCCCAAATAAAAGCCTTATGCTGGGATCAGACACATGTAATGTCAGTAAAAAGAGTGTTTAGGATTTTAGATAGTGATGTCCAAGAGACCCAAAGCAGACAGCTTCTAAGCATTGGAACTTGCAACATCCGTACAGTGCAAAATACCTTTGTAAAGGCTCTAGAGTGTTCACATGAAGAAGCATCCAAATTTCTGATCAGTATTTCTATTATTTTGGTGACTGGCCTGTCCATTGGGAAGAAATTGAAGGAATTCAGTCTAACATTCCACATCACTGGTTTTTGAGGCATACAACCACAAGGTGGGTTACTTGAGGACCTTCAGCCGACAGGATTTTGCAACAACAGGATAATATTTTATATTACTTTCTTAAGCATTTCAAGTTCTGTTCAAAAAATTCTGGAACTTTTTCCATAAATTTTTTCTACACTTTACCTTTCACTTATTGTGCATGGCCTCATTCAAAATATTTTCCTGTGCAATTGATACACTACTCCCAATGCTGTTACCACTTCTGGAAGCAGTCTTGGTATGCCTCTTGCTGGATTGTATGAAGCACCATCTACAAATTTTCTTTTATCTCATCTATCATTGCGAATCTTCATCCTTCCATCTCAACATCATAACCATAGACCCACATCTCATCACCAGTGATGATTTTCTCATGAAATATCTCATGTTCCTAACATGAGAGTTGTCGGTAGATGTCAAAGGGAGTTCTGAACGAGGGTCATCTTTAACTTCGGTCTGGCCATTTTTAAATCATGTGAACCATTTGTGACATTGAGTACCATTTAAGCACTCATCACCATAGGCTTTCTGAATCATTTGGTGGGTCTCTGTAAAAGTGTTCTTGAGTTTCATGAAAAATTTAATGCAGACGTGTTGCTCCTGTAACTCAGACATCACAAAATTTCCTAATAGTATGACACAATTTTCCACTCAAGAAAGTGCTGAACAATAATTAGCACACAGTGAAACTTCCACTAGTTACACATTAAACACAAGTATGTGCAGGGATGCCAACTGCATTTCACTCCAACACACCTTTGGTGCGAAATTATGATTGTTTCAGAATTTTCTGTTTGGTCAAAAACCAGCAATGCTATTTTGAATGCTTGAGGAAAACCTTCAATGAAAGCAGAACTCCATTTCGTGATTTCCTCTGCAGAACTATTTAGTCAGTTCACATAATGTTTTTAAATCCAGAAACCTTTGCTTCAGAAATTTCATACAGAAACAGAAAACCTACTTGAAACCTTTCAGGTTCATGTTTTGAAGGGCTGTGCTTTGAGAAAAACTGAGAAAATTTCTGAAATTCTTCATAATGAACTCTTTCATTGAATAATCTGCTCCCTCTTGAAAGGCTAGTTGTTAGTGGGCAAAAAAATCAAAGAGCTGAGAAAACTGGAAGAACATGACAAATTGTGGTGTCTAAAGATTGCCCAAAAACATCACATCACATCTTGCAGATGTGATGGAAAAAACATGCTTATCAAGTGCAGCACTGAAAGCTTTTAAGTTTTTGACTCCAAAGAAAGAATGAAGGGTAGAAGCTGCAATGTCATGTTAAGGGTAGCAAAGATGATGTGGTTCCATGTCTGGCAAGATTATTTACTGGACTAGTGCAAGGTTCTACTGTTTGAGACAGGTGACCCAGCTGTAGATAATAAAGGTATCAACTATTACTGGTAGCAGCACATCTCAGAAAGAAACTAATCATCCATAGATTTAATATATCCAAATGTTTCAACACTTGTTAAAGCTCCTCTTACATTGTTCCATGCAAATGTGTACATAGAAGATTTCCATTTCATTAGAAGAGGACCAGGCAGCAATGACTGAAAGATTTGTAAACAGTATTTTGATTGTGTAGTATGCTTTGGCATAATACCCCCATTTACTTCCCGAGCCCATTGACACTCGGGTCAACAGGTATGGACAGCAAGCACATCAAAATTGTAAGGTTTATAAGAAAGAATGAGAAAGGAAAAAAACTTGAAGGTATCTTGAAGAGGAAATTAAAAAGATTAATAAGGTGGAAAAATCAATTGACTATGAGACAGCTGCTCTGAAAAAAGACAAAAAAGAACACCAACTATCTGAGAAGGCAAGAAGAGCTTCTACCTGAAGCTTCAGCTAAACTGAAGAAAGTACTCAAAAATGATTTAAAAGCAGCAAAATTGGCTCAGGACATGCTTGAGGGTGCACAAATCATGGAAGCAGACAAGACGATAGAAAGGGAGGGGGAAACCATTCAGGCAAATCATGAGAAAAGAAAGTCTAATATGTTTATTTTATTTTTTGCTAAGATTACTCAAAACCAGGAAGGCAAAAATATTTTGTGGAAATTTTTCCAGTATTGAAGTGATGTGATGTAGATTTTGTTTGTAATTACAATTACCAATGTCAAATTACCTATACTGAATTACCAAGGTACCTGTATATATTAATAAGTTTGTATTAAGGAAGAATATGATCAAACCCCTTCCGGGATGATAGAAAAGAAATTTATTAAGATCTTAACCAATATGTTTTATTGGGGATTATCAAAAATGAAAAAATTGCTTGTGCCTTATCTGTTTATTGAAATAATGTGTCATCTTTTAATCAGCTTTTTAAAATCTTCTATCATCTTTTTCAAATATTTTGTCACCTTTCTTATCTTTTTCAAGTGCCACCATGGTTCTTCATCCTGCACCTACCAGAACTATGATGACTCATTTCCTCTTGTTCTGCAGTCTGTTTTGCTCTTCAAGAAACACTCTTCACCAATGACCATTCTCCAACTCATCAAGATTACTGTGCATTCTGTCAGAACTCTACTGGCTGTGAGAGAACATATTCAGGGGCCTGTACATTGGTTTGCATAGATGTCATTAGTGAGCAGATCTCCCTCCATCTCCTTCAAAGCAAAGCAATGTATGTGTGAATGACACCAATGATCACCTTTTGTAACACTTATTCACCTCTGGGCAGGGAACTTGGCTATTTTGAGGAGACCACCTAAATCCAACAACAGTTCCCCCTTGCCCCCCCCCCCCCCTTTTCCTCCTAATTGGAAATTTCAACGCACACCACATCTCTGTGGGAAAGTACAACACAGTTTGGTAGAGGCCTTTTGACTGATCATCTTCTTTCTGATATTGATCTGTCTCCACAATGACGATACTCCTGCCCATTTAATCCCACCCATGGCACCTTTTCAGCTATCGACCTTACAGTCTTGCTACAATGGTTGCTCCATGATGATCCTTGTGACAGTGACCACCTCCAGTGATCATGTCACTTCCTGGTCACCACCCAACAGATCAGTTACCATATGGGACTCTTCAAAGAGCTACTCTGGCATCACCTTCATCCCCTCTCTGTCAGACTGCATCAAAGAGTTTGTGGAAGACTTCTCCGATGGTGATCACCCATCCCACTGCAACTGCTATCTCCCTTTCTACAGGTTCCCTCAACCACAGACCAGTGTTGTGGTGGATCAAAGAAATTGCGACAGCTATTCACAATCACTGAAAGACCTTGAAGTGTCTCAAACCACATTATTAAAGAGTACCCATGTCGCTATTAAGCAGATCCATGCAAAAACTCGCTATCTAAAGACAGTAATAAGGAATGCTGGGAGCACTGTGTCTCTTGGGAATAAATGATTTTTCATTCCATGTGTAGGACAAGCTGCATAGCCTAATGGGCTGCCAGATCAACAACTGTCCTGGATCTCCTCCTATATGACAGTATTTCTACCAATGTGTGTTTCTTACTAAACACCCTGAATTATATAATGAAACTTTCACAAACTGCGAACATTCAGGCTCTTGAATCATCACACAATACAGCCCAAGCCTCATTTGATCCATAAACATATTATTCAACAGCTGACTTTAGAGTCCGTCTACACAGGCGGCTCTTCTGTGATATTTGGCTATTGTTTCCATCCGCAATGGTGAGATAGTATCGTTGTCCCAATTCTTAAACAAAGGAAAAAGCCAACATCTATCAACAGCTACCAACCGATTAGCCTCACAAAAGTTCAGTGCAAACTGCTTGAAATGGTAGTAGCCTGATGATTATGCAGGATTTTCAAATCTCGGGACCTTTTGTAACACTATCAGCATAATTTCTGGGAGAGACAATCCATAACCAGCCATCTGATTAGGTTTGGAACAGCAATCCAGCCAACTTTTTCTAAATGCTGACACTTCATTGCAGTCTTTTTTTACCTACACAAGACATGTGACACTGCTCGGCGGCATCATAGTTTCCTTAAGCTCCATGACTAGGACTTTTGAGGCTCCCCACCAATTTTTATTCGTCAGTTTTTAACACACCAGTAGTTTTGGATTAGAGCTGGTACCTACATTGCTCAACTTCCATGGGAGCAAGAGAAGGGGATCCTACAAGAATCTGTACTGAGTGTTACACTCTTCTTCATCACCGTCAGTGGCTAGTGACCTCTGTCAAACCTGTGGCCACCACCACATTATATGTCGATGACCTTTGCATTTGGTATAACCCCAATCTGTAGCCTTGGCTGAATGTCATGTGCACAGTCCTGATTTTTGGCACTTCTTTGGTAAATAGCTGACATAGCTACACTATGTTCATCAACTAAAGCTTAACAGCATGCAAAAACTTAATACTCTCCTTTCCTTACTCGCAACTCCTGCGGTGCAGATTGCGCTACTGTACTTCATATTTAACCGGCCATGGTGTCGTTATGACTGGACTATGGTTGCCAGGTTTGTGACTCATTGGCTCCTTCACCTTTAAAAGTAATTGGACCCTGCCCATCATCATTCAGTAAGACTGGCCAATGACGCCTTCCGGACTAGGTCTATACTTGGTCTCTTTGTTGAAGCAGGGGTTTTATCTCTCCAGTTGTCATGTTATCAACTCTTGTTTACTTATGGATTCACCATCCAACAATTTCCTAATCATTCAACATATCAAATAGATTTTGCATACGAGGGACAGCAACCCCCTTACACATGTCCACAGGTGAGATTACCAGTTGTACGGCGCCTCAAGGCTCTCTGCCAGGCCTCTGACCAGCCTCCTTATACTGCAAATAGTTCATCACCCCTATGATCTTTCAGCATCTGTTCCTCTGAGTTGTTCAGTAGAATCTGGGTGCTACTGTCATACGCTGATGGCTCCAAAACCACGGATAGGACGAGATATGCTTTTACATCTCCCACTTGTCTGGAACGTGTTTGTGGGAACGCATACTGTTTGTTGGGTCAGCTACTGTGGAGCCAGGAAGGAAGAGAATTGTAATGGCTGGTGGCAGGAATCCAAAACGATCTGCATGTATCACATTCAGATTAATAGAACACTTTATTTCTAACAAGGAAAGAAACATAACATAACTTGCTTCCTGTGCCTCCTGTATGCAATAACTTTGACACTCTTTCTACTCGCAGAATGCAGGCTGAGTTTCATCTTCCTATTCCTCAGTACTGATGCTCTCAAACTCAGCAACCATAGTGGGCTGACCAGCAATGGGCGGCTGGTTAAGTCAGAGTTGACAGGGGGCGCGGAACTCTGTTTTCCTAAAGGTGTGCTGCTGCCCACTCTTTGCATTGGCGTATGGATCAACATCTTCTTGATGTCATTTTGCGATAATGTGCTGGTCAGTATGCAGTCGATGCTTTAGGACTGCACACTATTTTACAGCAGATCTGGTAGCAATTGATAGTGCCCTGTGTTTTATTAAACTGGCCTCTCTCAATGAGGACTCTCTAAGCTATTGAAGATATTGCTCTTGGTACCTTGTGATATTTGATACTCACTAGCTTGTCTCTGGCCTGTCATTCTACCTCCTCAATTATCTTACTTTGGGTGTGTCAGGTCGTGTGGGTTTTCCAGAGATGAACCAGGGTGTATACACCCCGAGACAATTGGGAAATTCAGTGATGACCGAGAATTTCTTTGTCTAGGAGAAAACTGGGGAAAACATGGGAATTTTTCAGAATTCCGGAAATTTTTCATTGTTTTAGTTTTCAGTTAAATTTTTCTAATTTTGACTAGTAAGAACTGACACACTACTAAAGAATTTTAGTGTATCCTGCTACTGCAAAATAACACTGCAACAATAAAATACAAACAAGAGAAAAACAAAATAAAACTGAAGTTGCAAAAGAAATGTGCCATTTACTACAACAACAAAGCACAGCGTACACGCCAGCGTCTGCCAACAGCAAAATGTCTTAAAGGCTTTAGGGTGAATACTATTCAATACTTCACATCAACAAACTGCTTCCACTGAGCGTGATATCACAATAGAGTCTTGTATGAGCAGTCCCTTCTCCCGCTTCTGGCTACTTGAAGTGTGGCTGTTATCTGTATCAGCAGTAGCTACATGCAGCCAGATACTACCCGGATAAATTAGGTTCGTTCGAGTAAAGCTATCACAATCAAGTGCTACTGTTTTCAAATTGCCTCTGCTGCACATGCCCAGCTTCGCGATAGTTTCGACTGCCAGAACCCTTTGGGTTTGCTTGAAGTTGAATGCATTTTTCGCATGTTTCATTGTCTGACCACCTGTAGCGCTAGTTGATATCTCTACACTCTTCGTGTTGTGCAGATGTTTCTGGTTTAAATAATAGAACAGTGCACTGAGTTCGTTTTTTTTTTTTTTTTTTTTTCATGCTTTGCACTATGCATTTCGAGAATATTTACCTAAGTATTTTGCGTGCTGTTTCTATGTGTGTTGTGCCTCTCTTCCATTGTATTGTGTTGTCTTTTTGTGGTTAAGGTGCCTTATGTACCTACTACATCTCGCAGAAAAACATATGCGCATTGTGAAATTTCGCAGACTGAGCTATGGTTTGCGTGCGTCTTATTTTCTGCATAATGGAGAAAACCACAAAAAGATGGCTACAGTACAACACAGGCAGCGCGACACACAAATACTAATGTAAATATATGATCACGTCAAAAAGAAACTTTCGAAATGCATCTCACAAAGCATCAAATAATACATAAGAGGTGCAATGTCTCATTACCGTTTTTAAAGGATGAATGAATGACAGTTGCAGGCCTTCAAAAACGATCGACTATGATGAATGAAATTGAGTCAAACGTTTCTGCTTCCCACTTGTGGTCGCACTTCTTGGAAAACCAGTGACACAAAATGCTAACTGAAGGCATTTGCAATTATTCCTGCCATCACTTTCCTCATCAATACCCTATCTTCTACATATTTTGATTATATGCATATGATGAAAAAATTTGATGAGTTTGTCTTACAGATTTTGGTAACAAAAATTTTGTTGCTTACTGACAATGCACTGCAGATAATTAGTACCAATATTAATAAACAGTAAGGTTGTAAATGTTCAAACATTACAGTTGCTGGAAATTATCCAATTTGAAGAAAAATTATCGTTGGTTTAATTGGTAGGGAGTTGCCACAGGTCAAGAATCCGGTACGCAGCTGAATTTCACTAAAATACGTGCAAAAGCATAACATGTTTATTTATACTTATGCCAGCTCCTCTCTAAAGTGAGTTAACTTAATGGGGCCTTGCCATTTGTAGCAAAGAGTGGAGCAGGTGACCCACAATTATCGGCGATTGTTCCTTGTATGGAAGACAAAAATTTATTCATTTTGAAGGTGACGTTAAAGGACAATCAGATCCTTTTACTTCTGATACCCAAGGCTGTATATTTGCAACACGTTTCTACAGAAAAAAACCCTTAAAGGAACGAAATTACACTAGTATGTACTACATTTTCACAAGTTTGAGATATACAGTTCCTTTAAAAAAGGCTATCAGGAATTTAGAACTTCTAAACTTCAACGAGAATGCTACAAGACTGAACACAAAAAACTCTGCACATGTATGTGTTCATCTCTTTGCAGCAGGCTTATTAAAGGCTTTGGAGCCAGTTAGAAGAATATTCTCTGATCTGTAGAAACTGGTTGCAGCTGTACATTGGCCACAACTCGAACAGTTTTCACCCAATCACAGACCATGGGAACTGGGACAATGCCTTTGTCAAACGCATTTGCATGGTTGAAACTGTATTCCGAACGAACCTATTTTTCTGGTGCATCCAAGCTGCCAGACTCATGCATGTGCGAAGCAGTCTGCTTTTTGGGAATCTACACATTGGGTCGTATGAACAAAAACGGGAACATTCTCCAGAGTTGATACTCAGAGCAAAAAAAATGGTTCAAATGGCTCTGAGCACTATGGCACTTAACAGCTGTGGTTATCAGTCTCCTAGAACTTAGAACTACTTAAACCTAACTAACCTAAGGACATCACACACATCCACTCAGAGCAAAAGCACATTCTCAGAGAAAGTTCTCAGTTTTGTATGAATAAAAACTGGGAAGCACAATCTCTGATCCAAGAGTACTTTCTCTCTACCTCCCCTCCTTACTGAGTAAGTTCTCAGCAAAGAGATTAAAATCCAACATCTTTGGTCCTCAGTTTGTTTCTTTTGCGTGTGTTTTGTGATGCCGAAAGTTTTTCTTACGTTATTTCTGTGCCGAAATGGAAGATTCGGAATCAGCCTTCGTGAAAATTTAAAAGATTATCCTGCTATCATCAGCAAATCGCGAACTCTGCCAGCAAGAAGAGAGAAGGCAGATTGTATTAAGGAAATACAACACCGTTACAGGGTTAGTTTTGGGAAAGAAATTACAGACAGGCAGATTATGAAGAAACTGCACAATATGAAATCACACATCAATGCCAAGGATATAAATAAGATGGGAAACATTAAGATTTCCCTGAAAAATTGGGGACAGATATTTTTGAAGTTTCTGGACGGAGATGACTGCAACTCAACTATCCACAAAGTTCCTGGTAAATCTCATACTTTCTGTTTTTTCTTTATTATGTGCTTAATGCTTTGAAATTGAGAATCAGAAAAACACTTATTTTTAATGTATGAAAATGAAACAACGTTTGGTAAAATTCGTCTAATATTTGACCACTTTTCTGTAAAAGTATCACAGTGTACTATGAATGAAATTGGACAAACCCCTCCCACATTTCTGTGTAAACTTGCTTCCTATATATATTAACTAGAAACTGAATTGCGACACACACTACTATTACTTGTTTTATTTTTATTTTTATTAGGAGCTTGTGCAGTAGGTCGTTCCACCTCCATCATCTCTTCCCCAGGGTGTTCGGAGGTAATTGATACAGACAGCACATTCTATGAACCAGAATCAGTTTTGCAGCTACCGCAAATTGCCATAGAAGACCATACAAATCTGATGGGCCCTGAAGTCGTCATACCTGCTCAATCGACTGTTTTGGGGCATGAGAGAGTGTCTAAATGGCGGAGATTGAGCGTGGAAACTGATGAGACAGTGATTGTGTCCAATTCAGAGCTGCAAAGGCTGGTGCTGTTATACCAGTTAGATATACTGAATAGAAAGCAGCAGAAATTGATGTGTGAAGAAAACGATAAACAATAGAACAAATTGTGGAATGTATTACAGCACCAATTTTTATTACAAAAACATGTTTTTTAATTGAATGTTTGTTTACATTTCTCATTTACCAAATTCCATACCCCCTTACAAAATTTTTTCAGTACAAATTTCTTTTAAATGAAACAATAAGAGTAACATAATCCATTTTGAAATGTTAAAAAATGTATGCACTTATTTATTGTTGTCTTAGGCAAATAGGTTCACCACATACTATAAACAATTTTTGCTAAAGTAAAACAAAAAGAGTAACTTGTTTCTATTTGAAATGGTGCAGGTTAGACAGTTGCGCACTTATTTACTGTAGCACTTGGCAAATACCTTCACCACATCTTGACATAATTCTTGGGAAAGTAAAACAAAAAGAGTAGCTTGTTCCTATTTCAAATGGTGCAGGTTAGGCAGTTAGTGCACTTATTTACTGTAGTATCTGAAAATTCTGTTCCAGTTTGAATTGTTACATGTTAAACAATTTTTGTTGAAAGTAAAATCAATGATAGACAATGAAGAAAAACACTAAACTTCATTTTTTAATGTACCATCAGAGCACTTTTTTTTTATTTTCATCAGGAAAAAATTATTGTAATTACAAAAATACACAAATTGGGTTTAATTATGAAATGTTTTAACAGACTCCCATATACTACAGTTGATGTATTACATTAACAATTTCCCGTCTTCTATTGTTCCACGTTTGCTGCTTCATCTTCTCTCAGTACTGGAAGATTGTTGTCGTCATCACTAGGTGCCTCAAAATCCTCATCCCCTATATGTTTTGCTACGTTGTGCAAAACAAAACAGGCTATTATCACATTGGGGATTTTTGTTTGGGCAAGCCTTATTTTATTTTGCAGAATTGGGGAACGCCTTTTTACCTGTCCAAAGCAGTGTTCGATTATCACCCTTTCCTTAGAGTGAAGTCTGTTGTATGTCTTCTCATCAGGTGTTTCAGGATTTTGAAACGGTGTCATTAACCACGGTGCAATGCCATATCCTTCGTCTCCTAAAATTAAGGCATTGCGCCGGTTCTCTCACAATATACGGCACACATCTGAGTTTCTCTGTATCCTAGCGTCATGTACAAACCCATGCCATGAAGCATCAACACTCGTAAGCATTTCACTGTTATCACACGTTGCCTGCACATATATAGATGGAAAGCCCTTTCGATTAACGCATTCGTCTCCATGTACAGAAGATTTAATTATAGGTATGTTTGTGCAGTCTAGGGCCCCTACCGCACATGGAAACTTATATATCGATTGCTATTTAACTTTAGCTGTTTCTAGTTCATTAACGTTTCTCGGAAATCGGATCAACAATAGTGCTTTTCTGTTGCAGAACATACGAAAATGTTAGTGATACTGTTGTCTGGTGTATTCCCATGTCTTTTCCTACACCAATCTGAAAGCCTGGATCCGCTAAATAGCGCAAAAATGTTTGCATTGTTTTCACTGTTAAATCTATATAAACTTCTACAGTTCCTTTTTTCTCTGTTTCTTTGTGCTATGTATGTCTTTTTTTGCCTTTCAAGAAACATAAATTCTGCCATTTTCACTAAAAACACTCGGTAATGCTTAACCACAGCACAACTTACTTAGCTCAAAGTATGCTATGGAGCTCACTCACAAAAACAGAGAATGTACTCTGCTTGTGAGAAACTTCTCTGGTTTTATTCATACGATATCTGAGAATATTCTTTGCTTTGAGCAAGTTCCCCCACACTTCAACCCACACTGAGAACATACTCGGGTGAAGTATATTCCCCGTTTTATTCGTACGACCCATTGTGCCACTGGAGCCAGCGGTTCCAGCAGAATGTGAGGTACCTGTCTTCAATGTCGTTTTGTTCTCTGAGGCACCTGGCATCTATAGTATGTCATGGTGGCTGTGAGGTATGGGGCCATTTCCTGGTGCTACATTCTTACCTTCTCGTTCGTCTCCCACAGTCCTTTGCTGTGTCCAATGCGTCGAAAAACGCGGGCTTGAGTCGGTCTAGTGCGATGGTGATAGGCATACCATTTATTTTAATCTGGACCATGTGGTGTGGCGAAATAAATAAAAAAATTTAATTTATTAATTTTTTGAAAATAAATAAAATATTGACATGGAACTTTAACTTAGAATTTTTGAAAGAACTGTATTGACCGGCTTGAATACGGACAAATTCAGTGCTGCGTGAAATTTGCCTGTAATATAATTTACAATTCTGATTAATAATATTTTTGAAGTCTACGTTATTGTTTATTTATTCCGAGTTCTCACCTTAAACGTAGAATTAGTCCTTCTACCACAATATTTATTCTTTAGTCGCCGTTGGTGTTCTTCTTTTTGTTGACCATGCGTATCTTCCTAAGTCGGCACTGCTTTCCGTCATGAAGACGGTGGAAACAAAGGAATACAATGCTACATTGCTTTAAATAATTCTCGTAAAACTTGGATAGTTTTCACTGTTTTTTATTCACAAGACACTGAGACTTGCTATGCTCATCGCACAAATCATAAATACTAACAAGATGGCTGCCTTTCAGCACACACCAAAAATTACGTCCATCGCCCACAAGGTAACAATCGAGAGTGTATCTTAACTCCTTCTTGGAGTATAAAACAAAAGAGAATTCAATATGAACATTACAGAGATTATATTCTACATTCCTCTCAATTTAATCTTTGGAGCAGACTTTAAAGTATTGTATCTCTCTGCGTCATAATGTGTAATTACAGTGGCCGTGCCTCTGCTAATCACAGAATAAGGTCCATCGTATGGTGGCTTCAGCGGCTTGCATACTGCATAAGAAAACATGTATGCAGTTCTCGAGATCTGCAAACATGAACAAGTGCCTCCTAGTCTGAATTCTGGTCACTGTTGGTCTAAGCTGGCGTATGTGCTCTCGTAATCTAGCAGCAAAGTCTGATGCATTGACTGTATTGTCTGACATACTGTGCAAGAATTCTCTTGGCAGACGTAGCATTTGCCCATACACTAGCTGTGCTGCCGTAGTTTTTAGATCACTTTTGAATGACGCCCGTAGTTCGAGGAGTACAGTAGGTAGTGCCTCCATCCAATTCTCCTATGTGACATTGCAGAGCTACTTTCACTTGGTGGTGCAGTCGTTCAACCACACCATTTGATGCAGGATAACAGGCTGTGGTGTGTATATGCTTCATGCCTAATAATGTAGCTAATGCTCCGAAAAGATAGGCTTCAAATTGTTATCCCTGATCTGTGATAATCTGTAGTGGTACGCCGAATCGGGCGGTCCAACTGCCAAAAAATGTCTGGGCCACGGTTTAGGCTGTGATATCCTTCATGGAGAATGTTTCAGGCCACCTGGTAAATCAGTTCACGACTGTACGACAATAAGTGTAGCACTCTGAGACTGTGAGTGGGCCTACGATATCAATGTGCACATGTTCGAAACGTTGGTTCGGCGGCAAAGATGCGCCTAGCGGTGCTCTGACGTACTGTGTGATCTTCTTCCTCTGACAAGCAATGCATTTCTTGACAAATGTTCTACAGTCTGCGTGCACTCCAGACCAGAGGAAACTTTGGATAATTTCCAAGAATGTTTGCCTATCGAAGCCGTGGGCCTGAAATGATAAATATCGAAGTCGCGGTTCTAAATCGACCAGTTGACTACAACTGTTGTGGTGGGAGCTATGAGCAGTGTTTACAATGGTCACCACAGCAATGACAAAAGAAGAATGTTGACTAAAATACTTGTAATTATAAAGGAAATGACTTCCCTCATTCGTCGTCGACATTGTCGTCATGAAAAAGTCCATTTGATGTGTATGCTACGGGAAGCATTCCGTTTCTGCCATAACCTGGCTAGACTGTGCCTACATCACGCAAAGATATGGTTAAAGTGTCAAATGTGTCAACTTTTCTTTGCAACTGCAAGTTTGGAAATAAAGATAATGAAACAAGTAGAATTGGTCTCTTTCTCCTGGACACCCTTCCCTTTTAAGGAAAAATTCACTGATTTCCACAGCCTCTCGATGTTCTGCATGTAGACACTGGGATCATTGTAAGACACGTGCTCTATACAATGGTTCACGTACTCGTGGTTGAATCCTTCTGCTTTTAGTGTCTTGTAGGACTGAAAGCCGTCTGTAATCACCTAGCTACTGGGCAGTATAAATTGCTTTATCAAACGGACTAAAGTTACCCTGTCTCTGGAGAATACACTTACCACAAAGCACTTCAGGAACTCTCGTTCTATGCCACCAAGTACCCAAATACGTTCGACTTCATTCTTTAAAGGTCGTCCTTTCTGGTTTTTCCTTCTTGATATGTGCGACTCGTATTTCAACAAATTTATTTGGCCCACCGAGCGCTGCACTGTCGTTCATCACTATTACATGACAGACTTTTCTGAAACACCGGAAATAGCGGTCCATAGTATTGGTAGATAAGTCACCTTCTGATGCTGTTGCTTGCAGAGTGTACTCACTAATTCAGCAACATACGTGAATTATGCTGGTCTGGATCGATAATTTTGAATAGTCAAATAATGTATTTTTTCTGAGAGTCTTTCTCTTATCACAGTTTCCACAATGAAGTTGTAAAGGTATTTCATCATCACAACTCTTCTTACAAACTTTTATAGGCTTCTGCCCACCTTTCATGATCCGGTATTAGCCAATATTTCTGACAGAAACTATTCTCTATATTACATAAGCATGGAATTAGATTCTTCCACATCAGGCCATTGGCAGAGGAAAGGTCTACAGGATCACACATTCCAACTCACTAGTGAGATAAATTGTATAGGTTTTTGGAGCAACTCACAAATAATTTATCATAAATCCCACCACCACAGTCGTGTGATCAACTTATAATCACACGTACGATACCTATCATTTGAAACCTGCAGCTTTGTATAGGCAAACATTCTTGGAAATTACCAAACTTTGTTTGAACAATGGCTTGTACTCTGGATGTTCCAGAGTGTGTGCTGATGCAATTGCTTGTGCTCGAAAGTGATGCGGCACGTATAGACATGCTTTCACTCCAGGTAGATCAAAATACAATTCAACATTTGCTTCAGGCATCACGACACATTGAGAATAAGTCATCCCGGTTGTTTCAACAAATCTCGGAACTCATTATCATGTTGTGGCTGTGCGAGGTCATCAAAGTCAACGGTAGCCGTTACAGCTTCAGCACGTGAGCATGTGTCTGCTGTCGTGTTCACAGCCTGTACATGAGATAGCACATCCGCTGGTATGTTCATCTTCCCTTGCATCTAAACAATGCACATGGTGAATTGGGTAATGCATTCTAAATGGCATAGTTGCCTTGGTGATGTTTTCTCTGGTTTTACAGGAAAGGCGTATGTTAGCAGCTTGTGATGTGTATAAATAGTGAACTGTCAGCCCTCTAGTAAATGCCGGAATTTCTTGATTGTGGGGTAAGCTGCATGCAGTTCGCGGTCATACGTTGCCCAATGTTGCTGTGAAGGTGACAACTGACTGAAGAATGGTATGGGCTGCTAATTGTGCTCGACCTGTTGCTGCAGTACAGCGCCAAACGAAGCATCAGCCGTAAGTGCAAGTGGAGCCTGTGCCATGGGCTATGCTAACTGTGCAGCCTCTGCAATTGCTGTTTAAAGGTTTGAAAAGCGTCGTCTGCTTCGCGTGTCCAATGCAACTTGTCGTTTGGCTTTGGTGTGCTGTTAAGAAATTCATTCAGGGGCGCCGTTATCGATGCGTAATTGTATACAAATCTTTGGTAAAAATTTGTGACCCCTAAAAACCGGCGTAGCTCTCTGATTGTAATTGGGGCGAGGGTACTGGTTTACGGCTTCCAATTTATCTTGTGGCCGTCGAATACCATGCATGTCTACTGCGTAACCCGGAAACTGCACTTCACTCTTTCCAAAAGTACAAAATGGCTCTGAGCACTATGCAACTTAACTTCTGAGGTCATTAGTCGCCTAGAACTTAGAACTAATTAAACCAAACTAACCTAAGGACATCACACACATCCATGCCCGAGGCAGGATTCGAACCTGCGACCGTAGCGGTCGCCCGGTTACAGACTTTAGAGCCTAGAACCGCACAGCCACTGCGGCCGGCTCCAAAAGTACAATTTGAAGGATTAATTACTAATCCTTGTGTACATAAACGATTAAATATCTGAGCCAGATGATGTAAATTTTCTTCTTCCATCGCAGACATCACCAAAATATCATCTATGTAAGTGTAACAGAAGTCTAAGCCCCTAATGATTTCATCCATGAAACCTTGAAACCTCTGTGCTGCATTGCACAGGCCAAAAGGCATCCTAGTGAACTTGAATAGACCAAAAAATGTTGTCACTACTGTCTTGGGATATTTTCTGTGGCAACAGGGATCTGATAATACACTACTGGCCATTAAAATTGCTACACCACGAACATGACGTGCTACTGAGGCGAAATTTAACCGACAGGAAGAAGATGCTGTCATATGCAAATAATTAGCTTTTCAGAGCATTCACACAAGGTTGGCGCCAGTGGCGACACCTACAACGTGCTGACATGAGGAAAGTTTCCCACCGATTTCTCATACACAAACAGTAGTTGACCGGCGTTGCCTGGTGAAACGTTGTCGTGATACCTCGTGCAAGGAGGAGAAATGCGTACGATCACGTTTACAATTTTGATATAGGTCGAATTGTAGCCTATCACGATTGCAGTTTATTGTATCATGACAGAGCTGCTCGCGTTGGTCGAGATCCAATGACTGTTAGCAGAATATGGAATTTGTGGGTTCAGGAGGGTACTACGGAACGCTGTGCTGGATCCCAATGGCCTCGTATCACTAGCAGTCGAGATGACAAGCATCTTATCCGCATGGCTGTAACGGATCGTGCAGCCACGTCTCGATCCCGGAGTCAACAGATGGGGACGTTTGCAAGACAGCAACCATCTGCACGAACAGTTAGACGACGTTTGCAGCAGCATGGACTATCAGCTCGGAGACCATGGCTGCAGTTACCCTTGATGCTGCATCACAGACAGGAGCGCCTGCGATGGTGTACTCAACGACGAACCTGGGTGCACGAATGGCAAAACGTAATTTTTTCATATGAATCCAGGTTCTGTTTGCAGCATCATGATGGTCGCAACCGTGTTTAGCGACGTCACGGTGAACACACAGTGGAAGCGTGTATTCATCATCGCCATACTGGCGTATCACCCGGCGTGATGGCATGGGGTGCCATTGGTTACACGTCTAGTCACCTCTTGTTCGCATTGACGGCACTTTGAACAGTGGACGTTACATTTCAGACGTGTTACGACCCATGGCTCTACCCTTCATTCGATCCCTGTGAAACCCTACATTTCAGCAGGATAATACATGACTGCATGTTGCTAGTCCTGTACGGGTCTTTCTGGATACAGAAAAAGTTCGACTGCTGCCCTGGCCAGCACATTCTCTCACCAATTGAAAATGTCTGGTCAATGGTGGTCGAGCAAGTGGCTTGTCACAAAACGTCAGTCACTACTCTTGATGAACTGTGGTATCATGTAGAAGTTGCATGGGTAGCTGTACCTGTACAGCTCAATGCACAGACGTATCATGGCCATTATTACTGCCAGAGGTGATTGTTCTGGGTACTGATTTCTCAGGATCCATGCACCCAAATTTCTGTAAAATGTAATCACATGTCAGATCTAGTATAATATATTTGTCCAATGAATACCCGTTTATCATCTGCATTTCTTCTTGGTGTATCAATTTTAATGGCCAGTAGTGTATGCCCACAGTAGATAAATAGTGGAAAATATAGCCTTACCATGAAGGTTGGCACCGGGTAACGATCCATGACGATCACTGCATTGAGCTGTCGGTGATCGCCACATGGACTCCATCCATTCTTCTCCTTTGGTATCACAAGGATTGGGGCTGTACAACTGCTACTCTAAATGCTACAGATGCCCATTGACAGCACGCTGTCGAATTCCTGCTTCACCACTCGCATCTTCTCTGACGTGAGACGTCTAGGCCTAGCGTGAGATGGCGGGCCTGGCTTGGTCAAAATGTGATGTACCGTTGTGTGCTAAGCGGCGGGAGAGTAGGCGACTGCTACATGTTTTCCGGAAATTATTTTAGTAATCGTTTGTACAGTGTATTTCCTGCTACCGTATGTACCGTCATCAGAGTGATGCAACACACCTTCCCTGGAGTATGCAGGTTTGTAGTTGAATCGGTCAGCCGCTTGATTCTGAGTTCAGGTATCAGATTGTAAAAGGATAAAAAATCAGCTCCTATGACAGGCTGCAATGTATCTGCTACTGTGAAGCACCACTCAAATGTACGGGGTAGACCAAGGTTAAGTGACCATGTGACCTGATCATATGCTTTAATCTTAAGAGTTGTTAGCAGCAAACAGAAAAGATTCGTTTGCAGCTCTGGCGTGGTACACGAGTTACCGGGTACACAGACACTTCTGTCCCTGTGTCCACTAAGTATTGTAGTTTCATGTTGCGGTCTGTGACCAAAAGTCGACATGCATTGCTGGTATGAGTACTATATGCGAACTATTACTTGACATCTCCCAGCGGGGGCTGCGGGGAGCGAGCACGATGGCTGCTGAGCGATGAGGCATGGTGAGGGGGGGAACAAGCTCCACCTCCATGTACTGCAAGCGTGCAGTGCAGGCAACACGAATGTGTTTCTTAAAATTCCACAAAAGCAGTTTTGTGTAGGACAGAGTTAATCGTCAGGTAAATGTAAGTAAATGTTTCCCTGAGACATTAAAGTCTCTTTTTATTATCTACCAAAGCACAATGGTCAACATTGCTGCATGAACTGCCTAAGCTGAGTGCCCTCCCCAACACAAACTTCAATTCATTTTCTCTTATATATTGTCACTATTGCCAGGGCTCTCCGACATTGGCAAGCATCCCAGCATTGGACGTAATGGGTCATTCTTGTACCATTGGTGATCTTTGTTGAGAAGGGCACTGAACTTAGATATTTCGTGCAGCAAGGTTGAGCACTGTGCTGTGGTAGTGTAACTGTTAGCATTTCTGCCTAGCAAGCAAGAAGACCCACGTCCGAGTCCCGGCCGCAGCACAAACTTTAGTTTATTTCGTCTGTTTCGATCATTGTTGTCAGTTAAATACTTCGTGCCATCGGAATTGAGATCACTGTTTGTGCTGACGTATTAAATAAAGACATTAACGTCCTACGTTATCATTTACCACATCAAAATAAATGCGGAATTAGAAGTAAGTAAAAGAACAATTTACAACACTGGGAATGGAAGATACTAACTTACTGTTTATTTTTTAAATTTACTGGATGCCACACATTTCAGCAAAGCTATGATAATATTCAACACAAATGTGTAATAAAACGAGAATGAAACAGACCAATTTTGCTGCAGCTTCTGATAATTACGATGCACTAACAGTTTCACTTTCGTACGTAATCGTTGTCTCTGATTCGTCATTGGTATCTGAAGTGCCGACGTCGACAATGAGGTTGTCAATGGCTATTTCCATCACACCGCCATGCCTCCAGTACTCCTGCTCAAGCTGTAGTACCTTTTCGCAGTAACCTTTCCAGTCTTCCTCAGTAACAGCCTGAAAAGAATTTTCAGGTGACGTGTCACCTGTAATGTTGCGTTCCCAAAAGAGTCGAATTGCTTTCGAATATTTTCACAAATGGGTTAAATTGTACGATTAGTCATTACTATAAGCATCTGTCTTTCAACTGGCTCTATCAATAAAAGAGTACGCATTTTAGATTAATTACAACCAAATGTGAAGCTGTTTAGAAATATTCTCTAATTGGATTATAACTGAAGCTAGTCTCATTTTGTAAGGATTTTCTGGGGATACATCTGGGTGATTCCTGGCAAAGTCTCCAACTCCCGCTATACTACACGGGCTCTTTCCCAGTGTACGTCGCAGCTCTGAGGGAAGACTGCCAAATCGGCTGTAACAGTGATTTTTGGTCTTTTTCATCATTGCAGCACTTCACTACATTCATTATTTTACGGCAAGCGCTCCAGAAATACAGAAGCGTCCGATCTTACCCGTCGGCTTTGACCCATGACGTCACAAATGTAGCGGAAACGACTATAAACGACAATTCCAATATGGCGGATATAAAAACATCGCATACGTATTATCCAATATGGCGGATATAAAAACATCGCATACGTATTATAAACACTGAAATACACAAGTTTCACAAAAAGCCTAATGACTCTAACGGGACAAGTGTGGGAAATTGGGGGTTTTTGGGTGGGGACAAACTAAATATACACAAATTTAGCCACCGACCGCCATACAAAACCACGCAAAACAACGAAATAAATCAACATCACAAAACTGACCAAATACCAAAAAACACATTCCTATCCAGAATCGGACACTTCCCTTGACCTATATAGCTCAACAGAACCTACCGATCACATCCTCCAATACAAAAAAAAAACGAACACTTCCCTTACACCTACATACATCTACAACAGCTCCCAATCACATAAATTACGATCGAACACTTCCGTTGACCTATATAGCTCAACAGAACCTACCGATCACATCCCCCAACACCAACCTAAAAAACCAACACTTCCCTTACACCTACATACATCTACAACAGCTCCCAATCACATAAATTACGATCGAACAAAGATAATAATAAACAAGTGGTACTCGAGGCCAGGCAGGGGGGGGCTGCGCCCCCCCCTGACCCCCCCCGCCAAAAAAAAACCTCCCAACCTAACCTCGTATTCAGGGCTACGCTACAGATCAATGTGTAGGTCCCTAACGTCACGGGTCAAAGCCGACGCGTGAGATCGGATGTTTTTGTTGACACAAAACATACATCAAAAACAAAAAAAAAGGAACTTACCTCAAAAAAGTTCCAGACCCACAAACTAGATTGGCCACCACAATCACACACAAATGCACACACACACGCACGCACGCGGGAAATACAGAAGCGTCCGATCAACAACTTTGGCGATTAAACCGAATAGTTGTAAGAACTTGATAACTTCTAACGGTGTCTTTCATATCCATTCCTGAACAAAAAACCACAACCAAATACACTCAATAACAAACTCACCCGACGTACAGCAATGAGCATTAAATTAAAACAAACGAAAACCATGAACACACCACCAGAGAGCACCACAAACAAAAACAAGACATCTACAAACACGCCACAATCGCAAAACAAACTCCGCGCCGTAATGACGTCACACACCACAACACGCTTACGTCACGGGTCAAAGCCGACGAGTAAGATCGAAGGTTTCTGTTGACCCAGCGCTCCTTATAACCGCACTCTTTTTCCAAACTGGAGTCGACAGCAACCGGATCATCACTCACTTTCGAAACAGTGAAAACACAGCTCCTATACACTGACAGCAACAGCACAGCTAAAAGCGACCGACATAGCAGGCAACAAAGCAGACGACAAATGCAGACTACGCCGCACAATTGGCAACATGTACAAATTGCCACGCCACACCATGAAATCTCCCGACTGCAGCCGATAGTTTCCGATCCACTTTCGCGTGTCGTTGGTGAATTTCTTGTGGTACGATCACAAATTTTGTGCCGATGGCGAGCGGTTACGACTTCTTGACGACCTGCGGTCGCTGACGTGTGTGCGTTATTTGTAATGCGGCTACTTGCGTGGTAAGCTCCGCTAATTGCGACTGGAGCGATGGTAGTGTCACTGCAGACGTATTTTCTTGCCTTGGTGTCAGTGTTGACACGTTTGTTGTGGGATACAGCTCGACAAACCTGTCTGTTGTTTGCACTAGTGTATTGAAATCACCCACGCACACTGTTAGAATTTTTTTGAGTGTCATTGTGTAATCTGCGCAAACAAATATTGCGCAGCACGTCGTCGCTCACTGTGTTGCTTGTCAATGTGCTCCAACGGCGTTCGATCGCGAGCTCCTCAGTCCTTCGCTTCCCATTGCGACAGGCGCATCAAAAAAATGTGTGTGTGAAATGTTATGGGACTTAACTCCTAAGGTCATCAGTCCCTAAGCTTACACACTACTTAACCTAAATTATCCTAAGGACAAACACACACACCCAAGCCCGAGGGAGGACTCGAACCTCCGCCGGGACCAGCCGCACAGTCCACGACACAGGCGCATCACTAGCGCGTTCTAAATTGACACATTCGGCGTTGGGTGGTGCAGGAAGGATATCTTGTACCAGCAGCTAAGTCTTCTGTTAGTGTTGCGGCTATATAGCTATACTTCCTTTCGTCTGCAGATATCTGCGCAAGAACGAACTGGCTTTCAAGCTGCGCACGCCACAACACCGGGTTGTGTTGCCAGAACTGACTGTGGGGATTTAATTGTAACTCTGTTAACTGTGCTGCTCGTAGATGGCTCTGTGGTGACTGGTGGTTTGTCCATTTTCGTGCGCAGCTGACGTGGAAGCAATGAACTTTCACGTTACGAGGCGGTGCGGAACACCGACAGCCGACGCGGTCGCGTTGTTGTGTTATCGTCGGGGTCACCAAAATATGTGGTATCTTGTAGAATTGAACATTTATTTCCACATAAAACACGTCTATTCAGGATACCTTATAAGCAAGGAAGGCTGAAGAGTTAAGAGAAGCATTGAATCGTCTACATCACTAACTTCAAAGAGTAGCTTTCATGACACATACTAGTCACATGGAATGTTTATGCACCACTGTAGACTCGCGTTTCCAGAGACGAAGTGAGATGCTACAATAGTAATGGGGAGGGGATAGTCCCCACGTGACCTGTGTTTACATTTAATGATTTTCTGTTTCCTCTACGTTTACAGCTCTCACATCAAATGAAAACAAAACGGGTTTCTGTGACCATGTGCTACGGTATCAAGTGAATTAAAATACATGATTACAGAAGGCTAAAATATGCTACCAGTTTCAGTTTTCTGATTTGATTTTATTTCCCTGTTTTCCGCAGTTGCATTAATTACCTTTCAGAACCACGAAGTTATTTTTGTCGGTTTTATAAAGAAATTCAGCTGTCATTAATCTTTTCCACCGAGACAGTCAGTTTATTTTAAACAAAGCGTTTCATTCCACACTATTAGAAAGTGGCAACTGTTCACTGGATTTTGAGTGCACGTTTTCATCTTTGGGTACGTATGGCATTTTGACATAATACAATACTAGTACTCCAAGACAATTTGCAGCCCGAAAACCACACTGAGAAGCTTAATATCGGGTTGCAGCCTACTTCATTGTGAACCTAGACATAGGAATTAAGCATTTTAGTTTGGTTTACTAAATTCCTGAGCACTTGGAGTATCCTCTGATGTCCTCTTTGTTTTATGACGTAATTTAAGATCTCTTAATACTATATACGTACGGACATACGCAACATATGCTACCTCATAGTAGCTGAGCATGCGCAGTAACGATTTTTCTCAGGCACCTGCTGTAACGAACCTGTTTATAACAGTTCGCGAGAAAATATTGCGAATGGTAGTTTAAAAAGCGTTACTTTCAAAGTAAATTTCCGTTTACTCAAGCGTGTGAGAACATGTGACGTATTTCTTAAATAACAGAGCGTTTGACTCCCATTTAAAACTTCGAGGACCATCCACTTAGAAAAATTTCGAGCCCAGAAGACCAGACATTTATGTCAATATTTAAAATTTTACTGGCACATTTGTGTGATAGACGTTAAGATCAGACTAGACTCAGTTTCCATTCCATAAACCCAAAATACGTGTAACACATGCAAAAAAAGACCAATACATATGAAAGCGTAGCTTTTCTGGTAGCTTCACTACGTATACTAATTTAAAACATTAACTTTTCGTATTTGTGTGTTCGCGTCACTATGTGATGTTATTGGCTCACTTCAACGCGTGTCCTGTGCTACGAATTTCTGCTGTCACCGGCTGGCGAGATAACGTGACGGGAACTACGACTGGCTTACTAACAGACGTAGCAATTGCGGTGGAATTCGAAGTGCTGAGACGCTCCACGCTGGTGTATAAAACCTTGACCATTCAAATGATTGGTAATTTTTACAGTTCTGTGGGAAAGCATACTGTCACATAACGTGGGAAAAGTGTATTTTCGACCGGGAAAAAGTATATTTTTAACCGAGAAATCTGGGAATTTTTTTTTCGTTGTACGTGTATAGCCTACACCCTGTGAACTGACAACCATTTGGCCACAGAAGCAGTTGCAAATAAGATCTCTCCTCACTTGCAGATGGAGTAAAATCCCTCTCCATGCCAAGCATGGTCTTCTGCATTCTTCGCCACTAATAACAGTGGACTATGTACATACATTTTCTTTCACGAGTGCTAGTCCTGAAAGTTATGCACGAGAACTTCTATGAGGCTTGGAAGGTAGGGGATGAGCTATTGATGGAATTAAAGCTGTGAGGACAGATCTTGAGTCGTGCTGGGGGTGCTCAGTCAGTATAGAGCACTTGCCCATCAAAGGCCAAGTCTTAATCCGGAACTCAATTGTAATCTGCCTGGAAGCTTTCTCTGAGAAATTGGTTTTCATTCTGAGAGATTTCATTTTAAATTACTTTTGAGCTGGGGTATCTCCTGCCACATGCTGATACCCTTGACACCACCTCCTCTGTCAGCTGCCTTGGCTATCCCTCTGTTTCTACGTTTTAATTGCTTTTGGGTGCAGTTAGCCCATTTTTCTGCCACATACTCTTCTATGTATTAGGGATAGCGCTCTGATGAATGTAAGACGTTAAAGATTCCTTATCCTTTATACTAGCTAATGACAAAAGAACAGTTGAATAGTTTTTTTATGCTTTCTCCAAGACAGTGGATCCTGTTCCCAGCATAAACATTTTGACTCTAGTGAATCAGGGATGGCACAGTTGTAGGAGGGAAGCTCCCTGTCACTTGCTTAGCCCCAGGGTCCACTTGCCTGCCCCCACACATCTACTGACATGATTCTGTTTCTCACCTTAGTTTAAATTGGTGGTCCAATTGGAGTTCATTACATTTTTAGCCATTTCATTTTTGCTGTTGCATATCTCTTTGCTAGAAGGCATTCTTTACTTCATAACTGTTTTTGTTCTTAATAGAATTGGTGGGGGATCAGGTATGGGTGAGGTTTCTCTCACCACATTTAACTTCTGGGGTTACCCTTGTCTGCTCTCTGACATGTATACCAACTTGACCCAGTTTTCATCACCTTGATGTATACCACTCCTATATACTTCCATAATTCAGTAAAATTTGTATCTGAAATCTTTAACCTCAGATGACGTATCTCATGACTGAAGGACTCATGACCTCACTGTTTAATCCCATAACCCACCAACCAACCAAGTAATGAACCAGCCCCCTTTTAATATACCACAGTTGCCTAGAAATTAATAATGTTAATAATAACAGTGATATGAATAAAATATTTTAGTATGAGAGCTACTTCCTTACATTAATGTTTGGTGTATCACTTCTGCATAATTAACAAAGAATAAGAATTTACATCATGTAAAAGCAAAGAAACTCTGTTTCTTTCAAACAATGAATAATGCAGGAAGGAATGTAACAATATAGTGAAAAGGAGATGATGAGTCGCAGAAAGGCACAACCAAAAGACTGTTGGAGAGTTATGTATCAGCCAACAAGGCCTTTGTCAAAAGTAGACAACACACACACACACACACACACACACACACACACACACACTCAAATGCAACTGACACACACATGACTACAGTTTCTGGCTGCTAGTGCCAGACTGCAAGCAGCAGGGCATTATAGGAGAGGCAACTGGGTGCGGGTATGGAATAGGCTTGGGGGGGGGGGGGGGGAGATAACAGGGTAGGGGTTGGGGACAGGAAAGTGGTGCTGGGAGTGTCTAGTGATGGTGGGGAGTGGGACAGTTGAATGCGTCGGGAGGTTAGACGGAGGGGGGTGTTGTTTAGTGGAAAAGGAGAGAAGAGAGAAGTAAAAAGACTGGGTGCATTCGTGGAATAGAGGGCTGTGTAGTGCTGGAATGGGAGCAAGGAATGCGCTAGATTGGTAAATGCCATGGCTAACGAATGTTGAGGCCAGGAGGGTTGTGGGAACATAGGGTATATTGCAGGGAGAATTCCCACCTGCGCAGTTCAGAAAAGCTGGTGTTGGTGGATCCAGTTGGGACAGGCTGTGAAGCATCCACAGAACTGAAGGACGTTGTGTTGGGCAGTGTGCTCAGCAACAGGGTGGTTCAGTTGCTTCTTGGACACTTCTAGGCTTGTAGATCACATGACCGGTTTCACAACATGACTGGTTTCACAGGTAGCCCCGTTTCTTTCAGTCATTTCTGCCTACAGTCACAGAAGTCAGTAATAACATACTCCTGCCTCCATAGTGGAGGGCCTTTCCATTTCTGTTGTGCCATACTCAACTTCTTTTCGTCTTCTGCTCCTGTGAATGGGCTCTTCACCTGACCAGAATGCTATCTGTAGTAGATCTGCCTGCAAGCCATTTCAACTGGGTTAGCTGTCCAGAAAACAACTTAAAACTGTCCTGTGTTAAAGGTAGCTTGTAATTTTGCAGAATTATTTGCCTTCTTTGATCTGTTTTCATGCTGCTCTATTTTTCAAAATCATCTTTGAAAGTTGGAAATTTGATGCAAGTGAAAATGTAAACAGTTTTAGTAAAATATTCTTTGTGTGTATGTGTGTGTGTGTGTGTGTGTGTGTGTGTGTGTGTGTTTGAGGGGGAAGGACTCTGCACCTGGTAACTGGGGTACTGTCTCTTTTCACATTTCTCGTCTCCTATATTCCAAGTTGTTTCACTTACATTACCAGATTTGCTTACCTGTTCAGCATAATAATATACTTTTAGAATCTTCGTGGATTCTCTGTATATTTTTCTGTAGCACTTGTACTCTGTTAAGAAGTAGTGCAATTTAATATCGCTGAGCAGCATTCAGAGGTCTTTCATATTTTCCTCTAATTTTGGTTTTTTTGGGACTTTATAGTGTTTTTACCATTTCACACACCCGATTACAACTGTATTTAAGTGTTCCATAGAAATGACTCCACTTTTCTTTTGTATCATCTGATTTATATACGTATTGCTAGTCCGTATGTGCAAGGTCCTATAGCTTATTATGGTCAGTTTTCTTTTATACGTAAGGAAGTCACTAAGAACATTAATGTACTATCTCTGTTGATGTCTGTGGTATTAGAGAGGGTTTCCAATAGTTTTCACCCCTAATTCTTCCCTTTTTAAAGGCATAACAACTTGGTCAGTGCAAGTGTGTAAGCCTAATGTTATTCTGATTGGAGATGAATTTATATGAACATAGTATATGAATGTAGTAATATCACTGTAACAATTCAGAACACATCTACATCCATATTCCCCAAGCCACCTGATGGAGTGCAATGGAGGGTACTTGTGGTACCACTGTTCCCCCTTCCCTGTTCCATTCTCATAAAGCACATGGGAAGAATGGTTGTTGGTAGACCTCCTTATTAACTCTTATTTTTCAGATTTTTTTTCTTTGGTAATTTTGTGAGACAAATGTGGGAGTGTCTACTGTGTTGCCTGACTCTCCCGGAACATGCTCTTTCAGAATTTAAATAGTAAATCTGTCTGTGATGCACAGCACATCCCATGCAGCATCTGTCACTGGAGTGTTGACCATCTCCGTAATGCTCTTGTGTCAGCTAAATGATCTTGTGTCAGAACACACCACTCTTCATTGGTCTCTATTGCTTCTATTAGTCCAACATGGTAAGGCACCCAAACTGATGAGCAATACCCAAAAATCGGTCAAACAAGAGTTTTAGAAACCATTTCTTTTATGGGTCAATTACATTTCCTTAACATTTTTCCAATGAGTCTTAACCTGACATCTGCTTTTCCTGAAATTTGTTTTATGTGGCCATTCCTAGGTCACCCCTAGGCATTTTACAGTAGTTACTGTTCTCATTGATTTGTTGCCAATAGTGTAATCTTCACCTACTTATGCACACTATGGTATGTTTATTTAAATTAAATCAACTATCAATCCCTCTTGCACAAATTACCAATCCTCTGCAAATCTTCTGACAATTTGCTACAGTCTCCTGGCTTTGCTACCTTCTTATAGACAATGGCATCATCTATGAACATCCACATGGAATTTCTAAAGTTATCAACTAGATAATTTGTATATTTTTTAAACAGTAATGCTTCTATCACACTTCTTTGGGATATAGTTGAAATTACCTGTACATCAGTCAGTTTTGTATTGTTAAATGCAATGTGTTGAGTTCTATCTGCAAGAAAGTCCTGAACCCAGTCACAAATCTGGGTTGGTACTCAGTAAGCTTGTATTTTGTTCGCTAAATGACAGTGGGGAAGTGTATCAAATGCCTTCCTGAAATCGAGGAACATGGCATAAACCTGAAGGCCGATATCTACAACACTCTGAATCTTGTGTACTAACTGAGTGAGCTGAATTTTGCAAGACTCTCTTTGCGGAATCAATGTTGATTTTTATAGACGAGATTTTCATTCTCTAATAATATCGTAATAAATGATTGTGAAGCATGTTACATAATTCTAGAACAGAGTGATATCAGTAATATAGAGCTATAATTGTGTAGATCTGTTTTACGACTCTTCTTGAAAATGGCAATGACCTGCACTTTTTCCAGACACTAGGGATGCTTTGTTGCTGCAGCGACCTATGATAAACTACTGCTAGGATTGGAGTACCTGAGGTAATTTACAATATAGCTTAAAGAGTCTATATTAACATCTCCTAGTATTATAACCTGTTTTTAGTTTGTTGAGAATTTATTCAGAAGTTTGAAATGACACAGGAATTCATCTATATCACTGTTTGGTGATCTTTACAACCAGCTATTATTAAGTTGTCTTTGCCTATCTTTATGTTCACTGCTGATGATCCAAAGGCCACCTCAGCAACAAGTTCATCAACCAAATCAATTTTTCACACTGAATATTATTTCTGTCTTAAATGATGATGCAACCATCATTGTGTTAACTGTTCTACAATATAGACTTGGAATTTCATAAAAACTAATATTCTCTTCAGTTTTACATCCAAGTTCATTTAAATGTATGTGTGGCATATTTTCTCCTGTAAATCTTGTTTTATTAGCATTGTACTGTACAGTCTGGAACACCATTTTGCTTTTTTATCTTCTCTGATGCTGTTAGAGGGTGTCTGTGTGTCTTTTCTTCATGTGCTTACATTGGATGCTGCCTTACATTGAAAAAGGAAATTTACTGGCAATAAAAACTGTTGTCATAATTAAGTCTTTTCAATTTATTCTTTTCTTTAATTTTTTGCTTAATCAAATTGGGGAAAATTGTCAATAGCAGGTACAGATAAACATTATTTTACATAATCAGAATGTAATAAGTTTCACAGTTAAAATGAAAGAATGTTTCATTTGATTTTACTCATCTTGGATATAGCTGAACATTATGACAGTGTATGCATTTTAACATATTATTTTAAAAAAAACTGCTACACCTAATTTTATTTTGGACTTATTTATTTAATGTCCTTGTTTTCTTTAGTGTTCATTGTGTGCATTAGTAGGTTGCAGTGTATGTTCGGTTTTTCATGCCCTTGTAGTACTATGAATAAAAGAAATGAAACTTGGACACTGCCTTTCATAATGGACAATATTAACAATGTTGACAGGAGTGATCTCTACGATGAACTTATCTTACTCACTATCTAATTTTAATACAGATACCTAGCAAGTAATTGTTAAAATACCAACATGAATACTACTAATATTCTGTAGTACTTCAGCACCATAATTGTACCTGTGTGTTCTGGAATTTTTGAGTTATGTCAATCCATTCAAGAGCATTTATTATTAAGAAAAAATAATTAACCATACAGGTGTTAACATAAATATGGTACAAAATAATTGAAGAATACTTTCTACTACTGCATCATTGTTAATTATAGTTTCGATATTATGAACTTGCCACCCACCATATAGCAGAGATGCTGAGTCACAAATAGGCACAACAAAAAAGACTGTATCTGCAACTCAGCATCTCCATTATGTGGTGAGTAGCAACTATCCTTTTCATATTTTTAGTATTCCATCCTAGATTTTCCAGTGTTTAATTATACTTCCATTGTAGGTGTTAAGGCTGTATAGTACAAGAACGGCTGGTGTGGAAACAGTGACAGTTAAAGTTGCCCAAGGCATTTTGAAAGGAAAAGTAGTTGAAGCAAAGTATGGAGGGAAGTATTGCAGTTTTCAGGGTATTCGTTATGCAAAGCCACCAGTCGGTACTCTTAGATTTCAGGTAAGAACTATAATTTTTTTCTGTCTTTTGGACAATCTATAGCCAATTTCTTCCTACATTCTTTTCCAATTCAAATTTTTGTTCTGTTTCTAATGGCTTCAGTGCCAACAGGGATTATACTCAATTTTTCTTTATTATTCCCTGCCCCCAGAAGATACTCACCATTTTTGTAACATGAGAAAAAGATGCAACAATACTGTTGTTTAGATATCTTTTCAAGGTACAGAATTTGTTAAGTTAAAAGGTGGAAAAAAAGTTGGCTTCATGTTAAGGAATGAAATCTTACTACTTAGGTATCATAAAAATTTAAAGTGTAACATAGTCTGTATATTTACTAATTATAACTGAAACATTGGGAGCATATCAGATACATAAGTCTTAATGATAAGTATAGAAGCTGAGTGGATAAAGATGGCAGTAGCTCAACAGAGGGGAAGGAAAAGAAAATTTCTCCTCTCGGTACATTACACTGTGCGCCTTCAATGTTGTATGTCGAAGAGTGAAAATGGCAACATACTTAAATATAGTAAAGATTTACCTAGAATTCGAAATATAAGCTATAGAGTTTTTTCATAATAGGGTCAAGTATCTACCAAGTTATATGATGATCACATAATCAGTAGGGAAATCAAAACCAGTAGTTAATGATCAATGTTTTTAATGCAACAGGATCTGCATTCTGAATAAGGGGGAACATGGGCAGAATAACATAAAAACTTTGAAGGCAGATAATAACATATTCTTTAGAATTTCATAAAATCTCAAGTCAATTATTTGAAGGTTCTGAAAGTTTATTTTATTTTATGTGCAGTGAACTGAATTGCCTTCAAATCACAGATTAAAAAATGTAACGTATAACAACACATTATATATAAATTTTCAAGTGAAATATTTTCAACACTATGGCGAATGTGAAAGGCATAACTATGGCTATAGCGAAAATGAAAAGTAATTGTGGAGAATATGTAGTTATACAAATGAATGTGGACACATGAATGAGTGGTAAATGGCCCAAAGAAGTTTTCTGCTGTATTTTAAGAGATAAGAAAGGACAGAGACAGTGAGATGATGACCTTATGAGAGGTGGGTAGATGACATTCAAAAACATGAAAAAGGAATATGGATGGCTATAGATGAAGACAGTAATTCAAGGCAATATATGGAGTTGGTCTTTACTACTACTACTACTATTACTACTAATTTTGCACACTACTGGCCATTAAAATTGCTACACCACTAAGATGACATGCTACAGATACGAAATTTAACCGACAGGAAGAAGATGCTGTGATACGCAAATGATTAGTTTTTCAGAGCATTCACACAAGGTTGGCGCCAGTGGTGACACCTGCAACGTGCTGACATGAGGAAAGGTTCCAACCGATTTCTCATACAGAAACAGCAGTTGACCAGTGTTGCCTGGTGAAGCGTTGTTGTGATGCCTCCTGTAAGGAGGAGAAATGCGTACGATCACGTTTACAATATTCATATAGGTTGAATTGTAGCCTATCACGATTGCAGTTTATTGTATCGTGACATAGCTGCTCGCGTTGGTCGAGATCCAATGACTGTTAGCAGAATATGGAATTTGTGGGTTCAGGAGGGTAATACGGAATGCCGTGCTGGATCCCAATGGCCTCATATCACTAGCAGTCGAGATGACAGGCATCTTATCCGCATGACTGTAACAGATCGTGCAGTTATGTCTTGATCCCTGAGTCAGCAGATGGGAGAGGTTTGCAAGACAACAACCATCTGCACAAACAGTTTGACGACATTTGCAGCAGCATGGACTATCAGATCAGAGACCATGGCTGCAGTTACCCTTGACACTGCATCACAGACAGGAGTGCCTGCGATGATGGTGTACTCAACGATGAACATGGGTGCACGAATGGCAAAACGTCATTTCTTTGGATGAATCCAGGTTCTGTCTACAGCATCATGATGGTCGCATCCGTGTTTGGCGACATCGCAGTGAACACACATTGGAAGCATGTATTCATCATCGCCATACTGGCGTATCACCCAGCATGATGGTATGGGGTGCCATTGGTTACACATCTCAGTTACCTCTTGTTCGCATTGACAGCACTTTGAACAGTGGACTTTACATTTCAGATGTGTTACGACCTGTGGCCTTACCCTACATTTGATCCCTGCAAAACCCTACATTTCAGCAGGATAATGCGTAACCGCACGTTGCAGGTCCTGTACGGGCCTTTCTGGACACAGAAAATGTTCGACAGCTGTCCTGGCCAGCACATTCTCCAGATCTCTCACCAATTGAAAACGTGTGGTCAATGGAGGCCAAGCAACTGGCTCATCACAATACGCCAGTCACTACTCTTGATGAACTGTGGTATTGTGTTGAAGCTGCATGGGCAGCTGTACCTGTACACACCATCCAAGCTCTGTTTGACTCAATGCCCAGGCGTATCAAGGCCGTTATTATGGCCAGAGGTGGTTGTTCTGGGTACTGATTTCTCAGCATCTATGCACCCAATTGCGTGAAATGTAATCACGTGTCAGTTCTAGTATAATATATTTGTCCAATGAATACCCGCTTATCATCTGCATTTCTTCTTGGTGTAGCAATTTTAATGGCCAGTAGTGTATCACAGACATCTTTGTAAGTAGTGAGACATCCAATTTGCATTATGTAGTTGCATTTGGCTTTGTCTTCTCCACTTCCTCTTGTTGCTGTATTTTAGTTGTTAATTATTACCTACTTTTTAATGTACAGGACAGGATTAATGGGAATTTTTAAAGTCTAAAAGAAGTCCAACTATATTAGATCAGATAGTAACTTTGGCAGAGACATAATTAGATTTTTCTGTAGTAGTGCTTTTTTCCATAGTTTAATAATGGTAGTTGTTATGTATTTAAAAAACTAATTCTATGTTCAGTTTTAAATGATGTGGCAGTCACTCATATTTGAAGAGGAGAGGATTGGTGATAGTATTTTATCGTACATACAATGTAATTTCTCCCCATACAGGTAACATAGCTTCACCTCTTGAATTACTTACATTACATAGCATAAATATCTACATCACTTGTGCTTAAATAAGAAGTGAACCAAGCGAATACTGATTCATTATTACCATAAATGGGCAATTTCTGTAGCACGGGTAGCTTAAGCACACAATTGATTGACTTAAACAAATCACAGAAAGTGTAATTTTTATGCAGTTAGTGACTCTGTAAGTAGTTGTCATTTTAGAATGGCAGTTTGGTAATTAAATAATGAAAAGTCCAGATTGGAATCTAAACAATATTATGAAAAGGATACAAATACTAACAAAGAGATAGAGGGGCTGGCCAGTACTTAGCTCAGTACAGCCGATAGATACACATAAAACACATAAAACAGAACCGAAAATTTACGTTCCTAGCTTTCGGAACAAATGTTCCTTCATCGGGGAGAAGAGAGGGGAAAGAAAGGGAAGAAGGGAAAGGAGATTCAGTTACTCACAACCCAGGTTAGGAAGCAACAGGTAAAGGAAAATAGGGAGGGTAGCAAGGATGGAGGCCTGGTTGTCAGAGGGAAGCCAAAGATATTCTACTGTAAGTACTGTGCCAGCTTCAAACCAAAGAGGATGCATACAGAAGTAAAGAGGTATATAGTATAAAAATAAACACAACTATGTAGGATGAAAAGATGCGTGAATGGCTAAAGAGGAAAGGGAAAGAGGAGAAGACTGAAGAGTAAATGGGATTGAGGTTGTTTAACGTAGGTTCAGTCCAGGGGGATGACGGGATGAAAGGATGTGTTGGAGTGCAAGTTCCCATCTCCGCAGTTCAGAGGGACTGGTGTTGGGTGGGAGAAGCCAAATGGCACATACGGTGTAGCAGGTTCCTAGGTCCCTAGAATTATGCTGGAGGGCATGCTCCGCTACTGGGTATTGGGCATCTCCTAGGCGGACAGTTCGTCTGTGTCCGTTCATGCGCTCAGCCAGTTTAGTTGTTGTCATGCCGATGTAAAAGGCTGTGCAGTGCAAGCATGTCAGTTGATAAATGACATGTGTAGTTTCACACGTGGCCCTGCCTTGAATTGTGTATGTTTTACCAGTAGCGGGGCTGGAGTAGGTGGTTGCGGGGGGATGCATGGGGCAGGTTTTGCAGCGGGGTCGGTTACAGGGGTAGGAACCGCTGGGTGGAGAAGGTAGTCTGGGAATATTGTAGGGTTTAACAAGGATGTTACGGAGGTTAGGGGGGCGACGAAAGGCAACTCTGGGTGGTGTGGGGAGAATTTTGTCAAGGGATGATCTCATTTCAGGGGTTGACTTGAGAAAGTCATATCCCTGGCGGAGTAATATGTTGATGTTTTCGAGGCCAGGATAATATTGGGTGACAAGGGGGATGCTTCTGTGTGGTCTTGGGGTAGGAACATTGTCGTTGGATGGGGAGGAATGTATTGCTCGGGAAATCTGTTTGTGGACAAGATCTGTAGGATAGTTGCGGGAGAGGAAAGCATTGGTCAGGTTATTGGTGTAATTGTTGAGGGATTCGTCACTGGAGCAGATCTACATCTACATCTACATCTACATTTATACTCCGCAAGCCACCCAACGGTGTGTGGCGGAGGGCACTTTACGTGCCACTGTCATTACCTCCCTTTCCTGTTCCAGTCGCGTATGGTTCGCGGGAAGAACGACTGTCTGAAAGCCTCCGTGCGCGCTCTAATCTCTCTAATTTTACATTCGTGATCTCCTCGGGAGGTATAAGTAGGGGGAAGCAATATATTCGATACCTCATCCAGAAACGCACCCTCTCGAAACCTGACGAGCAAGCTACACCGCGATGCAGAGCGCCTCTCTTGCAGAGTCTGCCACTTGAGTTTATTAAACATCTCCGTAACGCTATCACGGTTACCAAATGACCCTGTGACGAAACGCGCTGCTCTTCTTTGGATCTTCTCTATCTCCTCCGTCAGACCGATCTGGTACGGATCCCACACTGATGAGCAATACTCAAGTATAGGTCGAACGAGTGTTTTGTAAGCCACCTCCTTTGTTGATGGACTACATTTTCTAAGCACTCTCCCAATGAATCTCAACCTGGTACCCGCCTTACCAACAATTAAATTTATATGATCACAAATACCTAGGCTGTAGGGAAGGGAGCGTTTGATGTGGAAAGGATGGCAGCTATCAAAGTGAAGGTACTGTTGTTTGTTTGTGGGTTTGATATGGACAGAGGTGTGGATGTGAGCTTCAACAAGATGAAGGTCAACATCCAGGAAGGTGGCTTGGGTTTTGGAGAAGGACCAGGTGAAATTCAGATTCGAAAAGGAGTTGAGGTTATGGAGGAAATTAAGGAGTGTTTCTTCACCATGCGTCCAGACCACAAAGTTGTCATCTATAAACCTATACCAGGCCAGGGGAAGCAGCTGTTGGGTCTTCAGGAAAGCCTCCTCCATGCGGCCCATGAAGAGGCTGGCATAGGACGGAGCCATCCTGGTTCCCATGGCCGTTCCCTGATTTGTTTGTAGGTCTGGCCTTGAAAAGTGAAGTAATTATGGGTGAGGATGAAGTTGGTAAGTGTGATAAGGAACGAGGTTTTTGGAAGATCTTCGGGTGGGCATTGGGAGAGGTAGTGCTCAAGGGCAGAGAGACCTAAATTTTCGGTTCTGTTTTATGTGTTTTATGTGTATCTATCGGCTGTACTGAGCTGAGGTAAGTACTGGCCAGCCCCTCTATCTCTTTGTTAGTATTTGTTTCACATCTCATATGAGATTTTCCATTAATCATCATGAAAAGGATAAACTGCTATCACGGTATAGATGACACATTGAATTGTAGATAGGCAAGATGAAGAGATTGCTACATATAAACAAATAAGCTTTCAGCCAAAGCCTTCTTCAGGAGGAAAAGCACACACATTCATACAAACAAGCACACCTCATTCACATGTGACTGCTATCTTCAGCCATTCTGACCAGACCGCAGTAGAAATCTTTGTACATCTATATTTAAACTGGATGATGGTGGGACGTCATCTGGTAAAATTTTTTATTGAAAATGAGACTCCTCCAGCTGTATTTAAGATTTCATATTTATTTGGCTCCTAGTTTTGATGTTGCGTCAACATCACCTTCAGGCCCGTACACTTTGATGATATCAACTGTGTGTGGCTGAATACTAGAAGTCCACAGTGAGACCAATACAGAGCATGTATTGGTCTCACCACGGACTTCTAGTACTCAGCCACACATGATTGATACCACCAAAGTGTACAGGCCTGAAGATGACATTGACACAACATCAAAACTAGTAGCCAAATAAATATGAAATCTTAAATACAGCTGGATGAGTTCCATTTTCAATTAAAAAAAAATGCAATAGAAATGGTTCAAACAGGAGCAACAGCCCAGAATGTGGTGGGGAGGAATAGCAAGGTATGGGTGGGGGTAATTGGTGCTGCCTTGCAGAGCATACAGTGATTAAATGGTGGCAGGCAAGTGCTGTCAGATTCAGTGCCTGGTGGAGGGGGCAGGCAGGAACAGGGAGCGGAAAGAGAGAAGCAGAGAAGGGAAAAGACTGGTGGGTGTACTGGCAGAAAGCAATGCACAATGGAGACTGTAGTTTTAGTCTAGGACGATTTTGGGAGCGGAGATTGTGTTGATGTGGGAGGTTAGATTTTGGGCAATAGGTTGGAGGTGTTGATCAGTGAGGCCTAAAATTCTTTTAGTAAACCAGCTGCAATGGGGCATCTAGAATTGTTGGATTTGAGGCTTTTGGGAACCATGTAGAGGGTGTGTGTGTGTGTGTGTGTGTGTGTGTGTGTGTGTGTGTGTGTGTGTGTGTGTGTTTTTCAGTAAATAAGCTACAATGATTCAGGGCTTTGGTTGGAAGGATTGGTGGCAAATAAGTGTTTCCACTGCAAGGGTCAGAAGAAGGAGAGTAAGTCTCTGACAAGTCCTACATGGTTAAATTTGGCTGCAGGACTGGAGGTGAGGCCTTTGGATAGGACTGAAACATGTGTGGGTTGAGGATTTTGGTGGAAAAGTTAACGACAGTGTTGTGGGATTGTTTATTTCATGCAGTGTTGCATGTCTGCCAGCATGGACAACTCTAAGCAAATTATGCTGCACTCGGTCATTATGTGGAGGCTGTTGGCCAACGCACTGTCTGTGGTGAGAGATATGTTGTTGTGGTCTTCAGTCAAGACACTGGTTCGATGCAGCTCTCCATGCTACTTTATCCTGTGCAAGCCTCTTCATCTCCGAGCAGCTACTGTAGTCTACATCGGTCTGGCGGTGCGGTTTGAGGTGCCTTGTCACAGACTGCGTGGCCCCTCCCTCCAGAGGTTCGAGTCCTCCCTCGGGCATGCGTGTGTCTGTTGTCCTTACCCTAAGTTAGTTTAAGTAGTGTGTAAGTCCAGGGACAGATGACTTCAGCAGTTTGGTCCCTTAGGAATTCACACACATTTGAACATTTGCAATCTACATCCTTCAAAATCTGCTTAGTGTATTCATCTCTTGGCTTCCCTCTGTGATTTTTAACCTCTGCACTTCCATCCATTAATAAATTTGTGATCCCTTGATGCCTCAGAATGTGTTCTACCAACCTATCCCTTCTTCCAGTCAAGTTGTACCACAAATTCCTGTTCTCCCCAATCCTATTCAGTTCCTCCTCATTAATTCAGTATTCTACCCATCTAATCTTGAGCATTCTTCTGTAGCACCACATTTCAAAAGCTTGTATTCTCGTCTAAACTATTTATCATCCATATTTCACTTCCATACATGGCTACACTCCATACAAATACTTTCAGAAAAACTTCCTGACACTTAAATCTATACTCGATGTTAACAAATTTCTCTTCTTCAGAAATGCCTTCCTTGCCATAGCCAGTCTATATTTTATATTCTCTCTACTTTGACCATCATCAGTTATTCTGCTTCTCAGATAGCAAAACTCATCTAATACTTTAAGCGTCTCATTTCCTAATCTAATTCCTTCAGCACCATCTGATTTAATTCAATGACATTTCATTATCCTTGTTTTGCTTTTGTTTATGTTCACCTTATATTCTCCTTTCAGGACACTATCCATTCCGCTCAACTGCTCTTCCAGGTCCTTTGCTGTCTCTGACAGAATTACAGTGTCACCGGCAAATCTCAAAGTTTTTATTTCTTCTCCATGGATTCTAATTCCTACTCCAAATTTTTCTTTTTGTTTCCTTTACCACTTCCACAATATATCGACTGAACAACATCGGCGACAGGCTACAACCCTGTCTCATTCCCTTCTCAGCCACTGTTTCCCTTTCATGCCCTCGACTCATATAACTGTCCTCTGGTTTCTATATAAATTGTAAATAGCTCTTTGTTCCCTGTATTTTACCCCTGCCACCTTCAGAATTTGAAAGAGAGTATTCTAGTCAATATAGTCAAAAGCTTTCTAAGTCTGCAAATGCTAGAAACTTGGGTTTGCCTTTCCTTAACCTATCTTCTGAGATAAGACGTAGAGTAAGTATTGCCTTGCGTGTTCCAATATTTCTACAAAATCCAAACTGATCTTCTCTGAGGTCAGCTTCTACCAGTTTTTCCATTTGTCTTTAAATAATTTGTGTTAGTATTTTGCAACCGTGACATATTAAACTGACAGTTTGGTAATTTTCACACCTGTCAACACCTGCCTTCTTTGGCACTGGAATTATTATATTCTTCTTGAGGTCTGAGGGTGTTTGGCCCATCTCATACATCTTGCTCACCAGATGGAAGAGATTTGTCATGACCGGCTCTCCCGAGGCTATCAGTAGTTCTAATGGAATGTTCTCTATCCCGGGGCCTTGTATCAACTTAGGCCTTTCAGTGCTCTGTCAAATACGAGGCATGTTTTTTAAGTAAGTACCATTTCGAAATTTAAAAAAGATGTGCTAAGATATCTCAATAATTTTATTTTTACATGAAAGCCTGCACCTTAATCTATGCACTGAGGCCATTACAGTCTGGTTCTTCCTTATTTACGTTGTGTACTGAGTGTTTAAGATGCCTCTGATAATCTTGAGTCCTGCCGACTGTGAAGTACGGCCTGTTATAAGATTTCTTAGTGCTAAAGGCCTAAAAGTGATCGATTCATTGTGAGATCTGTGCAGTTTACGGAGATAACATTATGAGTGATGGAATGGTAAGAAAGTGGGTGAAAGCATTTAAAGTTGGCCACACAAATGTGCATGATGAACAATGGAGTGGGCATCCTTCGGTCGCTAATGAAAGTTTGGTGCAGGGAGTGGACAATAAGGTGAGAGAAAACAGACGCTTTATGATTTTGTCCTTGCTGGATGACTTTCCTAATGTTTCTCATAGTGTTTTCTATGGCATTGTGACCGAGAACTTGAATTACTGAAAATTGTGCACACGTTGGGTACCGAAAATGTTGATGGATGTGCACAAAACCAAACGTTTAGACAGTGTATTGACTTTCCTTGAGCGGTACCACAATGACGGTGATGATTTCTTAAGTCAAAATTGTTATGGGCGATGAAACATGGGTGGTCTACATCACACCAGAATCAAAGCAACAGTCCATGGAAGTTGAGCAAGGGCATGGTTTTGCTGCAGGACAATGCCCATCCACATGTGGCAAATCAGGCCAAAGATCTCATCATATCTTTTTGATGGGAAACTCTAAATCATCCTCCATACAGCCCAGATCTTGCGCCCAGTGTCTACCATCTGTTCCTGCACTTGAAGAAACACCTGGGTGGTCAGCATCTTCAAGATGATGATGAAGTCAAAACAGTAGTGATGCAGTGGTTAAGAAGTCAGGCGGCAGACTTCTATGAGGAGGGTATTCAAAAACAGGTACAATGTTATGACAAGTGCCTCAATATTGATGGAAATTATGTAGAAATGTAGATTAACGTACAGGCTTTCATATAAAAATAAAATTATTAAGATATCTTAGCACGTCTTTTTTTAATTTCAAAATGGTACTTACTTAAAAAACACGCCTCGTACTTTACGCAGTATCATATCTCCCATTTCATCTTCATCTTCATCTATGTACTCTTCCATTTCCATAATATTACTCTCAAGTATAGACCCTCTATATACTCCTTCCACCTTTCTGCTTTTCCTTCTTTGCTTAGGACTGGTTTTCCAACTGAGCTCTTGATATTGATCTTCTCTCCAAAGATCTCCTTAATTTTCCTGTAAGCAGTCTCTATCTTACCCCTAGTGATATCTGCTTCTACATCCTTAACTTTGTCCTCTAGCCACCCCTGCTTAGCCATTTTGCACCTCATGTCGATCTCATTTTTGAGACATTTGTATTCCTTTCACCTGCCTCATTTACTGCATTTTTATGTTTTTTTTTCTTTCATCAATTAAATTCAGTATCTCTTCCGTTACCAAGGATTTCTACTAGCCCTCGTCTTTTTACCTACTTGACCCTCTGCTGCCTTCACTACTTCATCTCTCAAAGCTACACATTCTTCTTTAACTGTATTTATTTCCCCTGTTCTTGTCAATCGTTCCCTAAAGTTCTTTCTGAAACTCTCTATAACTTCTGGTTCCTTCAGTCCATGCAGGTCCCGTCTCCTTAAATTCCTACCTTTTTGCAGTTTTTTCAATTTTTATCTACAGTTCACAACCAATAAATTGTGGTCAGAGTCCACATCTGCCCCTGGAAATGACTTATAATTTAAAACCTAGTTTCTGAATCTCTGTCTTACCATTATATAATCTATCTGAAATCTTCCAGTGTCTCCAGGCATCTTCCATGTATACAACCTTCTTTCATGCTTCTTAAGCCAAGTATCATCCTTGATTAAGTTATCCTCTGTGCAAAATTCTACCAGACGTCTTCCTCTTTGATTCCTTACCACCCAGTCCGTATTCACCTACTACTTTTCCTTCTCTTCCTTTTCCTACTATCAAATTCCAGTCCCCAATGACCATTAAATTTTCATCTCCCTTAACTACCTGAATAATTTCTTTTATTACATCATTCATTACTTCAATCTCTTCATCATCTGCAGATCTAGTTGTCATATAAACTTGTACTAATGTGGTAGGTATGGGCTTTGTGTCTTACCTTGGCTACAATAATGTGTTCACTATGCTATTCATAGCAGCTTATCCTCGTCCCTATTTTTTTTATTCATTATTAAACCTACTCCTGCATTACCCCTATTTGATTTTGTATTTATAACACTCTATTCTCCTGACCAGAAGTCATTTTCCTCCTTCACCAAACTTCACTAATTCCCACTATATCTAACTTTAGCCTACCCATTTTCCTTTTCAAATTTTGTAACCTACCTGCCTGATTAAGGGATCTGACATTCCACACTCTGACCTGTAGAACACCAGTCATGCTGAGTCAAAAGTCTCATCCATGCACATTGCATGGCTGCATAACTGTGGGGACTGTTAGTGCAACATCTGATAGCCCAAATTCTTCCCGCCCATAATTATGAGTATAATTTTTCCTATCAATAACATTTCACCCTCATCCTGTCATATTTTCACGTGTTATTTTCCACAGGTACCTGTGCCACACGAACTTATAAATCTCACCAATCCCTCCCCCATCCCCATCTTTCCCGATCCCAACGTGTGGATTCTCCCATACCTCATCCATTCTGTCCTTTTCCAAGCATTTTTTCATATTTTATGTACTTGTGCACATTTTTAAGTATTTGTATGTATTTTTGCATATCTAGATGTATTTTTGTGCATCTTTTCCTACTATCCAGCGCCACTCACAACCATCTAACACCTTCTTTTACCTGTTTCTCATGTCATTTCCTATCTCCCTAACTCCATTCTTGCCACAATGGACCCCTTCTCCATATTTCTCCACCAGATCATTTAAAGCTGCCTAAAGCATGGAATCTCCCCCTCCCCCAATGGCCCAACCATGTGGATGCCTTTCTCTGGAACCCACCCCTCATTTTCTGTCCCTCACAAACCTGGTACTGCAAAAACAAATCTCCATGGCACAGGCATCAAAGACCAACTCTGCTACCTCTGCAAGATACTGCTACTGTGCAATCCCTACTACATACATCACATCTCTGAAACGGAATCCCTTGCAGACCAGCATCTAGAACAGCATTCCAGGCACCACCTCCATAATTTATCCAGCCTACTGACATCCTACTGCTGCCTTGGGGTATCACAATTCAACCCCTATCTTATATGCAGTGTTCCTTCTTGTCAACCCTTCACAGCACCCAGGCCCAGCCTAGCTGACCTTTTCTGCTTGCCACATCCCCCAAAACTACCTTCCAAGATGTTACTCGATACAGAGCCTAAACAATTCCAGAACACTGTTATTGATCTTTCCACCAAAATCCTCACAGAAGTTTCAGTCCTATCCAAATGCCTAGCCTTTAGCCCTACATCCAAATTTAACCATGTGGCACTTGTCAAAGACCTACTCTCCATCTCCCAATCCCTGCAAGGGAAACGTTTGTTTGCCACCAGTTCTTCCAGACAAAGCCAGCCTAATACCAACACTGAACCCGGCCTCTCCCAGCTCACACCACCATCCAATTGTGACCCCCCCCCCCCCCCCCCCACCGCCACTCCCTATCTAACCCGGTCACTTGGCAGGAATTCTTTATCTTCAACTTACTTGGCCTCAACATCCTTGTCCAGGTTACAGAACACCAGCCTTTTGGCAGAAGAAAGGACAGCCACACATAGCCATAAAAGGGATCCTGACCCTATCATCCTACCTGCAGACCACCAGTGTCATTATGAACCACAGTAAATACCTGGTGGAAGGCTTCTGCCAATTATCTGACACCTCTAACTATAAATTCTGCCACAATCATCCCATCCCAGAAGTGAAACCCAACTTCATATCCCTGTTAGAGCCTTAGGCCCTTCCCAGAACCTCTTCCCTGAATCCAACTCCCCATGCACCCACCTTCTATGTGCTCAGCAAAATCCACAAACCCAACAACCCTAGTTTCCCCTTTGTAGCTGGTTATTGGGCTCCTATTGAATGAATTTTAGCTCTCATTGACAAAGCACCTCCAACCTATTGCCCAAAATCTAGCCTCCCACATCAAATATACAAACTACTTTCTTCACCAACTCTCCAACATCCCCACCCCTTTACTCCCTGAATTCCTACTCATCACTGTTGATGCCATTTCCCAATACACCAGCATCCCTCATGCCCAAGGTCTTGCCAGTATTAAAGACTAGCTATCCCAATGTCCTTCACACTCCATATACACTACATCATTCCTCATACATCTTACTAACTATATCCTAACACCCAAGTACTTCTCCTTTCAAGGGAAGGTATACAAAACCATGGCACAGCCATGGGCACATGCACACCTAGAAGAAACCTTCCTAACTTCCCAAAACCCCTCTCTAATAGCTCCATCCTCATTTCTATCCATGTTAAGCTCACCTACCATCAACAGTCCCTACATTTCAATAGATGACATCCCTTCCACACCAGAAAATCTCTCCCATACATCCTGGCCACCCAGGGACAGCATATCTCCAGTGACAGAAGCTTCCTTGCCTGTGTATGCTCAAGGTCTCAGAAAGGCCTTCACAAATGGGGACTCTTCCTCAAAACTTGTTCACAAACTGATTTCCTGTGCCATATCCCCCCCCCCCTCCAAATCTTCCCACTGTCCCAAAGAACTAGCTACAAGGAAGTGCTCCCTTCAACACTCACTTTCACCCCAGACTGGAACAACTGAATAACATCCTTAATCAGGGCTTTGATTATCTACCATCATGTCCTGAAATTTGTGACATCTTACCCAAGATCATTCCCATCCCTCATAAAGTGGTGCTCCATTGCACACCCAACCTCTACAATATCATAGTCCATCCATATACCACTCTCCATCCAAACCTCTCCCCACAGGGATCATATACCTGTGGAAAACCCAGGTGCAAGACTTGCTCAATCCACTCATCTAACCCTTCCTTTTCCAGTCCTGTAACATGCTTATCCCCTCCCATCAGAGGCTAGGTCACCTGCGAAAGTAGCCATGTTATATCAGATGTATTACAATCATTGTTGAGCATTTTATGTTTGTATGACTACCAACCAGCGTTCCACCAGGATGAATGGCCGTTTATAAACTGTGGACAAGGGCAAAGTGGACCACCCTGTGGCACAACATGCAGCTGTACATAACATGCTTGATTTCAATGACTGCATCACAGCTTAGGCAATCAGGATCTATCCCACCAGCACCAGCTTTTGTGAACTGCTCAGATGGGAGTTATCCTTACAACACATTTTCCACTGCAGAAATTATCCCTGCCTCAATCTGTGGTAATCTACTGTCCCCACACTCTCAACCAAACTGCTTCCAGCCCCTGTCCCGTCACCTCATCACAATTGGCATCCCATTCCCCCCACTCTCCACCCAACTGTTTCCAGCCCCTGTCCTGTCACCTCATCACAATTGGCTTCCCCTTACACTCATCGTACGCTACTCTCTGCTGGTGCGCCTACCCATCTTTTCCCCCTCTCTGCTTCTCTCCTTCCCATTCCCATTCAACAAGTTTCTGTTGCAGTCCGGCGATAGCGTTCATGTTTGTATGAATGTGCTTATGTGTTTGATTGTGTGTGTATTTTTCTTTTCTGAAGAAGGGTTTAGCAAAATGCTTGCACATAGTAGTCTTTTTTTCATGCCTGTCTGCAACTCATGCATCTTTATGGCAAGTAGCAGTCTGTCCTTTTCATAATATTGTTTGGTAATTAGAAATCCATGATTTGCTAGGTAACCCATAATTACACAGGCAAGGAAATGACTCTTGGCACATTAATTTTCCAGAATGTTTCAAACATATCATGTGAGATCACACTTATTATGTCTAATTTAGTCTATAATATATTTTAGTCAGCATTGTAAATTGCTGATTTTTTAAAGTCCAGCAATGTGTTTATGAAGACTGAACAATATATATATAAAATATGTATAAAATATCTGCTACATACAGGGTGTGGCACTTAAATCTGGACAAATGAAACTTTTTTTAAAAAACAAATTTATTAAAACAAAATACAAATGAAAATGAAAATCCTTTTACATATAAGTAATGGTATCTTTCAAGAGTAACATTACTTGATGTAACCCTCTTCAGTGACAATGACCACCTCCGGTCTTGTCCTGAAGTAATCGCATGCACTCTTTAAAACAGCACTGTCCATTTTCGCGAATACTGCTTTGATAGCAGTTTCTAGAGATGCAACATAAGTGTGCCTTGTCTTATTGGTAACTCTTTTGACTACGCTCAAACATAGTTGTTGAGGGGGCTCAAATCTGCACTACTCAGGGGTCAGAACACCTTTGAACAAAACGTGTCAACCTTATCTGAGAGCCAGTTTTGGACTAAGTGGCTCATACAAGGTCCTCCTCTGCTATCTGATGCATTTTTCGCTTGCTGATATTGAATACTGACGCCAGTTTTCTCAGCGATTGCCCTGCGTCATCCAAAATCAACACCTGAGCCTTTTCGATGACTGCCGCAGTTCGTGAAATGTGTTTTCTCAAATGAGATTTCCTCACCGAGTTAATGGAAAGTCCCCCAGACTTCTCCAAAGTGTTATACTTGGCTAGAATATCATAAACAGTTGATCTTAGGTACTTGAAGAATCGATCTATTTCAATGGGTGAATGCCCAGCACAAAGACTTTCAATAATCAGAGCTCTTTGGTTGTACTCTGCACTTGTCTGTAACATCTTGGACATTTTGAGGTTCTGACTGTTTACTAGATACCTATGGCTTTCAAGAATGCCAATTGCAACCTCTGGTGGATCTACGATATGGCAGGAAACTCAAATTGAAATTTAAGCACTGCGCCCTGGATATGTTTTTAATATTCTGATTCCTTACACTAGAAAACTGTCATCGCTTATCTCTCTCTCTCTCTCTCTCTCTCTCTCTCTCTCTCTCTCTCTCTCTCTTGGTAATGTTCCATATTGAAGTTATGTGGTTTAATGTAAGATATCACATACAGTGGGTATAATACAACTTTTTTTAAGACATTATTATGAAAAGGATAGATAAAAAAGACCAGTGGGTGCTTTGGCAGAAGTGAAGGTGGTGTGGTACTGAGATGGGAACGGGGAAGGCGTTAGAGGTTAGCAAACGTCCCCCCCTCCTCCCCCTCCCTAACCATCCAGCAGCACCAACAGCCCTACCCTGCCCCCACCCCATGTCTGCATGCTCCCATAGGCAACACTACACCTTCCCGCATGCCTATCCTGCCCCTTTCCCCCAGCCTTCGCCTTACCTCTGCCACCCACACCAGATGCTTCTCCCATTATACACAGTTGCAGTGTGCAGCCTGGTCTCAGTGGCCAGTTACAGTGGTCATTCATGTATTGGTATGTTTTGTGTGTGAAGATAGCCTTTTGGATGAATGCCTAAATGTATAGCATTGTCCCTGTTTGCAACTGAATATCTCCTCTATATGGTGAGTAGCAATCTATCCTTTTCATAATATTGTCATTATTCCAACCTGGACTTAACATTATTTTTAATTTTTAAAAAACTCTTCTTAATATTTTACAGTACTGGTTGTAATACAAAATCCTCCCCTTGCCCCTGTGTTATACCTTCTTCATTTTTCTCCCTCTCCTCCCCTCCCTCCCACTCCTTCCATAGCTCTCTCTTACTGCCCTTAGCCCCCCCTCATGCCAAAGACACTCTGGGACATTATAATAAGTGAAATTTCCTCCCTTCAGTACTGGGTACAGGAACTTGAAAAGTGAAAGGGTCACACAAAAATTTTAATAAAATGCTGTTGTATTTACATCTTTTGGAGCTTCCTTTATCTGGTCTCCTAACCCAACGAATTGACAGGTCACAGGAAGGCATGGATCTCAATGACAGTACTGTAATCTGCAAGCACTGCTGTTGCCACTGCAGCACTAGCCACAGAGACAGGTTCATCCTGCTAGCCCATCGGTGCCAACAGCTGTCCTTTAAAGCCCACAGTGCACCCGCTTAGTTGGTCAGTTATGATTTCACTGCACTGTTGTGTTGGTTTTACTACCCTTTGGTATTCACTGCATCTTAGGTTTTCAGTTTTTGTTTATTCGTTGCCTTTGTTATTCCACAGTGCCATCTCCATTGTCTGTCTTTCTTTCATTATTGTCCACCTGTTTACTCTGTGGCAGCTTGTTGTTGATACAGTAAGCCAGTTGGCCAATCTCCACAGATTCTTAAGTTGTTCCCAGTCTTATTTGATTCTGGTCATTAGCCTTGGCTATAAGATAAAAGGTTTGCAGTGTCTCATGGACACAAAGCTCCTGCAACTTGTGAAACAGCAACAGCAACAGCAGCAGCTGCATCAATGGTTCCAATAGCAGTTTCAATAGCTGAAGCAGCAGCAGCAAACTGACCTGCTCCACCAGGAAATTCAACTTTTGTCTGATCACCTGCAGATTCAGGGTTCAAACTCAACCAGTCTGTGGTCAGTTCCCAGACAGAGAACTGCCCACTTGTGTTCATGCCATTTATCAATGACAGAGGGTTGGGACATGTATTTGCAGCAGCTAAAGCAGCACTTGCTTCTTTTTGGATTTTGAATGACACTCTCCAGTGGTTGCTCTTCCTTTCTTGGTCTTCCCTAGAGACATTTCTCTCACTAAAGAATGTGGCTCCACTTCAAAATCCTGTCGTGCTCTTGTTCAAGGAGATGTGTTTGTTGCTGTCAAACTGTTACTCACAATGATTCCACGGGGTCACATCATGACTCGTGTTCTATCAAGACCACAGGCAATCGTGTCAGTCATACTGCTTGTGTGTGATGTACTGAGTTGACACTGCAACTTCACTTGTAAGAACCCCGCTTACAAAACTTCGTATGCCAGTTCTTTGATCTGAGACATAGTGGTCCAGTTGTCTTGATATCCAGGAGTACGCACTGTATCCCTCAAACTAGACAACCCTTCCTTGGACAATATTTTGAAAATTTCACATCCCTTAGAGACTACGCATGCAGCAAATGAAAGCTTCATGGCTTGACCCAAAGTAACCGCAGTCCAGCTGCATCTCTGTGGCAGAATTCTTGTAAGTCTTTTTCCCGATGGCAGCATTGTGATTCATCAATTTTGGACGTGTCAGTGGCTTTTGAAAAGCCTGTCACACCCCGTTGGTGTCAGATGCAGCATCTCCGATCATGCCCTGACGGCTTCACTTAGCACCCATATGCAGACTTTCCAGATTGCTGGGTGCATTGCACCCATTTTGAGAAAGATGGGTGTCTCCAATTTGTCTGTTATTAACCATCATGGGAAGTCCTTCCTCACATGTATCAAGGGACTGTGTGTGAACTTCTGGTATTTGTTTTTCGGGGTGATACTTCCACCACTAATTTGTTATCAACCTCACTGTTGAAAACCAGGAAGTACATTTGCAGGCAGACACAGGAGCTACCGTTTCTCTGATTAACCTTGAAATGTATGCTCATTTTTGTTCTCCTGATTTTTCCCTGTTCTCCCATGATGGCAGTTTGATTCCCCCCTCGGTCAACACACAGCCAACAGTGCATATAAGAGGGTCATATGGCTAATAACTGTTGGTTGTTGATAGTCACTCAGCTGACAACATGTTTGGTCTAGGTGCCATCTCACTGTTTGGGTTTTCCATCACTGACAAGGTGCAGGTGGTCTCAGACACTGTTCCCTTTCAGGAGCTTGATGACCTTTGTACGACTTTTGCAGCCCTGTTCTAACCTGGTCTGTGATCATCACAGATTTCCAGCTTCAAGTCTCCTTACATCTACACAGTGCCCCATTTTTGCTGGGTACATCCTATTCTTGTCTCCTTGCGAGGCATCATTTAGTGAGAACTTGGTCACCTCGACGAACATGTTAAAATTGGTGCATGGGCCACACCCCTCTCGGTGATCAAGAAACCTAATGGCTCCCTCCAGCTATGTGGAAATTTTAAGTTGACAATCAGTGCCCAGGAACAAGTGGAAACATATCCCTTACCATGTACAGAGAACTCCCTCACGAAGCTTGTCAGGCTGAATGTTTTTCGAAGGTAGATCTTGCTGAAATAGAGTTGCAGATTCCTCTGGATGAGGAATCACGAAACATTACAGTCTTTAACACTCCCTTTGGCTTATACAAAGACAAGTGTCTGGGTCTGTTGGGGTCTGTTCCACTCTGGCAGTTTTTCAAAGGTATCTGGAACAGTTAACCATGTCCATCCCTGCTTGTACTAACTACCTCAACAACATAATTTTCATCAGCTCTACACATCAGGAACACACCTGCTCAACCTTTGTATGCTCTTTATCATGTTGATGCAGGGCTCAAGTGCCACTCACACAAATGCCAGTTTTTTTAAGTAGCAAGTGGAATACCTCAGCCACTTGTTGAACAAAGACTAAATCCAGCCCACTGACTGGAATCTTTCTGCAATTGACTCTGTACCCTATCCCCAACACTTACAGAAGTGCAGGCATTTCTGTGAAAGATGAATTATTATTTTACGTTCCTTCCATAATCAGACCACATTATGCATCCACTCAATCAACTGTGAAAGAAGGGCATTCAGTTCAGGAGGATGGCTGACTGTGAGCAAGCTCTCACACAGCTGAAGCAGCTGGTGCTCTTCACATGCTGCCTTATGCCTTTTTCTCCATCATGTCCACTGGTTTTTCTGATGCTTCTCCTTATAGTATTGGTGCAATGCTGATGCATAGGAAACATAATGGTACCAACTTATGCATCCAAGATGCCAATACCCAACCACAGTCGCAAACTGAAAAAGAAGCTTTGGAAATCAGATTTGACATTAAGAAGTTCCATGTTTATCTATTTGGAATCAATTTTACCATCATTACAGATCACAAACTTCTGGTAGCACTCTTTGGACCCCGCACTCAGCTTTCAGAGTGGACGGCACAATGGCTCCAGCACTGGGCACTTTTTTTACTCAGCTCCTGCTGTTAGCCACTAAATACAAACTAGCAGAACAGCAAAAAAATACGGTTGCTCTCTCTTGTCTCCCCGCAGAGCTCGACCAGACATTTGACCAACTGGAGTCCTCATGTTTCCACATTGACATGGAATGACAGCACGATTGTGATGGGTTCCCATTACAGCTACTCACATAGTTACAGTCACACACCGCAACCCTGCATTACAGCTCATCCTGTGATATGTGCTCCACAGGTGGCTTGCTTATTTTTTGAAGTTTGCCAATTCAGAAGTCTGGGCCTGCACACGCCTCACCCAGCATTTACCAGTCATCTCCGAGCACGAGCCATGGCACTTTTTTCCCTCTGCTCTTAAAATTGCTACCCCCACTCGCGTTTCATCCACTATCTATCACCTGATGTACTGTGTTAATGCGTAGTCTTACCCAGATGCACGGATAACATCACAACCCAGCATCCTGTACTCCACTTACTAGATAACTAACATGTTTACAGAGGTGATAGTAGAACTTTTGGTTTGGTTACCACGTTGGTGCGGGCGTGGAGCGGCCCCATCTCTATATTAGTCATCTCCGATGTTCTTCTGCTTGATGCAGAGGCTGGTGCTCATTGTGTTGTCACTCCTTCATTGTGGACATTGGGGTATGTCACAGATGAAAGCCCTTGTCAGGTGACAAGCATAGTGGCTGAGATTGAAAAAAGATGTGGCAGTCATGGCGCAGAAAAGTTCTACTTGTGCTCAGAACCGGGCTGCTCCTCCCCAGTCCTTCATCCCCAGGCCCACCTCCCCAATAATTCCTGAGGCAGCCACCAGTGACTTATTGTCGTGGAACTTATTCAAATAACCCACATGTGTTCAGCATGGTGTCTATTGTCCCTGAAATTGACATCAATGTCATCATCCAGATTATAACCATCAAAAGGCTTCCTTGCACCATTGTGTCGGGTAATGGGCCCAATTCATGGCAACAGCTTTCGGACAATTCTACACCTCCAATGGCATTAAGCACCTGTTTAGTCCACCAGTTCACACATTCTCCAGTAGCAAAGTAGAGCATGTGGTGCAAATGTCTAAAACAACAAATGTAAAAGTGATGGGCATTTCTACCACCACAGCTGTGCTCACAATGTTTCTGAGCACCTACAGGACCACCCCTGTCCATGACTTTAGGCTGGCGGAGCTCCTCCATGAGTGGCAGCCATGCACTCTCTTCCATCTTCTGGCTCCACAGCCCACAGAGATGCAGCCTGGCACACCAGGCACACCCATGGGGATCAGCTGTATGAGCACGTTCATATGGGGCAAAACCATTGTGGATTCCAGTTAAAGTGGGTGTCACCCATGGACGACACCTTACAATGGTTGACGCTATGAAGGACCTGGAACACTTTCACACTTATCAACCCCATCCATGCCCATTGACCGTAACAGCATTAGTGGCCCAGTTGGACCTGGCATGCCCACCCTTGCTGATCTCCCACCTACATAGGTACAGCTTGCATTCCTGCACATAAGCGGCAGCTCCTGTGGACATGGGCATGGAGGTGGAATCCTCACCGCAGCCTCCACCCCTGCAGCCATTGTCACTTCCAATGTGCAGTGGGCTGCAGATCCCTGGGTGCTTCCCTCCAGCCAGCAGGCTTCAGTGCCAGGACACCTCCCATGATACCATTTCGCCTTCCCCAACATCATGCTGTGCACTTCTGGACCTATGTACATTTTTCTGGCAGGAGGGATCTGGTATCCCATGTCAGTCAGTATGAATGCTTACCAGAAGGCATGGACCTCCATGTATGCTGCTATATGGCAGTACTATATTCTTCAAGCACCTATGTCACCATTGCAGCACTGGCTACAGAGACACACCCAGCCTGCTGGTCTGTCAGCACCCATGGCTGCTGTTTAAAGCCAGCAGCACAGCCACTTGGTCAGTCATAATTTCACTGTGCTGTTGTAGAGGATCTCGCTACACATTTTGTTTTAGTTATGGATTCACTACATCTTGGTTTACTCATTGGACTTGTTATTCTACTGTGCAATCTCCATTGTCTGTCTGTCTCATTGTTGTCCACCTGTTTACTCTGTGATAGCTCATTGTTAACACTTCTGGCCAGTCTCCACAGCTTCTTGAGTCATTGTTGTTCAATTCCAGTCACTATACTTTATCCTAATGAAGGACTTTTTCTAGGGGAGTGTTGCTGAAAAGAAAGAGAAGTCACTTCAGAAACTGGATCAAGAGACACACAAGGTACACCAGACAATTAGGAACTAATAGTGAACTAAAAGGTTAAGCCCTGATTCAAATTCTGAAGTACTCTTAATAATGAGTGTTTGTAGTATTGCAAGGTATTGTTCAATAACATCTTCATTCCATCAGATTCTTCTTCTCTGCTCCAAAGTTTGTTAATACACAAGTTTTAATAGTTATTTTAATTTCTTGCTTACAAGAGTGTCAGAAATAAATTCTCTACAAGAAAAATTATTTGTTGCTTCAGTATAAATAAGTTTTTGTTACAAACATACAAAGTTTCAATCCCTGTACAGCTGATCTACTTCCTCCCTATGTCATAAAGACAGTAATGTGTACCACTATTTCACAGTTCTTAGTAGTGATCATTTGTCCAGATCTTTTTCTTTTCCTTACTGTCAATATATAAGGACGTAAACTGACACAGTAATCACTTCTTCCTAGTCATTACTTGTCTTTACCAGCCTTTTTAGAAGTTGTAACTAAGAATAACAATTGTTTAAGCATCTTATATTCATAATTTTAATCTTCATGTAACTTACAGGTTTTTTTCTGTTAATTATATACTCACTCAAACTTTTTTCAAAGTAATCATTATAAGTTTCAAAGGAATTATTCTCTGTTATCAAAGTAATTATTTTACTGAAGTACTTCTCGCAGTATTTGATATAATTATGATATACATACGATTTAACTCTATTTGTTCATAACTATTCTGTTTGCATAACATGAAGCCACCACAGCCACCGGAGTCTTGGACGGGCACGAGAGATGCTCTGGAAGAAGGCGCAGTTGCCCCACATGCAAACTGGGTGGGGAAAAAATATAAGGGTGAAGAGGATTGTCTTTTCCTTAATGTCTACACTTCAAAGGTCTTACATACCTGTAATATGCCTAGAATATTGCTATTGTTTTAGTACTGTTAGATCATAGCTTTTATATTATCTTTGGTACTGGACATACAAACAGTAGCTTCATAAAATGATCCTACTACTAACTGAAAATGTGAAGTACTAAGTTTCAATACTCAACTAAGTCATCACATGTTGTGTTCACAGTTCATTACCTTCTAGTAAATAAATTAATGTAAATTATCACTGTGGGGAAAAAATATAATGTCAAAATTTGGGATACCAAGATAGACTATAGTCTGTTTAAAATTAGTTGCAACTTCTGACAGTTCAGTCCTTTGACGTCAGCCAGTTTGTTTACTTGGTAAGATGGAGGTTTTGATATGTGCAGCACAGAGGTTCCATTTACTCCACCTTATATATGCTATGTCCAGCGTTACCCAGTGGAACATTTCTTTGTACCCAGAGCAAAATATCCGCTTTCCTTCACTGAGTTGTTGGAGTGCTGTCCATCACAATGGAGTGGTATTGTCAAATGTGGAGGAATATTTTGTAGCAGGTCTTCTCAGCTATGGATGAGTTCTTGGACAACCACTTTTATTGAGAATCTTGTGTTTAGAAGTGCTGCACTATTGTTATTAATGCTATGCCAACACAGAACACTTGTTCACAATATCTGAAGATGCAAGAACACTAAAATGCCAGAAAATAACCAAGAAATCTGATGAACATAGATGCAACTAATGTACAACACCACATGGTACTGTTTATCCAAGTCATGCTTTAATGACCCACCTACTGGTGGCACAGTAGGGAAAGTCGGCTCGACATTGGTGCTTCCTGGGCAATGGCATCACATCAGTACAGCTGAGCCAAACGTCAAAAATAACCACTAATTTTAAATGCACTGAGAGTGAAGGAACTCTACTATCTTGGAAGCAGAGTAACATGTTGCCAGAAGCAAGTAGGACATAAAAAGCAGACTAGCAAAAGCAAAGAGCTCATTCCTGGCCAACAGAAATTTCTGAGAATGTATGTTTGGAGCACAGTTTTATCAGGAAATGAATCATGGACTGTGAGTAAACTGTCAAAGAAGAATTTGATATGTGGATCTACAGGAGGATGTTGAAAATTACATGAAATTTTAAGATAAGAAACGAGGAGGTTCTCCATAGAATTGGCAAAGAAAGGAATATATGGAAAACACTAACAATGAACCATGGTCCTTGCCGGTGGTGGGGAGGTTTGCGTGCCTCAATGATACAGATAGCCATACCGTAGGTGCAACCACAATGGAGGGGTATCTGTTGAGAGGCCAGACAAACATGTGGTTCCTGAAAAGGGGCAGCAGCCTTTTCAGTAGCTGCAGGAGCAACAGTCTGGATGATTGACTGATCTGGCCATGTAACACTAACCAAAATGGCCTTGCTGTTCTGGAACTGCGAACGGCTGAAAGCAAGGGGAAACTACAGCCATAATTTTTCCTGAGGGCATGCAACTTTACTGTATGATTAAATGATGATGGCATCCTCTTGGGTAAAATATTGCGGAAGTAAAATAGTCCCCCATTCGGATCCCGGGCGGGGACTACTCAAGAGGACATCGTTATCAGGAGAAAGAATACTGGTGTTCTACGGATCGGAGCGAGGAATATCAGATCCCTTAATCGGGCAGGTAGGTCAGAAAATTTAAAAAGGGAAATGGATAGGTTAAAGTTAGATATAGTGGGAATTAGTGAAGTTTGGTGGCAGGAGGAACAAGACTTTTGGTCAGGTGACTACAGGATTATGAATACAAAATCAAATAGGGGTAACACAGGAGTAGGTTTAATAATGAATAAAAAAATAGGAGGATGGGTAAGCTACTACAAACAGCATAGTGAACGCATTATAGTGGCCAAGATAGACACAAAGCCCACATCTACCACAGTAGTACAAGTTTATATGCCAACTAGCTCTGCAGATGACGAAGAAATTGATGAAATATATGAGGAGATAAAAGAAATTATTCAGGTAGTGAAGGGAGACGAAAATTTAATAGTCATGGGTGACTGGAATTCGAGAGTAGGAAAAGGGAGAAAAGAAAATATAGTAGGTGAATATGGATTGGGGCTAAGAAATAAAAGAGGAAGCCGCCTGGTAGAATTTTGCGCAGAGCATAACTTAAACATAGCTAACATTTGGTTCAAGAATCATGAAAGAAGGTTGTATACATGGAAGAACCATGCTGATACTAAAAGGTATCAGATAGATTATATAATGGTAAGACAGAGATTTTGGAACCAGCTTTTAAATTGTAAGACATTTCCAGAGGCAGATGTGGACTCTGACCACAAACTATTGGTTATGAACTGTAGATTAAAACTGAAGAAATTGCAAAAAGGTGGGAATTTAAGGAGATGGGACCTGGATAAACTGACTAAACCAGAGGTTGTACAGAGTTTCAGGGAGAGCATAAGGGAACAATTGACAGGAATGGGGGAAAGAAATACAGTAGAAGAAGAAAGGGTAGCTCTGAGGGATGAAATAGTGAAGGCAGCAGAGGATCAAATAGGTAAAAAGACGAGGGCTAGTAGAAACCGTTGGGTAACAGAAGAAATATTGAATTTAATTGAAGAAAGGAGAAAATATAAAAATGCAGTAAATCAATCAGGCAAAAAGGGATACAAACGTCTCAAAAATGATATCGACAGGAAGTGCAAAATGTCTAAGCAGGGATGGCTAGACGACAAATGTAAGGATTTAGAGGCTTAGCTCACTAGGGGTAAGATAGATACTGCCTACAGGAAAATTAAAGAGACCTTTCGAGAAAGGAGAACCACTTGCATGAATATCAAGAGCTTTGATGGGAACCCAGTTCTAAGCAAAGAAGGGAAAGCAGAAATGTGGAAGAAGTATATAGAGGTCTATACAAGGGTGATGTACTTGAGGACAATATTATGGAAATGGAAGAGGATGTAGATGAAGATGAAATGGGAGATATGATACTGCGTGAAGAGTTTGACAGAGCACTGAAAGACCTGAGTCGAAACAAGGCCCCCGGAGTAGACAACATTCCATTAGAACTACTGACCGCCTTGGAAGAGCCAGTCCTGACTAAACTCTACCATCTGGTGAGCAAGATGTATGAGACAAGTGAAATACCCTCAGACGTCAAGAAGAATATAATAATTCCAATCCCAAAGAAAGCAGGTGTTGACAGATGTGAAAATTACCGAACTATCAGTTTAATAAGTCACAGCTGCAAAATACTAACGCAAACTCTTTACAGACGAATGGAAAAACTGATAGATGCCGACCTCGGGGAAGATCAGCTTGGATTCTGCAGAAATGTTGGAACACATGAGGCAATACTGACCCTACAACTTATCCTAGAAGAAAGATTAAGGAAAGGCAAACCTACGTTTCTAGCATTTGTAGACTTAGAGAAAGCTTTTGACAATGTTGATTGGAATACTCTCTTTCAAACTCTGAAGGTGGCAGGGGTAAAATACAGGGAGCGAAAGGCTATTTACAATTTGTGCAGAAACCAGATGGCAGTTATAAGAGTCAAGGGGTATGAAAGGGAAGCAGTGGTTGGGAAGGGAGTGAGACAGGGTTGTAGCCTATCTCAAATGTTATTCAATCTGTATATGGAGCAAGCAATAAAGGAAACAAAAGAAAAGTTCGGAGTAGGTGTTAAAATCCATGGAGGAGAAATAAAAACTTTGAGGTTGGCCGATGACATTGTAATTCTGTCAGATACAGCAAAGGACTTGGAAGAGCAGCTGAACGGAACGGACAGCGTTTTGAAAGGAGGGTACAACATGAACATCAACAAAAGCAAAACGAGGATAATGGAATGTAGTTGAATTAAGTCGGGTGATGCTGAGGGAATTAGATTAGGAAATGAGACACTTAAAGTAGTAAAGGAGTTTTGCTATTTGGGGAGCAAAATAACTGATGATGGTTGAAGTAGAGAGGATATAAAATGTAGAATGGCAACGGCAAGGAAAGCGTTTTTGAAGAAGAAAAATTTGTTAACATCGAGTATAGATTTAAATGTCAGGAAGTCGTTTCTGAAAGTATTTGTATGGAGTGTAGCTATGTATGGAAGTGAAACGTGGATGATAAATAGTTTAGACAAGAAGAGAATAGAAGCTTTCGAAATGTGGTGCTACAGAAGAATGCTGAAGATTAGATGGGTAGATCACATAACTAATGAGGAGGTATTGAATAGAACTGGGGAGAAGAGGAGCTTGTGGCACAACTTGACTAGAAGAAGGGATCGGTTGGTAGGACATGTTCTGAGACATCGAGGGATCACCAATTTAGTATTGGAGGGCAGCGTGGAGGGTAAAAATCGTAGAGGGAGACCAAGAGATGAATACACTAAGCAGATTCAGAAGGATGTAGGCTTTAGTAGGTACTGGGAGATGAAGAAGCTTGCACAGGATAGAGTAGCATGGAGAGCTGCATCAAACCAATCTCAGGACTGAAGATCACAACAACATTAACAACAACAACAAGAAGGGACAGGATGACTGGACAAGTGTTAACACATTGAGAAACATCTTCCATTCTACTAGAGGGAGCTGTATAGGGTAAAAGCTGTATGGAATATGTCAAAAAACTTATTGAGGATTTTTGGTGCAAGTGGGTTGAAGAAGTTGGCACTGAAGAGGAATTTTTGGCAGGCCCTATTGAATCAATCAGAAGACTGATGATCTGGCCCTCTCCTTTTTTTTTTTTAAAGGCTTGTGTATATTTGGCAGATGGCTGTAACAATATTTGAAGCATCAAATACATTTTATTACTTGAAGTGCTAACAGAGCTAAACAAGAAAAAAATATGTGACTCATCAAGCTTTCCCAGTGGATGTATTGTAAATAGTCTTCATGGGTTTGCCGCTCGAACATGTTGTGTAAATTCCACAATACTTCCTCGGACCAACTGTCCAACATCTTCAGGTGGTTCAGCCTTGCTCATGGCTAGGCACGACTGATGGTATCCGCATGCCAATGCCCCATTTTTAGAACACGCACGCGAAGATTGTACAGCCACAGAAATCGCACATGTGCATTGATTTGCCATATTCAAACTCCTATTGCCAAAAATCGCAGAGCAGCTCCCCGTGCATGCGTTGTATGCTGCATTTTCCAACAGTACGGCCAGACGTTACTCACTAGTGGCTGTACTAGGCCAGTGTTATGACGGGCCTGTTATCGAAGACTCTTGATTATCATGTCATGATTTAATAGCACCCAATGGAGGGTTCCAGGCTGTGCTAAGTTGAAATCCTGTATCCTTGTTGATGAGATTATCGGCTGTACAGATATGTATTGCTTCCTTAATGACGTAGTGCCAGAAAGATGATGCCGAGGATAAAACTTCCACCTTTTCATAAGTCAAACAATGACCTGTATTCAGGCAATGTTCCGCAATAGCCAATTTTTCCAGTTGATGAAGGCATGTATAACGCTGATGTTCATCGCAACATTCTTGTACTGTGCAGCATGTCTGGCCTATATATGCTGCCCCACACTGACAAGGAATCTTGTACACACTAAATTTCCTCAGTCCAAGGTCATCCTTAACCAAACCCAACAGGTTTCTCTGTTTTGCAGATGGTTGAAAGACACACTTAATTCCATGATCCTACCCATCGGATCACTTTTTAATTTACTATATGCAGGATTGTCAAGCAGTTTGTATAGCTTACTGTTATATTCTGTGTGTGAGAGAAGCACAGTAACATTTCCTTTGTCAGCAGGTAAGATGACGATGTCTTGGTCTTCTCTCAATTCTCGTAGAGAATTTCTTTCAGCTGAGGTGATGTTAAAGTTGGACCTCTTAGATGAAGCTTGAGTCAAGATGCGGCATGTGTCATGCCTAAGGATCCAGAGGAAAACTGTGGAACTCATCAGGAAGAGCTTGATTCCAGCAAAAGTCACTAAGGTTTTGTGTCAACAGGCTGCAGTTCCTCCTAGACTCTACAGTCTACCCAAGATCCATAAGAATGGGGTGCCTCTCCATCCCATTGTAAGTAACATAGGAGCACCTGCTTATTTTGTTGCCAAATACCTGACATCACTATTGGGACCTCTCGTAGGCAAGTGCGACCATCACATTCGAAACTCTGAAGATTTCATAGGTCTCCTGAAAACCCTTAGACTGCAATCAATGGATCTGTTAGTAACTTTCAATGTTGTGTCTTTATTTACAAAGGTGCCCTTGCAGGACTGTTTGGGGCTCATAAGCAACATGTTTGAAGAGGACATAGAAGCATTATTCAAGCATGTGCTTACTTCAACATACTTCTTATTTCAAGACCAATATTTTGAACAAGGGTCGGTGTCACCACGGGAAGCCCTCTGTCTCCTGTGGTGGCCAATTATTTTATGGAGGACTTTGAAGAAAAAACACTACGGTCAGCCTCTCTCAAACCCTTTTGTTTTCTGTGGTATGTGGATGATACATTTGTGGTGTGGCCACATGAATGTGATACTCTACCTACATTTCTTCAGCATCTGAATTCACTCCATCCAAATATAAACTTCACAATGGAAGTGGAAAAAGATGGTACTTTACCTTTTCTTGATGTCTTGGTACAAAGGAAAGCAGATGGAGCCTTAGGACACAGTGTCTACTACAAGTCAATGCGTACAGATCTATAACTGCAGGCCACAAGCTGCCACCATCCTGCACAATGCAGTAGTGCATTATGTACTTTAGTTCATAGAGCACTTGTGGTATCTGATCCTGAGAGCCTGTCGAAGACACGGAATTAAGTGTGTTTTTCAACCATCTGCAAAACTGAGAAACCTGTGGTTCAGTTAAGGATGACCTTGGACTGAGGAAATGTGATGTGTACAAGATTCCTTGTCAGTTTGGGGCAGCGTATATAGGCCAGACATGCCACACAGTACAAGAACGCTGCGATGAACATCAGCGTCATACACACACCCTCGTCAATCGGAAAAGTCAGCAATTGCGGAACACTGCCTGAATACAGGATGTCGTTTGATTTATGAAAACGTGGAAGTTTTATCCCCAACATCATCTTTCTGGAACTGCATCATTAAGGAAGCAATACATATCTGTACAGCCCATAATCTCATCAACTGACGACAACCTGGCTGCTATTAAATCATGACATGAAAATCAAGATTCTTCGATAACAGGCCCATCATAACACTGGCCTAGTATGGCTGTTGGTGAGTAATGTCTGGCCACACTGTTGACAAATGCAGCATACAGCGCACATGCAGGAGAGCCCCATTGCGATTTTCAAAAGAGGGAGTTTGAATATGGCAAATCACTGCGCATGCACGATTTCCACGACTGTGCATTCTTTGCATGCGTGTTCTAAAAATGGGGCATCAGCATCCGGATACTATGAGTTGTACCTAGCCACGAGCAAGGTTTAACTGCCTGAAGATGTTGGACAGTTGCTCCGAGGAAATATTGTGGAATCTGCACAACGTGATCCGGTGGCAAACCCGTGAAGACTATTTACAAGAAAAAATATTCTGTGGCATTGCCAAAACTCTGATTGTGCAGATCACAAAGTTATTTGAAATAAACTAAAATATTATGGTATCCTTCTTACCTGGATAGCATCTTACTCACCCAACAAAAAGCAGAGGGTCACATTAACAGACTGTATCCCGGGTATGGAAATAACCTGACAAAGGGAGAACATAACATGTGGAATGCCACAGAGTTCAGGACTGCCCAACTCTTGTTTTTAACCTACATAGATGGTTCACACCTAACAGTTTAAGTCTTCATCTAACAAAGACATATTATACAATTTCAAAGAAGCAGTAATGACCTTCTAGCACCAGAAGTAGATGTTAATAGCCTTACACTGAATGAAGCTCAGTGTAAAATTCCACAGAGCCAGATGGATAACAAGCAAACATGTAGTCAACACACAGATAAAGTAATTAAGTAGCTCAGTTGTTATGCCCTTAGAAGCACCTCTGATTGTGTTGACCTTAGGACAAGTGTGTTGACTTATTTTACATATTTTCACTCCCTGTTCTCATACAGAAATATCTTGCAAGGCAGTGCATCTGCAGTAAATAAAGCATTTGTTCAGCAGAAGTGAGCAGTAGGAGTATAATGTAAAGTAGATAATCACACAACTTGCAGAAGTTTTTTGAAGGAGCTTAGAATTATTACATTTACTTCCCAGTATGTTTAGTGCTTGGTGGTTTTTGTTACTGGCAATAAAAATCAGTTTCAACTGAACTGCAATACACACAATAAGAATACAAGACACAGAAATAAATTTCATGTATAGTTTTCCTCCTTGCCCTGGCTTCAGAATGGAGTTACGTTCTCTGCAAACAAGATATTCAACAAACTCCCATCTAACGTAAGTGAGAAATAAAGAATCTCTATCAATTCCTAAAATATATCACGTTAGCCACTCTTTCTACAAATTATCTAGATCCACAGATTAAAAATTTCTGTTAGCTGCGTAGTAAGTAATAGTGTTTGTTAGAAATCTGTATGGCAAGTAATAATGAATCAGGAATATGACTCAGTGTTTGTTATTGTTGTCGCTGTGGTTGTGGTCTTCAGTCCAAAGACTGGTATGATGCAGCTTTCCACACTACTCTACCCTGTGGAATTGGTTGGTCCTACACAATTTAACACTCCTCCCCCCCCCCCCCCCACCCCAAATCCCTCACACACACACAAACACACACACACACACACACACACACACACACACACACACACACATATGTGCATGTGCATTTCTTTTATCCCCAATTCTGTCCAGTACCTCCTCATCGGTTACGTGAACTATCTACCTTATCTTCAGCATTCATCTGGAGCACCACATTCCAAAAGCTCCTTGACTCTTCTTGTCTGAGCTGTTTATCGTCCACGTTTGACTTTCATACAGTGCTAAACTCCACACAAAACATCATGGGGTGATCAATCCTTAATGCAGCTGCTTGGTGGCAAGGCCTTTGTGTAGAATTGTCACGCAGGTAGCACATGTCTGTTAGGTGACAGAATACAGTGTATTGAATGAAAGGGAGTCAAGTGAAATGGCGAAATACAAGTATTCTATTTGCCAAAGTGTATTCATGTGTGAGTCATACACACATACAGAATCAGCACATGCCATAAGAATATTATTTCAAGAGGAACTTTCTGATATTCAAGTTCTTAATTGGAACATGATTCACTGATTGATAAACAAATTTTGTTAAATAGAAAGCATTCTTGACAGGAATTGTGGATGACCACATACTACAATACTCACAAAAGAGACTTTCAATAACATTAATCATGCTCTGGAAAAGTCTCCTTTGGCATCTTTTCTCAGCAAATGGGAATTTCCTGTGACTTTGTTGGAATGGTTACAAAGTTACTGAAGTTAAAGCCCTATAAAATAACTGCAGTGCAAGAACTTAAACTGGATGATCCTCCAAAATGGTTGTGGTTTTGTGAATGGATTTTGAACAGAGGCATGATAGAGAAATTGACCCTTTCCTAGCTTCCTTGTCAGATGAATCATGTTTCCACCTAAGTGGATAAGTTAATTCACAAAATAACCATTAGTGGAGTTCTGAGAAGCCTTGCGTAATACACAAAGCACTCTTGGGTGATCAAAAAATAAGTGTGTGGTGTGCGACTAGCAGTGAGAGCATAATAAGTCATATTTTTATCCAGAAAACAATTAATAGTGAGAGATATGTGTAAAATATTTTGCGGCCTTTTTTGCCCAATTAACTAAGAGAGAACATGTTTTTAAGACCTTTCAGCAGGGCTCCACGATGGCAGATACTGCTAACTTCTCATTACAGGAAATTCATGAAGAGTTTCAAGTTAGAGTTATCATTAACAACACATGGCTTCCTTGTGTCCTCAGAGTCTTTCACAGCAGCATACATGGATAAAATATTCTCGGTTTTCCAGCCGCGTCAATTCAAATAAAATGCTCGAGCTTTCGATGACCATCTCCACCATCATCGTCTGGAGTTCACTGACTGCCAGGGCTGTTATGGTCTCTCGCTTACATAGGCATGATGACATCATCAGTAGCCAATCAGATCAATCCAATGTGGCGGGCGCGCTTAAGTTGACCCGGGCAGCTAGCGGAGCTATTGCCTGTGGCAGCCCCGGTGACTTCAGGTGGCGCCAGGGGCAGGCGCCACATTTGAAACAGCTGCTCCCATGTCATGCATCTGTCTCTGCTTTCTTTCGATGTCCAACACCCGTCCCCATGCCCTGCTGAGTGTGTATCCCTGGTCTCTGTTGAAATTGTTGTTTAAGCGAATCTCGGACGCTTCCTTTATAACGGAGTCCCAATATGTAGACGCATGAGCCAACATTGTTTCCAGCAGCCGTAAATTTCTTCATGGAGCACTTTGAGGAGCAGGCTCTGCAAATTGCGACATTACGGCCATCTTGCTTTCTACGATACGTTGATGACACCTCCCTGATATGGCCTCATGGTGAAGATACACTACAGCAGTTCATCGATCATATGATTATTGGCCCTTCCTTCTTTGAGGATGACAGTGGTGTGACTGAAATGTCACCAGTGAACACTACCTAAAGATGCTGCAAGACTTCGTTCTTCCCCAATTAGGTATGGTCGATGTGGATGTGGAACAATTATGGTTTCAACAAAATGGAGCAACCTCACATACAGCCAGAATTTGCATGGATTTCTTGCGACTAGTAGAGTAATTTCCTGTTTCGGTGACATTTCCTGGCCACCTCGCTCACCTGACCTTTAATGTGCAGACTTTTTTCTTTGGGGGTTACCTGAAGCAAGAAGTGTTCCGAACATGTTGTAACACCATTCCTGAGTTGAAGGATCACATCAGAACTGCCATCGGCACTGTCCCAGGAAATATGTTACACCAAGTTATGGAAAGCTTCCAGTGCCACCTAGATGAATGTGTTGTGCAGAGGAGGCATCATTTGACAGGATTCATATTCAAAAAGTAATCCACACAATGGACAATGACCTACACATTAGTAAATGGCATACCTTTAACTATTAATTGACATAAGAGGTAATAAATAAATTACAGTTACTGCCTGATGGTGTGTTTTTAATATCCTACTATGAACAATGCCACACCCTGTACTTACTGCGGACCTCCTTTCACCCATGCCATGGCCACAGCAGCCAGCCTCAAAGACCAGCTACATGATGTGAAAGCAATTGCATTAATGAATGATCACCCTGTATATGTAAAAATCTTTTCTTTGAAAAATACCATTGTAATCAAGTAAATGTTGAGCTTCCAAGAGAAGATAAACAGCAGCTGTGTAATAATACAGAGCAGGCAGCCACTTTTTTCTATGTTGCAGCTTTGTTATTAATTTAGTGGACTAAATTCAGATGGCATATGAGTGAATAGCATTAAGTAGTATAATGATAGTTTATTGTTAATGCAGTATACAGCTTAAGGTTCTATGATGTCCTTGCCTCATGCTGAAATATATCTTTGACTTCTAGGCCAACTACCAGTAGACCCAGAAGTCTACTGGTCCTCTGTCTTCATGGCCAAAATGTTTGTTTCATTAGCGATAGTTACTTACAGTGTGACATGGTACTATAGCCAGAAAACTCACTGTAAGTGACTTTGGTTGTGAGTGCCCTTGCAATTATATATACCTTGCCTCTTTCCACATCCCTGAAGGTTCTCCTTGGTAGGATCTACAGAATACAATGTATCAGCCACAGGTGTCAACAACTGATTTTGGTGACTGACACCTGAGGTAAGACAACAATGTTAAAACAGTGAAAAGAATAGGATAACAGAGAACATCTTGTTTACACATGGAGTAAGAATAATTTCAACAATTTCATAGATTCTGTACAAAATTTGAAGTATGAACGAAGCCACCAAAGGCCTACACACTCAGGGATACTTGAATGACCACCCCATTCAGAATTCTTCAAAGGAAACACTGACAAAAATCATACAGTGAGTAATGTCCAAAAATTATGAAGAATAAAATTCTCTGATAAAGCATCTTTGGGAAAAAGAATAAAAAATATTGATGGCTAAGCTGTTCATGTCAAGAGTTTTTCCAGAAAAAGTTGTGCTAGTATACATGAAATGTGACAAAGATGACCCAAACAACTATAATCCTGTTTCTTCAATATCTGGTTTCTCAAAATTACTGTAAATGCTTATTCTCATTAGATTACTTAAGTTACAAGAGAGGGAATATTCTGATCCAGTGCAGAATGATTTCTGAAAACAGAAATCTGCAGAAACTGTTGCTTCTAGTCAAACAGAATCTGTTCTGTACTCATTATATAAGAGAGGCCTATAAAGGGCTATTGACACAATTGCCCCTATAGCTATTACAGAAGAACCAGAAAGCTGTGTCATACATGGATATGCAACACAATGGATAAAATAATATGTTGGCAATAGGAGGCAAAACATGATGGCAAAGAGTGAATGTGAGTTAATAATAAGAGCTATTAAGTCTATTGTGCCATAACAATTTGTTCTGTTGATAAACAGTATTTCAATTGCCAGAATGAACAAAAAATTCTGTACACAGATGACCAGACATCATTATATGAAAAAAATCTGGATTAGTGCAAAAGAGCATTTATTTCTGAAAAATCACAGTGCAGTGGCTTGAACATTTTTAAACTATAGATAACTATAGATTTGAATAAGAGAACATTCACGGTGCTCAGCAACAAAGCAAAGGGGTACCATATAGACATAGTTACTGATGTAGTGAGACTACAAAGTGTAGCTGGTGTAAAATTTTTGCCAATTACTTTAGATACTGAACTACAGTTGAGATCATATGTAGACAATGTTTGCTGTAAACTGAACATTATGAAAGAGCTTGCAGAAGATGCTTGCAGATTATGTCTGTACATTGTACTATGTTCATTTTGAAACTTATGGAACTGTATTGTAATGAAGCCAAGAGAGAGAGAGAGAGAGAGAGAGTGAAACAGCCAAAGTATGAAGACCATTCTACACTTCTACATATGTTTTCCAATACTTCAAAGTCATGACATTCCCACTATATGCAGATAAAAACTACTAGTGTCCATTCGCATGACAAAACCGTTGTGAAATAAAGTCCTTGGCCAATTTATTAGACACACTACAGTTTTTAAGCAAATTTTGATTTATGTCTAACATTTTTTTTATATACACAGGTTGTGATAAAATGATTACGTGTAGTTTACTTCAAAAGTAGGATGATATAACAAATAAGTGAAATGTAGTATTTGTTGAAAATATTTTATCTCAGCAATTAAAAAAAAATGAAAATATTGTGAAAATGAAAACATTAGTTTTAACATCTTGCTGAGCCACCTTTTGCAGCTATGAGAATCTTAATACAATGTGGCAAGCTGTCGACACAGGACTGTACTGTGTCCTGTGTTTGTGGATGATGATACCACTCATAAATGATCTCTAAGAGCTGTGTTTATATTGTGATGACATCTTTTGCCATCTCCCACTTCATTACTCCCCATACATTTTCTATGGGGTTCATATTGGGACTATTACCTGGCCAGTCTAGCAGAGGGATATTTTGTTCCTTCAGAAAGGATTTAACTGACATGACTGTGTGACAGGAAGCTCCATCCAGCATAAAAATAAATGGTTCCCCATTTTGCAACCATTCTCTGAGCTGTGGTATTAACTGCTTTTGCTGGGCTTCCTTGTACTGGTCTTGCCTCATTATGCTTTTAACCACGTTTGTTTTTCAGTCTGAAAATGCAGTTATGATTAAATTTTTCTTCTGTTCGACAGCACACATACTGAGATTCATTAATTAAAATTTCAAACATGCTTTCAGCTCTGAAGCATACCTGTAAAAATCACGAAACATAATTAATATACTATGAATAAATGTACATAGGTTATATCATATTGTAAATAATAATTTTAAAGTTAAATTGCCAATCTCCAGAAGTCCACATCCTTATCACACCGCTTTGCTTTCATTGGGGCTGTTAACTTTGGTTTTCGGGTTTCTAGTGGGTTGGCAGGCCTTGAAATCAATATCCTTCAACTTCCTGTGAACAGTGCTATCAGGTACATTCACACTAGCCTCTTCCAGTTGAGATTTTATCTGTTTCATTGTTGCAGATCTGTTTTCTAGGCAAATTCTTTTGAGAAATCTTTCTGACCTTGGGGTGAAAATTGGTTTTCTTCCACATTTATTCTTCCTTCTGGGGCTCAGTTCTTCACCTCAACCAATTCTCTTCTTTATACACCTGATGCTAGCTTCTGACATTTCCAACTTTCGTGAAATCTCCCGATTGGAATACATATTCGTATTAGTGAGGGCTTTGACCTCAGCTTTTTTACTTGGTGAAATGTCCCCTCTTTTACCCATTTTTAAAGCTCACAATTAGTAATATGTGGCTGTTAAAAGTCAATTGTGATGTCAATATTATGAAATTGATAATCAAAGTGAAGAAAGTATTACACTAGTTACATGTGAGAATGCCACTGAACACGTCCTTTCTTGTATGCTGTACTCTGCACATTGATGTCTACATAAGTCAATAATAGATACAAAATTCAACAATGTAATAAGTTCCCTGAATAACTGTCATAAATTTTCCAATTAAATATAGTACTCAACAAGTAATTATTACAAATAACATAAAAAAATGTGCAGTGTGTCTAATAATTTGGCCCGGAACTGTGTACAAACAGATTGAGTATTCTTCAGAAAACCCCTCAATACCCATATTTACAACTAATAAGATATATATATTGAAGAGTATACAGAACATTACAAGTGAAAATGCTTGCTCAAGCTGCTGAAGGACTACTTAGTGTAAACATGACTCCTACAGTGTAGATGATTATATAGTTAAGTGAAGTTAACAAAATGATGTAAATGCCTAATGGCACTGTTGGCTTAGATATCCCACAGCATGGGTTCAGTTGCCTGTCAGAAAGCGAGTTCTTCTTCCACACACTACCCATTTTCCTTGCAAATATATGAGAGTTGCGTCATTTGCATAGTTGGATTTGTGTGTAGTCTGTTATGTCTGTGTTGTACGATGATGAGGAAAGGCTTCAGGACCAGATAACCTTCCATAGACATATGGAAAATTGAGGGATTTAACAACAAAGTAGCCACCTGGCTGGCAGATTCAACTGAACATACTCACCAATGGATCATCTAGCATCACCGTACTTATTTTAAGGGCAGTGGTGACCATGCTGAATGTACCAACTACTGCCCAATTCAGCTTCTGTCCAACATTATCGAGATATTCAAATGTATCCTTGATGACAGGCTGTGGATGTAGTCCAGCTCTCAATAAATCGATATGGGTTTGTGAAGGGATGTGGCATGATAGACACTATTTTTGCTGTACACTGGCTGTTGAAGAAATTCCTCAAGAAAAGAAAGACACTACATTTTCCCTTTCTTGACCTAGAAAAGGTATTTGATTGAGTATGATGTCAGATGATTTGGTATTCTCTTTGCAATCATCAAGTTTCTGAAACTTATGTAAATTGAATATAAATGCTGTACATAACACAATCAGCCTGGTGCACTGCTCTGCAGGACTGACAGACAGCTTACTTGTGATAGTTGGTACTCATCAAGATTCAGCTCTGCCTCTGCTGCTCTATGTTACCATAGTGGATACCATAATGCACAGAAGTGTGTACCATGGATAATCCTATAAGCTGATGATCTACATCTACATTTATACTCTGCAAGCCACCCAACGGTGTATGGCAGATACTGGAGAGGATGTTGAAACTCTGGTCCAGATATGGTATGATTTTCTACAAAGATTTGGCCCCCATTTGAACCCCCACAAGTCTCAGTACTTTGAAATGACTCCATCTCCTGGAACTATACAAATTAATGGAGCTCCTCATACTGAAGTGGACAGATTCCGATATCTAGATCCTTGGCTACAGAGTGACAGCTATGTGAATGAGGATGAGTGAGCAAAACCAAAGTGACCTAAATGCATTTCAGAGATATCACTGGTATTCTTTGTAATAAGAAGATGTCAGTCTTCCTAAAATCAAAGACATACTGTACAATGGGGATCCCAGTTGCATTATATGATATCAAGTGTTGGAACACACCTGGAACTGCTGAGCACATACAGCATGTCTTGAAAATGTGGATACTGAGAAGATCATAGACATTTTCCCAGTACAATGATCTGACAACGATGATGACTTCTCTCAAACTGAACATCCTATCAAATTGCACAGTTTCACATGTACTCTTTCCATAGGAGAGTGCAGAGAGGCTTGGAATTTAATCAAGGATATTGATGGAAATAATGGTGATCAAGAGCTTTATATCACCACTTCTCCTCCTCTTACCAGCCAAGTACTGGCAGTGACAATTTCATCCACCACCAGGATTTGAACCTGTTTACCTGTGCCACTGCACAGGCATGCATTAGTGACTTCAGATAGAGAGGAAAGTATACCACATAAAGTAGTATGTTGTAGGTTATGTTCTTGACTAAATATAAACACCATTCACAGATTACGCCTTAGGTCTGTTCCAGCTGGCCAACTGCTGCCTACAAGTCATTAAGAGGAGTGATCTATGATTTTGGGACATGTGATCAGCATGTCACCAATTCCTACAGCTGTTATTGCCGGTAGATGAATCCCAATAATGCCACTGCTTCTTTATTCAAGCAGATCCTCATTGGCCTCACAAGTGCTGAGTGGACCCTGATGTTCTTACCAGTGTGAACTATTCTCTATGGACAAACACATAGCTACCATAGTTCAGAATTAACACTTTAATAATAATAGAAAATTCAGTTAAATGTGTGTAATATTGCTGATGATCACAGTCATGAAGTATTTGTTTTAAACTGTAGTATACAGACTACATATTAAGACTCTAAGGCAAGCTACTGATGTATCTGATATATTGAGTACACTGTCTGTGCATGACTAATCAAATAGGACCAAGTAAAAATGAATTGATGTGATTAAAGAGCAGTTAATTAATGCTTCAACAAAAAGTGTTAATTAAACAATGGAAGCTCCAGGTTGGAGTAGCAGCAATGTAGGAATGGGGAGTTTGGTACTTAATGTAAAGATGACATGTTAATTTGCAGACAGGCACAATTATAGACACTCTAAACATAAGCTTTCATTCACAGCCTTCATCAGAAAAAGAAAGAGAAACACACACCATTCATTCACACAAGCAAGCAAACGAGACCTCCCACTCTGGCAGTTTGGGCCACAATGCAACTATCACATGGGATGCAAGCAGCAATCTGGAGGGGGCAGGGAAGGGATAGCAGTGTATGGGTTGAGGGAGAGAGGAGCACTGTCTGGTGGAGTGTGCAGAGATTAGAATGCCAAGAGGCACAGCGTCAGCAGGATGTGGGCCAAGGAGGTGAGGAAAACAGAGCAAAAAGAGAGAGGCGCAGAGAAAGTTGGACAGGTGTGTTGGCAGAGAGTGGCAAACAAAGAGGGTGGGAGACAAGATTGAGGAGGAGGTGATAGGACAGAGAAGGTGGAAACTGTTGGGTGGAGGGCGTGGTGACTGTATGTTATCATAGTTTGAGACTGGGATAATGCCAGAGCAGAGAATGTGTTGTAGGGATAACTCCCATCTGCGCAGTTCAGAAAAGCTGGTGGTGGAGGGGAGGATCCAGATGGCTTGGGTAGTGAAGCAAGAACACCAGTAGCTCTTCTGAATTGTGCAGATGGAAGTTATCTGTACAACACATTCTCCCTTCCCATAATTATCCCACCTTCAACCTACAGTAATGTAGTGCCCCCACACTCTCCACGCAACAGTTTCCACCCCCTCTGTCTTATCACCTCTTCCAGTTCTCATCTCCCACCCTCTTTGTTTGCTGCCCTCTGCTAATGTTTCCACCCATCTTTCCCTGATGCTCTCCTTCTTTGCTCCATTTTCCCCACCTCTCTGCCCCACATCCTCCTGATGCTGGGTCTCTTAGCATTATAGTCTCTGCACACTCTATCAGGCAGCTCTCCTCTCTCCCCCCACCCATTTACTGCTATCCCTTCCTCTTCCCCGCCCCTTTCAGATTGCTGCTTCCATCCCACGTCATAGTGGCATTCTGGATCATGATGCTGGAGTTGGCAGTCATATGTGCGTGATGTGTGCATGCTTGTGTGAGTGAATGATGTGTGTTTCTCTTCCTTTTTATGATTAAGGCAATGACCAAAACCTTATGTGTAAGTGTCTTTTAATTGTGCCTGTCTGCAACTTAACATGTCATCTTTATGATACATAGCAATCTATCTTTTCCCACTCAGTTTAAGAGTGTTAATTGATATTTATAAATACAAAATCAGTAAAAAGTTATTGTATGCTTACAAAATTATTTGTTAAAGAGAATTTCATGCTATGTGAATATAATTAAAAAGCCTATGTGTAGTGTTTTTCTATTACCGGCATTAAGAAAAAACTATCAAGATCAAGTTTTAAATTTGCCATCTTGGCCTTGTCAGTGATCGACATGAAAGATTTCTGAAAGTGCAATGTCTTCAAAAAGTTGTACAAAAGTGCATGAGATACCGTATATGAAAGTGCAGGAGACACTAAATATTTCAAAGTAACAAGTGAGATACACTGTACTTCAACATACTGACAATGGTCTCATTGTTCTCCTGAAAAGGATTGTTGTAATTCAGCGAAAACAATGGCTTTTATTTTGCAGTTTTTATTAAGCTTTGCTGCATGACATGGTATAATATGAAATAAGGTTTCATTCAAAATGATATTGGCTATGGACAATTACACATTTAAAATATTTGTGTCATTTTTACATCAATACAACAGATGTTGTGTGATTCTTTGTTATTTTGTTTATTGTGGATAAGACTTCAACTTGTCAGCACATCCCAAAACTTATCTGCCCCAATGGCTGAGGTCACTAATGCATGCTTGTGCGATGGTGTTCAACCCCTGGGGTAAGCTGGTTTGAATCCTGATTGTGCAAAAGCTTTTTGCTGCCAGTATTTGGCCGGCAAGGGCAGGAGAGATGGTGGTGTAAAATGTGGCTATGTCCTGGTTTAAATACCAAACCTCTCTGCAGTGTGTCATGAAGTGAGGGCATGTGACACTGTGAATGGTGATCCGTCCATTGTCGGGTGATGTTAAGCTCGGAAGCCCCCTTGGCACTATTCGCGAGGAGTAGACTATGTGCCAGCACTGGGTTTCACTCTCTCTCTTTTATTGTCATCATCACACAACACAAACATTACATTACATGCATGCACACACACACAAACACACACACAAACACAATACAGACATGTATCATTATAAAAGAGTTGTAATGGAGCATGTTACAAATAAACAAACAAACAAAAAAATCCCAAAACTTACATAGTAGTTGCAATAAGCTGGCTGAAGATGGAAGCACGAAACCAGAGATGATTTTATTGTTAGAAAAAACCCTAGCAATAGTATTTTAAAATTCTGCAGATACGCTAGCCAACAAAATTTATACTTTTTTCTGTAATTGGTATGAAAACAGCCAATCTTTATGGTTTTGGGTGTGCTGATAATGAAAATGTTAATGAAATATCAAGATTAGCTCTCATTTTGAAGTTGTTGTAACATTATGTCTTTGCCTCTATAAGCTTATGCATGTATTTACCTTGGTGTTACCCCTTGGGGGAAGGTCACTGAAGGTGCAACCTATTTGCCTCCCTGATTAGTGTCCAGCAGTAATCAACTAACACTGATGTACTCTACTTTTCCTGGTATCTCATTTCCAAGTACAAAATTTGCTGATGGATGTGTTCTCTTTGCTCTTCAATTACAGCATTAAATTTATGAGGAAAGAAATCCAAGTATGAATCTAGGAGACACTAATTTAAGGACATGTTGGACCCCAGTGTATTGTAGCAGTGCAGAAGAGATCCTTATAGTTTTCTGCCCTATTATTTATTAAAAAATTTGTTGACACTTGGGCAAAGGCATCCCTAGCTAACTTTTCGTCCCTTGTGTCAGTGGTGTTGAAATACTGCATATCTGGGGACCCCAAAAACCCCCTTCTATTTTTGCCTCACTAAGATGTGGAAATTTCTCTCACAAATAGAGAAATGCTTCTCTGATTTTGTCTATGGCCTCAATGAAGTTTTTCATTGGCCCAAATTTTATATGAAGAGCAGGGAGAATTATGTTCTTGGATTTGACAAGTGCTTTGTGCATAATATTGTGAGAGCCATGTTCAAATGTTTGATGCTTAGGCCAATCTTTCTTTTTATAATGAAGTGCTTTGGCATAGCTATCCTAGAGGCACAGGAAGCAACAGAATTTGCTTTAATCATGTTGTAGCCCAAGTACTATACCTATGACTTTCAAATTCCCACAAACCTGCCATTTAAACTTGTCGTACTTCAATTGCAGTAACAATTGTTTCATGCTATCTTATGTCTCTTTCATGTAATGGGAATCCATGGTATCATATTGGCATTGTGGAATAGCGTGTGCTTAAGACTGATTTTGGAGGAGTCAGTGAACAAGCACCACTGATCACTTTTATAGTTGATGCCCATAGCTGCCATTAGTCACTGTACATCACTACAAAATACCAAGTTCTTTTTACTTTTGAAAAATGGAAGGAATGGCATAAGGTGGTTAAGGAAGGCAGTTACATTTACCATCTTATCAAAACAATCCTGCTGTTGTAGTCTTGATGCCCACAATTCAGCTTTATCTTTTGACAATTCCAGATCTCCCACTAGGTCATTAAATTCACACTGGGTTATTTTGTCAATCCCTGTACCCTCATCATTACACACAAAATCAGGTCTTTTGAAGAAATTGGTTTTGAAGATGATGGTGCAGCACTAGTTTCACTACTGCCATTGTCACTATCACAATCAGGTGGGATAGGAGCAGGCAGTCCGTCTCCATGAGGCTCTGGTCGCATGATTGATGGTATGGTAGGATATATCAGGGAAGACTTTTTCTTCTTGGAAATACCATGTGTTATTAATGAAATCTTCTTGGTCTTCCATCCGGGTAGCTGCGTTGAAAATCCGCAATGTTTCAATGAGTGCCATTGTCATCATCTTCTGGCGAAGTGTCAATGGATTGCGGCCATCATCTATATGTAGGTGATCAGCAGCGCATGACTGCTGTCACTCCCCACCCACCCTACTGGAGCTGGGCAGGTGTGTGTGTGTGTGTGTGTGTGTGTGTGTGTGTGTACCACGTGGGGCCGGGCGATGTTGGCCATCTGCCGTGTTAGTTTAGCTTAGAATTGTGAAGCGCTAGCAGCTGAGCATGGCCCCAGCATATAGCTACTATTGCAGGGTACCACACCGAACTTAAATAGTAGCCCTTGTCCCTGTTGATGTGACTGTCATGTAATCTTATTTTGACTGATTCCTTGATGGCGCTCTCCCAGAAGCCACTTGCTTGGCAAAGCATTTTCATTTCTTCAAATTAGAAGGTGTGTCCCTCATCGAGGCTGTGTTCTGCTACAGCCGATTTGTCCTTGTGCCCCAGCCAAATGGGTATAATGTGTTCCTGACAGCATTGCGAGATGCAGCTTTGTGTTTGATCAATGTACTGAAGCACACACAAGCATGGTATACTATATATACTGGGAACTTGTAGCTGCAATTTGTCCTCCACTGAGCCCAGTAATTCTTTCATTTTTGGAGGTGGTCGAAAAATTGCTTTGATGTTGTTTTTCCCCATTATTCTCACAATTTTGGCTGACGGGGGCACAATGTAGTGTATAAAGGCGAGTTTCTTTTCCTCTTCCTCTTCTTTGTGGATGGCTGTGTCACTCTTATTCTTCCTCAATGCACATCTAATGTGTGCTTCGCTGTAACCATTCTGATGAAACACATCCTTAAGATGCTGCAGCTCAGCTGGAAGGCTGTCTTTGTCACAGATGGCTCTTGCTCTGTGAACCAGCATCGTTAGAATGGTGTGCCGCTGCACCGGGTGGTGGCAGCTCGAAGCACAGAGATATAGGTCCATGTGGGTCTTCTTTCTGCATACTGCTTGTCCTAGCGTGCCATCTACTTTTCTCCTTATAAGAATATCCAAAAATGGAAGAAATCCATCTTTTTCTAACTCCATTGTGAACTGTATGTTTTTGTGAATGCTGTTCAGGTGTTCATGGAATTCATTCCTGGCTTCTCTTCCATGTTCCTATACAACAAATGTGACATTAATGTAACAGAAGAATTGTTTAGGTTTAATCTGTGCTGTTTCTAGTGCCAGCTCCTCGAAATGCTCCATATAGAGATTGGCAATCCCTGGAGAAAGTGGCAAACCCATGGCTACCACATCAACCTGTTCATAAAATTCTCTATTGTATTTGAAATAGGTTACGGTGAAACCATGTTCAAATAATTTTACTATCTTGGGCTTGAATGATCTGACAAGAGTACCAAGGCATCCTGAAGTGGTACACATGTAAAGAGGGATGTTAAGTCAAAGCTCACAAGTAGATCTTCTTACTGCAGATCTTCTTACTGCAGCTGCATCTGCTTCAGCATGGTTATGAATTCAAATTATTATGTGAATGTGGGCTCCAGTACATTGGTCAAACACAACGCTGCATCTCGCAGTGCTGCCAGGAACACATTCGATGTGTACAGCTGGGGCACAAGGACAAATCATCCATGACAGAACACAGCCTCGATGAGGGACACACCTTCCAATTTGAAGAAACAAAAATTCTTTGCCAAGCCAGTGGCTTCTGGGAGAGCATCATCAAGGAATCAGTCAAAATAGGATTACATGACAAGCTCGTCAACAGGAATGAGGGCTACCATTTAAGTTTGGTGTAGAACCCTGCAATAGCAGCTATACGCTGGGACTGTACTCAGCTGCTAACGCTTCGCAAGTCTAAGCTAGACCAATGCGGCAGTTGGCCAACATCACCCGGCCTTGCACAGTTCCCCCACCACCACCGGCCCAGTGCTGGTAGCAGGGGTGGGTAGGGACTGCGGCCATGCACTGCTGACCAGCTGTATATAGATGATGGCTGTAGTCCATCGACACTTCGCCAGAAGATGATGAGAATGACACTCATCGAAATGTCGTGGAATTTAGATGCAGCTACCCGGATGGAAGCCCGAGAAGATTTCATCAGCAGTATACTCCAGGAAGGCCTACATTCACATACCATGCGTTATTGGATTTATCATACAAAATCAACATCCATTTACATGGTTTGATCGTTCTCACCAGATCATGGGTATAGCAAAGCACATGAAAGGAGACACAAAACATGCAACATACATGAGGACCCCAGGGCTTGTCATGCTCCCTGATTTCATAGCCTAAGTACAGACTGTAAGCCTTCGTAATATACAGTGTTATTGACCTCCTGTGCAATTTCAGTGTAGAATGCCTGCAAATGTAGCAAAAATAGTCAGTACTTTTTATCATTTGCAAGGCATCTCGAATCAGAGGACTTATAATGACAGCACGCGCTAACTACACTTCAGTAACACGTTCTTCCAGGACATTAACAGAACATAGTTTGTAACAGACTGAAACCATGCTTAAATGAAACATACTCTTCTCCTCCCTTCCCCTTCCCCTTCCCCTTCCCCTTCCCCTTCCCCTTCCCCTTCCCCTTCCCCTTCCCCTTCCCCTTCCCCTTCGCCTTCCCCTTCCCCTTCCCCTTCCCCTTCCCCTTCCCCTTCCCCTTCCCCTTCCCCTTCCCCTTCCCCTTCCCCTTCCACTTGTCGCTATGAGCCTGGGCTAAAAATAGTGATAAAATACACACAGCTAAAGTTGCCTGAAACTTCATCATTGTGTCTACCATCAGCGGGATTTTGAAGCCTATATGGGAAGGGTTTGACAATAAATGCTAATAAAGTATAATTGTAATTAAATTCCACCTCCTGTAACTTGAAAAAGAGAGCTGATTCGAGCTTTTCATTGTTGTTTTTCGTTGTCAGTATGGTTGGTACAGTTAAAAACATTTATTTCACCCCAATTACATTTTCACTGTTCGCTAGTGTTATTTTTAAATTGAGTACTTTGAAACAAGTAAAGAAGAGGGAAATTATTCTTCTCTCTTGATCTCAATGAATACCAAATTTTGGAATGATGCATACCCTACATAAAAAGATTGTTTTTCAAGACATCACTCCCGACCACAAAAAGAGTTGGGCAATGAAAACAAGTCAGTTTTCTGCATCAAGACCTGGTGCAACATCCATCCTATTTCCCAGATATAACTCTTACTTTTCTCCCTAAACAAGAACTCCATCACACTAATCAAAGATTTTCTGAATGCTATGACATTTCCTATTCTTAAAGATGTCATTAGAATAAATTAATAAAGTCAAAAATTTCCAGCTGATTGATAGCATGCGAAAAGACTGTGAGAAAGTATATTTGCAATTACTAATTATTAGAACAGATAAGGATGTATGCCTGTTCATTATTTTTATTTATATGGTGTAATTATTAGTTGAGGTTGTTGTTATCCATTTCTGATTATTTCAGATTGCCAGAGTTCATTCTGTAGGAATATTCTGGAATGCAGACGTTCAATTCAGGAATAGTGACTTTTTCTTGCAATAAGTAGTTGAACAACATTTCTATGGAGCTTGAATAATTTATTCATAAAGAAAAAACTTTGTGAGTAACTGCTGACACATTATCAAATTACTACCACCAAAAAATCTTTACTATCATATTGACTACTAACTAACTTTTGATTACAGCCATGGTAACATATCATTCATTGTAACGATTTAAATAGTTTTAGGAATTTTTGGGCATAATATTGTAATAAATTTACAATCACAGATGACATGTAAAACTATTTAAGTGCAACAATTCACACAGCTTAAAATATAAATGTAGTTTTTATGGTTAGTTTTGTCTAATACAAACACTTTCTGGTACAAATACTACTGTGTGAGTATTTTTAACAATTAATATTAGAAAATGCTACTTTTAAACAGAATTAAGTGGTATAACAACACAATTGTTATTATTTTATACATTTTCAGTTTGTACTGAAAATTAAAATGTGACATATTTTTACAGTAAAATAAATAAAGTAGTCATTGTATAAAGGTTAGATAAAGATTCAGTTAAATATAGGTATTGAACTGGATTGGGTGATACACTGAACAGAAATATTGTGTAATACATTACCTCAGTCTCAGTATTACAATACTAAGAGTATTACAATACCTCAGGCTCAGTATAACAATACTAAGAGTATTACAACACAAAAGAAACATAAAACTATGGAGTAATGAGATTAAATTCAGAGTGGGGAAACATTAAATATGGTGTTCCACCAGGTTTGGTGCAAGGCCTGCTCCTGTTTTTCGTCTACATAAATGATGTACCAGGGACAATGGCAGGCTCTTCAGAAAGTATAATGGTCGCTGATGACGCAAGTATATTGGTAAAAGACCCAAAGATATCCATACTAGATGTAGCCGGGAGAATGATGGAACTGGTTTACACTGCCTAAACTTGTAAACCCTTAATCTTGTAGAAACTAATATTACAGATTTCCAAACAAAGCACATTAACTTTTAGGTATCAGAAGTAGGCATCACTGGGCATGCATTGGATGAGGCACCATGTGTGAAGTCCCTGGGTATCAGTATGGATAGTAAACGGAGGTGGCAACGGCATATGCATCAGTTAACCAGAAAGCACAGTTCTGTCTGCTTTGTACCGAGAAGTCTCCCTTACTGTGTTGACTGCAGACAAGACTCCAAGAATACTTTCACTCAGTTCTGTCCTGAGGCATAGGCTTCTTTGACATTGCAGTTGGGGTGAGAAAAGTGGTTATTCCACAGAAGTGTTGGATAATAATACTGTGCAAAGTTGATAACAGTATGTCTTGCAGAAGCCTTCTTACACTTACATGCCAGTATATATACTCTGTTATGGTATTTGTGTAAATAACAAGAGCAATTTTAGGATTAACTTAACAAGTCACAACCACAATACTAGATGAAGAAATAATTTCCATATCGACTATGCATCACTCTCTAGGGTCCAGAATGGAGCTTTATATTCTGGTGCAGAATATAGTATGTCGCCACAGGACACCAGGCAGGAAGTTGATGATCTCCAAATATTTAAAGATGAAGTAAAAGAATACCACATTAGCCAGACCTTCTACAACTTCATGTATTTCCAAAATGAAACTAAATGTGAAAAATGCAGTTGGCCAGGGATGCACCTATGTCAAGGCTCATACAATGGACAAGAATGCACAATCCATAGAAATGAACAAACATTGCTTTCAACCCAAAGTTACTTTTGTTTGAATGGCACATGTATGCGTTTTCTACCGAAATGAAACTTAGAAGACCAATTAGTGATGGCAGTCTTGGTTTCAATGTTCTAAGCCTCATACCTTCTGAAAAAGGATGGCAGTGGTTTTAGTTTGTGCTGCAATGCGCGTAGCAGGGGTTTCCTCCACTGTCCATTTTGGTAAAAAACCATTTAAATAAATTTAACCATGTAGTGAAAAGGATGTTTGTTTACTTCTGTGGATTGTGCATTCCAGCCCCTTGTGTGAGCCTCTGACATATTTTCATCCCTGACCAATTGCGTTTTACATGTTTCATTCTGGTAATACAATATGTGATCAAAAGTATCCGGGCACCCCTGAAAACATACCTTTTTCATATTAGGTGCATTGTGCTGCCACCCATTGCCAGGTACTCCATATCAGCGACCTCAGTGGTCATTACATATCGTGAGAGAGCAGAATAGGACACTCCACGAAACTCACGGACATCGAACATGGTCAGGTGATTGGGTGTCACTTGTGTCATACATTTGTATGTGAGATTTTCAACTCCTTAACATCTCTAGGTCCACTGTTTCTGATATGATAGTGAAGTGCAAACATGAAGGGACACATACAGCACAAAAGCATACAGGCCGACCTCACTTGTTGATTGGCAGAGACTGCCAACAGTTGAAGAGATTTGTAATGCATAATAGGCAGACATCTATCCAGAACACCAAACATGAATTCCAAACTGCATCAGTATCCACTGCAAGTACCATGACAGTTAGGCAGGAGGTGAGAAAACTATGCCGGTAAATCCCAAGTGATGCCTCACTAGGTGTAAGGAGCGTAAACTTTGGACAACTGAACAGTGGAAAAACATTGTGTGGAGTCGGTACACAATGTGGCAATCTGATGGCAAGGTGTGGGTATGGCGAATGCCCAGTGAATGCCATCTGCCAGCGTGTGTAGTGCCAACAGTAAAATTCAGAGGTGGTGGTGTTATGGTGTGGTTGTGTTTTTCATGGAGGGGGCTTGCACCCCTTGTTGTTTTGCATGGCATTATCACAGCACAGACTTACATTGATGTTTTAAGCACCTTCTTGCTTCCCACTGTTGAAGAACAATTCAGGAATGGTGATTGCATCTTTCAACATGATCAAGCACCTGTTCCTAATGCACAGCCTGTGGCGGAGTGGTTACACCACAATAACATCCCTGTAATGGACTGGTCTGCACAGAGTCCTGACCTGAAGCCTATAGAACACCTTTTGGTTGTTTTGGAATGCCAACTTTGAGCTAGACCTCACCGACCAACATTGATACCTCTCCTCAGTGCAGCACTCCATGAAGAATGGGCTGCCATTCCCCAAGAAACCTTCCAGCACCTGACTGAACATATGCCTTCGAGAGTGGAAGCTATCATCAAGGCTAAGAGTGGGCCAACACCATATTGAATTCCAGCATTACTGATGGTGGGTATCGTGAACTTGTAAGTCATTTTCAGCCAGGTGTCTGGATAATTTTGATCACATAGTGTATATGAAATTGCAGAGTTAGGTGGGACACCCTGTGTGTCTGACTATTTTTTCTCATAAATGTAAATTCTGCCTCATTCTAATGTTTGTATCCGACAGATCTTGATTTTGCCAACCTAACCAAAAGTAACCCATTTTAACAGCTGCTGTGGAAGATGGCCATGTAAACAAATGTATGTATACGCTCTGTTCGAAGTATTAATTATCACTTAAGTTAGCCAATCGCACAGTTGCATACACAAATTCAAGTGGCCCACCAGAGACAGCATTACCAAAGGTGTTCTTGGTTGCCTTCCTAAAACCGAACAAGAGAGCAACACAAAAGTTGGACATGGGATGGTAGTAAGAATCTAACCTGAGCCAAGGGCTGAGCAGTCTTGTGCACTATCATCTATGCTATGAGAACAACTGGCGTTAATTGTATCTGGCACACGAATTGAATATGCACACTTAGTGGCCTGATTGGTTAACTTCAATGCTACCAGTAATTAGCTTGGAAATGGCACAACATTTTTTTTTTTTTTTTAACAACTCTCTTAAGAGCTTTTCAGACTCTCACTGACCACCCTATGTAAAGTTTTATAATTATTGGTTTGGTTAGATTGGCACTAGTTATAATTTGGTGTTAATATATTTTGCACAAGTAGCCAGCAGTGTTTGCTTCTGCCTGTTAATGTATAACTTGACTTGTTTCGCATCCATGAAGGCTCTCCTTCCTGATGGGATTGACAGAGCATGATGCGGGAATGAATGACTGAATAACTAAAGAACCAGTTCAAGGGTGTTGTTATGTCATTGGAGCACTGTGGGAAGATAATGTTTTTAAAATGTAAAATATTTTTTAAATTATATTGTTTTTGTTTTCATTGTTAGATCAAGTATTTTTTTCATATAATCCTCATCAGAAGCACTTTTATTTATATTAAGGCCGACACTTCATAGTGTATTCTCATTTGTCTGCCCCTAATTTTTACTCCCTTTGTCAAAGCACAACAAAGAAGGATAAAATCATACTTGATATCCTAGTGTCATTTTGCAACCGTAAAGCATTCATAGCTTTGTTACTAATTCCATGTAATGAGTAATTGTGATTATTGGTATTACCAATAAATATATTTTCATGTAATATATTACAGATTACTTCACAAAATGAGCCACTGAAAGCTGTTATGGTATGGTTCCATGGAGGTGCATTCGGATTTGGATCAGGAAACACTGATCTTTATGGTCCAGATTATTTAGTTGCTGCTGATGTTATTGTAGTCACATTGAATTACCGCCTTGGAGCTCTTGGTAAATATACTGTGGAAAAATTACTTAAGTTTTCTTTGTTAAATTAGCAGGTAGTCTTGATTACCTTCCTCAAACCAGAAAAGCACTATATTTGCTCTAAAAAACATTTGAAGTTACCTGTATTAGTAAAGCTTTAAAGCAATCTTGTATTACTTTACTGCTGAGTGTACAACATTGTTGTAGGCAGATGCACATATTATTCTTCTACAAAACCCATACATTGTTTTGCCTAATGTGTTAGTGTTTGTGCATATGTGAGTGGAGTTTTGACACCATACAATGAACAGATAGAAGGGCAAGTGAGTCCGATGGCAGTTCAAAAACTGAAAACTGTTTGCCGGCCAGTGTGGCCGAGCAGTTGTAGGCACTTCAGTCTGGAACCGCGAGACTGCTACAGTTGCAGGTTTGAATCCTGCCTCGGGCATGGATGTGTGTGATGTCCTTAGGTTGGTTAGGTTTAAGTAGTTCTAAGTTCTAGGGTACTGATGACCTCAGATGTTAAGTCCCATAGTGCTCGGAGCCATTTGAACTATTTTTGAAAAGTGTTTGTAACAGGAAAGTGGCATAGGTGAGTAAACTTCAGGCAGCTGTGAAATGGAATGAACTCTGTAATTCTATTGAACATCAGCCTGTTCTCCACATGAAGATAATCATTGTGAACTGCCAGAACATATCTCTCATGAAGCACATTTTCAAAAACCTACTTCTTTTCAAGCTTTAATTAGTTTTTAGACACAATGCAGCAGTTTAAAAAAGTGGACAAATGTTTGTTTCTCAACAGGCTTTTTAAGTTTGGAAGATGCAACCATACCAGGCAATAATGGCCTTAAGGACCAAGTAGCTGCCCTCAGATGGATTCAGCAGAACATGATAAACTTTGGTGGTGATCCAGATAATGTTACAATATTTGGTCAAAGTGCTGGTGGTGCCTCTGTACAATATCATTTGATATCTCCAATGTCAAAAGGTAGTAAATGTTTAGAATGTTTCTCCCCCCCCCAATCTCTCTCTCTCTCTCTCTCTCTCTCTCTCTCTCTCTCTCTCTCTAGGCTTCCCTGACAATGATGACCATCCACAACATTGGACCTGATTTATATTTGTTATGTTCTTCTCCTTTTGTGAGACCTGCTTTGGAAATGTCTTATAAAAATAAATCAATTTGTAAGACACCATTTTGCTGCTTAAAAAACTCCATAGAAATAAAAAGACTCTAGTGATCAATTGTCAAACATCAAACTAAAATTTTCATTCTCCTGAAGGTACCACATACTATTCCCATGGTATTGTGGGAAAGTTTTGTAGTATTTGAGAGAAACAGAGGAAAGTCAATGACAAGTTTGTGAGTTGTGTGATAAGGACACTGCTTGCTGAAGGCAAGAATGTGAATTTAAGTCTCACTTTAGATCAAAATTTTTATTTCTCGCGTGCCGCCTACACAGCATACACTCCAAAAGGAGTAAACGACTTCCACCTTAAATAGACAATATTTCTTCCTTTTTTCCATATGGATTTTATTACCTTTGTCAAGCACCTGGAAAACAAAAAGGTAATCATAATTCTTTTTGTTAGATGTATTTCACAAGAAATTGATTATAGTAGTATGCATCATATTGCAAATGAAGCAACTATATTTCAACACAATAACACACCTCATTCTCTTGCTTAGCTCTTTTTACCCAACTTCCTCTTTGTGAACTGGATGACGAATTTAACACCAGAGATTGGTGTAAGATTTGTTCAAAGTATTTTCATTGGGGGTGGGGGGTGGGGGAGGGGGTGGGGGAATGCAGTGGGGAAGTCAGTGGGCATTCTAGTGAGATCCTCTCCTGGTAATGCAGAATTTGTAGTAGAAATAAGTTGATAGAACAGCAGGAGCATAAGATCTGTACCCTTCAGGTGCAGTTAGGAAGAGCAAAGGAGGAACTAGATACATTGAGGAGAGTGAAGGGTGCTGGGAATTGGGAACTAGCTGTTGGTAAGAAGGTAGCTAGAAGGAAGAGATATTCAGACAGTTGAACTTTGTATATAACCAATAGATTTGACCAACTGTCAGAGTTTAGTGGAAAGGAGCCTCTCGCAGCTGCAGGTGTAGGAAACTTGCAGCAGTCCTCAGCAGTTAGGGAGCCTAAGCCAGTTGTAAATTCTAACAGAAAGAAGAAGGTTCTGCTGCTAGGTAGTTTGCATGGCAGAGGTGTGGGGCAGCAGTTGCAGGAAGTGTTGGGAAGCGAGTAACAGGTCACCAGCATTGTAAAGCCTAGTGCAGGGTGGATTAAGTGACTGTTAACATACGGGAGTTATGCAGGAATTTTATGAAAGAGTATCAGGTAATAATTGTGGGTGGAACTGGGAATAGTCTTGATAGGGACAGAGAGTATGATGTAAGTGGTGACCAGGTTTATTTACTTTTTTATTTATCTACATGTCAAGCTCCATAGGACCAAATTGAGGAGCAAATCTCCAAGGTCATGGAATGTGTCAGCACATTAAATTACAACATAAAAGTAATAACAGATAAAAATAAATGCTTATGAACCTGAAAAAAGTCAGTTCATAAGTTTAAGTAAACGCAATCAACAATACAACAAGAATCAGCTTAATTTTTCAAGGAACTCCTTGAGAGAACAGAAGGAGTGAGTCAAGAGGAAACTCTTCAGTTTCAACTTGAAAGCATGTGGATCACTGCTAAGATTCTTGAATTCAAGTGGTAGCTTATTGATAATGGATGCAGCAGTTACTGCACACCTTTCTGCACAAGATGTAAGGAAGTCTGATCCAAATGCAGGTTTGATTTTTGCCAAGCATTAACTGAGTGAAAGCTGCTTATTCTTGGAAATAAACTAGTATTGTTAACAAAAAATGACAGTAAGGAATATATATATTGAGAGGCCAATGTCAAAATACCCAGACTCGTGAACAGTGGTCAGTAAGATATACCGATTATCGATGCCTCCTCTTTATTCTTCTTCTTGTTTCTTGTTTGTCCCAGCTTCTTGAGATCTCTTGTGAAGAGACATGATACAACATGTTCAGTAGTGGTGTTGGACAATCAATAAAGTTACACAACAGTTAGTAATTTAACTTTTAAAAACCCCAGTTTATTGGCATTTCTGGAAATAAAATCACTCTCATATTCTCATGCAGTCAGCAAATTTTGTGTAACAGTTAGTATGTATAATGGGACTTACTATGTTGCAAAACATTCTAATTTATTAATTAATCTGCATTACAGTGTTACTAAGCAATGTGATCAACAAGGTGATAAGTGTCTCAATTAAAACAGAACCACGATATTTTGAATAAACATTCGGTTCATTTTTGTCAAAATCAGCACTTGCCTCAAAATTAATTTCCAACTTTGTGCATTGAATCCAAGCGTGTTTGCAACTATTGTATGTGATTCACCCTACAGCTCGACCATGCACTAGCATATAATGTATTTCAAATCAAGTGTGCAGGTTTCAGTTTTCCCTAATGGGCTAAATGACTCTTTTGAAATAATGTGATGTGTCTATCTCACGTAAAGTCTAAATGAAACTGGATTTGTCTCCATTCTGGCCAAAATCACAAAAAATAAAATTCACCACGCAGGTCAGTGAACTGTACATGCACACTTTTAGCACTCTATGTGATAACTCGTCTCAGAGTAAAAGCCGCGCATAAATTCACTCTTTTTCATGCACACAAAATTGGTTGGTTGGTTGGTGGGTTGGTTTTGGGGAAGGAGACCAGACAGCGTGGTCATCGGTCTCATCGGATGAGGGAAGGTTGGGGAAGGAAGTCGGCCGTGCCCTTTCAGAGGAACCATCCCGGCATTTGCCTGGAGTGATTTAGGGAAATCACGGAAAACCTAAATCAGGATGGCCGGACCACACAAAATTCAAAACACCTTTATACACTCCTGGAAATTGAAATAAGAACACCGCGAATTCATTGTCCCAGGAAGGGGAAACTTTATTGACACGTTCCTGGGGTCAGATACATCACATGATCACACTGACAGAACCACAGGCACATAGACACAGGCAACAGAGCATGCACAATGTCGGCACTAGTACAGTGTAAATCCACCTTTCGCAGCAATGCAGGCTGCTATTCTCCCATGGAGACGATCGTAGAGATGCTGGATGTAGTCCTGTGGAACGGCTTGCCATGCCATTTCCACCTGGCGCCTCAGTTGGACCAGCGTTCGTGCTGGACGTGCAGACCGCGTGGGACGACGCTTCATCCAGTCCCAAACATGCTCAATGGGGGACAGATCCGGAGATCTTGCTGGCCAGGGTAGTTGACTTACACCTTCTAGAGCACGTTGGGTGGCACAGGATACATGCGGACGTGCATTGTCCTGTTGGAACAGCAAGTTCCCTTGCCGGTCTAGGAATGGTAGAACAATGGGTTCGATGACGGTTTGGATGTACCGTGCACTATTCAGTGTCCCCCCGACGATCACCAGTGGTGTACGGCCAGTGTAGGAGATCGCTCCCAACACCATGATGCCGGGTGTTGGCCCTGTGTGCCTCGGTCGTATGCAGTCCTGATTGTGGCGCTCACCTGCACGGCGCCAAACACGCATACGACCATCATTGGCACCAAGGCAGAAGCGACTCTCATCGCTGAAGACGACACGTCTCCATTCGTCCCTCCATTCACGCCTGTTGCGACACCACTGGAGGCGGGCTGCACGATGTTGGGGCGTGAGCGGAAGACGGCCTAACGGTGTACGGGACCGTAGCCCAGCTTCATGGAGACGGTTGCGAATGGTCCTCGCCGATACCCCAGGAGCAACAGTGTCCCTAATTTGCTGGGAAGTGGCGGTGCGGTCCCCTACGGCACTGCGTAGGATCCTACGGTCTTGGCGTGCATCCGTGCGTCGCTGCAGTCCGGTCCCAGGTCGACGGGCACGTGCACCTTCCGCCGACCACTGGCGACAACATCGATGTACTGTGGAGACCTCACGCCCCACGTGTTGAGCAATTCGGCGGTACGTCCACCCGGCCTCCCGCATGCCCACTATACGCCCTCGCTCAAAGTCCGTCAACTGCACATATGGTTCACGTCCACGCTGTCGCGGCATGCTACCGGTGTTAAAGACTGCGATGGAGCTCCGTATGCCACGGCAAACTGGCTGACACTGACGGCGGCGGTTCACAAATGCTGCGCAGCTAGTGCCATTCGACGGCCAACACCGTGGTTCCTGGTGTGTCCGCTGTGCCGTGCGTGTGATCATTGCTTGTACAGCCCTCTCGCAGTGTCCGGAGCAAGTATGGTGGGTCTGACACACCGGTGTCAATGTGTTCTTTTTTCCATTTCCAGGAGTGTATTAAACAGATAAATTGTGGCCTGCAATTACTAATTAACATTTCCCATTCTGAATAAACTTCAAGTACTTGTATTTCATAATCAATAAAATTTTATCGCCTGAAAGAAATTATTAGTTTGCTAAAACAGTTTCAGATTACAGTCAACTCATGTCTAGATGATGACGTCATCAATCAATACTTGCTTGGAATGAATGAAATACCTGCACAGAGTCCATTGAGTAATTTACTGACTTTTATAACAAATTTGGTACCCCTTGCATCGCTACAAAGAGGTTTGTGAACTTACACCACTTATTGCCCGAACCGCCCATTTCTGAGCCAAAAATATCCTTTTAGAATGGGAAGAGTTACCCCAAAATATAACAACACATGACATAAGTGAATTAAAGTAAGCAAAGTAGACTAATTTTCATACCAAACAATCACTCACTTCAGATACTGTTCTAATAGTAAAAATGGCAGCATTAAGTCTTTGAACAAGATCCTGAATGTGGGCTTTCCACAACAGCTTACTATCTTTCTGAACACTTAGAAATTTGAACTGCTCAATTTCACTAATAATGTGCCCATTCTGTGAAATTAAAACGTCAGGTTTTGTTGAATTTTGTGTTAGAAACTGAAAACTGAGTCTTACTGTGATTTAGTGTTAGTTTATTTTCTACAAGCCATGAACTTAGGTCATGAACTGCACCATTTGAAACTGAGCCACTGTTGCACACAACATCCTTTACTCCCAGGCTAGTGTCATCAGCAAACAGAAACATTTTAGAGTTACCCATAATACTAGAGGGCATATCATTTATAAAATGAACAGGAGTGGCCCAACACTGATCCTTTAAATATTTCTGATTGTGTCTGTATATGTGTGGATGGATATGTGTGTGTGTGTGTGTGTGTGTGTGTGTGTGTGTGTGTGTGTGTGTGAGTGTATACCTGTCCTTTTTTCCCCCTAAGGTAAGTCTTTCTGCTCCCAGGATTGAAATGACTCCTTACCCTCTCCCTTAAAAGCCACATCCTATCGTCTTTCCCTCTCCTTCCCTCTTTCCTGATGAAGCAACCGTTGGCTGTGAAAGCTTGAAATTTTGTGTGTGTGTTTGTGGTTTTTTTTATTGTGTCTATCTACCAGTGCTTTCCCGTTTGGTATATATACACTCCTGGAAATGGAAAAAAGAACACATTGACACCGGTGTGTCAGACCCACCATACTTGCTCCGGACACTGCGAGAGGGCTGTACAAGCAATGATCACACGCACGGCACAGCGGACACACCAGGAACCACGGTGTTGGCCGTCGAATGGCACTAGCTGCGCAGCATTTGTGAACCGCCGCCGTCAGTGTCAGCCAGTTTGACGTGGCATACGGAGCTCCATCGCAGTCTTTAACACTGGTAGCATGCCGCGACAGCGTGGACGTGAACCGTATGTGCAGTTGACGGACTTTGAGAGAGGGCGTATAGTGGGCATGCGGGAGGCCGGGTGGACGTACCGCCAAATTGCTCAACACGTGGGGCGTGAGGTCTCCACAGTACATCGATGTTGTCGCCAGTGGTCGGCGGAAGGTGCACGTGCCCGTCGACCTGGGACCAGACCGCAGCGACGCACGGATGCACGCCAAGACCGTAGGATCCTACGCAGTGCCGTAGGGGACCGCACCGCCACTTCCCAGCAAATTAGGGACACTGTTGCTCCTGGGGTATCGGCGAGGACCATTCGCAACCGTCTCCATGAAGCTGGGCTACGGTCCTGCACACCGTTAGGCCGTCTTCCGCTCACGCCCCAACATCGTGCAGCCCGCCTCCAGTGGTGTCGCGACAGGCGTGAATGGAGGGACGAATGGAGACGTGTCGTCTTCAGCGATGAGAGTCGCTTCTGCCTTGATGCCAATGATGGTCGTATGCGTGTTTGGCGCCGTGCAGGTGAGCGCCACAATCAGGACTGCATACGACCGAGGCACACAGGGCCAACACCCGGCATCATGGTGTGGGGAGCGATCTCCTACACTGGCCGTACACCACTGGTGATCATCGAGGGGACACTGAATAGTGCACGGTACATCCAAACCGTCATCGAACCCATCGTTCTACCATTCCTAGACCGGCAAGGGAACTTGCTGTTCCAACAGGACAATGCACGTACGCATGTATCCCGTGCCACCCAACGTTCTCTAGAAGGTGTAAGTCAACTACCCTGGCCAGCAAGATCTCCGGATCTGTCCCCCATTGAGCATATTTGGGACTGGATGAAGCGTCGTCTCACGCGGTCTGCACGTCCAGCACGAACGCTGGTCCAACTGAGGCGCCATGTGGAAATGGCATGGCAAGCCATTCCACAGGACTACATCCAGTATCTCTACGATCGTCTCCATGGGAGAATAGCAGCCTGCATTGCTGCGAAAGGTGGATATACACTGTACTAGTGCCGACATTGTGCATGCTCTGTTGCCTGTGTCTATGTGCCTGTGGTTCTGTCAGTGTGATCATGTGATGTATCTGACCCCAGGAATGTGTCAATAAAGTTTCCCCTTCCTGGGACAATGAATTCACGGTGTTCTTATTTCAATTTCCAGGAGAGTATATACAGGGTGTCCCAGTTATCTTGCCCACCCAAAATATCTCTGGAACAATAACAGCTATTGGAAAATGAATTTCACCGGTATCAATGTGGGGCTGGGGCCAATGAGTGTACATATTTGGAAACATTCTAAAACGAAAGCATATGTGTTTTTTAACACAAACTTATGTTTTTTTTTAAATGGACCTTCTATATTTTTTCTTCAGCAATCCATAGCATGACAAAGCACATACACAATGGCGTTGATTGCATCGCAATATTCCCATTACATCCCGAAATATTGAGACGCGAAGCTGACGCTTGAAACACCCGACATGCACTGCTAGCACACGTCCTGAGGCTCAGGCGTGAACCCGATGCTGCCCGTAGTCACGATGTGATTGACATGCGTAATCACACCTCCATACTTATCAAGAGGTCCGAAATGAATAATACAGTCTGCTGCCATCAACTCTCGTAAGCACATAATGGTTTCCCTCTTGCACGTTTTACGTATCTACGTACTCAATATGAACCAGTACCAATCGGGGTACACCCGTCAGGTTGTCTTATTTATCCTTCACACCCAAAATAAGGTTTATCTAATGCGTTATATGACCCATTGTGCCTATCGCGCAGGGGCTGCTCTACCTAGACAAGTGTCCAACGTAGTTCCCACTACTGCCACAGTTACCACTTCACCTTGTTTATGATTTGCAACCCATGCAAACTCCTGTACTCCACCACCCTCCGAGCATCCCATTGTTGTTGCTTTGGCGTGCAGTACACTGCTTGCCAGTGTAGTTGTACATCAGATTAATCTAGTGATGGCACGGAGGTAGTACACATTGTGAATAAACGTTGTGTTGTGGAACTTATACTGTACAGTATAATGTACACACATGAAGATATGGTAGAAATGCTGCTGATCTATGGAGAATGTACATTGACGGGAAATACGTTATGAGATTGCTTGTTTGTTGATAGTACTGTTAGCGAACATTATGATTATTAACTTAATATGTCTGTTTTCTACCCTACTCTACATACCTGTACTGTACCCTGTTGTAGGTGGACGAAATGCTGTTCAGGCAGAACGACTGTATAGAAGACGATTCCCTGACAAGCCATCGCCTTCGCGCCGGATGTTTGGTCATCTCACATCTCGTCTACGTGAAACGGGAAGCTTAAATCCAAGACCTCAACATCGTCCTAGAACATGCACAGATGAATGTGCTGAAGTTGCTGTGCTCGCTACCATAGCTATGAATCCTCAAATCAGCACACGTCAAATTGAACGTGAAGTTGGTGTGTCGAAATCAAGTGCACAGCATATTCTTAAACATCATAAATTTCATCCTTACCATGTTCATTTACACCAGGATCTTCATGGAAATGACTTCCGCAATAGGGTAACATTTTGTTGGTGAGCTCAGCAAAAACTTCTGACTAATCCAAATTTTTTTGCAGATGTTCTCTTTACCGACGAGGCATCATTCTCCAACAAAGGAGTTGTCAATATGAAGAATATGCATTATTGGTCCGCAGACAATCCAAAATGGCTCCGTCAGGTAGAGCATCAACGTCCGTGGAAAGTTAATGTTTGGTGTGGGATTATTGGAGATACCATTATCTGACCTTTCTTTATAAATGGCATCCAAAATGGAAGACAATACTCCAGATTTATACGACACAATCTTCCTGTTCTCTTGGACACCGTACCTCTGAACTGGAGAATGGTCATGCGGTATCAGCATGACGGATGCCCTGCACATAACGCCTTACGAGTACGACGACTTCTGAACCATAAGTTCCCTGGTAGGTGGAATTGGACGAGGTGGCCCAGTTAGGTGGCCTGCCCGATCTCCAGACCTTACACTGCTGGATTATTTTCTTTGGGGAGCAGTGAAGGATGCTGTTTACCAACATGAACCAACAACACCAGAGGACATGAAGCAACGCATTATTGATGCTTGTACAGCCATCAAAGAGGAAACAGTAGCACGAAGTAGGGCATCCTTCATCTGCAGAGTGACCCTATGTATGCAAGCCAATGGGCATCACTTTGAGCATGAGATGTGAACGCTATGTTTAGTATGTAGTGCTGGTATCGTAGTGGAAGTTTCTAGAAAGGGCCATTTTACCCAGTGATGTTAAGAAACATTTGTTTGCAACAATTTGTCATTTAACACATTAGATAAACATAACATTGATAATTATGTGATAATAAAACTAATTGGTTAAACATGTTTACATTCATCTTCTATGTCCTACCTGAACTTCCCAAATCAAAACATTTTTACCTAAACAACGGTAAAACTTTTAGTCCACTTGCTCGTTTCACTAAAACCATCAACATGAATTTTATTATTATGAGTGAATGATTAACTGCCACTTGCGCTAGATCTACAGTAAAGTAAAGTTTTAACGTTGAACGGCATTACCTTTTTAGTAACGGATTAACGATAAGTGAAGTTAACTTTGTGACTAACGTTGCGGTACACAGATATGTTACAGAACCGCAACACCCCTAGCCTATGGGATAAATACCTGCTGGAATGTACAACGTTAATGCAGGATGGCAGCAGACTGTATTATTCGTTTCGGACCTCTTGATAAGTATGGAAGTGTGATTACACATGTCAATCACAATGCAATTACGGGCAGCATGGGGTTCACGCCTGAGCCTCAGGACGTGCGCTAGCACCGCATGTCGGGTGTTTCAAGCGTCAACTTCGCGTCTCAATATCTCGGGATGTAATGGGAATATTGCAATACAATCAACGCCATTGTGTATGTGCTTTGTCATGCTATGGATTGCTGAAGAAAAAATATAGGAGGTCCATTTAAAAAAACATAAGTTTGTGTTAAAAAACACATATGCTTTCGTTTTAGTATGTTTCCAAATATCTACATTCATGGGCCCCAGCCCTACATTGATACCGGTGAAAGTCGTTTTCCAATAGCTGTTATTGGTGACTTACCAAACAAAAGCGCTGGCAGGTTGATAGACACACAAACAAACACAAATATACACACAAAATTCAAGCTTTCGCAACCAATGGTTGCTTCATCAGGAAAGAGGGAAGGAGAGGGAAAGACGAAAGGATGTGGGTTTTAAGGGAGAGGGTAAGGAGTCATTCCAGTCCCGGGAGCGGAAAGTCTTACCTTAGGGGGAAAGAAGGACAGGTATACACACACACACACACACGCACACACACACACACACACACACACACACACACACACACACACACACACACACACACATATATCCCTCTGCACATACACAGACACAAGCAGACATTTGTATAGGCAAAGAGTTTGGGGGGGGAGGGGGGGGTGTAGCTCACAATTGGTTCACCTCTTAGTTTAACGACATACAGCAAAATAATGTCATTATCCATAGTGTTGACAATGGCTATGATGTGGGGTCTTACTGGGGCACTGTTAAATGGGGTGTGCCACAGGGATCAGTGCAGGAGCCACACCTGTTCCTTATTTATATAAATGATATCCCCTTAGTATTTCTGTTTGCTGATGAACTAGCTGGGCAGTAAAGGATGTTGTGTGCAATGTTGGTACTGTTTCAAATAGTGCAGTTTGTGACGTAAGTTCATGGCTTGTAGAAAATAAACTAACGTTAAATCACAGTAAGACACAGTTTTTACAGTTTCTAACAAACAATTCAACAAAACCCGGCGTTTTAATTTCACAGAATGGGCATATGACTAGTGAAGCTGAACAGTTCAAATTTCTAGGTGTTCAGGTAGATAGTAAACTGTCATGGAGAACATACATTCAGGGTCTTGTTCAAAGACTTAAAGCTGCCATTTTTACTATTTGAATGGTATCTCAAGTAAGTGATAGTTTAAAATGGAAAGTGGTCTACTTTGCTTATTTTCATCCTCATATAATGTATGGTATTATATTTTGGGGTAACTCTTCTGATTCTCAAACGATTTTTTTTGGCTCAGAAATGTGCACTTCAGGCAATAAATGGCATAAATTTGTGAACCTCTTGTCGACCACTGTTAATTAGCCTGGGTATTATGACATTGGCCTCTCATTATATATATTCTTTACTGTTGTTTCTTGTTAACAGTATCAGTTTATTCCCAAGAACTAGCAACTTTCACTCACTTAATACTAGGCAGAAATCCAATCTGCATTTGGATTGTACTTCCATGACTCTTGTGCAAAAAGGTGTGCAATACAATGCTGAGGTGTGCAGTATAATGCTACATCCATTTTCAATAAGCTGTCACAAGAATTCAAAAATCTTAGCAGTGATCCATGCATGTTCAAATCAAAACTGAAGAGTATCATTATGAATCACTCCCTCTATTCTGCTGAGGAGTTCCTTGAAAAATTAAGCTGATTTCTGTGTTATATTGTTGATTGCATTTACATAAACTTATGGCTTGTCTTTCTTTGGGTTCATAAGTATTTTATTTTATATGTTATTCCTTTTATGATGTAATTTCATGCACTGACATGTTCCATGACCTAGGAGATTTTCTCCTCAATTTGGTCCTATAGAACTAGAAGTGTAAAATAAAATAAAGTAAATGAAGGGATCAGAAAACTCACATTTTTCAAATCTTGAGATATGTTGACAGTATTAAATATGTTAGCATTAGTAAACTATTGTGCAACATGTACTGATCTAAAATGAGGCAATGCAGAATTAGATTAAATTTCAGTCAGAATATACTGTATATGTAGATTCAAAGAAATGTTTACAAACCAACATGGCACATTGGGCATATAAAATGATCAGTAATCACAGAGGAACCAGGGATCGCAAATGCCATTGGAGGGCACTAAGGTCATGAAAAGACATTGCTATACAAACATGCGTGGAGTGCATAGAGACCATAGCCATTTGTGCCATGGAAGTGTTGGTAGTCACATGGCTAGCTGCACGGACTGCGAAATGGCTGAGTTGCATTTGATCTATGGTATGGCCAACTACAATGGATGAGAAGCTGTGTGATTGATTGTACAAAATATCAACATAGACAGATGCTGTTCAGCACATTGTTCACCACCCTGCATCACCTATTGTGTGAAACTGGTTCGTTTTGTGTGCACAAGCTGGATGCTGGTCACCAACAAACAGCATGAACAGCTGTGGTGGAAGGAAGTGTTCCACACACACACACATTGAAACCCCTAACCCTTCATCTGGAACTTTGTACCTGACAAAGGACTGAATCCATTTTGTTTACAATGCCTCCAGACATTGCGTCTGGGGGGACTACAATAAACACATGGTATTTGTGTGGTGATTTCTGCAGGAACCCACTGCAAACTGAAACTTCACAGCAAGTGTCCTCTTCACCAATGAGTCTGTGTTCTCTCAATGGTGTAATGAACATTCACAACCTGCATGCATGGACAAATGTGAACCTACATGCTATACATACATGTGCCCCACACTGTACATTTATACTTAATGTGTGGACTGGCATTGTGGGAGACTGTTTAATTGGGCCATACATTCTCCCGGACTGACTTGATGGTGGCACTTGTCTAATATTGCTGCAAGAGATTCTGCTGGACATGCTGATTAATGTTCCCATAACTGTTCATTGTCACATTTGATTTCAGCACAATGGAGCCCTGTGCATTTCAGCAAACAAGTGATGGCACATCTTCAGGCAACTTGTGCCAGTCTCATGGCCACCATAATCACCCACACTGTCCTCAATCGATTTATTCCTGTTGGGGTGGGGTATCTGCAGTGCTTTGTGTGTGAGACAGCTGTTACATCACAGGAGGACCCAGTGGGCTGGATTGTTGTGGCAGCAGGATGACTTCGAGATACATTAGGTGTCTTTGAGAGGGTGCTACATTCACTGCAGGGTCAGTGTCAGGCTTGTCCCAGTGCATCTGGACAAAACTATGAGCATCTCCTGTATCGGGTGTCCATATTTAGCATGGGACTAAATAATTGCAACGCCATTTAATAACCCTGGATGGCCTTCGTGAGGCCTGGTTCCTATGTGATTACTGGTCCTCGTTCTATGTCCGACGTGCCATGTCAGTTCGTAAACTTTTTTTTAATTGTCCTGTGTGTGTGTGTGTGTGTGTGTGTGTGAATAAATCAGACTTTTTTTAATTACAGCTCATCATCTCTTGTACTACTACTAGTACTCGTACTACTATTACTAGTGCTAAGACATTATCTATATGTACTTTGAGTAAGCTGAGAGAGATGTATGCCGTACAGTAATGTTAATGATAAATGTACAACATCTCTTAGTGAATGTTCTGTAGCAAGCACAGTTGAATTTATGTTAGTAATAAATGTAATATAATTTTTTATTACTATTACTCAAGTTATTTTCATGGATTTTATTCCCTTTTCTTTTCCTTATTGCATTGTCATACAACTGTTTAAAGAAAAATTGTTTGATGTGTTCAGGGAGTTTAAAAGTTTCTTGCAGAATGCTTTTGTTTTTTTCAAATTGATGATAAAATATACCATGCAACCTTTAAATAGTTTGTGCCATCATAGCTTTTGATTCAGTGAATATTTGGACCTATTAATACAATTACATATTAAATATATTTTCTTATTTAGGACTTTTTCACAAAGCAATTGCACAAAGCGGTTCTGTTTTTAATCCTTGGGCAAGCAGAAAAGCTTTGAAGGAGAGGTCATTTACTTTGGGTGCTGTGCTGGGATGTAACACAAATGATCCAAAAGTGCTAATTGATTTTCTCAGGACTTGCACTCCAAAACAGATAGTGGAAGGCACTGCAGAAATAGTAACTCTTGATGTAAGTTGACTGAAATTATTTTAAATTTACTCAATTTTGTGATGTTCATCATGAAATAAACACACCAGACAGAAGATTAGTTACAAGCAGGAAACATGACACAAATGTCGCGTAATATCACCTGAAACCTTTATAATTTCCTCAATTTGGCAAAAAAGAGAGTTCAAAAGTTTCTTTTGATATGCCATATCCAGCTGAAGCCACTCACTGATGTTTAAATCCTGTGGTGTTACTGTATTTTATGTTTGTTGATTACTACATTTCATCTGCTGTTCCAAATAGTCCCAGACATTTTCATGTGATTAAAAAAGAGTTATGTAGCAGGCCAGGCAAGGTACAGTAGTGAACCTGAGTGTTCATCAAATCAGGTATGTATGTGTGTAGCCCTATGAACACAGCTGTTGGCATCATAAAAGACAGGAGTGTCCACACCATACTCATCATGAAGATGTACTAGAAAGGGTAATATTGGGCCACCAAGAATGTTGAAATAAACATCTTGGTTAATGTTCATAGTGACCTGAATGAGTGGATCAAAGTCATGGTAGCAAAAGTGCCTCCATAACGCTGCAGAATTAGCTCTGTTCTGAGCTACATTCTCCACACACTGTAGGTTTTCTACCTCTTTGGGTCGCTGGTGCTGTCAAGGCCCTACAGGATTTGAAAAAGTAAAAAAAAATATGGGATTTCAGACCACACTACATGCTTGCAGTCAGCTACTATCCAGTTATTGTGTTACCTGGCCCATTGGAGCTTTCTGTGCCACTATGACCAGTGATCTTTTGCAAAGTACCAGACTCCAAATGTCCAGAGCATTCAGTTCCCTCTGCAATGTCCATTCAGGGACTATTTGAGAGGAAACTGCATTCACTGACAATAGCAACTATTGTCTGGTTTGAAATTTGAAACCATTTGTCATTGACAAGGTGTGACCTCATCTCCTGTCCCTGTCAGCTAGGATCTTTTTATGACCACTGTTCTTACACCCCCTTCTTCTAGAAACATTGGACAGCCCATGGTGCCACAACTTGGGAAACTTCATTCACAATGTGGTCATGGGTTTGTCCTAACACAATAGCTCTTTTCTGCCATTCTGTCACATCTCCACCCACCTTACTGAGCTGATTCCATGCAACTGCCTGGCACATCTACGCCATTTCACTTCCATGAGTTACATTTGAGAGTCCAAAGTGGCTAGTCTGCTTCTTTAATGGAGTTCTTAATATTTTGCCCAATGAGCTAACTTAGATGCTCAAACTGTTACACTGAATGTACGTTTATTCTCTTTCTGTTGGAGAATTTGGACATAGTGTAAATTAGCTGATTATTATTATTATTATTATTATTATTGCTATTTTTGTTGTTGTTACTGTTAATATTATTTTTTATATGCTAGGACAAACGAAGAGGAAAGAACACACCATTTTTACCAATACCAGAAAATGACTCTGGCAGTTTACAAGAAGTCTTCCTACCTGATAATCCACAAAATATTGTAAAATCGGGAAAATTCTGTGATGTGCCTTATCTTACTGGAATTACTTCTCATGAAGGCATAATGGAGCTTAAAAGTATGTCATCCTCATAGTTTTCATTGTACAGGTTGTTCAAATTAATTACTTCTGATACTTATTAAAAATTTCAGATATTCTAAAAAAGCCACAGTTGCTAAAAGAAATAGACAATGACTTCGAAAGATTGGTGCCAGAAGATATGGAACTGGGAGAAAAAAGTGAAAGATTGAAGAAAGCCAGTGATATGATAAGACAGTTTTATTTTGATGGTAAACCATTCACAAAAGATAACATAATGGATTATGTAAATGTATGTGAAATTAATTTTTCTATGTAACTATTTCAGAATATCATCTGAATTTTGAGATGTCAGTGAGATTTTCTGGCTTTTAGTTGCAGACTGATATAATGTTTGCATGCGGGATGTATCAAACAGCAAAGTACCATGTGAAGTATAGTCGCAGCCCATTATATTGTTATAATTTTGGGTTTGACGGTGCTTTGGGTGTCTTCAAAAGTTGTTTTGGTGCATCTCATCTTCCTGGTAATGACTTTTTTACTATTTCTGAGCACAAATATAAACTTAATTTAACTAATGCCACTGATGTATTGATTTTTTGTTTATTGTTATTTGATCATCTTATTTCAGGTGCTTGTCATGTCGATGATATTGGATACTTATTCCACATGTCAGCTGTTGATATCACTGTGGAACATGACTCTATAGAAATGTCAACTATACGAAGAATGGTGAAATTGTGGACAAATTTTGCAAAGACTGGGTAAGCTTCAATATTGTACCAATTGTTGCATGTTAATGTAAAAAAAAAAAAACCCTTGATAAGTTCTTTGAGTCTTGCACCTCTTTTCAGGTAATTAGTTCATATTTATAAATCTTTGTTTTTGCACAGCAGTGTAGATCTTATTTTCTCAGAATTGGGGTAATACTTCTGCAGTCCTTTTGCAGTAAGTGTCAGAATGGTTCTTAGTAATGATTCTTACTGACATTCACACAGAAATTATTTGTAAATATAATTAACTTTTCTGTTTATGCTGCACAGAAAAAGAAGAAAGAAAAAAGGAAATAGGAAATAAAGGAGACACATAACTACTAAAATTAAAAAGTTTTCCTGCTACAGAAACAAGAACACCCACAGTAGAGCTGACAGGCCAATGCAAATTTCTTAAGATGAAGGGAAATAAATAAAATGGGGTGAGCGTAAGAGGATTAGGATGAAACGTACAGGAGTCATTGAAAATTCTGATCAGTGGAGACACTAGGGGAAGGAAATAATATAGAAATGATAGTAGATTTGCAGTCCAGAGTCCAGATAAAAGTTAAATGGAGCTCTTATTTTGGCAACTCATCAAAATTGTAAAGTTTGGTTGTCTTGCTCCAAGAATCATTGTATGACTCATCAAGTATAGCCAGTTTCCAATCTTCAAAAATAGGAATGAGAAGAAAGGAGTGACAAGGTTTAGGACACTGAAAGAATTTGGAAAAGTCACCCAGAAACCAGGTCAGGGGAGATGTAGTGGATGGGATGAATAGGAAGAATCAATCTTTCCTTCTCATCCTGTCTGGTAAGTCGTCCATGACCTGGAATTCTAGGCAATTTTTCCTAACTCTCCTCATTTCCTAAACCTCTTGAGTCCCTTTTCTTCATCTCTCTTCCTTCCCCTTCAACCCTTCTGCCAGAAGGAGCCACCAGCTCCAAAAGCTTGCAAATGTCCTTAATCTTTATATGTTTACGTTCTTCTGCCACTGCATGGTGAGTAGATTTTTTTATCTATCCAGTTACAGTATATTTTTATCAAATATAGTAATGTTTTTGGGATTAGTCAAGGTCCCCTGTATTTGAACTTGGAAGGATCTACACCAAGACTTGCATGTTTCTGTAACTAACTTCTCTACAGATTTCTTATCCTGTGCCATAAAATGAAGAGCTTTAGGTCTCTTCTCCCACTGAAAAGACCATAAACCAACAAAACACAGAAAACTACCAAATAGGCAGACAGTATTTGTGGTATACCCATATTGGTTTTATACTTTTAGAACTTAGTATTCTTATGTATCACTTCTTTGACAAAATTCAGTCAGTCAAGTGAAACAGTAGCAAGAAAATATCATTAGACAATAATATGGAACAGAGTGTCAAAGAAATTGTTGATATGTTGCTTTTAAACTGTCACAGTGGTAAGATGTAAAACTGTCCACTCTGTCTGTTCTGGCTAGTAATGCGAACATGTGACTCAGATTCCCATCTGTTGCTAAATCCCTCCCCAAGGATGTATGATGATGTGAAATGAGTATTACTTAGTTTCTTGAGGCCATCTATGAAGATACTTACACAAATAAGCAGTGTTCTTGACATACAAATTACTGAAGTGGCATCTAATCAAAACAGATGCAACTAGTAACCAAATGTGTCTTTTAAAATGTGTTACTAACTGTGTATTTCCTCAGTTGTAATTATGACATATGATACATACTAAAAATAAAACTAGAACTGTCACATCTATTTGTTTGAACATGCTAATGTCCAAAACTACTACATGAATTTTCATGGGATTCTCACAGTAGGCTTCATTTAATCAAAATCAGGTAAAAAAAATGATATCATGATTTAAACTTTCATTTAAAATCCTCTGCTCAGCTTAGTAGTTTGGATGTTTACCTCCATGACACAATTTTCAGGACATAATACACCCAAGGACCAATACACACTGCTGTTATTTTTTTTTACTCAGTGACAGATGTTTTTTTTTTAGAAGTTTATGTCAGTGACAGAATTAAGTGCCACAATCTTATCTTCATGAATATAAAGAAAGAGCAAATTTACTTGGTTACGATATATGGATTTATTGATTTTGCTTTGTGTTTTAAAAACTTAACATCATTCCTCTGCTTCATTCGATAGGTGTTATTTATGTTCTTTTCTATGAAAATGAATTTATTGAGCTTGCTCTGTGATTTCAGTGCCTACTCATCACATTTTTTTTTTAGTTTTCTTTACAAGTAAAAAAAAGCCTAGAAAATGGTAGAGTCTTTCAGAATGCACCAGAATGGGTAAAAGATTGAGCACTATGTGGTCTCAAATATCCAAAGAAGATTGTGAGGCAAGAACCTCAGGTTTTAGCATGGTCTTTGGAAACTCCTTCTGTAAGCAAGGCATGATATAACTCTATTTGAGAGTGTCATGCTTTAACTTGCTTGTCCCTACATGTTGTAAACAGGATATCTGGTCGTAGATAGTTAGAGCTACCTGTGCGAAGTGAGGAGGGGTGGCTAACATTAAATGTGTAGAACTGGACAACATTCTGTATGCATTTTGAGTGCTGCTGAACCAAAACTGTAAAAACTCAGAAAAAATGACATTTGAAAAATCATAAATAGATGATTTTACGGTTTTTTTTCTTTAGAACACTTTAATGGACGACAGGAACTTTCTTAGAAATTATCTCATCTTCTCATTAAGTCATGGGAGTTGTTTGTTTTACCAGTTCTTAAATGCAGTACACAGTAGAGATGAAGATTTTCACAAAGTCGTTCAGAGTTCTTTATGTGGGACCTTTTGTTGCCAGTCTTCTTATGATGACAGATAGAACTGTTTGGTTATAAACTACAGCCAATGTTGTTGAATAGCTCTTATGTTCCTGATTGTCGGGGACTGTGGATTATTATGCTTGAAGGCAATTGGATTTCATTGTAAATTAATTAATGTTTTAATTCTTGTCTCATTGTTGTCACTTTCTTCTTGGCAGGAAACATCCAGTTAGGCTTTGAACTTTGCTGGTGCTGAATCTTTAGGACAACAGAATTTTATTTATGTTGTGGTCTGTCACATTTATGATTAATGAATAGAAGTTTTATACAATCACCTTATTTATTTGAAGGGCAATTAGTTATTCACAGTAATAATGTTGCTTAGCTCTAGAATCACAGATGCATCTATCTACTACAAAACCACAATGCCAGTGAATGACGTATTAGTCTGTAAGAATTTTCATTTGTTCTAAAAATTTTAAAAAAAAGCTAAGTGAGAAATTGTTAAACATCATTCAGAATTATTAATATTGCAGCTGAAGGCTGAGTAAGCCTCATAAGGTATTGGCAGAAATACAGCTGTGAGGATGGGTCTAGAGTCGTGCTTGGATAGCTCATTCAGCAGAGCTCTTTCCCACAAAAAAGCAAAGATCCCAGGTTCATGTTCTGGTCCACACACAGTTTTAATCTATTATGCAGTTTCATATCAGTGTATAGTGTGCCATAGAATGAAAATTTATTGGGAAAACTGTTTGTGACTTTTGTTTTATGGACATCATACCTTAAATTCAAACATATGTAATTTTGAGTGAAGCCTTGTACCTTCTGTGAAAGCACTTCCAAAGAGAGCTGTGATCCATTCATTCTCTTTATGAAATTTCATGAAAACTGAAAAGTTTTTCATTCATGTTAAGTTAACTATTAGTGTTTATGATGAGAAATATAGAAAAAAAGCAATTTTCTGCAAAAGATATGAAGAACAAAATGGCAAAACAGTTTTTTGTTTTCAGCCGTCACTACAATAGAGATGACAGAAAATGTCAAGGGTAGTTGGATATTGTCTTATGTTCTTTACTAAGTATGCTCTGTGACTGGCTCCATTTTTGTGTGACATTTATTATATACTGCTGGAACAGCACTTTTGAAGAAAAAACACAATTCATACACACAATTACAGACTTGTGTTGTTGCTGTGACATGATTGTTTTTCTGAAAGACACAAAACTCTCTTGTAAGTCAGCAAGGCTCAAACTGTGTAGGACTCATCATATTTTTTTCTTAATATGTTTTTTCTTTTTTTTTCACCTCCTTACAAGAGACTCTAAAGCAGTATTAATGAGCCTGACAGATGGACAGATGTTTCATAATATTTTGTAAACATCCAAGAGTGTACCACACAGTTATTTAGTGCAAAAAAAACTCTCTTCCATAGCATATACTTATCTGTAGGACACAACTGAAAACTGATTGATGCTATAATGCCTCTGTAGATGTAATGATCACAAGAAGTAATTGTAATGTCAGTTTTCCTCTGAGAAATGTCATGGGATTATGTCTTGTACAATGCAAGTTACATAAGCAATGTGTTGCACCATGTTTATAGTCACATCTGTGTACTCTTTAGGAGGCCTGCATACTACAAGTTGTCAAGATGAAAGATGTAGCATAATATAATAAGGCTACACTAATGAGATGGAAGTAATCCTTTGATTGGGGTGACATACACTGAAACAGAATGTGAAGGAACCAAGTAATATATGTAACAAATCCAAGTAATGCAAACATGACTTTATTGATAAACATCTCAACAACAGTGGAACTAAGCCTTTCATGACTCCACACGTAACAAGACATAGAGCAACTGATGTGAGCAGTACAAACTGGAAGAACATAAAGAGAGTCACGCAGCACTGCTCCACACATATATAGGCACAGTCACCAGCAGATGGCATGACGGAGACCCGCTGCACACATGCCTCTCACAAGAAGCCTCCAGTGGCCGGCCAGCCTGTGCTGATGCAGTTGATGGCCAATTCAAGCACACATGCATGGTGACAACACACTCGGTGCACTCACACTCACACTCACTAGTAGCAGGATACAGCACACCTCTTCATTGTGTGAAGTGGGTGCCCAGGCGACAGAGGAGACAATGGCAGCCTCACGAGAGACACAGCTGTCAGATCTGGAGTGGCAGCAGTGAGACTATTTGTTGGGTAGGCACTAGAAAATATTACCAGAATGTACCTAAGGGAGACAGGCCTGTGTGGCACCTGAAGACAGCACCAAAGGAGGGTGCCATCGCCATCTCTGCATCATCAGCAGCAGGCAGGTCTCATTGTGGAGGAGACAGGGCTGACCCACCAATGACAATGGTTGAGATGATGATGGTGATGGGGTTTGTTGAGGCTGCCCGACCATAACAGCAGGCTGTGGCATTGGACGTGAAGCCAGGGATGAACCAGTGCCTGGCACCAGGAAGCTCTAACCCCAGGCATATGGAAGAGGCAGCCAATGGGATGGGGCCACCTCCACAGCAGGTGACAATGGGCTCAAGTCAGAGGCTGTGGGGTGGGCTCTAGTGATGGGGCTGCACCCACAAACTGGTAGCTTTCAGTGGCAAGAGGGGCGCAACTGATTAAAGCATCACGCCACCACTCCATCGGCCATACGGACATTACAAAGATGGTGTCCCTGATGGCAGACAACAGTGGCCGGTATCCACTTTAGGCCAGCGACCAAACCCTCATGCCCACACTGATGATTCTGGTGTGAAGCGGCCAGATGAACCTGACAGCAGCAGGTGCAATGCAGGCCACAGAAGGCCTTACTATTGACTGCATAGTCACTGATTAGCCACTGAATCAGCTACAACTATCAAATATTTAGGAATATATATGTGGAACTATTTAAGGCAAAATGACCACACAAATCTAGCTGTGGGAAGGACAGGCTGCAATTTATTAATAGGTTCCTTAAAAATGTAATTCAGATACAGGAGAGGTCATTTGCAAAACATTTATTCACACAGTTATGAAGTATCATTTGATATACAGGAACTTTTACCATGTTGGATAAACAGAGAACAGAGAGAACATTCAATGAAGAGTTATGTGCTTTGTCAAAGTTTCAGATGGTCGTCATGAAGGTTCCACAGAAACACTCAAAAAATTGCAGCAAGACACATCACAAGAAGTGAATTAGGCATTGCTAGGAGCCTTACTCAGAAAATTCTGAAAACCTACGTTCCATAACAAGGCAAGAAACATGCTACTTCCTCAAATGATACCTTGCATAATAACCATTATGGTAAAATTAGAGAGATTTGGGCTTATATGGAGGAGTACTAACAATCTTTCTCCCTACATACTGCCCCTGAGTAAAATATAAAGTCTAAAAAAATGAGTTTGGTATAACACTGTATGGCAGCCTGCAGATGATGATGATGTGTATCTGATGGAAAACTATACTCATAGCTCTTTACAATTCATAGTTTTGGAAAACAAAGTAATTCATTCAAATACATTTTGCAGGGCCTTATCAGCCACTGCAAATCAGAAGCTACTGTCTGCTGTGTACAATGCACTTGCAAACTAACAAACACAGCTCTTCCAGCTACTTAGTGATTATTCACGTTCAGATTTGCCATTGAAACTAAGCAGCATTTAGAATTACCATTTTCATATTAACAATGTTATGAATAGGACAGACTGCTACTCACCATGTAGAGGTGGTCATGAGTCACAGACAGGCACAACAATAATACTGCTGTATATTTAAGCTTTCAGATGTCTTCTGAAATGAAAACACACACACACACATATGATCACTGTGTCTGGCTACTGTAGCCAAAACACAGCGACTGCTGTGCATATTCCCTTTTTTATTGTGTTTTTCAGGTGACGTTTCCTCTTGTGTGACTTTTATTAAATCAGTTCAGCTATTAAATGAGTTAGAGCATAGTAATTGCGGTTAATCTTCACTTTTGTAGACAGATTATTACCATTGTGTACAAACTTCATTACAAATATGTTCTATACAAATTTCAACATTGATCAATTAAATATAAGTTACTGCATTACCTGCATCTAATTGAAGTCAGATCTTGTGCCAGAACTAATGAGGTTATCCATCAGAGCTGGGAAACACTGCTAAAATGTGTGTTTCACAAAATACCAGTGTGCACACAAAAAAACAGGAGATTATCAAAGGTGTTGTGGGCATGTGGAGGGAGGTTCAACTCATAACCAGCAATAAATAGTGGCGCGAGATCAATTATAGTTCAGTCTGGCTGGAGTCAAGGCAGACTCTTGCCTGCCTGCCTCTGTCTTGTGCCAGAATGGCTGTCAGGAGCTTGCTGTGTGTCCTCCTCCACTTAATCTTCTTGACAACTTCAGTACAATCTGAACCCACCTAGTCTCTCATTTTGTTCTGTGGCTTCTAATTAGTGCAGCATGGAGCATGGAGCCAATTTGCAACATTTGGCCCACCATAGTGAGCACAGAACATGTATTGGCTGGTTGCATCTTGTCCTTGTGCTGTACTGTCATGATTTTTAGTGCCTTGGAGACATATTGCTTGGTTGCAGCAATATTTTGCTGCTACCCCTCTTATTGATTCTTAAAGAATGGGGTTTTGAGTCAAGTTCCACCAGGAGAAGCTCAGTCTTCATTTGAAAGCCCAGGAGATTATTCAGCTTATAGACTTTCTCTGTGCCATTCTTCCACTGGTTGCATGCTCCTTTATCTACAGGCAAGATAAAGAGTGTCAGTCTCTTCTTACTAGTCTGATTATGCATCTTTAGTGTCACAGTTCTGAAGCCTTCATGTAACACCCCTGCTCAAACTGTCCCTTCAGTGCAAAGCCAGAGTAGCCCATGGGGTACTGGTGTTTTCTACTTTAGCTGCAGTTTCTCAAGCACTGAGGTAGCCTTATAATTGTAACAGTTATTTGCCTTTATCTCTTGCTAAGTGACATTATATGGAGACTTGATACTGAACTCTAATGATAAACACCCCATGAGCTTACTGCTTCTAGTCCTGCTCTGGATTTACATATGAGGAACATTCAACTGCGCTTTGTAGCTGTTCTGCTCTGTGGCTCTTAGATTATTTGTTACTTGCAGCAATTGATCGTTATAGATGTATGTACACTGAGATGGCAAAAGTCATGGGATACCTCCTAATATCATGGAAGGCCTCCTTTTGCCTGACATAGTGCAGCAGCTTGATGCAGCAAGTCATTGGAAGTCCCCTGCAGAAATATTGAGCCATGCTGCCTCTATAGCCATCCACAATTGCAGAATTGTTGCTGGTGCAGGAGTTTGTGCACAAACTAACCTGCAGTTATGTCCCATAAATGGTCAATGGGATTCATGTCAGACGATCTGGGTGGCCAAATCATTTACTCACATTGCCCAGAATGTTCTTCAAACTAATCGCAAACAATTTTGGTCCAGTAACATGGTACATTGTCATCCATAAACATTGTTTGGGAATGAGAAGTCCATGAATGGCTGCAAATGACCTCCAGGTAGTTGAACATAATCATTTCCAGTCAATGGTCAGTTCTTTCAGACCAGAGGACCCAGTCTGTTACATGTAAACACAGTGCACACCATTATGGAGCCACCACCAGTTTGCACAGTGCTTTGTTGACAACTTGGGTCCACAGCTTCATGGAGTCATCACCACACACAAACCCTACCAGTAGGTCTTACCATCTGAAATTGGAAATTAGGCGATCAGGCAACAGATTTGCAGTCATGTAGGGTCCCTAAAGAGCCACAGCAGGCAATGTTGTGCAGTTAGCAAAGGTTCTCTTTTTGGTCATTTGCTGCCATAGCCCATTAATGCCAAATTTCATTGGAATGTCATAACAGATACATTCATCATATGTCCCACATTGGTTTCTGCAGTTAAATCACAGTGTTGCTTGTATGTTAGCACTGACGACTCTATGCAGATGTCACTGCCCTTAGTCAGTAAGTGAAAGATATCAACCACTGTGTTATGCATTGTGAGAGGTAATGCCTGAAATTTGGTACTCTCAGCATGCTGTGGATTTCAGAATATTGGATTCCCTAACAATTTCTGAAATGGAATACCCCATGCATCTAGCTCTAACCACCATTCCATGTTCAGACTGTTAATTCCTGTCGTATGGTAACAATCATATCATAAGTCTTTTCACATTAATCACCTGAGTACAGATGACAGCTCCACCAATGCACTGTTGTTTTATACCTTGTATACATGATACTAGTGCCATTTTTTATATGTGCATGTTGCTATCCCAAGACTTTTCTCAACTCAGTGCATTTCTACTTTGTTGTTGTCCTAGTCAAAGTTCTCCTCAGCACAACTGTCCAATCGTCTTCAATGTTTTGTTGCTTGTAAATCAACCAAGAGTCAGTTGCTACATTGTTTAGTCATTCAGTCAATTTGGTGAGTAGCTTTGTCAAGGATCTTTTCACTTCTTTCATCTTCTTTTTATGCCCAGGATATATACACTCCTGAAAATTGAAATAAGAACACCGTGAATTCATTGTCCCAGGAAGGGGAAACTTTATTGGCACATTCCTGGGGTCAGATACATCACATGACCACACTGACAGAACCACAGGCACATAGACACAGGCAACAGAGCATGCACAATGTCGGCACTAGTACAGTGTATATCCACCTTTCGCAGCAATGCAGGCTGCTATTCTCCCATGGAGACGATCGTAGAGATGCTGGATGTAGTCCTGTGGAACGGCTTGCCATGCCATTTCCACCTGACGCCTCAGTTGGACCAGCGTTCGTGCTGGACGTGCAGACCGCGTGAGACGACGCTTCATCCAGTCCCAAACATGCTCAATGGGGGACAGATCCGGAGATCTTGCTGGCCAGGGTAGTTGACTTACACCTTCTAGAGCACGTTGGGTGGCACGGGATACATGCGGACGTGCATTGTCCTGTTGGAACAGCAAGTTCCCTTGCCGGTCTAGGAATGGTAGAACGATGGGTTCGATGACAGTTTGGATGTACCGTGCACTATTCAGTGTCCCCTCGACGATCACCAGTGGTGTACGGCCAGTGTAGGAGATCGTTCCCCACACCATGATGCCGGGTGTTGGCCCTGTGTGCCTCGGTCGTATGCAGTCCTGATTGTGGCGCTCACCTGCACGGCGCCAAACATGCATACGACCATCATTGGCACCAAGGCAGAAGCGACTCTCATCGCTGAAGACGACACGTCTCCATTCGGCCCTCCATTCACGCCTGTCGCGACACCACTGGAGGCGGGCTACACGATGTTGGGGCGTGAGCGGAAGACGGCCTAACGGTGTGCGGGACCGTAGCCCAGCTTCATGGAGATGGTTGCGAATGGTCCTCGCCGATACCCCAGTAGCAACAGTGTCCCTAATTTGCTGGGAAGTGGCGGTGCGGTCCCCTACGGCACTGCGTAGGATCCTACGGTCTTGGCGTGCATCCGTACATCGCTGCGGTCCGGTCCCAGGTCGACGGGCACGTGCACCTTCCGCCGACCACTGGCGACAACATTGATGTACTGTGGAGACCTCACGCCCCACGTGTTGAGCAATTCGGCGGTACGTCCACCCGGCCTCCCGCATGCCCACTATACGCCCTCGCTCAAAGTCCGTCAACTGCACATACGGTTCACGTCCACGCTGTCGCGGCATGCTACCAGTGTTAAAGACTGCGATGGAGCTCCGTATGCCACGGCAAACTGGCTGACACTGACGGCGGCGGTGCACAAATGCTGCGCAGCTAGCGCCATTCGACGGCCAACACCGCGGTTCCTGGTGTGTCCGCTGTGCCGTGCATGTGATCATTGCTTGTACAGCCCTCTCGCAGTGTCCAGAGCAAGTATGGTGGGTCTGACACACCGGTGTCAATGTGTTCTTTTTTCCATTTCCAGGAGTGTATTTTTGTCTATATTGGGAGCATATTATGACAGTTGACTTTCAGTGTTTAACAGCAAACAAAAGAATTTTGTTGAGACTGTATCACACATGTCCATCTGCTCTATTCTGCCCAATGATCCCTTGCTGCTGTTGTGATGACTACTAACTTTTTTAAAATCTTTTTTCTGTCTCTGTGTTTTTCAGTGACCCTACACCACACCTGGATGCTGATGTAATGGTCAAGTGGACACCAAATAGCCAGACAAACCCATGTTACCTGAATATTGACAAGGATCTCACCATAAGGCAGAATCTTAACAAAGAACGCATGGAGTTTTGGGATGATTTATACAAATAGAGTACAGCAGCATCAAAACTGTGAAATTATTACTACACATAATGGCACAACAAATGTGATATTCATGGACTGTCAGAATGCACATATCATTTAATTTTTATGTAAATGTGAAAAAATAAACTTGATGTATTAATCAGTAAAATATACTCACAGAGAATAACACACTTTCATGATGTAGTATGGTATATGACAGCTGAAAGTTACTTTTATGTTTTGCATGTAGGCCTTCATGCTTCTTATAGTGGAAACAGTGAAATTCCATTTTCTGTAGCAGCTTAGTAATAGTGAAATACAAGAGAGAAGCTCAGTGAGCAAAGATTTTGCAAGAACAAAATTTTAAATTAGTCATATGGGGAAAGATCAGTCTGGTATTAAAAACAATAATTAATAAATAGGAGAAAGTTTTGGTGAAGATGGAAAGAGCCATATATCACTGTGTTCTGCATAGTAGCTGAAAGTAAGATGTTAAAGAAAGCTGTCATCATCTTTGTAGAAAACTTAAATAACAATGTAGTGGTAGTAATTGTTGCCATAAATTAATTTCAAATAGAAGCAGGTGGCAAGAATCACTTTCTAAGTAAATGTGATATCATTTGCTCTGGAGAACTCTTAACAACCATCCATTTCTTTCTCTTCACTGTTAAATGAAAGTTTCAAAAATGTGTGCATACGTATGCTACTGAGAAAGGTCACTCTACCTGGTTTAGTCAAAACATGGCTCTCTTTTGTGTGGATATGGAATTACCAGCATATATTGCTGATTAGAAGCTTGAGTTTCCAGTTGGGTGGGAGGACTGAAATCCCACAGAACCTTAAACACATTCAGATGTGTCCAGACATTCCTGAGTTCCTCCTCTACATGTGTTGAAGAATGGTTTTCCTTGTCCCTCATGTGCTGGTTTTGTTATCCCATATGGGCCAATGCTGGCTGGTGAACTGGATCTGCATTTTAGTCTTCAGGTAAGCATTATTATCCTGGCTCCTGTGATTGTCAAATTCTCATTGTGTTCTCACCATATATCCACTGACACAGGGTACTGATCTGAGCTGAGAGCCCTTGGTCCTATTAACAAGGTCATCATTAATAATTATTTGTGTGTTTCCATTATTATCCTCTCCCACTAACCAGTTTTTTGTTTTGTTGCAAATACTTTATAGCATAAAAGGGTTACACAGTAAACAGGAACAGGTGTGTTGTCATAAGCAACACTGGTGCAGTTCTTGAGAATGTTCTGAACAAGTTTGCTGGAAAACACTTATTTGTCATAAGTGTTTTACTGTCAGTCCCCACAATATACATTCAAAAGATCAGGTCGGCAACACACTTATGGTACCTAATTGAGGCAAAAATCAAAGGCACAGAAATCAACAGTTAAGCAGCTAACCTGATGTGGCATTGGCACTCAGGTTGATTGAGAGAGAATGTACCCATCGGAGGCATATACAATGCTACCTGTGGCAAATGTGACCTCTTCAGAATGGAGCATGTATTGAACTGTTCTAATGTGCCCTTAGAAATAGAAATGCCAGGCTGGAAGACCAGCTATACACCTAATAGTTTTTTTGTGTCCTCTGTTGAGTGAAGTGTGTCTCCCATCTTTCTCATGGATAGAAGACTGTTTTGTTGTTACATTTTCCAAGCCATCTTGCAGTTTTGGCTGAGGGTTTCTCTAAGTAAGGAAGAAACTCAAGTCACTTTTGCTCCCATTCATTCATTCATTCATTCATTCATGGTGTTTAGTAAATCTCATCATGAAGGCAAGCTTTCAAGGATGTGCAACAAGTCAAATTATGCATTGATAGCCACAAGCAGCTACTGAAAGCTAGCTCTGTGAAGTGTCAAGTATATTAACAACAAATCATGGATTATTCTAATACACTCATACTGATAATTAAGAGAAATACTTATAAATTACTTTATGTATTAGGAGAAAAAGCACCTACTTGTAAAAAAGCCACTGCTCATCTTCCTATACTACTCTGGTGCTGATTTTATCTAATATTTCAGATAAAGAATTTATGTAAGCTAATGCTGACAGTTTTCAGCTGTCTATGTGCTGGCAAGATCAAGATATGTTTAATCTAAAATTATAATTATGCAGTTTACATCCTGGACTCCAAATATTGTGATAAACTCTAGGAGTGGCTAATTAGGTGTCCTTTTACTTTGATTCCTAATATCTGATGATTTTCAGTTTCCTGCCTGATGACCATAGACTTCTGCAACAGAATATAAAATTATACTCTGACCCTAGCTGGGGATGCATAGTGTACACTGATATGCCAAAACACTATTACCACTGCCCACCATGATGTTGGATGCCACCTGGTGGCATTGTGGGCACATGACATGGTAACAAAAGTATGTAAATGGAGCAGAGAGGGTTGGGGGATCACCCTAGTGAAGATATCAGCTGCAAATGTGGAAATCCATTGAGATAACGACTTTGACAGAGGGCAGTTTATTATTACACAGAGCCTCTGAATGAGTGTCTTGAAAATGGTGAAGCTAGTTGAATGTTCACATGCTATTGTCGTAAGCATCTACGGAAAGAGGTAGGACAATGAAACTAACACTAGGCACTAAATGGTTGGATATCCACGACTCTTCACAGAACGTGGGGTTCAGAGGCTTGTCTGCTCTGTAAAGTAGGATAGATGGTGATCAGTGGCATCTCTGCTGAAAGAGCACAATGCTGGTGCTCACATAAGTGTTTCAGAGCACACTGTTCATCGTACATTGTTGAACCTGGAGCTCTGCAGCAGATCACCCCCATGTGTTCACATGTTTACCCAACGACACCATAAATTATGATTGCAGTGGCGTGGGACCATCGGAATTTGACTGTCAACTCCATGTGTTCGCATGTTTACCCAACGACACCATCAATTACAATTGCAGTGGCGTGGGACCATTGGAATTCAACCATTGATCAATGGAAACATGTCGGCACTTGGGAATAGTCACAGCTTTGCTACACTAGGTCACTGGTCATCATTGAGGAAAACAGCAACTCAAAACATGCAGCACACCATGGGCACAGGCTGATGGGTGTAGTATTATGCCATGGGAGATATTCTCCTGTGATTGCATGAGACCTGTGACAGTAATCAAAGACACATAGAGAGCCGCAAACCACTTGCATCCCTTCATGCTTGATGTCTTGCCTGATGGCAATGTTATCTTTCAGCAGTATAATTGTCTGTGTATCAGAGCCATAACCATGCTATAGTGCTTTAAGGAACATTACAGTGAACTCACGTTGATATTTCAGTGACCAAATTCACATAATGTAAATCCTATGGAACCTATCTGGGTCACTATCAGGCACTATCACTGCGCACGCAAATCAATGATCCCTTTTTTATACAAATTGTGTGTCATGTGCATAGACATCTAATGCCACATACCTCCAAAAACCTACCAATGAATTGTTGGAGCCCTGATATGCAGAATCAGTGATGTATTTCATTCCAAAAGCAGGCAGGCAAGCTATTAAGCAAGTGGTCATAATGTTTTGGCTCATTAGTGTATATGGAAATTATTTTTACATCTAAAATTCTGGTTGTGGATTATACAGTTCATCCTAAATGCACTCTTCTTATGAACCAGAAATAACATTAGGAAATATATGTATTGGCATGAATGTGAATGTCGTGTGACTAGAGTGTCCCATTGGGTAGACCATTCGCCGCGTGCAAGTCTTTCGATTTGACACCATTGCAGCAACTTGCGCGTCGATGAGGATGAAATGATGATAATTAGGACGACACAACACTCAGTCCCTGAGCAGAGAAAATCTCCAACCCAGCCAGGAATTGAACCCAGGCCCTTAGGATTGACATTCTGTCACGCTGACCACACAGCTACTGGGGCCGGACTGTATTGGCATATAAGTTTGAGAATCTCTCGATCTCTGAAGATATTTGGTTACTAAATGTACATATTGTTATAACTGCATGCTTCTGTAGAGTAAGTACTTTTTTGACCTTGGCTGTATTTTCCCAAAAGATTATACCATATGGCAGTAATGAGTGAAAGTGTGCTAGCAATTCTGTCTGAAGGTCAATACAATGACAGAAATTTCTAAGCATGAAGTAGGAAGAACTGAGTTTTGGGTTAACTGACCCTCATGCTGATGCCTCCTCACTTTATACCTAGGAACTCTACACGTGGAGCATCATCCAGTTTGTGCCCATTAATTTCTGCTTGCAGTACCTGTAAGTCATTTTGATTTGTATGGGACTGCATACACATCTTTGTAAGATAGAGAGTTGAACTGTTTGCTGTGAGTCACTTGTAGGAAACAATTTTTCTTTTGGCTATGTCTGGTACAGATGTCTAAGGATCCAGGATCCTTACCAGTATACTTGTGTAATCAGCAAAAGGTTATCAGTTTTGATGCATTCTGTTACATAGGTCATGAACATGACTCAGACCAGGACCAAATTTTGCATGATGCCATATAAAATGTTTCCCCAATTGGAATTTAGTCTTATTCCTGTATTGCTTGTTAATTTGACCCTCTGTTTCCAATGATTTGGATATGACCCCATCCATTCAAGGCAAATGCCTTTAACAAACTACATTTTTAGTTTCTCGAGTAGAACTTTATCGTGTACACAATCAAAGGCCATGGAAAGTTCACAGGAAATGCTAACAGGTTAGCTTTTCTTGTTTAGTTCTATCAGAAATGACTTCATGATATCATATATTGCTTTCTCAGTAGAGAAGCCTTTACAGATGCCAAACTGAACTGCTGTTAAGAGGTTGTTCTCTGAAAGATGGTTCAATATTCTGTTGTTACCTTACGTCTCAAAAATGCCTTAGAACAGGGGAAAGAAGGTGGTCTATATTTTCCTAATGTGTACTTCAGTTTTTCAGGAAATAAACTTCAGCTTGTCAACTGATTAAAAATTTAGCTCAAGGGAGGCACAAGATTTTAGGTGAAATACCATCATAGTTGGATGAATTACTTGCATATCAGTGATGTAACAGTTTTGTGACTGCAATTCAAATTGATTTAGCAAATCTTGCAGTGAATCAACAGAAATCCATCCAAGCAAATCTAATATACACTGAAGAGCCAAAGAAACTGGTACACCTGCCTTATATAGTGTAGGGCCCCTTGAGTACACAGAAGTGCTGCAACACGGTTTGACGTAGACTTGACTAATGTCTGAAGTAGTACTGTAGGAAATTTATACCTTGAATGCTACAGGCCTGTCCATAAATCTGTAAGAGTACAAGAGGGAAATTTGATGTTTTGCTGGGTTCCTGATATTCGTGGTACACTTGTGAAAGGGGCATATGGGAAAATCTCCACTTGATCGCTACCTCAGAGATCCTGTGTCCCATCACTCATGCGCCGGCTACAACAACACATTCAAACGCACTTAAATCTTGATAACTTGCCACTGCAGCAGCAGTAACTGATCTAACAATGTGCCAGGCACTTGTTGACTTATATAGGCACTGCCAACCACAGTGCTGTATTCTACCTGTTTACAACTCTGTATTGGAATATGCTTGCCAATATCAGTTTCTTTGGCACTTCAGTGTATCTGCTTCCAATAGTTCATTTTGTCAATGCGTATTCACCTTCCTTTAGGAGGACTTCATTCAATTTAGAGCCAATAATTTGAATTCAATATTTTGTTCATGCTGCTACTGTCATCTGGGAGTTTAATATCTTCTATCTTACCAAGTTCATCTGTTTGACACTTAATAATGCCTCTAACTTTGTTTGATTTGTTCATCAATAGTTAGAATTTTTGTCCATAGTACATGGTTTTTGCCTTTTTGATGCCATGGTAAAGCATTTTGCAATACTGCAGCAGTGACTCTTAAATTCTTGGTTAGGGCTTTCTCTATCAACTTCCCAGTACAAGATACTTTGATCCCACACATTAGCCTTTCTTTGTCTTCATTTATATTGTAATTATTCTTCACACAGCTCTGGTTTGGTTGGCAGTATGTTTTCTTATCTTTGATACATGTATAATCTGGGCTTCATTGTTCTTGTTTGGCAGAAAAGTTTTTCATATGCTACTACTCAACTAGGAACCTATTCTCATTACAGATGTTATATACCATATGGACCTGGAAAGCTAGCACTTCATACACTTGCATCAACTGTTCACAATTCGTTACCTGCAACTATTGTTCTATCAAGGTCTTCTTCCTATAAACTGCCGACATATCATGCAGTTACATCTTAAGTGTAATGTTTTGGTGCTTGCAGCGTATAAAATCCAGGAATTTGTCTAAGATTGGTAATCCTTGTAGAATATCAGACTCCTAACTTAAAAGAGAATCAGGAAACTTAGTTTAAAGTTACTTTTTTACTGATCTCTAAAAGATGCTGTCATCAGGCGCGGGACAAGTTAGTTGATATTCCTAACCAGTTGTAAGTCACTCTGAGTGTTGTCACGCAATTGGAAGCCGTTGCAAATGGGTGTATTGGAAGGGCTGCCAAGAGTCTTGTACCAGATACCAACGGTACCGAAAGTACTATTGTGTCCTGTGGGGGCTGTCTCCTCAACAGGAAGCACAGGATATATCACTACTCATCCACTTGACTGTGAGTGGCATGTTAATGGGAGGTCTAGCCAGCCTGTATGGGGCAGACAGGGATCATGGAGAGCTCAGGATGTTGTCTTTCAACAAAAGGCAGAGAAGATTGAGAAGATCAGCCTTGCTCACTGAGTTTCAATGGTATTCACAATCTGCAGCTTTGTCCCCAGAATTGATTGTGGCCTGCCTGGTTCTGAGTTGAGTGGAAGGCTTAAACTGTTGCAGTTCCTGTGTGGTCAGAGTGGTGGGTATTAAAGGTCATACTCATGTTTCTATTCTGAATTTCTAGAAAATTAAGCATTTTGTTTAAGTAAATGTATGTTTATTTCGTACAGTACTCTGTTGCTAGAGTGACTCTTATCTACCACTTCACATTTGTGTTTGAAATACACTATGAAACATGCAGTGGCCAAAACACTCTGTGACTGAAATGAAGCATTCCTTGCAGTCCAGCTATGGAAGTGGAACTCTGTTTCAATACTGCCTACAAACATAACAGAGAAATCATGATTGTGCTCTACTGCCCACAGACTGTTTGAATTTGTAAACTTGTGCACAGTGTGCGAAAGGAGAAATAAGGACATTTTACCCACAGTGCACAGTCCATAAAGATCAATATATCTCAGTCTTAAATAAGAGGAGTGCAAAGATAATGTAACCATCTTAGAGGCAGGTTAGGTAAGATGCCAGAGTACTCAGACATGACATTTCCAGCACTAGATCTAATCAATACATTACTAACTGTTTGTTTTAGTGTGACACAAAGCTTGGCATGTGACACACAAATTCTGGAAGTGGGTCACTGGCAAATATTGGTTCCGCAGATACACCACATTGCTATGAAGAAAGACATCTAATTGCAACTAACAGTCTCATGTGATCCCTGATTGTTCGATGAGGTGGAGGGACATCAATGGTAGTGCAATATACCCATCGACACTCTAGTGGACATCTGTGCACATAGCGTGCTGAGACATGCATGTGTCATCTGACATGGGCACAACACTTCAACAAGCTGACATATCTACCTCAGACTGGACAACCATTTGATGTCTGAGAGCAGTGTATGTGGCTACTGCCTCCTGCTGGCACATCAAAGTGGAAGAAAATGTTACGCTTTTGGTTGGAATCAAATTCACTCTAATGAAGGTACATCGCTTGCCATAGGACACACCCAACAGAAAACAGTAAGCGCTTGCCTTGCTTATTTTCCTTATAAATGTTGAGGAACTACACTCTACAGAGTGCCACTGGAGAAATATGTGTTTCAGCGCACAGGTGCATATGTTTATGAGTGCCATGTCGTATCATAATATATCGCAGCACAAAGATAAAGAAATAGGTGTCAACAAAAAACTTTCAACATCGAATGCTTATGAATTCAAGTGGATAATGACACTCTAGGATATTTACCATTCCCACTTAACAGGCAGAATAGTTGAATTGGGAAAAAATAATAGGTGTCTCAGACAGGAAGAAATGGCAAAAGAAACAGCAGCTGCTGGTCCCATGATTGCAGCAGTTCTGGCAGCTCAGCCACTGAAATCAACATTAACAACTACCATCAAAACCAAAATAAGTACTGCATGGCTGCATTCATGACTCTTGAGGGACATGGAAGCAGGATGTGGATGGTGGTTAGGTGAATAACAACAGGATACACAGGTGTTCAAAGAAAATAACTTGACTTTATGGCAATAATTCTACTGTTAAGGCTACAGAAGAATGAATTTATGGTGCCTGGAGGCTCCGATAGACAGACAATGGGCATGCTGCCCTAAAGGGGAGTAGAATGGTATGACTAGATTGGACAAGAGCTGGCTGAGAAGAGAGCAAGCGGTTGGAACCACAGCCTGCTCATCAGTCTTCCCCGTGTCCTCCAAATGACAGTCTTTTCCTTTTATTTAGCTGCAGAGGTGCTTCAGATGAGGATACCTGCTTAAGTGATGCTCTTTGGAGGCATTACCCTGTCAGCAGTACCTACTGTCAGAGTTTGTTCACATGAACTGGGCATGGGTAGGTGGTGATTTCCATTTATGAGGGTGGTTTGAAAAGTTCTCAGAATCACCACAAGAGATCAGCACTAATGCAATGAGTTGGTCACGTGATATTCATTGGACTGTTGCCTGAAAACCTGTGCCACGTCAGTGCTCTTGGAAGAGAGCTGTGTTGGTGTTGTAGCTCTGTTGTTGTTCCCACACAGTGATTTGCAAAGACAGAAAAAATCGAGATTCGGGCAGTGATTAAGCCATGGTCTTCATTTAAATCACATTGGGAAACAATTTTTGGTTGAAGAAATCTGTCATCTAGCAAATTGGAATCACAATAGGCCTAATATAGAAGCAGTCCAAAGTACTTTGGACAAATGGGTCATAAAGAAAGATGCAATGTCTTATAAAAAGGGTGAAAGGCATTTTTTAGGGAAGTAGACTGTATCACAAATAAATGTGATGCAGAATTAAATTGCAAATATAGACTGAAGATTGTTCACCAGAATGTACAGTCATTAACAAACAAAGTTGATGAAATAAATATACTCCTCAATAGTGAATGGAAAGATGTTTCAGTGTTATGTTTTTGTGAGCATTGGTTACAAAATGAGTATTTTCAGTACTTAAAAATATTACATTTTAACCTTGCAAACTGCTTTTGTAGAATGGAATCAAAACATGGGGGAACTTGTATATATGTAAAAGAAAATGTAGATTATAAGAGTATAACATCTGTTTGCAAACTTGGTTGTGAAAGAGACTTTGAAATCTCAGCTGTAGAGTTAATGTCTGAAAACACTATTATTTTATGTGTGTATAGATCTCCTGTTAGCAACATAAGTGTTTTTTTCAAAAAATTGGACCTTGCTTTAGGCAAACTTAAGACAACTGGGAAAACAGTGGTACTATGTGGTGATTTTAATATTGACTTTCTGAGCCATAGCCCTCACAGGGAAACGTTTTTAAATATTATAAAAGCCTACAATCTTTGTCTTACTGTTAGCTCTCCAACACATGTAACTAAAACTAGTGTCACTCTCCTTGATCAGGTATGTGTAAACATGGACAAGTGTACATCAGAAAACTTTGATACCGGCTATAGTGACCACCTTTCACAATTACTGACCATACCTGTAAATCACACTTCGACCAGTATAGAAAATGTTATCCATAAAAGGATTTATAGTGGGAAAAATATTGAATGCTTCCAGTACCTAATCAGTGAACAATCTTGGAGAGAAGTATATGATACCTCTAATACTAACGAAAAGATGGAACATTTTTTGAACATATTCAAGCATAACTTTGACATAGCTTTTCCACAAAGGAAAGTTATTTCCAAGAGCACAGATAGATTCAGAAACTGGGTTACATCAGGCATCAGAGTATCTTGTAAAAGGAAGCGGGAACTTTTTCTGCAGTCAAAAACTAACAGCAGTCCAGAATTTATTAATTATTTCAAAAAATACAAGCTAGTTTTGAAACGCATCATAAAGGAGGCAAAAATTAAGGAAAACGACAAATATATTATGAAGTCATCCAATAAAACTAAGTCCATGTGGAAAGCTGTGCAGGATCTTACTGGGAAGAAGACAACTCACAAAAATATTGTGATATCACATGATGGCAATAATGTCACTGACCCTAGGGAAGTTGCAAATAGTTTCAATTCTTACTATGCAACTGTTGCTGGGAAATTAGTGAAGGAAAAATTTGGAAATCCACCTAATACAACATGGAAAGAACTTTCATCTATTGAAATAAATAATATATCCATGTTCCTCAGTCCAGTAAGCCCAACAGAGCTCCTAAATACCATTAATTCACTGAAGAGTAAGTACTCAACTGGTATTGATGATATTCCAGATTATATTATAAAAATAACAGCAAGACAAATACTTTCACCTTTATTGGACATATGCAATTCATCCTTATCATGTGGTGTCTTCCCTCAGCAACTGAAAATGTCAAAAGTGATACCCATATATAAAAAAGGTGATCATCAATGTATGGGTAACTATAGGCCTGTGTCTCTATTGTCAGAGTTTTCGAAAATTATTGAAAAAGTGTTCCTTTCAAAACTAATTACATTCTTCGACAAGAATAATATTATTTCTGGGTGTCAACATGGCTTCAGACCACAGAGATCAATTGAAACTGCCACTTTCAATCTGATAAACCATGTTGTAAATGCAGTGGACAACCACAGAAATATCTCAGGTTTATTCTTGGACCTAACAAAAGCTTTTGATGTGATTGATCATTCTATACTGCTGAGGAAGCTCGAATGGTATGGTGTAAGAGGTGTGCCAAATCAGTGGATCAAATCATATTTGGAATATCGTTCTCAGGTAACTGAAATTAAGTACACAGAAGGAAATGAACTCCAGGTACACGTTTCAGAACCATGTGGACTAACTCATGGTGTTCCACAGGGCTCCATTTTAGGTCTCTTTCTTTTTTTGGTCTACATTAATGATTTCCCATCACACGTTAGGGATTCTGAACCAGTACTGTTTGCAGATGACACCAGTCTATTGATTGAAGGGAATAATGAAGAAAATCTTACTGCATCTGCAAAAGATATTACAAAAGGAATGTCTGAATGGTTTACCAGAAACAGGCTAATAGTTAATCCCCAAAAAACTGTACTAATGAATTTCCACACTGATCAAAATAAAAATCCGGCACAACCTGTAATATGTATGGATAACCAAAACATTAGTTCTGTCAATGAAACTAAATTTCTCGGGATTCATATCCAGGAAAATCTTAAATGGAACACTCATATCACAGCCCTAAATTCAAAACTAGCAAAAATGAGCTATGTGGTAAGAATTCTCTGCAACAGTACTAGTGCAGAAACAGTTAGGGCTGTATACTTTGCTCGTGTACATTCAATACTGAAGTACGGTATCATTTTCTGGGGAAATGTACATCAGGCCATAACAGTTTTCAGGAAACAAAAGGCAATTATAAGAATAATGAAACAAGTGAGCAGCAGAAAATCATGCAAACCTTTCTTTAAAGATCTAAAGATCCTACCCCTTCCCTGCTTTTATATACTGGAAATAGTCACGTATGTCAAAAAAAGCATACTGAGAAAAGAAAACCTTTTTCCTCAAAACAAAAGTGTCCATGATTACAGTACCAGGTCAGACAGTGACATACACGTCAATCATTGTAACACCACATTATGCCAAAAAGGTGTATATCATGCAGGAACAAAATTTTACAACAGATTACCAAGACATATAAAATCTCTTACTGAACTACAAAGCTTTAAAAAGTCTGTGACATCCTACCTTCTGAAAAACTGCTACTATTCAGTCTCACAGTATCTTATGCAAGAAAAAAGGTAATTTGTATCTTTAATTGTAGAAATAAGTTATAAATATACAGTATTTCAAAAATTTGTAATTATTAACTGTATAGATCCAATTTGTCATAAAAATTTATAAAATTTATGTTTGATATTTGAAAATCCAATAGCCAAAAAATGTTTTCTGTCCAATATCCTGTGTACAATGTATGTACTTAAAAAGAGATTTATATGGACAAATAAATAAATAAATAAATAAATAAAGTACTTCGTAAAGAAAGGTATGAAAGCAAAGGACATTCAGGCTGATTTCCAGAATACACTGGGGGACCCTGTTCCTTCATATTCAGCTGTTGCCAAGTGGACAAATGAATTTAAATTTGGTCAGGAGAGCTTAGATGGTGATCTGTGCAGTGGTCAGTCAAGATGTGCCACTACTCCAGAAATCATTGCAAAAGTGCACAAAATGGTCATGGAGGATTGCCGATTGAAATTGCGTGCAATTGCTCACACTTGCCAGATGTCATCTGAATGGTTATATCACATTTCAGCTGAAGAATTACAAATGAAAAAATTATCTGCCAGATGGGTGCCACGACTCTTGCCACTGGATCAAAAATGAATGAGAATAGACATATCGGAACAATGTTTGGCCATTTTTAGGAGAAACGAATAATATTTTTTGTGCCAGTTTGTGACCACAGATGAAACTTGGGTGCACTACTATACCACAGAGACAAAACAACAGTCAAAGCAGTGGAAACATGCCAATTCTCCTCCACCAATGAAATAAAAGACAATTCGTTTGGCGGGAAAGGTCATAAGGTCATGGCATCAGTGGGGATTCTGTTTGTAGTTTACCTCCCCACTGGGCAAACAATTATTGGTGAATACTATGCTAACCTCCTGGACAAATTTCAACAAAAGACATGAAAAAAGGCCAGGTTTAACAAGGAAGAAAGCCATCTTCCATCAAGACAATGTGCACCCGCACACAGGTGCTGATCAGACTTCCATCTCTTCCCAAAACTGATTTTTTTTTTTTTTTTTTTTTTTTTTTTTTTTTTTTTTTTTTTTTTTTTTTTTTTTTTTACAACAATTCACTTCAAACAAAGAAATGATAGCCGGAGTTGACAACTATTTTGCGTGCCTGGTGGAAACTCATTTTTGAGATGGGGTCAAGGAACTGGATCACCATTGGACCAAGTGTGTTAATATACAAGGAGACTACATTAAAAAATTAAAATAAAGTTTCAGTGATGTAAGTGCTTTTTTTCTACTCTGTTCAGAGAAATTTTCAAACTGCCCTCATATATCCAATCCTATGCTGATCCATACCCAACTACAGTTCCGCAGAGAAGCCTTTCTATGATGTACAATAAACAAGAGCTGAAAAATTAAAGATTTTAAACTATGAGTGAAATTCCTTTTCCATGCTCTGCTTGTCCACCATGCACAGTTGCATACACACTTTTCATTAAATCAAAAAATGAATGAGATGCCTATGTAACCAAGAAAGGCTTCACAGACTTAATTAATCCCTTTGTGGACCACATAAAAATTAAAAGCATTTGCCTTGCAAGCGACATGGTAATGTTAGAAGCAGATTCTGGTGAAGACTGTCAGAAAATCATTGAGAAAGCTAAAAATGTTTAGGTACAAAAATTCAAACCTCTAAAAAGTACGTGCACACTAATGACTACATGTGAGGTGTTATGCAAAAGAAACTGAACTAATTTTTTGGTAGGAATAGCTTTTGTAGTACTATCTTTTGTCACTAGATGCACGCAGAATGAACATTCCAGAGTCAATAAGCCAACTGCCACCACTCAAGGTAAGGATTCGTTTTGGCAGAGTTTATGGTGACAACTGTTTTGTGTGATTGTCATTTTTCCCATGGCTGATTTTCATGAACAGTATGCCTTGGTGAAATTCTGCTTTTTGCTTGGAAAAAGTGGAACAGAAACTCTTGAAATATTAAAAATGTCATACAAGGACGAGGGAAAACATCCAACTATAGTGTTTGAGTGGTTTTTCTGTTTCTAAAATGGTAAACTGTCAGTTGATGACAATTTCTGTTGTGGGAGTTTGAAGTCTTTTGTGTTTGCAACAGGATCCAGTATCTGACTACAGACTCATTTCACCTGACTTCTAAGTTGGAGGCAGAGTGCTTCACATGCACTTTGAAGACCCAAATGCAGTAGTCCATGCCTGCCTCTTCCAACAAAAATCCATTGTTGACTTTTCTGGCTATTTACCATGCAACACCAGTCAACAGGTGCAGTATGATGGAGTATTTGTATAGGCACCAGTTGCGGAGTTTCCTGGACTTGTTGCAACCCAAGTTGCATGACTCAGACCATCGTGGGCTGCCACATTTCCCCCTGGGGCTGCTGTTTAGGTCCAGTCTTATGGCCAGCAGCAGATGTAGCTGCCAGCTGTCCTGATGGGCAACAAAGGTCAGCAGTTTGTGGTTGATGTCAGTCTTGAGCAACTGACCGATGCATATCATGTGCCATTGGTTCAGAACTGCCACAGCTTACCTGTCAGCTGGGCAGCAGAGTTGGTCACGACATTATTTCAGGTGCTGGGATCTAACCTGCTGCAGTTGTGCTTCCCCATCGCTGTCCCCTGTGTATCCTTCAGTGCCCTTCCTTCCCCACGGGTTCAGGACCCTGGCAAGGCCATTCCCACTTGTCGAGCCCTTGTCAGCTCGTAGAATACCTTGTAATGACAGTGTTAGAAGTGTTGTCATGCTTTTGCAGTTACTAAATCTGCAATGGACACAGATACTAATCCTGCAATGATTGCCTGTCTGAGAAGACTACGGGTTCCAAAATGTTTGTATCAGAGCTTCCTAGATTACTGTGATAGGTGTATTGTGGAATGGGCACAATATCTAGTAAACAAGTGAGGCTAATAACTAGGGCTGTCCACAGGGATCTATATGTAAACCAACTTTCTGAGATCTTAGCCTTGAGCCATTGCTAGCAACTCTGAGCAAAACCACTCAACTGCCAGGAGGCATAGCCTACGCCGGTCACATACTGTTGTGGTGGCAGATGACTCAAGAGTCAAGCTGCAAGGAAATGTGTATGAAGTGCTTGCTCAAGACCAACAGTGATGCTCAGATAATAAATAAGGAATCAAAGCACATAAAACTACCTACCTGCTGCTCAGACATAGCCTTTCCCATTTGAAGAATTCTATTCAGAGAATTGCGGGAGCTACTATGCTCCATTGTGGGAGCATCAGCTACAGTATTACCGTTTCCCTTAATACAACATTTCAAGATCAAACTGCTGGAGATGCCAAGCCCATTTGGTCAACCTTGAATGTTTCAATCTACACTGTTGTAAAAAGCTCAAAGATTTGTAGTCTGGGTAAACTATTGTCTTGTGGCCCAGTAAATCACATTCAAATTTTTAAAACCCAGTTCAGTTTGTATTAAATAAAAAATTTGGAATCCCAACACACACAAACTTGAGTCTGCTCAAAAAGAGGTAATGCAAAATCCAGATGATAAAGTAACTTACTATTCACCAATTCTCTCTTTAAATGTTGTAAAGCTTCATCACATTCTACAGTCCAATTCAACACTACATTCTTCTTTAATGCAATGCCAAAAAAAAAAAAAAAAAAAAAGGGATGGCTGAATGACTGATCTACTACAAGTTTTTGGTAGTATCTAAACAGGCCAAACATACCTTTAAGTTTTTTTTTGTTTTTAGCTGCTGGAAAATCTGGAGTAATCTTTAATCCTTCTGGGTCCAAATGTATGACCTTTTCATTAATTGTATGGCCCATAATGAAATTTTCCTTTTTACAATTTCAGATTTACTGAATTCTAATTTCATTCGCGCCTCTGTAAATAGCTTTCAGCACCTCAACCAAAATTTTACAATGTTTAATCCAGTCAGAACTAGGAACCAAAATATCATCAACATGAACAGTTACCTTGTGAATCAACTTTTGACCCAGCTCAACACTTCTTCTAAACTAAATCACTTTTGGTCAGATATTTTATCCTTAGTATTTTTTTGCTCTCTCATTTATCTCTATCTGCACTTGCTCTTCTGCAGTCTTAACTGTGTCAATACCAGTGGCTAAGTATCTCAGTGGTAAGTCTAATTTAGTATGTGTCTCAGTACTGAGTTTTTCCAAAAATATCATTGCATACACTTATCCTTAAAATACAGGACTAAATTTCCCATTGGCAAATCAGTGTTCACATTCCACTAATGCGAGAACTCTCTACTTAAAATCACATCTATGTGTAGGTCAGGTATCACTAAAGATTGACAAACTAGTTGCTGTCCTGATTATTCAACAGTTGTTAATATTTATCATTCAATGCTCATAGACAGATTTCCAGTGGCATCCAAAATTCTTTTTCGTGGCACAAGCATAACTACAGTCCCATCAATACCCTTAACAGATTCAAAAACTACTTCTGATATTCCATTTCATTCACTCCCACTGTCCATCAGATATTTAACTGCTAATCCCTGGATATTAATCAATCGTGGGATGCCATATCTCACCACTAATTACTGTTGGTTGTGCCTCCTCCATGCTGCCAGTTCTAATTCATTCTTTTTGTAGAAAAATTGTTGTCCTGCTCATCAAGTCTATTTCAGTTACAGTTTAATGACAAGTACTACAACTCTCTTTCCTACAACTTATTTCTTCACTATTTCCTAACTCTTCCTCAGTATTGCTTGTTCACATACAGTATTTATTCTCTTTTTGCTTATCATGTTGGCTTCAATAAACAAATTCAAATATTTCTTCTTTCTCTTCCTCTTCATTACTAATAAAGCCTACACTACTTTCATCAGCATTTGAACTACTTCTGGAACCACTACTACTGTCTCTTGTCACTACCCTCAAATGTTTTGCTGATACTATTTCAGCATATGGGAAGACATGTAAATTGTTCTGTTTTCTGCAGTTGTTTGCATTTTTCGTGACATATTGATATCCTTCTTGATAATATTTCATACACTTAAGAGTTAAATACTCTCCTGTTACATCTATTTGCTTTTCCTTCTGATAGATTACTTCTAATTTAATAGGATCCTCTCCACTGAAACAGTTCTGTTTATTAGTGTACATGGTTTTGCTTCTCTGCCTGCTTCACTACCTCTATTTACTTGAACGTTCATCCATGTTGCTTTTTTCTTATTCACTGATAGCTTTTTTATTTTTCTTGCCCACATGCAAACCCACCTGATGCAAATTTCAGTTTTCTGACTTGCGTCTGTAGTTGTCATTCCCCATATTTCTATGACTGGAATTTTTCCTATCAGTTCTATTCCCATTAAGAGCATTTCCCATTTGTTTATTCCTAGGAACTCCATTATGTGTCCCTTAACCCGTCCTACTCACTCTATTTGCATAGTAATCTCCTACTTTTCAGTTCACACTCTCACTGGTGCCCATGCCCCCTTGGAGTTACTGCAGGAGGCCTTACCCACCACCATCTTCACCACCATAGCTGCTGCTGCTGCCTGTATTCTATCGCAAAGTGTGCATCATGTTTTCTGGAACACCATGCCACCGTCAGCCGTTGAGGTCAAGCAGTTAAGTTAATTCAAGAATATCTAAAGTACTTATTAATAGTCCGTTATTATAACAGCCTATTAAAAGTGTAATCTAATGATAAGGATGATAAGAAAGTTAAGGTGAAACCTCACAATTAGAAACTGAAATTAACAGGGATGGTTCCATCAAAGTAATAAAGCCAACATGTGATGGTAATTTGTCAAAAGTAGAATCAGATGTAAATTCCAATGTCACTGCAAAGTTAGAACCATTTTCTGATGATGATGTAATTAAAGTTGAAGTCAGAAAAAGAAAAAGTAGAATTAACAGAGTTATCAGATAGTGAAACTGAGTTCAATAATTCTGAAAATCAGCCAACTCCTTTAAAAAAGGTTGAAATACCAAGTGGAAAGGTAGAGGCATCAAACTGGATGCAGTTACTGTTTTCTACTAGTATTACTAACAAAGAAAGCAGAGCAGCCTCTGGTAGCTCTTGTAATCTTAATGTGTAGCACGTTGCTTGAGCTGACACAACTTTTATCGGATGTCATCAATTATTACATTTTGATCCAGACAAACAAATTCACCCATCAAGGTTCTGGAATGACTTTGAGGATGGTCAGAACATGAGAAAATTTCTTTTATAAGAAGTCATTTGTCAGGAGGTGCATTATGATGGTCAGCTGACATAATGGTTAGATGCAAAACACTTTCTGAATTTAAAACTGTGTTTCTTAATGAGTTAAGGTAACACAACAAACAAAACGACATTTTGATAGAATTTTGGAGTGGTAAAAAGTTTACTCCATGTCTTGAATCTGTTAAAGAATTCTCTAGAAAGTGGGTTTCATGGTTGTCACATCTGACAGGAAAGATGAAAAGGGAAACAATGATAATCAGACTAGAACATAAGCTGCTTTGGTATTGGCAGAAAAAAAATCATTCCCACACCTAGAGGTAATGTGGATAGATTCATTGAGTATCTGTAGTGAGTGGAAAGAGAAGCTGCTGTTGAGGAGCAGGTGCAGAATAAAAATAAGTCCTCCAACAGTCATATAAACAACCAAAATCATGAGTGTTAGAAGTATGGAAGTTGACAATGTATAATCTACTTATCATGAGCAAGGTAGAGGAAGAGAAGGTAGACAGCCTCTGCACTTTTGCAATAATTATTACAATGAATGGAGAAACATAAATAATTTACCATTGAGACAAGATAGAGAGCAGAATGCTACCCAGTCTGTTTCTGAATTGAATGAACACAGTAGGCCACATGTGGGAAACTAAGTCCCAACTGTGAGGAAATGGGCACTCATTAGGCAGAAACAGTAACACAGCCAGTAACGAAAACACAGGCCACCGTCTGTCAGTGCATGCAAACTAATAACAGGCATGATGAAATAGGAACAGACAGTAACAGTAATGTGCTAAATCGCTCTCATTATGCAGGGTGAGTCACTAACTATTGCCACGAAGAATAACTCCAAAGGCTTGACAGGAGCTGAAAAGTTTATGGGACATATGTTTCATTGGACAATGGGGGCTTTTTTTTTAATCCAATGATGTGTAACAGTAAGGTCTTTGAAGGTCAACAAAGAACACAAAGGTGGCATGAACATCCATTTACAGAAGGTGTTCGAAGTGATGACCATTGGTATCAATGCAGTGCTGCAATCTTCTTATCATGGATTGAGTGGTATTCCTTATCCCATCGGCACTTATCAAAGCTCATGCTCTGACAAGTCTCTCTTGCATATCCTCAGGTGTAGTTAGAACATCTTTATAAACGATGTCTTTTATGAATCCCCACAAGAAAAAATCCAGAGGCGTCAAGTCTGGCGAATGAGCTGGCCCTGACATATCTCCTCCACATCCAATCCAACGATTTGGGAATTGTCTGTAACTCATTTCTAACCATCAGCGAAAAATGTGCCGGACACCCATTGTGTTGATAGCACTTTCTGTTCCTTGTTCCTACAGGTCTTTCTTCCAATAACAGACGTAATGTTTCTTGCATGAATGTGGTGCACTTTCTACCATTAAGATTTCCTTAAATGAAATAGGGGCCTATATTTCTGTCCTTCAGAATCCCACACCATACACTCACTGAACACAGTTTTTGGTGTGCAACTTGCTGCAGCCAACATGGATTTTCAGTTACCCCATAGTGCATGTTATGCAAATTAACATTTACATGGTTCGTGAATGTAGCCTCATCAGTAAATGAAATCAAATTAATAAACGTGTCATCCCTCTGAATCTGAAGTTTAGCCCATTGCCAGAATTCAATGCAATTCACACTATCTGTACCAGTTAATACGTGATGGACACTGATATGGTAAGGATGATATTCATGGTGATGCAGTACATGAACAACACTACTCTGGCTCATGCCAGATTCACTTGCGATTTGACACAAATTAACACGAGGATCTCGAACCACAGTGGCAAGAGTACCAATTTCCATTTCTTTATCAGATATATTTCTGATGCATTAAAGATTCAGTTGTTCTCAGTTTATCACACACATATTTAAATGTATGACATGTAGGGTGAGTATGTTGATGATATAAGTCTCTAATGCTCACCGCATTTTGTTGGTATTCTCTGTAAATGAGAAGCATATCAACTTTTTCTTCGAAGAAATACATCTTTTACATTCACTTGATTTGACAGTAATAGTTATACCATTCCTATATGTGTTGTATTTCAAAACCACTGAATGGTGTTTACATGTCAATGGCACATTAGATGGATGCAAATCATTCGGCGAATATTTACTATTTACATGATATACGAGAGACAATTGTCAGAGCATGTGCTTCAATAAGTGCTGAAGTGATAAGGAATACCACTCAATCCATGATAAGAAGATTGCAGCACTGCGTTAATACCAGTGGCCATCACTTCGAACATATGGATGTTCATGCCACCTTTGTGACCTTTGTTGACCTTCAAAAGACCTTACTGCTGCACGCCATGGGATTCGTCTAGATAGCTGCTAGCAGAAAATAAGTACCAAAGTATAGCACCTCATTTAAAAAGTAAAGTTGACTTTCATATCTCTGATGTGACCTCACTTAGCAACAAAATCCAACATCATATTATGGCCCCTGTTGTCCCATGCAACATTGTCCCACAAACTTTTCAGCTACTATCATACTTTCAGAGTTATTCTTGATGGCAATAGTTAGTGACTCACCCTGTATAGCTGGCAGCATTTTGGACACATTAGAAAAATGAGACAAGAAGGAGAAAGAAAGCAGTATGGATAATAGGGAAGAACAAATTAACATGATGAAGATAAAGTAAAGGCTTACAACTTTGACAATAGTGGCAATCTGGAGGCTAAAGTTTCAGTGAAGGAAGCAGAGTCAGTTTTGCAAAGGTTTGTGTGAGAAGAGTTGTTAGATGAATGGGGTGCCATAATAATGATGTCAGCCAACCTATTAGCTATATTGACTTACCACAAACTGTGAAAGCAGACAACAGTATTAGAGATACCCATGTTGTGCAGGGATACAGTTGCTCAGAGGTAGAGAGTAGTTTAGCTGATGTGCAACAAACGAAAGTAGAGGGAGTCATCAAGTGTTTTCATTTTAAATTGGTGGATAGGTTAGAAAAGGTAGCTGCAGATGTAGAAGTTGATGACCCTGTGAATCTAAGCATAAATGTACTTTCAACTGAACAAAATTGCTTTAGCTGAGACAGATGTCCCAAGCATTCTTTGATTCTACTCTTAATAAGAATGAGTTAACTGTCACGGAAGTAAGTTGTTTAAGAATAACAGGTGCTACTGGAGAAGTTTCTAGAACAGTATAGCACAAATCAATTGGTATAGGTAACATAATAATAGATCATCCTTGTTTAATCATGTTCAGTTTATGTGTTGAAATATTGATTGGCACAGACCTTTTAACTAAAATTCAAGAAAAGATTGACTTTGATCATAGCCACTTAGTGTTAACCTTTGATCATACCCACTTAGTGTTAACTTTACCAGGTTCTCGAGTGATTACGGAGCTTTTCATTGGAAATTATGGGAGCAGTAATGATGAAGCATGGAAGCTGCCTATTAGCATAATGAGGAATAAGGAATGCTTGCAGGAAGATACTGTATATGGAAATAATGTGCAAGTTGCTAATGTGGAAGAGAACTATACCCCTGAAGAAATAGAGACTAATGTAGTCAACAGATCAGATTTATGATAAACAAATGGCATAATTAAGGGAAGTGTTAGCAACTCATCACAATGTATTGTTAAACAGGCTTGGGGAAGTTAAAAAAACTAAAAAAATTGTAGTGAAAACAAAGAAGTTCACACTTGTTCATCAAGAACCATTCAGCATAATAGGTAAGGTTCATGAAAATGCATACCGATTGAGTACCCAAAAAGTAAGAGTGAACTAGGTCTACAAAACATTTCAGATATTAATCCTTTCAAAATTGACAGTAATAAGATGCTGTAGGGAGTGTTCCACTCTTCGGTGGATACACAGTTTGGTGTACTGTGCAGCCCCAGCTGGATGAAACTTTATTTCCCTTTCAAGTTTCAGTCTCCTCTTCATAGTAAGTAAGGAATATATATCATCATGCTGTACACATGATATTACTTTGCAGTGTCTTTGTAGTAAGTAAGAGTGGTTCCCAATAATGACTATACCCAAACAATGAGAGGTAGTTTGAAATAGTAATTCTAAATGTGAAAATAACAATGGGTAGCTTATAAGCATTGCTGAAAGAAAAATAATGGCTAAAGTAAACAAATAATAAATAAGATCCACAAAAAGGATTAGTAACAATAAGATGCAGATATTTTGCATTAAGAGAAAATCCTAAAATCTGAAAGAATAAACTCTGCATTAGTTAATAACTTTCTTGTTGGAAGTAAGGTTGTCTGTAGGTAAGAGGGAATAACAACATGGTGCCAACAGAGGCAAGGCAAAGCATATTGATATTAATTAAAGGAGGTGTGTGAAAGTGGTGTGAGGAACACATGAAAAATATGTGTAAATAATGAGTCAGTAGGCTGTCAAAGAGAAAAGGCAGAAAGAAGTGTTGAAATATGTAGGAAAGTGAAATATATGTGTATTTGAAATTAGGGAGAAGTAGGTGTAAAGAAGTCAGTAGGTTGACATATAAGGTAAAAAGGCGAAAAAAACTGGTGTGTAATTCCCTCAAGTTTCATAAAAATGGTTGTGAAACGTACAATCTTGCTTAAGGCAGATGATCAGTTAATGGATAAATATTGACACATACAGACAACAATACAGATAAATGAATTCGTTAAGAAATGAAGAGTATTGGAATGTTATAATAAAAACAGTTTTTTAATTATTTGTCAAACAAAGCAAATGAACTGCTGTTGAACAAATGACTTCTTTAGTATGATAATCTGCATGATAACTGAACCATATGAAGATAGATCTTATGAAGATTACTCAGTTTTCTAAGTAAAGCAATCTCTATGGTAATGAAGTAAATTGCAACTTAGCTAAAAATGTGACTATTTTAAAAAACTATATTAGTTTTCAGAGCATAATAGCTGCAGTTAAAAAAAATTGCAATGTTTGTGTTTCAATCTTAGTAATGAGGTAACAAGTAAAAGCGAGTTAGAGTAATGCCACAATTGTATGAGGCAGCATATCGAAAATAGTCGTTTTGAAAAGGTTAGCAACAGTTTTCCAAATAATACATTTATAAAAAGAAAAATTCTTTGCGATAACTCCATAATTCTTTTCTTAAATTATAGAAGGAAAACAGAGTGAAGAATGTGTTTTGCCCTCCCTTAGATATAAGTTGAGGACAGAATCTAAGGCTATGTTACCTGGTTCTCAGGGATATGGAAGCTTCATGAAAAACAGCCTACAAGCTGTATGGAGAAAGAAGTAAGGGCACCAACCACAGTGACTCCTCCCCTTACTCTTTCTGTAACAGTGGCAAGAAGGATGCCAACCATAGCAACTTCCCACTCTCTACCTTAAACGTTTAGGTGAAACTGGTTCATAATGACATGCACCACAGTGCCTACAGATATGATTAAATGAGTTGGTAATGAAAAGCAAAACAAGCCCTGTATCATTGTAAGAGGTACAGAGGTGAGCGAGTGTGCTAGGGCTTGCCCCCAGCACTAAAATCTCATTTTATGAATTCCAGTTCTTTGATTTGACTTCTTTTGCATTTTTTGTGAGATTCTTCCTACATTTTCTTTTCTTTATTGCTCTGCAGTGTAACCAAATATTCCTTATACTCATCCTTCTGCATAGCTGCTGCATTAATTCAACCATAAAATTTGTGCCCTGATTCATGATTATGCTTTCAGGTGTTCCAAACTGACGTATTCACTGGCTGACTAGTGGCTAAGCCACTGTCATGGCTTGCTGGTCCAGTAAGTCTATCATGGAAACATACCTAGAAAAATGGCCAATAATGGTTGATACATAACGATTCCCCACAGTTGTATATCCTAGGATGTCCAGTCCTAAAATTTGGAAGGGCTTATCAGCTTCTGGTAACTGCTGCAGTTTAATTTTCTGGTGGTTAAGCTCTGCTCTTTTTCATATAATGGTCCATGCCCTGTGTGCACGTCATCCACCAATAATCCTGCGCTACCCTTCTCTCCATTGCTCTACAATCCGAATGTCCCACTAAAATCGAATCATGCGGTTGCCTCAACACTTTGTCAAGCAAGCTTTGAGGCACTACTAGTTGCAGCCCATTTTGTGTTGTGAAATACAATACTCTGTCCTCATTGCAGAACTGCTGCTGCTTAGTAAATTGCTGAGAGCCTGAGTCAGCACTTTGTGCTGCCCTCCACTCACTTTTGTCAATGCCTACGCATTCCATAGCATGTACCTTATGGCTGAGTCCATCTGCGTTAGCATGCGACCTCCCTGGCAGAAGTACTATCTCATAATCGAGCTTGCTTAACCGCAAGGCCCATCTCGACAATCTACTCATCTACTCAATCGACTCAAGTCCCAAAATTCACTTAAGTGCTGCATGATCAGTCACCACTTTAAATCATCTACCATAGAGGTAACAACAAAAGCACACAATTCCAAAAATCGCTGTGAGCATTTCTTTCTCCATAGTAGTATAATTTCATTCAGCATTAATGAGCTACCATGAAGCATACCCAATAGGATGATACTGTCCATCTGCTTCCTGATTCAAAATAAATCATAGCATAAAATCACTCAAATCACAAGAAAGAATAAATTGTTTTTCAAAATCTGGATGGACCAAGGCGAGACTAGATGTCAAAAGATCTTTTAATTTCTGGAATGCTGCCTCACACTCAGCTGTCCAATGAAACTTCACTCCTTTGTGTAGCAATTGTGTGAGAGGTATTGCAATTTCCGCTAATTTCAGAACATAACTATGGTAAAAATTCATGACTTCCAAATAAGACTACAATTTCTTTACCTCGGTGGGTATCGGAAAGTTCTGAACGGCCTCAACTAGGTTTGGATCAGTACGAATTCTTTCCTTTCCTATATTGTGACCCAAATACCAGACTTCTTACAATACAAAATGACATTTCTCTAAACTTAACGTTAACTGTGCTGCACACAGATGATTAAACACTACATGCAATCTCCACAGCTGTTCAGGAATACTCTTAGAATACACAATTATGTCGTCCAGATATACCATGTACTGTTATGGTTTTAATCCATGTAACACACTATCCAACAAATGCTGAAAGGTTTGCAGTGCATTTTTAAATTCAAAAGGCTTTCGGTGAAACTGGAAATGCCCAATCACCATTGAGAGCACAGTTTTCGGTCGGTCCTCCAGTGTTACTTCCAAATTGTGGTAACCAGTACACAAATCCAGTGTTGTGAAGTACCAACACTGACCAAGGTTGTCCAATGTCTCTGTTATATTAAGTGTAGGATACGCATCAGACCCCATTTTCCGGTTGAGGATCTGGTAAGCACAACAGAAACTATATGCTTTGCCAACATCTGGTGATTGTTTTTGCTTGCAATTATGATGGGAGCAGACCAGGGACTACAACTACATTCTATGATGCCATAAACATTCCCATAATTGGATGTTAATGCCTCACAACTGGATACGGTCATTTGTAGATGAGTGCTTCATTTCCAGGAGGAATTTGGTGCTGAATAAACAGTGTTGTGGGTAATGGACCCAACAGATTAAATAATTCCATGTACTCACTCAACAGTTTTTCCACTAATGCTCTATCTGTGCATCCTGGTGTGCTACTTTACTCCTTACTGTTGACCAGCCACCATGCCCTCCTGGCATTGTGTAGTTTGCTGCCGAGCGGTTCTAGGTGCTTCAGTCTGGAACAGCGTGACCGCTACGGTCGCAGGTTCGAATCCTGCCTCGGGCATGGATGTGTGTGATGTCCTTAGGTTACTTAGGTTTAAGTAGTTCTATGTTCTAGGGGACTGATGACCTCAGATGTTAAGTCCTATAGTGCTCAGAGCCATTTTGTAGTTTGCTGTATAATCATGGTCTAGTTCATCTTCATCCAACACTTCTAAATTGGCAACAAGTTTACCCTGTGACAACTTTACTTCCTCAGGGCCAAAATTATCAATACTGATAGGCATTACCCTCAATGCCTTCTACTGCCTGAACGTAAGACATGCTATGTCGTATAAACCAACTAACTGCATCTAATGTTTACTTATCTCCCAAAGGTTCAATGATACATGAGTTCACTGGCAGGTCAGTACCAACATCAGTCTAGACTATCCTTCCTGTACCTTTTGGTACGCAATCCCGCAAATTGACCTTAGGGGACCTTGTATGCAGTTTAAATGGTTTCCCCTGGCCATGGGGTGGACTTTGCATCAGTGAAGGTATTCAGGTTGCAGAGCCTAGCTGAAACAAAGTTCCAGCCAGTTGTACCATACGCCATTCCAGGTCAACTAAGCACAATGTGCAACCAGGAAATCAAGTCCGAGAAATATGTCATACCTACTGCTAACCACGAGAAGAACTTCTGTGTTCTTTTGGAAGTTAACCTTCTCCACTAGGAACTTCAACACTCCAGCACCAAGTGAATTTAAATGCCCTCTAGCTACACCACTTAACATTCAGCGTGGTGCATTTAACTTGTTTGCCCCAAATACTTACTTTCTTGCAACCAATACCTGAGAGCCAGTCTCCAACAACATTTTACATAATTTATCCTTCACATAGCCAGTCAGAAAAAAGTTTGCCTCTGCTTTCTTACATGCACGAACTCTTACTAGGGGCGTGGCACAGTGGACATCCTACCCCCTGCCATTTAACTGCTGCCCGTAAGATCTCTACTATGAGTGAACCTTTTGTTGTTTCTGATTCCAGTTACGACATTACCAATCCAAGTGTCAAAATTTTCCTTGATACCTGCAATGTTACTCTCTGCATTCTCTTTGTACATGACCCTTTTGCCCACACTTAAAACATTTTAAGTTCATACTAAACACTGTCCGATGTTCACGTGACCTAGCTTATATCTCAATTCCCTCTAATGATAGCGCAATATCCATTGCTTCACTAAAATACGTAGGACATTCCTAATGAATCTTTCTTGAAATTTCCAATTGTAACCCCCTCAAAAATGCATGAAGAGCCCTCTGCTCTGCTTCCTGTAAAATTACTGAGTTAACCCTAACATCATCTATGAGCCCATAAGTACTTACATTGATTTTACAAATATGGTCAGCGAACTCAACTATGACACACCATGTAGTGCTGTAGTCTTTCCGCAAAAAGCTATTCCGCTTTAGGAGAGTGTGTGAACTTGAATCAAAGCCTTTTCTTCTTTACCTTTCTTCTCAAAAGCTCTTCATTAATTGGCTGTGATTTCTTCCTTTTGCCTGTGTATTTTTTGCTGTTGTTTCTTTGGCTGGGCCTTGTTCAAATCTCTTGTTCTTGATTTTACTTCTGAAATTTTCTATTCTTCCTGCTTACAGAAAACCCTAGTATGTTGTTCCTGACTGTATCTTGCAGTGTTCTTCTTCCGATTTCTTTCCATTAATCCTTCCTGAAAATCCTCAAATGTGCTCTAGAATCTCCCATTAGCTTCAATCCAGTTACACTTAATGAATGCTCCTTACTCCATCCCCCAATTTGGTGGCTGCAGCCAAATTGTCAAAAAAGATAAAAACATTTTCCTCCTGTTTCCCTGAAAAAAGGTAACCAAGGCCACAGCAGTATCATCAAGGGTGGGTGGGCTGGGATGTGACTGCCCCATGTCCATCGCTTTGAGTTTATTTACCTATATCTGCAATTTTTCTACATGATCCCTAAGTTGCTCGATAACCTCAGCAGCTGAAAATTCCTAAGCCATAACTATAATTTAATCAGGAGAAAAGTGTCCCAAAAAGTACAAAAAAGTGATCCAGGCTAAAGACAGGAAAAAGGATAACCCAACAGGCTTGAAACCAAAATAACCACAATCAGCACTTAATTCCTTTGCTGGGTGGTACTCCATCACTGTTGGTGCTCCATACTGCTAGCTCTTAACTCCATGAGATCCATCCTTCAGGATGCCTCAGCAGTCTCCTGACACCAGTGTAAATGGCCACAACTATTACCAGCGTAAACGGGGCGTGTTAACAGGTATGGGACTTCACTGCCTGTTGCCAGATTCGAACGTGGGTTGTCTGCTTGGTGTGAGGAAGAGTATGGCTCCTGATGACAGAATAACAACATTTATTGACCAGCTGCAATACATTGGTTATGGGCCATCTGGTTAAGGTTTCCTTCCACCAGTAATATTTTTGGTGGTGACGGAGGTGACCGGCTGATGTTCACACATGCGTCTGCTGCTGTGTCTGAAGTTACACTGGCGTAACTCGAATCTGCTGCCTTAACGGCGGTGCCCCAGCCTTGCAGGGACTTATTGTGGCAGCTGGAATCACGGGCTATGGACCTCTGTTGTGCTGGCAGCTGGTGGCATGGCAGTGGGACAGGTCAGCGTCCTGTCTCAGTAGACATCCCCTGCAGTGGCTATTTGGCGTCAACTGGTCAGGGTTCCCGGCTCCTGCCCTGGTCATGGCGTTTTGTGGTGGCAGTGTCCCAAGATGATGGCAACAGTGCCTTACCACAATGCACCCCAAGGATGACACGTGACAGACTGCTGCCTGCTGACAGCATCCTGTTACTAAAGTACAGCATTCAAAGAAGTATTTAATGAAGTATTCACTAGGAACTGGGGCAGGGGCTTTATCACACTTTTTGTGTAGACAGTTATAGTTACTTTTGCTTCCCTCATATAACAGCTATAGTTATATGAAACTAGCTTGTATCCATAGGCTCATCTTTTCAGTTTCAGTTACTTCTAAGTAACATTCTGTTATGCATAGCAATCCTATAGAAATGCCTTTCAATGCACTGCATTGATAAGGGATGATCTTTTTGCTCATCCTTTGTACTGTCCAAGAAATTTCATCCCATTCGAAATTCACACAGGAGTCTGACAAGGAGGCGACTTAGCGCCACTCTTGCGCAAAATCGTACTGGTAAAAATGATTCGAGAATAGGAAAAGCATATCAAAAGCATCCAAACTGGAAAAGAGAAAGGCAAAAGAGTCAGTGTGAAATGTCTGGCCTTTGCTGATGTCCTGGCTACATTAACAAACAATAAAAATGGAGCCAAACTAATGCTAGATAAACTACATGAAATCTCCTGTAAAACTAGACTCCAAATTTCCTATGAAAAATTCAATATATGGACACTAAACTTCGAAAGAAAACACAGTAAGGAAAAATCTCACTGGTCACTGACTTCAAGTACTTAGGAGAAACCATCCAACTCACACCACTGAACACAATCTCCAATACAGAAAGAACATTCACACTGCAAAAGACACAAAAACTGACATGGAATCACTATAACTAATGGGCAATATCTCATAATACAAAACTATGGCACTAAAATAGGTAGTTTTACTAGAAGCCATGTATGTGGCAGAAACTGCAGTTATTAGAGGGATGACAAAATTTCATGACACAGAGAAACAAGAACAAAAAATTTTCACAAAAAACTACCGCACTGTACTCCAAGACAAGACAAGATAACCTACAAAGGAACTCTACAAACACACAGACAAGTTTAGGAAAAGACACCTACAGTTGTAGGGACACCTATGTAGGGGGGATGAAAGCAGATTCACAAAGATTTTTTTTACCATCATTGATGCAAACAAATTAAAGAACGACTGGATAAAAGAAACACAGGAACATCTGCAAGAATTGAGTATTTCAGAAGGCAAAATCGAGGACAGAGAGAAGTTCAGAAGTAAAATCAAGAACAAGAGACTTCAACAGTGCCAAACCAAAGAAAAACATCGAAAAATAGACAGGCAAAAAGGAAGAAAAAACACAGTGAATTAATGAAGTGGTCTTGAGAAGAAAAGTGAAGAAGAAAAGGCTTTGAGTCAAGTTCACACACACTCCTAAAGCAGAATGGCTTTTTGTACAAAGGCTACAGTGCTACATAGTTGATTTCTACCGCTGTAACACAACATACTTTTATTTTGAAAACTCAGATATCTTGAGATTTATGTACTAACAAACATGGTGGAATCATAGTATGTGAACACCATGGTATTTACATTCTCCAATGAGAACTGTGACTTTTCCATCTTTCCTGTCTTTTCTTCACTTGTTTGCAAAGGAGAATGTAATTTTATGGACTGACAAAGGCATTATAAGTCATATAAAAGAATACGTGGCTGCATTCGAGGACACAGCGCAACTCAAATCAAATGGCAATGTGAATGCCAGGCCGCTGGCTACTAGTTGGTAACGTGTTGCAATTTACTGGTGAGTCTCTGCAGTCATGCCAACTGCAGAATCCTCTTTAATTACACAGTGTAATCTACCCCTTGTGCAAATTTATCTATATACATATATAAATATAGCAATAGTAATAATAATAAAGAAGGGTACATAAATAAAGAGATTAATAGAAATCAATTATTTTCAATTAATGCCCAAATTTTGAATTTTTATAGTTTCTACCCTTTAAGTCCATTTAATGTGAACTTACTTTTGATGCCCCTGGTTGTATTCATCTTCTTCCACCATGAATATTTATCTGCTGACTGTGTCTATAACAGTTCTTAAACGGGCTGCTTCTTCCGAATGCAGACTGCTTGTGGACCTGACATTGAGATGATGTGTGGAAGAAAAGAAAACTTTCGTGGTTTTGCACAAATAATAATTAGTATTGACTTACCAAACGAAAGCGCGTCGATAGACACACAAACAAACACAAACATACACACAAAATTCAAACTTTCGCAACAAACTGTTGCCTCATCAGGAAAGAGGGAAGGAGAGGGAAAGACGAAAGGATGTGGGTATTAAGGGAGAGGGTAAGGAGTCATTCCAATCCTGGGAGCGGAAAGGCTTACCTTTGGGGGGAAAAAGGACAGGTATACACTAGCACACACACTCATATCCATCTGCACATACACAGCTAGAACACATTGATTGTTACAACAAAAATAAAGTAATTCAGTTTCATAGTTTTTAGCTTGAAATATAATATATTGGGTATAAAATTATATGAAATTTTTCAAATAAACAATTGACATAATACTGACCTGTCCAAAATTTGAAAATCATTTCTGGTATCGACTACTACTGTTGACAAAAGGTAATGCTGGAGGAATGTGTACCTTTACAATATCACCCCCTCATAAAATTTGGAAATTATGTGCTCACAATACTTTGGGACCTGCTATAAGGTTAGCCAAACAGTGTACAAAATTATGCCAAAAGATAGAATACAGATGTATAGAAGTATCTGATATATAACATATTACAGAAAACATAAGAAAAATATCTACTATACAAGTCATAATTTACTCATATGGCATTCCAATTTTTAGATCTGTAGAACATTCGGTCACAAGGCAAATGATGTAAAGTCAAAACTACAACATTACAACACAAAACTATAGAAATAAGTACAGAGACAATGCAAATTACCAGAAATACAAATAGCAAGTTTATATATATGAGGTCACAGCCTCAAAATCTTCAAAAGAGAAGAGAAAAAATTCAAAGTCTAAGTGTACAATGAGTGAGCCAACTCGAAAAACTCACAATGATGGGTACAGACCAGAAGAATATACTCAATCATGAATAGGAATATAACACAAAATTAATCAGATGCATAAACCAGAGCATTTAAAGATATGTTGACTCATGAAAGGAGAAAATAGTGAAAAAATATTAGGACCTAAGCTTACAATCTGAGGACCGATCCATGAATCCAAACCACAGTGGGTACAGCCCAGTAAAAATGTTTCAACACAACAAAATGAATAAGGTTCACAATCTAAATGAGATACAATATTGCAGTACTCAGGATAAATACAGGTAATCAGAGTCATAAATAGCTTCGAATGATGACATAATTGAGTAGCTTGAGGACCAAAATCAGTGTGTGTAATTAGAAATGTAAACATCTTGTTATTCTGTCTATTCTCATAAATGTCTTACACATAGAGGCCAGATTCGTTACAATTGATAAAAAGATACATATTGCTTTAAAGTTACATAATATATTGGCAAGTTAATCCTGCTACTTGAAAAAACATACATTTATGCGGATTAACAATGTCTATGGCAGTAACTTTTTTTCTAAACAAATAGTTCCAGGAATTCTTCGTACAGGATAATTCCTTGGCTAACAATTTACAAATTTCAGTCACAACACTGATGTTGTTGACAGATGGTTGAGTACATTACCCAGCACTTATTATCTACTGTAAGTCAACTGGACCAGCAAGGGTACATCCATACAGCAGTGTGGGAGTGGATCCACCCACATCTTTCAGTTTCCTCCCTAGATTTCTCATCACACATTCAAACAGATAGATTGCTTCCTGTCTATCATTCACATCAAATCTTTCAAAACTGTTTTGTGACTAAGCATGCTGTTCAATACCTCCCTCACATCACACAGCATATGTTCTGCTTATTTATACTTAAAAAAAAGAAGAACAGCAAGTATACAGGGTTTACATCAGGCTGGATTAAAAAGTGTTCACATATGAAATTTTAATAAACAGAGATAAATGCAATGAAAAATTAACTAGTAAGGTGATCCACACAGATATTATTCCTAATTTTTACAGTACAAAATATAAAATATATTACCAGATGTTTAATGGCAGTGTCCCATTTCAAACTTGTAAAAGGATCTACTCATTTAGTATCATGGCATACATGTATCAAATTCTAAATCACAAATCTGTTACACAACAAAATTATATAGTTGTATCAATCAGCAAACATAGTCAGTTGATAAAACAGAACTTTAGAAATCACATCATCTTACATACTACATTCCTGACAATGGAAAAAGAAAAGTAAACAAAAAATAATTAGATACTCATAGATCATGTCTGTAAGCTTTCAGTTCAGTGATAATGTGTAATCCAAAAAACTTCTTAGATTTAGGATACACAAATCTGTATGTATTAGGATGTGGATTATCAAAAATTTCGAATGGTCCTATATAAATATCGAAGAATTTCTTTATCTCAGATGTCAACACTTTAGATTTCTCTTTGGATTTCACCAACACAAGATCTATCTCAAACTTATCTGCCTTTACCATTATGTCTCTCCTTTCTCCTATCCTCCTGCTTTTTCATCATCTCCCTGACACACTCTTCCCTATCTTGCGGTGACAAAATTTTACATGGAGGAAACTCAACATTCACAGAAATAACGTTAGCTGGCGTCCTACAAAATATGATCTCAAATGGTGAAAAACATGTTGAAGAATGTTGTAATCTGTTCACAATATCTTCAAATTCATTGGCATAGTCTATCCAACTAGTATTATTCTTACTACAATATGTTCTAAACACTTTGCCAATTTCTCTCACATATCTTTCTGCAGGTTTACTTGACAGATGGTACACCGAGGTTAGAATATGCCTTATTTCTATGTGATCAACAAAATCTTTCCAATCTTGTGATGTAAAGTGAGAACCATTGTCAGATAAAATAGTTTTGGGAATACCCACCTGCTGTAAATATGTGATATCAGACTTAAGAGATGATTTGCTTACAGATAGCTTTCTTAAAAGGAAACAGCTTTATATACTTCAAAAATACATCAATCACCACAAAAACATAAAATCCATTCTTAGGCAAAGGTCCATATACGTCCACAGACGAGAGATCTAGGTCACTATTAGGCAATATGTTTCGCATTTGGCCTCTACATGTTTGGTTACTTATCTTCACTGTATGACATCTGTCACAGCTGGCAATCTTCTTCTTGACTCTCCTTCCCTTGTTATAAAAATAGATGTTTTCTTGAATCTTTTGTGTACATTTGGTCGATCCACAATGACCAAAACTCTCATGTGTACAAATAATGAAAGTATCAATAAATTGTTTCGGCCAACATAGTTACCAATAATCTGAGTCCCAAGTCAGTCATATGTCTCCTGAATAAAATACCCTTGTGTACCTTATAATATTGTTCTGTCTTTTCTCCTCCTTTCTTACCCACATGCTCTTAACCAATTTCCAGTTTTGATCATGATTGCCAGCCTGAGTGGCCGAACGGTTCTAGGTGCTTCAGTCTGGAACCGCGCGACCGCTACGGTCGCAGGTTCGAATCCTGCCTCGGGCATGGATGTGTGTGATGTCCTAAGGGTTAGTTAGGTTTAAGTAGTTCTAAGTTCTAGGGGACTGATGACCTCAGATGTTAAGTCCCATGGTGCTCAGAGCTATTTGAACCATTTGATCATGATTTTGATACCTGTGGATGTCTGCAAATTTTTGAGATCTCTTTCACACCTCTCAAGTATGTAATTTTAAACCCTGTCTCTCCTTCTCCAAAGTTGTCAGATGACTCACTCCCTAAAGGTAGCTTAGGCAATGCATCAGCAACTACACTGTCTGTTCCCTCAATGTATCTGATTTCATAACTGAACTGCTGTAAAAACAAAGCCCAGTGAGTAATTCTGTTACGGTACAGCTTACACACCTGGAGATAACATAATGCTAATGATCAGTATAGATTGTGACGTTGGGACCTAGTAGATAACTTTTAAACTTGTTGAGCACCCAGTGACAGCCAAAAGTTCTTTCTGAGATACAGTGTATGTTTTCCATGCTTCTGCAATACTCTACCAGCAAATGCAAGAGATTTATGTTCAATAACATCATCAACTTCAACCTACTGGAATAAATGAGCACCCAAACCAACATCACTACTGTATGTCATAATACAAAAAGGGAGTGAGCCGTGGCAGCTGGCGCTAGGGTGTTCTACTCGCATCGCTGATATCGATATTTGGCTGTCTTGCTATCTTTGACTGCTCCCCCCGGTGGTTTTCCGGGTGAAAGTGTGACGGGGAGTCTCCAGTCGGTGTTCAACGAGCCAACTTGTGTTGAAAACAAGCCAGCGTCCCTGACCTTGGTCCATGGGACTCACCGCACTCGTCATCCTTGTCTTTTATCACACCGGTTGTACAGTGCCGATCACTGGACGCCTTGACATGCAAAATTGTGATGGGTACGTTGTCTCATGCTGAACAGCTTCCCTGCTCATAATTTGCAAGCTCCAAGTTACATATGACTTTAGTCTGTGTTTAACTAAGGAAATTGTTGAAACTTATTGTGGCATGGTGTAATGGATCTGGGAGATGTTATTTTTTTTACCGTATTTGTCGATACCGAATTGTAAATGTTTTCTTATATTTTTTTGTCATAATTTATTATAATTTGCCTTATTATATGTTAATTTACTTATGTTTTTGAGAGTGAAAGCATATTGATTACGATTAGTAAATGTATCGAAGAATAGCAAAGAGACTGATTACAAGTGGAAACCTGTGTGTTGTGTAAAATATCTTTGACGTTGGAGTCGTCTTTGACTATAGTCAGTCGGCAGCTAACTCTTGGTGTGTGTTGATGGAAGAACAATGTGAAGCCGACAAAGATGCATTGTGGAATCATACTTAGACAACTGAAGCCAAGACTAATATCACCTTGTAAACGTCTAACGGAAAAGGTACTGTCACGAAATATGGCAAATTTAAGTAAATAAAAAATAGTGACCATATTTTCAACTTGTGTCTTAGCCGGGATGCCATATTTCAATGGGTAGCTGCCAGAGATGGTTCTGAACTTGGTTCCACAGTGGCTGATGTTCCTCATTTCGTTTCTCATCATCTGTGGAGTGTGTGTTTTAAGTGGGTTTCATGCAACTTTTAATTTGTTTTAGGACATATTGACCGCTTGGGGACTTGTTGCCGTTGTGTACGCACCCCGCAGCCATGGAGTTAATGGTTTAATCATTTGTCACAGCAGGATTTGGTATGTTTATTAACGATGAAAGTGCCTTAAGGCAACTGGAAGTGATCTCTAAGTTTCCTGATAATTTACTCGGAGACAGGTAATGTTAGAGTATTGTTCCATAAGAATTTGGGGGCATGCTTATTATATACACTCCTGGAAATGGAAAAAAGAACACATTGACACCGGTGTGTCACACCCACCATACTTGCTCCGGACACTGCGAGAGGGCTGTACAAGCAATGATCACTCGCACGGCACAGCGGACACACCAGGAACCGCGGTGTTGGCCGTCGAATGGCGCTAGCTGCGCAGCATTTGTGCACTGCCGCCGTCAGTGTCAGCCAGTTTGCCGTGGCATACGGAGCTCCATTGCAGTCTTTAACACTGGTAGCATGCCGCGACAGCGTGGACGTGAACCATATTTGCAGTTGACGGACTTTGAGCGAGGGCGTATAGTGGGCATGCGGGAGGCCGGGTGGACGTACCGCCGAATTGCTCAACACGTGGGGCGTGAGGTCTCCACAGTACATCGATGTTGTCGCCAGTGGTCGGCGGAAGGTGCACGTGCCCGTCGACCTGGGACCGGACCGCAGCGATGCACGGATGCACGCCAAGACCGTAGGATCCTACGCAGTGCCGTAGGGGACCGCACCGCCACTTCCCAGCAAATTAGGGACACTGTTGCTCCTGGGGTATTGGCGAGGACCATTCGCAACCATCTCCATGAAGCTGGGCTACGGTCCCGCACATCGTTAGGCCGTCTTCTGCTCACGCCCCCAACATCGTGCAGCCCGCCTCCAGTGGTGTCACGACAGGCGTGAATGGAGGGACGAATGGAGACGTGTCATCTTCAGCGATGAGAGTCGCTTCTGCCTTGGTGCCAATGATGGTCGTATGCGTGTTTGGTGCCGTGCAGGTGAGCGCCACAATCAGGACTGCATACGACCGAGGCACACAGGGCCAACACCCGGCATCATGGTGTGGGGAGTGATCTCCTACACTGGCCGTACACCACTGGTGATCGTCGAGGGGACACTGAATAGTGCACGGTACATCCAAACCGTCATCGAACCCATCGTTCTACCATTCCTAGACCGGCAAGGGAACTTGCTGTTCCAACAGGACAATGCACGTCCGCATGTATCCCGTGCCACCCAACGTGCTCTAGAAGGTGTAAGTCAACTACCCTGGCCAGCAAGATCTCCGGATCTGTCCCCCATTGAGCATGTTTGGGACTGGATGAAGCGTCGTCTCACGCGGTCTGCACGTCCAGCACGAACGCTGGTCCAACTGAGGCGCCAGGTGGAAATGGCATGGCAAGCCGTTCCACAGGACTACATCCAGCTTCTCTACGATCGTCTCCATGGGAGAATAGCAGCCTGCATTGCTGCGAAAGGTGGATATACACTGTACTAGTGCCGACATTGTGCATGCTCTGTTGCCTGTGTCTATGTGCCTGTGGTTCTGTCAGTGTGATCATGTGATGTATCTGACCCCAGGAATGTGTCAATAAAGTTTCCCCTTCCTGGGACAATGAATTCACGGTGTTCTTTTTTCCATTTCCAGGAGTGTATTTATATATAGTCTGACCAGCCTCACAATGAGCAGTCCTGACACGAATCCGTAACTGCACCGATGCCAGGAAACGAGCAGACTTAACAAATGGCATGCAGCACAAATAGATTGCAATGAAAACAAGGTCAAGTCACAGACACACTGGAATACACTCCTGGAAATGGAAAAAAGAACACCGTGAATTCATTGTCTCGCAGTGTCCGGAGCAAGTATGGTGGGTCTGACACACCGGTGTCAATGTGTTCTTTTTTCCATTTCCAGGAGTGTACATTTTTCTCTTTCAGGAAGTTGCCCGGCATGAGTGGACATACCTGCCCTGTAATTTCATATTTGGACCACAAGTGCTTAATTTATGAGCTGCGAGTACACGGTTTGTCCTCAGCCGATACCCCAGTCTCCCTCCCTGTTGTGTACGCCACGGCTGTAGGTGATTGGCTTCCACACATTAAAACATCGGTGAATGACATTGCTCATACACTCGAATTTTTACGATCTTCTCCAGTTACGCAGAGGCAAATCTGCCGTGTGCAAGCTCGCCTTACTCATTACAATAATTGTTTAATGGATTTGCTGAATGTTGATCTCAGTGAAGCAATGCAGCAACTTAGGAATCAGATTGCTTCTGAAGTTCGGGATTTGCAAGCTTCTGACGTCGCGCTTGCTTTAGGTGAGGGAGGTTTGGAATGCGAGCTCGTTATACAGAGTAAGGATACAGGTGGGGGAGTACAACGTAACAGTGTGTATTCTGACTGTTTTTTTGAAATTGCCGAATCCTATCATAAAATTGTTTGAAGGTGTTTCAGACTTACGTAGTGAAACCTTAGATCATATTCAAGGATTGTTGTGGTTGTTAATTCGGTTGCAAGTTGATGCTGATGCATTGGGGGTGGAGCATGGCGTCATTTTGTCTCTGTTGTATCTGATGGCTCGGGGGTGTTTTGGTAAGAGCTTAGCGGAGGAATTGCAGCATCAAGGAACATTGGTTGAACTCCGCTGAAAGATTTTGGGGAGGAAGCTCTCGCATCGAACACGAGTGCAGTTGGAGCGTGATTTTTATTGGAGGGTACAAGCAGACGATGAGACGCTAGCCCAATATTTTGATCGAGTACGTATTGCAGTTGCTGCTCTTGACATGTCGGTATCAGAGCTGGATAATACTGAACATCTTCTTGAAGGGATGCGCTCTCAAGACCGTTCGCATTTAATTTTTGCTCAGCGGCCGATTTCATTGGCACAGTTTCAGCAGCTAATTGATTATGTAGACAAGGTCTCCTTAGTCGACGATCAACGGCGGCAACTTCCAGTTGCACAACGTTGTCTCGGAATTGCCGGGGGGATCGAGAAAGGGGAGCCTATAGTCCTTGTGCTTTGCGGTGTTATCATTGTCAAGCTACCCATCACTTAGTGCGGCAGTGTACCGTGTCCAGGAACCCCTAGGCCGAACAGCTGACTACAGAGGTGAGTTAGAGGCAACAAATATCGTAACTGGCCTTTGAACTGTAAGGCAAATAAGGGTGCCAGTCGTTCTCCCTTGCCCTATGTTTGTGCTCGGATTTGAGATGAGCTGGTTCGTGCTTTAGTCGATTCCGGTACTTTGGTATCTTTATTTTACCGGACGTGGTATTTAGAATTTCGGCATTTATGTAAATTTTCATTACCGCTCCATCCTGTGCAAAGAGGTCGGGACGCTGACGGCTGTGAGTTGCCTTTGCAGGGGGAGGTGCGGGGTTATTTGCACATTAATGGTTTTTCATGGCCACAGAGCTTTATCATTGCTTGTAATTTGCAGACTCCCGTGGTATTGGGATGTGATTTTGAGCAATGCACTGGGTTGGTTGTTGATTATGCGGCGGGGGTTTTTCATTTTAAATTTGCTCCTGGTTCTGCCATGTCGCTCTGTTCGTGCAATCAGTAAAGGGGCACCAGTATCGATTATTTCGGTAATGTACAGGTGGAGATGGGTCATCTTTCCACCGAGCAAGTGCGCGGGTTAAGGGAGGTCCTAGAGCACTATCCTGAAGTGTTGTCCGAACGGTTAGGCGAGACGAAACTGCTGGAGTACGAGATAATTTTGACTGATAGTGTTCCTGTGCGCCAGGCGCCGTTTAGATTATCACACCCGAAGATGGGGATACTAAAGCAAAAAATTAATGAGATGCTCCAGGAAGGGGTAATTGGCCATCCACTTCGCCGTACGCTGCCCCCCCCCCTATTTTTTTGAGTCAGTGTCACTGCCTGACTTACTCAATTGTTTTACCTGGTTTTCTGGAGCAACCGTCTTTACCATCCTTGATTTAAACCAGGCGTACTACCAGATTCCTTTGTCGGAAGTGTCAAGGCCGGTCACGGCGTTTTGCACCGACTGGAATAATTTTGAATTTAACCGGGTCCATTTCGGTTTGGCCACAGGTGCGGCAGTATTATCTCGCTTACTACATGCCGTTGTCGGCGATTTGAAGTTTGTCTGTGTGTATAATTACCTTGACGATGTGGCAGTTTATAGTCGAACCCTAGAGGATCACATAGGCCATTTAGATCAAGTTTTTGCCCACTTATTTGCGGCAGGACTGACCGTCAAACTTTCGAAGATTACCCTTTGTAGGTCCAAGATTTCATTTCTGGGACACTTGGTCTTGGCTAAAGTGGTCAGTATTGATCCGGAAAGGACTAAGGTTTGGCGCTAGTTGCCCCCTCCTCGGAGTAAGAAGGAAATTGCCCATTTGGTGGGGATGGCGAATTTTTTTCGCAAGTTTGTACCCAGTTTTGCCCAATTAGCGGAGCCCCTCAACAGTCTTCATGAGAAGCATGAGCAATTTGTTTGGGGTTAGGCTCAGCAAATTGCCTTTCAAAAACTTAAAGCTGCCATTTCTAATCCATCTTTATTGGCTGTACCGAATTTCGATAAGAATTGGGTTGTACAAATGGACGTCTCCCATGCGGGTGTTGCTGGTGTTTTTGTTCCAGGAGGAGGAGGGGGAAAGGAGGCCTTTAGCTTATGCGTCACGCTGTTTACCTGGTCCGGAGTCTAACTATTCTGTTAACAAACTGGAGGCTTTGGCAGTTATATTTGATTTAGAGAAGTTTAGCTTTTATCTTTAATGAATGTGCAACTTGTTATTTTTCATGTGTACCAGTTTTGCGACCTTGGTTGGTCCACTTTTCATTTTTAGTATAAGCATGTTTCACTGTGCACCTTTATGCGAGCAGTTCAGTTTTATTAAGCTTTAAGATCTGTGTCTTTTTAATGAAGTTGTGGTATTATGTGGCTGTGTAACTTAGGGTTGGAAGTGTATAGTGTTACTAGTCCTTTGAGATATGGTTAAACAAGAACGATTGTTTATGATTGATTATTCACCACGCCTACTATCTATGATTTTGGTTGCGGATGCAAAATATGATTCTTATTCGTGTTTATGTAATTCAATTAAAGTGAAAATTTGTATATTGCATCAGTAAGAGGGTAAATGTTTGAACTGAAGTTTATAATAAAGTCTGTTTTGAGTCAAATTAAAACTGTAAAACAATCACAAGCTTGTCCATCACCAGTGATCCCAGGCTTACTATTTCCTTTAAATAACTGTGGTGAGGCTGTAATTTTTTATTTTCTAAGGAATTGAGTAGTACCACGATTCAGGGAGAGACAAATTCGGTCTGAACAATATCTGACTTTGACACAATTGTCCTTTGATCGCATGGAAAGCATCCCAACATTCCTGATCCAATCCCAAACAGTACTCTTCTTCAAAAGTTCACACAGGCATGAAGCATTAAAAGCTTGGCTGCTACAAAATTTTCTATAAAATTCCAGTTAACCCAAAAAATGATTTAAGCAGTTTTTTGTTGCAAGGAGTAGGAAAATTATCAATAGCATCAAGTTTCTCTTTATCAGGTGCTATTCCTTTCTCAGATATAACATGTCCTAAAAATTTAACTTCTTCCACTCCAAATTTACGCTATCTATTTTCAAAGTCATACCTCCTGATTCCAGTTTTGAAAACACGTCTCTGTAAAGATGCAAATGTTGTTCCCAAGTCTTTTCAGTGACCAAAATGTCATCAACATACACAATTAATTTTGAACTCGCTTCATCCCAAGACAGATTCCAGAGCTCTTATGAATTCAGCTACAGATACATTTAGCCCAAATTGCACCACACAGTATTGAAAACACTTACCTCTATAAAAAAAATGCAGTATACTTTCTAGAATTAATTTCAAGTGGGATGTGGTGAAATCCAGAGGTCAAGTACGAACTACTCACGTATTGTACATAATCAAATTTGTGTAAGAACTCGTTCATGTTCTCGGTGTGGTCATTCTCTCTGACAAGAAATTTATTAAGATTTCTAGAGTCCAGAACACTTCACCATTTCTCTTATTTACCACAACCAAAGGATTATTGTAAGCACTCCTACTTCTCTCAATTACCCCCACGTTTCCATTTTCTGAATTTCTTTCTCAACAATTTTCCTTTTTAAAAAATGTATATTGTATGGCTTGAGAAAGAAAGGTTGACAGTCTGTAAGGTAAAGCATGCACAGACAGCCTCTCACTTTCCTTGGTCTTTCACTGAACATGTTTCTAAACTCCAATGACGAATTCCTGAGTTGTTTCTTTTGTTCGTCATTAAGAGTTGCAGCTTCCCTTACTTTAGAATCTACTACACATTCAAATCCTGATCCTGAGTATCATCAAAATCTATATTGTCAACAAACACATGGTACTCACCTTGGCACAAAATGTTTTGCAAATAGTTATAACCTTTCCCACAGTTTAAAATACAGAAATTAGTTTCCTTAGAAGTATTAATTCAAAAAATGTGTGTGAAATCTTATGGGACTGAACTGCTAAGGTCACCAGTCCCTAAGCTTACACACTACTTAACCTACATTATCCTAAGGACAAGCACACACACCCATGCCCGAGGGAGGACTCGAACCTCCGCCGGGACCAGCCGCATAGTCCATGACTGCAGCGGCCTAGACCGCTCGGTTAATCCCACGCGGCAGAAGTATTAATTTAAGGTTCGAAACTAAACAATTCTTTAGCAATCCATCCAAAACAAGCCTCCATTTTCAGTATCCAATTCACACCGAAAATTATATTTTCTTCCATACTAGGGATCATTAAGTATCCATGTGCAAAGGTTTTGCCTTCTATACTAAAAGTTAGAAGTACCTGAGATTTTACCAGTTTGCTTTGCTTCCTGTAGCTCCTCTTGTCTTTACAGCTACAATGGGCATTTTCACAAAAGTCGTACTGTACTTCATCTTGTCCCTAAAATTTTCAAATATACCACAAATCGGGTTACCTGTACCAATCAAACAGTTACCTTCCCACTGATCAATCTTAGTTTCAATGTAAGGACACCAAAAATCTGAATCATATTCTCTGTTGTCAGACATTTCATGCAAAAGGTCAATTTCAACTTCATCAAATGCTACATCCACACTGTCTTCACAGGGTTTTATCAACTTTATTAGTATCATAGCATTACCTTGGTTACTCATGTTGTCAGGTGAAGATAGAACACCTGAATAGTTTCCATGGCACAACCAACAACATTGGTTACAGAAGGAACACAAAACACATCACTGTCAAAATTACACTTCCTGCTTAGAGCTTCTTTCACTTCATTCCACCAATCTGGGTACAAATTCTGACTAACCATAGCTAACTTATTCCAGAATGGACATTTATCTATGCACCCAAAGACTGGAAAGTTACACACGTCACTCCAGTATTCAAAAACGGTATTGAAATTGCGTGCTTGTGGAATATTGTCTAGTTATGTGACTGGATTCTTAGTTTCCTATCAGAGAGGTCACAGTTCGTAGTAATTGACGGAAAGTCATCGAGTATAACAGAAGTGATTTATGACGTTCCCCAAGGTAGTGTTATAGGGCCTTTGCTGTTCCTTATCTACATAAACGATTTAGGAGACAATTTGAGTAGCCGTCTTAGATTGTTTGCAGATGACGCTGTCATTTATTGAATAAGAAAGTCATCAGAAGATAAAAACAAATTGCAAAACGATTTAGAAAAGATATATGTATGGTTCAATTGGCAATTGACCCTAAATAACGAAATGTGTGAGGTCATCCACATGAGTGCTAAAAGGAATCCGTTAAATTTTGGTTACCGATAAATCAGACAAATCTAGAGGCCGTAAATTCAACTAAATGCCTAGGAATTACATTCTTGAACAACTTAAATTGGAAGGAGGACATAAAAAATGTTGTAGAGAAGGCTAACGAAACACTGCGTTTTTTGGCAGGACACTTAGAAAATGTAATAGATCTGCTAAGGAGACCGCCTACACTACGCTTGTCCGCGCGCTTTTAGAATACTGCTGCACCGTGTGGGACCCTTACCAGATAGGATTGACGGACTACATCGAAAAAGTTCAAAGAAAGGCAGCACGTTTTGTATTATCGCGAAATAGGGGAGAGAGTGTCACTGAAATGATACAGGATTTGGGGTGGAATCTTCTCACGAAATCCCAATCACCAACTTTCTCCTCCGAATGCGAAAATATACTGTTGACACCGACCTACATAGAGAGAAACGATCACCATGATAAAATAAGGGAAATCAGAGCTCGTACAGAAAGATATAGGCATTCGTTCTTTCCGCGCGCTATACGAAATTGGAATAATAGATAATTGTGTAGGTGGTTCGATGCCAGGTACTTAAAAGTGATTTGCAGAGTATCCATGTAGATGTAGAAGGTGTTAATTCTGCATGGTACTGCTTGTCCATTAGGTAGCAACTAGTGTCATGTAGTGGCTTCTAACGATAAATTTGTTAAGTAGTGGCTTCATGCAGGAGTATTGCATTGTGTTGTATTGAATAAACCGGGGACCTAGAAACGACAGAGAGGCTTCGTCCCCGCCGTAGCCCTCAGTGGTTCACAACGCCACAAGAGGCTACAGCAGTCCACTCACTCTACCGGCGCCCCGCACCGAACCCGGGTTATTGTGCGGTTCGGCCCCCAGTGGACAACCCCCCCCCCCCCCCCCCTGCCCTAGGAACCCAGGAACGCCTAACACCAGACTCTAGTGTAACCCCAATGTTTGCATGATAGAGTAATTATGGTGTACGCGTTCGTGGAGAAAGTGTTTGCACAGCAATCGCCGACGTAGTGTAACTGAGGCGGAATAAAAGTAACCAGCCCGCATTCGCTGAGACAGATGGAAAACCTCCTTAAAAACCATCCACAGACTGGCCGGCACACCGGACTTCGACACTAATCCACCGGGTGGATCCGGGCCGGGAACCAGCACGCCTTCTCACCCGGAAAGCAGTGCATTAGACCGAACGGCTAACCGGGCGGGCTCGCGCAGGAGTACTCAGCACTGTGGTGGTTTATTTAGAAATGCTCTCTGTCGGACATCATTTGAAGTAAATGGAATATTCCCGTACAACCCCAATGTATATTCGCCTGAGAGCTTTGAACCCCTTCTCGTGTAATGACAAGAGACAAATGTACAGTTCATATCATGAAGTGTTACAATACGACTGGCGCCAGTGGTCCAGCGAAGGAAACCCCGCCAGGGACTTCTGCTGTATTGCTAGTGGTCAGTGGTGCAAGTGTGCAAGCTCACGGTCCATTTCTGACATGACTTCTGAGAAAAGTGTCGTTCAATTGACAGAAGGAAACGGTGTGCCCAAATATTAGGTATAATCTCTATCGATGACAAAGACCGCTCCCAAACAGAAAGAGGTGGGTGGTGGTGAGGAGGAGATGGTGGATAGGAGGAAAATGAATGGAATAGTGATAAACAGGATTTTCTAGAACAGGAAAGAAGCATTAGGCGAAAGGGAAACAGCTCACAGTTCCACAGAAAGCTGACTCCGGAAAAAAAATGTATTTACCCTAGGTGGGCATGCATTTCGATGACTGGATCCAGTGTGAGAATATTAGAATTATGCCATGATGACTGTACCAATTATGAAGCGGAAAGACGTCCTCTCTGTGACTACCGGTAAATTTCAAGTGTGAACTCTTGCCCGACTGAATGTGGGTTGCTATTCGATTGTGTCGGTAAGAGAACGCACTTAATGCTTTTGTACTCTCGGTCTTACTGTGTTTTTCTGATGAGTAAATTGGCATTAATTTTTACATAAATTGATATGTAGGAGCTTAAATGACAGATTGGTGTACAAACTGTTACATTACAGTAAAAGATTACCTGTAAGTAGACAACAGCATTTTTCCTTAACTGCATACTTTGTACATACTTCCATGGATGAAACAGCGAATTTGTGTTTAACCAATACAACAAATAAGCTTTCTTATGTTGCCATGATTCCCAGTGTTCCTCCACGAGACGGCAGATCGAATGAAAAACCTAAGACCAACAGTAACAATGTCTCTGTAACGCTGTGCATACAGGTGTAGATGAAGAGCACGTATTAAGGCTGGAGCAATTGCGCATAGAAAGGAAAGCATAAATGATTGTTTCGCACCGCTGAATTTTTAGCATGCTAACACTGTCTTAGTGATTATTGTGACGTAACATTTAGATATGTTTACAAATCCCTACATATCTGTCGTTTCATAATCACACTAAGCATAACCCATCTGTCGTCTCTGTTGTGGAAGATGCGAAGATGTCTGAAAGTTCGACGTTACTGAAACAGGCAGGAAAGTGGTTTGGAAGCGGTGCGCTAGGCTCTTTGCGACTGAGTGTGGTTGGATTGACATTTTACCATCCTTTATATAATTTTTCAAACTCAAATTTCATTAAAACAGAATCTTCAGATCCGACGCCAAGTTGAAACACCCGACGTGCTTATGTGAAGTGGGCACCAGATGGCGACGAAGACGCGCACCCTTCAACTGATGAGAGTGCAGCGTGAACGGTAAACGAAAGCACTCTTACTCTGAAACAGGGACCTGCATAAGCGACTTGGTCTCACTTCAAGCAACAACATCCCTCGCATACGACTCAAAAACACACAAAACTATCACCTGATCATTGTCCCACAACTTATTCAGAATGGCATTCAGTAAACATTAAACGTGATAGCAACGTGCACAATGTTTTAAAATCTAGGATTCACAATCAGAGAGTTACACATGATGTTTCCACGCGCCCAATTATTAAAAGAAGTTATTAGGTGTTAGTACACAGTAGCGGCTTCTCTCTAAAATACACCCACATTAGGAATAGCTTAAACTAGGTTTTCCGTTTAGACCGGGTACTTAAGTCCGTTACAATAAACAGGCATTACCATGATCGAATAACTAAGAGGCAGAAGCCTGATCAACATTCCAGTATGCAGCAGTATGCTCAGTAGTAACTAGCGCTCTAGACTAATTTATCAGTAAAGAATTAGAACAGTTCTCAAGGAAGCCTCTAAGGAAAGTGAACGACCACGACGAGAAATACACGTCCATCGTTCCGCTCTAGACTAATTTATCACTAAATAATTAGAACAATTCTCAAGGAAACCTCTGAGAAAAGTGAACGACCACGACGAGGAATACACATCCGTCGTTCCTAACGCAGCACAAGGGCACAACTTAAAAAATGTGCACACGACCGTAGTATAAGGTGTACGGTGCAGTACACCAAATGTTCACATAACACATCCGTCAAGGACATCGCTCCTTGAAACCGGATAAAACACGCAGCGGCCGTCCTCGAGCCACACACTGATCAGGACACGTCGTCAACGTAAATTCTCGGACTTGTGTTCGACACAGGAAATAATGTCAAAATCACGACGAGAATACTCAAAGCAAACACAGAGCACTAGAAGGCGGCGATGCAACTAAGCAGGCCCAAGCTCGTTCAACAACCTATCAACAAAGCCATGACTAACTAATGAATTCTTGCAAACCACATGTCGTCGCACAACAGCAGAGAGTGACCATCTGAAGTTCAGCAGTGCCTCCAATCTGAATTTAACTGCTCGAGATTCCACTCAGTACACGTGTGAGACTGTTTGGTCATCCCTATAGAATTGCATTTTCCTCAACAGAAAGCTCAGTACATACCACTGAGATACGGAATCACATTTCAAACAGATACCACAATGATCTCAAAACTTGTCAGCTAATATAAGACAGCAACAGACAAACTGCAAACCATCAATCTCTCACATACACTGCTGGCCATTAAAATTGCTACACCACGAAGATGACGTGCTACAGACGCGAAATTTAACCGACAGGAAGACGATGCTGTGATATGCAAATGATTAGCTTTTCAGAACATTCACACAAGGTTGGCGCCGGTGGGGGCACCTACAACGTGCTAACATGTGGGAAGTTTCCAACCGGTTTCTCACACACACACAGCAAGTTGACCGGCGTTGCCTGGTGAAACGTTGTTGTGATGCCTCGCGTAAGGAGGAGAAATGCGTACCATCACGTTTCCGACTTTGATAAAGGTCGGATTGTAGCCTATCGTGATTGCGGTTTGTCGTATCGCGACATTGCTGCTCGCGCTGGTCGATATCCAATGACTGTTAGCATAATATGGAATCGGTGGTTTCAGGAGCGTAATACAGAGCACCGCGCTGGATCCCAACAGCCTCGTATCACTAGCAGTCGAGATGACAGGCATCTTATCCGCATGGTTGTAACGGATCGTGCAGCCACGTCTCGATCCCTGAGTCAACAGATGGGGACGTTTGCAAGACAACAACCATCTTCACGAACAGTTCGACGACGTTTGGAGCAGCATGGAATATCAGCTCGGAGACCATGGCTGCGGTTACCCTTGACGCTGCATCACAGACAGGAGCGCCTGCGATGGTGTACTCAACGACGAACCTGGCTGCACGAATGGCAAAACGTCATTTTTTCGGATGAATACGGGTTCTGTTTACAGCATCATGATGGCCGCATCCGTGTTTGGCGACATCGCGGTGAACGCACATTGAAGCGCCTATTCATCATCGCCATACTGGCGTATCACCTGGCGTGATGGTATGGGGTGCCATTGGTTACAGGTCTCGGTCACCTCTTGTTCGCATTGACGGCACTTTGAACATTGGACGTTACATTTCAGACGTGTTACGACCCATGGCTCTACCCTTCATTCGATGCCTGCGAAACCCTACATCTCAGCAGGATAATGCACGACCTCATGTTGCAGGTCCTGTGCGGGCCTTTGTGGATACAGAAAATGTTCGACTACTGTCCTGGCCACCAAATACTCCAGATCTCTCACCAACTGAAAACGTCTGGTCAATGGTGGCCGAGCAACTGGCTCGTCATAATACGCCAGTCACTACTCTTGATGAACCGTGGTATCGTGTTGAAGCTGCATGGGCAGCTGTACCTGTACACGCCATCCAAGCTCTGTTTGACTCAATGCCCAGGCGTATCAAGACCGTTATTAGGGCCAGAGGTGGTTGTTCTGGGTACTGATTTCTCAGGATCTATGCACCCAAATTGCGTGAAAATGTAATCCCATGTCAGTTCTAGTATAATATATTTGTCCAATGAATACCCGTTTATCATCTGTATTTCTTCTTGGTGTAGCAATTTTAATAACCAGTAGTGTAGTTGCACTACCAAAACAGACACGACACGTGTTTGCCCAAACACCGATACACGTCACAGTGGAACCAATCACAATGGACCATTAACCGATTCCCGAACACATGATACCAGATAGAATAGGAACAACCGGCCAGTGTGGCCGAGCGGTTCTAGGCGCTACAGTCTGCAACCGCTCGCCCGCTACTGTCGCAGGTTCGAATCCTGCCTCGGGCATGGATGTGTGTGATGTCCTTAAGTAGTTTAAGTAGTTCTAAGTTCTGGGGGACTGATGACTGCAGAAGTTAAGTCCCATAGTGCTCAGATCCATTTGGACCATTTGAGACCAGGAACACATTACGCCAAGCAAAGTCACTACAAAACTCACGCTGACAGCAGCTCGTCGGTGCCTGCCGCAGGAACGATCTAATCTGGCGCTAATAGAACAGGACCGAGGCTAGCCAGTATCTTCACATTTCAAAATAAGCTACAAAGCAATACGATAAGGGAGCGAAAGAATTTAAAATCGCTTCCACTTCCAAGCGCATACCGCGTAGTATCTAACACCGTGCCGATTTCGATGCATATGGCCGAAGTCACTACGCGAATGCTGCAACCACAATTACGGAAATCGAATAAAGGGGTTTCGATTGGATTATGCAATTCATATCGCAACGTACATCTGACAGCGCTAAACATCTGGAATAAGTTATTGAGGATTAAATTTCGAAACGTTTCGCACGCATGCTAAACGTAAGTATCCCGTTAGGAATGACACGTCGCGCTGGAAATCTCGCCAAGCCATCAAACCGATATCACTGGACGTGCTGCCTAAACCTGCCGCCAACCACACGCTCACTTGTGTAAAACAAGAGAGCGATACAAATTCAAACTATTCCTACACGGAGTTCACACATCAGACAAACACAACTCGTATTCATAATCACTAACCACGCTTCGTTTGTTAAACCACACCCAGTGGAGCCACGCATTTCAGAATACGTGACTGATGATAGATTAGGAACACAAACACATACTGCGTTCATCGCAAACCAATGGGATTGTAAGTTTGTCGGTCTCTACAAAAAACAGCTCTTAAGACTGATGGCAGAAAGGAAAATTCAATCCGATACTTCAGACATTCGACGAATGAGTAACCACGATCAAACGCTAAAACAAAAGCTTAAAATACTTCAGCTAAACGGAAGATGCTAAACAACATGTAGCTCCTCTGTACTGCCAATGACTGTACGAGCGAAAGCCTGTTACAACGAACTCTCAATACATGACTTCACGTCTCGGCGATGCAACAAGGAAAAGTTATGACCACAACCGCATGAGGCGGTCCATACTGCTCGCTAACTCCGAGCTACTCAAAGTCACTCGAGAGAAGACCATTAATTCGGCATTTAAAAGCTGTTTAGTGCAAAATTCTGGGCTCCGACGTCGATCGAAGTTAAACGAGGAGTGGACTGCAACAAATCTGACCGTGGCTACCACTCGACTTTCTCGAGGTGACCAGGGTTTTGTAAGCGTGCGGTACTAAGATGGCGTTTCGATGTTATGGATGGCACTTGACCATTTAAATCGTGACTGACGCCGTACTGGAGTGACTGTGGGCGGGGGAAAGCCTTTTGAAGATTATAGCGACAAGAAGTTTGACGAGAGATTTCACCTGTCAAAAGAAACAGTTGGATGGTTGTTAAACCAAATTAGTGATTGGTTAGAATTTCCCACCGATCTTAATAACCCTACAGCGCCAATGAACAGAGTTTTGATTACTTTAAATTAAATGGCACCCTTGTCTGCAGGAATAACTAGATCTATGATAAGCAGATTTTTACGTACAGGAAACATGTAAAACCACTGAACATCGCATGTTGTCATGGGATGGTTTAGTCGGCACGAAAGCGTTACGGAGATGCTCAACAAACTCCAGTGGCAGAGGCTAGAAGAGAAGTGTTGTGCATCACCGAACAGGTTCACTGTTGATATTTGGATAGAGAGCTCTTCCCGGCAAGAGTTGGACAACATATTACATTCTACCACACAAATACCGCGAAATGATCACGACGCGAAAATTCGAGAAATTAGAACTCAATTCGGAGGCTTACCACCAATCATTCTTCCCTCGCGCCATTCGCGAGTGGAATAGGGAATGAAGGATCAGTTAGTGGTACCCTCCACCACACACCGTTATTGAATTTAGGTGTCTGTACTGTAAATGTCATTAACAAACGAATGTTGACGATCCGACTATCCAGAAACATCACACATTTTACAAACTGCCAAGTATACCAGTCTCTAAGAAAGAACAAAAATCACCTTTCCAGTCAGGAACATAAAAAATAATACAAAAAAGGATTTTGGGATTACGTCTTGCTCATCTACTATATAAAACAAAGGTTTACAATATTGCAGTTAAATAGTAAGTTTCTGCGTTTATAAATACCGCATTGAAAATATCTGAAATGAAATTTCGGTTAGCGCTTCCAAAATTTCAACCAATAACGCGTTATAAGACACTCAGGCAGACGCCAAAAAAAATTACGTTTAAGTAAGATAAACAAACCAAAAAACAGACACTTCGAGACACAAGCACACTCCTTCATGATCAGATGTGGAGCTTGTACTAAAGCTCTTAGTCATAATTCAACCAAACATAACGTACTAGTCTATACAGCAACTGTTGTAAGTAGGCTGTTTAGGTTTTTATGTTGGTAACGCCACGTAGCGCTCTATATGAAAATCACTGGCTGTGCTGTGTGCAGTCTGTGGCTGGTTGGTACTGTTGGAATATTCGCTATTGTAGTACTGCGCAGTTGGAGGTGAGCCGCCAGCAATGGTGGATGTGGGAAGAAAGATGGCAGAATTCTGAGAGTGGACGATCTGGACGTGTGTCTATCAGAAAATTTGTATTACTGGATATCATGAACTAATATATATATATGATGACTTTTGAACATAGGTAAATACATTGTTTGTTCTCTATCAAAATCTTTCATTTGCTAACTATGCCTATCAGTAGTAAGTGACTTCAGTAGTTAGAATCTTTTATTTAGCTAGCAGTATTGGCGCTCGCGGTATTGCAGTAGTTCGAGTAACGAAGATTTTTGTAAGGTAAGTGATTCATGAAAGGTATAGGTTATTGTTAGTCAGGGCCATTCTTTTGTAGGGATTATTGAAAGTCAGATTGCGTTGGGCTAAAAATATTTTGTCAGTTTAGTGTTGATCAGAATAAGTAAAGAGCGAAATGTCTGAGTACGTTCAGTTCTGCTCAGCTGTTTGAAAATCAAATAATGTAAGAGGTTTACCAGCACTGTCATATATAAAATTTTCTAAGGGGACGTTTCACTGTTTAGCATGTGATAATTTCGTAACGTTCAGACACTTTTGTTTTCCATTTCGGCAGACATAAACTAGCTGACTAGTAGTGAGGTATAACCTCATTTCTACTGTGGGCGAAAGTGAGAGCATGTGCGAGGCCCACTAGAAACAAATACAGGCCACGGCGCTTACGTCACAGCACGTGACACTGGAGGTCTTAAAGAGTGCCAGCAGCCGTCTACGGCACGGACAAAGTGATTACTTCGGACTAGTTTAATAATTGTTAACTGTGCTTTTAAATGTGGGGTACTTCTAGAAGCACACTACTAAGTTAAAACCTGAAGTAGGCACATTTTTATTGACATACTTATTTCCTGTGGGCCCTGCACGGATTGGAGCGTTCGCGAAATATAGCCAAGATGACTACTCTGATGTCACAAGTTAGTTGTGAGGCCCGTATTTCTCGTGGGCCGCGGAGGATTTGACAATGAAGTCACTCACCAGCGATTGTCTAGGCGGTCGTGTCCAGATGCATATCTCTATCACCGTCTATTCATTTCCATTGCAGTACACCGTGTTAACCGCGGTCAAATGCACTATTGGCTGACAATTATGTGCTGATCGGCAATTAAAGTTGACGCCCCGTAGAGACACTTTAAATTCGGTGTACTTTTAACCACGATCATTGGAGTTTGGTTAACTTGCTTTTGACTGAGGTTGGTGGACTTGGCCACTAGTTTCTGGCCACTGCACGCCTCACGTCGCGAGAACAGTCACCAGAGATCGTCACATTGACTGCAACGGCGTTCACGGCAGGTGGCGGGATTTCAAACACACTGGAAGGCGGGACCACAAGGCACAGTTATTACAGACCATGGTCACGACCGTTTTTTGACTTTGCTTTTGTTTCTGTTAGAAGATAAAGGGTCATCTTAGAGTATTTAGGTGGAAGCATTCCTCAATTTCTGCTGTGTCAGAAGAATTTCTCAAATACGTGTATGACTTCGTTCTTAGGCGACAGTTTTCAAGGAAACAGAAGCATTTGTGGTGCGTAGTGGGGCGGCAGTGGGGTGAGTGGACTGCTGTAGCCTGTTGTGAGGTTGCACACCACTGAGGGCTATGTGGGGACGAAGCCTCTCCATCGTTTCCAGGTCCCCAGTTCAGTACATACATACATACATGAAGATCTCGGGTGAACACCATGTGTTAATCTCACTGGTCACTTTTGTCCAATCAACACATTCTTTATAAGTGGTGAGTTACCTCAAAGCCTTATTCCACAAGACAGCATTGAATGGAAATATGCAAAATATGTCAGGGGTCTGATTCGTTTGTTACCAAGACTAGGAATTCTACGAAGAGCAAAAGTAACTTAACGGTTTGAAGAACTCAGTAATGTTCTGCATCTACTTCAAACTTTCCTCAGTATTACCAACCAAAAATTTGGAGTATTCTACCCCGTTTACTGACATGGCTAAGGTGCAACATCAATTGATTGAATAATACTAGTGGGTTTCTTCAGAAATTTATGGACGCCTCATTTCCTGAGAAACACCACATAATTCTTCGTAAAATATCATTTACTATCTTTTCTGTTGATTTTTCTGTAATGGGATTTATTATAAGAATAGTTGTTGATGTTGTTGTTGTGGTCTTCAGTCCTGAGACTGGTTTGATGAAGCTCCCTATGCTACACTATCCTGTGCAAGCTTCTTTATCTCTGAGTAACTACTCCAACCTCCATCCTTCTGAATCTGCTTAGCGTATTCATCTCTTGGTCTCCCTCTACGATTTTTACCCACCACGCTGCCCTCCAATATAAATTGGTGATCCCTTGATGCCTCAGAACATGTTCTACCAACCAATCCCTTCTTCTTGTCAAGTTGTTCCACAAACTCCTCTTCACCCCAGTTCTATTCAATACCTCCAAATTATTTATGTGATCTACCCATCTAATCTTCAGCATTCTTCTGTGGCACCATATTTCGAAAGCTTCTATTCTCTTCTTGTCCAAACTATTTATCGTCCATGTTTCACTTCCATACATGGCTACATTCCATACCAATACTTTCAGAAACGACTTCCTGACACTTAAGTCTATACTCGATGTTAACAAATTTCTCTTCTTCAGAAACGCTTTCCTTGCCATTGCCAGTCTACATTTTATGTCCTCTCTACTTCGACCATCATCAGTTATTTTGCTCCCCAAATAGCAAAACTCCCTTACTACTTTAAGTGTCTCATTTCCTAATCTAATTCCCTCAGCATCACTCGAGTTAACTCGACTACATTCCATTATCCTCGTTTTGCTTTTGTTAATGTTCATCTTATATCCTCCTTTCAAGACACTGTCCATTCCGTTCAACTGCTCTTCCAGATCCTTTGCTGTCTCTGACAGAATTACAATGTCACCGGCGAACCTCAAAGTTTTTATTTTTTCTCCATGGATTTTAATACCTACTCCGAATTTTTCTTTTGTTTCCTTTACTGCTTGCTCAATATACAGATTGAATAACATTGGGGAGAGGCTACAACCCTGTCTCACTCCCTTCCCAACCACTGCTTCCCTTTCATGCCCCTCGACTCTTATAACTGCCATCTGGTTTCTGTACAAATAGTAAATAGCCTTTCGCTCCCTGTATTTTACCCCTGCCAACTTTAGAATTTTAAAGAGCAGTCAACATTGTCAAAAGCTTTCTCTAAGTCTACAAATGCTAGAAACGTGGGTTTGCCTTTCCTTAATCTTTCTTCTAAGATAAGTCGTAAGGGCAATATTGCCTCACGTGTTCCAGTATTTCTACGGAAACCAAACTGATCTTCCCTGAGGTCGGTTTCTACCAGTTTTTCCATTCGTCTGTAAAGAATTCGCGTTAGTATATTGCAACTGTGACTTATTAAACTGATAGTTCGGTAATTTTCACATCTGTCAACACCTGCTTTCTTTGGGATTGGAATTATTATATTCTTCTTGAAGTCTGAGGTTATTTCGCCTGTCTCATACATCTTGCTCACCAGATGGTAGAGTTTTGTCAGGACTGGCTCTCCCAAGTCTGTCAGTAGTTCTAATGGAATGTTGTCTACTCCCGGAGCCTTGTTTAGACACATATCTTTCAGTGCTCTGTCAAACTCTTCACGCAGTATCATATCTCCCATTACATCTTCATCTACATCCTCGTTCATTTCCACTATATTGTCCTCAAGTACATCGCCCTTGTACAAACGCTCTATATACTCCTTCCACCTTTCTGCTTTCCCTTCCTTGCTTAGAAGTGATTCTCTTTTCTCCAAAGGTATCTCTAATTTTCCTGTAGGCAGTATCTATCTTACCCCTAGTGAGATAAGCCTCTACATCCTTACATTTGTCCTCTAGCCATCCCTGCGTAGCCATTTTGCACTTCCTGTCGATCTCATTTTTGAGACGTTTGTATTCGCTTTTGCCTGCTTGATTTACTGCGTTTTCATATTTTCTCCTTTCATCAATTAAATTCAGTATTTCTTCTGTTACCCAAGGATTTCTACTAGCCCTCGTCTTTTTACCTACTTGATCCTCTGCTGCGTTCACTACTTCATCCCTCAAAGCTACCCGTTCTTCTTCTACTGTATTTCTTTATTTCTTCCCCCATTCCTGACAATTGTTCCCTTATGCTCTCCCTGAAACTCTGTACAACCTCTGGTTTAGTCAGTTTATCCAGGTCCCATCTCTTTAAATTCCCACCTTTTTGTAGTTTCTTCAGTTTTAATCTACAGTTCATAACCAATAGATTGTGGTCAGCGTCCACATCTGTCCCTGGAAATGTCTTACAATTTAAAACTTGGTTCCTAAATCTCTGTCTTACCATTATGTAATCTATCTGACACCTTCTAGTATCTCCAGGATTCTTCCATGCATAGAACCTTCTTTTATGATTCTTGAACCAAGTGTTAGCTATGATTAAGTTATGCTCTGCGCAAAATTCTACCAGGCGGCTTCCTCTTTCATTTCATAGCCCCAATTCATTTTCACCTACTATGTTTCCTTCTCTCCCTTTTCCTACTATCGAATTCCAGTCACCCATGACTATTAAATTTTCGTCTCCTTCCACTACCTGAATAATTTCTTTCATCATACATTTCATCAATTTCTTCATCATCTGCAGAGCTAGTTGGCATATAAACTTGTACTACTGTAGTAGGCGTGGGCTTCGTATCTATCTTGGCCACAATAATGCGTTCACTATGCTGGTTTAGCTTACCTGCACTCCTATTTTTTTGTTCATTATTAAACCTACTCCTGCATTACCCCTATTTGATTTTGTATTTATAACCCTGTATTAACCTGACCAGAAGTCTTGTTCGTCCTGCCACCGAACTTCATTAATTCCCACTATATCTAACTTTAACATATCCAATTCCCTTTCTAAGTATCATCTGCAAAATGTACGAAATCTACTTTTTGAATTGTAAATAGGAGGTCACTCACATAGATAAGGAATAATAGTGGACCCAAAATAGCGCTGTGTGGTACTGTCTTTGCGATGTCTCCCTAATCACTAAAATTTTCTATCCTTTCGACATTTTTTGAATTATTCAGAACAACTTTTTGCAGTTAATAAAAGATATGCACAGTTGCGAATATGGGCAACTTTCAGCTGCGTCATCGAATGACGACAATGAAAATTTGTGCCAGACTGGGACTAAATCTCGGATTTCTCACTTATGGAAAGCGGTCTCCTTAACCACTTTGGCTATTCAAGCACCCTTCATGGTCAGACCCAAACTTTCATAAGTCGTTGTCCATATGTTGACAACCTGCACTCGTGGATTCATTATGTATGTTCCTGTACAGAGGAGACATGTGCAATGTGGGTGCTTAATCTAGGATTGAGAACAACTGTGTAAGTTGAAATGACAAGTTTAATGTAGCAAATTTTAGCACAAAAATTACATCTTTTACACAGCTTTCAACTCGACGACATAAAAACAGTGCAATGGATAACGCATCTCGCCAACATCAAAAAGTGAAAAGATTCTATACACAACTGTATTAAATACACTCCTGGAAATTGAAATAAGAACACCGTGAATTCATTGTCTCAGGAAGGGGAAACTTTATTGACACATTCCTGGCGTCAGATACATCACATGATCACACTGACAGAACCACAGGCACATAGACACAGGCAACAGAGCATGCACATTGTTGGCACTAGTACAGTGTATATCCACCTTTCGCAGCAATGCAGGCTGCTATTCTCCCATGGAGACGATCGTAGAGATGCTGGATGTAGTCCTGTGGAACGGCTTGCCATGCCATTTCCACCTGGCGCCTCAGTTGGACCAGCGTTCGTGCTGGACGTGCAGACCGCGTGAGACGACGCTTCATCCAGTCCCAAACATGCTCAATGGGGGACAGATCCGGAGATCTTGCTGGCCAGGGTAGTTGACTTACACCTTCTAGAGCACGTTGGGTGGCACGGGATACATGCGGACGTGCATTGTCCTGTTGGAACAGCAAGTTCCCTTGCCGGTCTAGGAATGGTAGAACGATGGGTTCGATGACGGTTTGGATGTACCGTGCACTATTCAGTGTCCCCCCGACGATCACCAGTGGTGTACGGCCAGTGTAGGAGATCGCTCCCCACACCATGATGCCGGGTGTTGGCCGTGTGTGCCTCGGTCGTATGCAGTCCTGATAGTGGCGCTCACCTGCACGGCGCCAAACACGCATACGACCATCATTGGCACCAAGGCAGAAGCGACTCTCATCGCTGAAGACGACACGTCTCCATTCGTCCCTCCATTCACGCCTGTCGCGACACCACTGGAGGCGGGCTGCACGATGTTGGGGCGTGAGCGGAAGACGGCCTAACGGTGTGCGGGACCGTAGCCCAGCTTCATGCAGACGGTTGCGAATGGTCCTCGCCGATACCCCAGGAGCAGCAGTGTCCCTAATTTGCTGGGAAGTGGCGGTGCGGTCCCCTACGGCACTGCGTAGGATCCTACGGTCTTGGCGTGCATCCGTGCGTCGCTGCGGTCCGGTCCCAGGTCGACGGGCACGTGCACCTTCCGCCGACCACTGGCGACAACATCGATGTACTGTGGAGACCTCATGCGCCACGTGTTGAGCAATTCGGCGGTACGTCCACCCGGCCTCCCGCATGCCCACTATACGCCCTCGCTCAAAGTCCGTCAACTGCACATACGGTTCACGTCCACGCTGTCGCAGCATGCTACCAGTGTTAAAGACTGCGATGGAGCTCCGTATGCCACGGCAAACTGGCTGACACTGACGGCGGCGGTGCACAAATGCTGCGCAGCTAGCGCCATTCGACCGCCAACACCGCGGTTCCTGGGTGTGTTCGCTGTGCCGTGCGTGTGATCATTGCTTGTATAACCCTCTCGCAGTGTCCGGAGCAAGTATGGTGGGTCTGACACACCGGTGTCAATGTGTTCTTTTTTCCATTTCCAGGAGTGTATTAACTCTCTGAAAGAACATTAATCTTAAGCGCAATAATATGAAGGTTGAATTAGAACTTTCTTTACAAAATTGCTCCTACACATACATTATGATGTTGGTCAGTACTACGAAAATCGTCCGATTCCGGTTGAAAGTTCGATACTATTTACAATGATAATCAAATCTACGGTGGATGGTTAGTTATGTGACTAATTTGAGCTCAAGATTACCCAAGGCCGCTCGAGTTTACAGTGGACGCAAGCTGGTGAACCTACAAAGTTTACGCCTCCGCACGTGGTATTTACCTTAAGCTGCGATGAGCTGCCGACTGCAAGGCCGCTCTCTCCCACTGAAATTCCTACAAAACTAAACAGGCCTGTCCTGAACTTTCCAGCAGAAACTTTCCCTATATTTTTCGTTATGTGAGAAAACAGATACGCCGGCCGGAGTGGCTGAGCAGTTCTAGGCGCTACAGTCTGGAACCGCGCGACAGCTATGATCGCAGGTTCGAATCCTGCCTCGGGCATGGATGTGTATGCTGTCGTTAGGTTAGTTAGGTTTCATTAGTTCTAAGTTCTAGGGGACTGATGACCTCAGAAGTTAACTCCCATAGTGCTAGTCTTAGTATGTGGTGATATACACGCTCATGGTTGGAGCAGCTCAATTCTCGCAAGAACAATTAACTAATTTGGCTGGTTCGTTTCTCCACACTTGGAGCTAAACGTTGCTACAGCTGATCTCTAGCTGGATTGTAGCCACTGTGAATGCAGTGTCCACACAAATATCTTCTCTGCGTCGTACAGAGCATTAAGCGCTCCACTCTGCACTTGATGCCAGTTCAGAAAAGAGTCCCCAAAAATTTGTCTCTTGTCCTACTCATGGCAGAACTTCCTCCCCCACTTGGATTCATTTGTTCTTCACGTCACAGCCTTTTTCGACCAATAGGAGCCTTCCTCTTATTTTGTGGAAACTCTCTCTGCCAATCGCAATGTCCCTTCTATCAAACTGCATCGAAACTTCCGTATTTTTCTCCTTCCTAGTGCGTTTTCGCCAATCGGACGCTATGTGCCCGTTCTAGACGTCTAAAGTACATTGATCTTTCGTGTGTCGCACTCACTGGACATGTGATCAAAATGCATTACTAGTTTTTGTTCATACCACGTGGGAATTCCGAAACGCAGCTCTCAAAAACTTTTTCTCTGTCCCTTGTGCAGATGTGCCGCCACAAGCGGTCCTCCCTCCTGAATCACCTGGTTGGGGTCGCTGACCTTCCTCCTGCCACCCCTTTAAGTGGTTTCCACCGTAACCGCTGCAGCACGCCTTTACTACGCCGTTGTCCGCCTAGCTTTTCAAACTAAAAACGACTCACGTTGCCTGTTTCACTTTCCGTTCAAAGGCATGCATTGTATAAGAATGGTGTGTTAATTACCGTCAATTTACTGTCATCACTTTTTGCATTACATAGTGATAGGCAAATGTTTTCATAACTGCCGAATTACGTTAGGTATCATATTCACCTTCGTTGCAATGTATAAAGCTCTCGTGTAAGGTGCGAATCTGACCATTTATTTTGCCACCTAACATATTAATTGAACTTTCCTTCAAGGGTGACTACAGTCACATAGAATTTTTTGAATGAAATTTGCGCCATTTAACTATAAAGTGTTCGTTTTTTTTTTTTTTTTTTTTTGCATAATCATGATTTCGGCATTATATTCTCAAATGCATGTTTATAAATTAAAATATGTTTCACCTGGCTGTGACATGTCATGGTCACAAATATTTTTTGGTCTTATAGACAAGCTGTCATATCACAGTATATGAGTACGCCGCAAAGATAAATAATATGGCTGACATTGTGCACAGTGAAAAACCATGTACACACACTATGGCGTATTTAACAGCTTGTATATTCCTGATGATGAATGTAGGTCATAGGAGCGTATTAAATACACCATACTGTGTATTAATAGTTTTTCACTCTGCACAATATCAGCCTTATTATGTATCTTCAATATATACTCATATCCTGCCTATAAGAACAGAAATATGTGTTTTTTGATGATGACATGTTACAGACAGATGAGACATATTTTAAGATTTCAAAAAAAATGGCTCTGAGCACTATGGGACTCAACTGCTGAGGTCATTAGTCCCCTAGAACTTAGAACTAGTTAAACCTAACTAACCTAAGGACATCACACACATCCATTCCCGAGGCAGGATTCGAACCTGCGACCGTAGCGGTCTCGCGGTTCCAGACTGCAGCACCAGAACCGCGCGGCCACTTCGGCCGGCTTTAAGATTTCAACATGAACTTGAGAGTAGCTATAAATCATGAGTGTGTAAAATAAATAAACAATTAACAGTCAAGTGGCGGAAACTTCTTTCAAAAAAATTTAATTGAAAGTTGCTTGCCTGGTATCAGTGGATAAATACGTTATTACACTGCAGACGTGGCTTTAGAAACAGGCGTTGTGGTGACTACAACCGTTATGAAATATCTTAAATGTATTCACAGCTGTGAATGTGGACGATCTTGAGCAGTCTGGGTTCGAGTCCTGGCCTGACACGAATTTTCAATGTTGTCATTCCATTACACAGCTGATGATCGTTGATATTAGCAAATGGGTATACATTTCGTGTATTTGATAACAGCTGTAGTTGTCCATAGCGCATGTTCCTTTGGACATGCATGTACTGCAATATCGTTTTTGCAGTCTGTTTCTTATTATTCAGACTAATTCTGTGTAAAACAATCAATTCTGTAAAACATGAGTTTTCTAAGAGTCTGTCATGGTCTACACAATCAAATGCCTTGGCGAGATCACAAAAAAACATCAACTGACGCTGTTTGTTATTGAAGGCCTGTAATATTTGCTGAGTGAGTATATAAATAGCATTCTCAGTGAAACAGTCCTTTTGGCATCCATCCTGTGATATGCTAAGTAAAATGTTTCTACTTAAATATGAGACTACTATTGACTACATTACTTTCTTAGCATATTATGCAAAGAGATACAAGAAAGGAATTTGGAAAACAATTAATTCTTTCTTGCCATCTCTCTTATAAAGAGTTATAACAATTGCATATTTTAATCTATCTAGAAAAAACTCCTGTGCCAATGATGCTTTGCCTGAGTGTCCTCACTCTGTTGTAAAATTCTTTGCTCGTTAGCGAACATCATGATGTTTATTCGGTCACCCAGTTTTCTCTTAGTGCTTCGGTTCTAGTTGGATTTCCGTTCTCTATCGATGTCGTCAATGCATGAGGGGCCTTCAATAAGTAATGCAAGATTCCGATACACCATATTATTGTCCACTCTTTTGGCTACAAAACCCTACTTTTCGACATAAGCTCCGTTTAATGCAACCGTCTTACGCCACCCTACTGGGAGGACGTGCATGCCCGCATGGGACCGCTCTACTGGTCGACGTCAGAGCCAACGTTTTGCTGCATCAGCAACCTCCCCATCATCCACGTGGACCCATCGAGGTGGCGTAGTGGTTAGCACACTGGACTCGCATTCGGGAGGACGACGGTTCAATCCCGCGTCCGGCCATTCTGATTTAGATTTTCCGTGATTTCCCTAAATCGCTTCAGGCAAATGCCGGGATGGTTTCTTTGACAGGGCACCTCCTACTTCCTTCCCCATCCTTCCCTAATCCAATGAGACCGATGACCTCGTGGTTTGGTCTCTTCCCCCAAATCAATCCAATCCATCATCAACGTGCTGTTTGCTGCGGAGTACATCCTTCATTGGGCCAAACAGGGTGGGGTGGGTGAGGAAGAACAGTCCAATGAAGTTTTATGAGCCGCTGTCAGGTGTGCAGACTTGTGTGAGGCCTTGTGTTGCCGAGGAGAAGGAGAAGTTTGTTTGCATTTCCCTGGCAACGAACACGCTAAAGTCTTTTCTTCAGTTTCCTGAGGGTAGCACAGCACACCTCAGAGTTGATCGTTGCACCACGAGGTAGGCCTCAAGCAGAATAACCTCTTCAGGGTCCCAGGAGACTGTCGCTATGGTTTTACCGGCTGAGGGTACTGCTTTGAACGTTTTCTTCGAAGGGGATGTAGTGTGGCACCACTTCATAGATTATCGTTTTGTTTCCGGTTCGAAGTGGTGAACACATGTTTTATCGCCTGTGACGATGTTCGACGAAAAATTGTCACGCACAGGCAATTCCGCACAGATGGTCCTTCGATGTTCTTCATGGTCTTCTGTTAGGCGGCAAGGAACCCAGCGGGCACACCTCTTTGAGTGCCCGGACTGGTGGATAAGTGTGTCAGCACTACCAACAGAGACGTCCAATCGTGCAGCGAGGTATTTGATCGTTATCCGTTGATTACCTCGAATGAGAGTGTCAGCACGTACCAACACTATGGGAGTTCCAGCCGTGTACGGGCGGCCGGCATGCGGAAGACCGGACAGATTTGCGCGACCTTGTGCGGTGATGATAGACGCCGTGCCCAGCGACTCACCTTGCTTTTGTTCATTGCCAGATCTCTTCAGACATTCTGCGAGCGCCTATGAGTATCGGTGGTGCTCTGGTTTACCGCCAAAACAAACTCAATGACAGCGCTCTTCTTGGAGCGCTCCTCGATAACAGACGACGTTTTGAAGGCGACGTATAGAGCCGCCACCTATAGGAACTTCATGAAACTATGTGGACTGAAGCGGGAATATTCCATGATATCCCGCAACAAATTCCGCATTTTTTCAGCCGAAATTGGCTGAGAAAAAAAGTGTTGAATTACTTATTGAACACCTCTTGTAAGTATTACAAAATATAAGAGATAAGACATACTCCTGTCTCACACCTCCATTAACTGTTACGTTACCAGTATTCTCTCTACATTTGTTAATGATTTTTGTTTCCTGATATACGCTTTTATAATGTCTATGAAGTACCTTCGCCTTCCTAAATTTCCCCACAAAATATATCGGGTGACTCGCTTGAAAGCTTTCTTGTAGTCTGTAATACAATGTAGGTTTCCGAACTAAACAATCCTCGTTTTCTCTGTTTTCTCTGATTAAAGTAATTCTGTCATTTCCTGTGTTACACCTTCTCTCCTCTTACAATAGCATTGAGTTGACTATTCGTGCATACAGCTTGTAACAGTTATTAAGAATTTTTCATATTAAGAAGATTTATTCCGCGGTAGTTTTCGCGGTTATTACGAACTCCTTTCTCATTGCTTCAGCTGTTGTCCAGGGACGTGGTATTAGTTTCATTTTCCCGCACGTCTTTGCTACTTTCCGCAAGTGAAGTTCAAAAATGGTTCAAATGGCTCTGACTTAACTGCTGAGATCATCAGTCCCCTAGAACTTAGAACTACTTAACCTAACTAACCTAAGGACATCACACACATCCATGCCCGAGGCAGGATTCGAACCTGCGACCGTAGAGGTCGTGCGATTCCAGACTGTAACGCCTAGAACCGCTCGGCCACTACGGCCGGCGTAAGTGAAGTCCTTCACATTTTAGTAACTGCGTTAATCCCATCCAGTCTTTTAAATTTCCTATTTTTCATTTCTTGTAGAGCTCCATGTGGCTCGTCCATTGTTATTTCGCACCTTTTTTAAATTTCCCTGCGTCCTTGGAGGTGTTTCTCGTAACGCTAGCTAATTCTCCTCCCCCCCCCCCCCTCCCCTTCTTCATAGCTTCTGGTAACGTTCAACCGAATTATCTTTGTCAGTTCTGTGTAGTCGAGCATCCTCTTTTTACTGTTTTGTTCAACTTCTTCGTGAGTTTATATCCTGCCTCCTGCATAGGTGAATATTGGCTTTTATGTTCTTGACTTAACTTGTTCCCACACCCGCTTTTCTAATCGCATCGTCCGCATGGTTGCGCTTTGCCTTATACCGAGGTCTAGCCTCTTCTTTGAATTGGGAAGTTTTAGAGTATGCCTTTTTTTCTCCCGTTACTACTATTTCAGTCTCTTCATTCCACACCCTCAGACCTCCCCTGCTTCAGGCCTTTTTGTTCTTTCCAACGGCCTCTGCAGCTGCTTATGTGATGCTGTCTCTTATACTGTGTCGTTGCTTGAAGCTGTCATCGTCTGCACTCATTTTATTCCGTATTGCTCTAGCCGTCTTTGGTAAAAGTGTTTTATCCTTTCGTCTCGTAATAAATATACTTTATCCACTTGATCAACCGGTCATTTATGACTGCTGTTTTGCTGCTTCCATCTGGATGGAGATGTACCAACGACCAGAAATAGCTTCTTCCATCTGGAGGCAGATCTCTCTTTCCAATTACGAGAAAATGATCGGAATTGAGGTCGCTTTTTCTGCAGACTCTTACGTCCTGTACGAGGGAGCTTACATGTATACTAACAGTAATGTAATCCGTTATCGATATGTTATCTGTAGCAGCCCATCTGTATTTATGAATATATTTTTTCTGAAGGTTTGCTTTTTGTTTACGCTATTGTAAGTTTCGAAGCTTCTTAACTTGTGTCCGGTCCTGCTTATATCATTTTCCCTAAATGTCGCTAATACATCTTTTGTTGGGGTGTTACCTACTCCTACGTTCAAATCACTACCAATAGTAAGCCATCATAGATTATGAAGGTTTCTTCTCTGCTCCATCTTCTGGAGAATACACACCTGTTTTTATCCTCTTTTTTATTATTATCATTACTAACCGTTCGTTACTGAATGTGTAACTCTGTATTTCGTTTCCTCATTTATTGCATACAAGAACATTTGGAAAGAGGAGTACGTTCCTTCTGATTAATAACCGTAAATGTTAAGCAGGTTTGAAACTACATAAGAATGATCCGTCAAGTTCATATTCATTGAAATAATCCTTCGAAACAACAGGTGCTGGAGACTACTCATAACCGACAAGCTATTGTCTATCCAGTCTAAGTTATAGTTACTTTTTAGCCCGCATCTCGTGGTCGTGCGGTAGCGTTCTCGCTTCTCACGCACGGGTTCCCGGGTTCGATTCCCGGCGGGGTCAGGGATTTTCTCTGCCTCGTGATGGCTGGGTGTTGTGTGCTGTCCTTAGGTTAGTTAGGTTTAAGTAGTTCTAAGTACTCGGGGACTGATGACCATAGATGTTAAGTCCCATAGTGCTCAGAGCTATTTGAATTTTTTATAGTTACTTTAGGTCCAGTACGAACGTGTTATCATAATGAGAGATAAGGATATAGACGAGCTACTTAACACCATACGCCTATTGCCTCTAGCGTCTACCTAATACGTCACATAGTCACATTTTTATATGGCGAGTTGCAGCCGAGACAGGCCATCCAAAATTTATCAGAAACCAGTAGATGTATCGAGGTGCAGCTTTAGCTTAAGTTAGTTACATCGCACGGTATTGCGAATTTTCAAGCGTGCGCTGGAAGAATAACTGACGATACACTGTTAAATTCCCTTTATAATTATATCCGTATTTTGCAGCTGTGGAGGTGACCGTATTCAATACTGAGGAAGTTTGAATAAAAATACCTTCAGTCTCAAATTATCCATTTTTTATTACATATTCGTGTAGTACGTAAAGAAATATGAATGTTTTAGTTGGACCACTTTTTTCGCTCTGTGACAGATGGCGCTGTAATAGTCACAAACGTATAAGTACGTGGTATCACGAAACATTCCGTCAGTGCGGACGGTATTTGCTTCGTGATACATTACCCGTGTTAAAATGGACCATTTACTAATTGCGGAAAAGGTCGATATCGTGTTGATGTATGGCTATTGTGATCAAAATGCCAAACGAGCGTGTGCTATGTATGCTACTCGGTATCCTGGACGCCATCATCCAAGTGTCCGGAGCGTTCGCCGGATGGTTACGTTATTTAAGGAAACAGGAAGTGTTCAGCCACATGTGAAACGTCAACCACGACCTGCAACCAGTGATGATGCCCAAGTAGGTGTTTTAGCTGCTGTCGCGGCTAATCCGCACATGAGTAGCAGACAAATTGCGCGAGAATCGGGAATCTCAAAAACGTCGGTGTTGAGAATGCTACATCAACATCGATTGCACCCGTACCATATTTCTATGCACCAGGAATTGCATGGCGATGACTTTGAACGTCGTGTACAGTTCTGCCACTGGGCACAAGAGAAATTACGGGACGATGACAGATTTTTTTCATGCGTTCTATTTAGCGACGAAGCGTCATTCACCAACAGCGGTAACGTAAACCGGCATAATATGCACTATTGGGCATCGGAAAATCCACGATGGCTGCTACAAGTGGAACATCAGCGACCTTGGAAGGTTAATGTATGGTGCAGCATTATGGGGGGAAGGATAATTGGCCCCCATTTTATCGATGGCAATCTAAATGGTGCAATGTATACTGATTTCCTACATAATGTTCTACCGATGTTACTACAAGATGTTTCACTGCATGACAGAATGGCGATGTACTTCCAACATGATGGATGCCAGGCACATAGCTCGCGTGCGGTTGAAGGGGTATTGACTGGCATATTTCATGACATGTGGATTGGTCGTCGAAGTACCATGCCATGGCCCGCACGTCCACCGGACCTGACGTCAACGGATTTCTTTCTGTGGGGAAATTTAAGGATATTTGCTATCGTGATCCACCGACAACGCCTGACAACATGCGTCAGCGCATTGTCAATGCATGTGCGAACATTACTGAAGGCGAACTACTCGCTGTTGAGAGGAATGTCGTTACACGTATTGCCAAATGTATTGAGGTTGACGGACATCATTTTGAGCATTTATTGCATTAATGTGGTATTTACAGGTAATCGCGCTGTATCAGCATGCGTTCTCAAAAATGATGAGTTCACAAAGGTACATGTATCACATTGGAACAACCGAAATAAAATGTTCACACGTACCTACGTTCTATATTTTTAATTTAAAAAACCTACCTGTTACCAACTGTTCGTCTAAAACTGTGAACCGTATGTTGGAGACTATTACAGCGCCATCTATCACAAAGCGAAAAAAGTTGTCCAACTAAAACATTCATATTTCTTTTCGTATTACACGAGTATGTAATAAAAATGGGGGTTCCTTTTAAAAAAAACGCAATTGACACCCGTTTGACATATGGCAGCGCCATCTAGCGGGCCAACCATAGCGCCATCTGGTTTCCCCTTCAAGCTAGACAAGTTTCGTTCTTTGTAGTCTTTTCGTTTGACGCTTATTTCGTGAGATATTTGGCACGGTCACGATCAATGGACCACCCTGTATAAGAGCGAATATGTTATGTATTAGATGATTTACACCTGAAGATGGACCCATAGGGTCAGAAATACATCGTGTACTTTAATAAAACACGAAAAAATTTGACTGAAAGCGTTTTTATTCAAACTTACTGTAAATTCCCTAGTTCCCCTCGAATTCACTGTTATGCTCATAATTCGATAACATGTACGATTACGTGCTCCTTGACTCCACTTGAATCGTACGCTCTCGAGATTTTAACTAAAAGCCTATTTGTGATTGATAATGCCTTTTATCTAGTGTTTCCGGCACTAGATATTGTTGGGTGTTTGTATGACCCTGTCGCACTGACCAAATAAAGCCCGTGTGTAAATGCGCAACTATCGTCTTGTTAGTCCAGTACGATAAGAGTTCCAGACTGGTGGACAATACTCACAAATCACTAGAGTTTCGAGACTGACTACCCTTGTAAATAGACTGAACTTCATTAGAATTACTCCACTTAATCGCAGTCTGGAATCTGCATTGCACATAACCGCATTTATATGATTTTACCAAATGCACCCGCTCCGAATGGGTACTGGTAGATATTTACGCTTGGAATGATTTCAGAGCTTCATCGGAGCTAATGTAAAGTGTTATCTTTCCAGTGATTGATGTGCATCACATTTTGTTGAAGGTCAGCTGCCGATATTTGCACCAGTCCACTTTATTCCGGAGAGTGACTTCCTTGTTTTAACTGCAGTGTACACGAACGGCTTGAGAGAACAATCTTTCCCTTTTACCACGGTATTTGTACGTACATACATTGGATAACATTGCCCCTATCACACGTTCCTGAGGCACACGTAGCACCGTCCTACTGCCCGCCCCCCATTCCCTCCTCCATTCCTCTCCCTTTCATCTAACGGAATGGGGCTTGCTGAGTTGCTGATTTGACATTGATTCTCACAGAGGAGTTGTTCGAAAAAAAAAAAAAAAAGAATCCGCTATGTGGACACGAAATTTACTATGTGGTCACAAAACTTGTACCGTAATTTTTGTAGTTGACTCCTGTAGCCGAATACGAAAAGAACATGGTAAGCTGCAGAACAGAGTAAAGCGGAATATGCACATTGCAGAGAACAAGCACACTCATTTAATCTGGGGCTGCTAATTTTGTTTCGCTACTGTATGGAAGAATATGCTTAGTCTGTGTCTCTGAGAGAAAATCTGCAGCAGCCGTGGAAATCGCCACTGAGGAAAACGAATACATCCACAAGGTTGCGTTTCTAATACACACACCTTCCATCTTACAGGCACTGTAGTATGACAAAAGTACGTCACAAAATATACGGGGTAAACCGGAACTCCACCGACAGAATTTCAGAGGTTCTTCAGGGATATATTCTGAATATTTTGATGTAAGCCCGCATCTCGTGGTCGTGCGGTAGCGTTCTCGCTTCCCACGCCCGGGTTCCCGGGTTCGATTCCCGGCGGGGTCAGGGATTTTCTCTGCCTCGTGATGGCTGGGTGTTGTGTGATGTCCTTAGGTTAGTTAGGTTTAAGTAGTTCTAAGTTCTAGGGGACTGATGACCATAGATGTTAAGTCCCATAGTGCTCAGAGCCATTTTTTTATTTTGATGTAAGGGACCAACGGTCCCCGGCGGTTTGTTACCGCAATCGCACTTGTTTCTATGAAAATATCGTTACAGAAGTGAAGAAGCTTGTTAAATTTAATCACCGAAACCTACAGCACAGATTAATGCAACAACATCAGACAGGTGCTACAGTGCTGTGTTGTGATGTGGTTGACATCGCTGCGGGAACAACTCAGCGTAGCGTCGTTTTCCCGTTCTTCTACTGCATTCAGTGCACCCATACAGGAGGCGCATATCGGCCATTCTTCATCTATAAGTCTGTCCATAGCATTTTTTTTTCTTTATTGTTATTTTGATACTTTATACAAAAGGTGGGCTGGCAGCGGCAATGTTACAGCGCTCTTAGAAGGATTGGAGAAGGTATTGGGAGCGTTGCAGGGTGGGGGCGAGGGCAAGGAAGGCGGTGTCACCGGCATACTGGAGAAGGTGGACGGGGGGTGAAGGCGGCGGCATGTTCGCCGTATACAGAAGATAGTTGATAGGAAGGGCGAAAGTTTGGAGCTTGAAGAGGAGACTGGAATGCCATACACGGTCGTAAACACGCTCAAGGTCGAGGGAGAGGAAGATGGCGGATCAACGGGAGTTGAGCTGTTCGGAGAGGAGATGAGTGAAGTGAAGGAGGTCATCGGCAGAGAAGGATGGTAGAAAGCCACGCTGGGTAGTGAAAAGGAGGCGGTGCTGGCGGAGATGCAGGTGGCCTTAGTAAGGCCAATCACTTTGCCTCCTACCTCTCTGATATCTTTACCCTTCCTGACGATCCCCAGTTCGATTACTCCCTCTTCCCGGATGTCCGCGATCAAACTGACACCTCTGTCCCTCCCCTCGCCCGTGGCTTCCAGTACTTGGACAACATTACACACAACGAACTCATTGCTCCCATCACTACTCAGGATATCATCACTACACTCCGCACGAAACGCAATACCGCTCCTGGTCACGATCGTGTCACCTATCGCCACCTCCGCGAAGCTCCTGCCTCTTTCCTCTCCACCCTGGCCAGGCTCTACAATGCGGTCCTGTCCACCGGCTACTACCCCGACCTGTGGAAAACCTCCTGTATCCTGGTGTTCCTTAAACCCGACAAACCGCCATCTGCTGTCTCCTCCTACCGTCCCATCAGCCTTACCTCGGTCCTCAGCAAGGTCCTGGAATCCATCCTCACCCGACGCATCCACCAGCATCTCTGCCAGCACCGCCTCCTTCACCCAGTGTGGCTTTCGGCCGTCCTTCTCTTCCAATGACCTTCTCCTTCATCTCACTCATCTCCTCTCCGAACAGCTTAATTTCCATCGTTTCGCTATCTTCCTCTCCCTTGACCTTGAACGAGCCTATGACCGCGTGTGGCATTCCGGTCTCCTCTTCAAGCTCCAAACCTTCGCCCTTCCTATTAACTACGTCTGTCTGATCGGCTCCTTTCTTTCACAACGTCCTTCCTACGTCACCATCCACAACACGGATTCCTACACCTTTATCCCCTCCACCGGTGTGCCCCAGGGTCCCGTCCTCTCCCCTCTTCTGCACCTCTTGTATATGGCGGACATGCTGCCGCCTTCACCCCCCATCCACTTTCTCCAGTATGCCGATGACACTGCCTTCCTTCCCCTTGCCCCCACCGTGCAGCGCTCCCAACACCTTCCCCAATCCCATCTTGACCGGTTCACCACTTGGTGCAACCAGTGGTTGCTTAAGGTCAATCCCTCCAAAACCCAGGCGATCATCATAGGCAAAACCACCCCTCCTTCTGCCTCCTTGATTTTTACATCAGCATCTATGGCCGTCCTATCGCCCTCACCCCCACCCTCAAGTACCTCGGTGTCACCCTCGACCGTCGCCTCTCCTAGACCCCTCACCTCCGGACGATCCAAGCCAAGGCACGCTCCCGCCTCTGTCTCCTCAAACTCCTTTCCGGCCAAACTTGGGGTTTGGACCCCTCCACCACCCTCCATACCTATAAATCCCTCATTTGCCGTATCCTTTGCTACACCCACCCTGCCTGGATCTCCACTCCCCCTACCTTTTACAAATCCCTTCAGATCCTAGAACGCCATGCTCTTCGCCTCGCCTATCGCATCCATCTCCCCTCCCCCACGCGGATCCTGTGCGACCTAATTCCCTTCCCCCACCTCCTCCTTTTCCTCGAACGGATACGGATCCTCTACACCTCCCGCAAACTCGATCCTCCTGACCCGCTGGTCTCTCGCATCCTCTGCCACCCCCATCCACTGCCGCACCTGTACTTCCATGTCCCACCTGCTCTTCATCTCTCCACTCTCCACACCCTCTCCCAAGGTGGCTTCCGCCAGCTCCTCCTCCCTGATGATGCCCTCCTCCCCTCCATCTACCCCTCCTACCAACTTTGATCCTCCCTCCCTCTTCCTGTGTTTGTTCCTTTGGCACCCTCTCTCCCTTCTCTCCCCCTTCCCTCCCTCCTCCCTTTCTCCCCACTTCATCCCCGGGCTTCCCCTACCCCCGTCTCTCCACTCCTCCTCCCATCTCCTATGCCATTGGCATCTTTGCTTCCCCTCTCCCTCCCCCTCACCCTTCTTCCCCTCTTGGCAGGGCCCCGGAGTCGCACACGTTACGTGGACATTCGCGCGCCGGAGATCATCGCCATCCGTTTCTCGTGTGTGCCGTCGTATTTTGTGTTTAGTGTTCACTGTCACGCTCCATCGTTCACATGTGCCATCGATATCATCAGTGTTTGTGCGTTGTGTCAACAGTTTGTAGTGTGAATTATCGTCGAGTGTGAACGGCTCCATGTTTTGTATTCTATGTCTACTGTTTTCTACCCGCCATTATGTCAATGATGAATATTCTTTCTGTTTTTCTCATTGTCTACTCTCAGCCTGAAGAGCGGCTTAGAATGCTGCTGCCAGCCTACCTGTTGTTTGTACAGGTATCAAAAGTACAATAAAGGAAAAAAAAGACATATAAATGTGTCAGCTCATTTTAGGTTGACATGGCCTAATAGCCATAACATCTTCACTTGACAGTGGTCGAAGGCCGAAATTGCAATCATGGCATAAAGAAAGTGTTAGTCACTGGCGTAAATATGATGCCTTTTATAAAATATCTGGATGGTCGAACGGCGATGCGACCCGTCGTCCTCCCGAAGGAGAGTCCAGCGTTGTGGCCAGCAAGTTAAAGGGAGCGTCACTGTTGTCGAACAGCAGGTACCATGAGCGAATGGAAACGAGACACGCTGTGCAATACAGATACAAAGTTAATTGAGGCAAAAAACCAAACGAAATCCAATGCATCTCTAACGCCCCGTCGGAGACAATGGATCCATTGCACGAAAATACTCAGAACCTATACCTGAACAACCTTTGAAAGTTTGTCGGCGGACTTCTGATTCACCATGTATGTGTACACTACAAGATTATGAGGGCGTGCAGAAAAGTAAAGCCTCCGAATTTGTTACTTTGTTTTCAATATCGGTTAAGGTATTACATGTCACACATGTTACTCGGTCGACCTTACCGCTTCGCTGCCACAAGTTACAACCCTCTGTCGCGACAGGGCTCCAAATTGTAGCGTGTAACATGGCGGTGTGTGACGTAACTACGGCGGTGAATGAGAAACCACTCAGAAAACTGAAAGCATGAATTCGAAGACTTTTTCCACACATGGAGCACCATCTTCTTCAGAATGACAATGCCAGATCATACGCAAGCGCTGCAACATCCGATCGATGCCTTGGGTGCGCTGCCATCGGTCATCCTCCATACAGTCACGACTTGACCCCCACCCGATTTTCGTCTGTCTCCAAAACTTAAGAACACCTTCGAGGATTTTACTTTGATAGAGATGAAGCGGTCTAAGCAAAGGTGAGGTTGTGGCTCAGTCAACGTAGTGAAACATTCTACAGTGACGATATCACAAACTGGTCTCTCGTTGGGAGAAGTTTGCTCGTCGGCAAGGTGACTATGTTAAGAAATAAACACGTTGATATCAAGAATAAAGGTGAAAAATGTTGATAACGTTTATTTTATTGAAAAATCTGTAAGAGTTTTCACATAAAAAATTCTGAGGCACGTAATACTTCTTGTTTCCGATAAGGTATTACATACTGTTAGATAGAGCAACATGTTTTTCAAATGAGACTGCTGATATTTATAGGACACTGAAGTGGTTCGAAGGCTACATCATCAGCAGACATCAGTGCGTTTACCATGGAACTGAAAAGTCTTCTTTGAACCAAATTATTTCAGTAGCGCCACCGCCATGAGTCACAGGTTCGTTGCACTGTACGATGTATGGCAATCTACCACGTTTTCAGTGTTATCTCGTCTGTTCCTCTGTCTTAAATATCAGTTTGATGCTGACGCTCTCAAGCCACATTCAAGCATAAAGTCCATAGATATAAAATCTGATAATCTGCAAATGAATGAACCCATTTGTTTATTGTCATATCGACGCAAAATATTGGCCTCAAAACGAAGGCAAAACAATATTTAACCAGATCGCAGGAAGTCTTTATGTTTGTGACTCAACCAACGACTGACAAGTAAGATTAGAGTTTAACATTCTGTGGACGGCAAGTTCGTTCCAGACTAGGCACATTGTCGCTTGGGACACGGACCACAACAAAATCGATTGTCAGGAATCTTCGCAGCGTTTAGTTTAATCGATACGTGGGAAGGAAGTGAAACGTATATATGGATGGCTGGTAATTTCTGCATAGCTTGCTCGCATTCTTTTGGGCGTAAGCTGGTTACTGTAGAAAAAATAACAAAAGCAACTGGATTTAATCACGAATGAACGTCTTGGTTGGACACGGAAACTATTGTTGCAGAATGAAACAAATCTTCGTCCCGCCTATGCATTCACAGAAATAGTCAAAACACGTTGTTCCCGCCAGAACTAAAACATAGCAGTCACTTTTTGTGTGTGAATTCCTAAGGGACCAAACTGCTGATGTCATCGGTCCCTAGACTCACACACTTCTTAAACTAACTTACCGCTAAGGACAACACTCACATCCATACCCGAGGGAAGATTCGGACCTCCGGCAGGAGGGGCCGCACGATTAGTGACAGCGCCTCTAACCGCGCGGCCACTCGGCTTGGCAATCACTTTTCCGACTCAATCTTCAATAACCGTGGTATAGTTCTGACTGGAACACTCTTTTTCCAATTCTGAAGTTGGCAGGGGTAAAATACAGGTAGCGAAGGGCTATTTACAATTTGTACAGAAATCAGATGGCAGTTATAAGAGTCGAGGGACATGAAAGGGAAGCAGTGATTGGGAAGGGAGTGAGACAGGGTTGTAGCCTATCCCCGATGTTATTCAATCTGTATATTGAGCAAGCAGTAAAGGAGACAACAGAAAAATTCGGAGAAGGTATTAAAATCGATGGAGAAGAAATAAAAACTTTGAGGTTCGCCGATGACATTGTAATTCTGTCAGAGACAGCAAAGGACTTGGAAGAGCAGTTGAACGGAATGGATAGTGTCTTGAAAGGAGGCTATAAGATGAACATCAACAAAAGCAAAACGAGGATAATGGAATGTAGTCGAATTAAGTCGGGTGATGCTGAGGGAATTAGATTAGGAAATGAGACACTTAAAGTAGTAAGGGAGTTTTGCTATTTGGGGAGCAAAATAACTGATGATGGTCGAAGTAGAGAGGATATAAAATGTAGACTGGGAATGGCAAGGAAAGCGTTTCTGAAGAAGAGAAATTTGTTAACATCGAGTATAGATGTCAGGAAGTCGTTTCTGAAAGTATTTGTATGGAGTGTAGCCTTGTATGGAAGTGAAACATTTACGATAAATAGTTTGGACAAGAAGAGAATAGAAGCTTTCGAAATGTGGTGCTTCAGAAGAATGCTGAAGATTAGATGGGTAGATCACATAAGTAATGAAGAGGTACTGAACAGAATTGGAGAAGAAAGAAATTTGTGCCACAACTTGACGAGAAGAAGGGATCGGTTGCTAGGACATTTTCTGAGGCATCAAGGGATCACCAATTTAGTACTGGAGGGCAGCGTGGAGGATAAAAATCGTAGAGGGATACCAAGAGATGAATACACTAAGCAGATTCAGAGGGATGTAGGCTGCAGGACGTACTGGGAGATGGAGCAGTTTGCACAGGATAGAGTAGCATGGAGAGCTGCATTAAACCAGTCTCAGGACTGAAAACCACAACAACAACAACAGTTCAACGATGCGCGACCTGTGTGAAAACTGTTTCTTGAGCTGACCAGAAATTATTCGGTGCCTATGTCTGCTATGTAAGATAAATGCTTCAATACAAGGGGGAAAAAATCAGCTTGTCGACATCATTTTAAATCACTCTATTATAAGATAGTGAAGACCATGGAATCTGTCCTGAGAGACTTCTCGACGACAAGCCTGAATAAAACTTTCTCGGTTCTCAAGCCTTCTCATTTCCAGCTTTCGACACATTTCTCCCACATCGTCGTCAGAGACAGCTGTCGTAAATTCAAAATGATACTGCTTGAAAATCGAGAAGATTTCGTTTCAAGACCGGTGTTTCAGACACTCAGTCGACATCCCTGAACAGCATCAGCAGGATACTTGTGAACAGAATTCGCGGTCACTCTGCAAAAGACGCAGTGTTGATGCATGCTGCGCTTCGAAATACGCGCCCCTTCCTCCAGCGAGTACTTCGGCTGTGCTCCGATTGGTGGGGACAGTATCGCGCCGCGACCTTGCTCTGCTGTGAAGCATTCAGCAGCGTGTTGCCTGGCAGTTGGCGCCAGAGGTGAGTGCACGCAACGCTCTTGTCTACTCCACCTGCCGCTGCTTCCTGCCGTCTCAGCTGTCAGTTCACAGTGTTTGGCTGTACAAAATATCTTTTGTGACTTGCGTTTATTAGAGAAACCGAAGGTACGCCGATTTTCTGACAAAAGGGGCCTCGTTTAGAACCATAACATAATTCAGCTTAGAGTCGGTTATCACTAACTGCCTAAGTGAATATCCTTAGATGAAAACTTGCATATACCACGTTTTAGCATCTGTCTTAATCATCACTTTATATGATCTTTTCTTCGATTTCAAATGAAATTTCTCTTTTAAACGCGGAACGCCAATTCCTGAACCATTACTTTTATTAAATAGGTGTTTCAAGACAGTGGGTGCGAAAACTACTAGCTTCTACAATGACTCAGGCTATTCAGAGACGCTTACGCTTTAAACCAGTAGCAAATCTTGTTTTGGTTCCACCAACAGTTCCGAAATTAAATTATTCAAGTAACATAGCAAAAGTGATATCCTGTCTTTTTCTATTTTGTTTAGTGTCAGGAGTGGTAGATTCCTTGATGACTTGGAGTCTTCAATCATTTATTCTTCACATACTTCGAAATCCAGGTTCTGATTCTCGCAAATTTATAAAAAAGAATACAAAAAGTGTTATCGATAAAACGCGCATACAGCATGTAGTCCAAATGGCATCAACAGAGAGTAAAGAGCTACAAGTCAATTATCTTTAAACATTACACAAGAACTGTTCAACACTGAGGACCGCGCTTATATTTCAGTTCTGTAGTTTGTCAGAGTAACGGCAAATACGAAGTTCATGGAAAGGTAAACATGCATTAATAATATAAATAACAATGGATACCTGTTAGAACCCGGTAATAGTTAACGGAAGCTGATCCAACTGGAAACAATCCTGGCATTGGGTTCCTACAGTCTTTGAACACTGATGTGTACCGGTAACAACATTGTTCGGTCAACGTGTTCGGAAGCCTGTTGCTCCAGTTCAGTTTTTCAACGAACCCTAGGGCAGATTTATGCTGGCGAACTAACAGCAAAATTTACCACCTGACGGCAGAGTACATACGCCGGAATCGGCTGCAACAAATAAATAAAATCTAAGTGTAACCGGCACCGGACCTTCACAATTCACAACCTGGGCATTCTAATGGGTTTATTGTAAAGCTTTGTAGTGTGATTGAGTACCCGTCGTTGTGTATGTATTCCAATCCTGTTACTTAATTTCCTCCTTCCCCTTTTGTCAATGTCCTCATCCCCCCCCCTCTCTCCGACCATCTCATCCTCTTTCCTTTCTCTGTCCACTTTCTCCCCGCCTTTCTCTCTGTAAAATACCTCCTTCCCCTACCTGGGTCCATCTCTTTTGAATACTATCTGCGAAATTTGTTGCCAAGAGCGTTAGTAATAAAGACGTAATAAATTAAAACGTCACGTATGATGCGGCATTTTTTCTGCGTCTGTGTTTATGACGTCATAGCTCCTGAACTACATGTCATACAATGATACCACATTAACAGGGAACCGTTGTCCTAAATAATAAAGCAGGTAATTTCATACACAACATAAATTCGAAGTGCATTTTGGTTTGGAGAATTGAGACTTTATAAAAAGCCTTCAGCTTTTTCGTTTACATTTTTACTTATTTATTTCCACCGTTTTACAAGAGATTCGGCCATTTGGCATACTAGAGCGATTAATTTAACAAATCTTTAACTCGTGTATCAGTCTAACAATACTGTGAAACACATTTGAGTAATTAATATTCCAAGAAATAGCACATACCTTAGATTGATCTACAGAAAACTCCTATAAAAAGATCGTATTATTACATAGTATGATTCACGTGTTTGTCCGTAGCCTTGGAACAGCTTACACAATTTCCTCATTTAAAATTTGTTTACATTCTCATTACTTCCGTTATTGCCTCGTTGAACTTCTAGGTCCAGTCCGCGTTGCTGTGATGCCTTAGTTAAGTAGCACAAAACTGAATGTGGGAAAGATGGTTTGTAGCTGGCACTGAACGCTCAACATTTAAATCACCGCCCGGACTTTGGGATCCTAAATTGTAAGATGCCGTCAGTGCTAGGTCATGAGGAGCAGCGCAAGCATGGACTGAAGTTATAGGGGAAAGAATCGTGCTGGTCTTCACACGTACCTTGCAAATCACTGTAAAGTGCGTTGCAGTGGTAACAGTACAATACATGTCCTACATTACTATTTCACTCCGTTCGAGTCATGGATGGACCTCGTAAGAGGGATTACTTATAGCCTTCCGTGTGAACTGTTGCCAGTGTAATTTGTTCTTCATACTTCCGCCCCTCCAACTCTTTTCCCACGTACACTTCTCCCGTGTTAGTTTTCGTTACTCACTGTTGTACGTACTGCACATAAATGCTGCACTCTGCAGCTTGGTTCCCCGAGCGGCGGCTACTAACTGATCCTGAACAGAAATCTTACAGCTGTGGCACCTCTGGAGCCCGTCTCTGCTTGGCGCTCCAAGCGACCCCTTGCGTCGCTTGTGCTTCAAACTGGCCCTGCGTGGAAGAAACACGGAAGGGGCAGAGGTTTATTCAAAAATAACTATTAAACTCAATGCTTGAAATCATTCAAATAGGTTTTTAAGATTTTAGGTATCTTTCTGAGTGTGCTGCTTACTGAGACTTTTCATCATCTGTTACATCCTCATTATCCAAACGAGTCCTCACCAGCATTCGTGTTACTACATCTTCAATTTGCATTCTTCTTCCTTATACTAGGCGCTTCAGCGAGTCAAGTGTTTTGCAAGCAGTATTTTGTGTACAGGAACAATTTTTCATTTGGATGTCAGGGAATGGAAGCCTGCTATTTGCTTGACCTAGAAAGAGTCTACATAATCATGCCACATCACAAATCTTCGTGAGTAAGATCCATGAATTTGCATTGCATGACTGACAACTGTAACTCATTAATGTTGTAATTGTCCTAAAATAATAGCCGTTCCTTTTCTGTCGACCATTTGCTTCTGTGACGCTTCTACACCTACACTGCGCAAGCCGCCACATGGTGTGAGGCGGAGGATACTTTATGTACCGGTGTCACTTATCCCATTTCCTGTTCCAGCTGCGTACAGTTCATGGGAAGAATGATTGCTGGTAAGAGTCCGTGTGGACTCGAATCCCTGTAATTTCATCTTGGTCTTTTAGCAAGATATACGTAGTGCGTAACAATATATTGGACTCTAGAAATGTACTCTCTCGGAACGTTAACATAATGCCATACCGTGATGAAGAAAGCCCCTCTTGCAGCGTCTGCCACTGAATTTGGCTGAGCATCTCCATAACGCATTCGAGCTTATTAAATGGAGTTGTAACGAAACGTTCTGCTCTACTTTGGATCTTCTGTATTTCCTCTGTCAGTCCTATGTAGTACGGATCCCATACTGACGAGCAATATTGAAGTGTCCAGAATGAGATTTTCACTCTGCAGCGGAATGTGCGCTGTTATGAAACTTCCTGGCAGATTAAAACTGTGTGCCTGACCGAGACTCGAACTCGGAACCTTTGCCTTTCGCGGGCAAGTGCTCTACCAACTGAGCTACCCAAGCACGACTCACGCCCCGTCCTCACAGCTTTACTTCTGCCAGTACCTCGTCTCCTACCTTCCAAAGTTTACAGAAGCTCTCCTGCAAACCTTACAGAACTAGCACTCCTGAAAGAAAGGATATTGCGGAGACATGGCTTGCCACAGCCTGGGGGATGTTCCCAGAATGAGATTTTCACTCTACAGGGTGCGCTGATATGAAACTTCTTCGCAGGAGAGCTTCTGTAAAGTTTGGAAGGTAGGAGACGAGGTACTGGCAGAAGTAAAGCTGTGAGGACGGGGCGTGAGTCGTGCTTGGGTAGCTCAGTTGGTAGAGCACTTGCCCGCGAAAGGCAAAGGTCCCGAGTTCGAGTCTCGGTCCGGCACACAGTTTTAATCTGCCAGGAAGTTTAATATTGAAGTGTGTTGTAAGCCACCTCCTTTGTTGATAGATAACATTTCCTGAGGATTCTTCAACTAATCTGTCTGGCACCTGCCTTACTCGCGATTGCTTTTATACAGGCCTTCCACTTCAGACCGCTCCATGCGCATGCTCCTAGATGTGTCACGGAAGTAACTGCTTCTAGTGATCATTATGCAATTTTGTAATCACACAATAAAGGGCCTTTCTGTCTTTGTATTCGCAATAAGTTACATTTATGTTGATGATCAATTATCACTGCCGGCACCAAACGTAGATCCTCTGCAGGTCCTCCTTCATTTCGTTAGGTTTCTGTGTTGCGACTTCTCTGTATATAACAGCATCACACGTAAAAACCCCCATGGGGCTTTCGACGGTATCTACTGGGTCACATGTATGTATTGCGAAAAGTAATAGTCGTACAAAAGCCCCCCGGGGGAAGGCCGATGTCACTTTTGTGTCTGAAGACTCCTCTCCGTTCAGGGTGACATGCTGTATTCTGTTTGCTAGCAACTCTTCAGTCCAGTCACGCAGTTGGTCTGATATTCCACACGCTCATTTGGCGTCAGTGTGGAGATGTATCGATCGCCTTCCGGAAGTCAAGGAACACGGAATCTTTCCGAGGGCCTGTGTGTAATGCTTCTGGGTCTCGTGGAGGAACAGAGCTAGCTTTGTTCCACACGATCGGTGTTTTCAGAACCCATGATGTTTTTCAGGAACATTATAATACGAGAGCATTAAACATGTTCCAAAATTCTACGACAGAGGTCAAAGACACAGACCTATAGTTTTGTGCGTCTGTTCGACGACGTTCTTGAAAACAAGAATGACCTATTTCTTTCCAATAATTAGGAATGCTTTGCTCAGCTAGAGACTTTTTGTCGTTCGTGCAACGTTTTAGAGGAAGAACTGTAGTGTCATCTTCCTCTGTGAAACAGTTTTGGAAAAGGACATTTAGTATTTCTGCCTTTTCTGTGTCATTCCCTGTTTTAGTGCCGTTATGGTTACAGTGTGTCTGTACAGCTTCGATCTATTTACTGCTTCAACACAACACCGGAACTTCCTAGGATTTTCTGTCAAGTTGGTAGATAGTTAGATTCGTTGAACGCTACATGCATAACCCTCCTTACGCTTATGTTGGCTTAGTTACACTTGTTTCTGTGGAAAACTTTGGCTACGTTTAAATTTGCAGTGAAGCACTCTTTGCTTTCTTGGCAGGTTCCTAACACGGTTGTCAAACCACGGTGGGTCTTTTCCGCATTTCTCAATCCTGTTCGGCACATACTTGTCTGAAGCGTGTTGTACGATGCTCTATTCATTGATGCTCAACATTGTCAGCGCTGGACATGAAATTTCAGGTAATCTAAATCTGTTTCTTGTCGCTCTTCCTAACAGGAAGATATTCCTGGCTCTTTGTATTCCTATTTACAGCGGTGTTCAGTGATGCTGTATCGGACTTATGATCACTGATTCTCTGATCTAAACTGAGTCGAAAAGTTCGGGTATGTTTGTCACCAAAAGGTCTAAATGGTATCTTCACGAATTACTTCTCTGATTAACCGCTCAAGGTAATTTTCGGATAAGACACAGGGAACAACTTCACATGATTCGGTTCTTACTACCCGTCCTAATCACTTGAGTTCCTAATCTATAGCTGGTAAGTTAAAATCTCCACCTAAAACTATAACATGACCAGGAAATTTACGTGGAATATTCTCCAACAGTTTATTTATTGCGTCACTACTGCTGCTTAGGCCGAGAACAATCGATGTTCTTGTTGGGCCCATTTTGAACACTTACCTTCACCCAAGTTATTTCACATTGAGTCTGTACTAATCTCACCAGATATTATGGTATTATTTATTGCTATGAAGACGCCTCCACCACCAACGTTGAAACTAGCTTTCGCAATAAATATTCCAGTCGGAGTTGAGAATTTCATTGCTATGACATACGGATTAAGCCACCTTTCTGAACCTAGTACTGTGACGGCATTGTTGCCGTTTGAAAGCGATGTTAGTTCCGATCATGCAGGTAAATAATACTGTATTAGCATTTTCTTCCTCCGATGTTTATGATCATGCTACTCTCTGGATTCAGAAGGCATCTTATCGGGACTGTGGATGATGGTGATGTTTGTTTTCTGGGACGCTCAACGCGCGGTCATCAGTGCCCGTACAAAGTCTCAATTTTTTCATAGTCCAATTTTATTATACAGTCCAGTTTAGCTACTGTCACGAATGATAATGATGATAATATGATAACACAAACACCCAGTCCCCAGACAGACAAAATCCCCAACTCGGCCGGGAATCGAACCCGGGAGTGTCTTTGGAGGCATTTCTCCATTATAAAAAAAAATACACATGTGTACGTGTGGCGTGCACTAATACTCTAGCATCCGCTTCCTGCGTTTAGCGCACGCCAGACCTCTGAAGGGGGTCCCCTACAGTTCTCCACGGGACAGCGGAGGTTGGGAAACTTGCATCCGATATCGTCACAGAAGCGTCTGAGCCTCTGGTTTAGACCTTCCTCTCCACTCCAAACCAGAGGACCGCGACAGGTTTTGGGAAAGACTGCAAAACGATTGCTCTCTTCCACTCTTGCAGGCGAGGCTAGCTGTCTCCACCAAATCAGCCAGCCCCCCGTAAGAACGTAGGATGACCTCTGAACGCAGGCGGCAGGCATTCGCGTCTACATGAGGCGGGTGCATCCAGTATGCTCAATCGCTGCCGGCAGAGTCTTATCCATATCTCAGACGACACCGCCCCCCCCCCCCCCTCATAAAAGAAAGGTTCAAATGGCTCTAAGCACTATGGGACTTAACATCTGAGGTCATCTGTACCCTAGACTTAGAACTACTTAAACCTAACGCCATCACACACACCCATGCCCGAGGCAGGAAACGAACCTGCGAACGTAGCAGCAGCATGGTACCGGACTTAAGCGCCTAGAGCCGCTCGGCCACATTGGCCGGCTCCCTACCTATCTTCATTCAATAAACAAGAAACTGAACACTAGCTCTGGTGTCTTTTAGGCGGCGCGGAAGACGACACTATAACCAGCCGGCCGAAGTGGCCGTGCGGTTAAAGGCGCTGCAGTCTGGAACCGCAAGACCGCTACGGTCGCAGGTTCGAATCCTGCCTCGGGCATGGATGTTTGTGATGTCCTTAGGTTAGTTGGGTTTAACTAGTTCTAAGTTCTAGGGGACTAATGACCTCAGCAGTTGAGTCCCATAGTGCTCAGAGCCATTTGAACCATTTGACACCATAACCTATGTCACAACGAGTAAAGTACGAGCTGCTATATGAGCTGAACATAGGTGTACGTCGCACAGGCGAACAAATAACTAACGGATGGCTGCTCTACAATGTTCACATTACTTGGAGAGAGTCGGGTATAAGTGCGGCATCCGTTGACTACGCGAGTAACTAGTAATAGTACAGTAGTAGTGATGTGTAGGAACATTAATGGAACGTTGACATAGACACCGTCGTATGTGGAGCAAATGACAGGTTTTGGTTCATTGCTATGACACTGCAAAAACTGTGGAATCTCTGTCAATGAGAGATTTCTTTTTTAAAAAAACATCGCTTTCGTATTCAGTGTCAGCTGCTCATGCTCCAGTGTGCCGGCACGGTAACTCAGCGTGTTTGGTCAGGGGAGTGGCCACACTCCGTAATTAAAAAACAGTGAAATTATCATCGAAGGACTTTGAAAGTAATCTGTGACAGCCACACAGAACCACTGATGGTAAACGACGAAGAAACAGATCAAAAGAAAGAATATAAACAAATAGTTGGTGCTGCTGCCTCCAGATAGCACGGTTCCGATTTCTATTCCCGACCAGGTCGGATTTTCTTCCGTTGGATACTAGATGTTTGTTTCATCCTAATCACTTCATCTCATCTTCGTCAAAAAGACACTAAAATCACTGAGGTTGCGTCAAATAGAAAAACTTGTTCCAGGCAACCGAGCAACTCTCGACGGTGTCTCCCGAACAATAATGCCATACGATCATTTCACTTTTTTATGTTCACTTTTAAATATGCAGCATCGAAACATGGTATCTCAATAGAGAACATGAAATGTATAGAAAGCACCATGTGAGTAGTCAAGGTTTGATTGCTTCGTGGTACAATGTAACGAGAAAGCTGAATTAGAAAATTGCAAAACAGTTTTTCAGGTAAGAAGCTCTGAATATTTTTCAGGCTCCTACGTAACACTTCACAGAATCGTGATAAAATTAGAACAACAAGAGTTGCGCTATGCACTGAAAAAAATGATTATTATTCCCACACTTCACCCATACACACAAACATATGGTACATTCTGCCATACACTTCAGTGCTTCGTAGAGTACTGATGCGGAAATTCCCATTGTTAATTTAACGGAAGAGATTCCAATTTTCAAGCAATAAACTGCATACTCAACGTTTTTAGTTATGAGAACGCTCGCTGTAAAAGATTAGAGTTATATTGTACCAAATGTCTTTTCCATGAATGATCTTAGCAGATAGACAATCCATTAGTTCTGAAAGCATCTCAGATCTCCCAGCAACAGAGAAATCTGAACTTCTTCATTCATTCAAGATATCAGTGAGCATGATGCCTGTATTGTACAAGTGATTATAGTGTCGATAAACATGTTATAGAAAGGTACGAAAAGTCTCTGCATAGTAAATGCAGTAAAAACAATTTTTTACTACACGAGCACCCGGCAACGGACACTACCACTGAATAGGAAAGTGTTGAAGATACATACCACGTTTTTAAATCTGGCTAAAAGTTGAAAATAATTTCACCTTAGCAGATAGTACCGAAAACTTGTGACTTTGAATTTTTAATAGCTATGAAAATACTTTGTAGGATTTAAAATGAAAAAGTTGGGATTCATACAACTTAGCTTATCACGCAGGGGGCCTGGTTCGATTTCCGGCAGGGGACTGGATGTTGTGTGTTCATCTTCATTTTCATCATTGACCAGCAAGTCGCTGAAATGGCGTCAACTGAAAAGGACTTGCAATACGGCTGCCGAACTTCCCCGCATTGGGCCTCCTGGCTAACAAAGCCATACGCTCATTTCCATTAGGAAGAAGATGACTTACTCATGCGTAAATTATGTATAGCGTTAACCCCACGCTTTTTGCTTTAAATCTTAAAACTATTTTTATAGCTGTTGAAAATTCAGTCACAAATTTCCATGACTATCTGTATGGGCTTAGGAATCTGTATGGTGTTAGGGGAAATTATTTTATACTTTGAAAGGTGGCTACACTGAGCCACAGCGCCAGAGATTGTGCCAAAGAGTATTATTCCACCGCCTCCACTGGCAGTGCTTGTCGAGAACTCGTGGTGGATAGTGCTTGCTGAGATGTCGTAGTGAAAAGTTCTTGTCGAGAAGTGGTGGTGGAGAGTGCTTGTTCCATGTTTTATGCAGTTGTTTGATGGGCTAGACAGCAGATGTTGTTCGAATGGAGATATTGTAATGATCAGAGTGCTTTTCGTTAATATATATGAAGGTAAAATATTCCCTGTTTTTTCATTATTTCAGTGTCTTAAATAATGCGTCATTACAGGTTCAGTCAACAAAGCATCTGGCTCGTGTTCTTGTATTAGAGTGTAATTCTGGTTTCCTTACGCAATTATAGTATTTCTTTTTTTAATTACTTCAGTATAAATGGTATTTAAAATTTCTTGTCTTGTTGGAGAAGAACCGTGCCAGATGTGTTCATTGAATCACACTCCCACACACACAGAACAATTACGCTTGTGTTTTGGTTTCGTAGGTTTTATAGTTGCTGGGGACTTAATTAATTAATTGTGTTAACGAAAATTTTCTTTCTTTCTTTGTTGTTATTCTATGCAGTCAGATTGCGTACAAATACTAGTCAGGGCCAACCGTTTACGAGACTTCGTAATCGGACATACAGCTACAAAAATTTAAAAAGTATTTGCATTTCATACTTACTAATTAAGACCCCATGCACGTGGCGACCGCTGCTCCGGATCGTCCCTTGGAATTCTTCTGATTGTAAAAATAGTAGACAGTAGTATTGTTGTAGTAATTTGTAGTTTAGTGATTGTAGTCTATATTGCATGTGTAGATTTGGTAATTGGCATTCTTCTAATGTTATTTTGCAAAATTTATTTTTTGTTGTCTTGTCTACGGGTTTGATAATTTAGTGCAATTATTTCAATTGTTCGTTAATCGTGTTTGAGGGAAGCATTTCGTGTGAATGGTATTGTCGGTGATAACGTGTTATATTCTCTGTAATTTTCGTATTGTGACAAGTTTTGTATGTTTTGTAAATGATTACGCGATCGATGAAAAAGGCGAAAATGATGAATAGTGAGAATGACGAAATTGTTGACATGGCGAACTCGCCAACACAGGACAACAGTATGATGAATAATGGAGTTGAAAACAATTTAATAAGTCGGGAAGACAGTCCGGAACCATTTCAAAATTTTTCTTAATCAGAAAATTCACAGAATACGAGATTAACGATAGAAGATTCTGGAATAGTATCGAACACAGATAGCTTTACAGCTATGACGAAGGAAGCTGGTTTTGTGGGAAATGTTAGGGGCGAAAGTAATTTCGAACAAGTTAATATGGAGCAGTTGATGAGTGCAATATTAAATTTTCGATCTGAATTTAAAACTGAGATAGGAACAATTAAAACTGAGATAGGAACAATTAAAACTGAGATAGGAACAATTAGAACTGAGATAGGAACAATTAGAACTGAGATAGGAACAATTAGAACTGAGATAGGAACAATTAGAACTGAGATAGGAACAATTAGAACTGAGATAGGAACAATTAGAACTGAGATAGGAACAATTAGAACTGAGATAGGAACAATTAGAACTGAGATAGGAACAATTAGAACTGAGATAGGAACAATTAGAACTGAGATAGGAACAATTAGAACTGAGATAGGAACAATTAGAACTGAGATAGGAACAATTAGAACTGAGATAGGAACAATTAGAACTGAGATAGGAACAATTAGAACTGAGATAGGAACAATTAGAACTGAGATAGGAACAATTAGAACTGAGATAGGAACAATTAGAACTGAGATGGGAACAATGGAAACACGGTTAGACTCACGAATAGGGACATGTTTCAAAAATATGAAAGATGAATTAAAGAAAGAAATCAGAGAAGTAGTACAACCGATTTTGAATGCTCACAATAATAGATTAATTTCAATAGAAATCAGTCAAAAGGAACAGGACAGAGAACAGGAAGAAAGAGATCGCGTGATAGTACAAAAATTTTCAGAGTTAAATTTACAACGTGCACACGATAAGGAGGAAATATTTGAGAGAATCGAGGAATCCGTACCAAATGACAGAATAAATAATCTAACACAACAATATGAACAGTTAACTACCAAATGTGTTAATACTGAAACCCGAGTCGCGACACTTACGGAAGACTTAAATAAACAGAAAGAACAAATAGGTGATTTATCGGAAAGAGTTGAGGAGATTTCAGATAAATTGACAAGTCTTAGTTTAAATGGGGACAGAGATTCAGATGATACAGCACCATTGCCATTTGCAGAAACCGAAGAGTACCAGAACATAAATAAACATGTTGAAAATCAGGGAAAATTTAATTAACGCGTTAAAAGGGAAGTTGAGGCATTACGAAAGCAAGTCAAACAAATTGAAGGCGAAATCGCAGGAAAAGACAGTAGAAGAAATTTAGAATCACAAATAGCAGAAGGGTTTGAAGAAAATAATTTGTTTCATTTACGGGATGCAACAAGAGAGCGCCAGGCGCGTGAACTTGACAATAATCGACATTTGGACTGGGACAGACGCGGTAGGTCTTTGTCGCCACGAGGAGAAAACTTTGACTATAAACACTTTTTAACTGTTCGGAAATTTAAGATCTTTCGCAATTCTAAGAACAACATACATCCATATTCATGGTTAGATCAATTTATGTACGCACTTCCACCAAATTGGCCACTAAGTCACAAACTAGAAATTATGTGCAGCTATTAAAGTCCTCAGGGGATTCACTACTCTAAGTGAATATGTGCCGTAGCATGCATAGGGCCCCGAGCTGTAGTGGTGCTATTTCCCTTTTAGTTTTCTGCACCGCTGCCTACTCTTTTACTATTCTTTGCATCTGTCAAAACAACTCTTCGACTATCAATCTATCTAGAGAATCGTTAAACAATAACTGGATATGACTATTTTACCCAAAAGTGATTTAGGAAATTACCGTTTGGGCTCACTATATCTTCTGCAGCATTCATTCGTAGTTTAAAGGAAATTTTACCTGTTTATCTTAGTGACAATATTACTTCATATGTTGACGACATTCTTATTGCTAAACGTTCTTGGAGTGAACACAACAAAATTTTGGATTCATTATTACGTATTTTTGCAAGAGTTGGCATTACAGTGAACTTAGAAAAATCTGAATTTGGTCGTTCTCAGGTGAAATTTCTCGGTCACATTATTTCTACAGAAGGTATTCTTCCTGATCCAGAGAAACTAGACGCTATTCGTAATTATGCTGTTCCTACCACAAAACGTGATGTTCGTAATTTCCTTGGTGTCTGTGATTTTCTTAGACGCTTTGTTAGATTGGACGATTTGGCCACACCTCGTTTTTGCGATCTATCTGGAAAGTTCTTTCTAAACGAAAATCGGTCGACAACTCTGTTTGGTTAGTTTGTATTCCTGATGAGTGGGTCAATAAATTGATTTGGTACACACATTTCAGTTATCCACACTTTGGTCCCAGAAAATGCTTTTATAAATTACGAGAAAATTGCTACTTCAGTAATATGGAAAACGTATTCGACCTGTTCTTGCCAAATGCAAATTATGTCAAAAGGCTAAGCCGCCAACTATTTCTCACAAAGCACCGTTGTTTCCTATCATTCCAGCAAAATTAAAGGAGATGGCTGTAGTCGATTTGTTCGGTCCAGTAGTTAGTTCCACTAATGGTTTTGCGTACATTTTCGTAGCAGTGGAATTTACATCAAAATAAGTGTGTTTTACACCTTTACGCAAAGCAACAGCTCGTTCAGTATCTAACGCTTTCATCAAACATTTTCTTAAAGAAGTGGGTCGTGTTGATAAGGTTATATCAGATAATGGATCACAGTTTCGTTCTAAAATTTGGCTTCGTACTCTACAGCGTCTTAAGATTAAACTGATTTTCATTTCACTTTTTCACCCTCAATCTAACGCTTCAGAGAGATGGATGAAGAAAATCAATAAATTGTGTCGTCTTTATTGTCATTAGAATCACAGAACTTGGGATCAGTATCTTCATATTTTTCAAAACTTTCAGAATGAACTTCCTAATGACTCAACTTCTTTACCATCTATACTGATATTAAAAAATAAAGCACCAACAAATCACATTTCTGAAATCGTTCCTTTTCCGCCTACATGGAAACTGCGGCATTCTGAAGTTGTCAACCTGGCTCTGCAAAATATTGCATCTGCGGCTGCTAGAAGAGAGAAATCAGCTAAGCGTCCTGGTTGTTTAAAAACTTTTTCAGTTGGCCAAAAGGTGTTAAGTCTCATAGTTTGTCTCACAAAGGAAAAGGCTTGTGTCGCAAATTTTTTCTGCTTTATAACGGTCCATATAGAGTTCGCAAAATTATTCATGATAACACTGTCGAAGTAGAAACTCTTAAATCTCGGCGCTCTAAGGGAGTACATCATATATCTAACGTTAAAATTTTTGTGGAATGACATACTTTCGAGAAACCAACAGTTATACGTAAACATGCAGAGAATACAAGGATACCGCGCTGTGTTTTGGCGGCGGCACATACTCAAAGCAACAGTCAAGTCTGCGTGCCGCACGAGGCAGTCGTTGACCGCAAACAATTACTTCCTACGTCACGCACCTACAGCTGATCGAGCGCTCAGTGCGAATGCACTGACAGCCGTAAACAAATACACAGTGTAATTTCTCCGAATAAATTCAGTATAAAGCTATAGTGACTTGATGAATTATGTTATTAACGTTTAGTATTTTTCAGGATACGATTGTATAAAATATTTAAGAACTTCAGGTAAATTCTGTGTGTCTCCGACGTTAAGACGACTTGCTATCGAGAAACTTTCAGGAAGAATATAATTTTGAAGAAGAAACTAATAAACTAAAAAGGTAACTATTAATTGAGTTTATTTTTCAGGTAACATATTTCCACTTAGGTACGTACTTTAGACGTAATTTGCTGCTCGCGATTACGTGATTCATACTTTGTGCTAATTTCATGTTCTATGAATTTACTTGTGAAGCGACACGCTTGCGTACGTTAACTGATTTTGACAATGATTGATTAATGAACAGGGTTGTTATTTGTATATATTATGCATCGCTTGGCTGCACTGTTTTTTCACTGATGTCATATTTTTCTATTATGTGCCTGCTGTGCTTATTTATTTAAATTATAATTGTCACCTGATTAATTGTGCTGACAGTGATTATGTATGTAGGTTACACTTTGTGATTTATCTGCTTGCGCCTTTATGTTTACTTCTTAAGATTACATACGAACATTTATTTGCTTATGCTGATCTGATGCTAATGATCTGTTTATTATGTAAGATATATGTTTGCTGCTGTGCGTATGGATTGCATATTTACACATTTCTGTTTTGTTGTCATAACTACTCCTTAATTTGGTATATACACTCCTGGAAATGGAAAAAAGAACACATTGACACCGGTGTGTCAGACCCACCATACTTGCTCCGGACACTTCGAGAGGGCTGTACAAGCAATGATCACACGCACGGCACAGCGGACACACCAGGAACCGCGGTGTTGGCCGTCGAATGGCGCTAGCTGCGCAGCATTTGTGCACCGCCGCCGTCAGTGTCAGCCAGTTTGCCGTGGCATACGGAGCTCCATCGCAGTCTTTAACACTGGTAGCATGCCGCGACAGCGTGGACGTGAACCGTATGTGCAGTTGACGGACTTTGAGCGAGGGCATATAGTGGGCATGCGGGAGTCCGGGTGGACGTACCGCCGAATTGCTCAACACGTGGGGCGTGAGGTCTCCACAGTACATCGATGTTGTCGCCAGTGGTCGGCGGAAGGTGCACGTGCCCGTCGACCTGGGACTGGACCGCAGCGACGCACGGATGCACGCCAAGACCGTAGGATCCTACGCAGTGCCGTAGGGGACCGCACCGCCACTTCCCAGCAAATTAGGGACACTGTTGCTCCTGGGGTATCGGCGAGGACCATTCGCAACCGTCTCCATGAAGCTGGGCTACGGTCCCGCACACCGTTAGGCCGTCTTCCGCTCACGCCCCAACATCGTGCAGCCCGCCTCCAGTGGTGTCGCGACAGGCGTGAATGGAGGGACGAATGGAGACGTGTCGTCTTCAGCGATGAGAGTCGCTTCTGCCTTGGTGCCAATGATGGTCGTATGCGTGTTTGGCGCCGTGCAGGTGAGCGCCACAATCAGGACTGCATACGACCGAGGCACACAGGGCCAACACCCGGCATCATGGTGTGGGGAGCGATCTCCTACACTGGCCGTACACCACTGATGATCGTCGAGGGGACACTGAATAGTGCACCGTACATCCAAACCATCATCGAACCCATCGTTCTACCATTCCTAGACCGGCAAGGGAACTTGCTGTTCCAACAGGACAATGCACGTCCGCATGTATCCCGTGCCACCCAACGTGCTCTAGAAGGTGTAAGTCAACTACCCTGGCCAGCAAGATCTCCGGATCTGTCCCCCATTGAGCATGTTTGGGACTGGATGAAGCGTCGTCTCACGCGGTCTGCACGTCCAGCACGAACGCTGGTCCAACTGAGGTGCCAGGTGGAAATGGCATGGCATGCCGTTCCACAGGACTACATCCAGCATCTCTACGATCGTCTCCATGGGAGAATAGCAGCCTGCATTGCTGCGAAAGGTGGATATACACTGTACTAGTGCCGACATTGTGCATGCTCTGTTGCCTGTGTCTATGTGCCTGTGGTTCTGTCAGTGTGATCATGTGATGTATCTGACCCCAGGAATGTGTCAATAAAGTTTCCCCTTCCTGGGACAATGAATTCACGGTGTTCTTATTTCAATTTCCAGGAGTGTATTATACTAGAACTGATATGGGATTACATTTTCACGCAATTTGGGTGCATAGTTCCTGAGAAATCAGTACCCAGAACAACCATCTCTGGTCATAATAACGGCCTTGATACGCCTGGGCATTGAGTAAAACAGAGCTTGGATGGCGTAGCCGCCCATGCAGCCTCAACACGATACCACAGTTCGTCAATAGTAGTGACTGGCATATTGTGACGAGCCAGTTGCTTGGCCTCCATTGAACAGACGTTTTCAATTGGTGAGAGATCTGGAGAATGTGCTGGCCAAGGCAGCAGTCGAACATTTTCTGTATCCAGAAAGGCCCATACAGAACCTACAACATGCGGTCGTTCATTATCCTGCTGAAATGTAGGGTTTCGCAGGCATCGAATGAAGGTTAGAGCGACGGGTCGTAACACATCTGAAATGTAACGTCCATTGTTCAGAGTGCCATCAATGCGAACAAGAGGTGACCAAGACGTGTAACCAATGGCACCCCATACCATCACACCGGGTGATATGCCAGTGTGACGATGACGAATAGGCGCTTCCAATACGCGTTCACCGTGATGTCGCCAAACACGGATGCGACCATCATGATGTTGTAAACTGAACCTGGATTCATCCGAAAAAATGACGTTTTGCCATTCGTGCACCCAGATTCGTCGTTCAGTACACCACCACAGGTGCTCCTGTCTGTGACGCAGCGTCAAGGGTAACCGCAGCCACGGTCTCCGAGCTGATAGTCCATGCTGCTGCAAACGTCGTCGAACTGTTCGTGCAGATGGTTGTTGTCTTGCAAACATCCCCATCTGTTGACTCATGATCGAGAAGTGGCTGCACCATCCGTTACAGCCATGCGGATAAGATGCCTGTCATCTCGACTGATAGTGATACGAGGCCGTTGGGATCCAGCATGGCGTTCCGTATTACCCTCCTGAACCCACCGATTCCATATTATACTAACAGTCATTGGATCTCGACCAACGCGAGCAGCAATGTCGCGATACGATAAACCGCAATCGCGATAGGTTACAATCAGACTTTTATCAAAGTCGGAAATGTGATGGTACGCATTTCTCCTCCTTACGAGAGGTATCACAACAACGTTTCACCAGGCAACGCCGGTCAACTGCTGTTTGTGTATGAGAAATCGGTTGGAAACTTTCCTCATGTCAGCACGTTGTAGATGTCACCACCGGCGCCAACCTTGTGTGAATCCTCTGAAAAGCTAATCATTTGCGTACGCAGCATCTTCTTCCTGTCGGTTAAATTTCGCATCTGTAGCAGGTCATCTTCGTGGTGTAGCAATTTTAATGGTCAGTAGTGTATATATAATGCTCTATTCAGTATATGAGAATTCCACTGTGCCTAAGCCCTTTGCCCTGACGCAGCTCCAGTGCCAGACCACATCCATAGCCAAACGCACAAACACCTATCAGTGGTTTGTCAACGTCATGTCCTTCGTATTTTCAACTGTTTGTGGAGTGAGGGTCAGTAACCATTTCAATGGTGAGAAAGTGTGATCGTCCCAGCACTGAAACTGCATAAACACTACCTCGAGATGGCAGCTATCGCCCAGTTAGTCTTGCGAATGTTCTCAGCAAGTTGCTCGAACATATGGTGACCTGGCGACTGTGCTCGTACCTTGAGTCTCAGGATCTTTTAGATCCTTGCCAGATTACTCCTGACAATTTGGTCTGCCTGGAATCTGTCATCTGGTCAGCTTTTGCTAGGGGCAACACGTTATCACTTTCTCCTTTGACTTGCAAAAGGCTTTTGACACCACATGGTATTATCATACCCTCATGACTCAACATGAATGGGGTCTCCGGGGCCCACTCCAAATTTTTGTCCAGAACTTCTTGTCACACCGTTCTTCACAGGTTTACATTGCTGCTTCCTACAGTACCCTTCATAAAATGGGGTTCAGCAGCGCTCTGTATTGAGTGTGCCGATTTTGTAGCGGCTATCAATGATCTAGCTGCAGCTGTGAGGTCTACAGTGACACCCTGCCTGTATGCTGACGATTTTTGCATTGCTCCTCTACTGTGGGCATTGCTGAAAGCTGACAGCAGGTTGTTGTTAGAAAGGTGCAGTCCTATATTTTTTGGGACTGGTCTTTGGTGCACAGTTGATGTGGCTTCCTCATCTTCACCAACGTCAGTGAACATGCTGGTCTCAGCGACCTACCTTAAAGACTGAAAATCTCATTTGATCCCATGGGTTTTCGCCGCCTGGTTCTGGCCATACTTGATTAGTTTCTGGGGTTGAAAGAGGTATACACTGAAGGTTCTATGGTAGATCAAAAATCAGTTTTGTCTGTACACGTGAATGTTGCAGTGAACTACGCTCCCTTGCTCGAGTCCTCACTCACATTTATTCTTGAACCACTGAGAAGTTCTTGATTGGAAGTTACTCCCAGAGTAGTCTTCAGGCTATGGACCTGTGCTATCCTTGTCTCCCATGGCTTGCGACTATCCAGGATCTCCTTTCCAGCCTTCATCAAGCAGAATGGTCAGTAGTCTTTATTCGGACCCCAGGTCACTTTAGGATCCCAGGGAACAAACGTGCTGACCTGTTGACAAAGTTTACTACGATGCTGACTTGGGGTTACCAGAAATGGACCTTTTGGCCGACTTTACATTGTTGGAAGCCTGGAACATGGATTGGAGTGCACTGGTTTCTCCAAACTGCGATCAATAAAGGGGACCAGGATCATGTTGCAGTCTTCACATTGTGCTTCTCACTGTGAATCTACCATTCTGTTGCCCTTACGTTAGCCACACTTGGCTGATATATGGCCACACCCTGCAACAAGAAAATCCACTCCACTGTCGGCGTGGCACCTGTCTGAAGGTGACCCACATTTTACTGGACTGCCCTAAGTTGTCCACCTTACAGTGAAATCTTAAACTTCCTGACATGCTGCCTCTGATACTAGCGGACGATGCCAAAGTGTCTGACCTGGTTTTTACCAGTAAGGTAGTTTCTACTTCTCTCTGTGGGTTAGGTCACATTGGCCACTTCGGCTTCTTGAGAGCTTGGATGGGTCCAACACACAGGACCTGTCTGCTGTCCTTCCCATCATTTTTTTGTTATTCTTTCACATCTGTCGTTGATTTACTGTCTCGTCTTCGTTGTTCTCTTTCCTGAAATTTTATCAACTTGTCTGCATTCTTGTGGTAATAAAGGTCGAGGAAACATTGGTTGGATGGAGAGGATGATCTTTCATTGCATAACTGTCTTGGAAGCCTCCAGCTGCTTTCTGAGCGGAGCAACTAACCCACCTTCACACTCTTTCCTCTCTCTCATTTCTGCTTCTTTCTGTCTCTTGTTTGTATTTATTCCTCAGTAACAACAGGGTTCACCGGGATTTATCTTCTTTGTGCCTCCCCTCTAAAGACTCTTTGTAGCTTGATTCAAATAGAATGAAGGGACTTGATGACCTCATAGTTCGGTCCCTTTAACCCCATCAATCCAGTTTTGCTTGCACCAGTGTTAGAAGTCGCTGGAGTCAGGCATAAGCGCCTGAAGTGAATAAGATGGTATAGACATATAAAACTAATTGAATGGAAGGCAAGTACATGACGGAAATTCGTTGATACGACAGTTACTGAAAGCTTTTTGCGTTATTTATTGTAGAACAGATCTCGTTGCGGTTAACATCTGTGGTTTTCTGCTTAGTTTTAGACGGGAAAAACGTTAACTTTCAAGAATCCCCCTTAGTTTGTTTGTATATCTCAGCTGACACTTCCTGTTTTACCATACAAACTTCTCGAATTAAATAGTATACTATTCTCACAATTTGCTCTATCAGTGTAATTTATTTTCCTTATTTTTTTGATGTTTGCTAGTAAATGTACCTTTTTAGTTTTTAAGCCTTACTTCTTCATTCCCTGCTGCCCTTTTATCTAAGCCTAAAGACATTCACATGCGCCGGTGGTGCAAATCTTTTTTGATCAGCTTATTTGTGTTGATAAACTGTTCACTGATGCCCATAGTGCTATGATATTACTCAATACATTCGTCTCGCAAACTGAATAAGTCTTGCACTTTTCTGAGACCGTCACAGCTTGCTTGTACTGATTACTGAGGAGTAAATTTTCCTACATGTTATCCCACACTTCTCTATATTATCACTGCTACAGCTGCATCTGATCACTAATCCCATCTCTGTGAATATCCTGAAACAGACAATATCAGTTTATCGTAAATGTATCTAGCGCGTTTCAATAAGCTGGTGCTCCCACCATCTGTTCTTGAAAATTTTTGTAGAAATATTTGTAAGATATTTCAACTTATTCACCACTCTTGAAACTATAATATTAGTCTGTTTGGGGAAATAGAAATCTTAACTGTTGTGGAATGACTGTAACAATGTTACGAACTTGTAGCTGAGTTTCTCTGCAAACATATCGGCTATTTCTGTGGACGAGTCTAAACCCTGCACAGCGACCTAAAAGCTTATCTCCTCAGAGAACACGATTGCCGTCACTATTTCACTGCAACAGATGTATGGCATTCTCTAATTTTCGATAGCGAATATTACGAGAGCAAGGCGAAAGATTTGCGCTCGCCTACAATAGCGGCTTTTAGGACATTCTCCATCTATTTCTTTTAGGTAAGTCCTTTATAGGGGCATGAAAGTTTCCTAAACTATTTGCAGTGGGTAGACGCCAGCCCAAAAATTCGATTGCTTAAGATCTGCAGTATACTCATATACGACTGTTAACGGCTTCATTGACTCAAAACGTTTTCCTATCGCAGATTTCCTTTCATCTGAGAATAGACTGAATTCACATGATGATAAATCTGCTGAGCAGAGTTGACATTCCAACGACTAGTGCGGGAAATCTTTCGTTTTCCCAAACGTACATCATGAGGAGTTGGATTGTCGTGCAGAGAGATGCATATATTTCTTTCGGACTACAGGTCTCTTACCACGTGATATTTCATCTAGTTGGTCGAGAAGACTAGCGTAGTATTATTGTTTTACCCTTCGCAGAGTAATCAATATCAAGTAATTCGTACAATGTACTGACATATTAAACACACAAGCTGCCCTGGGAATAGTTAGACGCTAGACTACTCTGTGAAAACTTCTTACCAACTGAACTCCTAAGGGGTGACTCAGTAACCACAATTATCGTGCGTCAGACTTCTTTTACCTTAAGAGGTTAGATCACTTCCAATAAAAAGCATCAGTCTTTATTTGAATCTGTCTGGTAAACGATGTTAATAGATTAGTTCATATCTCTGGCATAAGAGTATGCGCATGAAATCCAGCGATTAAACTGATCGTTTTGTGCAAGTAACCGGACCAAATATGAAGGACTGCATTACAGTGACTTATTTTAACTGTTTTATGTCCTTGGGGACGTGGGGATACAACACTACTACAACGAGGGTGTAATATAGTTGATAAACAATGCAACTACGACAGAGTTCATACCAGACAATTTGAATAGTAATGCTAAGCTATTGTTAGCCTAGAATATATTCATTGAAGACGGATGGTTCATTCATACTAAAATGTTATATAAATCAAAGCCATATTTCTTTATGTTTTAAACAGGAAGGAAGAAGGAAAGATGATCAAAGTTTAACATCCTACCAACATCAGGGTCATTAGAGATGGTTCATATTGTAAACAAGAGGTATACTTCACAATATGTTAAAACTACGTTATACCTGCAACAGACAAAAATGTAACATAAATATTTGGGTATTTTACATTACAGAAATTCATATTACACAGAATTTCGTTGTATGTAGTACGCAAGTGGAAGAAAACATGTTGCACAGCTCATATTTTAATCTTGCGGATTGAATTTCTTTTAAGTTCACCTTGAGTGGTTCAGATGTTTACGTTGGTCAACGCTGCTTAGAGCGTTCAGGTTTAATTCTTCATCCTGTAGTTTGTTGTGTAGTAGTAGGACAGAGTTTCGAGAGACGACTCTCAGCACCGCATTACCTCCAGTGGCCAATTATTTGTTTTTACAAAAAAGTTAACAAAACAGCACCAACAAAGCTGATCGGTGGTTCGACGGAGCGGTATTAAAGTTGTGTCGGTCTTGTCTACTTTCCCCCAGCTATTAGTGATCGATCTACCGTCTGCTTCGTTGGTACATTGTGGCGGCATCATACCTCGAGAAGTGTGAACATGCAACAAATCGTTCAATAGCATCAGTACACTACAATTAAATGGGACCGTTCTTCATTTGTGCTCGAATCCGTCAAACACTGTGTTAAATATTGTTTCCCACATTTATCTATAACTATCACTTCACTTCATGTCTAAATTACTGTGCGTGCGTGCGCAGAAACTAGCACCTCCTAGCGTCAAATATGTCAACATTTGTTCATCACATATTCACTAAGTTACGCGTAATTACACCCACGATTCCTTATTAGCGTTGAGATCATATTCTGTAGTTTCGTTTGGTACTAACAGCATATTCACTCATCCTAAATATCGATATATTATGCGCGCAAACAAAGTTGACACTCGGCGCGGTGTCCGATGGGAATGGCTGTATATGGGAAATGCGTTTACGCTTGCTCCCAGCAGCCACCGCGCCGAGTATAAACTTGCTTCGCAGATGTACACTCTTGCACAGTAGGTGCAATACAACAATGCGTCAGGGGCTGTTCGCTTCAGAGTTTGTTAGTGATTTTAAATCGGTTTACAGTATTTACCATACCCTTCCTATGTATGCTTCACACTTACGTTTCCTTTTTTCTCAAGTGTAAAGTGATATCACATGTCTGAATGATCTATCTGTCACAGAAATGACGATTCACCAGATCGTTCACTTACAAAAGGCAAGTGTTCGCCTTCATCTCTTTCACTGTCAGTTCCCTGTATGATTTTACTGCAGAGTCATAAATAATTTGATCATATGGAACAGGTCAGTTACTCCTCCTAACTGGATGCTCATCGATTCGACGTTCTCCATTACTCTCAGAAACGTAGCACAAATTTTCCTACTTTTGCAGAAATTCGAACATGTTTTTCTTGGTACTGGGTTCTTCGAACTTTTGTTACAATTTTTTTCGCCATACTCGGTTTTTATTATTCTGGCTGGCTGGCTCTGAGCACTATGCGACTCAACTGCTGAGGTCATCAGTCGCCTAGAACTTAGAACTAATTAAACCTAACTAACCTAAGGACAGCACACAACACCCAGCCATCACGAGGCAGAGAAAATCCCTGACCCCGCCGGGAATCGAACCCGGGAACCCGGGCGTGGGAAGCGAGAACGCTACCGCACGACCACGAGATGCGGGCTTTTATTATTCTATAGCATATGCTACGCATAGTGCCCGTTCAAAGCATAATCGTTGATTTCCTCCCACTTACATTTTTTTTATCGAACGTACTTCGAGCTGTGTATCTTTTTTTTGGTTAAAGGTCAAAATTATTTCTCCATAGTATTAGACAATTGATTGACCCTGTGCGAAATTTCCATGAGCTGTTCTGACTTCTCTACTTTGGCGCACTTGCCGATAACTTTCAAAGTTGGTCTGGTTTCTCAGCAAGTTCAGCTAATTTGTTTACTTTTACTTGAGCGAATTTAACTTTTACATCGCGCACCTAGGAATTAATTTTTCTGTAATTTTCATTATTTTGATTAGTTTCTCCGCTATCGCGTCTACTTTTTGCGATATTTCATTTACTTTTTCGCATTGCTTGGCTAGAACGTCTGATTCTTACATTTCTTTTCGAAATTTCATCACTCCACTGCGGGACTGGCCAGGCACCGCTTCATCACTCATTATGACAAAGTGCCGACAATAAAAAATAAGCAAAACAGTAATGACGCAGTAAGCAGCTAGTTGCGGAGTGGTAAGCTGCTGGGCAAATTAAACCGTATTCCCATAAACAATAATTCATTATCCCTTACGCAAAACAATCTCTTATCAGCAAAGTATAAAAATTAAGATGGAAGACTCAATTACCTTTAAACAAAATCAAACAATATCAAAATGTTAAAAGCACAGAACAGTTTGTAAAAATACACAAACGAGTCAAGACAATATTAGCAATTTGCGACCAAGCGCTTCAGGTCAAGCGATAATGATATTAGCAATGATGATGATGATAGTAACAATCATGAGCAGCTAAATTACTGGCCTTGGTCCAAGCCGGTTGTTACAGTATAGTTCATTAGAATACAAGAAGGTCCACCAAAAATATATCCATAATGTTAACCCAAATACGCCAATGCTGGTGGACAGGCTACAACATTTTGTTCTAACACAAATTCCTCGCCCATGGCCAATCAAATGTTTGCAATAAGTTAGGTCTCTCAAAATGTTAAACACTCAGAGTACTGAATTTAGGTACATGCAAGGCCCACAGTGAACGCGAAAATGGTTTTATATTTTAAAACTCTGCCGTCGGCAAACACAGTAGTATACCAATGGCAACCTCTCGATAACGCTGCCAAAGATTTTTACAGATAGCTTTAGAGAAAGGATTTGACATAAATGGTAGTGAATAATTTAGTACGAATCATTCAGATTATTCCGAAAGTTATAAAATTAACTGGGCACTATTGCACATTATAGCAAACGATCTTTGCCAGAATGGTAGTGACATTAAAATAGAACCTCCTTACAGCAACTAAATTAAGTCAAATGCTCGATTAGAGAAAGTAAGAGTTAAAATAGTGAATGGCTGACTATAGCCAAAATAGTGAATGGCTGACTATAGCCAGCAATACATCAGCTTAAGACCATTGGAGCAGCAAAGGGAGATAACAGCACAAGAGGTGAGCACAATGAAATGCAGTAGATCAGTACACAATTTACAAATTATTGCAAATGGTTGAAGCGATTTTGCATATTTACTGTAACTATATTATTTGACAAATTGAGTCTTTCACATAACCCGACACAAAAAAATCACGTGGTGTTAGGTCGGTAGAGCGTGGAGGCAATGATATAACTTGCTGATCATCAACCGATCCAATGGTTCCGCAATTTCCTGTTTAAGAATTCACAAACAACATGGTGAAAGTGACGTGAAGCACCACCCTGTTAGTAGACAAAGTCCACAAAGTTCATCTCCATTTGTGGGATGAGCCAGTTTTCCCATTACGTATGTCCTGCAAATGTCTTATTGCAGAAGAAAAAGGGACCATAAACTTTCAACCTGCACAAAACTAACTTGTGGTGACTCGAATGTTTGCACGATAGTGCGGGGATTTTCTGGCCTCAGATTTGCACCTTGTACCAGTTTAGGTGCCATTCACATAAAATGTTGCTTTATTGCTGAAGATGAGTTTCTCATAAAACCCACCCTCTTCCATCAGCTTTTGCAACTATGCCAAAAATTCGAAGCTTCTGACTTTGTCATTGGGAGTCAGAGCTTGTAGTAATTGCAGAAGGCTTCAGCTTCAGTCTTTTGCTTAAGATCTTCCCCAAAACCAGTTGTGGTTTGTCAACTTTCTGCTTGCTCTGTTTGGCCACTTCTGTAGGCTACGTGCGAAACGCGACGACATGCCGTCGACCGTTTCTTCACTCACTGCAGGCGGACCCGTTGATTTCCCCTTGTAGAAGCATCCTGAAGCTTCAAACTGCACATATCATCGCGGAATGGAGTAGGCAGTTGGTGGATCTTTCTTTTCTGAGCTTTGTTCTTAAGTGTTGTACTGTTGCGGCTGACAGACATGAACGAATTTCAGGTACACATACGCTGTCTCAGCGCCTGTGGCCATCTTGCCTAAATGGTCACTGCTGCGTTCTAGTAGTGCGGTTGCAACAATACAAAACTTGAGTTTTTCTGTATGAGTGTTGAGTGTTGTGACAATATGTTAGTTAATTTAGCTACAGTGAATTTATGAAACCCTTTAAATTATCACCTGTTTTGCGAAGACATAAGATACGTCCGTCCAGTAGTGTATAAAGGATTAATTAGCTGTGGACTTATTTCCACTGAGACACACACAGCAGTACAGCAAGGCCCACTTCCAGGCTCCCTCTTAGTTCCCCTGCAGTTTACAAACTGCATTAATCCTAGTACCTCTAAAACAAGAAAACACATGCACCAATGAGAGGGGCAAGCTGGCGACCACAAGAAACAAACGCCAAGCAAGTTTCAGACCAACTACTTGAGCATGCAGCTCCCTTGACAATGTAAAACCAGAAGCTTGCACATACACTAACAAACCACACCACTCAGCACTATGACAACAGTGCCAAAGCTGCCAATAGTAAATTTAATGATTAGCCCACATTTGCGAAACGTGCTCAGAATCGCAAGAGACAGCCCAATACAGAAACAAGCGAGCACATACAGAGTGTAAACTTTTAGATGGTAGACCTCTCCCTAGTCCTGAATCTGTAGAAGTCGGTAAACGTCGGGAGGCTTCGATAGGCACGCAGTTTCGACTGCTGCCAACATTACGTAGCTGACTGTGTTGTACAAGGTAACCATTGTCGTCTGCTTCGTTATTGTTTTGCGCTGTACTGTTTTGCGTGTTTTCATTGTGCAGTTGTGCCAAACATTATCAAAATGAGTGAAGAGGCAGTTGCTGGCCCATCTCGGGAGTCGCCAGCTACCCCTACCGGTAGGCCTACGGTTAGAAGGAAACCACTATTACGTAGCGATGCTCGCAAAATTATATTGCGTGTGATTGAATGCTGCGAAAGGGAAAGGGAGCAGAAAAAATTGCTTCACTCCATTTACAAATCTTCAGTGAGAGCTGCTACATACACAGGACAAAGCATGCGTAGCATTGGAAGATTCAAACAGTTTTCCAAGAATCATCCTGGCGTATCACCACAAACGCCTGGCAAGAAAAGGTGAGTTTCCATTTCAGATATTTTGTTCGCGATCACTTTGAAGGAGCCCCCTATTTCGTCCAAATTACCTTATATTTCATTTTTCCTTGCTACCGTGTTGCTTTGTATGGAAACACCACTGGTTACTGTATTATTTCGAAACACATTCATATTACAGTACATTTCCAAATTCAAAAAAATACATGCAGTGCAGAAGGCATTGCCTTATAAATCTTTCTCTCTCTTTTAACTTAGGAAAAGAAGAGGAGAAATCGAAGTAATGATCGATGATTTCAAACAGCGTGTCATTCGCGACACGATAGCGGAATTTTATTCAGTGCGGGAGATTGTGCCGAGCCTGCGAACACTGCTTCCAGTTTTGCACGACAAAATAGTGGAGTATTGTCTCGCTGAGAAAATTACTTTTGTCTATGGGATTCATATAGCGTAAGGCGTAAAACAAGAGGAATGTGTTGTTAGAACGTCCAGACATTGTGCACTGGCGATCTCGTTTCAGTGTTGACATGAAGAACTTCAGGGAAGCGGGCAGAGAAATATTTTATCTCGATGAATCGTGGATCGATAATAACTTAACGTTTAATAAATGTTGGCAGAGGAAGGGTGACTTACGTGAAAAGAGTGTCGTTGGTGTCACTGCACGGGGGAGCTCATTGAGAAGACTGATAGTTGCAAGTGTCGGATCCAAGAATGGGTTCGTCAAGGAAGGGTAACTTATGTTCTGGGCGAAGTCGACAAAGGGCGATTATCACGGTCAGATGAATTCGGCAAACTTTGAGAAGTGGTTCGGAGAGAAGGTACTGCCAAACCTCCCGCCTAATTCAGTAATAGTTATGGATAACGCTCCTTACCATAAAAGACAGAGAGAACTCCAACGAAGTTTGACACGAAAGTGCGAATGCTGGAGTGGCTACAACGCAGAAATATCCCCTGTGATGAGAGTATGAGGAAGGACGAGCTGTATGCAAAAGTACGAGCGAATAAACCAGCTGAGAAGTCTTTTGCTGTAAACCTGTTGGCTGAAAGCAAAGGCAATCGGATGAATGGTTTGTGAGCGCATAGTAGACAAACATACATACATTCATTGTTACATATATATAGATTTTAATGTGCATGACGATTTCAGTTTCGTTTACGAACAACATTTAAAGCGAGTTTTACTTCCAAGCCTTCCGTCTGCTTTCGTGTAAGCATGACACGCAATTTGTAGTGCCAGCACTGCAAGTGGTAGGCGTGCCTTGTCTCCCCCCTCCCCCAACGGCTCCTCTCCCCTTGCCAGCCAATGCTTACTACCTCCTCTCCCCGCACTCCCCTCACAACTCTGCCGTCGTACAGTTAACACACAGTACATGCCCCGCAGTATATCAGGCAGCCACAGGAAAATCACTCACAAACCTGAAAGGCAACCTGGATGCCAGGGTCCCAGTACTTATCAAATCCAAAATTGCTGTCCGTAGCTGGAAATGGGCGCTCAGTATAAAATCCGCAGTCCTGATGCGAGACGTATTCCCAGGCCAAAACGTGCTACCTCCAAATAGTTGAGTGCCTGACAATCTGACTTCCAAGCAGCGTCTTGGGCCTACAACAGTGACCCTAAACCATACAACCATACTGCCAACGTAACGCGATATTCATCCCACAGGGATATCAACACGTCCACAGCGACAGAGGACACCGAACTGTAGGGTATGCACACTAACACAAGACGTGGGAATACCGCGCACGTCTAACGACTGCTGCTCGGCGTCGCCTCGCTGCCCTTGGCGAAAGGCGTCCTTCGGTTACGCAGTAACTGCTCAGATACATTAGCCGTAAACGGCTGCTATCGACACAAGCGAGCGGCCCCGATATGGAATACGCATGGCTCGAGCAACACAGCAGACAACGAAGACTACCTCGCACTGTGTTCTCATCTGACTCGATGCCGCAGTGACCGGTGTTCGTCCAAAGCGCTGGGCGAGTTCATTCGTTTGTTCGGAAGGGGAGGCCGATAAGTTTTTTCCACTCTTCGGCCCTCGATGACGGAATCGAGGCGCTCGTACCCTGCAGTCTTTCTCAAATGATTTTATGGAAACTATTCGGTAAAAAAATCATTTTTGCTTTACTTACAGCTATAGCAGATTCATGATGATGTGCCCATTTCGTTAATGGTCATAGTTATTGTGATATTTACGTGAAAGTAAGACAATACGCGAAATTCTAAAAAGTGGGCAATGAAAAATAGGTCACTATGATTTTGGTTTGGTGCTTATTGCACAACGTTTTTGAGCATGAAATTTAGCTAACATATTGAATTTTTCATTAGACTTAGGTAGAGGTACCTGTCTGTCCCCATTCTCGAGAAAACTGATGTGACGTAGCACACTCATTTTCGATCGCGCCGTGCCAGCGACAAAGCTAGAGTAAAATATATGCAACATTCCCCATATTTCGTTAACGATTTCAGATATCGAAATGGGATTTTGGTAAATGATAGCTCGCGAAGATGAGAGTATTTTACCATACCGTTGTTATGTAAAACTTAATTATCTACCCTGTTATTCCAATAGCTACAGACTTTTTTGGTGAACGAATGTAATTTTTAAGGACCATCCATAGCTGGGGAAACGCGAAATGCTAGGGGTTGTGGAACAACATATGTGAAGACGTTTAAACTACTACTGCCTTTATTTTCCTCAGTTCCTCACTTAATAAACTTAACAAACCACTGTTTTAGAATTCTTCCGCGATTGTGTCTGCACAAGATGTCAGTGAGGTGAGACAGTGTAAACTCTGCTGTGTTTTGGCAAAAGAAGCAAATTTTGACATGGAAACTACAGAAATGTGTAGGTTTTACTCAAAATTCGCCACTCATGATGCTTCTCTGAAAGTTACAAATCGTTAACAAGCCAGGCAATAATAAATCGCTGCCTTTTTGGCCGAATTTTTTTAGATGTTAACTAAAGCAGAGGTGACAATAGATCTTTTTGAATGGTCAGCATGCAAGTGTGCGCGGGAAGGGGCCGTACTCAAGATTTACAAAAAATGTGAGCATAGGCTTCAGTTTAGAAGGTCCTTCCAGAGTTCGGCATTTCTTCTACAGCGCTCTGAGCGACCTCCCATCACTGGCCACTCTTCTCATGCTTCCCAAGCCGACTGCGCATCTAGGGGCCACGCTATTTTGCGCGCACTGCAACCTTGGCTGCAACCAAAAACAAATGACCACCGGGCGAAGCCTTCAGTGTTGAACTAGTTCACATCCAAGGAGCCGACCGGCTGGCGGCTCACACTCCCTATTAGAAGTGTTCTTGTTCGTTCAGGATTGTTTCTATCAGGAAGTGCGTGCTTCACAACGGTATTAATGGATCAAAGATAGAAAGAAGGGTAGCATCGGTCGTAAATTTTTAATCTGTTTATTGCAGATAGATTTCAGGTACACTGTGTAGCTATCCTCAGTACTGTTTGTTATCCGTAATGTTAATGTGGCATCATTTTATTGTATTTACGATGAGTCATCATGACGTGGATATAATTGCACTAAAGATAGCTACACAATAGCTGAAATTGATCTCGTATAAAACAGATTAAAAATTTACGACCGATGCTGCGCTTCCTCCTACCTTGGTTCCTGTTCGTTGTGTCAAACAAAAGATCACGAAAGTACCGCATCTCTGGAATGAGATTGTGTGCTTGAAATCCAGCGATTAAACGCATCGTTGTACGTAAAAATCTCTTCCAATCTCACTTACCACTTTGTAGTCAGGTATTTTATTGAAAATTAAGGAAAAAATTCACATACAAATTTTTACCACCTGTTGTTTAACTTCCGCTGTGGTAACCCGTCCAAAACAGATTTGTGAGGGCAAAGTTTCAGTTTACCCATGTGAAGGGAACACTTCAAAAATTTATACAAACTTACTTAGTCTCAATTTAAAGTTGACACTTAATGTGCATTATTACTCTAGATACACCAATAAACCAAAACCAGAAACATTATCATTGGTCCTCGTATAACAGCATTTACGCCAGATTGAGTGACTCTTCTTGGTCTGTTATATGAGCTGACTGTTTCCAAATATGCATCAACATCGATGTGTTCCATCGGGTCCATATTAGGCATATAAACGTAAGTTCACTGTAATGCTCATCAAAACTCTGCAGCACGATTCTGGCCTTGTGACATGGACAGTTATCGTGGAGATAGATGCCATCCCCCTCGGGGAAGTCATTAAGCACGAAGATACGCAGCTGGTCCACAATGCCACGCAGTCCGAGTCCACAGCTAGCATGGCGCCGTCGACTATCACAGGTCTCATGGAAGCCAGGCGAATGTCACCCATAGAGTAATGCTGCCTCCACTGGTGGCACGGAGCATATTTTGTGAACACACACGCCTGGATGATAGCACATATGATACAAGCATCGACCTGGTGTAGCAAGAAATGCGATTCATCCGACCAAGCGACATGTTTCCACTGATCCATGGTCCAATCTTGATGATCCTGTGCCCACAGCAATCATAACTGACGATGTTGGTGGGTCAATATGGCGAAAGTAGGGGTCATCTATTGTAGAACTCCATGTTCAGAATGTGCGCTAAGCGGTGTTCTACGAAATTTTTCGCCTGCACCAGCATTGTTATCTGTCGTTAAATCTGCCACAGATAGCCGTCATCCTGCTCCACAGAGCGGGCGGGCCTCATATCACCACTTTCTGCAATCAGGTTCGCAATTTCCGATACGCTCGTTCCCAGCCACCATTTGCTGGCAACCTGCCCTTTGTCAAAGTCGCGTATATCAGTGGATTTCCCAATTAGCCAACCCTGTCGACACTAGAATGATTTCACATTCGTGTCTGCTCCGCTTAATGTACTTCCATCACCACTTCATATGACCTCAGCGCCACCACGCGTCATCCAGACACGCTGTGGACAGTGCTCAAAATGTTTTTTCTCACCAGCGTATATCGTCCTCCCGCCGGCTCACGAGGAAGTTGGTGTGTGAGCGTACTAGTATTGTGAAACAGGTGAGGTGTGTGTGAGGCCGACCAGCAGCCGCCCCACCCAGGGAACCTCGCAGACTGGGCCCCAGGGCCGTGCCGAGAGAGAGAGGGGACCGGCCAGGCCACCATGCCGCTGCTCCAGCTGTTGTGCTTCCGCCAGTCGCACGGTCGCCTTCCGCCATGGCACTCGCTGCGTACGTCCTGCTGGCGTTCGCTGCCCTCATGGGGACGGTAAGTTCTCCGGGCAACACTGTTGCTGACCGTCAGTGCTAGGCTCAACAAAGTTTTGTACGGCGCCGTCTTTCTGTTTTCCGTTACCGAGCTGAGGATTGCGACATTTCAACTGTCTCTTTCCCCTTACTCTAAATTTCCCTCTACTCACTTCCCCCCCACCCCCCCACCCCCCCACTACTCCTGCATTCGTTATGTTTTTTTCTTCCTGTGGTTTTGTCGTGTCTTCCCTATTTGAAGTTTGGTTTTTCTTGAAAAGCCTGATGTTCTTACTTCATAATAGATCCCCCTGTCTTGTAGGTTCCCTTCTAATCAAACGCAGACATCTCCCACTGGGGACACAGTGAAAATACATTCAGATAGATCAGCTGATGTGTTGCCACCAGGGCAATAATTATCTATGATACTCGCATGTGACAAGAAAACCGGTAATGGAGAATAAAATTATACGCAAACCGATTCCATCATTTTGATTAAAATGTTTTTGTGTTAGGCTGCGTCATTTAAAACGCTAAAACAACTAGACAACCGACGTTTCGACCCTCTTCACAGCGGTCTTCTTCAGGGCTGATTGAACTGGTGGATCCATGGGATGCTCATCGCAATACAATCTTTCGTTTGTCAGGTGACATACGACGTCACATTCGGCATATGACTGGACAGTTCGACGTCAGGATACTTTGGAGAGGAAGCTGCACGACTGGACACTGCGTGTGCTACTCTAACAGATGACGGGCAGCAACAGCAAATCGGCAGCTTGCACCTAGAGGCAGCGTTTTCCTGGAGCACGGCGATGACGTTTGATATTCCTCTTGTGGCTTCTTTTATAACAGGTTCTTTTCCTGCAGCGGCCAAAGCTGTGCTCACGCTGCGATGAACATTTTTCTAGCCTCTCGAGTTTTTCGCACTGCCCGAACGCAAGCCCCGCCTGTTTCGTTGCTTGGTCACCTGTAACGCTAGTTGTCAACCCCAAATTTATTTTAATGCCGTGTTGAATTCCATAGTCCCAAAACTAAAATTCTGTGTTCGGTGGGTTTGTTATCACAATTTGCGAACTAAAAAAATGCCGTGCTTAGATACACTGATGCCTCAAATATCTATCAAAGGTGCGTCGATTTTTGTGTAACAGGATACAGAAAAACACCGGAAATGCGACGTCGGTGTCTAAATGCGTTACCTTCAATATATTTCTGTTTACAGTTACGACTCAGGCTACTTTTTTTTAGTCTCGCACATCACGAATGCTACACTTGCACATATGCAATAGTCATAAAATACCTCCAGCAAACACGAATACGTACGTTGTTCTAGCAGAACGGAGCAATGTTGCCTGTATTGCTGTTTCTCTTTTAGTTCGCCAGATCTCTTTCCGAGAAGTTATGCACAACCTGAAGTATGCGGTGTATGTAATATGATACGACAGATGGCGTGATAGGTGACAGTTTCATAGTGCAATGAAAATTTATACATGCATCACACCAATAAGAACACTCACAATTATGTGCAGTGCTATTAAGCAACAATATGTAGCGCTCTCTCTCTCTCTCTCTCTCTCTCTCTCTCGTCCAGTCTTAGAGTATTCCTCGTCTGTATGGGACCCTTACCAGTTGGGTCTCAGTCAAGAGATTGAGAAGGTCGTCTTCTCCGTCGGTCTCCATGGGCGTCTCTTCCGCGGTCTACGTATCTGCAGAGGCAGAAGGGACCACCGTTTCCAAGGGGGTCGTCTTCTTGCAGTCGACGGATGTTCCCGGCTCCATGACCACCTCCCCAGCAGCCTGCATTTCCGCGTCGGCCAGGGAGACAGTCGTGGGTTTCCGCGTCTACCCCCGTACTGGGGGGGGGGGGGGGGGTCGGCACCTCTTCAGGTATCATGCGAGGTGCAGGGATACCTTGAGCTGTCACCTCGTGACGCATCTCGTCCAGTTCCGCCCTCTCCTCCGCCATGGCGGATTTGAGCGCGGCAACGGCGTCGTCGCTGGCTTTCCGCAACGTTTCGCGGAACCCACTGTCGTCGTCTTCGCGGCGGCGCGGCCCGCTTCCCCTGCTTGAAAATTGGGGCGGGGCGTCCGCTTTGTCTTCATGGGCCACCTCTTCATGAGGAAGCCGGTGCGGCGCCCCCCCCCCCCCCCCCGTCTCCCCACCCCCTCCCCCGCCATCGCCATCTATCTCCTCCTCCCTTGTCCAGGTACGCGTGCTGGCGGCACCTCCGTTATTCCTCTACCTGCCCCCGAAGCCTTTTCATGGTGATGTATCTTACTCTTCTTAATTAGACTAATTCTAGGTTCCCAGGACTTATTAAGGATGCATTTATTGATTGATCTTCGGTTCCCTTACCCGAATCTCTATAGATTATGTAATGACAGTCTGAGAAGTTAGACGTCTGTGTCAGAACCTTAGTATGGTCGTAATCCATTCCGTGTAATTTAAATACGCAATTTTTCACAACTGTCGACTTGTTTGGATGTTTTCGTCTCTGATGTGCCGCTGGCAACGATCTCAATCATGCACTGTCTGAAGTATTTGTCTTGCCACACTGACAGATGTCTTCGACGCTACCAAGCAGAGTCTATGTTTTAACTCGTTGGAGGAAGACTGTCTTCACTTAGCGTTTGCGGAGAATTCGTCCTATCTCTCCGGATAACGTGCCGAGAAAGAGATATACACAATAACATAATGTTTTCGTCTTCCGTGGTCATGTGAATATATTTTAATTCACTTGCTAGCTATATCACGGAAATGTTATGTTTTCATTTGGTGAGAGATGTGCGCGCGAGGTGAGAAAAGGAAACATAGAAATCGCGAAACGTAAACATGTGTCTCGTGGAGATTACTCAAGCAGCTCTGCGTGATTCTCCCAGATACAGTCGATTCTCTGTGGCCAAATGCTGTTCGAGCGATGGGTAATGGACGCTCAGGCCTATCAGAGGAATTTCTTCTGACGATTCTAAAGAGCAAAGACCGTAGAGCTAAATGTACTATAATGAGGCAACTCTCCAACGAAATGGAAACAAATCAGACGTCTGTGACTAGCAGTTGTCAAGTGATTTAAACCATATCCACGCCGCGTTAAACTGAAGTAATATTATATTATAGACGCTTATTTAATTCTCTGATTTGTTTTAGACATTATTAGCAAAGCAACTATTAGTCGTGTTGCAAAAGTTTGAAGTTTTTCCTTTCTTTTTCCAAAAATAGATTGTGCTTCCACAAACCTTATTTTTTTCCCATGCCTGGGTTCACTGATAAACTAAAACGACCTACTCTTTTCCTCTGAGGCGGTCTATATATCTGAAATATTTTATTTCATTCCACACCATTGCCTAGCTTCAACTGTTTATTCAGTTGAGGCACTGAGAACTAAAAGGGCCTAAAACACAGATACCTAGTTTTGAAGAAAACAGATGTTTGTGAAAATCTAATTTGTAGGTAAACCACCAGTTTCATAGGTTTGACTTGGTATTTCACAAAGTCTCGACATTCTATATTTCCTATGAAAAATCATGTGCTCACGTTATGAAATTTTAATTAATGTTTAGGATTATTATTATTATTATTATTATTATTATGATTAATGTTCATCCATGAAATTTTGAGATACAGGCTAGTGGTAATAGGGTATTTTGGACTGCTGTGTAATTTGTAATTAATGAGAAACTACAATCATAACATAAAGAAAGATAGTACTAAATGCATCACACACACACACACACACACACAATTATAAACTATCCCAACACTTCATGGCCCTCGTTATCACGATTTTCATTAAGCACACTCTCTGACTTCAGTTTCAGATAAAACTGTCTTCTCACTTCAGGCATGCAGGCTAGTAGTTTTGTTAAGTCTGTGTTTCCAGTTTTAACTAGTAGTTTGGTTTAATTCGTATTTCAAGGTCGGTATTTACCTTCCATCTATACATTCGGACACTAGATTTTGCAAGGCATATACAGATTGTGCAGCAATAACAAACTGTGCTCTCCCTGGTTGTGACTCGAAGAAAGCGGTGGCCGCCTACGACTCTAACGAAGAATCTTACTTTAAACAATGGTTTACGGTAACCTGTTGAAAACTTCATCATTTCAAAATTTCTGAAATGTACAGCGTTACAACGAACATCAACTTTTGCTGTGGTAGGGAGATCAGTAAAAGTCTTAAAGGTTCCGAAATCCCCATCATCAACTTTACACACTGTAATGCAGGAACCATGGGATATGAAATCATGGTGGGGCAGTCCTACAAGAACTTCCAGCTTTTAAGAAGAAATGGGCGTCAGTGTAGCCAGTGAGTGTTCCTACAGAAAAGAAAATTTGTGCTTTGAGCCCTTGTGGAAGTGATTATCAAAGAAATCGGCGAGACAGCTTTCCATAATTGTTCATATATACAATGCAGAGGTCCAGCACTGAAAAATCCGGTTCACAGTAAGATCAACAGATATCAGGAGCATGCATATATGCTACAGTGGTTCTCAGCGCCTAAATTTGAAGTAACCATTTTCATTTTCTCGTATGTACGGCGTTATCAGATCAAATATGATGGCATAAGAAGTAATGGATCACGAGAGAATATTCCAGTAAAACTGGCATTCCAAAAAGCACAATGAAAAACAGTACTACGTAGGGCTACACCATCGTGAATCTGGTGCACTGTAATCTGGATTACCGGTATGCTTTATAGGATGGTTTACGAAATTCCGATCATCTTGGTGTATTCTCTCAGGTTTTGTACATGTTTACCTGAAAGAGACTGGGCATCCGATATTGGCCTGCAAGATATAATAAAACATTGTGTTAACCAGATACGGTGTCGTCTGGTTTCCCAGAACCGAACGAGCGATACAAAAATAGGATATGGGACGGCAGTAAGGATCAAACTCGAGCCAACAAGTGAGTAGTCCCCTTGCGCTGTCATCTACACTATGAGAACATCAGACACTAATTCTATCTGGCCGGTCGCTTGAATTTGCGCACGCGACGGCCTGAATGGCTTTCAATGCTAATTAAGTCTGAAAGGGTGTAACGTATCAAATTTTTTGCATAAGTTATTTCTCACTGCAACATACCGTGGAACACCCTTACAAGCTTTTCAGACTGTTTCTGGCCAGCAAATACAGCTGAAAGCATAGGATTTGTACCTTAAAGCTTTAAAAGTAGCTTAATACGGAAATGTAATAAGATAGAAGGTAGCACGTTTACACACCGACGGGGCGTTTCCTACGTTTCACTAGGTTGCACCAAAAACGATCCGATTTTGATAGATCTTATGTGTCAGTGAATCTAAGCATGACGGATGATAATATTTTGACTACAAAATACGGTATTTTCGGTTCGATACTATGGAATCTAACCTGGTGTTGAAGGAAGTTTTGCGTTGGCAACTAGGGCTGCAGGTGACCAAACAACGAAACATACAGAATATGCGTTCGAGCAATGCGAAGTGCGCAAATGGTTTCAACCATCAGCAGCTTTGGCCATTTGCGGTACACATGTTGCAGCCGGCCGGTGTGGCCGAGCGTTTCTAGGCACTACAGTCTGGAACCGAGCGACCGCTACGGTCACAGGTTCGAATCCTGCCTCGGGCATGGATGTGTGTGATGTCCTTAGGTTTGTTAGGTTTCAGTAGTTCTAAGTTCTAGGGGACTGATGACCTCAGTAGTTAAGTCCCATAGTGCTCAGAGCCATTTGAACACATGTTGCAAATAGTACTGTCATAACATCTTTGGTCAAATGAACCTGGTGCTGCATTAACGAACCTACCGCATCTTGGGCGGAGTTTCGTTCAGCAACTTCACAGTGAACGCACATTGCCTGTGGGACAGGCATCGCTGGCAGCCCAGCCATCGGCACCTTGTAGCCATTATCTCTGGCCATGCTTTTGGGATATTTAGTTATTCCAACAGCCTCTCTTATTTTTCCGCTGTCGCATCCATGATGTCGAACAAGCACCCTGGGTTCTTGGAAATTGTTAGATCGACAGCATTTCAGGTATAGCTAATTTGGTGCGTTGCTCCAGTAGCAGGCATCTTTCATACTCCGACCACGCGAGTGCTAATTGATCTCTGGTTTTACCAAGTACACTTCGCCACATTGACATTGACGTTCATGAATGAATGCCTGCAGCGTGAAGAACATGTACGGAATCCTTTGCGGGTTTCCTCATACCTGTGATTTTGAACCCGCTCTGGAATATTGGTTTAGTTCCTCCGCATCCCAACACCTGCCCTACGTCACCACTGACTCCTCTCATTTAAGGTAAACGATAATTCTGTCCCTTCGTTTTAGGTTAGCTGCACAGTAGCGTGTAATAATTGGGGGACATGGGTGTTCTGATAACCGGTTCTAGGATAATCGAATTAAATAATTTACCAATAAGAACTACATGTATTTATAATAACAAGAATTTCTTTTATTATTACAAAGACAAGTACAATAGGAATGTACGTAGTACAGTCTAGAAACGAAAAAATTAGTACATACGCATTTTTGCACGTACAGTACATTGCCCAGAGTTAACGCTTAAAAATCCTAAATTTTGGGCTGTCTATGCAAGGCTGACCTCTTACGAGCAGCCAAGTCACGCACATTCTTCAGGACAGATATCTGATACTGGTCACTTTCGTCTAAAGAACTCTAGACCATCACAAGGCAGTATCTAAACAGCTAAATGCTTCAGCAGTAGCCAATATATCTTCATCTTCATTTTCTGGACCACTAGTTGACGAGATGCTGGCAGCGTCAGCTTCATCAGTAACGAGCTTTGCAATTTTGCTATCCTGCATGATTTGGTGCCCTGGGCATGCATCGTAGACATCTGTGAATTCTTCGTCTTCATCACATTTATAATAATTGAGCTCTTTTACCACATTGAGCACTACGGACACACAGTTTAAAATTTTATTCCAGGCTTTTTTTAAATTCTCTTCCAAATGTTCTCACGATAAACAGCACAAAATTTCAATATAAACGCATTCATTGAGGAACATGGATATTACCAGATGGAAAGGTAGTCAATCAAATAGAACATGTAGCTATCCATTAGGATGGTGCTGACTAGCGCCTTTCGTGATTCGGGTCGGGATCTGTAAAAACAGAACGCACTAGCTATATTTCTGTAGCAGACAGCCTCGTAGTTAGGGCAACCACTGCTCTGAGTAATCATATTGGGTATTAATAAACCGCTTCAGCTGTATTTAGTCTTACTTTTAAATCGCTGCCAGTTTCATGGCACAAAAAGCCACATATTCAGGTGAACATAAAACTAAAACATTAGAGATGAAAACGCTCGGAACTTGGTACCGACGGACAACGAATTTGGGCACAAAGTTCCAAGCTTTTCCAGCTCTAATGCTTTAGTTATATGATCACCTGAAGATGTGGCTTCTGGTACCATTAAACCAGTTGTGATCTAAAAATAAGACTAAATACAGCTGAAGCAGTTTATTAATACCCAAGAGATTTCACTAGACTGTACTCTTAGTTCCATGAATCAGTACAGTAGCATAAAGTCCATCTCTGCGTCATGAAACATATCCAAGTTCCGTTTTTTTTCTTTTTTTTCGTCCTTGATATTGAATCCAGATCCTGGCAAAAATCATACAAAGTCTATACAAGTCATGGCAGTGATCACTTTGGTGGTGGTGGTGGTGGTGGTGGTGGTATGTACGATGACATCCCTGCACGCAGAAACGAAGTCTACATGTAACATATTTTTTTCTCGCTCGCCACCGACATAAGCAAATGGTATCGTACGCACTAAATGTGCATAAAATTTCGCTCTGTTCCAAGGAAAGCTGTTACCGACCAGATGAACAGTTGCGAAGGGTCTCTTCGTACGTTAGGATCTGATATTATTCCAAACGTTTACCAGTAAGACAGCCTACACGATACAAGCTTGAGTTTTCTACTCTGATAGGTCTTTATTACGTAGCTTACCTGAGCACTGTATTTCTATTATATTTAGCTATGCAATACAAACTTAGTCACACACATTTTCTATAACTCTGTTTTACCTACAGGGATTTTTATTAAATAATACCCCAAGATATTTAACCTTTTCCACAACTACAATTACATTTTCATATAATTTCATAACAGCCATTAGCAATCTTTGATATAACTCTATCTCTTTCAACTTCTCCCAGAGATTGTTGGTGGGTACATTATCGTATGCTTTCTCTAGGTCAATCAATGCAACATGTCTCAAGTCCAGCATTTGTGCGTTTTTCACATATTAGTTTCGCTGTGAAGATGTCGTCCATTACCTAACTTCCAGTTCGGAATCCTCCTTGTTCTTCTTCCTGCCTGTGAGCTGTTTCTTTCTCTACCATACTTTTCAGTACCTTCGAGTACAGTCTTCAAAAAAAAGGTATCACTGCCAATCCCTTTTAATTATTTGGATCATTAAGTGACCCTTCGTTATGCACCGGTCTTATGTAACATGTTTTCCATTCCGATCTAACTACTTCTCCATTTCACGTTCTTTCCAACAGCCACCTTAGCATCTCCAACAATTTCAGTGGATCAAACTTCACCTAGCTCTGGATATATTGATCCATATTCTGGTATCATCATCATCATCTTCTTCTTATGTCTCCTTACAGCCCGTTGACTAACTTTTAGATCTAAACGCCACAGTTCTACCTTCTGCATCCTTATCTCGCATATATGTGAAAATTCAGACCGATTTTCCTGGACTAAATCGTTAAAATACTGTCCATTGACCACGACTAATATTATTTTGTTGTAACTTTTCACTAGCTGACACTCGCACTGACTCGATTGTTCTCCATGTCTCAGCACTCCCAGCACCACCAATTATATTTACGAAATTAGAATTATATATTAATACCTTCAGCTGCTGACGGGCGTTCATATATGTCAACGGGGGACAGGTAAAAATGTGCGCCCCGACCGACACTCGAACCCGGGATCTCCTGCTTACAAGGCAGACACTCTATCCATCTCAGCCACCGAGGGCACTGCAGGGACTATCTCGCCCACGTCTCCTGCGAGACCCACATCCTCACTTTATATGTCCACACACTACATTCGTAGTATCCCTACCCAACACTGTCATTACACAACACTACTTACCAAGTCCCTTAAGGGTTCGGGTAATATGTGTGCATCCGCACAGGAGGAGGTCATGGCCGGTAATGCCAGAACTTTCTTCCCATGCCTTGCCATTCCTTTTTAACACTTCTCTTTTTACTTCTCTATTTAGTGCCTTGCATTCCATCAAATTGGTTTCATTTTCTGTGCTTCATTTTCTGTGCCTCATTTTCTGTGCCTCATTTTCTGTGCCTCATTTTCTGTGCCTCATTTTCTGTTCTTCATTTCCGTCTATAGCGTTCTTTATATGTGCAAATTCCTCTTCTGCTGTTCTTTCCGCACTCTCGAATTTGTTTGACAGTCGCTGTCGGCATAAGTGCTTAGTACTTTCATCTCTTAAACTATCCAAGTTATTCCTTATGATCTCTGGCAGGTCAGCATGTTGGGACCTCTTCTGTTAGCAGCTGGAAAGTACAGGGGATATAAATTTTACGTTCCACCACATGATGGTCAAACTTCCACAATCTGCCACTCTTTCTAACTCTGACATCCTGAATTTTTAAACTCGCCTTTCGCTCGAGATTAGATAATCAATCCTTGATTACGAGCCTCTTGTATAGTTATACGATTTAAATTGGTGTGTCTCCTTGTGGACAAAGAATGTATTTTCTACTTGTAATTCATACTGCTCCAGTAAATCCACCAATCTTTTCCCATTCTGATTCTTAACGTCCTACCAGTATCAGCTCATGGCCACTCGGAAAGGCTTCTGTAGTCTCTATCATAATCTGTTCGGAATGTTCTGGTACCTTCAAAGGGAAATCTTCAGAAGACGCATGCACTCCTACTCCCACTGTTAGTATATTGTGCTGCCATTTTTTACTCTACACGAATGGGTATCATCAATAGATGTGACTACATTGAAGTTGTATCACCATTCGATTCTCACATGTTCTGGCTGTTAGAGGCAAGTTTGCTATTCTTCTGGGACTCATTTTATGAATCACATTGCACTGAAAAGCTCTATCTCATACGGTGCGAAAAAGCAGGACGTGACTTAGCAGTATTTTTATAGGACCTCTATAGCTTGATTCAATTGTAGCTAGAAACTTCACAGAATAAGAGTGACGGCCTGAGTCAGAGCACAGACTCGCGCCTCTGATTGCTATGCCTCCTTTCTAGAACCGTGCTGCTGATTGTAGCGTTGAGTATCAGCATAAAGAGTCCCTGCGTAACCCTGGGCCGCTTATCAGCTGTGCCGCATCTAGAGGTTGGCCGGCCCTCAGCGGCCTTTGAGTGCGTTCACTGACTTCAGACGGTTATGTCACACTAAAAACACGCTCGTTTCGTCAGCTTGTGAAAAGATGCAAAAATTACAATTTACGCAGTAGGCTCTCTCTGTAGACTACCGAATCTGCTTCATTGTATAATATCGAAATTTTTGATGGAGATACTGTAATACACGGTCCAGTCACATTAATGTGACAATCTGTTAAAAGAACCACGTTCTGCAGCGAGGACGTGCAGGAAGAGTGTCGGTGGAAGTTCTGGAAGGTACTGACAGGGATGTGGAGCTACCCCGATTCCAGTTCCGTCGCCAGCTGCGCTGGATGTCGCGGCTGAGGATCCATGGCGCGAACAGCCCGATCAAAGCCGTCAACAGATTCTCGTGGGTTTAAATCCTAGGGGTTTGGTGGCCAGAGAAGTACGGTAAACTCGTCCTGTTGCTCTTACAACCACGCACATACGCTGTGCGCCGTGACACGTTGCATTGTCCTGCTGGTAAATGCCACCGTGCCGAGGAAACACAAACTGCATGTAGGGTTAGACGTGGTCCCCAAAGATGGATGCATTCTTGTGCTGATCCATTGTGCCTTCCCGAATAACGTGGTAACCGAGGGAATGCCACGAAAACTTTCCCCAGACCGTAACGCTCCCTCATCCTGCCTGGACCCTTCCGACGATTGTTGCAAAGCCGTACGCGTCAAAGGCCGTCTGCCCGATGGAACATGAGACGTAATTCATCTGAAAACGCCTGCTGTTGCCACTCGATGGACTTCCAGTTGCGGTATTGGCATTCAGATTCCAACCTTCGTCGACGACGAACGGCTCTCACCATGGGTGCGTGAACCCATACGCAGGTGTCGCAGCTGAGGATCCATGGTGCGACCGTTCAGGTCGTCGAGGTGACACCGTTAGTAGCACCTTGGTTCATCTCGGCGGTCAGTTGCTCAACAGTTGCACTTCTATTCGCCCGAGCCCATCTCACAAGGGGAACTCCCCATCGGACTACCCACCGAACTCCCCTCAGATTTCGTGGTAAGATGGAGTGGGAACATCAATAAGAATACTTATTGGTGCCGAATTAGGTCAACCAGTACCTCTAATTGGAGACGACCAAATTTATGTTGTTATTACAGTGGATAGCCCATCAAAACTGAACACAGATCAAGCATGAAAACAGGAAAAAGATAAACTGAACAAAGAAACAAGAAGCAATATAGAAACAATGAACAGTTCAAGCTCAAAATCTGCAACATCGCTCGAGTCTGAGTAGCCACGGTGTCGTGGTTATGTGATTACGGTGTTGGACCTCGAAGGGAGAGATCTATGTTCAAACCTACCGTCAGTGTGTCGTTAGCTTAGTGGTTTCCTTATGTGTTACGATCCTACTACTATATAAGATTGCAGTTCCAAGCTCGTTGAATATAACCTCTTATTTTCTATTTTAATTAATGGAGTTGCAAACCGCTAGTAAAAATTCCTTATACGAAATCTGAAGAATGCCAATTTCGACTTAGTAAATTATATCAATGTCACAGACGCCTCCTTTGCAAATGCCGAGGTGCTTCACTGTAAAGTAGTTCCCGAAAAGATTCAAAGCGATTGTCAACGATACGAATTTGAGCTTTGTTCGTCTTATAGGTCTAACATGTCAGGAGGTTGTTGCACATGATGATTAACATAGTTCCTCTCTTCTAAATTTTTGCAATAGCATTTAACTGTAGACGATTTCTGGCACCGGCGTTAGCAATTTCTTTCCGTTCTCCGAACCCTCAAAACGATATATTTTTCTGGTTTAAATCTGATGACCTTAACTATTGCTTCAGATCAACGTTAAATACTTTATGAATCCATACATAGAACTCCAAATATGCAGTGTTCCTTCATTGCTACAGAGCAAGCATTGCAAGGTATTCACACAGTTTACCGCATAGACTTACCATAAGGAATGAAACAAGAACTGTAATACACTTTATACCACAGACGCTTACTCTGGCTTGACGAAAACATAAGAATATTGGCCAAAAGTAGCACAAATAGTTGACTTTGAAAGGGAAAGAAGCATTTATAAATACATGGAATGTAGTGAGGTGGTTTAATTTCGTCCCAGTCTATAAAATTAATTTCGGGCCATACTCAGCTCTTGACGATTATTGTAATACAGTACCTACCTACTAATCAGGGCGTCTGTCTCCGTTGCTTTCGAGTGTGAACGCAAATCGTAAAAATTTTTTGTGGAGCAACATTTAATAATAAAGCGTTTTAAAAACGATGAGCAGTAGCAGGCGCTTTCGATAAAGATCGGGGAAGTGCAGCGCCCCTGGTGTCACCACGGCAGCTGCCGGTAGCCAGCAAATGGATCCCGGAGCTTTGCCGCACACGGCGTCCAGAGGAGGACAGTCTGCAGGAAATCTGCCGCAAAATGGTTACTGGATTAAATTTTGATATCGGTGTGTCAGAAGGCGAAATAGGTTGAATCTGCGCTACCATTACATTCACGTCTTCAGCATTCAGACAGAAGAGGCTACAAAAATATTTTACGCCAGTTGCTCTCGATCCACAGACATTGTGAATAGAAACAACGAACGCTACAGCTAGACCACAGGTGTAAACAGCTGCGAGTCCTCTATCATGGAACATGATTTTCTCCAGGAAGTGCGGCAATCTACAGTGTTGCCAGATTGTGCAGATAACCGTACTTAGAGAATTAGCGAGTTGGTCAGTTTTTTTGTCCCATGTCGTGATCGGCGCGGACTTAGCCTCTGCAGCGGCCGGCCGCCGGTAGAGTTTTGTCAGAGTGTACGTACCTCCTATTTGTTCTTCATAATTACCACATGTTATGGCTCTTGCGTTCTGTTTCGAAAGTTTTGACTCTTGACTTCCTTTGTTGTAATACAGTTAAGACACGTTTATTTGTTTTCATTCCTGTAGGAGATCTACGCAGCATCTCACCTGCTCTCACTTCATCACATTTACTCGCGACGGTAATATATTCTTGCCACATGACTCATATTCTAGAACCAGGGTATGATATAACAATTGCGAAGACTACAAAAGGAGAATAGATACGTCACTGACCAGACGGATGGTTCACAAGTTTGCGAAAAAAATGGAACACGATGGAGACTTGAACATGGGATCCTCTTAGCAGCCCAACACCGTAGCCATACAACAACGACACCATAGTTCTTGGAGTTCAATCGATGTTGTACATCTTAAGTTTCGAGCGTTCACTGTTTAGATTCGCTTATTTTTTCACAGTTGAGTAAATATCACTCCTGTTTTCATGCTTGATGTGTGTTCAGTTTTTGACGGGATGTCCACTGGGTCAGTTTACCACTAAATCCTAGGGGGTGCGATGAGGAGTTTTCGTTGTCAGAATCCGTCGTCCACACCTGTTATCTACGGCCTGTGGTGCACTACAGTTGTCACAGCCCTGATTTAGGATAGCGCCATTTTGCCATGCACAGTATACTTAAACTACTGCGGCACACCAATACTTCACAAACATAGCCATTTCGGGAACGATTCCACCCTGGGCCCGAAAGCCAATGATCAAGTCCTTCTGGACGTCAAATAAATCGCTCCGTTTCCGAATTCCTGCACTGTTTTCTGCGTCCCCCGCACACTGTTTATATACCCTCCACTGCTAACACTATCATCTGCCATCTGTGAGTCGTTAGTACAAGTTGATGTCGAACATAAGCGGTGGTCACATTAATGTGAATGGACGGTGTATTTGATCAACAATAGCTGGTATCCGCCTCTTTCATCTAGACTGAAGAGCCAAGAAAACTGGTACACCTGCCTAATATCGTGTAGGGCACCAGCGAGCATGCGTAACACGACGTGGCATGGACTCGACTAATGTTCATGTCTGGGGAGTCTGGTGGCCAGCAGAAGTGTTTAAACTCAGAAGAGTGTTTCTGGAGCCACTCTGTAGTAATTCTGGACGTGTGGTGCGTCGCATTGTCCTGCAGGAATTGGCCAAGTCGGTCGGAATGCACCATGGACATGAATGGATGCAGCTGATGAGACAGGATGCCTACGTATCACCTGTCGGAGTCGTATCTAGACGTATCAGGGGTCCCTTATCACTCCAACTGCACACGCCCCATACCATTACAGAGTTGCCACCAGCTGGAACAGTCCTCTGTTGACATGCAAAGTCGATGGATTCATGAGGTTGTCTCCATACCCGTACACGTCCATCCGCTCGATACAATTTGAAACGACTCTTCCGACCAGACAACATGTTTCGAGTCATCAACAGTCCAGTGTCGGTGTTGAAGGTCCGAGGTGAGGCGTAAAGCTTAGTGTCGTGCAGTCATCAAGGGTACACGAGTGGGCCTTCGGCTCCGAAAGCCCATATCAATGATGTTCCGTTGAATGGTTCGGACGCTGACACATGTCGATGGCACAGCATTGAAATCTGCAGTATTTTGAGGAAGGGTTGCACTTCTGCACGTTGAACGATTCTCTTCAGTCATCGTTGGTCCTGCTCTTACAGGATCTTTTCCCGGCCGCAGCGGGGTCAGAGATTTTTTTTTTTTTTTTTTTACCGGGTTCCTGATATTGACGGTACAGTCGTAAATTGAACGTACGGGAAAATCCCTACTTCATCGCTACCTCAGAGACGCTGTGTCCCATCGCTCGTGCGCCGACTATAACATCTCGTTTAAACTCACTTAAATCTTGATAACCTGCCATTGTAGCAGCAGTAACCGATCTAACAACAGCGCCAGACACTTGTCTTAATATAGGCGGCGCCGTATTCTGCCTGTTTACATATCTCTGTATTTGAATACGCATGCCTATACCAATTTCGTTGGCCGTTCCGTGTCCTAACCCACAACGAAGGAAAGCAATGAAGATTTTTAAAGTTTAATATCTCTTGTAGTGGATGTTTTTTAAAAGATTCATCAAAATTTCATAAGGTTTCATTTCATCTGCGTGAATGACGAGACTTGGATTTATTTCCAACTACCGTATAGGATTACAAAGTATTTAATTTATAAAGAAACGTTAGATTTTAAGAAGGTATTACTTCTGAAAAAAAAGGACGATTAAAATACAATGTTCCGTTGACAATGGTGTCGTTAGACGATCCACAAGCTCTGATTAGGGAAGGTTGGGGAAGGAAACCGAATTAGCCCTTTCAAAGGAATCAGCCCGGCATTTGCCTTAAGCAATTTAAAGAAATCACAGAAAACCTAAATATAGATGGCCGGATGGAGACGGTATTATTTCTTAATACAATCCCATAAAACCTATGGGTATTTTTTACAGTTACTTTAGAATCAAATTTTTCGTATATGTTTCACAAATGTTCAATCCGCCCTCCTCTAAATGAATGACAAACATCCAGACGATAGTCACATTTTTGCGAGTATACCTGGAGTGCCTGATACAATGCTATTGTATACAGTGTCTCAGTTGACCAAAGTTTTTGGAATCAGAGACACATAAGCAGAGTCTCTAAGAAATCCTCACAAAAAAGAAAAAACGGTGAGATGAGGTGACGTTGGAGCCATTGTGCAATGGGAGATCGGAATGTGTCTTACGGTCGATCCCGCGTTGAAACTGTTCATTGCTAATAAATGCGCTTTAATGTAGGTGCCAGTAAAGTGGTGCTCCGTCTCACTTAGGCGAAGCAAAGCTCTGCGTCCTGGTCCGGACGGGTCAATTGGGATCGACCAACCGCCATGTCACTCTCTGCCAATGGTGTCATTCGGAGACGGTATGGAGGGACATGGGACCACCATACTGTTCTCCCTGTCATTGTCTGCTTTCTTGACATTGGAACCGCTACATGTCACTCAAGTGGCTCCGGAGCTGGTATCACAAGACTGAATGTGTCACATTCCAGTAGTACCATCGAGTAAAAATCCCAGAACTCATCATAGCAGCTAGATAAGCTGACCATTGATCTACGAAGGCGGACTCTGTCCTGCTGACAGCTTCACAAAAAGTGGATCAAAAAAGCCGAAAAAAGGCATTGGAGCCGCGCGGGGTAGCGGCGCGGTGTAGGGCGCCTTGCACAGCTTGCGCGACTTCCCCCATCGGATGTTGGAGTCCTCCCTCAGGCAGGGGTTTATATGTGTTGTCCTTAGCGTAAGTTAAGGTGAGGTTACGTAGTGTGCAAGCCTAGAGACCGATGATCTCAGCAGTTTCGTCCCATAGCAACTTATCACCACCCCCACTCCTCCCCCCCCCCCCCCGGGGCGAGCGCGCGCGCACACACACACACACACACACACACACACACACACACACACACAGTCATTGAAAACACGTGTACCGTCATATATGGCAGTGAAAGCAGTTAGTGCCCAGCGTACACACTCCCAAGAGTACACGAGCGGTTCAGATGCATCAAACCCTGCTTTCTTGACAGTGCAATTACCATACCTGTGCTTCATACTTACGATATAATAAAGTAGAACTGACACGAATAAGTCTAACAGCTGCTTACAGCGAAATCCACTTCATAAAGCATAAGCTGAGCATAGTAGCAGACGATGGTCGATGAAGATGAGGGGCCATCCACTGTAATGTGTTATCGGTCAACGTTTTACAGGTAAATTGTCATAGCGAATGTATGAGAACAATAGCTTCCATCAATCATGTTTTACACACTGAAGAAATGAAATTAAATGAAAGCCAAAGGCAGCAGTAACAATTTCTTTTGCTTAGCGCGGACTGAAGGAGTTGCGACACACCCATAGTTGGCAGGCATTCTCCGGGCTGACACCCAAGCGGGCCACGGCCTTCGCTGCGCGAGAAGTGAAGGAATCTTGCAAGGACATTCGCACGGTCTGTTTTGAATTGAACAGGAGCGCAGGCCTAAACTGCTCATTAATTACTCTGTAGATCAGAACTCGTTGGGCAGTCAATCCGCAACATCTCGTCCAAAATAGGAACAAAAGACGTAACGGCTCGCAACTGAAGAGAGTTGGTAGTTTTCACCCAGCGAAGGACGCAGAACCGTTTATTCTAATGCAGTAATGTGTATGTGCGGGCCCAAGACAGTGTATCGGGTCTTAGTTACTGTTCTTGTTGATGGTGGCGATACGTAAGCGTATTTGGCGGGGCAGAATGCGAGTTAGATTTGCGAAGTTGTTTCTGTTTTTTGCTTTTATATGACAGGCGGGACGGGGGGGAGGGAGGGAGGGAGGCAGAAGAGTATCTATTTTCTTTATTACACAAAAACTGGTAGCTCCGCATCTGGAACAAGGACGAAATATTGCCTGTAACATCTGACACGTGCTATGAGGAGTAGAATACGAGTGGTTCTAATGAAAACTAAGCGCACTTGATTTTTTTGTGCTGACTGACCGGTGAGACTCTCATCTTGGGAATTAGAGCTTTCAGAACTGCTCTTCCTACAATGCGCAGTGTAAAAACTGGCTTCAAGAGAGCATCTGAATTCTTACTACAGTCCACATATAGCTAATGGTGTGTCGAGGAGGGTACTTCTGGTACCGCTAACGTAACCCTCTCCCCTCCCCTCCCCGCCCCGCCCCTCCCCTCCCCTCCCCTCCCAACCCCTTCCCTGTTCGACTCGTAAATAACACGTGGGAAGAATAATTGTCGGAAAGCCTATGTATTAGCTCTAATTTCTCGGATTTTCTCGTCGTGGTCATTTCGCGAGATGTAAATGGAAGTAACACGTTGTCCGACTCTTCCCAGAAAATGCTTTCTCAAAATTTCAATAGTAAACCTCTCCGTGATATACTGCGCGCCTCTTGTAAGCCTGCCACTGGAGTTTGTTGAGCGTTTCTATAACGCTCTCGCGCAGACTGAGAGATGCTGTGACGAAACGAGCAGCTCTTCGTTGGATCTCTTCTGTCTCTTCTAAAAGCCCTACGTGCTAAGGATTCCAGTCTGATGAAAAATAATCTAGAAGTGGTCGAACAAGCATCTTGCAAGCCACTTCCTTCGTGGATGAGTTACATTTTCATGAAATTCTTCCCATGAATGTCAGTCTGGCATCGGCTCTTCCTGCTATTTGTTTTATATGGTCATTCCACTTAAGGTCGCTCTGGATAACTTCTCCTAGGTATTTTACAGTACATACTGCTTTCAGCAGTTTGTCATAAATAATGTAGTTGTACAGCAAAATGGTTCAAATGGCTCTGAGCACTATGGGACTCAACTGCTGAGGTCATTAGTCCCCTAGAACTTAGAACGAGTTAAACCTAACTAACCTAAGGACATCACAAACATCCATGCCCGAGGCAGGATTCGAACCTGCGACCGTAGCGGTCTTGCGGTTCCAGACTGCAGCGCCTTTAACCGCACGGCCACTTCGGCCGGCAGTTGTATAGCAGTGGATTTATTTTCATATATATGCGCAGTATATTAAACAGCTGCCAGAGCCTGCACCATTGATCAATTCTCAGTTGGTCATTCTGCAAATCTATACTGTCTTCTTCTGTCAATGTGTATATATAGACATCCCCTCCGTCTGTGAACAGTTTTAAAAACTCGGTTGGTTGGTTTAAAATAGGGGAGGGCAAGGGCCCAAACTGCGAGGTCATCGGTCCCTTGTTCCCGGTAAAAGGAAAAGAAGAAAAGGAAGGAGACCTGCAGCACAATAACAGGAGAAAGGAAGAACGACAGAAGGACAACCAACACTACTATGGACAAAACAGGCAAAGAAAACCACAGAGAGAAGCAAGAAACAGATAGAGGGGGTAAAATCAAGATAGCAGATGACCGTCGCTGGCCGACCACGAGAATAAAAAGGAAAAGCCAGCCTCTCTACGACACTCTAAACATCCATCGTAAAACAGAGTGGAGAACACAAAGGGACAAAGGAGATGCTCTAAAACTTATATAGAATGATAAAACCCACTGTCACATATAAAAAGTAAAACTAAATTAGCCGATGAGGCGTTGTCAGCTAAAATTCATGGCTGCGAGTCCGGTAACTGAAGAGCCCATCGCAGGGCAACCAAAGGAGGACAGCTCACAAAGATATGGGCCACTGTCAGCTGGCCGCCACACCGACACTGAGGTGGGTCTTCACGGCGCAGGAGGTAGCTGTGTGTCATCCAAGCGTGGCCAATGCGGAGCCGGCAGAGAACCACAGAGTCCCTGCGAGAGGCCCGCGTGGAGGAGTACCGCACATTCGTAGTCTCCTTAATGGCACGTAGTTTGTTGTGGGTGCAGAGGTTATGCCATTTCGTCTCCCAACGCCGCAAAACATTGCGGCGTAGTACTGAACGCAGGTCAGTTGCAGAGAAGCCGATCTCCATAAACGGGTTCCGAGTAGCCTGTTTGGCCAGCTTGTAGCCAAGTTCGTTGCCTGGGATTCCGACGTGACCTGGGGTCCAGACAAACGCCACTGAACGACTGGACCGTTCCAGGGCATAGATGGACTCCTGGATGGTCGCTACCAAAGGATGACGAGGGCTGCACTGGTCGATAGCTTATAGGCTGCTCAAAGAGTCAGTACACAGATTAAACGACTCCCCAGGGCATGAAAGGATGTGCTCAAGAACACGAGATATAGCTACCAGCTCGGGAATGAAAACACTGCAGCCATCGGGCCAGGAATGCTGTTCAGTATGTCCCCCATGGACATATACGAAGCAGACGTGAGCATCAGCCATTGGACCGTCGGTGTAAACCATTTTACGGCCCCTGTACATGTCAAGAATGGAGATGAAGTGACAGCGGGGAGCCGCAGGGCTAACTGAGTCCTTAGGGCCATGTGAAAGGTCCAGGTGAAGCCGCTGCCTAGGTGTACACAATAGAGGCATACGTGAATATACCTCAAGTATAGGTGGTAAAGGCAAGGACTCCAGTTCGGAAAGAAGGGATCGGACACGAACTGCAATTGGAAGCCCTGACCTGGCCTGCCGATGCGGGAGATGAACCGCCGTGGGTGGGAAAGGGAGACGGTGATACGGATGCGCAGGAGAACTACAAACGTGTGCGACGTAACTGGACAGCAGTTGTGCGCGCCTAACCTGCAATGGAGGGACTCCGGCCTCAACAAGGACGCTGGTCACCGGACTCGTCCTAAAAGCTCCCGTCACTAGGCGAACGCCACACTGGTGCACTGGGTCCAGTAAACGCAACGCTGAGGGTGCCGCCGAACCATAAACCAGACTCCATAGTCCAGGCGGGATTGAACAAGGGCTCTGTAGAGCTGCAGCAGCGTAGAGCGATCTGCACCCCTGTTGGTGTTGCTCAGGCAGCGGATAGCATTGAGGTGCTGCCAGCACTTCCGCTTAAGATGACGGTCAATCGGAAGTCGAAAACGAGTCCAAGAATCGATATGTCTCCACTACAGTGAGTGGATCGGCATGAAGGTAAAGTTCTGGTTCTGGATGAACTGTACAACGCTGACAGAAGAGCATAACACACGACTTTGCGGCCGAAAACTGGAAACCGTGGGCTAGGGCCCATGACCGCGCCTTTTGGATGGCTCCCTTTAGGCGCCGCTCAGCAACACCAGTGTTGGTGGAGCAGTACGAAATGCAGAAGTCGTCTGCATACAAAGAAGGTGAGACGGATTATCCCTCGGACCCTGATGTATGTGCTGGACGGAATGAACACCTCACCGCTCTAAAATTGGCGCGCAGCTCATCGTCGGACTGCAAAAGAATGTCCCTGTGGAATATAATACCCTGGATCATATTTCAGCTCTTATGGGGCGTGATGGTAACAGAAACATCCCCCAACTTGCCACAAGCGAGTAATGCCTATGACAGTACAGAGGATGTTGTTTTTATCAAGACTGACCCAGAGCGCATTTTGGACAAGCTCTCCACCTCCCCAAACTTGTCCTCCAAATGCTCCACAAAAAATTGAGGCTTCATAGATATGAAAGATTCCACATAAACACTCGTACATACGAGGTACCGGGGTGAATAAGCTTCACTGGCGTCCTTAGCCTGGCGTTCCTCCCATCGTGTGACCAGGGAGGGGAACGATTTGGGGTCATATTTCTTAGCACTGAAGTTCGAATCTGCCTGCCTAGAGACTGCTGGCGGCGCGCCACCAGCAAGAGATGGCGTACTACGCTTAATGGCGTGTCATCCGCCCTGATGCCACTCACTCCGACCAGGGGCCCTCCCCATGGGCGCCACCCAGCCTCAGCAAGGGCCACCTGGCAGGATGGCCATTGCCGGGAGTCCAGATCCCCCAGGGAGATGGGCATCTAGGCCATGGCATACGTGGGGAGTTAACCGAACATGCATCAGCAGAGCGATCCCTGTGTTGTCAGGGGGCTCCAACCAACAGGGTACATGGAGGCCCCATCACAACGGACCGGCTACCATGCTGGATATGAGGTGCTAAGAAGTCCATGGTCATCGTCGGTGCAGAAAGCGACACTGCACACTGCATGGTGGAAAACGCACCCAGGAAGGTGTCCTCGCCCAAGAGATGGAGATTGAGCGGGAGTGCAATGCGACGACGAGAAAGTGGGCTAAGGATCTAAATGCTCGATGGACACGATGCACCATGTAAGGCGCCCTTCCGCAATTGGCTCGCTCTTCGGGAAAATTTAGAAAGATGGACGTCAAACCCGACAGGGGACCATCACATAAAGGCCGAAACGTGTGAGACTCCTTTTAGTCGCCTCTTAAGACAGGCAGGAATACCTCGGACATATTCTAACCTCCGGACGTGCAGGGGCAAAATTACATCTGTCTATTTTGTTCCGTTAAGAGTGACGTGTTGAGTTCTGTCCGCAAGAAAGTCTTGAATCCAGTCGCAAATCTAGTCCGATACTCAGTACATTTTTTTTTTTTTTTTTTCATTTGACGGCAGTGCAGGACGGTGTCAAATGCCTTCCTTAAGTCAAGGAACACAGCATCAACCTGAGTGCCGTTGTCTGCGGCTCTATGGATCTCATGAAGGAACAGGGCGAGCTGCATTTTACAAGATCTGCCTGCGGAATCCATGTTGATTTTTATATAAGAGCTCTCCGTTCTGCAAAAGTAACAATTCGTGAACATAAAAACTGTTCCATAATTTTACAACAGACTGACGCCAAAACGATATAGCCCTATAATTATGTGCATCTGTGCTACGACCCCTTTTTAAAACGGAAATGACCCGGGGTTTATACCCTTCGCTAGGTAGCCTTCAATGCCTTCTATAAACTGCTGCTAGAACGGGAGCAAAAAATCTGTGTGGTATCTTGTAGGTAGCTCATGCGGTCCTGATGCCTTTCCACTACTGATTGTAGTTGCTTTTCTACTCCGTGATCGGTATCTCAGTATCTGTCATCTTGCTGTTAGTAAGATGATTGAAACGGGGGACGTGCTATAATCTCCTGCAGTTTCGAAAGACCGTATTCAGTATTTCGGTCTTCTATCATCTTGCGTTTTGGTGCCATTATGGCCCCTGTGTGAACAGAGGATTTCGAACGGCTTACTGATTTTACGTAAGACAAATACCTCTCAGGGTTTTTACTCAGATCCGTTGACGTATTACTCTCAAAGTCATTGAACGCATCTCTCACTGCTGTCCTTGCGCTCATTTACGATTCGTTCAGCTTTTGTTTGTCATCTAGGTTTTGACTTGTCATGGATCTGTGACGGATCACTGTTTACGTAACAGGTTTTAATCATAGCTATTAAACCAGAGGGGGTTTCACATCTCTTAAAGTGCTTGCTCCAAGTGTAGTTGTCTAAATCATACGGAAAGATGCTTTTGATTTTTTCCATTTGTGCTCCACATCTTCCACCACGGCACTGAAACTCGGCACTGAATATTTAATGAGGACTACTCAGATACTCTGCAGATTGTATCCTCTCACACTTACTAAGCAAAAATATTCTCCTACCTTTCTCAACATTTCTTGTAAGTTGCTATCACAGCTTTATGATCAGTGATACCTTCCTCTGCTTTAACTGATTCGATAACTTCAGGTCTCTTTGTTGTTAGGAAATCTAAGACGCCACCTTCACGCGTTTGTTCATTAATTGTCTGCTTGATGTAATTTTCGACAAGTCTTTCGGAATAATGTTACACTCATTCCTGTCTCCGGCACCAGTTCTGATGGCACCACTTTCTCAATCAAAACCTGGCAAGTTGAAGTCACCCCCTGTTACAGCGGAATGAACAGGAAAATTAATAATTCTGTTCTGCAAATTCTGTGCAGCGCTCTGCCACTATAGATCCCGAATCAGGCGGTCTATAAAAGCATCCGATTACCATTTTTGAGCGACATTTGTCACTTAGCTTCACCCAGGTTAATAAACATTCGGAAACCGTCATAGCCTCGCTAGATATTACCGAATACGCCACCATCATTGGCGATTAACCTGTCCTTAAAATAAATATTCCAGTTTGAAGTTAGTATTTCGTTATTATTCACTTCCAGTTTCAACCAACTTTCTGTTCCTAATACTGTCTGGGCGTCATTACCTTTTCAATAAGCGATACTAATTCTGGGATCTCTTTTTGGATGTCTGTATCTGATCTGCGACGACGAGCATTCTCTGAGAGAAGATTTTAGCTGATGTAATTTCGATTTTGGCAGGCAATTCGTCTATGATCCCAAGGACAGATTTCTCAAAAAACATATGCACGCCACACGTACTCCACTAAACTAGTAGCCGCTTCCTGCGTGTAGTGCGCTCCTGACCGATTAAGAGCGACGTTACAGTTCTCCACCCAATAGCCAATAGCTGTGGTTTGGGAAATTCGCAACCACACCGTCGCAGAGTCGTCTGAGGCTCTAGTTTAGGGTTGAAAGTTCTTTCGAAAGAAACATCATCATTACTTTGAATTACGAGAGTGGCGCATCATGACAGTGGATTGCAAATAAAAGGAAACAAGACTCAAATCCAAAAACGAATCCAAATAACAGATCCCACCTCCCCGAAGAGCGAGAAGTAGGACCCAACACAGGTAATGATTACGACCAGTACGACGCAGGCTCTCATGTTATGGCGGTAGAAACAGAACGTCAGTGTAAGAAAAGACAATCCCATATGTGTGTTCTTCGCACAGCCGATCTGCAGTCCAGTAAAGCTGCCATGTACATCTAGTCAGTTAGCAGATATAAGTTAAAAACTGAGTTGTCTTCTACGACAACGTTCGTGATAGCTCTGTGCAATGTCTCAAGATCCTAGGCAAAACAGTGCAACACCAAGACCCACCACAACAACCGGCCACCCAGGTGGTACTGTCAGAGAGGACACCCCCCCCCCCTTAAGCTTCTGCTTTTATTTCAGCAACTAGGCGTCATTTCCATGGTGTCAGAAAAGCTCTGTCAGAAGTACATGGCTTGAAATTAAGTTTTGTGCAAATCTGAATTGTGTTCATGGGAAAACAGTGCAGATAGTTCAGTGCATCCAAATGGCAATCCTCAACAAATTACCTGTTCTGTGTTTGTAAGGTTTTGTTTGAAATGGGTGGAAACAAAACAAAAGTAAACAGTAACATGCCCAGATAAAAATCTAACAGAATGGTATCATGATATACGTGAAACGATTCTGTTTGATGAGCAGATTACAAAACTGTAAATGGATTTAATCTAGATAAAGTGCAGTATTATGAAAATTTTGTCTGTAGTAATGCTTTAATTCAGAAACAGTGATTAAAACGTTGCCTTAAGTAAAACTAGTTATCAGAAGAGATTTTCGCTTCCCGCTTCTATTGGTATAGGTGACATCAGTTGCTTCGAAAGACTTTCCTAAAAATGTGTTAAAATTGAGATGAGCAGTGTTCTCATATCAGGCTTCGCGGAAGTTGTTGGTGGAAGGCATCTCCCACGAAACCTGCTATGCTACTGCAAGTAGGAGGTGGTTCTGACCCCCAGCGCCCTTTAGTAAAGATGGGGATAATTTATAAAACAGAAACCAAATAGGAAGGAAGCTGATAAATTATATGCAGACAGTTTATAAACTAGTTATGTGAAAGTAGTGTCCAACTTTCTAAAGCGTAATTAACTTAAAGAAGTGTTCGATACAGCAGTGAAGGCAGTTTATCTTCAAGTTTTACTGCCGCCTAAAACACTTAGTTCCCGAGGATCCCGTTGGGTAGTATACACGAATGCAGTATTCCAACAATCATCATGGAGCTGTATAAAGGTGCAGAGTGCGCCCAGTGTTATTAGTTTCATCAACCCAGATCCGCTACTACAGTTCAGGACTAAATATTGCAAGCCACCAACTCAAACTGTTGTTATATGGTACAGTCGTTTCACCGAAAATGTCTATCACATACGCCGTGTCACATAGTCTCTGACGCAACAATTGAACAAGTTAGGCAGTCTTAACGTTCGTTGTCCAGGTAAATCAATGAGCCATGGTAGCTTAGAATTGAATATGCCTAGTGTTACAGTGTGGAAAGTATTACGAAAACGACCTGTCATTCAAACTCTACAAATTGTAACTGTTGCAAGCTCTAAGAGGAACTGACGTAGAAAAACAAGCTGAGTTTTGTGTAGAAATGTATAGCAAAATACAGATTGAAGATGATTTTCTTAATGAAATTGTGTTCAGTGACGAAGTCACCTTCCATGCCTGTGGTACAGTGAATCGGCATAATGTTCGGATATCGGGGAGCAGAAACCACGTCTGAGTATGTGCGGGACTTCCATAAGGTAAATGTTTTTGCGCTGCAAACTGAAACATTTACGATCCTTTCTTTTTGCCGAGTCAACTGTAACCTGCACTCGTTCCTGGAAATTATTCAGCATGACAGTGCCACACCACACACAAGAGCTGTGAGATCTGCAACAAGCCGACCCGACGCCTTGGTTTTACTGCCATCGATCATCATCCATACAGTCCCGACTTAGCCCCGTCTCATATTCACCTATTTCCAAAACCTTCGAGGACTTCACTTTTGTATTGATGAAGTGGTTTAAGCAGAGGTGAGGTTGTGGCTCCGTGAACAAAGCTAGATACAGTGATGGTATCAGCAAAGACGTCTCTCGTTGGGAGCAATGTGTTTGTCGTCAAGCTGACTTTGTTGAGGAATGAATATCTAGACGAAGACTAAGGATTTAGAATGTTAACAAAGTTTATTTTATTTAAAAAGCTTTAAGAGTTTTCGCAAAGATTTCAGAAGCATTACTTTTCTGTACACTGTCGTATAATTCAGTATTCTGCACTGGCGTCCTAAATAACTCTAGGGACAGTCCTGGAAGTTAAGGAACAATCGTGGCAACAAATTAGCATGTCTCGATACTTGCTTTATATGTATAGCTTCAGTTTACTGACAGTTGCCAAGTTATTCAGATTCAGATTTTTACTAGCGCCATGTGTATCGTATTGCTGACATCTATTGTTAAAGTAAATATCTTGCTTAAAGGTGCGTAAATTAGCACATTATTACATGACAAAACACAATTTGATTTGAGTAAAGAAAGAATAGCAACATTGTGTCATAACATGCTAAATGTGGACTATTTATATGCAAGGTAACCTGAGGTAATGTAAGGTAAGGTAAGGCAAGATAAGCTAAAGTCTGTGATGCTGACAGGGCCTAGCACTTGCTTCCACTTAGGGTGCACATATTTTTTGCGGCGGCACTAGGAGGGGGAGGATGGCGGGCCCACAGTCCCGGCCGCCTTTTATCTGCTGTACTCATTTAATAGGAGGCCCAATGGAGCTGGGGCTCACCTGGAGAGGCTAACTAGGAAAAATCCCTGCCCCTGTACAGGATTAAATCCGGGACCTCTAGGGACGTATTTTCTAGCTCTACCCACTTGATTCCGACGACCAGAATTCGTATGTAAAAATGTAGACACAAATGTCTTAGAGTGGTTAGATACAGACAATAGTCAAAAGAGAGAGCCACTGGTAAATCCTGTGCTTAGCAGAAGAGCTGAGAAGTGGTAGGATCCACGGAGTTTTTACTGACGTGAGATATCAAGATTAATGGGCGTTTTTAATAGCGATATAGTGTTCCAAAATGATTTCTTATTTTTACTATGATTTTTACAAAAAAATGGTTCAAATGGCTCCGAGCACTATGGGACTTAACAGCTGTGGTCATCAGTCCCCTAGAACTTAGAACTACTTAAACCTAACTAACCTAAGGATTCGAACCTTCGGCCGTAGCAGTCGCACGGTTCCGGACTGCGCGCCTAGAACCGCGAGACCACCGCGGCCGGCTGATTATTACAACGCACGTGCAACTTGCCGCATACGTAGCATTTAGTGGGTGGGTTGGGTTGTTTGGGGGAAGAGACCAAACAGCTAGGTCATCGGTATAATCGGATTAGGGAAGGAAGTCGGCCGTGCCCTTTCAGAGGAACCATCCCAGCATTTGCCTGAAGCGATTTAGGGAAAACACGGAAAACATAAATCAGGATGGTCGTACGCGGGATTGAACCGTCGTCCTTCTGAACGCTAATCCAGTGTGCTACCACTGCACCTCCTAGCTCGGTACAGCGTTTAGTGACAACAGCAAATTCGTTGCTAATGTATTCAGTTAAACGTGCATTAACATCACGGACCTGCTTCCATAAATAACACCTCGAGGCTCCTTGTTTTCCCACACCCCTCGTGCTATCTACCTGGTTCGATCCGAAACTAATTTAAAGTTTACCCACTCGTGAACCGTGACAAATATTAGTTTCAGTAATTAAAAATTACCTCTGCTACACTCTAAAGGCGAGTCCTTTCGCAAGATTAACCATTCATTTCAGGCACTTGACAAAGCCCCATAGTACAGCACGGACTATCGGCCTCCAATTATTTTGACCGTGGAGACCGCCCAACCAGCAATCTTAAAACATGCGGTGTGGGCTTCCAAACAGTAACTCCACCCTCACTTAGCAATGGTTCTGTGCGAAGACAGGAAAATGTCTAAAGTGGAATATTAATCAAATGAAACCATAGTTCCAGAGACCTTTTCAAGTCTCGAATATCTACGACGTATGTATGCAGACTGAAGTGACAAATGACAATTTGTACCAATGCCTTGATTCAAAACCAGGTCTGCTGCTCACAAGGCAGATGCGTTAACCACTACACCACCCTGACACAGTGGCTCTGCACAATTGCAAGGACTACCATAGCACTCTTTCCTCCTCAGTCCAAAGTCCCGTTCACAGCTCAGCCTACTTGGTATTCCTGCTAAACTCTAAGATCATTGCCAGGGTGACGCAGCACTTAGCACATTTGATTAATGAGCAAGAGGCTGGTACAAAATTTAATTTGCCACTTCAGTCTGAGTACATGCATCATGGAATATCAATGTTCTGAAACCGATTGTCTTCAGTAAAAGAAGTGCGGCAGGGTGAATTTAAATTTATGGCTCCAATTGCTTCCTATTACGCATAATGTTGACAGCTTTTCCCACTTCTCAGTAACAATACAGGATGTTTATAAATGAGTATCGGGGTTTTAACGCTTTATAATATTTATTAGATTAAACTTACAGTTGTGTTTGGCTCCAGCGCGCATGCCTCTCTGGCATAGCGAAGTACGCGATAGGTTGAACTTCACTGTACCCAAGTGCTGGATAGGCCGCAAGGGGCCTAATGACAGGGCTTGCTTTGCATGGCCTCCACGTTCACCCAACCCAACGCCATGCGATTTTTTTCCTTTGGGGGCTTCATCAAGGATCGTGTGTACGTGCCTCCGCTACCAGCAGACCTCAATGAATTAAGGAACCGGATTGAAGCAGCTGTTGCTACAATAACTGAAGACACACTTATCAACGTTTGGGAAGAACTCTGCTACAGACTATGTGTGCCGTGTGACAAATTGTGCTCAAATTCAACATATTTAAGATTCTTGGTAAAACTTGTTTGAGTTGCTCTTTCATTTGACATATCATTTGTAACTAAGTTTAACATAATAAATATTGTAAAGCGTGAAACCCCCGATATTCATTTATAAAAACCTGTATATTTAACGTGCAAACTCCATATGATCCCAGTGGATCTCAAAGATTTAGCCGAGATCTTTGACCCCGCCAGGACACACAATCCATTTGATCCTTTCATCCAGACCTGAGTCACTGGAGTGCAGATAGTTGTGCAAGCTAGCCGTGCATAGGAGAAGAACGGTGCAGAGGAAACGAGTCCGGCTCTGCTCACGGTACTGTAATTCTAGATCACACTGAGCATCTGCGAAGGTACTGAGCAGATACAGGGGTAACTAAATCGAGCATATTTAATGTAATCTGTACTCTAAACGTTTTACTGAAATGCTATCGCGAACCGAGCGAGGTGGTGGAGTGGTTAGCACACTGTACACGCATTCGGGAAGACCACGGTTCAAACCCGCGTCTGCCCATCCTCATTTAAACTTCCGTGATTCCCCCGGCAAGTGCCGGGATGGTTCCTTTGAAAGGGCATGGCCAGTTTCCCTCCCCCTCCTTCCCTGATCCGAGCTTGTGCTCCATCTCTAATGACCTTGTTGTCGTTGTCGTTCAGTGAACAGACTACAAGCTTATAGAATATCGGGCTGGATTCACTGGACTGAGAACGTCCTAGCAGAAAGAACTGTGTGCTGTTCTTATCAAAGTGAAATGGACGGATGTAAAGGTAATTTCAGTAGTACAACAAGGGAGCGCCAAATGGCATGTTGTTGGATATTATTTCCCTTAGCTTGTTCGTGGAAGAGGTTGTTGTTTTGAACTGGAAACTTGCAACAGCACAAAACTCTGTAGAAAAGCAGGAAAACGTCCGAAAGATTACAGACTGTTGCAGAAAGTCGAAGCTTACCCTGGAAATAAATAAACGTATTTCGCATAAATAGTTGAAAAGGTTCATTAGCGATCGATTATACTATTAGAGATAAATCACTGGGAACAGTAACAACAGTAACACATCGGGTAATATCTATCCCAATAGCGAAACCAACAGGAAAAACAGATACTAGGCTGAGATTCATTGGAAGACACTATTAATCCACGGAAGATATACCTCACACGCATTCGACCGATTCTTTAATGTTACTGGTCGGTCTGGGACCCTTGCCATCTAGGGTTTGTAGAATAGAAATAAGATCCAAATAAGAGCGGCGCCTTTCGTTAAAGGTTTGTTCTGTAAGAACGGAAGCATTATGTAGATGCTCTTCAAATGTTAGTGGTAATCACTACAAGAACCCATTGTGGATCACGGAGAACGTACGAATAAAGAATATACAAACGGCTTATTACTTCCACATACATCTTGCGAAATTATTACGAAAACCAGAGACGTAGAGTCCATGAGGGTCCCCCAGAAGTCATTCTTCCCGTTCACTATTCGTGAATGGAATATGAAAAGTGGAAAATTATATTGGTTCCAGTAGTACTCTCGTAACGGTTTCAGAACTGATGGTCCCTAAATTTTCCGTAAAATGCACAAATGATTCCTTTACCGTCTCAAAAACATCTGCCTGTCAATATGGCATGCCCCCGCCTATTTGCGAGGCGACATGATACCCCACGTTAGTGACTGCTGTTCTGTCTCCGTATTCGCACAAGAGCCCGTCTTGTCGCACACTACGATTCTGTTCAGCTTACCATTTCCCGCAACATACCGGAAAAAAAAGCCCATCGGAGCAGTCATGCTTTGAGTTTTGGATTTCTCAGAAAGGAGTTTTGGAAAGCAAAGAGCACGGAACGTGCAGCATCCCAAGTTTTTCGTACGATTTCATGCGAACGACACCGAAAAATCTCAGGGAAATCATCTGAGAGTTGAAGAGCATTGTGAAAAAATTTTCGTCAATTGAATATACAAGTTCGTTAGTGACTACAGAGCAATGCTCACTACTGTCATCAGGAACATCCGTCCTTATAACCATTTCTTTTTCGATAGCACTGACGCACAAAGCCTTCACTCACCACATTCAAGTTACTGTCACATCGAATGTCAACAGATTTGAGATTTTTTGGCATTACAAACCATACTGCACAACAGACTTCATGTTTGGCGACATTTCATTTTCAACAGCTGCTGTAGACTAACGAGAAGCAACGTGACATTCTTGCTAGCGTTGCTCTAAGCAGAACAACCTACGGTTATTCCCAGATCCTCACCCCCCCCCCCCCCCCGTCCCTCTCCCCCTTCCGCCCTCCCTCTCCCCCTTCCGCCCTCCCTCTCCCCCTTCCGCCCTCCCTCTCCCCCTCCCGCCCTCCCTCTCCCCCTCCCGCCCTCCCCCTCCCCCTCCCGCCCTCCCCCTCCCACCCGTCCCCCTCCCCCTCCCACCCCTCCCCCGCCCCTCCGCCCTCGAACGAACGACACCGTCTCCCAACACTTCCCACGCTATCGAAATAGGCATAATGTGTTTTAGCAAGTAATATCGTTCAATATACGACTCACGAGACTTCAAACGAATAACATGGGCAGGAGTAAGAGTGTAGAATAATTTACCAACCCCACCACTTGGATCCTGTGATATTTGAACGAACAGTGATGTGCTGGCGACAGTGCGTTCCATATCATTAAGAAAAGGGCGAAGAAAATGACGGCACCTTGTAGGGAGCAAGGTGGGTGTTGACACAGATGTAAACGATGTTTCAGATGTCTGCGGCGGAGGAGTTCGTGACTGTGCGGGTGTCCGAGGGCTTGGTGCGCGGCCGCAGGGCCACCACCGTGCAAGGCGGCTCCTACGCCAGCTTCCAGGGCCTGCCCTACGCCCGCCCTCCTGTCGGGGAACTTCGCTTCGAGGTGAGAAGCTTTCCAGCGTCCGCCAGTCGGAGCGTTAAATGCCAGAAGTCAGAATGTGGCAGGGGACCTAGAAAAACTGAAAAAGGAAATGTAGAGGGGTCAGTCTAGATACAGTGAGAGTTAGTGAAGTAAAATGGAAGTAAGATAAGGATTTTTAACCAGAGGAATATAGGGGAGTAGCAACAGAAGCAGGAAATGATGTACCAGGAGTAGGATTTGTCGGGATGGTAGGAAAGAGAGTGAGTTACTATGAACAGTTTAGTGACAGGATTATTCTCATCAGTTGACAGCAAACCAACGCCAAGAATAATATTTCAGGTATATATGCCTGCGTCACAAGCAGATGATGAACTGATACAGGAAGTATTTGAGGGCATTGAATATGTAATTTCAGTACATAGAGAGAGATTAAAATCTAATGGTAATGGATGACTGGAACGCTATAGTAGGAGAAGGAAGACTATTGGCTCGATTATAATAATGATAGAGGAGGAAGACTAATTGAGTTCTGCAGTAAATTTTAGTAGGTAATAATGAATACGCTGTTCAAAAATCACGAGAGGTGGTGTACCTGGAAAAACATGGAGACTCAGAACGATTCCAGCTGGATTACATCATGGTAAGACGGGGTTCCGAAATTGGTTTAACAGCATCGTCTGGAAGAATTATCGTGGAAAGGAGTGGGATACTGTAGTACTGAGGAATTACGTACGTTTGAAGTCGTCTAGGACTGTAAGTTACTGCGATCATGAATGCAATTGGCAGTTAAGGTGGAGTGGACTGGATATCTCTATGAAAGGCAACCACAGAAGCTGGGCATTCAAAATAGGTACAAGAATTGCAAAGAAATCTTGTGTGACAGAAGCAGTCAGTGACCCACGAATCTGTAAAGAGTCTAACTCCCACGTATAAAGCAGCTTCAAACTTCTGATTACTTTACAAATAAGTTAATGTGTTGAGTAATTAACCTTAAGCCCGAAGTGAGAAAAGTTTAGAAAACGTTTGCAACTGTCTAAAGTTTGCTGGAAGCCAGTGTTGTCAAACATTACATAAGTGTAATCCGGGTAATTTGCACCTCTTTTTAATCAAAAGTTGGCTTTTGATACAGCTCAATGTTTGACATCCTATCTCCTGAATGTTTCGTACAAAGATACTCTACGAAACGTGATGCCAATAAAGTTGCTAAGAAAGAAGTAATCAATTAAAACATCATGCCTGATGCGGTAGTTTTAATACTTGAACAGTGAAAATTTAGTACGGGATAAACTTTTTCCCTGCATCAATTTTGCGGAGGGTTTCAAGATTCAAGATTCAAGATTCAAGATTCTTTATTAGCCATTGATCATGCAAGATGAAATAGGCTTCGTCAGTACATAAAATAATATTAATATTCCAGACACTATATATAAGGCATAGATATAATTAGCATATGAGTAACTTACAAATAACATAAACCTTAAGCAGGTGACTACAATGCTTAATACATATTCTTGTTTCAGATACATACAAAGGTACCAAAAATGAGTTACATTGTAGTAGCAAACACAGTAGTTACGTAACACATCATAACACTGGCAAATAAAGTAGTTACCTAACACAGTTGAAATACAAAGGTATTAGATATGAAATATTTTGTAACAGTATATATAGTAGTTAATTAAGTTAATTATGCAATTACAGGTTTATCTCTGTGCTACTCAGACCATAATATTCTTGCATAGAATAAAATGGATTGTCAGATAACCAATTGTACAAATTTTGTTTAAGAATTTTTGTGGGCATGTCCCGAGCAGATTGCGGTAGTTTGTTGAATATTTTTAAGGTATTCACTTTGTGTGAGTTACTACTTTTTGTTAGTCTGTGTCTTGGTATATCATAATCTGCCTTCCTTCTAGTGTTGTAGTTATGAATTTCTTCCCTGACAACACCTTCCATACCATTGTTTTTAATGTGTAACACACAGATATAAATATACAAGTTTACAATGGTCAACAGTCTTAGCCTTATAAAGAGAGGACGACAGTGCTCCGTGGGACCGACTTTACACATTATGCGCAGCATTCTTTTCTGCATCAACAAAATTTTGTTACTGTGAGAGCTGTGCCCCCATATGAGAAGGCCATATGTAATATGTGACTGGAAGAGTCCACAGTACATTGTTCTCAGAAAGTTCATGCTAATCATGTCCCTAAGTTTCCAAAGGAGATAGGAGACTCTTGAAAGCTTTTTGCAAACCTGATTTACGTGTTCTTCCCAATTAAGTTTGGAATCAATATGTATTCCTAATAGTTTTACAGTTTTGTTTTCTATGGTTTTGGGTAACCCTAAGAGAAGCTGTTGTGTTTTCTCTGAGTTACACAGTAATTTATTGGATGTGAACCAGTGGATGGCTGATTTGAGTGATTCCTGTGTGTTATTGTCCAAAGCTGAGATGTTCTGATGTGAGGTGAGGAGGGTTGTGTCATCTGCATAGCATATGGTAGTACTATTTATGTGATGAGGTAGGTCATTGATGGCTATGATGAAGAAGAAGGGTCCCAGAACCGAGCCCTGTGGTACACCAGTACTAACTGCTGCTACAGGGGAGTAATTATTTTTAACTGAGACAAACTGTCTTCTATTATGAAGATATGACTCTATTACTGCTAATGCTGGGTTACATACACCATAAAATTCTAGTTTTGCAACCAGGGTGCCAAAGGGAATGCAGTCAAAAGCTTTGCTCAGATCACACAAGACCAGTGACACCATATTCCGGTCTTCAAAGGCTGTTAATGTCTGGTCAACAATTTCCAGGATGGCCGCAGTGGTATTTCTGCCCTGTCGGAATCCGAACTGACTATTGCTCAAAAGGTTGTGTGTCTCAAAATAGCTACTTAATTGAGTGTACATAAGTGACTCAAATACTTTAGAAAATATTGGCACAATTGAGATTGGGCGATAACTTTTAGGAAGATGTTTGTCACCCTTTTTAAACACTGGAATAACTTTGGAAATTTTGAGGGAGTCGGGAAACACTCCTGACTGTAAACATTTATTAAATATGAATGCCAATGGTTTAGCGATCGAGTCTACAGTTTTTTTTACTATGTAATTGGAGAGCCAGTAGCAGTCCATACTTTTAGAATTTGAAAATTTTGTGACTGTTCTTTTAATCTGAGCAGGTGTGATACTATACCAGTTAAAGACATGATCTACTGGTGGAAAGGCATTAAGTAAATCGCTTGCAGATGTATCTGTTTTTTCTATCTTACTTTCAATTTCTTTAATTGAGCTAATGAAGTAGTCATTTAGTTCCCTTGGAGTGAGCTGAGTTTCATGTGTGTGACGTGTGGGATTTTCTTGTGCTACAATCTGCCATGCTGCCTTGCACTTGTTTGTTGCACCTTCTATGTACCCTTCATAAGCAGCCTTTTTTGTCTGTATCAGCTTAAGTTTGTAGAATTTTTTACATTTTTGGTATGCTGCATAAAAGGTGCCCTCCTGCTCTGATCTTTGTTTACATGCATTTTTATATGCTGTGTATAGTACGAGCATGTTTTTTCTTATCTGGACCAGTTCGTCTGTGTACCATTCCAGCTTTTTATTTTTATATGTTCCAGAAGAGTTGGTTTTAATTAGTGGTGAGCATGAATACCATAATTCTGTATAATTTTTAAGGAAGTTTTCAAAGGTAGTTTCAACATCAGACTTCTCAGATGAACACTTATAGACAAAGTCCCAACTTGCATCCTCTAGTATACGAATAAATGACATAATGTATTCTTCTTTTTGTCTTCTTACCCATGTCATATTGTGCACACTAGTGGACTTTGGTTGCTTACTAAAGAGATTGAGAAGCAATGGGTCGTGGTCTGCAAAGCACCCATTTGCAAGGCTAACAGTGTAGCTGCCACGGGGAAAATTCACAATAATATTGTCTATGCATGAATTTTTACGTGTTGGACAGTGGATGGTACAGTACAGATTAAGGGACCTTAATAAATTAAGAAAAGTTCTTGAGGGCTCATTACTTGTGTTTACCATTTCTATATTAAGATCACCACATATGGCAATCTTTGTTTTATGCATTAGTATTTTTCTAACCAGTAGTTCAAATCTTTCAAAAAATGTATCAATGTTGCCATTGGGAGATCTGTATAGGCTTACAATTATTAGATTTTCATCAGTCATTTTTATACAACTAAATTCTGCATCTAACTCTGTACAGTAAGATGATACATCTATTTTTGTAAAGTTGAAATTATCTCTGATAAAGATCCCAGCCCCACCATTTCGCCTCTGCTTTCTGCACATTATGTCTGCAGTGACATATCCTTGAGGTACAAACATATCTACCTCATTTGCAACTAACCAATGCTCACATACACATATTACATCAACATTCTTAATCTTACAGAAATGTTCCAATTCTAACATCTTATTTCTAATACAACAAATATTAACTTGAAGTAATGTCAGCATATTATCTCCCTTTTTGTTTATCTGGATACAGTTTGACTTTGAATCACAGTTTATATTTTTTACATTACCTACGAGTGGTGTGCTTGTCAGATTGTTGATCCCCATGTCTGTTATGGTGTGCTGTTGCTGATCTGGGGCCAACAAAAATCCTGACTTCTCGCAGGTGGTTGCCTCTTGTGAATTGGTCGGCTGCTGCTGGCTTCATTGTATACAAAATCCTGGTCCTTTAGCTGTTTCTTTCTTCTCTCTCCTCTCCCATATCTTGGCTGCAGGATCTCTGAAGGTGGTGCTTCTTCTTCAGCTGGTGGTGTCACAACTTCTTCTTCTGGAGGTGACAGCACTGGTTCTTCTGCTGGTAATAACACTGATTTTTCCTTTATAGGGCAAAGTGGTGACTCTTCCTTTTCTTCCTTCACTGGCAGTGTTATGGGTGGATGTATCTGTTCTTGTGGTTTGTCAATTTTTTCTAATATTTCTTTGCACAGAATTTTTACCAAAATTGTTTCTGTGCAACCCATGCTTTGTAAAATGATCTCTCTGAGAGCTTGTTGCATCAATAAATGTTACATTGGCGAAACTGCTACAGATCTTTCTAAATTTTCTATTTGTTCGAATAATTTCTTTATTTACGCATGAAGCTTCCATCAAGTCGTGTCTTTGTGGAATGCTTACAACATATACATCTGAATGTGTAATTTTCCCTAAGGTTTCACGTAGAGCCCTTGTTGCATTGACACTTTCGTTTCTATAAACGTCATTACCTCCTCCAATAATGACACACATCACAGAGACAGTTTCGTAAACGTTTTAAATTGTGTGTTAACTTTGTTGCAGATCACTAAGTGCTCTCCTCCTCAAATACTGGAGAATATGGGTATGGGTATTTGCGTGTAATGACGTAACGCTGCCTACAGACCCATATGGTTTCTAACCGTAGTAGGTGTTCTTGCATTGCTGCTTTAAACCTTTAACGTAACATTGTACTTCTTAATGAGAAATTATGACAGAATTTCACGTTGTTAAATTTAGTCAGAAATTATATGAAATACTGAAAATCAAATTTTTGTTGCCTTAGAGCTGTTGGGGTACGTGCTCCTGATACCATGCACCATGCACAATGAACCGAGAAAGTCGTTTAGTAATATGGTCTCCAACTGATCGATGGAAGAAGGAACAACAATATAAGTCAAATAGGAATGAAGTTAATAGGAAGTGCAGGAAAATCAAGGTTAAATGATCGCAGGAAAACTGTGAAGAAAATGAAGACATGGCCCTCGGAGGAAATGATTAAGCGTATAGGAAAGTCAAAACAGCATTCGGTGAAATTAACAGCGAAGGCGTATAAGGGGAACTACTATCGATAGTGGTATGACTCTGTAAATCGAACCCGGTGCGCAACGCCGGTTCTCTGGAACACCCTGAGCTGAGCGCGCCTTTTCCTGCAGCTGCCTCGTGTCGCTGTCGCCTTCAACACTGCCGAAGCACTACCGGTCACGCGCTACAATGTGAGATGGGACTACAGTTGCCAGCTTAAATTGACAAAATTACCGAACATTGTATGATGAGCTGAGAGTTGAGGGTGAACACAATAAACATTAAGAATTATACTTATTATTGCTAGGTAGAGCTCTCAGCAAATTTTTGTTAACTTTTATTTTTTGGTAAAAGTCGTTGCATGTTACAAACCTCAAATAACAAAACTCTGCTTTTACGATACCGACACTCAGTTCATTTCTGGCGTTAGACCATAAATGACTCACGTGACTGAAGACTCGTTCTACATAGACATTCCTGGATGGAATCGCCATTATCCTGTACATAGTTTTTTTGTATTAGGTGTTTTTTCTTCCTTTAAAGACGTTTTCCACGAATTGTTTGTGAACGTAGAAGCTTTACTTGGTAACAGTCCAAAAGTTTTATTTAGTATACGGATCTCTTCGTGCAGACTACCTTCACTGCGTTACAAATAGGCTGGCCAGCGCGGCAGCCGAATGCAGAGGAAGGAAGAGACGGTCAACGATCAGTAAAATATTGCGAATGCAACACGGGCCGACTGACTTGATTTTGCAAATCAGTAAATAAATTAGTGATATGAGTGGAATCCTAAATATACCGAACCACTCGTACTTCGGTACAGTACACCAGACACAGACTGAAATACCGAACAGTTGGATAAAAAGAACCGAACACCTAGCAAGGTGTGACCCAAGGGTGTGGGCAAGGGGGGAGGGGGGGGGCTATAGCCCGCCCTCCCCCCTCCCCAATGGAATATCATATTACTCTGAATAAAATGACTTCAGAAGTCAGCAAATATATTATTCCAACAGATTCAATCATTTTTTTTATATTGATGTTGCAATGTATTTTAACAAAAGAATAAGAGTGGCAAATAGCTTACTATCTACACCAATAAATATCAATTAACTTAAAATAGGCGTCTTATTATTTATTAATGCACATTTCTTTAACCTGACCCCAAAACAGTTACCAAAAACTACTTTAGGCAACATCAAATTTTATCAATTTGTCGCTGGAGGACCCCAACTCTCCTTCGGTTAAGGGATATCCCATTCCTCCCCACCCCCCCCCCCCCCCTCCTCCCTCAACCCGGTTTGACGACCCTTTCGGGTTCCGTGCAAAGTGTCGCGTGCATTGGTCAAGTGATGAATTGTGAGTTTGGATATATTCCATCGGTTGGTTGGGTACCAGCATAGAATAGAGAAAAAAATGGCAGTCAACGAACTGCAGAATTAAAATGATGATCGGTTTGTTCATGCCAATTATAGCTAGCCTTTAGGAGCAAACTCAAGACAGAAAAAAAATTCAGTTCAGCGCTAAAAGCAAACTGTAATTTCTCGCTATCGCTGGTTATGTGAAACTATCCTCACACTAGCTACACGACTTGCCGCGTTACCAGCAGATGAGCAGTCCTCGTTGGCCTTGGTTGCAGATTATAAGCGACACAGGCTGATTCCAGACGAAAAAAGAATGATAGAAAGAAAACTAAGAGCAAATAAAGTCAATATGATAACAATGAAATGGCAAAGAATCAGAAATTAAAAAACTGAATTTAAACCAATTAACTGAATAAAAATAATAATCAAACTCTCTTGGTTAGATTAGAAATGAAACGAAAATTCGCAAAATTTAACGAGATTCGAACCTAAGACTTTAGATAGGTTAATGCAATAACCATTGTGCTATGCCATAGCATTGTAGCGGGAGGGAGCTATATTTGTGTCTGTAGTGCTCCACTGAACGATGAATTGAGGCCTTCAAAAATTCGGCTTCATGCTATGTCGTGCGAAGGTTAACTAACATAAGCCAATCTCTGTTGTCATGATAATTGAATATGTGGCGCTGAATCACGTCTTGTGCCGAAGTTTTGCTGTGTCTGTGTCTGAGCATCGTTGCGTGTGTTTTTTGTTTTTGGTGTGACTATCACGTGGGAAATAAAAGCAAAAGTGCCCGACCCATGATTGGGGATCCCAACACGTCAGAAAAGAGTGCCACACAAGAAATCGGAAGTGAACTGTCCAGTTGTTGTGGCAGTTTGGCAATGGCGAGAGCTTTAGGCGTGACGCTGACCACTCTGGAGAAAACCACCTCCAACGTGTAAAGTATCAACTGTCAAGTAATTTTAGTTGGGCTGTAGTAACAGATGTAGCAACAGTGAAAATGGATGTTAAGGGGACTAATTAGCACCCGAAACCGGTGATTAAAAGTGATTATTGCGATCAAGATTGACAAGGAGTACAGTTGGGATACAACTGAAGAGTCTAATAGATTCTGTTCTGTATTGCACATTAGACACAATGTTGAGCTGTACGAAACATTTTATGGCTTTTTTAATTTAAAGGACGCCTATGCTGCTCAGTTTCTACCAATATTTTTTCCAATAAATAATGAAAACACTAAATGAAATCTGTTGATGTTCATTTAGTGGAGAACTGTTTCTTTTGCAGCCCCCGCAGCCGGCGGAGAGCTGGTCAGGTGTGAGAGACGCGCTGTCAGAGGGCGCAGCCTGCATCCAGTACAACCTGATCGTGCGCCAGCTAATCGGCAGCGAGGACTGCCTCTACCTCAACGTGTACACCCCACAGGTATGCCCAACGCTTCCTGCAGCCTCATGTATAGGCAAACCTCAGAAGAGTCCCTGCTGCAAAGCACTCTCCCATTGCCTGGAAAAGCAACACGAATATAAATCGCTCAAAAAGAAAAAAAGGACCGGATCTGCCCTTGCGCTCTTTGCTAAGCACTCACAACCCTGACAGGGATGCCCCATCATTTTAAGAGGGAGAGACTGGAGCCTATTCCCGGCGGGGTCAGGGATTTTCTCTGCCTCGTGATGACTGGGTGTTGTGTGATGTCCTGAGGTTACTTAGGTTTAAGTAGTTGTAAGTTCTAGGGGAGTGATGACCATAGATGTTAAGTCCCATAGTGCTCAGAGCCATTTGAACCATTTTTGAACTGGAGCCTGGAGATCAGTTGGCACGAAGGAGGAGGGAAGCTGAGCCGGAGCATGCTTATCGGGCAGGCCCTGACTGCCTGCACTTCTTGCAATCACGCTTAAAAATGAAGTATTTTCTGGAAAGAATATTGAAAGTCGCACCAGAGTAAAGTAATGATTTTTAAGTTTAAATTTTCATAGCAAAGCGAGGTGTTCTGTAAAAAAAGGTGATCGTACAGTAATAAACCGGCAGTGATAAATTTGTACCAGATAGAGAGAAATCAGTGGCAGCAATTGGAGAGTGAATGCAGACGGAATCGGAACGGATGTTTTAAACGAATTTAAAGTGGAGTAATATAAGTGGTATATGCAAAAGTGGTCAAATATTAGTGTAACCTCTTCATTATTAATAAACCTATTTTGAAATGGGCAGCATCATAGAAGTGATTGGGAGAATAGATATGGCTTGCCTCATAGGCTCACGGTCGGAACTTAGTCTTCAGCGCATATATCTTGATATCTTGGGAGTAAGTTCGCTCTCTCTAATTGGATACTTATTAATGTCTGATGGCAAATTTTTCCAAGATAGTCGGGATGGTTTTCACACAGTGTCGCGAATCGTAAATGAGAAAATGAGGTGTGTGCGCAGTGTTCAGTCTGTAAACAAGCCACAAATAAGCATGACAAGCTTACGCCATGTGTACATTTTTACTTTGCGGCAAGGACTGTCAGTACAGAACCTTGACATTAAGGCAGAATCTTTTGTAAAGTTCAGTGGCTATCATGACACACAAAACATTAATGAACTTCCTCTTTGTGGTCAACTACCCTAGCTGATGACTGGTACATACTAATTATGGATGGCAAGCCCCAGAGCTGTAGATCCTGAACCCCTGGTAAAACTGGCAAAGCTGCCTACCCCCTGCTGTCAAATACCTTTTATCAGGTACTCCTGCGTAAATTTACCACATTTAATTACTTTAAGTAGGTCTAATAAAGACTGAGTATTACTGGAAAATATTACTTCAATTGGCTACACTAATGAAACATTTGCACATAAAAAATTAAATGTGAAATTGTAGTACAGAAATAAAGTACAAATAGTATAAACTTTCTAAATAAATTGAAAGTAAAACACAAACTATATCTTATTGTTTATGGATATTGTCTACTGATTTTAATAAGATGTATAATAATGAACAGGACATAGGAAAAAGATAGGAAGCAGTCGCCGAAAAGTTTTGGATGTAAAATATGGTTCCTGTCCATGAATCATGTTTTTATTAGGCCTATAATTTAACCTTGCAGTTCTGTGCCTTAAGTGAAGAAGACTCAAGTTCAGTTTTTGTCCTATTCAGTCATCAAGACAACTAACTTTGCAAGTCTACTTTCACTACTTTCATCATAGGTGAACAGAATAATGCTTTCTATAGACTTGACAACTAATAATTGGCATAATAATGTCAATCAGCTGCCCAAGGCTTATTCCTGAATATTCATTTGCTCAGCAGATAGTACAAACAGAAACTTGGCAGCAGAAAAGGTACTGGATGGAGAGGCAAGTAACTTAATCTCCCCTATACCTTTTCTGCCAGCTAACTCCATCATTGCATCTCACTCTTGACTTCAATTGGCAGAAATTTGTAAAAATTGCAAGCCTTCGGTGAAATTGCATACCTGTATGTGCTTCAGTACCCGCTCATCTACCTTCAAGATCATACAATACTGTAACAAAGTAGCAGTAATAACACTTTTGTTGAACATGAGCTAACTCTATAAGTGACAGCTGTGTGAAACAAGTGAACCATTGCCACATAAACCATGTTAGCAATAGCTGTCTGTTCAGTAGTAGTACTATTTCATGAGGCTACTACTTCCATGAAATGATGCTTTGGAAGTCACTGAGTGACAACAGCGAGCATTTAAAGCTGCAGGCCAAGGGAAAGGCTTCCCTTGCAGGCAGAAGATAGAACACAAGTGGGAGAACTGACATTTCTTCCTGGTTAGTTCTTAAACTAATTTTCTTTCATAGTTTCCGAGGACAGTTTTTGCATCCCCTCTGTGTCCGCGTCCTCACCCACACGGTACTGTCCATGAAGGTACATAAAGGAGAATACAACAGAACTACAAGTTGCCTTTTTGGAGGCAACTGGGAGAGCTGTGTGTATCGGGCAGTATACGACCCTCTCCGAATTATCATTTTGGCCTCTTTGCATCCGTTATGAACATTAGTACAATTACTTCAATATCTTTGGCAAGGGAACTCCTAGTATGGAGGTTGGATCAATGGCGTCAGGTTGTTGTTACTGGCGAATGCAGTATTTGTTTGACATCTGATGATGGTCATAGAAAAGTGTGGAGATTACCAATACCAATGCACATTTCATGCATGCAGTCATGTACAGATATCAGACTCAGTGACATGCTTAATTTATAAAAAGGCAAAATTGTTACTCAGCACCTCACATTAATTAATTTAGTTTAGTGAATTTTTGTACAGAGAGATTATTTTATAATGATATTAGAAATGTCATGTTGCAAGGTTTATATAGAATAAACATAATTACTTATAGGTACTTCATTGATACAAGAAACAAATATTTTAAGTAACAAAATTGAAAACAGGTAAGCAGTAGTGACCAGACATTGAAGATACATATACGGCAAAATTTGTAAGTAAAAATAATAATAATAATAATAATAATAATAATAATAATAATAATAATAATAATAATAATAATAATAATAATAAACCCCGTGGAGGCCCCCGGTATGTTCTGCCACTCGTAAAAGGCGATGAAAAGAACAAACCACTAATAGGGCTAACCCCCCCTTTTAGTGTTATTACTTGGTTCAGGACAGAACTAAAGAAGCCTCGGACAAGCGCCGTCATGGTCGGGGACGACGCTTGAACCCTATGCCCGCCCACAATGGTAACGACACTGCTAGCCAACTGGAAAATGATTTAAATCCAAATAGAGGTGTTTCGCAGGGTATGCTTCCTGCAACCACCCTAGAAGGAAAACAAAGACAGAGGATGAGATGGTCAGATGAAGTTAATCGACACCTCATGTTCTGTTATTACCAAGCAACAAACCTAGGAACCAACACAACTGGATACAGGTCGCAAGTATACACAACATTTATTACCAGATACCCGGAATTAAAATTTTTAACAGAACGACGATTAGCTGATCAGATCCGTGTAATAATCAAAAATAACAGGATACCCCAGTCAGAATTAGAAAACATCAAACAACAAGTACAACAAATACTGGAACAAAATAATGTGCAATCAGAAGAAGAACAAAATACAGTAATGGACTCAAACATCCCAGAGAAAACAAACAAAGAACAAATCAGAGGAAAACGAAATCTTAAGACAGCCGCCAGAACAAGCACAAATAGAACACGAAGTGACACACATGTTAGATATAGAAGAAAAATTTCAGTTGACATATATAGAATACAAAGACACAAATACAGACATTAGACCATTCTTGCATAGACCATCAAATAACCCACAAGTCGAAACAACAATAACAACTATCAACACAATCATACACAACAAAATAAATGAAAATACAACTATGGAAGAGTTACAGCTACTGGTTTATGTAGGAGCACTCACTACACTAAATATACACACTAGGCAGAGATCAGAACCAAACAACACACAGAAGAAATCCACAAAACCAGCATGGCTACACAGGCTACAGATCAGAATAGAAAAACTGAGAAAAGACATCGGACAGCTAACACAATTTATAAGAAATGAAATATCAGACAAAAAATGAAAAAGGCTAGGTAAAATCTCACAACAAGAAGCAATAGAGCAATTAGATGAAAAGAAGCAGAAATTACAAGCATTGGCCAAACGACTTAGAAGATACAAAAAAGTGAAAATAGAAGGAAACAAAACCAAACATTCAACACAAACCAAAAGAAATTTTACCAAACAATAGATAACACACACATTAAAATAGACAATCCATCAAACATAACAGACATGGAACAATTTTGGAGCAACGTATGGTCAAACCCGGTACAACATAACAGGCATGCACGGTGGATACAAGCAGAAACAGACTCGTATAAGATGATACCACAAATGCCTGAAGTGATAACTTTGCAACATGAAGTCACCCGAGCAATTAATTCTACGCACAATTGGAAAGCCCCTGGAAATGATCAAATAGCAAATTTCTGGCTAAAGAAGTTCACCTCAACGCATTCACATCTAACTAAATTATTTAACAGTTACATTGCAGACCCATACACATTCCCTGATACACTTACACATGGAATAACTTATCTGAAAGCTAAAGATCAAGCAGACACAGCAAACCCAGCTAAATATCGCCCCATAACATGCCTACCAACAATCTACAAAATATTAACTTCAGTCATTACACAGAAATTAATAACACATACAACACAGAACAAAATTATAAATGAAGAACAAAAAGGCTGCTGCAAAGGAGCACGAGGATGTAAAGAGCAACTGATAATAGATGCAGAGGTGACATATCAAGCTAAAACTAAACAAAGGTCGCTACACTATGCATACATTGATTACCAAAAAGCTTTTGATAATGTACCCCACTCATGGTTACTACAGATATTGGAAATGTACAAAGTAGATCCTAAATTGATACAGTTCCTAAACATAGTAATGAAAAACTGGAAAACCACACTTAATATCCAAACAAATTCAGATAATATCACATCACAGCCAATACAGATTAAGCGTGTAATATACCAAGGAGACTCATTAAGTCCTTTCTGGTTCTGTCTTGCTCTGAACCCACTATCCAACATGCTAAATAATACAAATTATGGATATAATATTACTGGAACATACCCACACAAAATCACACATTTGCTATACATGGATGATCTAAAACTACTGGCAGCAACCAATCAACAACTCAACCAATTACTAAAGATAACAGAAGTATTCAGCAATGATATAAATATGGCTTTTGGAACAGACAAATGTAAGAAAAATAGCATAGTCAAGGGAAAACACACTAAACAAGAAGATTACATATTGAATAACCACAGTTACTCCATAGAAGCGATGGAAAAAACAGATGCCTATAAATATCTAGGATACAGACAAAATATAGGAATAGATAATACAAATATTAAAGAAGAACTAAAAGAAAAATATAGACAAAGACTAACAAAAATACTGAAAACAGAATTGACAGCAAGAAACAAGACAAAAGCTATAAATACTTATGCTATACCAATATTGATCTACTCATTTGGAGTAGTGAAATGGAGTAACACAGACCTAGAAGCACTCAATACACTTACACGTTCACAATGCCACAAATACAGAATACATCATATACATTCAGCAACAGAAAGATTCACATTAAGCAGAAAGGAAGGAGGACGGCTACACCACTGTAATTTCATAACCACTTCTACAACCCTTTAGATCACATAACATTAACAAATATGAAGAAAGTAAATCGGAAAAAGAAAACACTAGATAGCAAGCACCCGTATCATCTAACACAGCCACACATCGATCAAGTCGCATCCAACACATGGTTAAGAAAAGGCAATATATACAGTGGGACAGAAGGATTCATAATTGCAATACAGGATCAAACAATAAACACCAGATATTACAGCAAGCATATTATTAAAGATCCCAATACCACAACAGATAAATGCAGACTTCGCAAACAACAAATAGAAACAATAGATCACATCACAAGTGGATGTACAATACTAGCAAATACAGAATACCCCAGAAGACATGACAATTTAGCAAAAATAATACATCAACAGCTTGCCATACAACATAAACTAATAAAACAACACGGTCACACATACAAGTATGCACCACAAAATGTACTGGAGAATGATGAATACAAATTATACTGGAACAGAACCATTATAGCAGATAAAACAACACCACATAACCAACCTGACATCATACTCACCAATAAAAAGAAGAAATTAACTCAACTAATCGAAATATCCATACCCAATAGAACAAATATACAAAAGAAAACAGGAGAAAAAACTGAAAAATACATCCAACTGGCTGAGGAAGTCACGGACATGTGGCATCAGGATAAAGTTGACATTATACCAATTATACTATCAACTACAGGAGTTCAGGCATCATCCAACTGGGAACTAATTACATGTGGGGGTCCCACAAGGTTCCATTTTGGGGCCCTTACCTTTTCTTGTGTATATCAATGACCTTTCATCAGTTTGTCACTAAACTTTGAAAAAACACACCACATGCAGTTCAGAACTTGTAAGGGGTGTCCCAAGAGTATATGTCTAACATATGATGACAAGAAGATAGAAGAAGTGGACAGTGTTAAATTCTTGGGATTACAGCTTGATAATAAATTCAACTGGGAGGAGCACACCACAGAACTGCTGAAGTGTCTTAACAAATCTCTGTTTGCAATGCGAATTTTGTCAGACATAGGGGATATAAAAATGAAAAAGCTGGCATACTATGCTTACTTTCATTCCATAATGTCATATGGGATTATTTTTTGGGGTAATTCATCAAGCCAAGCTAAAGTTTTCCGGGCACAAAAACGTGCAGTAAGAATTATATGTGGTGTGAACTCAAGAACATCCTGCAGAAGTCTGTTTAGGGAACTAGGGATACTAACTACTGCTTCCCAATATATTTATTCCTTAATGAAATTTGTCGTTAAAAATATATCACTTTTTCAAACCAACAGCTCAATTCATGGAATCAATACTAGAAATAAGAATAATCTTCACAAGGATTTAAAGTCACTTAGTCTTGTACAAAAAGGTGTGCATTATTCAGGAACACACATTTTCAATAACTTGCCAGCAGCCATAAAAAGCTTAACAACCAATGAAATTCAGTTTAAGAGAAGCCTAAAGGATTTATTGGTGGCCAACTCCTTCTACTCCATTGATGAATTTCTTAGTAAAACCAACTGATTTGTATATAAGTACAACATAACTTCTGCACAATTTCAGTGCAGTAATGTGTTCATTGAAAATTTGTGTGTGTGTGTGTGTGTGTGTGTGTGTGTGTGTGTGTGTGTGTGTGTGTAAGTATAATCTAACTTCTGCACCACTTCAGTGCAGTAATTTGTTCATTGTAAATAAGTATTACAGTAGTTGTATTACATGTTTATTACCTTATAAAAAAATAAATTATTTTTTTATTTTAAATTCAGTGCATTAGCATTTGTAAAATGACTCTTAGTGTTCATTAAAAAATGACGATCATTCCACTTGGGACCTGTGGAATGGTACATTAGCTTACTTGTTTTAGTTGTAAATATTTGTTGTGTATTGTTGTTTTTCTGACATGTTCCACATCCTGGAGGATCTCCTCACTGCGGATCAATTGGAATGAAAGTAAATCTAATCTAATCTAATACCACACAATATCCACCAGTAAATCAATGCAATACAGTTACATCCAAACTTATATATACAACTACAGAAATCCGTAATTATTGATACATGTTCAATTACCCGAAAGTTCCTAAATGCAATATAAAATATACCGTACAGTTAAAAGGAAGTCACGCTTGATCAAGGTCTGCATCACTTTCCATTTTTGACCAGACATAACGTCTGAGAAAAGAAAGAAAGAATAATAATAATAATAATAATAATAATAATAATAATAAGCACTAATAACCTGCATCCATTTACACTATCTTGTAGACATAAAGGACAGTAGCTAATATGTGTAGCTTATATATGTAGAATATATGACAAAAAAGTAGAATCCATTTATACAAACTGAAAAACTATATTTTAAATCACATTTACACTAATATACACTTAATCTACACAGTCTCTTCTTCTGTATTTTCAACACTACACATTGTCATCCTTTCTTCCCCCCTCAGGAATGTGGTTTCAGAAAAATTATTCTACACCATTCCCCATTTTAAATACACCTTTGTTCTACAAATTTACCTGGAAGTATTGCTTCACTTTACACCAACATCCAGAGATGAGATCTTCTTTCTATTGTCATTTGAAGATATTTAGTTCCTTCACACTAAGTGGTAGTTCGTTATAAAATACACTTCTGCATCTCTATGGTACTTATCTATCATTGTTGTCTTTTACAGCAGGCACAGTAATTTTCTCTAGTTCTTGTGTTGTTGTTGTTGTAAAAATATGTTTAGAAGTGCCGAACAATTTACAAGTAAAGCACAGTTAATATTTTAAATTCCTTACAATAGTTTTTGCAGGAAGCCCATAGTTTTGGTTTTGCTACGCATCTGATGGCTTACTTTTAAAGTTCTCTGAACACGTACATCTGTTCCTTCTCACCATATTGGTACGAAGTACAATGTGTGTGGGAAGGCTGGCCCATAGTTAAAAAAAAAAATTCTGTATCCATTGTATAGGAAATTTTCTTCCTTAATAATATATTTGTCCTCAATTTTGAGCATATCTTACTGATATGGTTTTACCATGTCAGAAATTTATCCACCTCTATTCCCAGAAACCTATTACAGTTCATAGTCCCTAGGTCTGTGCACACAGTGCTCAGATAAAATCCTCTGAGCTGACAGTTCTGTTTGTTTTAAACTTTATACATGCTGCTTTTCCTCCTGTGAATCAGTAGATTATTTTCTCTGAAATGTCTTTCTCCCATCTGTATGTTCTCACTGGCTATGTTTTCCAGATCCTTTACTCTGTCATTACACATTAGTAAAATGGTTTCGTCAATGTAAGTAATCACTTTTTCACTTTCTGCAATGGACACATCATTTATGCACAAGACTAGTGAACCCAGCAGCACTTTACAACTGCAAAATATATATGAGAATTGCATATATGTTTTAATGTAAGGTGTCCCTGAGGACTGTCTGGAAGCAAATTTTGGCTCCTCGTTGTGACTTTGTCCACTCTCAAGACAACAAAAAGAGATAGTTAACACGTCCTCTGTATGAACTCGTCTTCATCTGCATCTCCTCCCCTCCCCCCTCCGCTGCTCTTCCCCCCTCCACTGCTCTTCCCCCCTCCGCTGCTCTTCCCCCCTCCGCTGCTCTTCCCCCCTCCGCTGCTCTTCCCCCCTCCGCTGCTCTTCCCCCCTCCGCTGCTCTTCCCACCTCCGCTGCTCTTCCCCCCTCCGCTGCTCTTCCCCCCTCCGCTGCTCTTCCCCCCTCCGCTGCTCTTCCCCCCTCCGCTGCTCTTCCCCCCCTCCGCTGCTCTTCCCCCCTCCGCTGCTCTTCCCCCCTCCGCTGCTCTTCCCCCCTCCGCTGCTCTTCCCCCCTCCGCTGCTCTTCCCCCCTCCGCTGCTCTTCCCCCCTCCGCTGCTCTTCCCCCCTCCGCTGCTCTTCCCCCCTCCGCTGCTCTTCCCCCCTCCGCTGCTCTTCCCCCCTCCGCTGCTCTTCCCCCCTCCGCTGCTCTTCCCCCCTCCGCTGCTCTTCCCCCCTCCGCTGCTCTTCCCCCCTCCGCTGCTCTTCCCCCCTCCGCTGCTCTTCGCCCCCTCCGCTGCTCTTCGCCCCCTCCGCTGCTCTTCGCCCCCTCCGCTGCTCTTCGCCCCTCCGCTGCTCTTCGCCCCTCCGCTGCTCTTCGCCCCTCCGCTGCTCTTCGCCCCTCCGCTGCTCTTCGCCCCTCCGCTGCTCTTCGCCCCTCCGCTGCTCTTCGCCCCTCCGCTGCTCTTCGCCCCTCCGCTGCTCTTCGCCCCTCCGCTGCTCTTCGCCCCTCCGCTGCTCTTCGCCCCTCCGCTGCTCTTCGCCCCTCCGCTGCTCTTCGCCCCTCCGCTGCTCTTCGCCCCTCCGCTGCTCTTCGCCCCTCCGCTGCTCTTCGCCCCTCCGCTGCTCTTCGCCCCTCCGCTGCTCTTCGCCCCTCCGCTGCTCTTCGCCCCTCCGCTGCTCTTCGCCCCTCCGCTGCTCTTCGCCCCTCCGCTGCTCTTCGCCCCTCCGCTGCTCTTCGCCCCTCCGCTGCTCTTCGCCCCTCCGCTGCTCTTCGCCCCTCCGCTGCTCTTCGCCCCTCCGCTGCTCTTCGCCCCTCCGCTGCTCTTCGCCCCTCCGCTGCTCTTCGCCCCTCCGCTGCTCTTCGCCCCTCCGCTGCTCTTCGCCCCTCCGCTGCTCTTCGCCCCTCCGCTGCTCTTCGCCCCTCCGCTGCTCTTCGCCCCTCCGCTGCTCTTCGCCCCTCCGCTGCTCTTCGCCCCTCCGCTGCTCTTCGCCCCTCCGCTGCTCTTCGCCCCTCCGCTGCTCTATAATCAAATTTTCTATCATTTGGCACCTAGTGCTTCCTTGTGCTGACAAGGGAACCTCCCCATCGCACCCCCCTCAGATTTAGTTATAAGTTGGCACAGTGGATAGACCTTGAAAAACTGAACACAGATCAATCGAGAAAACAGGAAGAAGTTGTGTGTAACTATGAAAAAAATTATTAAAATATACAAACTGAGTAGTCCATGCCAAGATGGGTAACATCAGGGGCACTGAGCAGCAAGTTGATCCGTGGTCCCGTGGTTATTTTCAGTTTATGTGACGAACTCTTACGTTTTCATCACTATTTTGGGAGTGATTATCACATCTACAAGAAAACCTAAATGGGCAAGGTAGAAGAATCTTTTTACCCATTCGCTAAGTGTACAAGTTAGGTGGGTCGACAACATATTCCTGTCATGTGGCGCACATGCCACCACCAGTGTCGTGTAGCATGTATCAGACGTGTTTTCCCGTGGAGGAATTGGTTGACCTATGACCTTGCGATCAAATGTTTTCGGTTCCCATTGGAGAGGCACGTCCTTTCATCTACTAATCGCACGGTTTTGCGGTGCGGTCGCAAAACACAGACACAAAACTTATTGCTGTGAACAAACGTCAATGAACGAACGGACAGATCATAACTTTGCGAAAATAAAGCAAGTAAAATTTTCAGTCGAGGGAAGACTTGAACCAAGGACCTCACGTTCTGCAGTTACTCACGCTAACCACGGGACCACGGCGCTGCTGAGCTCGCACGCTCCTTGATGTTGCCTATCCTGCATATGGACTACTCAGTTTGTATATTTTACTAATTTTTTTCACGGTTCCACATAACTTCTTCCTGTTTTCTCGATTGATCTGTGTTCAGTTTTTCAAGGCCTATTCACTGTGCCAACTTATAACTAAATCTGAGGGGGGTGCGATGGGGAGGTTCCCTTGTGAGTGTGATTCATGCTGCACATGTGCAAATAAGTACAATGCAACCTGAAAACTTTAACAGCTACCGGAAATCAGTATCATGATTGGGTCACAGAAAACACCCATGGAGCTGCACTGCTCCAGCCGCTGGCCAGTGTCACCCAGCCACCGCTAGCCAGTTGCACGTACTCTGCCCATACTCAGTGCACACGCATAGCTTAATGCTTCACTCAACCAAACAGAATGCTAATACAAAAACATGACTCAATGTGTTACACAGTACAAATATTTGAGTATCATGTAAAAATCTGAAGTAAATGAGTTAAGAACTTTTGAGATTTTGCTAATAAGAATTCCCCTTTATATAGAAGTATAGATGAGTAGTGAGGTCCTAATACTGAGCTAATCCATATTTCGCTTCCATACAATCTGAGTAGACATTTTTCTCTATGTGGTTTGTCACTGATCCTTTTCTCCAAGATGATGATTGTTTTCCGTTTCTTCTTCATGCTGGAGCTTACATTTGAGTTATTTCTGATAAACGGCTTTACCCCTTTCTCATCACATGTGCCTTTATATACTAGCAGAACCTTGCTCCTTTTACCCATTTTGGAAATACTCCTTCCTTTAGTACTAAATTTACTCACTTTTCATCAACTACTGTACAGGTGACATTGTTAGACACATTGAAAACATGCTGCTTTTTGTGCTGAATTATCTGACTCCAGATGTCCAATGAATGCAACCCCTTACAGAACAGTCACTCTGAAATTTGGTTGAGATGCACTTGTAACGTCCCCTTTAATTTTTCACAGATTGCCAATGACAAGTTGTGAGCCTGTCTCCAGCCCTGGCAGTAAGGATCTTTCTAGGACTGTAGTTATTATGCTGTTTTACATGCCTACAATTGATACATGATTCCTTGTAGACACATAGCCTGTACTGATACACCAACAAATTGGACAATATCATTCATTTTGCGGTGATGGGTATGTCCTAACACAACATCTCCTTTGTCATTCTGTCACACCCCCATATTGGCTCAACTCACTGTGCTGATCCTATACTTGCAACTAACACACACATCAGTGGTGGAGAGTCATGTGACTACCTAGTATTAGCTCTGTGCCATAGGCAGTGCTCTAAAGTGACCAGGAGTTCTCTTATGGAAGTGATTAATATATTGTCTGGTGAGTTTATTTACATTAATATTATCTTAGTCTCCTATTCACCTGAATAGACTATACCACAAATAAAGCTGAAACAGCCACAACTTTATGTAAGAACTTGGTGACAGAAAACAGCTTTACAATGTTAGCTGCGGTATTTCAGGTGCCAAGCGGAGATGATGACAGCACAACAAAGCTGCCAGTGATGGTGTGGCTACATGGGGGTGGATTCGTCGAAGGCTCTGGCACGGCGGCAGCACATGGCCCTGACTTCTTGGTTGACAGTGGTGTCATACTTGTCACCGTCAACTACCGGCTCGGTGTCCTCGGTCAGGCCCATTGTACTTTGGTTGGCTCTTGCTCCACTTCTGTCCCTTCCCTCTAAACCACACCCTACAAAATCACTTTTCCTTTCCAGACTGAATCTGCTGTTTGAAAAACTTCCTGTCAAATTAAAACTGAGTGACAGACCAGGGCTCAAACCCAGAACTTCATCTTTAATGAACAATGCTCTTCCTCACTGAGCTCTGAGTGTCTATGCAACATGGTTTGCAAGAGAACTTATGAGGTGTTTGGGAACTAGGAGAGATGTACTGGCAGAACTGAAGCTATGAAGATGGGTTGTGAATCATGCCCAGTGCCTCAGTCACTAAGAACACTGCCTACATAAGGCAATGGTGTAGGTTTGAGTCCTGGCCTGATATACAGATGTAATCTGTCAGGAAGGTACATATATTTCACTGTTGGCTAGTGTTAATGAATGATCTCAATAGACTATCATCTTTAAGTTATGCTCCACAGATCTTTAATGAGACATTTTTATCTGTAATGGGCATGTATCCCTTGTGTGATGTGCGAATACCATTGACAGTATACCATCAACTAGCTGAGTTTCAAATTTTAAAATTGTGTCTATAACATGCCTATAATTTTAAAATACATGTCCGCTTGGTGCTGTGCAAGTATGTGAGCCTGGTGTGTAGGATGAGATGATCTAGGCTAGAAAACAGCTGTGTTGTGTACTGAAAATTTAAAGATTATTCTGCATTAGGTTCCTTGTGGTTTTTTTTCCCTAGTCTCTTCAGCACAATACTGAAACTTCTCTTTCAAGAATTCTTCCACATCTACATCTACTTCCATACTCTGCAAATCACTGTGATGTGCATGGCAGAGGGCACTTCCCATTGTACCAGTTAGCCCTTCTTTCCCCTCTCTTCGCGTACGGAGAGCAGGATGAATGACCGTTTAAATGCCTCTGTATGTGCTGTAAATTATCTAATTTGTTCCTTGTGTTCCCTACATGAGCAATGTATAGGAGATTGTACTAGATTCTTAGATTTATCATTGACTGGTTCTTGAAACACTGCATGTAGGCTTTCTCAGGATAGTTTGCATCTACTCAGCTGTCTGCCAGTTCAGTTTCTTCAGCATCTCTGTGACAGACTTCCATGGGTCAAACAGACCTGTGATCATTTATGTTGTGGTTATCTGTATACATTCAGTACCTCCTGTTAGTCCTATTTGGTGCAGATTCCGTAAACTTGGTCAACATTTGGGGATGGGTCACATGGGTGTTCTTAAACAATCTTCTCTACAGACTTATCTTGTGTTCTACCAATGAACTGAAGGCTGTCCCCTGCTTAACATAAGCATTTGGATGAGTTGAGTGATTTCAATGGTGTCTCACTTGTATTGCATTCACAGGAAGCACATTTTTTTGTAAATGCACAGTTTCATATTTCTGCATATTTAAAGCAAGCTACCATTCTTTGCACCACTTTATAATCTTACAGAGATCTGAAAATATTTTTGCAGACTTTTTCAGGCAATATTTCATTATAGGTAAGTGCATCATATGCAAAACATCTGAGATTACTGTAAGTACTGTCTGCAGTATGAATAGCATGGTTCCCAATGAACTTCCCTGGTGCACACCTCAAGTTAATGTTACATTTGCCGATGTCTCTCCATCCCAGAGAACTGCTACATCCTCCCAACTAAGAAATACTCAAATCCTCAAAACAGTCACAAATTTTGCTTGATACTCCATATGATCATGCTTCCAGTAGCAAGCCTATGTGTGGTACTGAGTAGAATGCTTTTCAGAAATGAAAGATAGTACATATCTCTGACTGCCTTGATCCAGGGCGTTCAGTATGTCATGTAAGGAAAGTGCAAGTTGAGTTTCACATTATTGATGCTTTTGGTATCCATGCTGGTTGACAAGAAGGTGATTCAGTTAAAGATAATTAACCATCTTTTAACTCAGAATACATTAATAGATTCTACAGCAAATGTATGTAAAGGATACTAGATGGTGGTTTTGTGGGTCAGTTTTGCTACGCTTCTTGTAGATGAGTCATCTGTGCTTTCTTCCAACTACTGGGCATAGTTTTTTGTTTGAGTGATCTGTGGTATATTATCATTAAAACAGAGGCTAACTTAGTCACAAATTCTAACTAAGCAACAAATTCAGTATGGAATATGATAGGAATTCCATCAGGCCTGGAACTGTGTTCAGTTTTCGCAATTTCAGCTATTTTTTAACACCAAAGACAGTGATAGGTATAAAATTCATCTTCACAGTCGTGAAAGAATTAATTGAGGGCAATAGACTCAAATTTTCTTTTGTGAAGGACCATTTGAAAACATAGTGAAGCATTTTTGCTTTTGCTATGCTACCCTTAGTTTGATGGACTCGGCCATTGATGTCTGGACACTAATTTTGGTACTGCTAATAGCCTACATATATGACCAGAATTTCTATGGGTTTTTTAGTTAGAGATCATTTGATTATTTTTTTTAATACTTGTCTGCACTCCACGCACAGTCAGCTGTCTGGAGGTATCAGTGTCTGATGCATAGTGTGCATATTTAAAGTAACCCTACAGTTCTCAACCTTATGGTGCAAGTCTAGGAAATGACATAATAGCTTTTAACATAATTTTTGAAGTCTCTGGTTCAGTCTTTCCACTCAGCTCAGAATCTGGGGGGCCACAATCGGTTCTGGGGACAACATTGCAAATTGTAACCTCTGTTAAAACTCCATGAGGAAGTCTGGTCTTTTTAACCTTCTCTCTCTGTCACTGGAATGGTTCCAGTGTTTTAACATATGCCACAATCTGCAGTTGGTAACAATCTGCTCCCTGAATGGCTGCAGAATAGCGTCTTAAACGTGCTGAATAAGCCACTCGGGCTTACACACTCAGTGCACTTGATGTTCCTTGCCATCCATTAATGGCACTTCCCTAAAAGCTGCCATCATTCACCACACACTTGAACTTGCAATGATTTATATATAGACCCCAACCCTTTTGCATTTGTCTCCTCATGACACAGGACACAGCAATTTTTTCAGCAGGTGAAATGAGTCACGTTGATTCAGTTTTTCAGTGGAAGGTAGAACCTCATACTTCGGAGGACAGGCAAAACACCCTGTGTTCTCCCTGGTTTCTGACTTCCCTATACAACACACTTAGCCCTAGCATTGACATGCCATTCACTCAAGTGGATGAGTAGTGCAGTGCCTCGAGAATTTCGGGGCAAATTCTAGAGACACTCGTATTTCCACCGTCTCGAATACGCGATATTTTAAAGATGAGTGTGTGTAAGTCGAACTGTGTCTACTGTGCCACAGGTGTGTGTGTGTGTGTGTGTGTGGCATATATCGGACGGTTGATCGGCAGGGGAAGGTAGTCACAGCGCTCGCCTCAGAAGTTACATGCCCAGCACAAGGAGCAAATGCAACATACTGTGATGGTGCTACGTCAGTCATTATTGACAACAGCTGAATGTTAAAGAAAAGAAAAGACACTTATTCACTTTCTTTCGTGGGGTCTGGATGGTGGACCTGCTAGAGATTTCTAGATTGCATTTGTTATAAAGTATGTAAGAGTATCTGCAGACCGGCAATTGTTGGGCTTACAAAAAATGAACCATTCATATGGTGTTTTGTTTGTGGAAGTGAAAATATAGTGAGTAAACAAAATTCCTCTAAAACAGCATCTTATCTTCAGAGAAGAAGTTGGGCAGACAATCGCAACCGGCTATCCTGTTAAGAATATCGGCGAAACAACTCCACATAAGCTCAATAATAAAGTGGGAGCGTGAGTCTGGCACACCAGCACCACACTGCTCTCTAGTCGCCGTAAACCCTAGCATTGGCATGCCACTCACTTAAGTGTATGAGTAGCAGTACATCCTGTAGAGAAGACAGGCAGAGGACAGTACTTAAGTTACTTTTGGTATCTTGGTAAATGACTCTTTAAGAGCCCTCCAAACACACGCATTCACAGCAACTGCTCTCATCCTTCCTAAAGCTAATTGGACTTCACACTCTAATGTTATTACTGGCTAATATTAAACAGCAACAAATAAACAAACCTGGATATCTACGGTATTTACTCGAACCTAAGCCGCACTTTTTCCCGATTTTTGTAATCAAAAAAACCGCCTGCGGCTTAGAATCGAGTGCAAAGTAAGCGGAAGTTTTGAAAAAAGGTTGGTAGGTGCCGCCACAACTAACTTCTACCGTCGAACATATGTAGCGCTACACAGGCATACTTTGCAGGGACAAAGATAAATACTGGCGCCAAAACCTCTGCGTCAGTAAATAAATTAAAAAGGAAGGTAGGAGACGAGATTTCTTCTCTCCCCCGAGTTTCGACCACTGCATTTTCATACATTATCCAACGAAGTAAATAGAAATCCCATATTGTTAGTATTCGAATGTAGCAGCCTTTCAAATATTCGTAACAACAATAATAAATTTCTTTACACAAGGCTTTAGGATTGTTGCACAAGTTGATACGGTGGGGGCTCGTTAAGATTTCACGTAGCATCACATATTATTTCGTGGAAGTTTGCGAAGTGCTTGTTGATGTTAGTGAACCATAATGAAGCGCTTTCATGATAGTGACAAATTCAAGATGGGAGTTATTTCTTTTGCCGAACAAAAGTTCTAATCCTGCTGCAGGTCTGCGATACGGGATTGATAAGAATGTTCAAGTTGCAGGAAAGTGTTTAGTGGGCCAAAGTGTGGCCGATATCATGCACTAGACGTGATTTTAAATGAATTTAAGCAACAGCGTCAGAAATTCCTGCCTGTGAACGCCGAAATTTTAAAAATTAAGCCACATGAAATTGCTAGATAGCAAAAAATCGAAAATTTTAAGGCTACTCGCAGCTAGATTGATCTGTTTATGAAGCGCTGGGGTTTGTCACTTCGGAGGCGGACTTCAGTTGTACAGAAGCTGCTGAAAAATTATGAAGAAAAACTTGTTGAATTTCAGCGCTTCATAATCAGGCGGCGCACAGAAAATCTTGGTCAGATAGGAAATGCCGACCATACTCTTATATTTTGACATGCCGTCAAATTATGCGGTTGACGCCAAAGGAAAGAAAGACATAAGTGTTCTTACAGCAGGGGGCGTGCACAGTAAAAGGACGTAAATTATCCCCATTCATAGATTTCAAGCGAAAGACTTTAGCGAAATCGGAAGTGTTTCCAAAAACTGTAATTGTACGAGCAAACGAAACTGGGTGGTTTTCGGAGGACATGATGGTGGAATATATTACGCGCGTGAGGAATCGACGTCCTGGTGCAATGCTTGGTTTACGCAGTCTGTTGGTATTAGATGCGTACGCAGGCCATACAACACCTGCAGTAAAACGAAAATTAGGGGAAAGCAAAACGGACTTGGCAGCATTTCCAGGCGGGATGACGTCTGTTTGAACAAACCATTTAAGGACAAGCTTAAACGCATGTACACAGACTGGCTTTCGAAAAGCGACAGACAACTGACACGAACAGGACGTGTGAAACGGCGCAAGTTTGTCGCAAGCGCGCCAATGGATTTATGAGCGCGGAAGTGTGTACTAAATCAAACTGTGCAACACGCATTTAAAAAATGTTAGATATCCGATGCACTAGATGGTACGGAGGACGATGCTCTGTATGAAGAAATGAGCAACAAAGAATCGAGTGATAGTGAGTCAGAATCATGACTGATATTTTAAACATTTAGTATAAGATGTATTGCAAACCTAATCAAATTTTGTTTTAACTTTCAGCGTTTAATTTTTAAGTTAGTTTCATTCTTTTTTTATGAGGGTCGCTACTCTGCATTGCAGAGGATAGAAAAGCGTGGAGAGCTGCACCAAACCAGTCTACAGACAGAAGACAGCAACAACACACACTGCTTGTTTTGCAAATCAAACTGCCTTTTCCTGCTGCTAGTTATTTTATTTATCCCATACGCGTTTCGCCTTCTCCTGTTCTAAGGCATCATTAGTGGAATCTATAATGATACAGTTTTGTTATAGTTATCAAACAGTTCACTTCGCGAAAAAAAATCGTGAAGTGAATTGTTTGATAATCTATAACAAAACTGTATCATTGTAGATCCCATTGATGATGCCTTAGAACAGGAGAAGGCGAAACGCGTATGGGCTAAATAAAATAACTACCAGCAGGAAAAGGCAGTTTGATTTGCAAAACGAGTGTTTATATGCTTGCTGCGGAGGATGGCCACACAAACTTGTTAACACACACTGCATTTGAAGTCATCAGCAAAAATCTACTACGCAAATCCGACTGGCAAGACTGTTTTGGATGTATGTCAATATGGCCAACTCTACGTTCTGATTTTTTTCTTCCTACCTGTGACAAGAGATGGTTGCTAATAGGAACTTTCATGAATCTTGAATCCCATGCAGTATTCTCTGGACCATGATAATAATAATACGAATGTAAACATTATGCTATGTATTCTTTCGTGTTTGCTGCTATCTCATTTAAATCCTGTCTGCCTAATAAACTACGAAACTTGAATGAGACAACAGCAAACGCGGAAGAATACACATATCCTGTCATGTTTATATTCGTATTATTCTTATGCTGAATAGTGATAGTCAGAAATGAAGCACGGCAACTGACTAGGTTTTTAAATCTAAGATAATTCTAATTTCTGTACAGAATGTAATTTACTAAAGAGGAGTCTGCAAACATTTTCAAACGGACAAAAATTTTTGCTAAACTCTCGTTCAGAACATCTTCCATCATATGCAGTCTATTATTTGGTTCTTGTTATGAAAGAAAGCAGCAGTATAAGTAACAACACATAGCAGTTTCTTGCCATATTTCGCTAATGAGACAATTCCTCTTTTGTTTTTATTACTATTGTGAGCGGCGGTAGCGCGCACAAATGCAAGCCATGCCGCGAGCGGCGACAGGCCGTATACACTCATTATCAGAATGCGACAAACAATGCATGACACAGTACAATCATGCATTTTCAGCTTAGAGTGACGGAAACGCCTATAACAAAGAGAAAGGCACTTAATAGATCAAAGCATAACAAGCAATCGATTCAAATCAGACGAAGCACGTGAAAAAGGAAGGGTGCCCGTACAAATACGGACGGAGCGCCTGACACATAGCAATGGCTACCTGGTAAAGCTTGACTGCGAAGATTACGACTCGAACCAAACTACTGTAGCTGTATCTTCATCCATTCGACTTAAATTGTGTCTCATGTTACAATGGACCAACTTCGTTTCGATTTGGAGGTGTGGTCTAAAACTTTTCTCTCCCCTTGAATGCGGAGTCTCAAATGTCAGGTGCGGCATAGATTCGGGAAAATTTTTTTTTGCTTGATTTCGAGTCTCATTTTTCAGGTGCGGCTTAGATTCGAGTAAATACGGTACTGTACATATTAGTTTGTCTGTGAAGTGTGTTACTCTCAAATGCATGCATAAAGTTGTTGCAGTTGTGCAATTATTTTCTCATCCAGATTAAAATGTTACGAGTGCTACATTTCTTGGATATTGTTAGATGCCTTGACTGACAGTATACAACAAATCAACAGAACTGTTGCTCCCTATGGTCAGGGTAAAAGACTCCAGGAGTTCCGTCTTTATGGTAAAACATGGAGTGCAAGTGGTCTTTTAAAATTTCATTGTTTCTATGACAAAGCTGCACCTAGAAGGCGTAGTAATTCTCATTATATTAGAAAAGTCTTAAACAGTACATACCAAGTTGCAGTCACGAGAAAGTACAAGTTACAAAATTCTTGCAACATTTGTTAATCAGTTTTAAAACTGGAAGACTGTGAGACTTATGGACGAAATTTCAAATTGCTAATGAATTCTGTATATTAATGATTATTGGAGATTCGAGTAAATACGGTACTGTACATATTAGTTTGTCTGTGAAGTGTGTTACTCTCAAATGCATGCATAAAGTTGTTGCAGTTGTGCAATTATTTTCTCATCCAGATTAAAATGTTACGAGTGCTACATTTCTTGGATATTGTTAGATTTAAATCCTGTCTGCCTAATAAACTACGAAACTTGAATGAGACAACAGCAAACGCGGAAGAATACACATATCCTGTCATGTTTATATTCGTATTATTCTTATGCTGAATAGTGATAGTCAGAAATGAAGCACGGCAACTGACTAGGTTTTTAAATCTAAGATAATTCTAATTTCTGTACAGAATGTAATTTACTAAAGAGGAGTCTGCAAACATTTTCAAACGGACAAAAATTTTTGCTAAACTCTCGTTCAGAACATCTTCCATCATATGCAGTCTATTATTTGGTTCTTGTTATGAAAGAAAGCAGCAGTATAAGTAACAACACATAGCAGTTTCTTGCCATATTTCGCTAATGAGACAATTCCTCTTTTGTTTTTATTACTATTGTGAGCGGCGGTAGCGCGCACAAATGCAAGCCATGCCGCGAGCGGCGACAGGCCGTATACACTCATTATCAGAATGCGACAAACAATGCATGACACAGTACAATCATGCATTTTCAGCTAAGAAATTAAATACCTTATACCTAAATGTAATAGTGCTGGACACTGGAGAATTGAATTTATTTGCAGTACTGAAGGAAAGTTTGTTATACTTAATAGTAATAGGCTTTTTGCTGTTGTTTTACCTTTGTTATTGTTTTAATTCAAGGTTTCCTGAGCACTGGAGACTCTGTGGTACCTGGAAACATGGGCCTCAAGGATCAAGTCGCAGCCTTGCGTTGGGTAAAGGACAACATCATTAATTTTGGTGGTGATCCCAGAAATGTAATTTTGTCTGGTGTTAGTGCTGGAGCTTCATCTGCTTTCATGCATATGATGTCACCCTTATCAAAAGGTACCATCTGATTATCTTTATCTCTTGCTGTTTAAGTTTACTGTAATCAAGCAAACGAAAGTAACAAAGGCATAATGCAGCTCAGGAGTTGCTATCTAAATAATTTAAAAATAAATAAATAAAACAATTAAAACAGTGTTGTGTACTGTAAAGAAGATGGAGAAAAATTCTTTACAGGCAATTACCTATTGTCCATATATTACGAAATATGTACTATAATTTAATTGGATAAATTGTTTTCAAATATCTGCTATAATAGACTTTGATGTATGAAACTGTTTTGCTAGTTGTGCTGGATGTTTATTGAAATGCCATTTAGGGGTCTCTAAAACTCATTGCATCACTTACATTTGTATTTAAAATTTGTATAGCACCTGGTACAATGTATCTTCCAACCTTAACTTCATTAATTTGTGGCTAGATGTCTGATGAAAATATAGCTAGATTGGAACTGTCAGATTTTCTTTTTTTTATGCTTCATTTTTAATTATTATTTGAATACTGACTGACAAAGGTCATATTAAGTTCTTAATTTCTCCTCTTCCTTTGATTTTTTTTAGTTTTTCCAATCTTTCATCCTATCTTCAAACACTGGTGGTCTTTTTCTTCCATTCACACTGTTGATATCTTGTTGGTTATTCTGCCTTTGAGGCATACTAAACAGTCTTTTTTCCTGTATTTTACTCTACAGCAACAACATTTTATCAAGTAATTTTTGATTTCTTGGTTGCAAGCTGTGAACATTTTGTTTTTGTAGAAATACTTGAAAACATAATTTCATTTTTCAAATAAGTTTCAAAAACTATTTTTTGCATCTTTTAGTTTCAGTTTAGTGGTACTTTTCTATTTATAGTGAACTTTAACATTTATAATTCAGTCAGTTATTTGCACACTTATAAAGGTTTTGATTCCATAACTTTCATTATAAACAGTTATTATTAGATCTAATGGAAACAAGTAGACCTGACCTCTTTGAGAATGTCGACTTTGAAACCATCAGTGACCATAAGCCAGTTACAACCTATAGCAGCAATGATTACCAAAGTATGAAGATCAACTAAAATAAGAAGAAACATTTATAAATTCAGTAAATTAGGTAACAAGATGGTACAGTCAGATCACAACAATTAACTTGAAACAGTTAGCCTTAGGCAGGAGCATGTACAATAATTGTAGTAAAGCTTAGAATAATAGTTACGAAGGATATTCTAAATTATACATTCACTGTAAAGAAACTTCGAAAAACAGCAACTACTGCAGAGACGTAGGACTATAGAGACAGTTGCTAAAGAAAACACATCTGGCAGTCACAAAGGCAATTCAGGAAGCCTTCAGTGACTACTGTAGCAGAATCTTATCAAAAGACTCTCACAAAGAACTGGTCATTCTTACATGCAAGAAGGATAGCAGACATGATCCACAAAACTATTCTCCAATAATGCTCATGTCTATCTGGTGTGAAATTGTAAAACACACTTGGAGGTCAAGAATAATGAGGTATCTCAAACAGAATGACCTCCTCAATGCCATCCATCATAGATTCTGGAAACATCGGTTGTGCAAAATCCAATTCATGATTTTCTCATATGACCTGAAAGCAACCAGGTAGTTGCAGCATTCATGATGTACAAAAAGCATTTGACTCAATATCACGCCAATGCTTATTAATAGTATGGATTATCAAATGAAATTTGTGACTTAATTGAAGATGTATTGAAAGGGAGGACATATCACATATTCAATGAAGAGTCATTATCATGTGTAAAAATACTGTAAGAATATGTCAGAAAATAGGTTGAGACCCTTAGTGCTCCTATTGTATATAAACAATGTGGCAGATGCTATTAATATTAACCTCAAACAATGGAAAATACAGTATGGAATGTAACAATATTAGAGAAGGGAAGTTGCTACTCACCATACAGCAGAGATGTTGAGTCGCGATAGGCACAAGAAAAAGATTCACAGAATTATAGCTTTCGGCCGTTAAGTCCTTTGTCAGTAATAGACTCACATTCACTCACGCACACACACTCAAGCAAACACAACTTGCGCACACGCAACGTGCGTGCGCACGCAACATGCGCACACATCTGCAGTCTCAGATAATTGAAACCACAGTGGGAGCAGCAGCACCAGTGCATTATGGGAGTGGCGACTGGGTGGGGGTAAGGAGGAGGCTGGGACGGGGATGGGGAGGGGGAGGGATAGTATGGTGGGGGTGGCAGACAGTGAAGTGCTGCAGTTTTGATGGAAGGCAGGAGAGAGGGGGGGGGGGGGGGCAGCGAAGTAGTGGAAAGGAGAGAAATCAAAAGAAATTAAAAGACTGGGCATGGCAGTGAAATGACGGCTGTGTAGTGCTGGAATGGGAACAGTGATAGGGCTGGATGGGTGAGGACAGTGACTAACGAAGGTTGAGACCAGGAGGGTTATGGGAACGTAGGATGTATTGCAGGGAAAATTGCCACCTGTGCAATTCAGAAAATCTGGTGTTGGTGGGAAGGATCCATATGGCACAGGCTGTGAAGTAGTCATTGAGATGAGAGGGATATGATGTTTGGCAGCCTGTTCAACAACAGGGTGGTCCACTTTTTTGGCCACAGTTTGTCAGTGGCTGTTCATGTGGACTGACAGCTTGTTGGTTGTAATGCCTTCATAGAATGCAGCACAGTGGTTACAGCTTAGCTTGTAAATCACATGACTTGTTTCACGGGTAGCCTGCCTTTGATGGGATGGGTGATGTTAGTGACCAGACTGGATTAGGTGATGGTAGGATGATGTATGGGACAGGTCTTGCATCTAGGTCTATTACAGGGGTATGAGCCATGAGGTAAGGGATTGAGAGCAGGGGTTGTGTAAGGATGGAAGAATATATTGTGAAGGTTCGGTGGACGTCGGAATACCACTGTAAGAGGGATGGGAAGGATAGTGGGCAGGACATTTCTCAATTCAGAGCACAATGAGAGGCAATCCAAACCCTGGCGGAGAATGTAATTCATTTGCTCCAGTCCTGGGCGGTACCAAGTTAAGAGGGGAATGCTCCTCTGTGGCTGGACTGTGGGACTTTGGGCAGGGGGAGGGGGGGGGGGAGGGGAGACTGGAAAGATAAGGCATGGGAGATTACTTTTTGTACAAGGTTGCGAGGACAATTACAGTCAATGTAATACCCTCAGTATATTTTGAGAGGGACTGCTCATCACTGCGGATGCTATGACTACAGGTGGATAGTCTGTATGGAAGGAACTTCTTGGTATGGAATGGGTGGCAGCTGTCAAAGTGGAGGTATTGCTGGTGGTTCGTAGGTTTGATATGGGTGGAGGTACTGATGTAGCCATCTCTGAGGTGGAGATGGAAATCTAGGAAGGTGGCTTGTTTGGTTGAGTAGGACCAGGTGAAGCGAATGGGGGAGAAGTTGTTGAGGCTCTGGAGGAATGTGGATAGGGTCTCCTCACCTTCAATCCAGATACCAAAGATGTCATCAGTGAATTGAACCAGGTGAGGGGTTTAGGATTCTGGGTTTTTAGAGAGGATTCTTCTAGATGGTCCATGAATAGGCTGGCATAGGGTGGTGCCATCTGGGTACCCTGAATTTCTTTGTAGGTAATGCATTTCCAGACTAATTTTTCGCATTTTTTGCACCACTATGGGTCCTTGCTCCTTCCATCTGTGTCAATACAGAAAAGTTTTCTTATCCATAGCCAGATCCCAGTCCCACATACTGTTCCTGCATTGTTGCTTGGCTCATGAAATCCCCCCTAATGGCCTTATCAAATTACCCATCTGTGGTTTCCTCCCCTCTTTCCACAATGACCTCCACCTGTTCAGATTCCATCAATCCTTAGCCCTCTCCAACATAGTCCTGCAAAACCATATCAACCACACCCAGTCCTCTTGTAGTACCTTCTCTCCACCCACAAAATTTTTCTGCTATGTAATCCCAAATTCCTGGAACCCATAATGCACATTAAAACTCTTGCCCTGCAGGAACTTGAGAAACATGCACAACGCCACCTCAAAAAGCTCTCCATCCTGCTCATTTCCTATTACTGCCTCGAAGTACAACTGTCCATCACTTCTACAACAACCTCCAAACCTCCCCCATGTCCTCTCATAGCTGACATTGTCTTGCAGACCTACTACACTTACCCCACCCTCCAAAACTCACTACCACTACCACCACCACCACCACCACCACAACACAGAACCCAGAACCTAAATAGACCCGCCACACAGTCATGAACCTTTCCTCCAAAAGCCTTAGTCCCACAGAAATATTAGTCCTTTCCAAAGGCCTCGCTTTTTGCTCCACTCCCAAATTCAATCATGCAGCACCTGTTAAGGACCTTCTGTCCTTCTCCCAGTCCCTACAGTGGAACACAATTTTGCCTCCAACCCGACCAGCCAGACTCAACCAAAGACCAATATTGAACCTTGCCTAACTCAGTTCACTGCCGGTGGTCTAGCGGTTCTGGCGCTGCAGTCCGGAACCGCGGGACTGCTACGGTCGCAGGTTCGAATCCTGCCTCGGGCATGGGTGTGTGTGATGTCCTTAGGTTAGTTAGGTTTAAGTAGTTCTAAGTTCTACCCCTAGAACTTATTACCTAAGATGTTGAGTCCCATAGTGCTCAGAGCCATTTGAACCATTTTTGAACTCAGTTCACTCCTCCATCCCACTGTGATCCACCCCCACTGCCTCCAAACCACCCCCTGTTAACTTCCCAGAATTTCTTAACCTCGAACCTTGCCTCACCATCATTCCCAAATCCCTCAACATGCAAACTAATCTTACATCTGCAGAAAGAACCACAATCCACCATCTAAAAACTGATCCCGACCTTATAACCCTACCTGTAGACAAAGGCTCCATCTCCATTGTTTTGAACCCCAAGGATTACCTGGTGGAAGGACTCAGTCAGCTGTCAGATACTTCCACCTACAAACCTTACCACAGTGACCCCATCCCAGTAATCCAGCTGGATCTCCCGTCACTACTTAAAAGCCTTAGGCCCATCCCAGAACCTCTCCCCAGAGTCTACTTACTCCTACCACTCCTCGCACCCCCACCTTCTACATGCTTCCTAAATTCTATAAACCCACCACCCAGAACGCCCCATTGTGGCCAGTTACTGTGCCCCCACTGAGAGAATCTCTGCTCTCGTAGACCAACACCTTCAACCTATTACCCGAACCTATCCTATACAAAAGATACCAACCATTTCCTCCACAGACTCACCACAGTTCCTGTCCCTTTACCACGTGGTGCCCTACTCGTCACTGTTGATGCCACCTCCCTGTACACTTACACTCGTAATGCCCATGGCCTTACTGCTATTGAACACTACCTTTCCAGACCCTCTATGGATTCCAAACCAACAATCTTGTTCCTAGTCACAGTGACCAGCTATATCCTCACATACAATTACTTCTCCTTTGAAGGCATTACCTACAAACAAATCCGCGGTACGCCTATGGGCACCCACATGGCACCATCATATGCTCATCTTTTCATGGGCCATCTAGAGGAATCCTTCCTAAAAACCAAGAATCCTAAACCCCTCACCTGGTTCAGATTCACTGGTGACATCTTTACTATCTGGATTGAAGGTGAAGACACCTTATTCACATTCCTCCAGAACCTCAACAACTTCTCCCCATTTGCTTCACCTGGTCCTACTCAACCAAACAAGCCACCTTTCTAGATGTTGAACTCCACCTCAGACATGGCCACCTTCCTAGATGTTGAACTCCACCTCAGACATGGCTACATCAGTACCGCCATCCGTATCAAACCTACTAACCACCAGCAATACCTCCAATTCGACAATTGCCACCCATTCCATGCCAAGAAGTCCCTTCCATACAGACTATCCACCAATGGTCATAGCATCTGCAGTGATGAGCAGTCCCTCTCAAAATATACCGAGGGTATTACATTGACTGTAATTGTCCTCGCAACCTTGTACAAAAAGTAATCTCCTGTGCCTTATCTTTCCAATCCCCCCCCCCCCCCCCCTCCCCAAAGTCCCACAGTCCAGCCACAGAGGAGCATTCCCCTCGTAACTCAGTACCACCCAGGACTGGAGCAACTGAATTACATTCTCTGCCAGGGTTTCGATTACCTCTCATCGTGCTCTGAAATGAGAAATATCCTACCCACTATCGTTCCCACCCCTCGTACAGTGGTATTCCGCCATCCACCAAACCTTCACAATATACTCTTCCATCCTTACACAACCCCTGCTCCCAATCCCTTACCTCATTGCTCATACCCCTGTAATAGACCTAGTTGCAAGACCTGTCCCATACATCATCCTACCACCACCTACTCCAGTATGGTCACAGACATCACCTATCCCATCAAAGGCAGGGCTACCTTTGGAACTAGTCATGTGATCTACAAGCTAAGCTGCAACCACTGTGCTGCATTCTATGTAGGCATGACAACAAGCAAGCTGTCTGTCCACATGAACATCCACCGACAAACTGTGGCCAAAGATCAAGTGGACCACCCTGTTGCTGAACACGCTGCCAAACATTATACCCCTCATCTCAATGACTGCTACACAGTGTGTGCCATGTGGATACTTCCCACCAACACCAACTTTTCTGAATTGCGTAGGTGGCAACTTTCCCTGCAATACATCCTACATTCCCGTAACCCTCCTAGTCTCAACCTTCGTTAGTCACTATCCTCACCCATCCAGCCCCATCGCTGTTCCCATTCCAGCACTACACAGCCGTCATTTCACCGCCACACCCAGTCTTTTAATTTCTTTTTGTTTCTCTCCTTTCCATTACTCCCTCCCCCCTCCCCACCTTCTTCCCTGCCCTCCGTCTAAACTGCAACACTGTGTGTGTGTGTGTGTGTGTGTGTGTGTGTGTGTGTGTGTGTGTGTGTGTGTGTGTGTGTATTGCTGGTATTGCTGACAAAGGCCTTCATGGCCACATGGCCAAAAGCTATAATTGTGTGAATCTTTTTGTTGTGCCTATCCTGACTCTGCGTCTCTGCCTATATAGTGAGTAGTAACTTTCCTTCTGTAATAATATTAATCCCAGACATTTTGTATGTGCTACAGTTATCTGTAACAAAGTACTATCTGAAAAGAAAAACCTACAAAAATATTCAGCCAAGTCTTGACAAGATATGATATTGGAGCAAAGATTGGCAACTTGTGTACCAAAATGTATTTTTTTTTTTTTTAACTTCAAAAAAGCAGAAACATATTATCCTGTAACTACAATATCAGTTATTCACAAATGGAATCAGTCAACTTGGGCAAACACTTGGGTTTAACAATCTGCAGGATTAGAAATGAGGTTGAATAGTAGGGAAAGCAGTGAATAGAATACACTTTAGTCCATTGCTATGATGCTATGAAAATGCAGTGAATCTGCAAAGGAGCTTGCTCACAACTCTCATGGCTAATCTAGAATATTGCTCAAGGAAGTGGGATCCATATCAAATAGTACCAACAGATGAGATTGCACAATTAAGAGCAGCATGAATGATCAGTTGTTTTTTGACCAATAAGAGATGGCATCACTGAGATGCTGAAAACTCAAACTGGCAAACTGGCAATTATGTTGTAAAAGGCCCCTTACAAAGCTTGAAGAGACAGTATTAAATGAGGAATCTCGGAATGTTCTACAACCCTCTATGTAGCACTTTCATAGAGGCCATAAAACAAACTTAGACTAATCAGAACATGTAAAATCATTTAAGCAATCATTCTTCCCCCATTCCATGTGAAAATGGAATGGGTAGAATGTGTAATAGATTGTATTGTGGGAAAGACCCTCTTTATGCACTTCATGGTGGTTTGCAGTGTAGAAATGTCGATGTATACTGTGATTGTAGATGCACTACAAGATATTTCTGCTATTCCAGGTTTATTTCACCGTGTTATAGCTATGGGTGGCTCACCATTAAATCCTTGGTCATTCTCAGAAACAGCCAAGGAACGATCTCACCGCCTTGCAGAACACTTTGGCCTTACAACAACAGATTCAAAAGAATTAGTTAAGTTTCTGAGAACTATCCCTGCAGAAAAGTTTCCACAAGCAATGAAACATGCTCTGAGTGATGAGGTGAGTTGTGCAAACATTACTGTGCATTTATAGATCTCTGTTTCTGGTCATTCACTCTAACATCAGTTTTAGAGATAAACTAAAGATGTTAATGGATCTTTGAATACTCATGCATGTTGACAACAATTAGGAGTAATAGAAAAATGTTACATAGGCTAAAGTACTGAAAAACTGATTACCATGTACAATGAGAAGCAAAAAGATTGCCCAATCAGAATAATTTAGAGTCCAAAACCAGTTAATTGTGCATGCCCAAGTTCAGAAGTGCCAGTGTTCACAACATTTCATCCTGGTGTTAACATTGTCAAATTGGACTGAAGGAAAATTTGGAAAATATTTCGAGTAGGTTTCCCGACCATGTTATAGTTCTGGGTGGAGATTTTAATTTGCTGTATATAGACTGGGAGACTCAAAAGTTTATAGCAGTTGGCGGTGACAAAGAATCAAGTGAAATTTTTTTAAGTGCATTATCTGAAAACTACCTTGAGCAGTTAAACAGAGAACCAACTAGTGGCGATAACATATTGGACCTTGTGGTGACAAACAGACCCGAACTATTTGAAACAGTTAACACAGAAAATGGAATCAGTGATCATAAATCAGTTACTGCATCGATGGTTTCAGCTATAAATAGAAATATTAAAAAAGGTAGGAAGATTTTTCTGTTTAGCAAAAGTGACAAAAAGCAGATTTCGGAGTACTTGATGGCTCAACACAAAAGTTTTGTCTCAAGTACAGATAGTGTTGAGGATCAGTGGACAAAGTTCAAAACCATCGTACAATATGCATTAAATGAGTATGTGCCAAGCAAGATCGTAAGAGATGGAAAAGAGCCACCATGGTACAACAACCGAATAAGAAAACTGCTGCGGAAGCAAAGGGAACTTCACAGCAAACATAAACGTAGCCAAAGCCTTGCAGACAAATAAAAATTACGCGAAGCGAAATGTAGTGAGAGGAGAGCTATGCGAGAGGCATTCAATGAATTCAAAAGTAAAGTTCTACATACTGACTTGGCACAAAATCTTAAGAAATTTTGGTCTTATGTCAAAGCAGTAGGTGGATCAAAACAAAATGTCCAGACACTCTGTGACCAAAATGGTACTGAAACAGGGGATGACAGACTAAAGGCTGAAATACTAAATGTCTTTTTCCAAAGCTGTTTCACAGAGGAAGACTGCACTGTAGCTCCTTCTCTAGATTGTTGCACAGATGACAAAATGGTAGAGATCGAAATAGATGACAGAGGGATAGGGAAACAATTAAAATCGCTCAAAAGAGGAAAGGTCACTGGACCTGATGGGATACCAGTTCGATTTTACACAGAGTACGTGAAGGAACTTGCGTCCCTTCTTGCAGTGGTGTACCATAGGTCTCTAGAAGAGCATAACGTCCCAAAGGATTGGAAAAGGGCACAGGTCATCCCCGTTTTCAAGAAGGGACGTCGAACAGATATGCAGGACTATAGACCTATATCTCTAACGTCGATCAGTTGTAGAATTTTGGAACACGTATTATGTTAGAGTACAATGACTTTGCTGGAGACTGGAAATCTACTCTGTAGGAATCAGCATGGGTTTTGAAAAAGACGATCGTGTGAAACCCAGCTTGTGCTATTCGTCCACAACACTCAGAGGGCCATAGACACGGGTTCCCAGGTAGATGCCGTGTTTCTTGACTTCTGCAAGGCATTCAATACAGTTCCCCACAGTCATTAAATGAACAAAGTAAGAGCATATGGACTATCAGACCAATTGTGTGATTGGATTGAAGAGTTCCTAGATAACAGAACGCAGCATGTCATTCTCAATGGAGAGAAGTCTTCCGAAGTAAGAGTGATTTCAGGTGTGCCACAGGGGAGTGTCGTAGGACCATTGCTATTCACAATATACATAAATGACCTTGTGGATAACATCGTAAGTTCATTGAGGCTTTTTGCGGATGATGCTGTGGTATATTGAGAGGTTGTAACAATAGAAAATTGTACTGCAATGCAGGAGGATCTGCAGCGAATTGAAGCATGGTGCAGGGAATGGAATTTGAATCTCAATGTAGACAAGTGTAATGTGCTGCGAATACATAGAAAGAAAGATCCTTTATCATTTAGCTACAATATAGCAGGTCAGCAACTGGAAGCAGTTAATTCCATAAATTATCTGGGAGTAGGCATTAAGAGTGATTTAAAATGGAATGACCATATAAAATTAATCGTTGGTAAAGCAGATGCCAGACTGAGATTCATAGGAAGAATCCAAAGGAAATGCAATCCGAAAACAAAGGAAGTAGGTTACAGTACACTAGTTTGCCCACTGCTTGAATACTGCTCACTGGTGTGGGATCCGTACCAGATAGGGTTGATAGAAGAGAGAGAGAAGATCCAATGGAGAGCAGCGCACTTCATTACAGGATCATTTAGGAATCACAAAAGTGTTACAGAGATGTTAAACTCCAGTGGAAGACTCTGCAGGAGAGACACTCAGTAGCTCGGTACGGGCTTTTGTTGAAGTTTTGAGAACATACCTTCACCAAAGAGTCAAGCAGTATATTGCTCCCTCCTATGTATATCTCACGAAGAGACCATGAGGATAAAATCAGAGAGATTAGAGCCCACACAGAGGCATACCGACAGTCTTTCTTTCCACAAACAATACGAGACTGGAATAGAAGGGAGAACTGATAGAGGTATTCAAAGTACGCTCTGCCACACACCATCAGTTGGCTTGCGGAGTATGGATGTAGGTGTAAAAATAAAAGCAATATAATAGTTAGGATACAGTGTATGTAAAGATTCATTCTCATCATATCTTTTCTTTCGAAAATCATTATCCAAGCATGTGGAAATGGTTGAAACAAAAAAACTCCACATCAGTAGAATTACTGCAATTATGAATGTTCCACATTTTTTTCAATTGCTAAGTGAATAGGGTGACGATTTACAAATGTAAGGGATGAGCATTCGAATCTAATTGGAATCAGTTGCCTTTCTTTTTATGCTTAGATCACCACAGATTGTGCAGCTGTAGGCATTTCTAGGTTCCACTATCTTTCAAAAGATTCCATTTTATAATAGTCGAATCTTTAAATAAACAGACAAATGGTCCTTGTAAAAATATTGAAAATGGATTTATTTATTTGTAATTATTTCAACATACCACTTGCTGTGTCCATAGTTTTCAGCTTAGCAGCTTAGAGAAACGTTTTAGCTAATTTGCATAATTTTCCAAGTCCTTATGTGCAGTTTACACAAGCATCTGGATATGCCTTCCATTACCTGTTATTTCCAGTTTAAATGTTTATTCTTAAACTATGGTAGGGCTATTCGACCATTATGCTAACAAGAAGAGATCAGAAGCTGCTTGGTAGCATGTCTACTTACTGCACTGGTAGTTGTAGTATGTGTCGGGTCAAATCTTACTGCAGCCCTTTTTTTTAATCACATCACAAATATTTTATGCTTTATTTACTATTGTTATTAAATTATATTTTCTTTTTTTGCTTTTATTCAACATTCTCTTCAGTAAATAACTAGTCAGGGTTGATGTCTAAACATAATCTTCCTTGGAAGGATATATTTATTTTACCTCCCATAACAATAAAAATAATCATCCTTGGAGGGTGTTAAAAAAAGCAATGTTCTTGAGGACAATATTATGGAAATGGAAGAGGAGGTAGATGAAGATGAAATGGGAGATATGATACTGCATGAAGAGTTTGACAGAGCACTGAAAGACCTAAGTCGAAACAAGGCCCCGGGAGTAGACAACATTCCATTAGAACTAATGACAGCCTTGAGAGAGCCAGTCCTGACAAAACTCTACCATCTGGTGAGCAAGATGTATGAGACAGGCAAAATTCCCTCAGACTTCAAGAAGAATATAATAATTCCAATCCCAAAGAGAGCAGGCATTGACAGATGTGAAAATTACCAAACTATCAGTTTAATAAGTCACAGCTGCAAAATACTAACGCGAATTCTTTGCAGATGAATGGAAAAACTGGTAGAAGCCAACCTCGGGGAAGATCAGTTTGGATTCCATAGAAATGTTGGAACACGTGAGGCAATACTGACCCTATGATTTATCTTAGAAAATAGATTAAGGAAAGGCAAACTTACATTTCTAGCATTTGTAGACTTAGAGAAAGCTCTTGACAATGTTGACTGGAATACTCTCTTTCAAATTCTGAAGGTGGCAGGGGTAAAATACAGGGAGCAAAAGGCTATTTACAATTTGTACAGAAACCAGATGGCAGTTATAAGAGTCAAGGGACATGAAAGGGAAGCAGTGGTTGGGAAGGGAGTGAGACAGGGTTGTAGCCTCTCCCCGATGCTATTCAATCTGTATATTGAGCAAGCAGTAAAGGAAATAAAAGAAAAGTTCAGAGTAGGTATTTAAACTATAGGGAGAGGTTTGCCAATGACATTGTAATTCTGTCAGAGGCAGCAAAGGACTTGAAAGAGCAGTTGAATGGAATGGACAGTGTCTGGAAAGGAGGGTATAAGATGAACATCAACAAAAGCAAAACGAGGATAATGGAATGTAGTCTAATGAAGTTGGGTGATGCTGAGGGAATTAGATTGGGAAATGAGACACTTAAAGTAGTAAAGGAGTTTTGCTATTTGGGGAGCAAAATAACTGATGATGGTCGAAGTAGAGAGGATATAAAATGTAGACTGGCAATGGCAAGGAAAGCATTTCTGAAGAAGAGAAATTTGTTAACATTGAGTATAGATTTAAGTGTCAGGAAGTCATTTCTGAAAGTATTTGTATGGAGTGTAGCCATGTATGGAAGTGAAACATGGACAATAAATAGTTTAGATAAGAAGAGAATAGAAGCTTTCGAAATGTGGTGCTACAGAAGAATGCTGAAGATTAGATGGGTAGATCACATAACTAATGAGGAGGTATTGAATAGAATTGGGGAGAAGTGCAGTTTGTGGTACGACTTGACTAGAAGAAGGGATCGGTTGGTAGGACATGTTCTGAGGCATCAAGGGATCACAAATTTAGTACCGGAGGGCAGCGTGGAGGGTAAAAATCGTAGAGGGAGACCAAGAGATGAATACACTAAGCAGATTCAGAAGGATGTAGGCTGCAGTAGGTACTGGGAGATGAAGAAGCTTGCACAGGATAGAGTAGCATGGAGAGCTCCATCAAACCAGTCTCAGAACTGAAGACCACAACAACAACAACAACAACAACAACAACAACAACAAGTGTATGATGGATGATCATCATGTTGGTAAGTGAGATGTCATTTGGGGTACCAAGGTCGAGCTCCATAGATGATTATTTTTTGAAGGAAATGCTCATAGTATGCTGAATTGAATTTGAACTTGCCTTGAATACATTCTTAAGTTCCTGCAGCCATGTAAGACATCCAGTCCCAACATTTCACACTTATACATCCACTTCTAGTGCATGTGGCTATGAAGCATGCATCATTTCATTGTCCATCTGTGTGGTAAACGAGAGCAGGACCTCTGCTCGTGGACACAGACAAAGAAAATGACTTTCCTCCAATGGACATCTTCCCAGGAACTCACAATTGCTAGTCTATCCATGACTTGTTCATCAGACAACAGTTCTTTGATAAAAGTATGAGGGGACCTGATTCCAAAATCCGTTAATCTTCTGGGAGCAATTCTCAACTATCCCAGGAAATGTGAAGTTCTTCATAATTCCTGGATAAATAACAAAGGAGCATTCTGGGCAAATCTGACCAGCCGTTCATCTTGTCTCCACTCACAGACTCATGGTCATCCAGGTATTGAACATCTTACAACCTCACCATTCTCTAAATTGTCTAATTGATCTCCTTGCTGTGGAAGCATAAACACCGTAACAATGTCCACCCTCAGATGCACTAAAACCATTTTCAAAGAGAGCAGTTATTCTCTGACATTCACATCAGTCAATTTGTAGCAGACCTATGATGTACGCCAATCAGCTGATATGTTTCTCTTAGCTTAAAACTATAGAGATGCCAGGTGGCAGTCGAAATAACTTGAAATAAACACAGTATTTTTACAATGACTATTTTTCTGTTTGTGTAAAGGTTAACCTATCATAAAATGGAATCTTTTGAAAGAATGTGGAACCTAGAAATGCCTTCAACTGCACAATTAGTAGCGAATTAAAATTTAAAATATTACCTACACATGTTTAAATATATAAAAAAAGAAGAAAATACAACTGACTCAGTTAGATTTGAACATTCATCCTTTATGTTCATAAACCATCATTGTATCCTTTCAGCCATTGAAACAAATGTGAAATCCTTTCATTCTAGTAATTTGACTGACGTGTAGATCTTATACTTCAACTGTTTCTACCTGAATCGAATAATGATTTTCTAGAGAAACGATACAGTAAGTTAAACTGGAATGAATCTTGACATAAACTGCATCCTCACTATTCTATTGCTTCTATTTGATGCAAACACTGAGCTGAAGCTCCACGGACTGCTAGAATTGTGAACATTGGCACTTCTAAGCTTGGGCATGTGCAATGCTCTGTTATTGGACTCTTAAATTATTTGGACTGGGCAATCTTTTTGCCTCTCAGTGTATAAAGTGTCCCTGCAGGAACTGTCAGTATTCAAGGACGTAACAGCGACAATCATTTAAAGCAAAAAAAAACTCCTTATGAACATATGATCTATTCCAAATGGTTTCCAAGATAGAATGCATTTAATATAGATTGTTATTTATTTTATGTATTATTAAATACGTAGTCAGATCTAAACATGTAAACATGTCCAACAGTTAGTAAACATTACAACATGAGTTTTACAAAATATCAATTGAAAAATATGTACTTTTAACACTTTCGCTTCTAAGCATTACCATACTTGTCACATGATATTATCTACTCCAAGGTGTTCAACAAATGAATTTTCCAAAAAATGCCAGTGTGTGTGTCCTGTTATTCACTCTTCTAAAATGACTGGGCCTATCCACTTGTTACTGACCATGCTGCATCAAACACAGATCTGAAAATAACTTGGAAATCTCATAAGCCATTCTGAATAGGGCATTTGTCTATATGAAGTTTTTGCTTTGAATGAGTGTTCCTTTCATAGCCCCGAATATTGAGAATTCTTCCTGAGACATCCTGTATCTTCATATCCTAACGATAAATCAGCTTCAGTCCAGTCAAATACTTATTGCACCATTGCATGCATAGACACTGAAGTGCCAAAGAAACTGGTATGGGCATTCGTATTCAAATAAAGATATATGTAAAAAGGCAGAATATGGCACTGTGGTCGACAACACCTATATAAGATGAAAAGTGTCTGGCACAGTTGTTAGATCAGTTACTGTTGCTACAATGGCAAGCTGTCAAGATTTATGAGAGTTTGAACATAGCGTTATAGTCTGAGCAATGGGACACATCTCCAAGGTAGCAGTGTAGTGGGAATTTTCCCATACGACCATTTCACGGGTGCACTGTGAATATCAGGAATCCAGTAAAACATCAAATCTCTGAGATTGCAGCGGCCAGAAAAGGATCCTGCAAGTATGGGACCAATGACAATTGAAGAGAATCGTTCAACATGACAGAAGTGCAACCCTTCCACAAATCGCCACAGATTTCAATGCTGGGCCATCAAAAGGTGTAAGCATGTGAACCATTCAATGAAACTTCATTGATATAGGCTTTTGGAGCTGAAGGTGCACGTGTGTAACCTTGATGATTGCATGACACGAACCTTTACACCTCACCTGGACCCATCAACAATAATGTTGGACTGTTGATGACTGGAAGCATGTAGCCTGGTTGGATGAGTCTCATTTCAAATTGTATTGAGCAGATGGATGTGTACAGGTATGGGGACAACCTCATGAATCCATGAACCCTGCATGTCAGCTAGGGACTGTTCAAGCTGGTGAAGGTTCTGTAATGGTGTGAGACATGTGCATTTGGAGTGATACGGAACTCTCAATATGTTTAGATACGACACTGATAGGTGACACGTGCTGTCTTATAACCTGCATCCATTCATGTCTACTGTGCATTCCAATGGACATGTGCAATTCCAGCAGGAAAATATGACACCCCACATGTCCAGAATTGCTACAGAGTGGCTCCAGGAACACACGTCTGAGTTTAAACACTTCTGCTGGCCACCAAACTCCCCAGACGTGAACATTATTGAACATATGTGGAATGCCTTGCAACGTGCTGTTCAGAAGAGATCTCCACCCCCTACTCTTGTGGATTTATGAACAGGCCTGCAGGACTCATGGTGTCAGTTCCCTCCAGTACTACTTCAGACATTAGTCAAGTCTATACCATGTCACGTTGGAGCACTTATGTGTGTGTTCAGGGATGCCCTACATGATGTTAGGCTCATTTACCAGATGCTTTGGCTCTTCAGTGTATGACAGATTGTACCATAGGTGATTCATCAACTGTATAAATGTGTGTTTCCATTTTAGAAAACTATTTAATTACAAGAGGACAGAATGGGGGGCCAGTACTTAAATTCTAGAGATGAAACGCCAGCACTGCTGATCTGCTTTTAAAAGTAGAAGAAAGTATTCCTATCTTTTGAAACTGTTAGCTCCATCATATGGGAGGGAAGAAAGGTGGGTTTTGAAACACTGGAAGGAGGAGCAGGGCAATTACTGAGACTTTGTACCACTGACTGCTACATTCGGCAATATATTAATTAAAGACTTCAGTGACTAAACAGCATTTTCTGTGAACTTGCTTAATAACACTGAACCATTTGGAAAGCTTTTTGTAGATTAAAAAGTTTATTATGAACCTCTGATATGCTTTCCAGTTGCTTTGTTTTGTGTCAGAAGTTACAAAGCATCTTTAGCTGCATCTAAAATCATCTGAAACCAAATTATCTCTCGGGATCTTATTTTTTCTTTGTATTTAAGTCAGGTTACTCTGTCCTGCTTTTATAATATTTGATGCTTATGGAGCAATTGATATAGGTCTGTAAATGTCACAATTGGGTAGGCTAACTTTCCTATGAACTGAAGTATCTTTCATACATTTAAGTGTTCCTGAGAACTGCACATACATGTAATTACAACATGTTCAAGCAGTTCTGCTTGATGAAGAGATACACATTTTAATATTAGTGTATTTAATCAACAATTTCACTACATTTTAATGTACTAGAAACATCATGCACCACACTAAATTTTAGATTAAATTACTTAATTGGCGTTGCAGTATTTTTCAAAACAAAGTAAAGTCATTGGCATGATTGCAAGGAACACGATATGTCAGTGAGCAACAGTTTTCACTACACTCATGTTCAGAAGAAACAGAACACTGAATGAGTAGAGATAGGACATTCATATTCACAGGACATGTACATTAGTATGTTCTGCAGAAGTGATTAGCATTTTAGTCAACTCAGTTCAGCACATTTCCTGTTGTGTAAGATAACTTGTTCCATGCATGAATGCATTAATGTGTAAAAGGTGCAAATGGCATCCTGCAGTATAGCCATCCATGTGTCGTTCATCTGGTTCCAAAGTTCATCTGTGGTGGCTGGCACTGGGTCACAGCACTGCACCTATCTTTTCACCATGTCCCACACAGTTTTGGTTGCTGACAAGTTGCGTAATCTGGCGGGCCATGGCAAAAGGCTGAAATCCTGTGACACCAAGAAGGCACGTGTTTGTGCAGCATGTGGTCATGCATTGTCTTGGTGAAAAATCACATCAGGGGTGTTGCCCAGAAAGGATGTGGCTATGGGTTACAGGATGTTTTTCACGTAGGACACAGTGGTCACAGTGCCCTGGAAACACACTAACTGTGATTTGTGATTGTACCCAACAGCACCCCATACCATAAGGCCTTGAGGTAGCACTGTATGTCTTGTGCGAATGTAGTCACTATGATGCCACTCCCCGTCTGTGGTGAACTAATATGCAACCATTATTTTCAAACAACAGAACCTGACTTCATCTTAAAACAGTATCTGATGCGATTCATGTTCTCCTCTCGCCCCCCCACCCCCACCCCCACCCCCCCACCCCAAACACACACACCCTCCCCTCCCCACATGGCACTTGCTCTCCTCTAAGGTGCAGCACTTCATTGTCCGCCACCCCTACCCTACCATCCCTCCCCCTCTCTGCCCCTAACTCACCCATCCTGCTCCATTGCTGTTCCCATTCCAGCACTACATAGCTGTCATTTTCACCGCCATGCCCAGTCTTTTAATTTCTCTCCTTTCCGCTACTTACCCTCTCCCCCTTCTGCACCTTCTCTCTTGCCCTCCGTCTAAACTGCAACACTTCCCTGTCCGCCACTCCTGCCATACTATCCCTCCACATCCCCGCCCCCAGCTTCCTACTTACCCCGACCCAGTCACCACTCCCATCATGCACTGTTTCTGCTGCTCACAGTGTGGTTTCAGTTCTCTGAGACTGTGTGCGTGCGTGCGTGGGTGCGTGCGTCTACTGCTGACAAAGGCCCATTGGCCGAAAGCTATTATTGTATGAATCTTTTTGTTGTGCCTATCGCGACTCGCCATCTCCGCTATATATGGTGAGTAGCAACTTTCCTTCTCTGGTATTGTTACATTCCATCCTGGATTTTCTATTATGTAACATGAGAGAATGACATAAATATCATTTGCAGCAAAATAGATTCAAGCATATTTTTGATGAGAAAAATGTCAGTCAGTAAACACACACACTCTACAAACAATATACTATGGACTAGTCCATTTGCACCTCTCACATGGCATCCTGGTTTGGGGAAATGCTGCAGAGAGTATTAAGATTACAAAAGAGAACTGTACGATGCATCGCAAAAGTATCACCCAGCGAATCCTGCAGAAATAAATTCGGTTTTAATGACATTTTTTTGTGTACATATATAGAAACCTAGTCCCAACAGGAAATCATATAGCGCTCGTAGAAAAAAGTGTTCCGAGACTGTTACCTGAAATGCTCCTCCATGATACTGACAAGAGGGAGATTGAGTTAATAATTAAATCACTAAAGACCAAGAACTCTCATGGATATGACGGGGTATCTAGCAGAATACTGAAGTATTGTTCCATGTATGTTAGCCCAGTACTTAGCCATATTTGTAACTTTTCCTTTAGGAGTGGTCGGTTTCCTGACCGATTAAAGTACTCGGTAGTGAAGCCACTTTATAAAAAGGGAGACAGGGATAATGTTGATAATTATAGACCTATTTCTATGCCATCGGTGTTTGCTAAAGTTATCGAGAGGGTTGTATATACAAGGTTACTGCAGCATTTAAATTCACATAATTTGCTGTCAAATGTACAGTTTGGTTTTAGAAATGCTTAACAACTGAAAATGCTACAGTCTCTTTTCTCTGTGAGGTTTTGGACGGATTAAATAAAAGGTTGCCAACATTAGGTGTTTTCTTTGATTTAACGAAGGCTTTTGACTGTGTTGACCACAAAATATTACTGCAGAAGTTGGAACATTATGGAGTAAGAGGAGTAGCTTACAATTGGTTCACCTCTTACTTTAAGAACAGAAAGCAGAAGGTAATTCTCTGCAATATTGAGAGTGGTAATGATGTTCAGTCCCAACGGGGCACTGTTAAATGGGGCGTTCCCCAAGGATCTGTGCTGGGGCCACTGCTGTTTCTTATTTATATAAATGATATGCCTTCTAGTATTACAGGTGATTCAAAAATATTTCTGTTTGCTGATGACATCAGCTTGGTAGTGAAGGATCTTGTGTGTAATATTGAAACATTATCAAATAATGTAGTTCATGAAATAAGTTCGTGGCTTGTGGAAAATAATTTGATGCTAAATCACAGTAAGACTCAGTTTTTACAGTTTCTAACTCACAATTAAGCGAGAACTGATATTTTAATCAGACAGAATGGGCATGTTATAAGCGAGACGGAACAGTTAAAGTTCCTAGGCATACGGATAGATGGTAAGCTGTTGTGGAAAGCCCATGTTCAGGATCTCGTTCAGAAACTAAATGCCGCTTTATTTACCATTAGAACAGTATCTGAAATAAGTGACATTTCAACACGAAAAGTAGTCTACTTCGCATATTTTCATACGCTTATGTCATATGGTATTATTTTTTGGGGTAATTCTTCTGATTCAAAAAGGGTATTTTTGGCTCAAAAACGGGCTTTTCGAGCTATGTGTGGTGTAAGTTCTAGAACCTCTTGTCGACCCCTATTCAATAGTCTGGGAATTCTGACTTTACCCTCACAGTATATATTTTCTTTAATGTCGTTTGCTGTTAGCAATATTAGCTTATTCCCAAGAGTTAGCAGCTTTCACTCAGTTAATACTAGGCAGAAATCAAATCTGCATGTGGAATGCACTTCCTTGACTCTTGTGCAGAAAGGAGTGCAGTATTCTGCTGCATCCATTGTCAATAAGCTACCACAAGAACTCAAAAATCTTAGCAGTAGCCCAAACGCTTTTAAGTCTAAACTGAAGAGTTTCCTCATGGCTCACTCCTTCTATTCTGTCGAGGAGCTCCTGGAAGAGCTAAAAAATTAAGCAAATTCCAGTGTTACATTCTTGATTTTCTTTATTTAAACTAATGACGTGTCACCTGAATATGTTTCTTATATTTCATTTTATCTGTTTCTACAATCGTGTTATAATTTCATGTAGTGACTCGTTCCATGACCATGGAGACTTCATCTTAATGTGGTCCCACGGAACAATAAATAAATTAAAAAAATAAAAAATAAAAAGACCAAGGACTTACAGAAAAATGAATGATATTATCACTGATGCCTTTCATAATGTACTTTTAATAACATTTTTTATGAAAAGTCTATTATAAATGCAATCATACGTTAAATGATATTTGTCACTGTATTTTTGCTATGTACACTCCTGGAAATGGAAAAAAGAACACATTGACACCGGTGTGTCAGACCCACCATACTTGCTCCGGACACTGCGAGAGGGCTGTACAAGCAATGATCACACGCACGGCACAGCGGACACACCAGGAACCGCGGTGTTGGCCGTCGAATGGCGCTAGCTGCGCAGCATTTGTGCACCGCCGCCGTCAGTGTCAGTCAGTTTTCTGTGGCATACGGAGCTCCATCGCAGTCTTTAACACTGGTAGCATGCCGCGACAGCGTGGACGTGAACCGTATGTGCAGTTGACGGACTTTGAGCGAGGGCGTATAGTGGGCATGCGGGAGGCCGGGTGGACGTACCGCCGAATTGCTCAACACGTGGGGCGTGAGGTCTCCACAGTACATCGATGTTGTCGCCAGTGGTCGGCGGAAGGTGCACGTGCCTGTCGACCTGGGACCGGACCGCAGCGACGCACGGATGCACGCCAAGACCGTAGGATCCTACGCAGTGCCGTAGGGGACCGCACCGCCACTTCCCAGCAAATTAGGGACACTGTTGCTCCTGGGGTATCGGCGAGGACCATTCGCAACCGTCTCCATGAAGCTGGGCTACGGTCCCGCACACCGTTAGGCCGTCTTCCGCTCACGCCCCAACATCGTGCAGCCCGCCTCCAGTGGTGTCGCGACAGGCGTGAATGGAGGGACGAATGGAGACGTGTCGTCTTCAGCGATGAGAGTCGCTTCTGCCTTGGTGCCAATGATGGTCGTATGCGTGTTTGGCGCCGTGCAGGCGAGCGCCACAATCAGGACTGCATACGACCGAGGCACACAGGGCCAACACCCGGCATCATGGTGTGGGGAGCGATCTCCTACACTGGCCGTACACCACTGGTGATCGTCGAGGGGCCACTGAATAGTGCACGGTACATCCAAACCGTCATCGAACCCATCGTTCTACCATTCCTAGACCGGCAAGGGAACTTGCTGTTCCAACAGGACAATGCACGTCCGCATGTATCCCGTGCCACCCAACGTGCTCTAGAAGGTGTAAGTCAACTACCCTGGCCAGCAAGATCTCCGGATCTGTCCCCCATTGAGCATGTTTGGGACTGGATGAAGCGTCGTCTCACGCGGTCTGCACGTCCAGCACGAACGCTGGTCCAACTGAGGCGCCAGGTGGAAATGGCATGGCAAGCCGTTCCACAGGACTACATCCAGCATCTCTACGATCGTCTCCATGGGAGAATAGCAGCCTGCATTGCTGCGAAAGGTGGATATACACTGTACTAGTGCCGACATTGTGCATGCTCTGTTGCGTGTGTCTATGTGCCTGTGGTTCTGTCAGTGTGATCATGTGATGTATCTGACCCCAGGAATGTGTCAATAAAGTTTCCCCTTCCTGGGACAATGAATTCACGGTGTTCTTATTTCAATTTCCAGGAGTGTATATGTATGCTTTATATAAACATGACTTGTCCAATATCATTCTAAGAAATGATCCACAGACAAAAATAAATTCAATTATGCAAGCTATAACATGTTACATTCTATTATTGCAGGACAAGGAACGGCTGTTTATGTTCGTTTTTGTACCCTCGGTGGAGCCAAATGTTGAGGGTGCCTTCCTTACAGAGCATCCAGCAGATATATTGCACAAAGGCGAATACATAAATGTGCCTCTCCTTACTGGTGTTGCCAGCAGGGAAGGGAAATTTCTGATGAAATGTATGTAGTTGAAATCACAATGGAAGTTACCATACATCTTGCTCTTAATGCCTGCTCAAAAATCTGTTGCTTGTCTTGTCTAACTTCCTTAATTGTTTCAGGGACTGGTCTGGCAGATGATCCAGAGAAAGTGAAGAATCTCAATGATAATTTTATAAAAGTTATTGGTCCAGATCTTCGTTTACACAGCAAAGCAGAGAGAGAGACTGCAGCAAACAAAATAAGGGAATTTTACTTTGGTGGAAAACCTGTGACCAATGAAACCTTTGAAGAACTTGTGGATGTGAGTTTCTAAAATAACATATTAAGCTAAGTTTGTAAAAAAAACTTATTACTCCTATTTTTGCTAACAAGCATTAAGAGTATCACTGAAGGTAACTACCTACCTGTTCCATATTATACTTACAAGGGAGCGCCATGACATTGGGATCACAGATTTACTCCAAACTATGCACACCTTTAGTTGGCCATTAAAACAACATAATGTGAAAGTAGTAAGGAGGTAGTAGCAGTAGGAAGCTTTATGCATGTATTTTGTAACTGATGTGTATGTGTAGGTGCCAGATATTAAGAGTTCATGGTGGTCAAGCGGTTAGCAATCGAGCATTGTGAGGCAAACATGTATGAAGTGACAGTTTGACTCCTCACACTTAACTTTTAATCTATATTTTTTCATCACTGGTTATATTATTTAATTTAAGACATTTGAGAGGAAATATATACTACTGGCCATTAAAATTGCTACACCACGAAGATGATGTGCTACAGATGCGAAATTTGACAGACAGGAAGAAGATGCTGTCATAAGCAAATGATTAGCTTTTCAGAGCATTCACACAAGGTTGGCGCCGGTGAAGACATCTACAACATGCTGACATGAGGAAAGTTTCCAACCGATTTCTCTTACACAAACAGCAGTTGACCGGCATTGCCTGGTGAAACGTTGGTGTGATGCCTCATGTGAGGAGGAGAAATGCATACCATCACATTTCCAACTTTGATAAAGGTCGGATTGTAGCCTATCACAATTGCAGTTTATTGTATCACGACATTGCTGCTCGCATTGGTAGAGATCCAATGACGGTTAGCAGAATATGGAATTGGTGGGTTCAGGAGGGTAATACGGAACACCGTGCTGGATCCCAGCGGCCTCGTATCACTGGCAGTTGAGATGACAGGCATCTTATCTGCATGGCTGTAATGGATCGTGCAGCCACGTCTCGATCCCTGAGTCAACAGATGGGGACATTTGCAAGACAACAACCATCTGCACGAACAGTTAGATGACATTTGCAGCAGCATGGACTATCAGCTCGGAGACCATGGCTGTGGTTACCCTTGACACTGCATCACAGACAGGAGCACCTGTGGTGGTGTACTGAACGACGAACCTGGGTGCACGAATGGCAAAATGTCATTTTTTCGGATGAATCCAGGTTCAGTTTACAACATCATGATGGTCGCATCCGTGTTTGGTGACATCGCGGTGAACGCACATTGGAAGCGTGTATTTGTCATCGCCATACTGGCGTGTCACCCAGTGTGATGGTATGGGGTGCCATTGGTTATACGTCTCAGTCACCTTCTGTTCGCATTGACGGCACTTTGAACAGTGGACATTACATTTCAGATGTGTTACGAACCGTGGCTCTACCCTTCATTCGATCCCTGCGAAACCCTACATTTCAGCAGGATAATGCACGACCGCACATTGCAGGTCCTGTACGGGCCTTTCTGGATACAGAAAATGTTCGACTGCTGCACTGGCCAGCACATTCTCCAGATCTCTCACCAATTGAAAATGTCTGGTCCATGGTGACTGAGCAACCGGCTCGCCACAATACGCCAGTCACTTCTCTTGATGAACTATGGTATCATGTTGAAGCTGCATGGGCAGTTGTACCTGCACACAGCATCCAAGCTCTGTTTTACTCAATGCCCAGGCGTATCAAGGCCATTATTATGCCCAGAGGTATTTGTTCTGGGTACTGATTTCTCAGGATCTATGCACACAAATTGCATGAAAATGTAATCACGTCTGTTCTAGTATAATATATTTGTCCAATGAATACTCGTTTATCATCTGCATTTCTTCTTGGTGTAGCAATTTTAATGGCCAGTAGTGTAATTTGAAAAAAAGCCACATATATTTTCATGGAGTATTAGTGAATTTCATGTAATTTGACTACTTACTAATTTTAATTAAATTTAATTATTAGAACAAACATATTTACAACTACTGACAAGTGAAGAAACATAGTTTTCCTGAAAATTTATGTCTGTCATCATTTGCAAAATTCCTTACACATGCAATCTGGTAAGGTGCTTGGAAATACTTTGCACCTCGATGCTTTGAGCTGTAGGCACAGAGGCAGGCTTCATTTGGCAGTTAATCCCCACAATAGTGAGATGTTGCTCAAGTAGCAAGAACAAATACTGTAGGTGCATTTTTTTTAATATCACAGAATTTACACTTGTACTAAAAAATGAAGTTATGGCCAAAATGGTTGTCCTCAAATAATTTTAATCACCATGTTTGGCTTATGTGACACACTATCTCACAGTTTATATGACATTCAATTAATTTTCCGTTGGTACCATGCACAGCAGCCAGCTCTACCCACACTTGGCACAAAATATCTGCATTAATTGTAGCTATGGTAGCATTGATTTGGTTCTTTAAATAATTGACAGGCATTTGGTAGACTCTGTACCCCAAATGAAATGAATCCATCAATGTAATGACAGGTGATCTAGGAAGCCAGGGAATGGACAACCCTGGCCAGTCCAATGATCTAGAAACACTCGGTTTAGAAAATTTCACACAGTCTGAGACCAGTGTGGCAGTGCACTGCCTTGTTAGAAAAATACTGTGTGTTGGCAGTCAACCAGTTATGACAGTGCAAACAGCTCCTGCATATCGAGGTAATTGTTAGAATTAACTGTTTTTTTTTTCTGAAGAATAAAATGATCCCACAATATGATCAACTATCAAACACCATCACACATTCACTTTTGGGCTGTTAAATATGTTTTTCATCACAGTATGCTGATTTCAACGTGTACAACAGCTGCAATTGGTATAGATACATCGGCAACCATTTTCAAAGGACCCAGTGCATGGTTGCCCTAGCGATTTGCAGCTCCTGAAACACCTTCCAAACACACATCTGCAGTGAACACTGAAAATCCAACCATATCAATTCTTTGTTGACTTCACTTTTTCCGTGTCATAAAGTATGATGCTTCATATCAACACTTCCTGTTGCATTTCGTTCATGTACCACTGGTGTATACACATTTTTGAGGGTGATTTGCTTTGTTTATTGCATTTGTAAGTTCCTTTGAACCTGCATGTCCAATTTGAACTGAATAAACTGTTCCACATACTGAGCCTTTCTTGAAATGTTGTCATCGTGCTTCACTCAAGACAATCTGGAATACACGCAAACACAACTTTGCTAGTTTGTCTGTCACATAAACCAAACAAGGTGTTAAAACACATTTAAGTTAAACTTAACCTTTTGAGATACCCTGTATTTGAAATGTAAATGCATGACTGTTTAACTTGTTTGATTGGAAATCAACATACATATTCTAGCTGAATTACTTGTACAAATTTAATTCAAAGAGTGTGAATGTATCAGCTGCTTACCATATACTTTGATATCTGACTCTTTTAATGTTTGGTGCTGAATTGCACCATACAGTTTTTTTACTGTTCAGAGTGTCAGTTTCACTAGAACTAGTTTTGTTTTCATTTTATACATAAATAATAAATTAGTACTGTACAAAACTATTATAAAACAACATACAAACTGAAACTGAAATGCCCTGGCAGATATCGTTGCACACTCTGCTGCAGAGTGAAAATCTCATTCTGGAAACATACAAACTGCCTAACATGCTCAGCCAGGTGTCATTAACTTTCATAACAATCTACATTGGACTGGAAACATTTATATTTAGGGCAAAGTGCATAGAGGAACTGCAGCTACATTTTAGAGATTAGTTAATTGAACATTGGGTACATAGGTTATCTAGTAAAACAGTTCATGGTGGGAGGGACCCTCCATGGCATACTCTTTGTAAAGAAACTTCTAAAGAAACAGTGACTGTTGCACAATAGGTATAAAACAGAGCATAGGGTTTATAAGTAGATTGATGCTAAAGAAAACATGTTTGGATATCAAAATAACATCATGTGATGCCTTCAACAACAATCATAGTAGATACTTATCAAAGAATCTCTCACAGCATCCCATGAAATTCTGGTCATTTCAGAGGTCTGTCAGTAGCATTAAAGTCTCTGTCCTTGGATAACACAGGAACAGAAACTGTTTTCATTGTTATTATTCATGCCATAATTTCCTGGTTGCTGATAAAAATTTAAGTTAGTTTCCATGGAAACAGTTTGAGAAATGTTCAGAAAGTAAGTGTACTGTGACCAAAACAGGCTGTGGCTTTTGGTTTTTTGAGGGTTGGCAACATCGATTGGCAGAGAAAAAAAGGGAGGAGGGATGTCCACAGACCAGAACAGTGATCATTGAAGGAACACAGTAGTAAACTCATGTTGTAGTGTCCATTTGTGCGAAAGATGTTGATAAGAAATCCTGCTAAGTGTGAGCCACACGCAATGATCTGCTTCCTACTTGTGGAAAGGATAACAAATACCAAAACTTTTCCATTAGTCAAAACAGTTTATGGCAAATGTGTTATGAACAGAATGAGTGTGTTTAAGTGATGTAGGGAGTTTAGTGGAGGCAGACTTATGTTCTGACTGAAAAGTTGGTGCAAAAGTTTGAGGAAACTGTTCATGAAGACTGCTGAATTACAGTGTGGAACAAACTGCTCCCTTCTGCATAAACCACCTTTGTTCTTCTTTGTAGCTGCACAGGCTCTAAAACTGGCTGAAAGATGTTAGTTCTACTAATAATCTATAGCAATACTGTGGTCTGTACAAGCGGTAGATTTAAAACACTTTAATTACACTCTTGATGTAAAACATTTGCTGATATTGCAAGTTTCAGGACTCACATACAGTTAAAAATAAAAGAAAGCAGATTGCTATCTACTGCAGCAGTTCATAGGTTGTTCAATTGTCCTAGTGCAGTAATCGTACAACATTGTCCAGTGGTTCAAAATGATTCATTTTGCATATCGGTTCACCATATCACTGTCCTCATACATGTTTAAGGAACTCAATACAATTAAGATAGTGCACAAAAATAATCAGCAAGTCCATCAGCACTGCCCTGCTAACCAGTCATTGTTTATAGGTGTCAATGATCACTGTGTGTCTCTAGTAAGTTCTCACTCAGAATTAATTAGTAATTACCATCACAGAAGTCATGAATTAAATCTATGAGCGAAGAAAACGAACTGTATGCATTATATGCAAATATTTCAGAATGTTAGTTGTTGTACTATGGCATTTTGCTCATGACCGGAGGCATTGGTGTTGCTTCCTTTACTCTCAGCCACAGACTGCCTGACCTCAGATGTGCTAGCCCTATATATAGTTTTGACTATGAGCAACATATTTCACACTACTACTTATTGTTGGGTGCCACCGTAAATAAAATATTTTATGACCCTTAAAATATTAACTTACTAATTAGTGAGTTGATTAACAAATGCTGCACATCAAATGGATCATAAAAATATATGAACAGCATTGTAATGCCAAAGTTCAGAATCTAACAATAATTTCAACATAATTTGTAATTGAAGTTGGCAATAGTCTAATACTTTAATATTCAGAAGATAATTAGTTTTAGACAATTTTAGATACCTTGTGGAAAAGTTGGAGGTATGCAGTTTCAAATAATAAGCATTAACCTCTTAACATAGGTATTATTTACAATATGATTGTTCTTTTTTCAACTAATTTTTTTATTGCCAAAATGAAATATTCAGTGAAGCACAATAATGACAGTAACAATGAAATTATTTTTTAGGTGCTTAACAATAAACATTTTCATCTCTAAATAGCCCCTGGTTTAAAATAATGAGTATACTCGTAGGCTTAACCTTTTTTTTCTTCTTAAAATTACAGTAATTCTGTGCATTGAAGCACTAAACGTGAACAGCAACACTAACCATTAAAATTTAGAGCCATTGTTTATATGTTTGTAGCTGTGTGAAATACCCTGAAGCAAGGATCAATACACAAAGCTACACCACAGTCTTTACACATATATCTTGATTCCCTCTGTGCCTTCTTCCCTCTGGCATCATGCATGCTACTGCACATCCTACACATTCTTGTTGGATTCTGCTGCTTCTTCTCGGTTGGAGGAATCATAGATGGAAAATGACATCCAACAATTTGCGTTGGGGTTGATTTTGCTGATGGACGGTCCGTTGCTTTGGGTGAACATTCCTTCACCTGATGTTTGTCAATGAGCTGTTCAGCAACAGCCACGCAAAAGTCAAGGGGAGTGAGCTTTCCTCCATGTTTTTTATATAGGACAAAGGCATTCCATTCTGCTAGTTCCAATAGATGAAAAAATATCTTCTTGTAATACTTTTTACCCCTCTTGCGTGGCAATGGATTGTTTGCGATGTGCTGATAAACTTTATCCACACCCCGCAGTGTGTCATTATAAGAAAATACAGCCACTGGTTTGGCAGTATATTTGTATCTTATTTCCGTGTTTGTATTTTGTATTTCTGCATTGTGAATAGTGGACAGCATGCAGATGTCTCTCTTATCTTTCCATTTCAGTGCAGTCAGTTTACCTCGCTGGAATGCTGCAACCTCCCCTTTCTTCAGTTTCTTGGTCCAGAAAGAAGGCGACATTTCTTTTCTTTTAGGACGCATGATGCCATACATATCTGTTCTTTTTGTTAGCAGAAGGTCAGCAAGCTGGGGAGAACTATAATAATTATCTAGAGTCAAACAGTATCCCATATTTAGCAAGGCTGCATTAGTGTCATTACAATTTGTGGCGACATTGGCAGATCCTTGTATTCTTCCTCAAATGCAGTGCCCTTGCCAATGTAAATAATTAGGGACAAAACATATCCAGTCTGTGACTCACACAACATGAATGTTTTTATGCCAAACTTAGCTCTCTTGAGTGGCAAATACTGGATCCACCCCTGTCACCCTTTATATAACAGCAGGCTTTCATCTACGGTGACATCTCTTTCTGGAACACAGTTGTTTCTAAATTTAGATGACAGGTAGCTCACAATAGGACATACTTTATTCAGTTTGGGTTGTGGATGGCTTTCTGCGTTATAGGTTGCATTGTCCAAAAAGTGTAAGTTCTTCTTCAAATTGACAAATCCCTTGAATGGTAGAACCCCTCTAAAATTGGTGAGGCTAATGTAGCTCTTTTTTCCAGTACATCTGATATTTAGGTTTTTTCACAATGCTTTGTAACAATATTACAGCAACAAATATGTACATCTCACCAATTGTTGTTGGCTTCCATGGCGGGACGTTTGTTTGTATTGCATATTTTTTGGTCTCAGTAACCAAAATTTGCATGTATCCATCATCAATGAACTGTCCAAAAAATGCAAGACATCTTCAATACAGGGTTCACAATTAATTTGAGGTTTACCTGTAAAACGAAAACGTGGTGGAGCAGGTGGCACTGGCTTAGACGGATCTATCTTGTACCACACTATGGTGCTCGCAATGTCACACTCGGAAGAAACTGATTCATCACTTCCTTCTTCCGAACTCTCTTCATAGCTATCTTCAGAACTCCCAGACCCACTAAATTGAATATCAAACTCACCTTCAATCTCCATTTTCATAAAATGTGAGGAAATAACAGGCAAACTGCAAGAACAGATTGTAGAGTGATCGCTAGTACAACTTCCTGATTTAGAGACATCTCTTGCCAGAAATATACATTTCAGAGTAACACATCACAGTGACATCTACTGAAAATATCAAGGAACTGTCAAAACACAAGATAGAATGAGTAAATTCGGCCTTTTAAAATATGTGCCAATCATAAATGATAAGCCTGAGTATACTCGGCATTTTATTATTTCGTCAGAATTAAAAAAAAGAGTATATTCAGGATTTTATGTTAAGCATTTATATGCCAAAATATGTTTCCCACTGCCCACTAAATATGTAATAATGTACTGTATGAATCTTTTCAATTAACAGTATTTCATAATTAATGAAATTTCTGAGTTAACTAATTAGATCAGTTCAACTACATTAGCAAGTAATATGTAATGAACAATGCAATTTAATTGGACTAAGCTTATTTATGAATATGAAATTATTATGCACTCACTGGGTACTTAAGTACACTATTATATTTCATTTTCATAGTGTATGAAAAAATATACAAAATACCGAGACAAAAAAATGTGCTTGCCTCTTCTCATGTGGATGAAATTTCTGTGGTGTTTCCATACCTCTCCAGAACTCTCATATAAGAGACACTCACAGGAACACTGGAATACTGGAAGCTGTGCATAAGATGGGTCCCAAAACAACTGACAGGGCAGCATAAGAAAAATTGGGTCAATAGTGCCCACAAAGTTTCTTGAGCAACTTGAATTGGAAGTTGAGGGTTCTAAGAGTTTTGTTGTGACTACAGATAAAATTTGGGTGACTCATTACATGCCTGAGGCAAAAAGACAGTCATGACTGTGGTGACACACCAATTCCCCCATCTGCCAAAAAATTCAAAGCCACACCTCAGTCTTTTGTGACCAAAAAGGCATAATTTTGGTCAGATTTATGACTCGGAGTGAGACCATCAACACACCACGATAAAATGAGACCCTAAAACAACCCAAAAGGAACATTTAAAACAATAGGAGGGGAATGCTAATGAGAGGAGTGTACTTGTTGCATGACAATGCCCATCCTTACTCAGCCGTAGCCACTGAGGTGCTCTTGGATTCATTTTGATTGGGATGATTTAAATCACACCGCACATTCCCCTGACTTGGTGCCTACAGATTATCATATTTTTACCTCCCTGAAGGCACACATGAATGGAATTAAATGGTCATCTGACAAGCAGATGCAGAGAGAAGTTCTGTAGAGGGTGGAGGAGCTGGTGGGAGAGTTCTCAAGGAGTGCACAGAGAAGCTTGTGCCACAGCTCACCACATGCATTGAATGGAATGGCAGTTATGTATAAGAACACTTATCAAATTTATCAACAATATCTTGCAACTTTTTTCACACACATTTTTTAAATATAAATATCTAATACATTTACTTTCTGAATATCTCTCAAATTTAAAAGAATATACATTATTTTTGATTACTGAAAATACTAGAAGAGCTTGTTAGTTTGCTAACTGTTCAATTTGGAAAATTGCATTTTTTAACAACTTATGGTGGGCTCTGTGAATCCCCATAGAAGTAGAAACAGTTGACATAAAGTACTTCTAATTCTGCCCTTTTCTGGTAATATACATCATAGTTTAAGACTTGCTCATTTGCTGCTTATAATTTTGTCACCTTCAGTTTTGCTCTCCTTTATTTACTGTTAAAAATGTATTAATAAATTTTGATATAATAGAGGGAAACATTCCACGTGGAAAAAATATATCTAAAAACAAAGATGATGTGACTTACCAAACGAAAGCGCCAGCACTTTTGTTTGGTAAGTCACATCATCTTTGTTTTTAATAAATTTTGATTATTACAAGTTCATGTGCAGGACAATGCTTTAGGCAGTCTGCAGTATCATCAACAATGTGCGCACCTCTGTCATTAGTGGTCAGTCCATGGTTAGTTGCTGAAATGTAAACTTTCTTGTGTATCAGATGGAAGTTAGCATCACTGTGTAATAGATTAGGTACTCAGTTGTAAACACCATGCAATAAGTTATTTCATGAATAGCTACCACAGGCAGTGGCTAAGTAACTGAAACTGCCTGTTAGTGAGAACTTGATAGCAGAAGCGCATTGTAAAGATGATGCCACTCTATCATAACATTAGTGTATGTGCTGACCTGTGATATATGAACTGTTTGAATTATTGAATACAAGCTGTTCATTACTATATTATTAACATCAATAAATGTGAAAAGGTAATGTATTCAGGTATACAGTGTTGTAAAGTTGAGAAATGTACAGCACTCAGTCGCTAATAAATATTAGAAACTGATTGCTGTACATTTACCAACTTTAATTAAATGCAGTTGCTGAGCACAACATTCCATTTGGAGTCAAAACTGATAAAATGTTTTGTTCATCATTTAAAAAACTTGTCACTGATTCGTAATGCAAGACAGACACTAAGACACTGAGGAGGAAGCAGTACTAAAAAAAATCATACTTCTGCTAATAAGCACTAGTGCAGTGCTAAGTCAAATGCTTTCATGGAGTTAATAAATACTCCTGCTGCCTCATTATCTTGATCAATACCATTACCCTACACAGAAGTCACACTACAGTTCATTTTAGAAAAAGAAACTGTACTGAAAGTGATGTGTTTTGTAGATATTTTTAAGCAAGGCATCATCTAAACTGTACATTTTCATAATGTAAAAGCATAAATACAAAATAGCCTAAATATAACCCATTCCCTTTGGACACATTGAGATTGAAGTTTTGCTGTGCACATTGCTGTTGTCAGCCAGACCACAGGACACATGATCCCATATGCCAGTCACAGCCCAGAATCAGAGTACATGACACATGATGCAGTCAACCAGTCATGACATTACATTTAAATTGCATGAACAAGCTAACACCACAAAAAACAATAAGCATGCAGCATGAATAAAATAGGAATGGTTAATATCCCAAAGTAATATAGAAACTCTATAGTAACAAGCAAAGCCATGATTTCACATACATATAGTGATGAGCAATGTGAAAGTGCAGAATTGTACTGACTAATCATGTCTGCAGCAATCTTTAGAGGAACTATTACTGTTCTATTACAACCACAGGAGGAGATTGCCACCCTCAACTGTTCATAGTGCACTGAGGAAAACAATGACAGGAGAGAACACTGAAACACTGATAATGATTAGTGACAAGAAAACACACACACACATTTGTTGATGACTACAGATCAGCTCAGCCAGCAGATCCTGTAGTTAGACTACTATTCCAGAAGCTAAGGCTGGATAGTAAACAGTTCTTGCCCCATTAGAATGTTCACTGAAGATGAGCAGATGTGGAGTCACTAGAAGGTGCTGATGTGGCATGAAGTACACAAGTAGAAGGTGCTCCTCTTGGTAGTCAAGCTGACTTGGAACTGCCCGCTCTGCTGTGGCACCAGTGCATATCCCTTCTTTGGTGGAAACAAATTGGTACAGCAATCGTTGGGCTATATGCCATCTCTGGAGTGAGTTGTCAAACTATTGGTGCTTGTGGTGCTGCATGGTTGTGTGTGCGGTGTTCACAACACCCCCCCCCCCTCCTCCTCCAAAAAAAAGACTCCTGGCCATGGTTGTGGTGAAAACTGATAGTGAAGTGGACGTGTGGGTGCAGGCACAGCAGATAGGATGGGAACCATGACTGCAGCCAGCAACAGACTCCTTCCACACCCTAGCTGTTGCCCTGAGCCTCCACAGGAACACCTGGCAAAGTGCAGGAGGGAACAGACCTACATCCAGGGCCAGAGTCTTGAATGCTGGAGGACTCCTCCCCCACCCATTGAGAGGAAGGTGGCTGGGCACAGAGGCATTGTCCAAGCTGACTTGGGCTGCTGTGATAGTGGCATTGGAGGAGAGGGTGCGTCCACCTCCATGGGAAGTGCCTTGGGCTGAGATGCAGACAGCTGCGACCCTGGCTCCTGGTTGTGTGCTGAATCTGTAAACTGGAAAGTAATGGCTGGATCATGGAGTCTCAGAAGGTGATGCTGGTTCCAGTATCTTTTGAGCACCAACCCTGTAGGGGAAAAAACCAAGAACATGTTCTCAAAGGACACATGAAATGGCCTCCTGTTACCAATGGTGTCCAGGCAGATAGATCCTGAAGAGTACTGTGTCTTGGATCTGAAAATGAGAATCTTTGTACTGACCGGTACTTGATGGTGGTGGTTGCAGCAGATGAAGCAGGGTGCAATGCCATTACAAGAGTTCAGCCAGGGAAGGTTTGAAGGCATAATATAGTAGGTGGACCGGAACTGATGCAAGGCCTGCTCCTGTGAGTGAGTTCCATGGGAACCGCTCATTTGCATCTTGAATGTTCACACAAAATGTTCAGCTTCACCATTTGATTGTGAGTGGAATGGTGCTGCAATCAGATGTCCAACACAATTGGCCATGCAAAATTGTTCAAATTCCTGTGATGTGAACTGGAGTCCATTATCAGACACTAACACTTCTGACAAGCTTTCAGTGCAAAAAATTGGAGTGAGTGTTCTGATAGTGCTGGCCGATGGGGTAGAGTTCATGGAAATCACAAAGGCAAAATGACTTAAGGCAGCCATTACTTAAAGCCATTGGGTGTTCTGGAAAGGTCCATAGAAATCAATATGGATGCATTTCAGTGGACCACTGGTGTGTGGCCAGTTTGAAAAGCATTGAGGTAGAGCCACCTGTTGCTCCATGCAAGTAGCGCAGCATGACATCATGTCTTCAGTCTGGGTGTTCATCCCTGGCTAAGAACAATGGGGTCAAGCGAGCTGCTTTGCCCTCACAATAGCCCAGTGTCCCTGATGCAACAACCTTAAAACCTTGTGCTGAAAGGTGCATGGGATGATGATCTGAGCACATTCATTCCTGGTGTGTAACACTAAAACACCACACAGTACTGATAAGACTGACTTCTGAGAAGTATCAACATACTTCCAGCTGAGTAATGTCTTTCACTCTCCTTGGCCACCCTATGCACATGTAATTCAGCACAATGCCTAAATCTGCATTTGCAGCTGTCTCCTGTGCTTTGTGATGAGTCCATGGGAAAATTGTGAACTGTGGAAGCATTGTCATGTCTCCTATGGCTGCCAATTGACACTTCCATGGTCAGCGAAAGTGTGATGTCCTTTTTCTGCACCCAGCCAGTATTCTTCACCTTGTTGAGATATATGAAAGTTAGGGGACACAACACTGTCTGTCATTGCAGTCAATTTAAATTCAAATTATTACCAACAGATAGCTGCATTGTTTAGTGATTGCCACCAAAGATGCTCATTAACAGTTATTAGGTGACTGATTCATCTTCAGAAATGAACTGATATCTTTGACTTTGCATAGCATATGTACACCAAATTAATTTCTTCCAAAGGCACATAGTTTATTTCACAGTTTATTTGATATGATTTACTTTGAAGGATGTTCATACTTAAGCAAAATAATAAATGTCTATAATTGAAAGTCAAAGAAATTTATTTTTAATTCAACCAGCTTCCAGTGAGGTTAACCATTTCATGCAGTGGCACATGCACTCAAGAGTCATGAATATTCATAACAACAATGCTAAAACCTCTGATACTAAAATCTTGAACACATGGACTCCCAGATGCTAAAGACTCACAGATGCCAGAGGCTAAAAGGTGTGAAAGACGTTAACAATATGTGCATTGGGTTTATTTAATAATTATGAAACAAAAGTGACAGTCATTGCAAACTCTTTCAATACACCCCTTTGCTACTTTGCAAATAATTCTCTATTCCATTTGCTCTTCTTATCCTTCTTTTAATTTTTCTGCTTTTGAATGAAATATGAGGATTGTTCATGGTCAGTTCAAATAAATTTTAATTTTAAAAAAACTCCAGACTTGTAAAAGGGGGTTAGACAGTTCCCCAAAGAGGACTATGTTATTTTAATCAAGTTTTCATCATTTAAGGTAACCACAAGATATGCTAATATTACACCTATTCAAATTTTCTCTCAGAGGGCTAGGGTTCTTTGTTAACTATTATTTGGCTTGGACTGGAGATTGTAGTTTCTTTTTTATGGATCAGGCTTTTGGGTCTTTGCTTGGAACCTTATTTTTTCTTTTTCTTTTTTCTTCTTTCCGTTTTGTCATCAATCAGTGGTGTATAAGTGAGTGATATGACATGATTACAAAAATTATACAGTAGTTTTATTTACATGTTCCTTATACACTAGACTCTTCATTACAGACTAACTTAAATATTTCCAAGTATACCTAACTCTTAAATATTTCCAAGTATGTCTAACTCTTAAATATTTCCAAGTATGTCTAACTCTTAAATATTTCCAAGTATGTCTAACTCTTAAATATTTCCAAGTATATCTAACTCTTAAATATTTCCAAGTATATCTAACTCTTAAATATTTCCAAGTATATCTAACTCTTAAATATTTCCATGTTTCCTAATGTTAGTTAAATATTTCATTCATTTAATTTCTATACTGAATAAGTCAGTTTAAAGTTAACTATAAATTTCATCTTAGATACTGGACAGAATGATTGTTTGGGTTCTGCAGACCATCTGTGCTATTGCAACCATGGGACGTAGGGAATATGGGCAATCTACATCATATTTTGTTGCCTCTTGTTGTAGCTTGGAACATGATTACATATGCTGTGCTGCCTCTTTAACAGCTAAGCAGCACAATGTTTTCATTGTTCGACTCATGTTGCCCCTCTAGTAGCTTGCAACATGACTGTTTATGTTGTGCTGCCTCTTCAGTGGCTAAATAGCACAACATTTTCATTAGTTGATCCATGTTGCCTCCTCTTACAGTCTGCAACATGCCCATCATAACAACGTATCTTCTTGCCCTCCATATCTCATAGCTTGTTGGATGATTGCACCTTATGATGTATGATTTTAGATTTTTTGTTACCTTCAACTTCAATTCACTGACTCTTTTGTGTCTATTGTTAAGCTTTGTAATGCATTCTTTTGATTGCCTACAGCTGCTGACCTTCTGCAATAGGATCTTTTTTCTTCACATTCTTCATCTAATTCATACCAATGCTGCTTGTAGACCTCCGTGACATTCTTGACTAAATTGACAAGCAAATTTCCAGATGACACCAACAAACAGCACACTTCTTGTATAATGTCTTTGAGTGATGAACTTCAGGCAAATTGTTCTTGTTTGTTCATTCTGACTCCACCTCTAGGTTGTAAGGCGAGCAAACTCCCAATGTCGACACCCTCCGCCTGTATCGTGGAACATCTTGTAGCTTGTAGTTACCATATCTGAAGGTGTGCAGCCAAAAGATGACTCACCTCATTAGATAACGACAGCAATCCCTCATGTTACTTGGGCTGTGGCCTTATCAATGGGTAGTATGTGACCACACATGATCCAGAAAGATGAATATAGAACATAAAGAACACATATAGACATGACATATAATGTCACTCATTAAATTTTATTCTCAACAATCAATATTCTTCTTCACTAATACATGGCAGTCTTTTAGCCTTTCTAATAGTTCACAGCATCAATTTTCCCACTAGTGTCCGACATTAACTGTTTGCACTTATTTCACTGTGTCACAATTATTCTTAATACTCAAATCACTTTAATTTCTGCAGATTATGCTGAGATTCTGTCCTATTCAGTTCTTGGCACAGTCCTATTGAATTAATGACTCTCTTACTTCACTTCCAGCAGATTGTGCTGATATTTTCTCTCCTATTCAGTTTTGGGCTTAACTCTATTGAAATAATTGACACTTCATTGGGCAACCAGCACTGTGACAATTTAACACACAAATAAATTCAATAACTCATTGTGTTTGTTCGTTCTTAATCTAAGGTTTCTGTTCCCTAACAGTTAAAAGTGAGGCGCTCAAACAATTATAGAACAAAGTATTAACAGATGGCATTGTCATTAACTATTATACTATTAAACAAAGAATACATTTATATCCACTAAGGTCAGAACATCATTAAAACAATACATTGCAATACTGCCCAACAAAAAAAAAAAAAAAAAAGAAACAGCTTAGGCAAAGCTTCCCATTGAGTGTTCCATTAACTGTTACTAAAGGTTTCATCCATAAAATTTCTTCAAATCTTTGAGAGGACACAAATCCTAGGGTTGCCCCCCATTATCTACATTAGCTAACAAATAGCTTCCCTAAGGCAAAATGTGAATGATCTGGTAAGGTCCGGTGTAAACATGTTGTCATTTCTTGTTCAACCTCTTAAGAGTCGATGACTTAGGGTGTTTTCTTAATACGACCTTATCACCTATGGTATAAGTCACAGTTCTGCCCAATTTACGATCGAATTTGGCCTGCCTCAGTCACACAGTATGCTTTACTGATTCATGCATGTCATCCAATGACAACTTGCTATCTTTGTTTAGCTCAACCAAGATCAGTAAAAGTTTAATCCACTCATTAGATTTAGGCATGTTGTATTTTATCTCCACTGGAGTATACCTGGTGGTTGAGTGTGGCATGTTATTGTGAATCTCTTCAAAGACCTACACATACTCTATCCACTTATACTGTTAGGTTGCAGCATAAGTGTGAATAAATCTATTAAAGTCTTTAAATATACGTTCAGCTGATATCAAGATATAGTTTGTCTAATTTTAGCAGACACTCCTTCCAAGCATTGCTGGCATAATATGATGATTATGTGATAGAATAGCACTCAGTTTACCAACCTTAGGTATGTGGTCTTTAATTAGGTGATTCATCATAGGCTTAGCAGTAGCATACCTTATTGGGTTCATTTTAATGTATTATGAAAACATGTCATAAAAGGCAATTACATATTTAAATCTACCTCTTGCAGTCAGAATGACCCAATCACATCACAAGATATTATCGCTAAAGGTTCTGATGTAACTTTTGGGTGTAGTACCAACTTAGTGCTGTATGAGGTGCATTCAAGTTCTAAGGCCTCCGATTTTTTTATAATTAACTACTCACCCAAAATCAATGAAACTGGCATTACTTCTCGACGTAATCACCCTGCAGACGTACACATTTTTCACAATGCTGACGCCATGATTCCATGGCAGCGGCGAAGGCTTCGTTAGGAGTCTGTTTTGACCACTGGAAAATCGCTGAGGCAATAGCAGCACGGCTGGTGAATGTGTAGCCACGGAGAGTGTCTTTCATTGTTGGAAAAAGCTAAAAGTCACTAGGAGCCAGGTCAGGTGAGTAGGGAGCATGAGGAATCACTTCAAAGTTGTTATCACGAAGAAACTGTTGCGTAACGTTAGCTCGATGTGCGGGTGCAGCCCTTCCCGTATGTTTTTGTTGCAGTGCAGGAAGGAATATGTTCTTCAAAACATTTTCATAGGATGCACCTGTTACCGTAGTGCCCTTTGGAACGCAATGGGTAAGGACGCCCTCGCTGTCCCAGAACATGGACACCATCATTTTTTCAGCACTGGCTGTTACCCGATACTTTTTTGGTGGCGGTGAATCTGTGTGCTTCCATTGAGCTGACTGGCGCTTTGTTTCTGGATTGAGAAATGGCATCCACGTCTCATCCATTGTCACAACCGACGAAAAGAAAGTCCCGTTCATGCTGTCGTTGCGCGTCAACATTGCTTGGCAACATGCCACACGGGCAGCCATGTGGTCGTCCGTCAGCATTCATGGCACCCACCTGGATGACACTTTTTGCATTTTCAGGTCGTCATGCAGGATTGTGTGCACAGAACCCACAGAAATGCCAACTCTGGAGGCGATCTGTTCAACAGTCATTCGGCGATCCCCCAAAACAATTCTCTCCACTTTCTCCGGCTTGTGCGAGCCCGAGGTTGTTTCGGTTTGTTGTCACACGATGTTCGCACCCACGAACGCACTTTTGACACATCCAATACTCCATCACCACATGTCTCCTTCAACTGTTGATGAATTTCAGTTGGCTTCACACCACGCAAATTCAGAAAACAAATGATTGCACACTGTTCAAGTAGGAAAACATCGCCATTTTAAGTATTTAAAACAGTTCTCATTCTTGCCGCTGGCGGTAAAATTCCATCTGCCGTATGGTGCTGCTATCTCTGGGACGTATTGACAATGAACGCGGCCTCATTTTAAAACAATGCGCATGTTTCTATCTCTTTCCAGTCCGGAGAAAAAAAAATCGGAGGCCTTAGAACTTGAATGCACCTCGTAATTAATAGGTTTTACCTTTTGTCATAGGGTGCACATCTTAAAAATATTTTGTATTTTCTGTTTCATATTAGGAAAAAACAATATTGTTTGATTTTATCATTACACTTAGTAGTACTAAAAGTCCCAGAAGTAATGTGTTTGTATCCAATTTGGGGATATATATTTCAATTATACACACTTTCCAGCTTCCTTTATTGATATTCGCTCAATGAAACAGGACCCCTGAATGCAATTTATAATTTAACAATCGGTGATCCTTTCCACCTGTTTTCAAAGCAGTTATTATAAAATTCCAGTTTGCATCCTTTTCTTGTAAGACCGATAAATTTTTACACATATATTTGTAGTCCTTTTGGAATGCCACATTCTTCCATAGTATTACCCTAAAATTCTGGTTATTTGCAGTTATATTGTCTTAATCAGTTGGTCCTTGTGGTAGTCGATTTAACGCATATACTACTACATTATACTTCCCCTTAATGTACCCAATGTTGATGTGATATTCATGCAACAGCAATGCCCACCTCAGTAGTCTTGCATGTAACAGTTTACAGGTCATTAAAAATGTGACAGACTTACGGTCACAACATATAATGGTCTGTTTCCATATCAAAATTACCTGAATTTATGCAGCACTCATACAAAAGATAAAATTTCCCACTCAGTGGTTGTATAAGCCTTCTCGCAGTCTGATGAGGCGTGGCTAGTAAATTCATATCTTCCAGACTGTCAGGTTCTTTTGTTTGAAACACCATTGCACCAATCCCTGTAGATGAAGCATCAGTTACAATACAAAAATCTCTTCCCGTATCTGGATGACCCAGCAAGCTGTAATTAACTAACACTTCTTTGATTTAATCGAAATCTATGCTGCACTCTGCAATCCATTACTAGGTTACATTCTTTTTTGGTGAATTTAATAAAGCATCATTGTTTAGCAATCAACTCAATAGAAATTTTCATAAGAATGATTAGAGTCCTGCAAACGACTTTAACTCTGTCTCTTATTACTTTGGTATGGGAAATTTCTAATTGCATCCAACTTTTTCGGGTTCGGTATTATCCCCTCGGGTGAAATTATATGCACTAAAAATTTTAATCTATCCCTTCCAAACTTAGATTTCATAAAGTTCCTCGAATTTAATGAGCACTCTTCTTAATAAGTGAATATGCTCTTCCCACGTTGAGGTTTTAGTTAATAAATAGTAGACATAAGCGGTCACCTTCTCTAACAAATTCAACCCTAGTACGGTATCCAAAGCTACAATAAAAATACCAACACTTATGTTTAATCCAAAAGGTAGTACCTTAGTGCTAACTCCTACCTGAAAAGATAATGGCTGTGTATTTCCTAGATTCTTCAGATAACTAGATTTGCCAATAGGAAGAGTGTAAATTGATTGAAGTTAAATAGTTCACACTGTGAAAGCCGTGCATTAATTTTTTGAGATTTTCAAGTCTTGTTTGTACTGGTTCAATAATTTTATTTATGTCCCTTGCATCCAATACGAGATGAAAGATTTGGCTACTGCCAATAAGGAACTACTATATGGTGAATTAGACGGTATGATAATACCACATTCTAACATTTCCCTAATCTCCTTTGTGACCCTTTCCTTCTTGGCCTAAGGAATGGAGTAAGAGGCTTTACAATGGGTTTGATGTGGATAGACATCCATCTCATAAATATAATTCTTGATCACACAAGGTTTCTGATCAAAGACTTCCAAATATTCCCATAACAAGCTAGCTAATTCATTCTGCTGTACTTCAGTTAAGTAATCAGATTTGACTACTTTATTCTGGATAACATTTTCAACATCTGATGAGTTGTCTGTTGGTAAACTTCTTAGTCGACAATTAGCAATCAAATACACACATAAAAAAAAGTTTTGCATCACCTCGGTTCCGAGAGTTTCGGGACCTGTACAGAAAATTGGAATAGAGCTCAACATAAACATCATTTCCACCCTTTTTATTACTCATGAAAACCACACATTGCATGTTGTACCAGCATACAAGAGACCTTCCGACGTAGTGGTCCAGACTGCTGTACACACCGGTACCTCTAATACCCAGTACCATGTCCTCTTCCATTGATGCATGCCTGTATTCGTCCTGGCATACTATCCACAAGTTCACCAAGGCACTGTTGGTCTAGATTGTCCTGCTCCTGAACAGCAAATCAGTGTAGATCCCTCAGAGTGGTTGGTGGGTCACATCGTCCATAAACAGCCCTTTTCAATCTATCCCAGGCATGTTCGATAGGGTTCATGTTTGGAGAACATGATGGCCACTCTAGTCAAGCGATGTCATTATCCTGAAGGAAATCATTCACAAGATGTGCACAATGAGGGCACGAATTGTCATCCATGAAGACAAATGCCTCGCCAATATGCTGCCGATATGATTGCACTATCAGTTGGAGTAGGGTATTCACGTATTGTACAGCCATTACAGTGCCTTCCATGACCACCAGCGGTGTACGTCAGCCCCATATAATACCACCCCAAAACAACAGGGAACCTCCACTTTGTTGCACTCACTGGACAGTGTGTTTAAGACATTCAACCTGACTGGATTGCCTCCCAACACACCTCAGACAATGGTCTGGTTGGCGGCATACGCGACACTCATCGTTGAAGAGAACATGATGCCAATCCTGAGTGGTCCAGTTGGCATCTTTACCACATGGCATGGTGTTGTGGTTGCAAAGATGGACCTCGCTATGGAAGTCAGGAGTAAAGTTGCACATCATGCAGCCTACAGCGCACAGTTTGAGTCGTAACACGATGTCCTGTGGCTGCACAAAAAGCATTACACAACATGATGGCATTGCTGTTAGGGTTCCTCCGAACCATAATCCATAGGTAGCGGCCATCCACTGCAGTAGTAGCCCTTGGGTGGACTGAGTGAGGCATGTCATCGACAGTTCCTGTCTCTCTGTATCTCCTCCGTGTCCGAACATCGCTTTGATTCTCTCCGAGTCATGTTGACACTTCCCTTGTTGAAAGCACTTCCTGGCACAGCATAACAATATGAATGCAATCAATCCGTGGTATTGACCATCTGGGCATGGTTGAACTACAGACAACATGAGCTGTGTACCTCCTTCCTGGTGGAATGACTTGAACTGATTGGCTGTCGGACCCGCTCCATCTAACAGTCACTGCTCATGCATGGTTGTTTACATCTTTGGGTGGGTTTAGTGACATCTCTGAACAGCCAAAGGGACTGTGTCTGCGCTACAATATCTACAGTCAATGTCTATCTTCAGGAGTCCTGGGAACCGGCGTGATGCAAAACTTTTTTGGTGTGTAGACAATACATTAATACCTAAATAATTATTCTTTATTCTCCGGCAGAATCTGAGTGCAGTTCCAATTTCCTCACCAGGTTCAAAACAATAATTCACCCATCACTGGCTAGGGTGCATATCCCTTTTAAGGGGTCAATTACTGCCTTTTTATCCCTCAGAAAATCCCAACCCCAGATGCATGGATAAGATAATGTAGGTGCTAACAAGAAGGTGCTCAATAGTCTTTCCCCCTTGTGCAACCACTTCTACCTGCACCTGAGACTTCATAGGAACCGAATGAATACTCATTGCAGCTGACAGTGTACAGCTTGAAACTGGCAACATAGGCAATTTTTGCTTACTATTCAATTTCCTTAAAGTCAGTACCATCATTAGACTGTTGTTTATTTACAGTGTTACATTACACAATCATGATTTTTGGCTTCAAAGTGTCATTATGAAGTGTTTTAAGTGTTATAAATTGCCTAAGATAGCATACAGTCATATTTCATCTTAGGCAATTTGTAACACTTAAAACATTCGATAATGGCACTTTGAAGCCTAAATCATGATTTTGTAAGTGTAAATGTAACACTGTAAATAAACAACAGTCTAATGATGGTAGTGATTTTAAAGAAATATGACTGTGGCCCAGCATTATGAAATTGTTTAAATAGAGAAATGTTCATCATATTAAATGTCACTCCAGTATCAAGCAGGATATTTACAGGTTCATTACTTATTAACACTTTGGCCATTGCCTGTACCATTTCAGTAGGTTTTATTCTATGTCCACTAGGATTTTCTAGTAATTCTTCTCAGATGTCCACTTCATAACTGTATCTTAGCATTGTTACTTCTAATGATGTTACCATCCTGTTCATGACCAGCCACTTCTGGAAGGTGTAAAGAGGCTGGCTCTAGTTTGTTGATTCAGTTGTCCTGTCATTATTCCCGCCCTGTACAACTACCGCACATAATTCACGGTTCTGAGCTGCCCATTCAGTCTTGGTTACATGGCCGATTTTCACTTTTATTTATCATTTGAGGTGGCTTGTATTGCTCTGACATCTCTCTTATGTTTGCAGACACTGTCCATGAAACAGCTGATTGGTTATCCTATTGGACATGTCTCCTGTTATTATTCTCCGATGGCATATTAAGACTGTTATATTTTCGCTTCCATATGTAATTGATTGAATTGCTATTATTGTCATTCAGTCTCTGTCAAATACCCAATATCATTATCATCATTATTGTGAATAGCACAGTTATTATTATTATTATTATTATTATTATTATTGCCGTTACCAACTGATGATTAAGTGGATTGGCCCTTCTTTTTGCTGAATGATTGCCATTACTCTGATTATTACTATGGTAATTTTGATTATTATTATTATATTGTGATATCCATTGTGGTGGTTTTCATTGCAACATTACCATGGTACACATTGTATGGATTCGCATTATATATCTGATTTCCAAATTGCCTAGCATCCTCTTGGATTACATTTAGTGACACTCTTACTGACAGGAATTGATCTAAGTTATTGTCAGGTACAACTAATTAGTTTCTCTCAAAGGTGAATTGGTAATTCCCCCTTCGGAATTCTTAAAACCTTCCTATGGTTGATGGGTTCATCCCAATATTGGGTCTTATTTATAAACCTTTCAAAATACTTTTGAAGTGGGCCCTTTTTGGCTTGTAAAATTCTGGACTGTAAACCTTGTCTCTAAATTTATTTTGTGTACTCTTTGACCAGTATTTTGCAATAAATAGTTTTTCAAACTCATAGCATGATGTACAAGTCTCAGCTATCTCAGATGCCCTTATCGAGACTTCAGCACTGGTTTTTGACACTATAAACTGAATTTTATCCTGCTCATTCCAGGATTCGGGAAACACATTTCAAAAGCTGTTTTGAACACCTCAGAGTGAACAGAATTTTACTCTGTTGAAAACCTATGAAATCGCCTGGCTTTAAATATACTGTTTACAACCTTTGCCCATGAAGTTGCACTTCGATGGTCAAAGTGTCAATTCCTGTAATCTCAATCTTCACTACTGCTAACACCTCCTTCTCTTTATCTCTGGTTTAATCAGACAATCTACCCAGCGATTTTAGCTCAGTTGACTTGCCTGCCGTATGCGATAATAGATTGTTGACTTGACTCTGCCAAATGGGAATTTTTGAGATTACCTTTTCTTTAATATTCTGAAACTTGGCTTTAAATTGTTTTTGATTTCAGTGTTTCTGAGTATCAATGATTCCTGCTTGATCAATGTACTAACTGACTGTACAGTGGTCTGTACTTGAGATTGTACCTCTTCTGATTTAGTTTCCATCCTCTCGGATATTTTTTTCCTCAATATTTTTCATCTGGCCCATTAAATAATCGTCAATATACTCTTGGCTTGTTAACTAGAAGTCTTTTACTTCAACTGATAGATCATCTATTTCATTCAACATGGTAGACTGATCTTTGTGTATCTCTTCCACACTCTTCTCTAAGGTATTTACTGATCCCCCCTAAGGTATCATATTTACTTCTTGCTGAATTTAAGTCCAGTCTCAGTTTCTTGAGTTCCTTAGCGAACCCATTGTCTCTTTTCTTATTTTGATCCTCTAATGATTTAATCGCCTGTTTGAGTCTGTCCTTAAATTCTTTCTGAACCCAGTCTCCTCTGTGTACCTCCCATTGCCCGATTAGCTTTTAACATCTCCTCCATAAATTCTCGATCCTCCCCCTTGAATTTAATTAAAAATTCAAACAAAATATCCACTTCCACTTCATTTGTATGTTTACCCATTCTGTTAGGTCATACAGTGAAATCACTATTGGGTATTGACATTGGCATTTTTACTTTCAGACGTTTCCATTACAAACAATGAATCTATTCCAGTCACATTTGATGATTCTAATTCTCCTGCCTTATTCATCTGTTCTAGCGGATCATCATTTATCTATCTCTGTTCCCTCCCCCTTAGCCATACCTTCATTCACATCCTCTACATTAGATCTTGATCTATAGGACTTCTTTGACATGGTCAAATACTAAAGATTACTACCAATCAACCCTAACACAAATACTGTCTAGGCTAAAATATCATTCAACAATCCAGCAAACTTGCCATAGTCATCCACCAGCTGCTACATTATATTTAATTGAAGCACAGTGCACTATAACTCAAACTTTAAATATTGATTATTACAGCAAGCTCATCATGTCAATTATTTCAATATGTACTTGGATTTTGTTTCTTTTATAACACCTGTATTTGTGCCTCCCTCAGGCGTATGTCTATCTGTTTCCATTTCTTTGTAGTACTTCCTTCCTGTCACTCCGGATGTAGTTTCCCGAAAACAGCGCACATGTAAAACAAGCAAGTTTACATGAGTGGTTATTTAGTTCATGTACAGTCACTAAATAATTCACAAAATCACATGTATAAACTGTATATTGTTGATTTCTTACCTTCGAGCCCCACATTGTAATGCCATTTGTGACCCCTCCTGTTGCTGCTTACCGGCATTTCCACAATCAGTGAGGGTGTAATGCCCTTTTTCTACACCCAGCCAGTATTCTTCACATCATTGAGATACATGAAAGTGAGGCAACACAACACAACACTATCTGTCGTTGCAGTCAATTTTTGTTGTTGTTGATAATGATGATAATGGTGATGATGATGATGATGATTGGTTTGCGGGGCACTCAGTTGCGAGGTCATCAGTGCCCGTACAAATTTCCAATGTTTTTATGCAGTCCAGTTTTTACACTATCCAATCTAGCCACTGTCACAAGTGGTGGTGGTGGCGGTGGCGGCGGCGGCGGTGGTGGTGGTGAAATGAGGACAACACAAACACCCAGTCCCTGGGCAGAGAAAGTCCTCAACCCGGCCGGGAATTGAACCAGGAGCCCTGTGATCCAGAGGCAGCAATGCTAGCCACTAAACCATGATCTGCAGACATCAATATTTGTTGAAACTTTCTGGCAGATTAAAACTGTGTGCCCGACCGAGACTAGAACTCGGGCCCTTTGCCTTTCGCGGGCAAGTGCTCTACCAACTGAGCTACCGAAGCACGACTCACGCCCAGTACTCACAGCTTTACTTCTGCCAGTACCTCGTCTCCTACCTTCCAAACTTTACAGAAGCTCTCCTGCGAACCTTGCAGAACTAGCACTCCTGAAAGAAAGGATATTGCGGAGACATGGCTTAGCCACAGCCTGGGTGATGTTTCCAGAATGAGATTTTCACTATGCAGCGGAGTGTGCGCTGATATGAAACTTTCTGGCAGATTAAAACTGTGTGCCCGACCGAGACTCGAACTCGGGACCTTTGCCTTTCGCGGGCAAGTGCTCTACCAACTGAGCTACCGAAGCACGACTCGCGCCCGGTACTCACAGCTTTACTTCTGCCAGTACCTCGTCTCCTACCTTCCAAACTTTACAGAAGCTCTCCTGCGAACCTTGCAGAACTAGCACTCCTGAAAGAAAGGATATTGCGGAGACATGGCTTAGCCACAGCCTGGGGGATGTTTCCAGAATGAGATTTTCACTCTGCAGCGGAGTGTGCGCTGATATGAAACTTTCTGGCAGATTAAAACTGTGTAGGAGACGAGGTACTGGCAGAAGTAAAGCTGTGAGTACCGGGCGTGAGTCTTACTTCGGTAGCTCAGTTGGTAGAGCACTTGCCCGCGAAAGGCAAAGGTCCCGAGTTCGAGTCTCGGTTGGGCACACAGTTTTAATCTGCCAGAAAGTTTCATATCAGCGCACACTCCGCTGCAGAGTGAAAATCTCATTCTGGATCAATATTTGTTGATCAATAAGTTTAAATTCAAATTGTTACTATCAGCTAGCTGCATTGTTTACAGTTGCTGCCAAAGATGCTCATTAGCAGTTACTAGGAGGCCAAAAATGCATTGATATCTTTGATTTTGCACAGCACATGTACGCTGAATTCATTCCTTCCAAAGTCATAGGGTTCATTTCGCAGTTTACTTGATATGATTTATTATGAAGGATATTCATACTTAAACCCAACAATAAATGTCTATAATCGAAATTCAAAGAAATTTACTTTTAACTTGTGGACTGACAATCTAAAAATGTCAAAAGAATGTAAGCCAAGATTATTCTGGAAAGATTTGGCAAAAATCACTGTGAATACAACTGTCGTCATTACACATTGAAAAGTAGCTAACATATTGAAAGTTCCTGAAATTGGAATTTTCTGTCTGTTATAAGCTTACAATACATGCGTACCTGGACTCAATGTTGGTGAACCTAACCATTCATAAATAAGTTTGTTCAGAAGTGTAACTGAAGTACCAGGTGTGGTTGCAATTTCTCATCTTTCTTAGCTATTGTCAAATTAGCAAACACCTTGTCCCGACTATGTTCAGGGTTGCCCCAAGTTTCCCCAAGTGAAATTCCTTGTTATTTCCTTGATTTCCAGGCAAGTTTTAGGGTTTTCCCCTGACAAAGTTTGAGATCTCAAGGGTAAGTTAAGACGTAAGTTGACAATCCGTCTTTGCAGCTATTGTACAAGAAACAATAATGCAATTGAGGAAATATCTAAAAAAAAACTTGCAAGCAGGCTGTGTTTCCGTTTTTGAGCAAAAATCTAAAGTACAGTATTAATATCAACATCTTTTGTAATGAACTATTTTTAGATAGAGAAAGCAAGCCAAATGGCATGTGTTTCATTAAGACCACTGGTGTTTTCTTCGTTCAATAAAACAAAACACATTTGGTGACAAAAATATGCGTTTACTTGGAGTTGCAAGACAGATGTAAAATACCTTCACTAATTTCAGAAATAATTTCAGAAAAAAGTAGGTCTCTTGAAAGAAATGTATAAGGAGGGGAAGAATTGTGTAAACTAACACTGTAGGTGACTGACAATAAAATGATGGTTCTACTATGATGACACAGGGCTGGAGAAGCTCTGCAGAGTATCTGCTGAACGAGCTCCTCTCTGATGATGAACACACACATGACCAACAACATCCTATGGACTTCTGTGACCAAATGAAAAATATTTATGTAAATGGCAGTGTTACCATCCCTTTCACCCATGAAGGTGTAGCACTAGGGATAGACAGCCAGCCGGGATGGAATACTTTCAGAAACTTTTAAAAATACTGTCACATAGATCACTCCCTATTTAACAGGCATGCTAAATGATGCCTTACAACAAGGAACAGTCCCTGCTCTTTGTAAAAGCCAACATGATAATTATAAGAAAATCAGAGAATGAGAAATTCAGGAAATTGCTCGAAGACATGAACTGGATAGATGTTTACAATACTTTTATTTCAAATAGAAAATACAAAGCATTCATTAATAAAATTAACTGCATTTCTGAAAATTGTTTTCCCCTAAAGGTTAGAAGTCAGAAAATAAACTGTGGAGTACACAAGGAATAAAGATTTCATGTTGGACTATCTAGGAACATCTCTGACGTTAGAATTGTAATGCATTACAATGAATACAGCAAAATATTGAAGCAGGTAATCCAGAAATCAAAGCAGCTTTATTATTAGGGAAAGATAATTACATTAGGCAACAAAACAAAAACTGTGTGGGATACAGTGAAGACAGAGACAGGTGGGGCCAAAAAGGAAGAGGAACAGAAAGCTACTACTGTTACTAACAGCTTGGGGCTATCAGGTTCAGTGAATAGTGCAATGGAGTATCTGAGACCAGACTTCAAAAGTAACTTCAGTAACGTGGAAATGACACTCACCTCTCCCAAAGAAGTAGCATCCATCATAAAATCCCTAAAATCTAAGTATTCCAGTTGGTATGATAACATACCAACAAAGTTAATCAAAGACCCATGCAAGTTGAGTTCTATCTTAAGTTATTTGTGTAATCAATCTCTTTATCAGAGGAACATTTCCAGACTGGCTAAAATATGCTAAAGTCAAGCCTCTTAGCAGGAAGGGGGATAAAGAGATACCATCAAACTATCGACAAATTTCACTTTTGCCGGCTTTCTCAAAAGTATTTGAAAAGGTTGTGTTGAAGCAGTCTCCTTAAGCATATGGCTGCAAATAATATATTGTCCAAGTCACAGTTTGAATTTCTTAAGGGTCCTGACATAGGGAAAACTATTTACATTTACAGTGAGAATGTACTTAATTCATTAGATTGTGAATTAGAGGCTACTGGCATTTTCTCTGACCTGTGAAAAGCCTTTGGCTGAGTGAACCACTGTTAAGTAAATTAGAATATTATTGTGTCACCAGCAATGCTGTGAAATGGTTTGAATCTTATATATCTAACAGGAAACAAAGGGTGTTGCGAAATACTTGTGCAATAAGCAGTGAGTCACCATCTGAATGGGAATTAATTACATGTGGTGCTCCTTAAGGTTCCATTGCCTTTTTCTTGTGTACATTAATTACCTCTCATCTGTTACATTGTCAGATGCTAAGTTTGTTTTATTTGCAGATGATGCAAACATTGCAATAAGTAGCAAGTCAATTACAGATTTAGAAACAGCTGCTAATCAAATTTTCACTGACATTAATAAGTGGTTTAAAGCTAATTCACTTAATTAAACTTTGAGAAGTCCCACTGTATGCAGTACAGAACCTGTAAGAGATTTCCTTCTAGCATGTGTACAACACACGAAGACATGCAGATCGAAGAGGGTGACAGTGTTAAATTTCTGGGATTACAACTCGATAATAAATTCAGTTGGGAAGGGCATACCACAGAATTGCTTAAGTGCCTAAACAAGTCTGTATTTGCAGTTAGAAAGATGTCAGATGTAGATTCTATTATGTCATATGGGATCATGTTCTGGGGCAACTCATCAAACCGATATAAAGTTTTTAGCATGCAAAAGCGTGTGATAAGAATCATTTGTGGTGTCAATTCAAGAACATCATGTAGAAACCTGTCCAAGGAACTTTGCATTCTAACCACTGCTTCTCAGTACATTTATTCCTTAATGAAATTTGTTGCAAGTAATGTATCTCTGTTTCCAACCAATAGCTCAATAGAATGGGGCATGCTATCCCCCCTTGTGGGGCTACCCGTTTTGCCACCAGTCAGCCTGCATGCTATTCTTTCGTTTCTTTCATCAGTCGAATCGAGTTATCGAGTAGCTGTACTTCCCTATGTAGCATGTGCATCCACATCATAGTATATTATACATTCCTGTCTGGCACATAGATAGCTAACACATACCTACAAGAAAAGTCATGGCCATCCTAGTTACCTTGATAAGTTATCGTATTTACTTGAATCTAAGCCGCACTTTTTTTCCGCTTTTTGTAATCCAAAAACCTGCCTGCAGCTTAGAATCGAGTGCAAAGCAAGCGGAAGTTCTGAAAAATGTTGGTAGGTGCCGCTACAACTAACTTCTGCCGTCGAATATATGTAACGCTACACAGGCATGCTTTGTAGGCACAAAGATAAATACTGGCACCAAAACCTCTGCGTTAGTAAATAAATTAAAAAAAGGTGGAAGACTAGATTTTTTTCTCCGCCCCGAGTTTCGACTACTGCATATTCATACATTATCCAACGAAGTAAATACAAATTCCATATTGTTCATCTTCGAATGTAGCAGAATTTCAATGTAGTACGAAAATCCGACTGGCAAGACTGGGATATTTGTCAATGTGGCAAACTCTACGTTCTGAATTTTTTCCTACCTGTGAGAAGAGATGGTTGCTAATAGGAACCTGATAAAATGTGAATCACATGAAGTATTCTCTTCACCATAAGAATAATACGAATATAAACATTTTGCCATGTATTCTTTCGTGTTTGCTGCTATTTCATTTAAATCCTGTATACCTAATAAACTACGAAACTAGAGTGAGACACCAGCAAACGCGGAAGAATATGCATATCGTGTCATGTTTATATTCGTATTATTCTTATGCCTAATAGTGATACAGTCAGAAATGAAGCACGGCAACTGACTAGATTTTTAAATCTAAGATGACTCTAATTTCTGTGCAGAATTTGATGTACTAAAGAAGCGGCCACAAAGATTTTCAAACGGAGAAAAATTTTCGCCTAACTCTCGTTCAGAACATGTTCTATCATACGCAGTCTATTATTTGGTTCTTGTTGATCATTATCAAAGAAAGCAGCTGTGTAAGTAACAACAAATAGCAGTCTATTGCCATTGTTTCGCTAATGAGACGATTCCTCTCTCTCTTCTTTTTTTTCTTTTTAAATTTTAAGCGGTGGTAGTGCGCACAAAAGCAAGCCATGCCGCGAGCGGCGACAGGCCATAAACACGAACTATCAGAATGCGACGAACAATGCATGACGCAGTACAGTAATGCATTTTCAGCTTAGAGTGACGTAAACACCTACAACAAAGAGAACGGCACTTATCAGATCAAAGCAAAATAAGCAATCGATTCAAACCAGGCGAAGCACGTGAAAAAGGAAGAGTACCCGTATAAATACGGACAGAGCGCCTGGCGCATAGCAATGGCTAGCTGGTAAAGCTTAACTGCTAAGCTTAAGACTCCAACCAAACTACTGTAGCGGTATCGTCATTCATTCGACCTAAATTGTGTCTCATATTACAATGGACCAACTTTGTTTCGATTTGGAGGTGCGGCCTAAAACTTTTCTCTCCCCTTGCATTTCGAGTCTCAAATTTCAGGTGCGGCTTAGATTCGGGAAATTTTTTTTTCCTTTATTTCATGTCTCATTTTTCAGGTGCGGCTTAGATTCGAGTGCGGCTTAGATTTGAGTAAATACGGTATTCTGTCTGGCATCTGTTCAAGAGAAATCACAAATATCCTACTGTTTTCTTGTACAGAGAACCTTTGATATGAAGCATTATAAATATGTACTATTTACCTAATAGGCAGCTAGTTTACATTCAGAAGGAGGAATATTAAGACTGAAGAATGAATAAGTGAAAGTCCTATTTGTAGCAAGTTCAAGTGTGAAGTTTAGTCGAGGGAGAGTGATCAGTTGATTGTGAAGTATTAATAATAGTAATTAGGTGTCCTTTATATGTGTATAAACAGTTTAAATAAAACTTTCTTAAACTCTGCATGTGACTTGATTATTTTTTATTATGGTAAAAGTAAAGGTAGCTCAAGATATCTTTACAGCCCCCCTCCTTGAGGTTTTTCTGTATCTGCCACTGCATCAAGGGGTGATTCTAATAGATGAAGAAAGGGCCAAGTTACAAGTTTATGACTAATCTTTCTACTGAGTCTTACACAAATAATCTCATATGCAACTACTATTTTTATATCAGTGGACTAGAGTTTGTCTACTGTAACAAATACACATCCTTTATGCTTTAGCTGGTCATTTTGATACTCATTTTGGGGTAAATTTAACCCCAAAATCTCATTCCTGTATACTGTGTGTTTCAGCCAGTTTTCTGTGAGTTATTTTACATCACTTGCACTGCTTTTTAGGACTGCTTCAAATTCTGGAACTTTGACACCCAGAGATGTCAGGTATTCTGCCTGATATCAGCATCATTCATGCACAATAGTTTGACAACATTACTTATTAACTTTATCAGTTGCTACCTGAGACGGCTCATCAACTGGAACAAGCCCAGTATTTATAGCTTTGGCAGTCCCTCTCCATGGTCAATTCCAGGTGTTCCATCTGCAGTCCACTGCTGCTAGAAGCATTCTTATGAATTCTGTCTTTGGTCCAGGACACTAGGCTAAGTGCTGGCATTCCGACTTATGTCCAGTGTGGCTGTCCATGAACTGGTATTCAGTTTTGCTCCAATGCAGTTCCAGATGTTCTCTTTGTGGTTTGTTCTTTCTAGAAGCATTCTTAGGCATTTCCTCTTTGGTTCAGTGCACAAGGCTGAGTCTGGTGTTACATCTTTGGTCCAGTTCACCCATTTCCTTGTTGGCATTCCATTTGCAGTCTCGTGCAGTTCTAGGTGTTTTCTCTGTGGTCTGCTCCCACCAAAAGCATCGTTAAACATTAGATATTCAGTCTGATGCATCTGGTGCCCTGTCTGCGGTCATTCCCATGTCCACACTCTGTTCTTCTTTTTGTGGAATTCTGCTACTGCCCCCGTTGCATTTGCAGTGACTCCAGGAAAGGATCCCAGGATCTACTAAGTCCATATGCAGTGTCATGTGGTTTTCCATCACCCTTATCTCTATAGACTTTCTTATAATGCTGGCCCAGTATCTGAGAGGCTGTACCAGAGCACTCATTTCATCGTAGTTCATGGAATTATTCAGTGCCAGACGGTGCTCAGCAATGGATGATTTCATTGCCTGTCTTAGACAGGTGTGGCCTCTGTTGTTCTTTGCATGTTATGTCCACTGTCCTTGTTTTGCATGATGTATGACATGCCACAACGGCAAGGTATATTACAAATTCCTGATTTTTTGTAACCCCAGGTCATCTTTCACTTTTCCCAGTAGTGCTCTTCTTTTGTTAGGTGGACAGAACACAAACTTCATGTTAGGCTTCTTGAGAATCCTGCTAATTTTGGCAGTAACAGATCCCACATAGGACACACATGCCACAGCCTTTGCTTCACCTTGTTTTTCTTCTAGATCATGTGGCAGAGTTGCTGGTTGAAGGGTCTTCTGAATCTGTTTTGATGTGTGTCCTTTTTTCCAGAACTCTGATCAAAGATGCTCTGTTTCTGCTGCCGTGCTACCTGGGTCTGTTAAGCGACGTACCCTGTATACCAGTGCCTTCAGAACCCCATTCTTTTGTGCTGGGTAGCAACAGCTGCTGACTTGTTGGTATAAATCAGTGTGTGAAGATTTGCAATATGCACTGTGGCCAAACAACCTATCTACTGTCCATTTGACAAGTACACCTAGAAGCAGCAACTAGCTATGCTTTTCCAGGTTCATGGTGATCTTAGTATTTGGGTGCCATGAGTTAAGATGTTCCAGACACTCATTGAGCCTATCCCTAACATAAGACCATATTACGAATGTGATCAACCATTACTGAGCAGTGTCTGGAACTCAATCATTCCTTGAACTATTATGAAACAAGGGTTCTGATTCAGACATCCAGATGCTGGGGCAGTATTATAAGAGTGTCTGTAGAGATAAAGGTGATGGAAAACCTCACGAATCATGTCACTGGGTGTCAACTCAGTAGAGTCTGGGATACTGCAGTAGAGTTGCTGAAAACATAACAGGGGCAGAGTAGAACTCACAGGAAGAATAACTGAAAGTGTGTACATGGGAATGATTTTTTTTTTTTTAATGTATGTTATGTTCATATGGGACCAAAGTGCTGAGGTCATCAGTCCCTAGGCTTACACACTAGTTAATCTAACTTAAACTAAGGACAACTCGCACACCCATGCCTGAGGGAGGACCGAACCTCGGACGTGGGGAGCTGTTCAAACTGTGGCAAGGCACCTGAGACCATGTGGCACGTGGGAATGAATCCCAGGCTGAGTACCAGGTACACCGGACCTAAGATGGAATGTCACAGGATGTTTCTAGTGGGAGCGGATCACAGTAGGAACACCTAGAAATACCCTCAGGGGGCTCAGCATTTAGTTGCTGGGTACGGGCTTGGCGACCCCGGGGTCCCTGAGATGGGGAGTGGGAAGCGCCACGACTCCTCAATACCGTAAGCTCTGAGCATGCTTCAACGACCACCGTAAGGCGTGATGGTGAAACGTTGTATGGTACAGAGTCTGCGTAGGGACTCAGTTGTTCTCTGCCACCTCTGAATTAGACATATGCGGTTGACCCATAGCTATCTCCTTCGCCGTGAGAACCCGCCCAAGTGTCACAGTGATGCAGGGCTGACGGTGGTACATCTTCTGATGGACTGCCCCATTTTAGCCCCCTTGCAGCAGTCCTTTAATTTACCAGCTGCACTTCCTTTATTTCTAGGTGACGATGCCTCTATAGCTGACCCAGTTTTACGTTTTATCCGTGCAGCTGGGTTTTATCACTCACTCTAGTGTGGGCGCTCTCGCATGATTTCTCAGGCTACACCCACTCCAGCAACTTTCAGTTGTGACGTGGATACCAAAATAGTGTCTTTTATGGTAACAAGTTGTGTTGGTACCTCTATCAACGCTTTCCAGCCGGAGGTTCTTCGTTTGTAGTTGAGTGGTTGACCTTTTACCTGCTCCATCAACCACTGTAGTCTGATTTACTCTAATCAACTACTTCCTCTGCTCCTTTTAAGTGTCCTCTATTTTGTGTTATTGCAGTGTTCATTTTAGCCCTGTACCCCTTGGCGTTTCCTCCCTCTGGTTGCAGAGGTTACGCTTTTACTGTATAGGCCTTTTACAAGTATGTCTGTTTGGGACAGGGGACTGATAACCTCAATGTTTAGCCCCAATCAAACCCCAAAACCAACCAATCAACACCTAGAAATGCACTGGACCAAAAACAGAATGCCAGTACATGGATAGGTGCACTGGACTGAAGACAAAATAACAGCAGTCAGCCTGGCACACTGGATTGAAGAGGGGAATTTCTAAGGATGTTTCTACTGGAAATGGGTTGCAGGAACTGGCCATGGGTAGTGAAGTCTGTAGGTACTTAGTCCACTCAACCAGAAGTCGCAGGTAGTGCCTAATGAAGATAACACGTCACATTGTTGAAATGCTATGCATGAATGATACTGATATCTGACAGAATACCTGACACCCCAAGATGTCAATAGATCACTGGGAAAGACTGAGAATTCATCAGGGGCTTTGTTCTGAAAGCTTTGGCAGCTGAACATGTGGATTTTAATCCTTCCTTTATGAGAAGCAATTCTTTTGGTATAGCAGTAATGCTTCAGGGTCTCATATATCTATAAAATAAACTAACTTCTGCACACTCCTAATACAGTCATCAACCTGGATAACAGCCTCTGATGGATAGTGCATGCCTGACCCATTTAGGGGGATCATATGGCTCTCAAACGTATGACACAAGTCAAGGAATGTAGACTGGCTTGTCACAGAACCTCTGAAGCATCTAGTTCTAGCCTTCCCCTCAATTCAGGAACAGGAGATCATCATTAGTTCTGGAGGCACTGCTGAAGAGTGTGAACTTCAGTGAAATTCTGCAAGTAATGTTCATCTTCTCTATCATCTCTGCCAGTCACTGAAATGTATCGAGTAACATGCAAAAGACTGCTTATAAAGCTTCTGAAAGCAGTATTGAGAGAGTAATCTAGCATCATGCTACAGCCCTCCATATATCACACCTGCACAAATTGTGAGACAAGGTTAGATTTTTCTTCATCCACACAATAAGGCTGAAATGCGAAATACTCTCTTCCATGTTCTTTCTACTGGTTTTCAGAGGCCTGAAAAAGATATAGACCTGTCTCATCTTGGTATTTTTGTTTTTAAATACATATTACTCCTGGAGGTACAGTTTTTTATTTCATTACTCACCAGTACAAACTTGTTAAGGCATATAGCACAATGCTCTCTTAGGAGCTGTCAGCTAAAGATGTTTCAAAAAATATTTTCAATTTAATTTCTGTATGGAAAGTAGAGTTGTGCCCAAAAAAGTGGTCATTGGATATTTCATCTGATAAGTTTGGTGTGATAATCAATTGATGAATACATATTGACAATGACTTCCCAACATGAAGAATCATCAGCATTTCCAGCAGCAGCTGAATGTAAGCAATATTTAATGTGCAGTGACAACCACAACAATGTTTACCACTAATAGTTAGTGCATGAACATACATTTAACATGGAAAAGGTAATGGCTGTGTCTCAGAATAATCACTTAGTATAGTAGACTATATCTGAGGCCATCTGTAGCTCCATTTTGATGCTATGATTACTTCTTAATGCTGTCCTAAAACTTGACAGAATTTGTGATCTCAGTATTGGCAAGAAATTTAAGTATTTTACAGTACATGCATCAATAGTAAGAAATAGTTTTTTTACTTGTGTAATTACAACACATATAAATCATATTAAACTAAATTTATTTTTCTTTTCACAGCTTTTAAGTGATATATACTTTCTAGAGGGAATGAACAGTACAGTTTCATCCATGGCAACTAAAGCAGAATTCCCTATTTACTTCTACCGTTTCAGCTATGAAGGGACCTTATCACCTATTTCTGTCTTCACATATAATGGTGTAGCTGGTAAGAAATATTTTAAGTGATTCTTTTCTATTTATTCATAAACTATATTTCAATTTGTCTGTTATCACAAAATAATAATCTCTTCAGGTGGTACCATTTATATATAAATTTAGTTTTTCATTTCTTGGTGTTGTAAAAATCAATCATTGAAACTGCTTTATTGTATTGCTTTATACAACACTTCAAAAGCGACTGTACTGTTTCAAACAGTTTTTCATTTGCCCATCATGGACAATTCTTAAGAGGATTAATTAAAATTCAAATGGTTAGGAAACACGTAGAAGCATTTCTCATTATCAAATATGCCAGTCATTTTAGAAGCCACAAAAATACAAAAGTCGTAGATTACAAATGCTACTGATGAAAATACTTCTTGAGGCTTTTAGTGATTGTAATCTTAACGTGACACCAAAAAATAGTACCCACCACATTTTTAACCATTAACATTCAATATTTAAAAATTCATTTTTCTAATTTTTATAGACTATATATACCCAGTTCTGAGATGCACTTTTTTCTGGTTTTTGGGATGAAAATCAAATGGAAGTTCTTACTATACCGACATGCTTTGCAGGCCAAAAATAATGGTCCCAAAACTTCTGTGTTAGTAAAAATAAAAAAAGGCTAGAAGATGAGTCTACTCAATTCCCCTGGAGGCAGATGTGTATGCAGGCCATACAACATCTGCAGTATAATGAAAATTATCAGAAATCAAAAGGTAATTGGCAGTAATTCCAAACAGGATAATGCCAATTCTGCAACCACTTGATGTCTGCTTGAATAAACCATTTAAGGACAAGCTTAATTGGATGTACATGGGCTGGCTTTCAAAAAATGACTGATAACTGGTACAAGCAGGTTGTGTAAAATGCACAAGTTTGTCACAAGTGTGCAACTAGACTGATGATGTGTGGAAGTGTGTGCCAAATCAAATTGTGCAAAAGGCATTTAAAAATGTTTGATATCAAATTCACTAGATGGTACTGAAGGTGATGCCCTGTCTGAAGAATTGAATTACAAAGGATTGAGTGATAGTGATTCAGAATTAACTAATTGATATTTTAATCATTCCATAAAATTTGTATTATGAATCTAATAAAATTTTGTCATTATTATATCTGCTTTTAATTACTAAGTTATTTTTATTCTTATTTTGTGGCCTTCACGAAAAATATACTATGAAAAGCTGTTTGGCAAGCCTGTATTTATTATTTATGTCAACATGGCCAATGCTACAGCTTGGATGTTTTCCTACTAGTGACAAGAGATGGTTCCTATGAATTGTGAATCACATACTTTCTTCATCATAAGAATAATACATATATAAACATTATGCTATGTATTCTTCTGTGTTATCTGTTACCTCATTAAAATCCTGTTCGTCTAAGAAACTGGAGTGGGACAATGGCAAACATGGAAGAATATGCATATCATGCTCTGTTTACATTCTTATGGTGAAAAGTGAAACAGTCAGAAATGAAGCACAGCAAGTGACTTCTATGACTATAAATTATATGCAGACAAGCTATGTGGTTTTTGAAAGAGGATGTGCCGGCCGCGGTGGTCTAGCGGTTCTAGGCGCTCAGTCCGGAACTGCGCAACTGCTATGGTCGCAGGTTCGAATCCTCCCTCGGGCATGGATGTGTGTGATGTACTTAGGTTAGTTAGGTTTAAGTAGTTCTAAGTTCTAGGGGACTGATGACCACAGATGTTAAGTCCCATAGTGCTCAGAGCCATTTGAAAGAGGACGTTAATCTACAAAAACCCTTTCCTAAGCTCCACTGTTAAGCTTATGATTTGAACCAAATTGCTGTAGCTGTATCTTAATCCAATCTGTCTAATTTGTATCTCATGTTAACATGAAGCATCTTCATTGAAGTTTTGAAGTGTGGCCTAAAACTTTTTTCCTCCTTGAATTTGAGTCTCACTTTTTGGGTGCGGCTTAGATTTGTGTACTTTGTTTTTCTTGAATTTAGGGTCTCATTTTTTGGGTGCAGCTTATATTCAAGTAAATATGGTATACAGCAAAAAGCCAAAATGTGACAAGTGCCCACCACGAGATGAATGCTGCCTGATGGCATTGCAGGCAAGAAAAAAAATATAAGTAGAGTACAGATGAATGAAAATTCATTCTAATGAAAATATGGGCCACAAATGGGGAAGTCCACTGACATAAGTGACTTTGACAAGAGGAAAATTATGCTCCAACAACAGGAAACAAGCATCTCAGAAACAACGAAGCTGACTGGCTGTTCACATGGTAGTTGCAAGCATCTAAGGAAAGTGGCTGAAGGAAAGTGAAACTGTGAGTAAATTACAAGGTTTTGGATGTCCATGACTCATCATAGAACTTAAATGTTTGAGGCTTGCCCACTCTGTAAATCAGAATAGACAGTGATCTGTAACAGATGTGACAACAGAGTATAATACTAGTGCAGGCACAAATACTTCAGAGCACACTGTTCATGAACATTGTTGAACATATGGCACAACAGCAGATGATCCCTGTGTTCCCATGTTGACATTAACTGTTACAATTACAGTGAGCACAGGATCATTGAAATTGGACTGTGGATCAATGAAAACGTTGCCTGGTCAGATGACTCATATTTGTTGTTACACCAGTCACTGGTTATGTTCAGATGTGCTGTCATCCAGGCAAATGGCTGCCAGAAACATGCACTGTACCATGGACCCAGACCAGTGGAGGGAGTATTAGGCTACGAGGGACATTCATATGGACTTCCATGTAACCTGTGGTTGAAATCTAAAGCACCAAAAGAGTTGCGAACAGTGTGAACATACTGAAGACCACTTACAATGTGTTATGTGTGATGTCTTCCCTCACGACAATGACATCTTCCAACTGTCCATATCACAAGATCATAATCATGCTAAAGTAGTTTGATGAGCATGAGGGTGATATCACAACAAATTCATCTGATCTGAACCTGATGGAACACATCTGGAATGATATGAAGCACCAGCTCTGCATCCACGAACAACCAGTCCAAAATATATGGGAGCTGCTTGCCCTGTGCATTGATGTCTGATGCCACATACCTCTGTAAATCTACCAAGGACTTGTTGAATCCATGTCAGGCAGAATTACTGCTATACTGAGTACTAAAGGTGGGCCAACATGCTATTAAGCAGGCAGTCATAATGTTTTGGATCATCAGTGTATATCCTATACTATTTTAATTAACTCTGTTTCCTAGGTGAATACAATGTATGGCAAGAAATGAACAATGGTTCACAATAAATTGGCCTTGAAGATCGGAAAAAAGAATGTTTTTCACAAGAACTTTTTGATTCTGAACTAAAATTATGTTGCCATATTTACATGTAAAGCTGGGTCTGAGGAACCAGTTTTTGAGAATGTTTCTCAAATATGAAGTTTCCTTGTCTATAAGTGATATGAAAGTACTTAAAATTAAAAAAAAAATTGGAATCCAACTCTGATACAAAAATGGCAGTGAGTGAGAAGGAGGCTTTGCATATCATAAAAAAGGACTGTCATTATGTTTCTGTTGCAGCCAACATATGGAAAAAGTTAAAGAAATTGTGTTGTCTGATGACACTTAAGATTCAATTTTCGAGGAGTCACCTTGATTTTTCCCCAAAAATTTGGGTACTGGCAGCAAGGAATAAGATGAGTACTTTCATCAAGATGTCAGTGATATCAGGGCTGCAGAAATACTTATTTGATGTGAGATTACTGTTGGTAACATCACAGGGAAGCATAAAAAACAGTTCAGTTCATCAAAGAAAATACTTTATAAGGTGATTTAAAGAGCTGAGAGAAAGGGAATATAAGACAATGAACACAAAATATATGTGTAATCAAGCCTTTGTACAGGCTGAAAAATTACCTTTAATTCCAAAAATGATCTGCTAATTTTCTAGTCTGTAATGAAGTGACAGGGTGAAAAAAAAAACTGTATGTAACAGAAAAATTGGTGTCAGGTATGGATTTTGTGCCCAAAACACTGAGATTGCCTACCAAAATGTAATCAAAAAATATTTTGTCGCTGGCCTGTGTTTGCACTGATTGGGTCATGGGTAAACAAATTCTGTGAAATACAGAGAAAATTATTGACCAGGAAACAATAAGTTGGCCACAAGTTAAGATAGCATGTCTTGAAGTTTGTGATGCAATGATAAATATTCTACCACTCAGACTACAATGCAACACCTAGTGTGAAGAGCCATGTTAGGACAGTAATTATTATATTATCCTGGAAGTAATACAGACAGAGGCCCTTTATTTGACTTCTATTTCTTCTTATTATTGGCTTTGACTTTATTGCTACTCTTTTTCAGTTGTGTTACTACTTTTTCATTCCTTTATCTCTTGACTATTTTCTTTATTTGCTACAAAGGCAAACCATTCAACTCAAACATGAGTCTTGAAACCACAGTAGTTTGTTAAACATCACTCTCACAGCTGGCATGCTCTTCACTCCAAACCAATGTTTTTTACTTCAAATTAATGTTTATACAGGGTGAACATTAATAAAACAACAAACTGTAGGGATGAATTTCTGACTGGAAATTGATAAAAAAAAAGATCCTATGAATATGGGTCCGGAATTAGTGGTATCATGGTAGATGGAATTGATGAATGAAAGTTCCTCTGAGCACATGCCATGTGTTCCTTGTGTGTTTCAGGCTGTGCATTGATGTAGCATACTGAAAGCTGCAGAATTGTCTGGTATTCATGTTGGGAACAAGCTAAGATGGTATTTGTGTACTGCCAAGCAGATGGAAACGGTTGAGATGCAGCATGCCTATACCAAAACAAATACCCTCACAGACACCAACCACATCATACATTTCAAGCCATTTTTTGGGTGTTCGTGTGATTATGGGTCTTTTCAGATAGATGACCGTACAGGAAGGCAGCAGACTGTGTATACACCTGATTTGGAGGACCGGGTTCTAAGAGATATTGATACAAACCCTAGCACAAGCCCCAGGCAAATGGCCCACCAACATGGTGTAAGCCAGAATACGATTATGTGTAGCCTGCATGGCAACCGCTACTATGCATATCACATGTAGTGAGAGGAAGAATCATCAGCAACCTCATTTCCCTCCATGGTTAGGATTTTGTCAGTGGTGTTCGCACCACACCATCACAATCAGAGGATTTCTGCCATCAGTCATGTGAAAGATTGCATTGCATCCAGTGGAGACCACTTTGAACATTTTCTGTGATGTGGATGTGATGCAACTCTGAAGTGTGTACCATGAAGATCTGTTGTCATTGCATGCACAGTGTCCATTTCTGGACACATGATCATGGGACCTTTTTTCCTCCATTTCCAGTCAGGAATCCATCCCTGCAGTTCATCAGTTTCATTAATGTTCACCCTGCACATACATTTAATTACCAAGGTGAAATTAGTGTTATGTGACACCAAAACAATCCTAGCATCAACCAGAAATCAAACCTAAAACTCTAGGGCTTGTAGTCTGGTGGGACTCTTGCACACCAAACCCTGAGACCACTTACCTTTTTCAGATAGTAACAAATGATACAGTGGTTTTAGAAATGTATTTCTAAGTACTTCTGTTGAGAAGAAAATTAATGAGCAACCAGTAACAAGATATCCTACTGGCAGGTCAGTTCTGAGCTTGACTGGGGCCCATTTACTCCTCTCCTCTCCTCTTCCCCTCTCCATACTACATCTTCAGTTGTAAACAGAGCCAGTTTAAGGCTACCCTAAGAACCATAGTCGCAGTGGGCCCTGAGCTTGAGAGGGCTGCACCAGGAGCCCGGTCAGAATTTGTTATTACTTAATGAATAGTCTGGTTTCCTTTTAAAAGGAAAAAAATTCTTCGGATTTAGAAATTAATAGGCTGCAGTCATACTTCTCCTGTTATTGAGAGCACCATCATTGCTGATTCCAGTTTTCTTTAAACTGAGTAGCTTTGATGATACCCCCAGCTTATGCACAAATATGAGAAGAATTTGATGTCACTACTGGTGCTGTGTGCATTATTGCCTACAATGCTAGATAAAGTATGGCTTGTAGTCTGAGACTACCATTGCAAATAGTATGTGATTTGGTATTTCCAGAGCTAATCTGCAAGCCAGACAGGTTACAGGGCCCTAATGTTTTCAGCATATTGGTTCAGCAGCTGTCATGTGTGTGAAGAATGAATGGAGAGGGTGAGGGTCATGCTATTGGAACATATGATTTCTTTAATGCAAGAATATAAAATGAACTATAAGTAATTGTAGGGTGCCAAAAAACAACATAGATGTGACATCCTAAAAGAGCAGTTGTGGCAAAAGGGTTTATTGAATACATTTTTAAACCAAACTGACAGTGTTTCTGTGAATGTACAGTGTGATGTGAAATTATAGCTAAAGCTTCATCAGTTAATAGCACTGAAGAATTTTATGTTTTGTGCAAGAGTGAACTAGTGGCTGCTCACTGTTCCACTGGTGGAAATAGCCTGTGATAGCTTTACTGCAGAAGAAACCAGAGCTGACCAGCTTAGCAATCGGGGAACTTGGCCAGATATTATGAATGATAATTTTAGCATGTGTGCAATTAAGGAAGGTCTGTGAGGCATTAGTGAAAAAATGTAAAATTTCCTGTGGAAATAAGAAAAGGTGCTTTAATCTTTTTCATTGCTTCCAGATATTGTAAATGATAACTTTAGGATAAATGCAATTAAGGAAGGTCTCCAAGATATTTTTTCATTTCTTCCACCATCTTTCAAATGAGTTAAGCAAATGTAGCTTGTATATTCTTGAATGGAAGAAGCTGTGTATTGCTTTTGTTAAGTTGTTCAATTAGAGTGCTCACTCTCTCATAACAAATGCTTTAGAGAATGACAATACTTGATTAAATATTCTCGCTAACCACGAACTGTCCTGCAAACATATTATTGAAATGTGCAAGTGGAAAGAGCTTCCACAGAGAATCAAAAAGTCAAAATTAATGGATCAGTCAGATCAACACAAACTGATTTGGAAGAAAAGAGGTGGTGATCAGTTTTGATAATGTTATTTTCAACAATGTTTCTGTGCTGAAAGAAATCTTTCATAAAGAGGTGAACATGAAATGTTTGGAAGTCCAAGTATGGAAACTTTTTAGGAGAAGTAGAATTAATGGCCAAGTATTAAATGATCATATTAATTGTGTAGCTAAACCTGGAAGATTGTTTACATACTTAAGAAAGGGCATACAAAATGAAATCATTCCCATAATTTATGATGAGACAGGATCTCTTATTAAGAATACCATACTCCAAAATTAGTATTATTCAACAATATTGGACCATACTTCATATTTAAGACACAAGAAGCTATTAAGCATGGTTTTATGTGTGGTAGAAGTGTTTTCCAACCATTTACAACTGAAGAATATTTTTTGATTTTTGTAAGTGAGTCACACTACTGGAAAAAGTCTCACAGAATTGCTGCTTCAGGTACTCCATAACCTTTTCAGGGACAATCTTCAGACAAGGCAGTAGCATGAATGGCAATAAGAGTGTTACTCAAGATTGAATCATCAAAGAAAATCCAAGAGCTAATTATATCTCTTGCTGTGGTTCATAGCTTGAACTTGGATGTTAGAGATGCCATTAATCATCTGTAATTGTGCTACCTTTTTGTTTAAGTTCAAAGAATGTTCACATTATTTTCTGCCTGTGTGAAGCACATAAACCTGAACCTGAAGCTGCTGTGAATTAAAAGATAGGAGGCTATGACAGAAAGTTTTTGGGCTGTGAGATCTGAGTTTACTAGGACTTGCATTAGTACAGTTAAATAACACTTGCAAAAATGATCCAATGTGCTTCAGTGAAGTACCTAGTCTATTTAAAGAAGTAACAAAATTTAAGTTTTCCCTGTGTGTTTTGACATCGAATAGTGTCCTTTGCCTTGTCAGCAGAGTTTATAAAGCAATTCAGCAAGAAGGTATGCAGTTAGACACTACAATAAAATTAATACAATCAGCACCAAGTGATACTGAAGAATATAGAGCCAACAGTTTTGAAAAGGCTAAGAAAGGAGCTGAGGAATCGGTTGCAGCTTTAGAAAATGTTGCTGAGTTAATAGAATCTACATCTGCAACTTTTAAAAGGCAGTTTTGTTATGAAAGTAAGGATCAGCCCACTCCAGGGGAGGAGAGCTGCTTCTATATTGTGGTAGACACCACTGTTATGTCTGTGAAGGAAAGGTTTCAGCTGCACAGTAACTGCTGTGACGTGTTCAATGTTATTTGTGACATTAAGATGTTCACAACAAAGAAATCTTGCAGATGCTTTGACAGACCATAAAAAGCAATCAAAAGATACAAATTCACAGGAACTTATAAATGAATGGGAAACATTGTCCACTATGCTTCCACAAGCTGCCAACAGATTTAGAAATACTTCAGTAGACATTTTCCCAAATGTAACAATTTGTTAAGAATATTTTTTTTTGCAAGCCAGTGTTTGCAGCTGGTGCAGAACATAGCTTTTGAAAGTTAAAGATCATGAAAAATTGAGATCTTATGAGCAATGAATGGGTAATAAGTCATGACATAATAGAAGTGGAAAGATAGATTGCACATTCGCTCAGCATGAAGTTAGTGTATGTTTTGCTCCTCAAAAGCAAAAACAATTAACATTTAGCTGAGTCATTTTTAAAATTATGTTTGTAGAATTTAGTAGGCTTTACCCCATTTTATTTATCATTAGACACCCTCTATTACACTGTGTGCCTAATTTTGCATGGTTGTCGTGGTGCGCGTAAAAGTTATTACCACCTAATCAGCCAAGTGTAGCTCAGAGTTATTGCTACTTCTAATAATTCATGTTAAAGAGTGATAAAGGATCACAGAACAAAATTTAAGAATGCATATAAATAGAATTTATTTATATGACAGCTCTCACTGGCTACTTGTTTTGGATGTAAAAACAGGTCAACATATCACATAATAAGGAAACCCACTGCTGAAATAGCCAGTTTTTGCTTCTTTAAAAATAAAAATTAAACTCAAATGCTAAAGTTCTACAGCCATTACAATATCTGTAGTAAACTGTGGTTCCCTCAATTTGTATGAAATATTGTAAGTAATTTTTTTTAATATATTACGGAATCAGCACATGTGCTTGCTGTTAAATTTGCTGGTTAAAGAAAAACATATTTGACACTATGATTCTTGATGTTTTTTATGAGAATTATTTTGCAAATGAGATGCAACAGTGAAGTTCTACTTCACAACATGTCATGACGCAGAGGTGACTTTTCCAAATGAGAAACAAATTTTGACAGATGTAAGGAAAACTTTTCTGAAAGATTTGGAAAAATATTTAGTAATTTAATAAAGCAAACACAACCAAAATCAGTTCAGAATTGTTTTAGTATTACTGTAATGTTGGAAATGGCAAATGAATTGTTATATTCCTAACTCTCCAGCTCTATTTTGTGTTGGTTTCAGGTGCAGTTCAGTCATTTCAGGTGCATATACATACATATCTGGTGCATATTTTCCTTGTTTTAGTGTATATTTCCAGTATTATTGTCCATATTTAATGCATAAATGCATACATTTAACACAAAACAATCAACTGGCAATCTAGCTTGAGTGACAGCACTGTTGTGTCCACTTTTAAAAAAAAATAGAAGATAAATGGAGATACTATGAAACTTACATTACCCAGTATTATTAGAACTTGAACTTCACGTGCTACACACTCCACATAAAAAATAACTGAATTAAAATTTGTTTTTGCCAATGAGTCCTGAGATCATGCAAAGTCATGGGTAAGCTGGTACTTAATAAACTGCTTTCATCCTTCTACTTCAAACCATTCAAAAACATACAACTATTTCTGAACCTCTCTGAAAAAATGTGGGAGCCTCCATGTTGATACTTTCTAGTACTGAAAGCATCAATAACAGAAATATTTAAACAGCATCCCAACTCTAATAATGCTGTCATCGCTGACACTTGTGTGGTATTAATTTTTAAAACCACCTTAGTCTCTTCGTAATACATGTGCTGATTGAAGAATTTGGATTCTACAAATGTAGCATATGCCAACAGTGCTCCATCTAGCTATAATTGCACCAGATTTATTGTCAAAAACAGGAATAATAATGTTATCCATTAAAGTACTTTGTACTTTTTTCATTCTCACCAGATATCTAGGACACCAAAAATACTGTATTATCCCAAACCTAAACAGATACAATACACATTATGTACAGAAATTTATCAAAGAACTGTTTTGAAGGGCAGTACTGTCATAATATGATACTTACATTCTCTGTTTGTCCAGACTGTTCATGTTTCATTATAGTTTTCTTCACGCTCCATTTCTCTAAATTTTAAGGAGGACTTTGGGTTGAGGTACAGCAATCACATATGAAATTAAAACTGACTTCACATCAAGTTTGAATGTGACTATTTTATTACAATCATAGAGAAATACATGTGTTTTTGTAACCACATCGCAACTCACTTGTCTCTGACTTCTTTGTTCATCTACAACCTGATAAAGCCTACAAACGACTGGTTACCATGAGATCTTTCTAAGGACTAATGTGGTGTCTGTTCTGCAGAAACATGCTAATTGGAACTGCAGTCACAGCTGACATAAACAGTGCTAATCATTTGCCAACTCACACATGCAGATTTACCATTACACTAAATTTTGGCAGTGATGTGGCACACAGTGGCCTGCATGAGACAAAGCAGGCAGGCAGTGCGAGCTGGATAACACATGACACATGTCTCTGATATTTCCCACTGCAGGCCATATGGGTCTAGTTAACACAGCTCCCCACAAACACACATACAAAGTCTTACTACTTGGTTAATTTTGTGGTGTCTTTCATCAGTCCACAAAAGAGACAGTGCTACACAGGCCACTCTGGAAACCATCCATTTGATGACACGACCTTTGTTCTGAATGGTTCGCATGTTTGCACAATGTGCTTATCACTGGAGTGTGTACCCTCCAGGAGCAGTGATCAAGCCGTACCACCAGTGCAGTGTCCTAGTACAGACATTAAAGACACAAGTTTGTTTGTAACACCTAGCAAGGCATGCCAAAATAAATGTTTAGTGCGTGGTTGGGGCAGTGCCAGCAGTTCACTGCATGTCTAGAACCATAAGTGGTGATGACATCACATCCCCATTTCACTCATGACCCCAATGTGCTTCTTTGATGTGTTTTGTGTTATTTCCATTGCGTGCTTATCCTTTGTATGAGAACTTCACTCTAAGCCAAGATGTTGAATTTAGAAGACTACAAAAGACTATAGAAGACCTGCTCACATGCAGCCGGAGATTGGAGAGTTTGTTACAGGTGCACTCTACATGCACAGACTGAGCGCATCTGTAGACAGCTCAGGAAAATGTTGGCACACAAAGCCCCATCACACCGGCACCTCCTACTGCACTGGGCGGGTGCTGGTCTGGCTGCCTCCCTTTTGCCATTGTGACCCTGTCGTGTGGTTTAGTGAAGTGGAGGTGGTCTTCATGAGTAACAATGTAACCTGTGACTTTGCAAAATTCACGCATGTAGTGAGCCAGCTCAACGAAAACTACGTGGTCAAAGTATGAGATATAATCACCAGCCTGCCAATGCAGACCTCTTACAAATGACTCAAGGAAGAACTGATCCATCAGACCTCCTGATCCAAGGAACAACAGGTGGATCTCATCTGAGTGTGAGTTAACAAGCATTTCACTCACATTTAAATATATGGCCAAAAGAGTCATCCTTCAAGAATTGTGAAACAAACCCTGTCACACAGGATTGTGTGCCACAAAGAGCACAGATTCGCCACGAGATGGGGAAATTTACAGGAGTCTATTATGCTGAATGAGACCTAAGTGCTGTAGTGTGCGACTGAGACAGACGAGAACCTACAGTGTAGGGAAATCCCAATGAACCCACAGTAATTTTAATCTACCAACCTTCATAAATTTGCATGGCGGTCCCAATAAAACTTGAATATTGATCATATCTATAGTAGTTTAGGGTTTACTGTTAAAGTGAAATTAACAAGTTTTGTTACAAAGACCCGAATGCTTAAATCTGAACACTTTGGTCAATCTTAATGAATGACATTTCATATAGAAGCGCATCATTAAAATGACGGATGTTGTAAATATCAACTTTGTAACTTTATTTGTTTAAAAGATCTAATAAATTTAAATTATCAGTATTTTCAATTAAGCATCAGATCATCATTTCCTCCACAAAACACGTTGAACGGTGACAGAATGACACCTTATTGAATCATTAGGTAATAAAATTTTTGTTGTAAAGTTTAGTGTATAATACTTACTTTTGTTATCAGAAAGCACATCAGTGCAAGGCTACTGGTCATGACATTCAAAGTTAAGAAGGAAATTATATTGGTTTTATGTAAAAGAATTTAATGTTTATTATGTGATGCATATTATTGTTACTTTATTTAGAACATGAAAGTGGTTAAGCATTGATTATTTAAATATGTTAAAATTTATAATAATGCAGAATAAGCTGTAGCCAATCAGATGGACAGCTTCAGGGAAGGGAACTGCGCTAGTCAGTTGAGCAACAATGTTCGTCATGTGGGGGATGTGGCCGGAGATGGGCAGAGGAACAGTGTTGGAAGACACAAAAACAGACTGTCTGTCTTTAGATAGCTAGGAAGTGAAACAACTTAGAAAATGTCGCATTGTGTGGTATCGCGGGACTTAGTAATTGACTGGTGAGCAGCTGTGCACCTTGGGTGAACTCTGACTTTTCACTTAGTTAATGAGGTGGAGTACTGGACTTTTAGTTCGTGATGAGATTGTGAATGATCAAACTCTGTCAAATGGGTATGTGCTGGAGTGTAACAGTAACTCTAAATATGACCACTTTCACTAATAGTTTGCTTTCTGAATAAACATTATTCCAACCAAATCACAACTGTGTGGCCTACATTATTTATGGGTCATTAATTTAGTTCCTGATATTATTATTATTATTACTGTTATTATATGTTACATTAACTTTGTATTTTGCAAACTTGCCATCAGCCAGACAATTTAACCAAAGGGTCACAAGTGTCTAATTTAGGGTCTGTAATGCAACATGTTTGGTTCAACCCCTAGACAAGTTTGAGCCAAGACGTTTTGACGAAGAGGAACTGCACGTGAGCCTGAACATCTCTAGGATGTTAGCTTGCATGAGGAACAATGGGCACACCAATTGCTGCACCAAGATAAATGTGGGGACTGAAGACCTTCCCAGTTCCTACATCACTTGGGGAGCCGGTACTGGATTCACTGTTATGCACTAACTGGGTGTGCAGCCTCCCCACTCAGGTGCAGGTGGTAATATCAGTGCAGACAGAGATGCAGCTGGATGCCATTGCAAACTTGGCCAACCATATGTAGGGCACAACGATGTCTAGCACCATGGCCATGGCAGCTTATGACACCATTCCAACTCCATGGTGGCATGCACCTCCTGTAGCCTCTGCCATGAACACAGAGTTGCACCAGCTAGTTTACAACTTGGGCACACAGGTGGCAGCTCTCCCCACACAGGTCAATCAGTTGGCACCTTCACAGGCAGAGGTCAGCAGGCACCGCAGTGGTAGCCAATTCAGCCACCACCAAACTGGCTTGCACAACTGGTAACACAGCTCCAGCTGTTCGAATGGTGCTCCACTGACAGCAGAGTGGCCGCCAAGTGACTTCTGCTGGTACCACACACACTTCAGCAAGAAGCGACAAAATGATGTCCTCCCTGCACATGCCAAAATGCCAGCTGCAACCAGGCCTAGATGCACCCAGCTGCAGTTCAGTATCCAGGCATCTTATCATAGCAGAATGGGCAGGCAATGTGAGGTACCTCTTTGATATGAGCTTGGACATCTCGATATTCCCCCATTTTTGCTAAGAGAATGCAAGCAGGCCTAGGCACTCTCTCTCACTGCAGTGAACAATTTGGCCATTAAAACTTATGGTACACACAACCACAATTTAGATCTAAAGGGCATTTACTGTGGCTAATCTCAGTGAGCCGGTCATGGGAGTGCATTTTATCTGCCATTACAGGCTGCCAGCTGACTTCACAAACGGCCTGCTCACTGACGCAACAACAAATTCAAAGATAGTGGAACAGAGCCGGCAGGACACATTCTACACTATAAAACTTGTGAAGGGCCCTGGACCTTACACTGACATTCTGGAAAAATTTCATGAACTCACCAACCCAGCTGGTGCACTGAATGACACCCAGCAATGGTGCACCACATAATAACCACACCCAGCCCATCCACATCGTACTGCCCACATCGACTAATGCTCAATAGAGTTTCAGTAGCAAAGGCTGAGTTCAAGGTCATGCTGCATCAAGGCATCGTTTGGCCATCAAGCAGCCCATGGTCATGTTTGTTGCATTTAGTTGTGAAAAAAGACAATTCGTAGTACCCATGTGAGGACTATCACACCCTTAATACACAGACAGCGCCAGATTGATATCAGGTACCACACCTTCAAGATTTATATCCACACATTGGCAGGCTGTGTCATATTTAGTAAAACTGATTGCGCACAGATGTACACACAAATTTCAGTGGTGCCCAAAGACATTTAGAAAATGGCCATTTGGGCTTTTGAAGAAAGTCTGTCTTTGACTTTTGGTCTCCAGCATCTGAGTGAAGCTAGAATTGTCATCAACACGGTGAAATGCACATTTGGTGTAACGGAAATAGTTCCTTGGCCATTTAATCACCCCCACTGTATCGATGCCACAATGCCACTATTGGAGAAGGTACAAGCGATTGTGAACATGCCATGTCTGTAGACAGAGTTATGCTACTACCTCAGCATGTTGAAATTTTATCACTGCCATCTGCCCAATGCTGCCACCATGCAAGAACCTATGACAAGCCACTGCAAGGTCCCATCCTGAAAGGGAAGACTTCTGTGAATTGTATGGATGCACTGGAGCAGAGCTTTATGGAGTCAAAGTGGAAACTTGCAGAAGCGATGCTGCTCGTGCCCCCGGTACATAATGTGAACTTAGCCATAGTGGTGGACACTAGCCAGATCACCACCAGCATGGTGCTGTAACAGCATGTCGGTGGGAGCTGGCAGCCACTTGGTCTTTTCGTGAATAAAGTGTCAGAATCACAAAACGCTTGGAGCACTTACGACAGGGAGATGCTTTCAGTATACATGACAGTGAAATACTTCTGTCCATCAGTAGAAGCCCAGAAATTTGTCATTTTCACTGACCATAAACCAATAGCTCATGTGTTTCAAAATAATCACTCGAAGAGTTCACAGCACGAATCCAGCAAATACAATACGTCAAAATTTACATCAAGCATCCATCATTTTTCTGGGATAGATAGACAATATAGTGGCTAATTGCTTGTCCCAAGCTTGTGCCATTGTCTTGCCCCATGTGAACTTTGAGGATGTTGCCCAAGTACAGGAGAGTGGTGAAGAACTGCACAGTTTTCGTCATGACATCTCCAGTTGCCTGCAGCTGGAGCTAGTGCCTGTCTCTGGCTCTGCATGGGTGATTTGGTGCGACATTTCCACCAGCACACACCAACTGTTCCTTCTGGAGAAATTCTGGTGCACTGCCTTTGACCAAATCCATGGACTATCACACACTGGCACTGACACTACTGCCATGCTCATCTGGCCCAGGCTCTGGAAGAACTGCTGTGAATGGGCATGTACTTGCACCACATGCCAGCATGCCAAAGTCAGGAGACACAACCACACACCCATGGGTATCTTTTGCAATGCCGATTTGCACATGCCCATGTGGACCTTGTCAGCCTGCTCTCTCTCTCCAAAGGCAAGCAGTATCTGCTGGCTATCATGGACTGTTTCACTCGCTGGCCAGATTCAACACCCATTGCCAACATCACTGCTGAGACTCACCACCACCCTCATTGACACTGGTGGCATGCTTCAGATGACAGTCACTTGACGACAGACTGTGTCTGCCAATTTGGCTGCGTGTTGTTCACACACATCACCAGACTGTGTGACATATGATTACACAGAACCATAAACTACTATCTGTCAAACGGCATGGTTGAATGGCTCTATAGGACTATGAAAGTTGCCCTCATGTGCCATGACACCACCTGGATGGAGGTTCTCCCACTGGTGATGCTGGGCCTGCAAGTAATGCCTCAGAAGATCTGACAACAGACAACATGCATTCTGCCAGTGGTCAGATGGAGCCTGCACCTGCAGCCACCAGTGATGCGCAGATGCAACCAGCTCTCATTGCACCACCACATGTTCTTCCCACCACCTCAACCTGGTAGCCAGAGCTGCCACCTGAACCGCACTCACCACAGGCACACAGGTCACCCCCACCACAGCTGACAACAGATTACATCACTCATTCCAGCTGTCATGTCCACTTAAAGTGCCTGTGCAGTGTCATCAAAACACCACACCACACAAAGCAGCAAGCATATCCCTCATCTGTCTTATGTCACTAGAATCTGGCACCCCCCGCCTGCCCACTGCTGTCTGCTGTAGAGACTCTGTATCCACTGGCCACAACTGCAGCCAGTATCTCCGGTTGAGCTGCGGACACCATCTCGTGTGTCAACAGCTGCTTGTCTGTCATGGCTGCTGGACTCGTGTTAGCATCCCTGTGCCTCTACCACATCGAGCGTTGAGACCGGATTGGCATCCATGCTGGCTTTCATGCTCGTGTTCCCATCAAGCTCCAAACGTCACATCCGTGCCATTGGGCACATCCGTCACAGATCCAGGACCCACTTTCAATTCGCAGCAACACCGTACTCATGCAACCCCATACTTGCAAGTTTATACTTATCTGTGCAATCTCTGTACCTCCACTGTCTAGAGTGTTGAGGCTGGATTGAGTGTAAAGCTGTGCTACCATGACTGAGTCCCTCAACAAAATTGTAGGACAGCACAACTCATGAACCTTAGAATTGCCATTCTAAATGTCATTCTGAACAATTCAAATAGTGAACTTCATTCTACTGTAGTGCATTAACTGTAGTACTAGTGAACAGTCTGTGTTGTTATTAAGCTACCATTGTGTCAGCCTTAGAGATGTCTTTCCAAGTGACCCCCAACTATAAGCCTAAGCTGTACATTGCTATTGATAGTTGTATCCAGCACTGGCTGCTGCTGCTGCCACTGCTGTCACTAACCGACTGCATGGGGACACGTCCACCACTCATACTGAGGTCAACTTGCAGACTGAGTTTCATGCTTTCTCGCAGCTATGGACCTCCACTCTTAAAGGGCAGATCTGTGTGGTGGCTGTATCACAGAAAGACACAAATGGCAGAACTGTGGTCACTCCAGCATTCGCCAGCCCAAGCACACAGTTTTACCATTAACTGAAATTTTGGCAACAGTGCAAAGTGCACCAGTCCACATGAGACAAAGCAGGCAGGCAGTGTGAGCTGGATACTGTGACCCAACACACATCTTCGATCTTTCTCACTGTGGACCACACGGGTGGAGTTAATGCAATTTCCCACAAATGTGTATGTGAAGTCTGGCTAATTTACTCACTTTGTGGTGTCTCTCATCCATCCATGAGAGACATAATGTTCCATGGGCCATGCTGGAAACTGACAGTTCAGTGATGTGACCTTTGCTTTGTGAAGTTCACAGAGTTGCACAAAGTGCTTATCACCAGATTGTGTACCCTCCAGGATTTGATGATCAAGCCATATCAGCAGTGCAACATGCCAGTACGGACATTAAAAACATGAGGTTGTTTGTAACACCTAGTGAGACATGCCAAAATAAGTGTACGTCATTAACAAAACAGCCCTCATCAATTTCCCATCACCAAGCCTATTCATTGGACATAGTGCATGGCTGCAGCAGTACTGCTGGTTCGCTGCACACCTAGGACTGTAAGCGGCGATAACATCATGTCCCCACCTCACTAATACTTTTCAAACATGTGACTGACCACAATGGCATCAAAACAAAGAAAATTACACAAAAAGTGTCTTATTATAGTATATTGTTTCATGAGTTTTAAAAGTTTTGCTGATTTTCTACACTTATGTTTTATTATTTATTTTTTTATTTTTTGTTTTTCCCCAATAACTGACAGTTTTGAGATTGTGATTTTATAATACTTTTATTTAATTTTTATACTTATATTTTGACCATTCCTATCAACATTGTTGTGAATGCCCATATAATATATGAATTTTAAATAAAAATAATATAAAACTATGTGACATAGTTTTTATCCAAAGCTTGTCTCAGTATGGTGCACACATCCTAGTCACAAAAACAGAACTTCTCACAAATATGTGTAATTACAACCATTTAATAGCTGTTAAATAATACAAGGGGTATGCAAGACTGAACTGGTCAAAATCATTACAGCTTCTTGCTCAATCATAATGCCACTAGTTAGAAAATAAATGTTACAAAGTAGAGCCATACCCATCTGCCACAAGCACTCCAATTGATCCCATTGATTAAATTTAGTAAAAATCTGAATGATCTTTGTATATAACACTCACAGGCATAAATCCAAATTATTATAGTAATTTCCAATTGCTAAGCGTCTGCTAAACTAAATTATCATATAAACATTTTCTGCTCATCTTCAAGGTGCCTCACATGGAGAAGATGGTGGTTACTTATTTACTATGGGAGAGACACCTCTAAACCTCAGTCCTGAATCTGATGAACATAAAGTTCGGAAAATGATAGTTAAAATGTGGACCAATTTCATGAAATCTGGGTGAGTATAATATTGAACATTTAATAATTACTTTCTTGGTTCTTCTATGGCTTACAAAAAATAAAACATACAAAAAATTAAATAAAGTTGATAAATAAAGAAATTATCACCTCCACCAATAAGTTGCTCATTTGTACTGCGAAACAAATTGAAACATGTTCTATATAAGTTTAGGTAACAATTTGAAGTGATGTTTACAGAAAATGTGATTATGATTTTGTAAAATCAAGACTCATTCAGTTACTATTAGAGAAAGTAATTCCCTCAACCCATAGTAAAAGTTTTGTGTTTGTATGAAAGCAGATATGTGACATGTAGAAATACTGGTAGCACTTGCAGACAAATCACTTTCTTCCAACCAGTGCCAATTTTCTCCACCACTTCATGAGGTAATGGGCAGGTTGTGGCGCCCTGAAAATATTCTGGTTTTGGAGTTGGCGTGGCCGCTCGGCAGGCTATGTGGTGCCAGACATTGGGCAGAGCAAGAGGGGTATCCCCAGTGCATGGCCCAGGCTAACTGTTTGGCTGGGAATTCCATGCTGACGCATTGTCAAGGACTGTGCTTTGTGTCGATGAAGGAGATGTGTATGCCGGGAGTGCCAAAGATGGTGGACTTCATGAAACCATAATGGCAGACATTTCACAGTTCATGTAGAAATTAATAATAGCCAGAGAAATCATGATAACTTAAAAAGAAACATGTACATTACCATTATTTGCATGATTATTTTGATGGTGTAATCAGATTTAAATATATTTATTAGTTTAAAGTTTAGTATCTGACTGTAAATTATACAAGTAACACCCAGGAATGAATTTCCAAAATCTAAATGGTTCATCCGATTTTGTTGATCAGTGTGTCTTTAGAAAGCTATTAGTGTAAATCTAAATCAGTATGAATTACAGGCATGTAACTTGAATAGTACGTGAGTTATTGGAGATCAAAGTGGCCGATTACTATTAATCACTTCAAGTATAAGTGCTCCACAGTGACACGGAAAAATGGTAGCAGCATGCTTATAAATATATTTATTCATCTATGTCTTTGTTTCTATCTGATATATACTATTCATGAAGAAATTGGTCAAATATTTACTCCGTTTTAGAAAACACGGACACATTAGGCTACTTGGTCTACTTTTGGTTTCTATTCCTATTTGTTTATGTATTTAATAATGTGTGTTAGAGAGCTTTTGTGGTCTAGCTGTACAAATATTTATTTAGTTTCAAGTTATTTAAATGTAAATCCAGTATTTCATATGTGTTTCAATATGTTCGGGAATGTGCCTTGGCTTGGAGAAATGGTGGGAGGGCTCCAGCCAATCACAGCACACGTTAATGGGAAGACTGGATGGAAGTGGGGGAGGAGCATTGGGTCACAGAGGGGACACAGGAAGTGCTGGATGGGGAGGCATGACGAGCGGTCGCGGGAAATACTTGGAGAGCGGAGCAGTTTGTGCTTGGTCGTGGGAGATAGAAATATTTCGTAGTGCCAACTTGTGCACTAGTGAGATTTCTGTGGCTTCTGCAGTGAAGATGTAGTATGCGTTTAGAAGTGAATATCTTGCAAGCTACGTTGTTGCTCATAACTAATTACATGAAGTAGGAATTTATTGTTTCCCTGTTATTCAACTTACATTTTATTTAAATGCTGGACCATCAACACCAATAAGTGTTTTACAGTAATAAATGGCATTCTTAAAGGTACTTCTGCTATTGTACTCATCATTTAAAGTCGTTAAAATAGTACCAGCAGATTTTATTTGATTGGAATCTTTCGTTTTTGAATTTCTATGTCACATTCAAAATTCGCAATTGCCGAGTAATAGGAACCTTCGACTAGTCGATTCATGTGTATATTCATATTGTATACTGTAGACTCAGCAGTATATGGCTTGTAATGCAGCAACTATGCACCCCTGCCCCTAGACAACAAAACCACCCAAAACTTTTAATATTTCAACTCTGAGTCTGAGGGTACGTAGTTGAGGGCCACCTCATTTTTTTTTTTAATTTTGAAAGCCTGCAACTAGCAGCATCAGTAAAAATTTTGTACATATCATGTTCTAACAATTGAAGTCTCTGACATATGCCTGAGGGCAGACATTGAAGCAATTCAAAGAGGCCCTGGTTGGCAATATATCCCATACAAAAATTGATAAAAGAGAATAAAGGTGGCACTGTTCTTACAAAAACATATTGGCAAAATTTTGGAATACAAGGTAGGCAGTGAAAAAATTGTGCTGCATCATCATATATCTCACAAAGGAACATGAATGCAAGTTAATGTTCCTATATTATCTTTTTTGTTACTGACTTATTGAACAAAGTATATAGAATTAAATTTGTTCAGTGTCACTTGCATGATTCAATAAAATTCTTCTGAATGTGTGACTGTGCCATGATGCAAAATAAAGTAACCAATAGTGTACTACTGTTGCAGGCAGCATTTATCAGTGTAGTGTATCACTGCAGCTGAATGTGCTACTTGGTCTCTAAACATCTATTTATCACATACAGCACAACACATATAATCACTTGATGGAGACTGTTTGTAACAGCTGCTAAAATATTGGCTGTTATATTTTACACCATGAGACAGTCACACAACTAACAGAATTTTATTGTATCCAACTCTGACAGGCTACTCACCATTTTAGATTTAAACTATTACACTGTTTGATACCCACACAATACTCTGTAAATACATTTCATTCATATTAATCTAATATTATGTGCCCAAAGCAAAAAAGTTTAAAAAGTCTGTACACATTAAGTATCCAGAAACTTGACAAAAATACTTTTTTGCAGTTTCTGTTCTTCTCCCACACATTATCTACTGCTACTCAGTACCTCAGCACAGCTAACAAGTTTATGTTAAGGGAAATGCTTTAGCCTATTTTGGAAATGTACTTCGTTCACCTTACGGACTAGTTCCTTAAGCTGCATTATTCTCCACTGTTTATGCTTGATAAGTTGCTTTTATTTTACCATTACTAGTCTGAAAAAATAAAACTGGGATACACATGTCACTAACATTAGTATAACATTATAAATGTTTAATACTTGGTTTTAATTTTCGTTTCATGATTTTCAGTGTACCAACTGAAGAGCCTTATGATGATGACCTCAACATTATCTGGCCAAAGTATACACTTAAAGAACACGAGTTTTTGGATATAAATGTGAAATCATCCATACAGAGGGAACTGGAACCAAAACGTCTTGGTTTCTGGAGAGGGATATTCCCATCTTCATGAAAAGTTGTGGAACTGAAAACCCAAGCTAAAGCATGTGTTTGAAGACAGTATTGCATCTAATAAAACTTTTGGTGCAGAAGTGAAAGTTAATCTGTTTTTCCCAATGTCTTTTAAAATCAGAGATGATAATTTGTATTACAACCATTTTTACCCTTTCACTGTATTGTGGGTGGGATACTTTAAGTGCAACCTTCACACAGACTGCTAACATTCTGCTACAGGAAATTTGTTGGAAATGTTAAAGAAACACTCACATTTTGATTTTCAGACACTGTTTATGGACATCTAAATTATTTCCTCTCAAGAAAATTCTGGTATATAGAACTGCAGTAGTTGACACTTTTCCAACATAAATTTTAAAATGTTGATATTTATTAATGTATATTAATTCTAATTGTGGAGCATTGTTTGATCAAATATCTTTCAAACAAGATTGAAATTCATTTTAATATCATTACCTAGTGCAGGAACTGAAATACACATTCCACTGAACAGCTAGAGACAATTACGAAAAGGTCACAGTGGAAAGATTGTATGTAGTACACTGATGCCTCAAAAATGAGCACCAATGGATGTTTAAAATATGAAGCCAGGAAAGTTAGAAGGAAAAAAATATGTATTGTATTGTTCTATTGAACCTCATCATCATTTTTGTACATAGTTACAGACTGGTATAGAACAAGTCAGTATTACGAGAAGATCAGATGTGACAATTAATGTGATGAACATCAACAGTACAATTATTACAAATATACAAGAGTTTACATACAAAGAAACCTGCAAGCAAATTATTACTTTCACATAACTGTACTTAGTTTTCTTTTACAATTGAGAATGTGATTAAACCTCAATAAAGGTAAATGCATGGATACTCTTACTAAGACCACAAAAAAGCAATAGGATGTTTACTATTCTTACGGAAGCATGTGATCATAGTTTACATCATCATATCTTTTTGCACAAAAGACAGAAATGCACAATACATCATTGTCATCAGCTTATGAATTTATAACAATTGATCTAGTTTTAAAATGTTTACAACTTATGCAGTATGTTTGTGACCATAGTTTACAATTACAGCTTTTTGTGTAAAAGACACAAATTTGAAAATTAAAAGATATTACAATTTATGACATCAAGATGAAAATGTGTTGTATGACATCCTAGTTCTTTAAGCTAACATTTATTTATTTATACTGTAAGAACAAGTACTGAGGAGATAGATATGTACAGGTCCTAGAATTTTGCTGTCTGTTTTTACTGCTTCACAATTAACACAGTCTATACAAATTTTTCACTATTGCTATTCAGTACAATAATAATGTATACAGTTAGTTTTTAACCTGATAGCAACACTATAACACTTCTGCAGTAGGTAAGTATGTACAACTGCTTTAACTGCTGAGATATTTTTCATCATATTGATGTTACAGTTTAGTTTGTTGTATACAGCTTGTTTCCTACTTGGAATGGTCCATTTTGTTTCAGTGTTATATTTGAATAATGAAGATGTATAGCCTGGTTTCTTCTTGTGTTATGCAAGTGAATATCATGGTTTCTAACTACAAGTTGGTTATTATGATCTAATTTTTTCCTTAGAAAAGTATTACTTAGAAAATATATAAACAAGATGAAGTACAGTCGTATTTACCCATTCAAATACTCCTTCGGTAGCAGCAACTCTGTCAAATCTGGCTGAAAAGTGATTGTCACAAGTAGGCTATTTTAAAATGATGTGGTCCACACCAGATTTACAGTCCAAATACATTAATTGCACTTCAGTATGAGATAGCCTACAGTTATGGCCAGATCGAGTCTCTTCTGTTATAATTTATACACCGATAAACAGATAGCCACATACTATACTAGACTCAGTTGATGTTTTAAAATGTGATTGTTTGATTACAGTAACCCAACATTGAAGTGGCGTATGTTTAGGTGTGGCAGACATTTAATTAAATCAGTCAATAATTAATGTTCTCAAACTATTGTTCTTGAAATCTAACTATCAAACGAGCCCAAAACTAATGTTCAAAATGAGTATAATTTTGAAATAACACACTACACAGTCTGGTCCTATTGTCACAGTAAGCATTTTTGAAGATTAACACAGCTCATGAAATTAATTATGAGTTCATGCTTAATCATTGCTAACTCAGCTACAGTACAGTTTTGGACACAGATCTTATTTGCTTCACAACTTCCACAGACCGACTGAAATGGCTCCCAGCAGCCTCTCTTTTTTTAAGTTTACACTAATTAACACTATCTCAAATATTGTTGTCCACTATCTTTTTTACAACTTACAATTAGACATTTTCATTCCTGGTTAACTCGACAGTGGAGAAAGATTCTGCCGCATGTGAACTTTTAGATACTATACGTAATACATAATACAATACTTGTAATAACTGCTATTAAATTATGCCATCTAGTTTGCCAAAATATGGTTTTACATTTCAGTAACAATGTTTTTATGAAATGTTGTAATTACTCTGAAACTAAATGCGTTACTAACACATTTTAAACATTAGATGTCTAAATATTTCAATTATTTATATATACTTTTGGTCTACTTAACCTGAAAGCAAGTAATTGGGTATAAGTTTACGTAAGAACAATGATAACAAAGTTTGCAATTACTGGTGTTTGTAATTAGCAGTTTTTGGTACACTAATCACACTTATGAACTACAGTTAATCAAAAGAATGTAATGGATAATAAATTTGGACAAGCCCTGTATTAATGTTCAAAATTTCTGGTACTGCCATATAATCTCTGGGAGGAAAAATCATAATGGGGCAGGGAGGCTGGGAATCTACCTGTTTTGTTACAAAAGCAATGGAAGATCTTTAAGTTATTTTAATAAAGGCTTTCACAAGCTTCTGGTAGATGCTATTTCCATGGTTCATACAATTCTCTTTTTGGCTGTGAAACATCTCTTTCTGGCACTTGAGTTTCCACAGAAGATTGTTGTATTACTGTAGGGGATCTGCTTTGGCAAAGTACATATTTTTTAATTGTTCACTCATATGTGCAGCTTGAAAGAGTACTAGAAAAAATGCAGTAACAGATGATGTTCAGTTTATTGGTTATACATTTTTATTGTTCTCAGATCCTCCTGGATTCATTTTCCAAGAAATGTTAAAGCATTTACATTATCCACATTTCTGGTGAATAACTCTACAGTTGGTGCTAACAGACGCTTATTCTGTAATGTGTGTAGATTCATAGTAACTGGTTTTGGAGTTTTAATATTAGATTGTTTGCAGTAAACCACTTTGTAAGATCTGAGGTACATATTTAGATTTCATTCTGCAACTCTTGTTCGGTCATTCCTTTGACTAACACATCTGTGTCATCAACAGATTTAATAAACTTCTGATGTGGGTTGATTGGTTTTGGGTCATTTTCATAGAGCAAAAACAAAACTGGTCTCAGAATTGAGACTTCTGGTACACCATGCTTAATACACAGTTTTCCTGAGTGACAGGTCTTCATTTTATTCCCTTTTTGGAATGCAAGGTCAAGTATTTGCTCTCTACACACTCCAGTTTCATAAGATGTTGTGGCTTATGACATCAGATGACTCTGAGAGATCTAGAAAAATTGTGGAAACATGCTCCTTATGGTCAATTGCATTTAAAGCTTCATTCAGAAATGCAAAAATGGCAGTCTCAGTAGATCTGGGTTTATGAAAACCTTGCTGACAGTCTGTGAAATTGTTGTTTTTTCTATAAAGTTTATTAATCTCTTATAGTAGATTTTCTCCATTATTTTGGATAACCCAGATGGGAGTGAAGTGGGGCTATAGTTGGATTCATCTGTTTTTATCCATTTCCTGTCGAGATATTTTACTTTGGCTGCTGACCATTTTTTTTGGGAATGTGTCATTTGAAGGCGAGCAGTTGCAGATATCGACTAGAGGCTTGTCTATGAAGCGAGCACATTTCATTATTATAGACTCTGTTACTTGTGTTCTGATTTGAGTCCTTTAATAGTTTCTAGCATTTCCTTCTCACTAGTCAGGTATAGGAAGAGTGTCTTATCATTAGACCTACATTTGAACTGATTCATTCCTGCATACTCCGAGTTTTGCTGTACGAGGTTTCCTGCTACCTGTGTGAAGTATGAATTAAATTTATTTGCAATTTTTTCTGGATGTTCTGCTGCTGCTTTCTCTCCTTGCAATATTCTAAACGACTTTTATTTTCAGAGTTTTTATGTATCTGTATTTTGCTTTTGTTTTTGCCTTCATCTATTATGAAGACACAAAGAAGGTACTGGTTCTAAATTTTTTACTGATACTGGTTAATGTAAAATAAGACATCAAGGGAGAAAAAAAAGAAAAATGAGTCAAGTGATATATTTAATATTATTGGTCATTTAGTTACCAATGAAAAATTGTCTAAGCTGCAAATGAAATATATCAAAGAACGTAAAAATTTTCTCTCATTTGCAAGATAATACCAATGAATACAAATATGAAATAAAAAAGTAGAGACCCTGTTCTTAGTACAGCTTACTGGAAGGCTAAAAATGGTTGTGAGCTATATTTATTAAAACTCGTTTCACAGTGATCTATACAGTTGTAGGTATTTAAACTGAGCATATACAATTGCAGGACTCAGAGTCAGAGTAGAAGTTAGCAGTGCTTTGATCTTAATAAATATTGTCCTCAGATGGATTTTCAGTTTGGGTTATGTAACAGGCATACAATCACAATTAACCATAATAACGTCAGTGAAAGTGAAAGTGCAGCAGCAAAAAATGCCATGTACAGGAAGGTGTACATAAATGAATGATGAACACTAAGTTCACTTAACGAAAGTTTAGTCAGCACTTGCACATACAAGAGCGTGGGGCAAACTTCCTCAGGGCAGAACACATACGGTATATATACAGCTACAAAACATTCCAGTACAATGATTCTTGACATTTGTGGATACTTCTAGAATGTACTCAAACCGAAGACAGAAATTAATTAAAATGTTTCAGTTCAGGTCAGTTTTGAACTCGTGACCCTCCATGCTACCATCTAGCATCATAACCACTACATTACAGTGATTGCACTACTCAGCTTCTTCTGCATCATTGCACCCTCCTTAATAGAACAGTGTCTCGGTGTTATGTCCTCTTAGTCCACGAACGAGTCATCGGTTCTGCATACTCAAACTCCTGATGACCTGATGCTTGCCCTGGCGGTGATCTTCTTAGAACTTCTTTTGCTGCTACGCTCTTAGTCACCTTTCCGCTTGTTGCCTTGTGCTGGAGCTTCAAATTTACCCTGGGTTGCAGGATCCTTAAAGGGCTTTATTCGAAGGACATGGACTGTATCTCTGATCTTTCGTCATCTTGTGTTGGGGTCAAAATCTTCAACTTCACAAGTAACATGAGACAACTGTCTTACAGCCTTATAACATCCAAAGTAGTGCATGAGGAGCTTCTCAGAGGGACCAACCTTCTGAACAGGAATGAAGATCCTGACAATGTCACCAGGCTGGTAGACAATAGAGCAGTGGCTTGCTTCATACCTTTGGCGATGGTTTTTTTGAGCCTGCAGCATGCGGATTCGAGCTAACTGCCGAGCTCCCTAAGCTCTGGTTAACACCTGGCTGATGTAGTCGTCATCCATGTCATCAGGATTTAACGGAAACACACTGTCTATCGTCATCATTGCCTCAAGCCCATGCACCAGGAAATATGGCGTAAATCCTGTGGTGTCTTGTTTAGCAGTGTTGTAGGCAAACATCACAAAAGATAGCACCTCATCCCAGTTGCTCTGCTCAACATTGACGAACATTGATAGCATGTCGGCCAAGGTCTTATTAAGGCATTCAGTAAGCCCGTTAGTTTGTGGATGGTAGGCAGTCATCATGTGATGAGTAATGTTGCACCGATGGTTTATCTCTCACAAGATTCAATTGAAAAACTTTCGCCGGCCGAAGTGGCCGTGCGGTTAAAGGCGCTGCAGTCTGGAACCGCAAGACTGCTACGGTCGCAGGTTCGAATCCTGCTTCAGGCATGGATGTTTGTGATGTCCTTAGGTTAGTTAGGTTTAACTAGTTCTAAGTTCTAGAGGACTAATGACCTCAGCAGTTGAGTCCCATAGTGCTCAGAGCCATTTTTGAAAAACTTTCACTCAATCCATAATTAATGACCTTGGGGCACTGTGTTTTAATACAATGTCTCCTACGATAAATTTGGCTACCTCGAATGCTTCAGCTGTTTTCACGGCTTTTGTAATGGCATAGTGTGTCGGATAATTAGTCCAAACAATAACACTGTTCTACAAAAAAAACCTTTTTTTCTATTTCTGATAAAAAGTATTGTGATCCTAGTTGTCATTTGAGTGCTGAATTGAAAACTGTTTTTGGTTTTTTTTCTGTCAGGGATAGTTTATGAGTAATTGCAATTTTATTTCTCTTTTCAGTTTCTGATGTAGTGCAGCAAACGTGAGGTGAAATTCGACAAACAAATGCACATCTTTATGATGTTATAAGTTCATCACATTAATTGAGGGTGGGATCTAACATATAACACAGTAACCTTTGTGTATACACTTCGAAGCATTTATTTGACATGAGAAATTACAGAAAATTGACAAACAATGAGCCACTGCCTTGTAATGCACATCACTTTTTTCTCTTGTATTGTGAATCTCTCTTCTCTCGAATGATATTCCAGCAATAATCTACTAACATAGAAGGTACCCACTTCCCTTCATAGTGCCTTTCTATGGTGGAAATGTCTTTATGGAATCTTTCCGCATGTTCATCCGATACGTCACTACAACTCTCTGTGAAGTAGTCCAGATGAGAGTCCATCATATGTACCTTTCAAAGACATATTGCACCCCAAATCCTGATATGCTTTGATCATATCCTTCACCATTGCTTTGTAGTTAGTAGCTCTTCTTCTTCCGAGGAAGTTTTCCGACATCATCTTGAAACAGTCCCATGCGGTTTTTTCTTTATCAGTTAAATATGCTTCAAAATTTGCATCTTTCTGCAGCTCTCTGATTTGTGGGTCCACAAATACACCTTCCTTTATTTTTGCAGCTGAAAGACGGGATAATTTGGTAGCTAGATATGCAAACCCACAGCCTGTTGGATCCATGGCCTTCACGAATTGTTTCATCAGGCCAAGTTTGATGTGAAGCGGTGGAAGTAGTATATATTCAGGAGCTACCAGACTTTCACGTTGTACATTCTTTTCGCCAACTTTCCCTCTCCGCCTAGGCCATTTCTTTTTCACGTAGTGAGAATTTTGGTCTCGACTATCCCACTCGCAAAGAAAACAGGCATACTTTGTGTAGCCTTGTTGCATTCCCAGTTCCATAGCAATTACCTTGAAATCTGCACATATTTTCCATTTGTGTTCATTGTATTTTAATGAATTTAGCATCCTTTGTACGAATTCGTAATTCTCTTTTGTCAAACTAGCGTAAGACACTGGAACAGAGGGCATTTTATTTCCGTTATGGAGCAAAACACCCTTCAGACTTGTTTTCGATGCATCTATTAAAAGTCTCCACTCCAGTGAAATATAAGTGAAGTTCAGCACTTTCATCAGGCCAGCAACGTCATTGCAAAATGTCAGTGCTTCGTCACTTGAAAAATAAGAAATAAAGGCATGTTCTCTGTGCCTGAACACACTGATTTTAGTACTTTGGTGCAGTAGATTATACTCTTGCAATCTTGAATCAAGCAGCTGCGCCTTTTGTTTACTTAGTCCTAGATCACGTACTAAATCATTTAAATCTGCCTGTGTTAACAAATGTGGCGATGACTCACTTGTGCAGTGATATAAAGAATCATCATCTGTGATTTCTTCAGTACTACTTATTTCACTGTCACTCAGAATTTGACCTCGAGCTCTTGAAGGTACTGGAAGGTTGTCGGAATGCTGAACTGGCATTCTCGCTGAAGGCAGATCTGGGTAAACAATGTGCCTCTTCGACTTTTTGCTTGTAAAACCCTGAGTTTTTGTTAGACAGAAATAACAATCAGTAACATGGTCCTTAGACTCCCTCCACACCATGCGAACAGCAAACAACGCCACATTCTCTTTACCTTTCCAATACTGAATTAGTTTGCAGTAACATGTAGCACAACAGAAATGTGGTGCCCATTCTTTATCTTGGTCTCCTACCTCTACTCCAAAGTAATGTTTGTATGCTTTCTTTATGACTGAAGAAATTTTCTTCCTATTTCTGGCAAAAGTGAGCTTCCCACAGATGTAGCAGAAGTTTTCCGGCTTATATCGACATCCACGATGACGTGGCATTTCTGCAAATTTAAAAATACCACTTTGGTAATACACCTGTATTAAATTAATAGTAGGGAACTAGAGGAACGCTGATGTGTAAAAACAAGCAGTCGTTTTACCTTCAGCACCAGGCTCAATCAGTTTACACACAGGAACTAAAAAATTCAACCGTGCTCGGAAATATGACAGACAGTTACTTGTCAGCAAAAAACACACACTTGTTAAGACTGACACAAATTGCGGCTAACACCACTGTTGTAAACTCGATGCAGCTGCCCCTAGGAGGCGTGAAGCTTTACTGCCGAGGCAGCGACCGGCTGTCGCCGTTCGAGTTAATGAGATGTTTCAGGTGGTCTTAATGACATAGGTGTGGCAGCGGTAACCTAATGATGTCTGATTCTTCCCACCGGCTGTTGTACAAGAAATTATCACGTTCTATCACTACTGGATGCGGCAACATAACCGTATTTCTCTATAACGTCTCTGTGTTTGCCATGAATTGTGAATATACATATATATATGTATTACATAAAAAGTATCCCTGACAACGGTATTTTGTTTACATATTTGAATTTCCCACGGTAAAATGGTCTAGAAGCACATACTTTAATATCAGAAATAGAACCCATGTCGAACAGTGTAATCCATCCATTGCCACTAACAGATGTTGGAAATCATCCGAGGACAATCCCAACATGCTGGAAAGGCGTTTCGGCTGGTGGAATTGGTATGAGTCAGCCAGGTGGTTTCTGAGGAACTGCCTTTCACCTCTGGCACTCTCAACAGTGTGACATATAGTGATGGACATTCCTATATAAACCTGGCCAGAAAAATCTCTTGCGGATCCTATCGTATGTCTTAATAAATCCTAACTGTCCAGCCTCAGGTGTGTCATGGAATTTCTGTAGAACATCTAAGCACATGTGTTTAAGAATTACTGGTAGCCACCTCTTTCCAAACGGATTAGTTTTTTTGCAAAGTAAATCATTAACTACCTTAAATTGTCCTTTCACATCCTCTGACTGATTTAAGGCAAGCATAATTTGATATATCTTGGTGTCCTCCTCCTGCTCAGCAGAGAGATCCTGGAGTGGAGCGAGACAGTCACTATCTTCATCAAAGTCTTGATGGTCTTGCACAGGGTTTCTTGAGAGACAGTCGGCTTCTTGGTGTTTTCTTCTACTTTTGTACAATTTGGCAATGTCATACTCTTGAAGACGTATTGCCCACCTCGTGAGTCGTCCTGTTGGATCCTTAAGACCTGTCAACCAACAAAGTGAATGATGGTCTGTAACAACTGTGAATGGCTTTCCATAGAGACAACTGTGAATGGCTTTCCATAGAGATACTGTCGAAATTTGCACATGGCCCAGATCAAAGCAAGACATTCTCTTTCTGTAGTTGAGTAGTTTCTCCTGGCTTTTGTAAGTGTCCTAGAAGCATAGGCTATAACCTTCTCTTTTCCATCTGAAATCTGCACCAGAACAGCTCTGCTCCCATACCCACTAGCATCTGTGTGTAGTTCTGTAGGTGTTCTCTCATCATACAGACCAAGTACAGGGTCGGTCATCAGAGCTTTTCGCAGCACGTCAAAAGAATCTTGTTGAGCACCACCCTAGATGAATTTAGCATTGGCATTTAACAACTCTTGGAGTGGGCTGGCTTTGATACAAAAGTCTTCGATGAAATGACAGTAATAAGAACACAATCCAAGGAAACTTCTCACGTCTCTAATACTTTTAGGAATAGGAAATTCCGTTATAGCTCTCACCTTTTCTGGTTCTCACCGCACACCTTCATTTGACACAAGGTGCCCAAGTATTTTGATTTCTTTTGCTCCAAAGAGACACTTTCTTGGATAAAGTTTGTCTGCCTTGCTGGAGACACTTAAGAACGGCCCTCAGTCTTTTTATATGCTCATCAAATGTCTCTGAGAACACTATAATATCATCTAAATAACAAAGGCACATTGTCCACCTCAGGTGCCTTAGAAGATTATCCATCATTCATTCAAAAGTTGCTGGTGCATTACGCAAACCAAACGGCATTACCTTAAACTCATACAAGCCCTCAGGGATGATGAATTCTCTTTTCTCACGATCAGCCTCATCTACTTTGATTTGCCAGTATCCTGAGCACATGTACATGGTTGAGAAAAACTTAACCCCCCCCTTCAGACAATCTAGTGTATTGTCAATTTGTGGAAGAGGGTAAACATCCTTTTTAGTTACCTTATTAAGCTTCCTTTAATTAACACAAAGTGCCAACTGCCATCATTCTTCCTGACGAGAACCACTGGTGACGACCATGGTCTCTGCGAAGGCTGAATGATGTCATTCTTAATCATTTTCTCTACCTCATGACAAATTATTCGATGTTCCATTGCTGAAACATGGTATGCTCTCTGGCTTATTGGTTGAGGGTCTCCAGTGCTTATCCCGTGCTTCACCGTTGATTTTTATACTTTGCTCTTCAACTGTGGATTGAAGCATTCAGAGAACTCTTGAAAAATGGCAAGTAGCTTCTTCTGTTGTTCCTTAGTGAGATCTGGTGATAGTTGAGCTAGAGGATCTTGTCTCGTAGTGGTAGCGCTAATTTCGCCCACAGACTCTGCATTTGAGGTTTCTATGACGCTCAGCAATTAACGGCTCAGCATTTGCTATGCAAATGCACCTTGGAAGGATCTGCGGTTCTCGGTGACAGTTAAATATCCACAATTCACCGAATCCATTCTTAAACGAGATGGCGGAGGCTAGGATTACCAAGTTATTCTTCAGTGGTATGCTTCTCTTACATTCCTCTAAAAGATCCACGGGTTGATGCATGGCATGACATATGACAGCTACCTTTCTAGCACTGACTGCAGAAATAATCACTTCATCCAACACACACATAGTCTCCACACACTCGGATGCACACCTTTCTGTCCACAGTATCTCATCTCATCTCGTCTAGCATAATCTTCGAGAGACCACAATCTATAATTGCTTGAGAATCTTTCAAAATCCTTCAAAAAGTCCCATCCGAGAATGACGTCCTGACTACACTCTTGTTAGACAATGAATTCTAAGGGCTGTGTATGGCCACTTATACCCACATGAATGACACATCTTCCTGTAGGTTTTACATATTTCCCATTAGCCACCTTCAGCAGAGGTATTCTACTGTCAACGAATACAGTTTTCTGTAACTGGCGATGGTACTTCTCCGAAATGACTGAATATGATGCTCCAGAGTCCCCAAGAGCTTAGGCTGGTCAGCCATCCATGAGGATATCAATATAGTTTCCCATTATTTTTGTAGTGATAGACAGCAGAGGATTTTTCTCTTCAGCAGCCTCACCTCCAAGGAAGGTCATACCCTTTAGTTTTCCAGGTTGCGGCGACTAGATGATCGGCTGGAGCTTCTAAACAGCAATGGAAACCTTGATCGGAGTGTTGGGGAGCGTCCTCTCCAGTGGCTACCTTGCGGCGAATGGTAACCTATGTTGTCCTGCACTCAACTCTTTTTGTTAATCTTCATCGCCCCAGAGTTGGCGTCAGCTAAGATCGGTCTTCTGGCGCGGGCATCACCAAATATCTGCTGCCTTTCTCGACAATAGCATACCACATGTCCTGGTCATCTGCAGTGGAAACATACTGGCTTGTTATCCTAGAGCCTCCAGACGTCAGTCTTCCTTGGTGCCCAACAACTTTTTCACTGTTTTAAAGGGAAATTAAGGACAAGAGACTGGGTTCAATGTCTGTTCCACTTCCTCCCTTAAGACCTCTTGAAGTATCTCGGTTTTCTGCTCGCTGTGCAATCCAAGTGCCTTCTGAACTTCCTCCTTTACTATCTGATGAAGAACATTTGTGAAATCAGTTGCTTCCTCCATCACAGACATCGATACAACGTTTGGAAGCTGTTCAAACTTCTTGCATGTAATTCTTTTTTGATGCATTGTCTCGATACACTGGCACGATTTTGTGAAGTCTGTTGCTGTCGAAACCTCCTTCAGGAGTAGGGCTTGTTAAATGTCCTTAGCAACACCCTTCATGAGATGTGCAACCTTAGCTTCCTCCTTCATTCAAGGATCCACTATTTTACACAGTTCCAAGACGTCTTGAATGTGGGACGCTGTCGTTTCTCCTGGATGCTGTGCCCTTCACTTTAATTTATCTTCAGTCTTGCACTTCTGTCTTTGTGTGTCGCCGAAATACTTGTGCAATTCCGCCTGGAATACTTCCCAGCTTGTAAACTTCTCCTCATTGTTCTCATACCATTGCTTGGAAGTGCACTCCAAATAAAAAAATATGATAGCCAAACACACGGTGTCATCCCATTTGTTAAATTTGGCTATATGCTCACACACTTTCAGCCACATTTTTGGATCTTGGCCATCATCACCAGCGAACCCGGAAGGATGTCTCATGTAGTGGCACACAATTGCTGTCATCGTAACATCCTCCTCTTCTGTCTCTGGTAGATTGCTATCTGTTGAATATGGCTCAAACTCAGGTTTCTCGCCATTTAAACGGCAGCTCTGTCATAGCCTGATGGGAGTCACTGTGTCATCGATATTGTGCGGTATCACAAATTCCAATATCTGGCGCCTTCACCAGAATAATGGCACGTAGAGGAAGGTGTACAATGATGAATGACGAACACCAGCTTCACTTAACAAACGTTTATTCAGCGCTTGAACATACAAGAGTGTGGAGCAAACTGCCTCCGGCCAGAACACATACGGTATATAAACAGGTACAGAACTTCAGTACAATGATTCTTGTCATTTGTGGATACTTCTAGAATGTACTCGAACCGAAGACAGAAATTAAAAAGTTTCAGTTCAGGTCAGTTTTGAACTCATGGCCCTCCATGCAACAATCTAGTATCGTAACCACTACACTATGGCGACCGTGCTACTCTGTTTCTTCTGCGACAGTGTTATGTGTCCATGATCACAACTAACCACAATAAATTCAGCATAAAGCAGTTTTAGTGATTAATTGCTATGGGCTTTGCCAACAAAAGGCAAAATATGAGTTAAAAGTATAGTTTTATACATAGTTTTAATTTACAAATTTCACTGCACGATACATTACAATACAGAGTAAAATATTCATTCTGGAAAAAAAACTTGTAACTGAGGTAAATCATTCTCTGCAACATCCTTTCTCCCAAGATAACTAGTTTGACAAGGTATTCATGTGAGTTTCAGAGGTTTTGAAAGTAGGAACAAAGAACTGACAGATTAAAGCTGTGAGATGGGTAATGAGATGTGCCTCGCTAACTCATATGATGACGGCAGCATCAAAGAGAGACAAAGGTCTGGGTTGAGTTTTTCTAGCACATCGTGTAATCCATTGGGAAATAGTAGATAAAGTATATAGAATAAAAGTAGTTATCTTTTTAACAACATACTGGTAATATTGGTTTTATGCAAGTTAATGTTGATGAACAGTAACCAGAAGTATAAATTAATTTAATACCGGAGGCAAGATTTCTGTTCAGCATAACTGGGTGTCATGGAACAACTATCAACATCCAGTTTTTTTTTTTTTTTTTTTTTTTTTTTTTTTTTTTTTTTTTTTTTTTTTTTTTTTTTATATCTAAACCAGATACATAGATAGTTCAACATTAATGGCCATATAGTCAGTCTATAAGCCATAAAAGATTGCACTGTAATTTACTGTTGACCAATCAACAGCCAGTGAAGCAGATGCAACAAGTGTAATGGACCGGTAACAACAGTCCATTACCATGAGATGGGTAAGCATTGCTCCAGTGTGTCAGGGTGTAATAGCTGATCTCCCACCCAGATGTTGTTGGTTCTGTCAGTGGGTATAGAAAACAGGAGTCTGTCATAAGTGAGAGTGGATTTAGGATGAGTTCAGGAAAACTCTTAATTAGTACATCAAGTTGCAGTGAATACAAATGTGCCCTCATCCAGTGGGTGCAGCCTGATACCAATCTATAGTGTCCTTGTACATGGTGCAGTGAAGGTACACGCACAGTGCCGAATAGCACAGGTGCCAGAGGTTGTGGCCAGCTGAAAGTGGCACAGAATTTTTACAGGTTGGAGTGACTGCACAACAGGACGTACCCTCTACCATGCACATCACAGTGGTTTGCATAATATGGATGTAGATGTAGAAATCTCAGTTTTCCTGGATTTGAAACTACAAAATTGTCATTTTACATAGGAAATAAGATTATGGTTTTTGCCTTCTGCAGATCATTAAATTACTTTTAATGATATTAAACAATTATATATTTGGTAGTAGGAAACATAACTGCAAAAACAGTGCAGAGCTTGGAGGTGAGTGGGCAGGGTGGTGGGGCCCAGAGATAAACTAGTGGATGACAAAAACACTTTACTAATCCTCAGTTACACCTTTTGTCATCATCACTGTGAGGTAGATATGCCCCACTCCAGCATAGTGTACTAGCGACTATCAGTGGATGGTTGGTTTCTGTGTAGGTGGGACAGAACTTCTGTAGGCACCCTGCATTGCTGACATCAGGTCAGGTAGTGGCAACCGTCTGTCAGCAGACCAAGGCTCTAAAGTCAGTGGCGCATTACTTTTTCTTGCTGTGTCTGCCCTCTGCTGTTAAATGCCTGTGCCCAGGTGACTGTCTTGGCTCACATCTTCAGCACTGGTAAAGGAAGACTGCCACAGGACACAACCAGCTGCTCCCCTTGCAGGAGTAACACGGTGGCTGGTGTAGATGGCAGGTCTGCTGTGTTGAGGCACTAAGTTTCAAAGGGTGGACTCAATGTGAGAGGCAGCTGCCCCAACCTACAATGACTGCAGCTAGTGGTACAAAGTGGTCTCATTGTCTAGCGTAGCCCTGGCTATGGATGCTGGGCTCTGAATGAATCTGTCTCAAAATCCATGTTTATTTACACTGCTTCAGAGCATATTTGTTCCACTATTATCTGGCTCCCAGTCACATAGCTAATAACATGGTTCTTGCCCTGATGTGGTGACAGTCGTTGCCAGCTCTGGCTATTACTGCTGCATGGTGCAAGTTTTGCAGATCACGGCTAGCCTGTTCCACAATCCATTTCATACATGTTGCTGTATCCTATATGTCAACACACTGCACTTATCAGGCAGCAGTAACTAACGTAATGCTCCATGGCAGCTTTTTTACAAATTCATACAAGTTTCACTCAAAACTAGGTAGTAATGCTACATTGTCCTTCCCACCCCCCACCTCCGTGCATGGGGAAGACCCAGTCCCTTGAATCTTGTTCAGGACTGGCTCCCCACTGTGAATACTTTCACCATCAATTTACGAAGTAACTGACACTCTCTCAAGATTATACTAAACTAAATATACATTTCTTACATTACATTGAACTTTCTGGATGCTTCCTTGTAATTTCTTCAGTGGGTTTGTCTATTGTAAATGTGCCCATTGCACATCATTGACTCTACATCACTTTCCTCACTCTTCCAACCTTCCTCAAGCTCTAACAAATTCTGTTTTTATATAAAAATACCTTCCTTTTCATGCGCAGTGGGCACTTTCCACTGGAACCTGTATTAACCAGGGATTGGGTTGTGAGTAGCTCACCATCTCAAATAAAAGTTATGGAAAACAAAATCAGTCTCACTGTGCCACTAGCAATTGTGACAGTCCACTGGACTGGACTGCCCATCATCTACCATCCCAATACTGCTCCACGAGCTGCATTAGATGTCCCAAGGGATTCATCCCTCCTGTGTGGTTGTCATATGAATGAACTGAACTTGGTTCTCAGTTCTCATTTATGTTTATACTTTTGTTTAAGAAGTACTTCGTAGAGTTCACATCCAGCCAATGCAGCTGCAGTTGGGTTATACTTAAAAGATTAGCTACATCATTGTAGTTGGTACATGGAACACTGGTCCCATAATATCACACATGGTTCCATGCATTGCTCTCTTGACAACCAAACACGTTTCATTCAGCATCTCTCTATCTATAGCCCAATGCTTTGTTTTACACCTATTATGCAGTAATTTTTGTTTCTTTACAGTGACTGTACACCATGGAGGTTCCGTCCCATTATGAACTACTCTACTGGATACATATCTATCCAGTGCATGGTCAAATGTTCTTTTAAACTTGAGCCAGAGTCCCTCTACATGCTCCTGACTTGCGCTGAAAGTTTGTTTCCTGACTGAGATGTGACACTACAGATTTTTTTTATCTAGTTCACTAAACATAAATATCTTTCAGCTTGTTTTAGTTGTCCATTGTACTTTGGTAGTCATTGTTGCTACAACCACGTCATTGTCACTGATACCAGTTCTAATGTGGACATCCTGAGAGAAGTCAGGTCTATTTTTTGCCGTTAGATTCAATATATTTCCATCATGAGTAGGGTTCCTAACTATCTGTTCTATGTAGTTTTCAGAGAAGGCATTTAGCAATGTTTCACTGGATGTTTTATCACTCCCACCACTAACAGAACTGTAATTTTCCCAATTAATTGTTGGATGATTAAAGTCAGCACTGATGATTACAGTATGATAACATGCTCAGGTGAACTGAGGTACTGGTAGTACACAACACCTAAATACGTGTCAAGGCATCAGGCTGCTGGCATACTACACTTCAAATAACCCACCAATGGCAGCTGTGGTGGCCAGCCATCAGAGCTGCTTGCAGTTGGTCAAAAGATTAGTGCCCACGGCACAACAACTGGCCCCCTGAAGGCCTCCTCTACATAAAGAAAGCGTGGATGGAGCTCCTTCTCAGATTGTGTTGTACTGCTTATTGTACCGTTTTACTTGAATGTGGATGAATAAACTTTTGTTCTGGGTGGTCGCACTATTGGTAGTGTCTAGCATTGCAATACAATTGCCATCAATGTGTTGTTCACTTCCATGTTCTTGGTCTACTTGGTTGTTATATGCAGTTCTCATGTCCATGGAAGCAATGCTTAAATCCCTCCTTGAGTAGCATCATCTCTTATGCTTGCTACCATGAATTTGTCGGCCATGTTGACTAACCGGACTTCGACACTGTCAGTGTACTCACCACCTTTTCCCCCTAATGATGATGTCAAAGTCTGGAAGGCTTATGAGAAGTAGCTTCAGCAACACTTTCTCTGACTTGGTGTGACTGATATAAATGTGTGTAAAACTTTGTTCCTTTCTTGGATTTCCCCTCAGATTTATCAGTTATTGTGCCAGTTAGCAATGCTCCAGGAAGTGGCATCACTTTTGCTTGACAAAAAGTGTAAGTTATTCTCCAATTATCACCATAAGCACATGCATGTTGCTGCATCACATGCCAAGTTCTATCATTGTCATATATAGCACTAACAATCCTACTGGGCTTGGGTGGCCCAAATCCACAGCCTGTCACAAATGTCAGTTTGTTACTGAGGCCCACTGTGACAAGGATATGTGTCAATGTACACTAAAATGTGAGAATGTCCTTGGCTGAAGTGTTAAATATTGCTATGTCTTTCAAGGTATCTTATGCTGCTGGTGGTTGGATTGAAGCTTGGTGTGACATCTCTGTGGTGGCTCCTTTTCCTGGTCTCTAGGCATCAGTTATTTCTCAAGGGGAGAACAACATGACAGCCATGCAAATGCAGCCTCTGCGCTGCACTGGACAGTGACCTGCCAAAAACAAACAGTCGTAGCAGTGGCTCCACTTGCAGCAGCTGTAGAAAAAAGGGACATATAGTGTCTGTGTGTTGTCCCCAGCCCTGCAGATAATAAGATGGATGTTAATTGTGTGTCTCCAGTGCCTAAGAATAACAACAAACTGTTTATTGTAATGGGCGAAGAGCACCAACTTCTTCAGTTACTTGACTTTTTTCACAAAAAGCAGCATATTCCAACTATGGTGTAATTTATGACTCCCACTGTGCATAAATCGCCTATGCCCTCAAGAAGTTTCATGTAAGTTGATTCCTGCCATCCACAGCTGCTGCGGCCACTGCCTCTGTATGGTGTGCACTAGTGAGAGGCTGGTGGCATGCTACCACAGTTAGCTGCTTCCTCACACCAAAGCAATTGTCCCAGGTCTGCCAGTGCCTTCGTGTCCTCCCTCAGCACCTGTCCTGGCCTCACAGGGTGTTCTGATGTAGTGTCAGATCCACCCTCTGCCTTCATGTCACTGCCTCCTGCCTCTCCGGCATCCTGATGCATGCTCCTTGCTCCTGGCCCTTCCTGTATGGCTTCACAGCCACCTGCGCTTACACTGCCAGCTGGGTTAGCCATCAGTTCTTTCACCAGTGACATCCCCTGCACTCCTCCCAAGTGGCTGCTGCCATCACCGTTGGCACAGTTGAGGACCCATCTGTCAAGGTGTTCCCAGTAACCCTACCACCGTTCATCTCTTTGGTCTTTTAGGACAGGGCGGGGGCTGGGGTGCAGCTGGCACCTGCTACAGGGGCCATGGATGTGTTGTCATCACCTATTACCTGTGGCACCTGCTACAGAGGCCGTGAATGTGTCATCAGTCACATCATCACCATCATCAGAGGTGTGCCCTTCCCCAAAAGTGGAGAGGTGCTGTAGCCCTGTACACAACAACTTGGTATGTGGTGCAGCACCGGGCCACCAGCAGTTTCCCAGGCTGGCCACCTTAGTTCCTTGTGGTGGGTCACATGACCAGTACACACGGCACGACATCTGCTGTGTTGCCTACTGGTGCCCTCCTATATATCGACGCCTCTCCTCCTCAGATTGTGTTTTACTGCTTATTGTACTGTTTCTAAGTTTATCATTTACTTGAATGAGGATAAATAAACTCTTAGTGACCTTAGTACTGGTTGTTTCCAGCTTTATGACAACCCCACCTTGGCATGGCTGTAGATTTTCCTTGATCATTTCCACATGCTGATCCTTGTCTACCACTACCAGTATCAGACCACCCTCTTTTGTCTGCACAAACTTTCCTGCTATTTCTAACCTTCCTGGATAGGTGTGCACCGTGTAAAGCCTACACAATGCGTGCTTGTCTGCCATGGTTACTTCACTGACACATTATCTGTTACCTCTCCCACAGTCGCTCTATGGCAGTAGAAAGACAAGTTTTGACTGTTAGGGCCTGCTGTTAATGGTAGTTCTGGCAGTAGTTCTCTCTGCACGTTCTTCAATCCCTTCAGATAGTGCTCAGGTGAAAATACGACCAGACTCAATTACCCTTGGATTGCCTGAAGAATGGCTTCTTGCAAGCTCATTAACTCCACTCTTGCATCCTAGATACTACCTCTTAGTGATTGCAGAAGTCTTGTTAGTGTTATTCTCACATCCAATACTTTCATTTATGCTTGAACTGCCTCTAAATCCCGCCTTAAAGTGCTAGCTGATGCTCTGGCATTATCCGTTACCTCTCAGGTTAGTTACTGAAGCAGGCATGTGTCGTTCAGCATGCCACTCTCCAAACTCTCAGTCATCTGGAAGGCCATTTTACAGTTGCCCTATTCCCTTCTGCCAACTCTCTCACAGCTTCAACTGTCCTATTTAACTCACACAAAACTACTTTAACAATTTACACAAAATAATCCAAGAATAATAAACATACAATACATTGACTACCTCCTTGGCCTTAAGGAATATTGTGTATGAGGACATGGTCCTCCTCCTCCTGTTGCTTACTCTTCTGCTCCTTATTTTTTGCTCTCTTCTTTGGTCCTTCCAGTATTCCCCTGACTCTGATTTTGATATAACCTTGAACGGTCATAAGCGTCCAGTATGTATGATCATTAACATCATTGGCAGTTGTAACTTCACATTCACAGATGATGTGGTTTCATTCAGTTGGTACAGATCCTGGTATTGAGTCACAAACTTTGTTTTCTGTTTTGGAGTATGTGGACTTGACAACTAAACCCAACAGCCCACTTTGTATTGAGGTATACTTCCCGTGCACTTCACTGCCTCTTGCCTCTCGAATGCCTTGGTGTTTGCTTTTTGCACCCTCTTACAGTTCTCAGAAACTCTCGGACTGACTCTCCATCCCTGCTACCTTTATGCTTAATTACATTGAATAGCAATGGCCTCTTTTTTCCATACACCAACTTGAATGGCGACATTCCTGTGCTGATGTGTATTTTTGAATTACATGTACTTACCACAATACATATGGTGAGAATTGATGGAATAACTAAGCATCCTCCCGATCATTCAGTGACCCTGTTCCATCCTTACAAATGACTGAGAATGAAGTGGATTAGTCCTTAATTTCTTCACTCACAACAACCAATGCAACTCCTGCATAAGGTCCAACATGGAATTAGTCTCTTTTTCTATTGTTATTGTCTCTGGCACCCCAAACTTCAACAACTGTCTATTCACTAATGTTTGCATGACTGTGACTGGCTGCTGGTCCTGAGATGAATGGTCTATTGTGGTCAGCACAAATCAATTCCCTGCTGGGGTTTAGTCAAATGGTCCTAACACAACCACCCCAATAAACCTAAAATGGTTCTGTAGCTTCTGGCAACCTCTGCAACAATACTGATTTTTTACTTAAATCTGCACATTCCACACACTGCAAACAATACCTGACATACAGATCAATGTCACTTTTCCTTCCTTTCCACGGAAACTTCTGTGCCACCCTCTGACTCATTTCCCTGAACACTCCATCACCAGACAAAATGTGACCATGCATATCTTTAAGGTCCTCTTCACTTAGCTTCATTGGTGCAAACACTTGTGGTCCCAATCTTGTCTCCTTACATAACAACCCATCACACATGCTGAACTGCTGCTGCATACTGTTCTACTTGCACTCTTCCCCAGCATTCTGCCCTGCTTGCCACTCAGTAAGGTCCTGATGTAGTCCTTGTATCACCACTACTTTCCTGCTTAGTGCGTCTATATTTCTGTGTTTTGTGGTTTACTTAGCATTCAAATTCACTGAGTTTTAATGCCCATCTCTTCAGTCTACTGGATGGGTCCTTCAAACATAGTAACCACTTTAAAAAGCTACGAGAGGTTACTACTTTAACCCCTCTCCTGTACCAAGCGAGGTGGTGCTGTGGTTAGCACACTGGATTCGTATTCGGTAGGGTGACGGTTCAAACCCCCGTCCGGCCATCTTGATTTAAGTTTTTTGTGATTTCCCTAAATCTCTTCAGGCAAATGAAGGAATGGTTTCTTTAAAAGGACACAGTCCATGTCCTTCCCCATCCTTCCCTAATCTGATGGGACTGATGACCTCACTATTTGGTCCCCTCTGCCAAATTAACCAACCAACCTTCCCCTGTAGAGGTAACACCGGAAGTACATTACTCTGTAGACCAGGCTAAGCATCTCCCTCTCCACAGTAGAATAATTTCTCTTGGCCCCACTCAATTGTCTCAATGAAAAAGCAATAGGGTGTCCTTCCCCACTGACCTCCTAGCTCAAAGTGCACCTCATATAGCATGGTTTGATGTGTCACATGATGATAAAATTCCTTCTGAAAATCTGGGAACACCATTACTATACTCAACATCAATACTTCCTTTAACTTGTTGAATGCTTCCCAACACTTCTCGGACCACACAAATTTGGTACCGCTTCTCAGCAATTGTGTAAGGAGTCTTGCTATATCTACATATCCTCTCGTAAATCTTCTATAATAATTCGCAATGCCTGGGAAAGACTAACACTTTGCTTTCCCCTGGTACCAGAAAGTCTTGCACCGCTTGTAAAAAATTATGTATTAGTCATCACATCATCCTCACTGATTTCATGACCCAAGAAATTCACTTCTTCCAATGCAAAATGACACTTTCAGTACTCAGAGTTAAACATGCAGCCCACAGTCTCCTGAATACTTCTGTCAGTCACTGATTACATTCTTACACATCTCTTAAAAAAACAATTTTGTCATCCAAATACATTAAACATTGACTAGGTTGCAATTCCCAATGAACACGCAGTCTAACAAATGCCCAAATGTTGTTCACACATTTTTCAAACTAAACAGCATTCTTCTATACTGATAACACCCAAAACGTACCAAAAACTCATCTTTGGTCTGTCCTCTGCAATCATCTCCACCTGATGGTATTGTAATGTATCCTCCCTTACTGGCAGAATAAACTTTGAAAAAAGTATTTAGCTATTACCAAATTTTTGCAATGGTTTAAGAAAGGCCTGTCACAATTGCAAAGACATATGGTTATCAATAAAGCACACATTGCAAAATATATATAATTATTTGGTTGACTCTCATTCACTTTGTTGTTTAACTTATGCCATCACAATTTTGATGTCCTCTCTAGGTATCAGACCTTGCTGGCTATTTTATATTATCATTATTTGAAAGCAATGACAATGACAATATTTTATATTAGCTTCCATGCACAAGGTAATAAAAAGTATGAATTCAGACTTCATTGAAATATAATGCAAAGTTTTGACTTTGTATGTACGTTACAGAGAAACAACCTGAGGCATTAAGCTATTGGCTGTTTTGCTTCCAACCAATATGTGTTCAGTCCTGATATACAGACATAAAATATTAAATCACATAAACTAGATTAGTGTATGTGAGCCTACATTAATTAGATTTTATGTATGTGATCCAATGATTGCAGACATGTTGATAAGAAAATTAACTTATTAATGAATAAGAATAAAAAATCCACAGAATAATTACACATACCTATGTTTACAAGGAAATGCAAAAAGTAGTGAAGTGAAAATCAGAACAGGGAGACCTCACTTTTCCACTTTTTTAAAAAAAAAAAGCAAGTAATATTTAGATATAATATTTGCTGGTTTTTGCTAAATACTATCTGTGACATTGCATTTATCTTTTATGACACAGCTCTCATGTAGCATGATCATTTCATCATAACAGAGATAATAAATGAAATTTAGTGCATTTTGATTCATTTCAGTACCCATCCCACAAATCCGTCATCGAGAAATACCAGCACTGCACAAGACTGTCAATTGTTACTGTGATGTTTGGAATGGGGTAAGCATCTTTGGTTGTCTTACTGTTCAAGCAGCAGTAGTCGTAACAGAATCAATGCTTCCTTCAATCATCCATAGACTTTTTCAGTAAGATTACAATTCCTGCCCCCAATGTACTAATATACTCCTCTATTACACCGTCGGCTAACTGCTGACTGATAAATGCTTCAAAAATTGCCTTCAGGGATCGTGATATTATTACAGCTTCCTTCCCTGTAGGAATCTTGTGTTCCATCATGGGCTTTGCAGGCAATGGCCCCACATGCAAACAACAAATCTTGAACCAGTAACAACAGTTCTTCCATCTCTCCCCTCTCTGTTCCCACCAAATAGTTAACCTTTTCATGCAATGCAGTCTTAGCGACATCCTCTTCCCTCTCATACGTCACACCTTTCATGTGGCAATCTTCTTCTTCTAGAATTTATAATGTGCAACTAAAACGTTCCTTTTAACAACTTAGCCTCCTTGGCACCAAAATAATGCAAATTGATGGGTATTACCTTGCCTCTGTCCTTTTCATGTGTGTGCACAATACTTCATCTCACTAAACAACACACTGCAAGCAGTACATTACTGCCCTCCAGAGGTTCCACTAGATACAACATACTGACCACACTCACCCACATTGATATCATGGCACCACTTGACGCAATCATGTGAATTATGCCTTAATGTCACTGCTCACAGGATTGCCTACTATGACAGACACTCCTCACAGCAGATCAGCATTGACAACATTCTCCCCTAACTGGAATGTCTTCCTGCTAAGCTCCCCCACACATTGTCAAAAGTCAATCACGATGTGTGACGAATTCGAAAGACAACATATCATTAGCTATATTATATCAAAATGTCCAGGGTCTAATTAGTAAGATTGCTGAATTAGATGTGCTTTTGATGGATCAATTAAAGGATATTTCAGTTTTATGTATAAGTGAGCACTGGCTAAAAGAAAACCAAGCTTGTACAGCCAGAATAACAGGATTCAAAATGATCAGTAGCTCTTGTAGAGAGACTTTTAAAGGGGGAGGAACATGTATATATGTGAAACAAGGAATTTAATGTAAATAAATTAAACTCAGTAAGATAAAACACATTGAAAAAGAGTTTGAATACAGTATGTGCAAATTTATAGAACCCAAAATAATCATTGTGTGCATATATCGTTCCCCATCAGGGAACTTTATGATGTTTTTAGACAGTGTTGAAAGACTTTTTAGTGAATTAAGACATTTTACAGAGAGCATTATTGTACTTGGTGATTTCAATGTCAACTTTAAAATGAACTGTCAAAAAGTATCAAAACTAAACAATTTGTTATATTCACAAAATTTAGCACCATCTGTCCATGAATGCACTAGATATGGAAAACACTCTGAAATGATAATAGATCAAATATTTTTTGACTTGCAAAAGCTAGATCATGTTATTGAAATAACCGACACAGGGTTCTCGGACCACAAAGCAATAAAACTCTATATAAATAATGTACTGGGCACAAATTCTAGAATACATGAGAAATATATCTACAGAAGATGTATCAATGAGGACAATATTAGGGTTTTTAATTATTTATTAAAAACCTCAGACTGGGATTTAGACAAACTCGACACAATGGATATGAAAGTGAGTCTTTTTAACTTGTTATAAACATAACTATTTGCATTCCCTCTTATGAAAATTAAATTAAAAAGCAAGCCTAATACTTGGGTAACACAGGGGATACGGAAATCTGGAGAGCAAATTAGAAAGCTAAGTAAATCAGCCAGGCTAAATCCAGCTCTGAAACAGTATATCACCTCTTACAAAAAATTGTAGAGTAAAGTCATTAACGCAGCAAAAAAGTTACATAATGACTCAGACATCAGTAGAAGCAAGGGTAACAAGAAAATGAAACCAGTTTGGAATGTGATAAACACAACGTGTAGGCAGAAGTAAAGTAAGAGACAGCAGGTTTGTTATTAAAAGTGAGAACAAAACTATAAGTGATCCTTTATGTATTGTCAATATATTCAACCTTCATTATGCAAGTATTGTAAAAAGCCTTATAAACAAACAGAGATTAAACTTAACATCTCCACAAATCCTGAAACTATGTTCTTATACCTGTAAGTGTACAAGAAGTACAGAATGCAATCAACAAACTAAAAAATAAATTGTCTTGTGGCACTGATGGCATTCCAGATAAAGTATTTAAGCACAGCATAAATATTGCTCATCCCCTTGTAGACATAATTAATGCCTCTTTCAGCACTGGCACTTTCCCTAAAGAACTAAAGCTGTCAATAATAAAACCATTATATAAAAATGGTGATCCTCATGATGTAAAAAACTTCAGACCCATATCCTTGATATCCTGCTTCTCAAAAGTTATTGAAAGAATGATGCATGAAAGGCTCTCCGCTTTCCTGAACACAAGTAGAATATTAGTCAGTGAGCAATATGGCTTCAGAAAAAATAGGTCAACTGAAACAGCTGTATATAATTTCCTAAAACTTCTCCTGATCTCTATAGACCATAACGAAGTAAACTGTGGGGTGTTTTTAGATTTATCAAAGGCATTTGATGTTATTGATCATGAATTATTGCTTGAGAAACTATATTGCTGTGGTGTATGCGCTACTATTCACAGCCTGTCAGAAAGATACCAGAAAGTAGAAATAGTTCCCGAAGGAACCTCTTATTTTTCAATATATAAGAAAGTTAGTAATGGAGTGCCACAAGGTTCTGTGCTGGGACCCCTCTTGTTCTTGATTTTCATAAATGACCTACCAAACTATTTAACATTTGCTAATGCTGTATTGTATGCGGACGATACAAGTCTCTTTATTAAAGCTCAAAATGAGACTGACTTGCAACACAAAGTAGAAATAACAAAAGAAGAACCAGGAAAATGGTTTAGAGATAACTGTTTATTGTAAATGGGAAACAAACAGTATGGATGAATTTCAGCCACGTATCGAATAAAGTAAAGCCCAATATTGTTTCGAAACTTGGTGAACAGAAGAGTTTACAAACTTCAAACACAAAATTTTTAGGTACCTGTTTAGATGAGCATCTAAAGTGGGATAAACATATTGAAATGCTCAATAAAAAGATAAGTAAATGCTGCTACATACTCAGAATTCTGAAAAACTGCTGCAGTGAAAAAACAGTAATATGTGCTTATTATGCTCTTATGCATAGTGTATTGCAGTATGGTGTCTTATTTTGGGGTAGTTCAAGTCTGGCAAACCAGTCATTCATTATTCAAAAACAAGCATTAAGAATAATGAAAGGGGGCTGCACCAAGAGAGCCCTGCAGGGAAATTTTCAAAGAATTTCAAATAATGTCGCTTACATCTTTATATATCTACAAAAGTATCTGCTTTTTCAAATCTCACCCCCAATTTTCTTCTTTAAGTAGTGAGTGCCATGACTACCCAACAAGACACAGGAATGATTTCCACAGAGAAACACACAAAACAACCCAATATCACAAAAGTGCACTATATCACTCCAAAATCCTTTTTAGTGCTCTTCCCTTAAGCATCAAAAAGATAGAAAAGTTTTACATTTTTAAAAATGAGCTTAAAAAAATGTTATTAAGAGAATGTTTCTACAGTGTTACAGAGTACACGGATTTTCAGAACATAGTGGTCAGTGATAATGATAATTCATATTTGAACAAACGTATGAAAATAGTCTGCCCGTACACACTATAATTAATTAATTATCGTTTGTTCTGTTATTCTCTACTATAGTGGTCAATGATAATGATAAGTCATATCTGAAAAACAAATGTATGAAAATAGTATGCACTATAAATAATTAATTATTGTTTGTTTTGTTATTCTCTACTATACACTGCACGAGATATATATTTATATATGTTTTACCACTGTAGGCCTATATTATTAATTTACTGTACAATTACAAACTCATATAATGTAACATGACAACTCCTATATCTTTGGTTCAATCCCACGTCCGGCCATCCTGATTTAGGTTTTCCATGATTTCCCTAAATCACTCCAGGCCAATGCCGGGATGGTTCCTCTGAAAGGGCACGGCCGACTTCCTTCCCCATCCTTCCCTAATCCGATGAGACCGATGACCACACTGTCTGGTCTCCTTCCCCAAACGAACCAACCAATCCTATATCATTGTATATGATAAAATGGATGCTCAATAAATAACAATAACAACGTCGATGCAGAAAGTCTAACCCTATGATCATGCTGTAGCTCTCTCTTGCTTGAGACACCACTTCCACACACTGCCTAAACTTGGCTGCCACCACTTGAAAATTTACCACTACCAACCCAAGTGGCCATATATCATTATCCCCCACCTCACACAACTTAAAATATGATGGACCCCATTGCCTACTATCCACTAAATCTCTCGAAGCCACCAACGTATGTACCCCTGTGTCCAACAATAGCTTACATCTTTTTTCATCTATTATACCTACTTTGGCACACTCCACACCTCATATTCATTTTTCATACTTTCCTTTTTTTCTGGGAATACCTTCCAGTGGTTCTGGGTTGCTTTTCAAGTCTAATTGATGCTTATTATCATCCAGACCACCCTTTGCTTGGTTTCTGTGAGAGACCCTCCACAAACAATAACACATCCTAGCATGATCTGCCAGAAATGAGAGTAATGAAGTTTGCAATGGCCGGATCTACCCTTAGACTTTGATTTTAATAATCACAACGTCTAATTCTTCATTGCCAGCTCATTATTTGCATATGTATTTTTTGCTCTTAACCATGATACCTCATTAGCAAAAGATTGCACAGAATTGGGGAAAGTGACACCCTGTGTCTGTGATTCTGCAATTGCACTAACCTTACTCATATTTTACAAACACAACATAACAACCTCACAATAACAAGAACAGAATACTCCTTAGTCAATAACACTACCACACTTATTTCTGGCTTGTAACCATGAGCTAACTGGACTTCTGTAGTGTCTTGCCATATGTCCAAAATTCCAAATTGGTGACACATAAAACAAACAACTGCCATAGATTCAACAGAAAGGGGCAGGATGCCCAAGTAAATTAAACTGTGCACTTCAAAAGAGTTCTAACTGCTGACCCCTACAATTATCCACTGATTGGGAGATGTCCACCAGTTCTTCCCTTCTCACAAAAGTAACTTTGCAGTCATGATGACCCTTGATTCACGACCCTACGACATTTACCGAAACACAAACAACAGTTTCACTCACCCCACAATGAAGATATTTTAGGATGCGATTTGGGCTTCATATTGTGGAGGGGGAGTGAGGGGCGGTTGTGATACACTCACTACTGTCCACTGGCAGCAATACCAGCTCTCCTGACACCACAATGTAAGGCCAGCAGGTGAGTGGGTGGAGAGGTAGGCTGGGGAGGCCCAGACAGACTGGTGGCCAAGAACAACACTTTGTTAATATTCAATTACATATTTTGACATTGTCAATGTGAGGCAGACATGCCCCATTCTGATGTGGTAGGATGGTGATGATAAGCAGATTTCTGGCTTTCACCCTGGTGTGACAGAACTCAGGTAAGTGCCCTGCATTGCTGACTTCAGGCCAGGCACCAGCCGGTGGTCCATCAATAAACCTAGGCCCTGAAGTCAGCATCACATTACTCCTCCTTGCTGTGTCTGCCCTCTGTTGTTGAATTCCCTTGCCGTGGCAACTCGGGCACAACTTGCATCTTACGCAGCAGTGAGGGATGATTTCCACGCATGGAACATGACCCACTGCCCCCTGGCAGAGGTTTGGTGGTGGCAGGTGCAGATGGCACATCTGCTGTGCTCAGGCACTAAGTGCCACAGGATGTACAAAGTGTGAGAGGCAGCTACCCCAACCTGGTATAGAACCTCTGGCTCCATCTGGTGGTGACCAGTTCTCTAGTCATCCAGCATAGCCTTAGTGTCATGATAGTGCCACTGGGCAGAGTTATTTTTACAGCTCTAGGGCCTATTTATTGCACTGTTATTCAGCCCTGACCATGTAGCTTATAACATAGTTCTTGTGCTGGTGTGATGACACTGTCCTGGTGGCTCCAGGTATTACCACTGCACGGTGCAGGTTTCACAGAACATGGCTTGCTCATCTTGCAATCCATTTGCCCACACTTTGCTATAACCTACATGTCACCACAGTGCATTTACCAGCCAGCGGCAGCTAATGCAAGGCTCCATGATAGCTTTCTTACAAATTCCTGCACATTTCACTTAAAACTAAGTAGGGACACATACAATGTATAACAATAATGGAAATTCCTGGATGGAACAATATGTACAAATATGTCCAAGCCTATAGTGGACTGGTGTGTTGCACATGGACACAAATAACAGAAAAAAGTACTCATTCACTTTCAAACTCTGGCTCTTTTTCTAGCAAAAGCACACAGTCACACATTGGGTTTAATTGAGTGGATTAATTATGGCACACACACAGGCATTTAAATAGTCATTATTCCCACACTTCATGTGTGAATGCGATGAGAAGATGACCTAATAACTGGTACAGTGGGAAGTAGCCCCTAACACAAACTTTGCAATGGTTAGCAGAGTATGGATGCAGATGTGTCATACTTGAGTTGTAAGGTAGTAGAACATGAATGTATTTAATTATATTCATGTAATTAATTTTTAATTAAGACAATTATATCACAATTGCCTGTCCAATTCCTGCTATTTTCAATATTCTCACTAGAGTCGAGTCGGTGTAAGTTGATCCCTGACTATTGCAGTGGGATGGACACCTCAGCTTCATGTGTCTACCTCAGTCAGTCACATAAGGCAATTCTGTAAATGGGTCTATGACAATGCCAAAATGTTTCTGCAGCTACATAGATGACTTTTATTTTTGCCTGCACCGTTTAATACTAATCAGCTGGAAGCTGGCAACAATGCCAATAGCTGTCAGAGATCATCTTATAACAGTTCAAGTATAGGCCTTTTCTAGGGTGAATATTTACAAAAGACAAATTGATTAAACTTGGAAAAGGTAAAAGTAATTAGTGTGAAAAAATTGGTAGCTTGGTTAACACAAAAGGTAATAATCAGAATCCATAAGGATTCTTTCACAAAACCATAAAAAGCCTGTAATAAGTGAAAGCCGAGCTTTTCATATCACTACATGAAGTTGAATAATCTGAAGGTATTTCTACAAGTGTGTTATGCTTAAGTCACAGATATTGAATATCCTACCAGGCAAAAAAAAAAAAAAAAAAATTAGTACACTTGGCCATGGAGGCACACTTGTGCTTCCTACAGCGAACTGAGTGAGTGTTTTGAGTGGCAGTACGGTCCTCTTGGAGAATACCACACAAGTTGGATGTGCTGCATCAGTTGTACAACAATGCTGACATCAGTGGTCACGAGAACATTCTCACACCAGTAGATGAGGTTCTAAATGCCCACACACCAAAAACATCTGCCAGGATCATCATATTGTAAGGGAAGCAGTGGCAGAAGGTGCAGCTACCACACCACAGATAAGAGGGCTTGTGATCCCAGACATGTTGATATGAGCTGTTGTGAACTGGTTATTGAAAGTGGGATACGGGCACGCACATCTCTAGCCCGTCTTCCACTCATGCCACAGCATCGACATGCACAACTTGACTGGTGATGTCAGAGGATCACTTGGAAGATAGAATGGTGCATCATGGTCTTCAGCAATGAAAGCAAATTCTGCCTGCACACAAGTGATAGTCGTCTGCATGTGCGATCTAGAGCTGGTGAGTGCTGTCACATACAATGCATTCATCCCCAGGTCTTATAGTCTGGAGTGCGATAAGCTACAACTCTCATTCACTCTTGGTGTTTCTGGAGGGGATGATAACCAGCACTTGGTATGTGAAGAATGTAGTTGGACCTGTTCTTTTGCCATTCTTGCAACAGGCAGGTGATGTGTTGTCCCAGCATGATAACCCTTGCCTGTGAAACTCGACATGCTCTGCAAGACGTGCAGCAACTTCCTCAGCCACCATCATAGTCTGCTGCCATTTCTTCAGCTGCACAAATGTGGAATATGAAGGGACGAGACGTGACATGTGTGACTCGTCCACCAACAGCTCTTACAGAGGTACATGAACCGGTCAAGCAGGTGTGGCATAACATATCACAAGACAGTATTCACCATCTGTATGATTGACTGGATGCCAGCCAGAGTCACTGCTTGAATTGCCGCCCATGGAGGCTACACCACGTACTAACATGGGTGTCTCAGCTTGGGTCGATTCCTGGTATCTCAGAACTGCTTGTGCTACTGATCTGTATATGTGATCATTTCATGTATTCCTTATGCGCTGTTGCAACAGTAAATCTTGAGTGAATTAGAAACCTCTAAAAGGGAGTACTAATTTTTTTCCAGCAATGTAGACGCACCTCATGAATGGAAGTTAGCATCCCAATATAGTAAGTGTAATGTAAGAAGCAACATACACATAAGGCACAATAAAGTGTCAAGTCATAAACTTAAATGAGTACAGCATTTGAACAGCTCTTTTAAAATCCATGTATTTCAGGAAAAGACTTCTAAACACAAGCAATTCTTAATGAACCAAAGGGTCATTAAGCAGTTAGAAACAACAATGATAAGAATTTGCAGAAATGAGTAGGAACTGATTGGATGAGCAGATTTCAATATTGGTTTCATCTCAGTTGGTTTTGTTTATGGTACTGAAGCGGGAAAGTGTTGTATCCCCGCTTACAGTCGCTCATGTGCAGTGAACCGGCATTTATCGCCGCGCCCACGCACTATGCTCATGGGAGAGGCTTTGTGGCAATAAATGACTAAAGCGGTTTCTGGACAGGACACATTTATTTTTCCTGCCGTTACAATAAATGACAAATAATATACTTCGCTAATGTCCGTCTACATAGGCGCGTTGCACTGGCGGCACGGCTCGGTCACCGATCCCGGAGGGTGTACACTCCAGTGATGAGTCATGGCAGGACCGCGTGGACCGAGCGAGACAAAAGGCTGCGTGACAGAATGTTCTGCTCTTGGCGCGACCGGAGGCGCCGTAACGTCCGCGAAGAAGCGAAAGACAATTTAACGGCGACTGCGTTTACGACCGCGCGTACGCATTTACGGCGGAGTCACGTTGACTCGACGCACGTGGTCCGCGGCGGAAGAACTGGGGAGACGTGTGTCGCGTCGCGTCGACTAGCTCGCACTGGTGGCAGCTTTGTTCCCGTGTGGTCCGGTGTGCGACGCACCGTTGCCGAAATTCCGCATAACGGTACAGCTGCCCCTACTTGTGTCGGCAGTGCCGTAGTTCAGCCCTTCGTGCGTTGGACGGTGCTGCCGCCACACAGATCCCCCCTTGGAGAGCGGAGCTCCGTAGCTGCGAAAACGCGGCGATCGTTCGGTGGCGCGCGTGTGTTTAAAGTTCGCGCACTGCGTGATGGCAGTGCGGCAGCTTTGGTGGGGGTCGGTCGGCGTCGGAAGGGCGGTGGCCCGTGACGTCAGCGCGCCGGGCCGGCGAGCGTGCGGTGGGCGTGTCCTCGCGCTGGCGGCTAGTGACAGCGGCAGCAGGCACTGGCTGCGACTGTCCGTAACGATGCGCGTGAAGGCGCGCGTTGCAGGTCATTGGTGGTGACGTCTCGAAGGCGCTTGCGCGAGTGCGTTACCGTCGGAACTCGAACGCGGGTCCGGGAGCTACTACGGACAAGCCGGGCAGTGTGGAGAGCGATGTCCGGAGCTCGACGACGAAGCGAATGCGGTAAGCTGGCGCGGTGCCGATCCGGCCTCAACGCCCGACGCGGCGGAGGCAAAAGACGCGAACGCGGGTTCAGGAGCTGTGACGAACGCTCGACTGGAGTTACCGGCCGAAGGCACTTGCAGCTGGAGGTCGGGCCTCTACAGCGGACGGCGGCTCGTGGGCGCCGAATTCTGACGGCGTTTGGTGGCTCGGGCGCGTGATTGCCGGTTTGGGTGTCGTGGCTCGCTGGCGACGCAGCACGGCCGTTTGAATCGGACGCGGCGTCCGGCGCGCGTGACGTAGTCCGCTGGCGGCTGTGGTGGGGGCGACCGGTGCACCTGTGGTGGGCGCGGTCCGGGCGGCCGTACCAGCTGCCTGGGCGTGGTGGAGGGAGGCGCACGTGGCGGCGCGATGACTCTCCTGTACTTGGGCCACGTCCTCAAAGTTCACAGGGGGTGAAATAACGGCACACGCTCGGGACAAACAATCGGCGACGATATTGTCTATCCCCGAAATGTGTCGAATGTCAGTCGTGAATTGCGACACGTACTCTAACGGCTGGAGTTGGCGCGGTGAACACTTAGTGTGGTTGTTCTCGAACGCGTGGGTAATGGGTTTGTGATCGGTGAAAATAATGAACTGTCGGGCTTCTATGGACGGTCGGAAGTATTTCACCGCCGCGTACACCTCAAGCAACTCTCGGTCACAAGCGCTCCAAGCATGTTGCGAATCGGAAAGCTTTTTAGAGAAAAAACCGAGAGGCTGCCAACTCCCGCCAAAGCGCTGTTGTAACGCCGCGCTGATGGCGGCCTGGCTGGCGTCCACGACTACAGCTAAGTCCGCGTCATGTAACGGGTGCGCGAGCAGCGTCGCTTCCATGAGATTCCTTTTTGAGTCCGTGAAGCTCTGCTCCATTGCGTCTGTCCAATTCACGAGGGTCCTTCCTTTTGAGGTAGGACCTTGTAACGCCTTAGTCAGCGGCTCTTGCACGGCTGCGGCGTTGGGCAGGTGTCGTCGATAAAAGTTCAACATGCCGAGGTAACGTTGTAATTCTCTGTGCGTCTGCGGACGCGGCATGTTCTGTATTGCCTTCACTTTCTCCGGTAGCGGTGTCAATCCGGTGGGCGTAATTAAATGGCCGAGGAACTCAATTTCCGTCACGCCAAACTCGCATTTAGCGGGGTTCATGACGATGTCGGCTTCACTCAGGCGCTGAAAGACGGCCGTTAAGTGGCGGCGGTGGAGTTCGGGCGACTTGGAATACACCAAGATGTCGTTGAGGTACGCGAAGCAAAATGGCAAGCCTCGCAAGACGCCATCCAGGAACCGCTGCCAAGTCTGGGCAGCATTCCGAAGACCGAAAGTCATAAACAGGCTTTCGAAAAGCCCAAAGGGCGTTACGATGGCTGTTTTTTCGATGTCTTCGGGCGCCATCGGAATTTGGGTGTACGCCTTTGCGCAGTCAATCTTGCTGAACACCGTGGAGCCCGCCAAGGCGTAGCTGAAGTCTTGAAGGTGTGGGACTGGGTATCGGTCTGGCACCATTCGCGAATTAAGGGCGCGATAGTCCTCACATGGGCGCCACGAATTGTCTTTTTTGGGCACTAAATGCAACGCCGATGACCATGGGCTGCTCGATGGTCGCACGATGCCTTGCCGCAGCATGGCCTCGAACTCTGCCTTTGCTGTTGCGAGTCTGTCCGGCGCGAGTCGACGTGGGCGACACGATGTGGGGGAGTCCGGGAGTGGTTATTATGTGGTGCACCGTCGAATGTTTGATGTGTCTCGGTGCACCAGCTGGGCGGGTGAGGTCGGGGAATTGTTCCAGAATGTCAGCGTACGGTCTGGGGCACTTCACGGGTTTAACGCTGTAGTATGCAGCCTGCTGGCGCTGTCCCGCTATCTTTAAATTAGTTGTGGCGTTGATGAGCTGGCCGTTTGCGATGTCGGCTAGTAGCCCGTAGTGGCCGAGAAAGTCTGCGCCCTGGATCGGCTCATTGACGTTGGCCACGGTAAAAGTCCACGAGAACGTGCGCCGTAGGCCTAGATCTATATTGCGGCTGTGTGTGCCGTAAGTTTTAATAGTGGAATTGTTCGCCGCTGTAAGGCAGAGTGCCTTGGCCCGCCTGCGGTCTCGTAACAAAGAATGGGGGAATATCGAGAGGTCAGAACCCGTGTCGACAAGGTACCTCGCGCCTGCCCCCCGTTCTGCAACAAACAGACGCTTCGATATCATATTGCAGCCGGGTGCGCCTAGGTCCGGTCGCAGCTGGCGTTTGGGTGCGAGCAAGGAGCGCGGCACCTGGTTGCTTCGTTGCCGAAGCGGGCGTGGTACCAGCAGTAGCCGCTTTGTGCATGCTGTGACGTCGGCGGGGTACCGTTGGAGCGGCTGTTGCTGCGTTGCCGGTTGCGCGAGCCACGCCGCCTGTCGCCCGGTCTGCTGCCGCTGCGGCGTGTGCTGCCCTCTTGCTGCGAGCTCGCCAACCGGTCGACTTGCGTCGAGAGAGCTGCCACCTGTGCGGTCAAGTTTTGCACTAGCTGGTGCAGGTCGGCATCCGATGCGGGTGCGGGAGGCTCTGGCCGTCATGGAGGTGGGGGGACGGAGTCGTAAGCTGCCGCAGCCGCGGTGCTAGGCGCCGTTGTCAGCGCGTCGTGCACCCTGTCGGCCAAGTTAGCGACGGCGTCCGGGTGCATCTCCGTCTGTGCGGCTATCACTGCCTGCACCTGAGCTGGGAGGCTCCACACCCAGATAGTACGCAACAGCGAATCTGGCACCATATCGGACTGCGCGAGGCTCCGCAAGTGGCGCAGGAACTGCGAGGGCCTCCGATCGCCGCATTCCTCTTGCCGCAGCAGTTGGTGCACACGCTGTTCCTCTGACGACGAAATCCGCTGGATCAGCTCTTCCTAGAGCTGTTTGTAGCTCGACTGCGTCGGTGGGGCGGTGATTATATCCCGCACTTCGGCCGCATAGTTCTGGTCCAGCTGGCTCACTATGTGCCCAAATTTCGCCAGGTCGCAGGTCACGTGGTTGCTCATAAATACCGCCTCAACCTGGCTGAACCACATTACAGGGTCGCACGGCCAAAAGGGAGGCAGCCTGATCAGTGCCCGTCCAGCACTTGTCGGCGTTCCGGCGGTCTTAGGAGGCGTCGCTGTGGCGGGGATTTGCACGCCAACATTGTCCTGAGCTGTCTGTGGCTGCGCAGCGTCTGCCCGTGTAGTCCGTGCCTGTAGCTCACTCTCTAGCCTCGTGTTGCGTGCGAGCAGTTCTTCGACGGTCTTTTGCAACTCCTCTAGTGTCGCCATCTTAGTTCAGAGTCGAATCCTCGTACAAAAGGAAAGTACACAGTGAAAATAACACAAGGGAAACACACGAAAAGAAAAAAAAAAAGACACTAAGCAGTCCGCGATCAAAATATACGCACACAAAAACAATACAAAAAAAGTTAGTTTAAAAATAATTTTACTACGGAGCACTGTTCGGCGCGGGCGTATGCGCGCAAGCCTACTCGCGGTTCCACGTCTCTCGTACCGACGAACGTTTGTCACCACGTGTTTTTTTAGCCTCAGATCACGTCGGGGTCACCAGTGTAGCGAGAACATGTTGTATCCCCGCTTACAGTCGCTCATGTGCAGTGAACCGGCATTTATCGCCGCGCCCACGCACTACGCTCATGGGAGAGGCTTTGTGGCAATAAATGACTAAAGCGGTTTCTGGACAGGACACATTTATTTTTCCTGCCGTTACAATAAGGGTGTACACTCCAATGATGAGCCGTGGCGCGACCGCGTGGACCGAGCGAGACAAAAGGCCGCGTCACAGAATGTTCTGCTCTTGGCACGACCGGAGGCGCCGTAACGTCCGCGAAGAAGCGAAAGACAATTTAACGGCGACTGCGTTTACGACCGCACGTACGCATTTACGGCGGAGTCACGTTGACTCGACGCACGTGGTCCGCGGTGGAAGAACTGGGGAGACGTGTGTCGCGTCGCGTCGACTAGCTCGCACTGGTGGCAGCTTTGTTCCCGTGTGGTCCGGTGTGCGACGCACCGTTGCCGAAATTCCGCATAACGGTACAGCTGCCCCTACTTGTTTCGGCAGTGCCGTAGTTCAGCCCTACGTGTGTACTGCTGTCACAGTACCATGGGTTACTAATTTGTAGCTTTGATTTGAGCCCCCAGTACATTCTCAACAACAACAACAACAATGGGACATAGTGCAATACAGGTGGATATTTTATTTTAAAACCTCTCTTTTTTTCCTTTGAAAGAGATGTGAGCCTCAAAACATACGGCTCATGATGGTCAAATGGCAGCAACACATCATCCTCATGAACTAAGTTTAGGAAAAAAAGAAGGAGAGGAAAAGTAAAATGTGCTGACTCTCACTATTCAGACAGAATTTACTATATGAACAATGGGGAAAGATTATCAACGGTACATAGCAGAGGAGAAACTTCTTTCAGAAAAATTGTCTTACAACACTATGAATCCAAATGCATGAGGAGAAGCTGAAGGAAAGGGTGGATGACATTTGGGATCAAAAGATTTTGTGCAAGGGAGACAGATCTTCATTCAATACAAAGTACTAATTCTAACTAAACTTAGAAATACATTAGAAGCAATTTTGCAATACTTTTCACTGTGTCATCATTAAGGCAAAAACAATGTGCTGTGCCCAAAAATTCAAAAATATATGTGCACAAGAAATTGTGATCCAGCTGATCCTGCTCAGCTCTCATTACTCATAATGAACACTGTCCGAATCAACTTATCCACGATGATCAGCAGATTACAATTAAAGAATTGAGTGCAGAGCTGAATGTCAAGGTTCGCAATGCCCTACACATGATGTTATAGAACTTTGCTAAGTCTTCCCTGACCCAGGGTTCTCGGCAACTTTCCTGAACTCTCCCCATTTCATACACCTCACCAGTCCTTTTCCTTCACCCCTCTTCCTTCCCCTTCAACCGTTCAGTCAGTATACACCTATGAAAAAATTTCCATGTGAATATTAGAAAGAAGTACATTACTTCAAGAGCTATCCTTAAAATAAATACATATGACTCTTGCTGTAGGAACTGACAATGTCAATTTTAGGCCATTGAACAAACAACTGAAATTTTCACAGAAGTAGAAAACACACTTTCTGCCTGTAACATTATTGCATGCAATGTCCATTATGGCTTAAGCTCAAAGAGTGCAATAATTATAGCATATGAATCTGCTAGCTGGAATAGAAAATCTGTACTAATGAGCTGGGAAAGAAGGAACATGGCAGGACTTGAATTGCTCATGGTGCTGATGAAAGAAAACTGACTTCCAACGAAAATACAAATTTGGATGGCAAAACACACACAAACAGGATGAAGCAGCAGCAACCACTGCGTGCAAGTGTCCACAAGTATTGGCTCAGACTGGGTGCAGAGCAATTGGGCAGGATACATCTTCTGAAACGGATGCACTTATGACAATGGTAGCAATAATTAGTGCTTCAGGAATAGCTGTGCCAACACTACTTGGGTTTCTTAGATTGTGCTTTAAGGATAGCATGTTATACAATGCTCTACCGCTTTAGGGGTGGACAATCAGTTTTACCAGTGCTGCAACATTTGTCATACATAAAAGACTCATGATACTGGTCACACATTACAGCCACACAAACATAGCTGCCATATCATACATAAAAAAAATTATGTTAATTTGCTTACTCTGCCACCTCACCGTCTTGTTGATTTGGCTTTTTTTTTTGTTTTTTTTCCAAAAAATTAAGTAATACAGTATGTTGTGAACTTGTGGCAAGTACAAAAAGATCAATCACAATCTATGATGTTGCTGGAATCATTGAAATACCATTCTCCCATCACCTACACCAACCAACTTATGAAGGGGTATTAGTTTATTTATTTATTTTATTTTGATACAACACCAACTGATTACAAAAAAAGGTTTTTTGTTCCAGTCTTCTGGATAAGTCAGAGCCTTACTTACTAGGGTTACATATTATTGGCTGGCACTTTTATTTACACAACTTTTTCTAAATTTAGTTGAGAGCAGAGTTACATATATGGACTATACATAAAAAAAATTGTTATTGCCATTCTTAGATTAAGGAATCTACAGTTTGTAACACAGTATTCATATCTGACATTCAAATATTTACAGTTTGTGACACAGTCTAAGATCTGAGATTACATATATTTTTAGATAGATGGTCTTCCATCATTCAAGTGTACTAAATTTAGAAACTCATCTATTGAATATACAGGATTGGTTAGGAGCCATAATTTTAATTTCATTTTTAGTTTTGTAATGGGCAATTTGGAGATATTAGGATGGAAGCAATTCAGTAGCTTTATGCCTGCATGGTGAGGGCTTTTCTCATAAAGTGTTGTTCTATGAGAGATGATGTGGGGTCTCTCTCTACCTCTAGTGTTGTGATCGTGTATTTCTTTATTAAGTGTTTTCTTACTGTTTACTGCCATAATGATTATCTTCAGCACATACAGGTTATGAACAGTTAGTATTTTAAATTCTTTAAACAAATTTCTGCAAGACTCCCTGGCACATTTCTTTCCCATAATTCTAAGTGCCTTCTTTTGTAAGGTAAGTACACTTTTCATATTACCTTTACTGCTGGATCCCCATACCTCTATCCCAAAGCTTAGATGGGATTCAAATAGTGCAAAACATATTTGCCTCAGAGTGGTGATGTTACAAAAAGGTGTCAGTTTTCTTAGGACATATATGGTAGTACATAGCTTTTTGCAAATATCATTCACATGATCAGACCAGTTTAACTCTGCATCTAGTGTCAGGCCAAGAAATTTGGTCGAGTATTGTTTTTTAATGTATTCGTCACCCATTAAGATTTGGTTTTCATGAGTTTTTTGCCTCCCAAGATCAAATTCAATATAGACAGATTTATTTGTGTTTAATTTTAGTTTGTTTTCATTAAAATACTGCAGAATTAAGCCTGCTGCAGTATTGGATTCCACTTTGAGCTGTGAATAGCTTGGATTGCTGCATATTAACGTGGTATCATCTCATGCCACCAGCTCATCTGAAGGATTTTTTAGCATCAGGTCTAAAGGGAAAGGTGCCACCAAGATAAGTGAAAACAAATGCCTAACAGTGTTTCACCAAAACATTCAAGCCATAAAGAACAAAGCACAACAGCTAGAAGTAAAATTGGAAAAATTTGATAGCCAAATTTTGTGTATCACTGAACACTGGTGCAAAGGGAAGCAAATTGAACACATTGCATTAGCCTCATTTGACCTTGCATGTTACTATAGCAGAATCTCAATGAATGGTAGAGGTTCATGTATCTATGTAAAAAAAGGTATGTCATTTAAAGTAAGATATGATCTTTTAGATCTAGGTGAGGACAAACATTTCGAACTTTCCGCTGTTGAAATAATAGGACCTGGCATAGCAAAACAATTAGTCATATTTTGTGTGTACCGCTCTCCTAGTGGAGACATTGATATATTCTTCTCAAAACTGAATCAAAGCTTAGACAAGGTTTCTGGACCAAAAGCAAATGTAATTATCTGTGGTGACTTAAACATTAATATGATGAAGCCTGATAAGGCTAGCAACATATATGTGAATATTCTAAGCTGTTACGGAATATCCTCCCTTGTTAATTGTCCAACTAGAATAACGAAAGAATCCTCCTCATCTATAGATCATGTAGCTACAGATATTGATAGTAAAAAATGTCATATTGTTGTCAAAAACCTGGGCCTAGCAGACCACCTCTGCCAGATCTTAAAAACTAACATTCATGTAGAAACTCCTCCTAAACTTTGTACATACAAAAGAATGTTTTCCAAATCAGCCCTGCATCAGTTTAAATCCCAGCTAGAATATGAAGATTGGAGGGAAGTCTATGCAGAAACCAACGCAAATCAGAAATATATCAAGTTCATGTCAATTTTTAAACTCAGATTTGAAGAGATGTTTCCCAAAACTCTTTATCAAATTAAAACTACAAAGAGAAATCAGTGGGTGACTACAGGTATCAAAAAATCCTCAGAAACGCTTAGATATCTCATCTCCATAAAAAATAATCAATCTAACCCAGAAGTTCTGCAATCCTACAAAAAGTACAGGAAAATATACAGAAAGGTGTTGCTAGCCGCAAAAAAACTTTCAAACAACAAAATATTACTTGAAGCTGAAAGCAAGAGCAAAGCAGCCTGGAACATCGTCAAACAGGAAACATCTAACTCTGCTAAAAAGGACCTCAATTCACATATTAAAAACAAAGATGCACCAGTAGGTAACCCTAAAAAATTAGCTGATTTTGTAAACTCATATTTCAGTAGTATTGCAAAAAAATTACAGCAGAAATTTCCAGATACGTATGATTTACCTACTCAGAACCAGCCAACAAACTCAATGGTGCTCTTGCCAACTACAGAAAGGGAAGTGGCACTAGTAGTACACCAACTAAAAAATAAAACTTCAGTAGGACTTGATGAAATCCCAGTCTGCGTAATTAAAGATTGTATAGACTCCATAAAGGGCCCATTAACAGACATAATTAATGAGTCTTTCGAGTCTGGATACTTTACGGAGTACCTAAAACAAGCAAAAGTTATACCTATCCTTAAAAATGGAGATGTGGAAAATGTAGAGAACTACAGGCCGATCTCTATACTGTCTATCATTTCTAAAATAATAGAAATACTAATCAAAAAGAGACTGCTAAATTACCTGAATAAATATAATCTTCTTTCCAATGACCAATTTGGTTTTAGGCCCGGAAAAGGCACACAATATGCTACAGCACAGTTCACTAAAGTAATTTTAGAAGCACTGGACAAAGGTGAAAATGTAAGTGGTATCTTTTTAGACTTGTCCAAGGCCTTTGATACAGTTGACCACAAAATCTTACTTCATAAATTAGGGCAAATAGGAATAAGAGGTGTGACAAAGAAGTGGTTCAAATCATACTTGGAAAACAGAGTTCAACGAGTTGAGATATCACAAGTTTCAAACAATTCCCTTATAAAACACCTGTCTGACCCAGAAAAATGTGAATATAGGCGTCCCACAGGGAAGTGTATTAGACCCAATATTGTTTCTTATATACATTAACGACTTCCCACAAAGTATCACACTTGGCGAAAAAATACTTTTTGCTGATGATAGCAACATAGTAATAACAGGCGAAAATCCAACACAACTGTCAGAAAGAGCAAACAAGGCTCTCAATGATGTCCACAACTGGTCATTAAAAAATAAAGTAACCCTAAATGTAAAGAAAACTAACTATATTAACTTCCAATTGAACAAAAAACACAATGCCACTAGAATAAAAGTTAATAATAATGAATTAGAATGTGTAACAAGTACCAAATTCTTAGGGATGAATGTAGACAGCCAACTGAAATGGACAAACCATGTCAACATTTTGGCAAAGAAATTATCCACAGCATGCTATGCTCTTAGAATCCTTGCACCGGTATGCAATAATACCTGTCTTAAAATAACATATTACGGATATCTACACTCAGTCCTCAGCTATGGGATCATGTTTTGGGGAACAAGTGCCAGTAACATACAAACTGTGCAAAGTACAAAAAAGAGCCATAAGGATAATAACAAATAGCAACAACAGGGCCCACTGTCTAGAATTATTTAGAAAGCTAGGAATTCTAACTGTTTCTTGTGAGTATATCTTTCAGAACATAATGTTCATTAAGAAAAATCTTAACATGTACAACACAAACAGCCTAATACATGACCATGAAACAAGAGCTTGTCACCACATCCATCTAGATAGAAAGAACAAGGCAAAGACGCAAAAAAGTATATTTTACAATGGGATAAAACTGTACGACAAATTACCACAAGAAATTAAATAAATAAATGAGCCCCTCACTTTCAGACAAAAGCTTAAAACCTTTTTAGTAAGTAAAAGTTGTTATACTGTAAAAGAATATTTAACATAGATGTAGATTATTAGCAACATATGACATTATCACCAAAATATTATGTAATTATAAATATGTGTATGACTAGTTATAAAAACTACACAAAATATGAGAAACCTGTTTAATTGTAAATGTAAATGTGTGCTCATGTGTTGTAATCTGACGACATCCATACAAAATTTATTGTTCCACGGATGAATAAATAAATAAATAAATAAATAAAATATAAGATAGCTGTTGCATGGTTTGTTATGGACTGAATATGGTTTACATAGATAATAAAAAGAAGTGGTTCTAATATTGACCCCTGTGGAATACCAAAATTTATGCCAGTGGTGTTTGATTTGTTTGTTCGCTCTGTAGTGCTACTAGACACAAACTGCTTCCTATTTGTCAAGTAGGACCTCATCAGATTATGGGCTGTGCCTTGAATGCCATAGTTCCACAGTTTGTCCAGCAATATGGTCATGTCAACACAGTCAAACGCTTTTTGTAAGTCTAGAAAGATGTCACATACATGTTCTTTATTATCTATTGCCTGAGTGACACCTTCATTTAAGTTGGATGCTGCTGTAATGGTGGATGACGCCTTGACAAACCCATACTGCCCCTTAGAAAACATTTTTTTGCATACCAGGAAGTTCCAGATTCTTATGTATATTACTTTCTCAAAGATTTTGGATATTATTGGAAGAACAGAAATGGGTCGAAAGTTTTCTACTAAATTCCTGTTTCCTTTTTTGAAAATAGGCACAACTCGGGCAAGGCAATTTTCAACTCATCTGGAAATAGACCGTCTTCCATATGAGAATTGATAATGTTGATAAAGGTGATGCAATTTTATGTATACATTTCTTAAGAGTGTCCAGACTAAGACCATCATATCCTGCTGCATGGGAATTCTTTAAGCTACTCACTATTTTAATTATTTCTTCTTTACTTGTTGGCATCAAAAATATACTTCCTGACACTGGTGTTCCTCCGAATTTGTATTTATGATTTTTAAGCTGATTGTTTATGCTGGAGCCATCAGAAGCAAAGTAATTGTTAAATAGATCTGCTATCTTATTCTGATCAGTTTCTATTGTGCCGTTTATCAGCAAGTGATTTTCAGTTGTATGGTTCCCAGATTTACCTATTTCTCTATTTACTAGTGACCATGATGTTTTGGAGATATTATTTTAGTTCTGAATGACACTTTCAAAATGTTTCTGTTTTTCTGAAATTAGGAGGTCTACATAGTATTTCTGATATTTTTTGAACTCTTCTTTTAATTTTTTATTGCTCAAGTCATTTAACATAGCATACTCATACCATCTTAGTTTTTCTCTAGCCTCAGTGACTGAACTTGATATCGTTTTGGGTTACAGCATGTGACTGAATTCTCTTTTTTATTAATGGGCAGGCTTGGTTAAGAATGTAGAATAGTTCACTTGAGAATTTGCCATAACTATGAAGTGTCGTTAGAACACTGTTCCAACCCACATTCCTTAGCATATTATTCAACTGAGTTATATTTTGGTCTGTATTCATCCTAATATATCTATAGCAACTGCATGTAGGAACCTTTTTTTATGTGCACACTTAGTTCTACTGCATGGTAGTCTGACAAAGCACTTATAATAACAGAAGATGTAAGATCGTAAAGATGAATACCAGTGATTATGTTATCTATTGCAGACTGGCATGTTTCAGTCTCCCTGGTCGCAGTGTTTATCAGGTATCTTACATTATATTCAAGCAGAGTACTCTTGAATATACCGAGCGAGGTGGCGCAGTGGCTAGCACACTGGACTCGCATTCGGGAGGACGACGGTTCAATCCCGCGTCCAGCCATCCTGATTTAGGTTTTCCGTGATTTCCCTGAATCGCTCTAGGCAAATGCCGGGATGGTTCCTCTGAAAGGGCACGGCCGACTTCCTTCCCCGTCCTTCCCTAATCCAATGAGACCGATGACCTCGCTGTTTGGTCTCTCTCCCCAAACAACCAACCAACCAAACTCTTGAATAGTCTAGTGTGTAACTTATCTGCTAATACATTTATGTTGAAATCTCCTACAATTACTAATTTGTTCAGGTGTGATATAAAAACATTCTCTATCATGTCACAAAACCTTGTTAAGAAAACTTCGAAGTTTTCACCTGGCGGTCTATATAAAGATATAACATAAATTTCATCATTTGATATCTTTATACGTGCTGCACATAATTCAATTGTTCCTTCTAATGAATATTTACTTACATTTACAGAATTAAAATCAAATGTGCTCTTTACATACATTGGTGTTGAAGTACTGAACTAATGAACAGAGGCAAATGAAGACTATCTGCCAGATAATCTGAGTGATTGACATTTGTCAACTGAATCAAAGAAAAGATTTTCCATCTACTTTCCTTAGCCCAACGAAGGATCCAAAGGATTTGTTATTCATCTTCAGCAGTACACATTTCTTCACATGATGACTGTATGCTGTATTCTACAATGAAAAAAATTCTAAAACATGACATTGCTAATGTTTTTATAGTCCTAAAAGATGGTGCTCATGTGTCATTTTATGGGAACTTAAATGGAGCAATGAAGTTTATACCAACAGATGAATGAAGCTTTGCACCAAGGACTGATGCTATGTTATAACGACCAAAATCAGTTAAATTAAGATTAGTTTGACAAGCAAATACATTGTCTTTTACACTGTGTTCTGAGTTACTTCGGATTGTATTAGCTATTTATTAGCTTCTTGTACATAGTTTTGATGCTGTTGTTTGTATGTCTGTACAATGTATTGTATCGAGGGCAGCAAAGGCTTCTTTGACACATAGGCTATTAAGTTTCTAAATTAACGAGTCAGTTAATCCCCATTCCTTGGCTCCGATCAGCTGACCTGCTACAAGGGGTTATGTGAACCAATTGAAACTATGTTATATTTTGTTCTCTGCTTTTGTTAAAAATTAGATTATGCCTTTCATATTTTTGCGAACATTGATTACTTAATACTCAGTAAAATGAGGTGTTCATTTGCCTTTCACGAAATATATAAATACAAAAACTAAAAGAGGGCTCAGTTAACAAAACTTTATCCTACCCAATACACAAAGTACGTGTGTAATGTTCGAAATGAAACAATAAATCATTACGATTAGTTCCCTAGCAACTACTTTAAAAAGTCGTAATTTTCATTGATTGAGATCCGTTGAGAATGGCCAAGGCTGTCAAATAAAAGCTAACAGTTTCAAATCGCACAGTCCTTGCAGCAGAATTACGCAAGCACCCAACCTTGGAAAGAACCTTAAATATAGCGAATCTGGTTGCGAAGTTTGTGACCTACAGACAACACCTTCATTTCTACATAGGGAACTGATACGTATGTCGCATTTTGCATGCGCATTTTCCTGTAAAAGATGTTTGCAGTAAAGCGCCAAGAGGTGTAAAATGTATTGATTTTATCAGCAAAACGTTCAGGACACCACATGCATACGAAATGATACTTCTTAAACAGATCTTGTAAGTTTAAGTCATAGAAAGAAACACATATTCGTAACGCTCAGTGCTGCCAGCTCTCTAGGCAAGCATCAGGTAGTCTGAGCATAGGTACTAAGAAATTACATAAATATAGCTTATTTATTTTAATATTGAAACGTATAGAATAAGATAGTCATGGACAGGAAGATTTTGGTTACGAATTTGCGTCATGTACACAAATAAATAATCAAACTTCGTGTGACGTCATGCTTTGGGCTTTTGACAGTCCGTTTAAAATTTGGCGGTAAAAGACCTGGGAGACGTAAATTAATGTCAACATAAGTGCTAATATCGTGTTGAACTTTTGGAGTGGCGTTTGCAATGTTTCGGTATAAGTTACCTTGAAAAGGAGTCGAAAGCAGTGAGCTGTCAGACTCAGTGCCACCTGACTGCGTTGACAGTGTATCCCAGTTCGGTAATTGCCGTGACCGAAACGATAACACATGTCATTTAGCATTAGATTACTAGTGTGCCGAATATCGTATTTATTAACATAATAATACATGTTACAGGAGAACGTATGTAGCAATAAGTGAAACCAGCCTTTCACTTTTTTCGCGTCGCTGCTTTTTGGCTCTTACAACAAACAAGAAGGTAAGCGCTTAACAATTCTGAACAATGCTAGTACAGAATCGTCTTTCAATATAATCTATATTATCTTCCCATCATGTTTGCTGCGCATTGTCACCAAAAGATTTACATTTACTAGTTCGATGCCCTTCTCCACGCTAGTCTATCCTGGGTAAGCTTATTCATCTCTGAACATAATATGATAAAATATACATAATCCTCTTGTCATTAGAAATGCGAAATTATATAGAAGAGTACGGTACAGTACGATCTACCACACAGTTATTAAACATTGCAAAAAGAAGACGTGACCCATGTGGAAAATCTTTAGGCTAGAAACATGTACAAAGGTGTTGGCAAAAAGTATTAACCTAAAACTCGAAAGTTGGTAAGTATCTGATACCACATCCTATAATTTTAATGAATACTTAATAAAACTAGCAAATGATATTATCCAATATAACTTTCAAAGTCATATTATGCATACACTGAAAACTGCAAAACCTCTAGAGGGTCTGCATTTCTCAAACAGATCATACAAGACAAGATCATATTGGCAACGAGCTTGTTAAAGAAATATTCATGTGGTTTTGATAATGTTGCAGACAGTATTAGAAATCAGGCAGGACATTACATTGTAGCATTTCTGAAGCATATTATTAATTACTCCTTTTTTTTAATTTTATCTTACAAGTAAATTTTCAAGTTATGTAGAGGTTGTGAAGGTCATCTCCCTCCCCCCATCCCTTTCACTAAATGGGATCCATGGGCAATCTTAACAATTGTGGGCCTGTAGCTCAGCTTAGTAAAGATCTTTTTCAAGCTGCTTTACAATTGGCTACTGGTAGTATAGTTTATAATAAACAAAAACTCATTGCTGTCACCAACATCAGCATGAGTTAGGCAATCACAATCCACAACACAGAAGTCCATGAATACATGCATGCTGTTTTAAAAGCTATAAATGAAAAGGTAATGGCTACTGGAATATTCTTTTGACCTTTCCAAGTGTTTGACTTTGTTCTACTAAGTAAGTTGACAGTAAGGGGAATTAGAGGTATTTCATTAGATCACTTCTTACTAAATGGTAACAAAGAGTTGTTCTTAAACAACATATAACTACCTGAAACATTTTAAGAAAAACAACACTCCTCCTCAAAAAAATTTAGTCAAATATAGTGTGCCACAAAGGTAGATATCAGCTCCAGTCCTGTTTCTGTTGTTTATAGACTATTTGAGTAATGTTGTTAATGCCAAATAGAAAACTTTATTTGCAGGTGACACCAGCAATTTGGTTACAGGATTAAACTGCAAAAACCTTCAGTTGCAGTAGACACCTCATTGTTGGAGCTAACACACTGGTTTCAAAAAATAAATAAATTAAAATAAACTTATTATAATCATTGAAAAAATAGTATCCATGATTTTTAATATATTCCAAACAACAAAATGACCACACATTGAAAACAAATAACAAAAGTTTAAAATCAGTTGATGTGAAATTCCTAAGATTATATCTGCAGAGCAATCTAAAATCAAGCACACCTCTTCAACTTCTTACAGCAAAACTCTCATTAATCTGTTACATTCCATGGATACTGAATGCAAGCTGTAAACGAGAAATGGTAGTACAGACGTACTGTGCACACTTCCAGTTGGTAATCAGACTTGAAATCATGTTCTGTGAGAATACATCCTGTAGTCTAACTGTAATCAAAACCCATAAAAGTACAAGTGGAAATATATCCAACATAAAGAGACAAGATTCATTCCTCTTCTTTTCCGTACACTTTCCATCGTTTATACAGGGTGTTACAAAAAGGTACGGCCAAACTTTCAGGAAACATTCCTCACACACAAAGAAAGAATATATGTTATGTGGACATGTGTCTGGAAACGCTTACTTTGCATGTTAGAGCTCATTTTATTACTTCTCTTCAAATCACATTAATCATGGAATGGAAACACACAGCAACAGAACGTACCAGCATGACTTCAAACACTTTGTTACAGGAAATGTTCAAAATGTCCTCTGTTAGCGAGGATACGTACATCCACCCTCCGTCGTATGGAATCCCTGATGCAGCCCTGTAGAATGGCGTATTGTATCACAGCCGTCCACAATACGAGCACGAAGAGTCTCTACATTTGGTACCCGGGTTGCGTAGACAAGAGCTTTCAAATGTCCCCATAAATGAAAGTCAAGAGGGTTGAGGTCAAGAGTGTGTGGAGGCCATGGAATTGGTCCGCCTCTACCAATCCATCGGTCACCGAATCTGTTGTTGAGAACGTATGAACACTTCGACTGAAATGTGCAGGAGCTCCATCGTGCATGAACCACATGTTGTGTTGTACTTGTAAAGGCACATGTTCTAGCAGCACAGGTAGAGTATCCTGTATGAAATCATAACAACGTGCTCCATTGAGCGTAGGTGGAAGAACATGGGGCCCAATCAAGACATCACCAACAATGCCTGCCCAAAAGTTCACAGAAAATCTGTGTTGATGACGTGATTGCACAATTGCGTGCGGATTCTCGTCAGCCCACACATGCTGATTGTGAAAATTTACAATTTGATCACGTTGGAATGAAGCCTCATCCGTAAAGAGAACATTTGCACTGAAATGAGGATTGACACATTGTTGGATGAACCATTCGCAGAAGTGTACCCGTGGAGGCCAATCAGCTCCTGATAGTGCCTGCACAAGCTGTACATGGTGCGGAAACAACTGGTTCTCCCGTAGCACTCTCCATACCATGACATGGTCAACGTTTCCTTGTACAGCAGCAACTTCTCTGACGCTGACATTAGGGTTATCGTCAACTGCACGAAGAATTGCCACGTCCATTGCAGGTGTCCTCGTCGTTCTAGGTCTTTCCCAGTCGCGAGTCATAGGCTGGAATGTTCCGTGCTCCCTAAGACACCGATCAATTGCTTCGAACGTCTTCCTGTCGGGACACTTTCGTTCTGGAAATCTGCCTTGATACAAACGTACCGCGCCACGGCTATTGCCCCGTGCTAATCCATACATCAAATGGGCATCTGCCAACTCCGCATTTGTAAACATTGCACTGACTGCAAAACCACGTTCGTGATAAACACTAACCTGTTGATGCTACGTACTGATGTGCTTGATGCTAGTGCTGTAGAGCAATGAGTCGCATGTCAACACAAGCACCGAAGTCAACATTACCTTCGTTCAATTGGGCCAACTGGTGGTGAATCGAGGAAGTACAGTGCATACTGACGAAACTAAAATGAGTTCTAACATGGAAATTAAGCATTTCCGGACACATGTCCACATAACATCTTTTCTTTATTTGTGTGTGAGGAATGTTTCCTGAAAGTTTGGCCGTACCTTTTTGTAACACCCTGTATACTGTGAAGGAAAAAAATTCACAATACCAAAAAATAATTAATGTAGAATAATGAATTTTGGGAGTATATTTATCTAGGTAAAATGTTTAAGTGACTAACTGCAAGATCACAGGTTAATGTAAGCAAAAGATAAGCCATTTCTGATGTGAAATGCTGTTACATTAATAACTAGTGTTAACAGCTAGAACATTGCATGCAAGTTTGCAAATGTGCATGCCAGGTGTTGGATGTCAGTTTGTGGGATGAAGCTCCACGCCTGTTGCGCTTGGTTGATCGATACAGGGACTCTTTATGCTGTTTGTGGAAGATACTGGATTTGTTGTCCAGTGATGTTTCATGTGTGCTCGACTGAAGACAGATCTTGCAGTCAAGCAGGTCAAGACAATATGTTAACACTCAGTAGAGCATGTTCAGTTACAACAGCGGTATGTGGGTGAATGTTATCCTGTTGGGAAACGCCCCTGGAATGCTCTTCATGAGTGGGATCACAACAGGTTGAATTACCAGAAGGACATGCAATTTTACAGTCAGGGTGTGTGGGATAACCATGAGAGTGCTCCTGCTGCCATATGAAATAGCACCCCAAACCATAATTCCAGCTGTAGGCCCAGTGTGTTTATCATGCAGACAGATTGGTTGCATGTCCTTAATGGGCCTCCTCTTAACCAACAATCATCCATCGCTGGCACTGAGGTAGAACCAGCTTTCATCAGAAAACTCAACAGCCTCATACCCTGCCCTCCAATGAGTACTCACTTGACACCACCGAATTCACAAATGGCAATAGTTCGGGGTCAGTGGACTGCATGCCACAGGGTGTCTGGTTCGGAGTTGTCCTTAAAGTAACTGATTTGTAAAAGCTTGTTGTGTCATTGCGGTGCCAACTGCTGCTCAAATTGCTGCTGCAGATGCAGTATGATGCGCCAGAGCGATATGTTGAACTCGGTGGTTTTCCGTCTCGGTAGTGCCTAGTCTTCTTGCGCACAAACGTTCTAGTGACCACTGCTGACAGCAATCATGTACATTGGCTACATTCCTGCCAAGTCTTTCTTCAGTATCAAAGAAGGAATATCCAGATTTTCGTAGCTCTATTACATGACCTTGTTCAGGCTCAGTGCGGTGTTGATAATGAGTTTTAGTCATGTTCAAGGGATTCTTGACTAACATCAACTCACCATGTCTAACCTTAAACATAACTAACACTCACAACATTTACAGAATGTATTTAAAGCAAACCTGATTTGCATTCTCATAGTGGCTCTACTAGCATTACGCCTATGCAACTGCATCGTGAAATTTTAGTAGACGTAATCTTTCACATGTAACTTTTGTTTGTTGCATAACTCCTTCTTGGTGTTGATAAATTTTTTTCCATCATTGTACAAGAAGCAGTAGTCCTCATAAGAGAATACCTACCAGCCTTCAATGTACATCAGTAAAATTTTAAAATTAAGAACTGCAATAATATTCTCATCTCCCATGTCAGAATGTCAGTCTATCAGAAAAATGTCCTTCACAGTAGAAAGACAATTTAAAAAAAGTGAACCCATTTTAGGTGAGCTACAGTTCCCATGTTGTAAATGAATTCATCACCAAATGAAGTGGAATTTTATAATGTAAAATTACCAGACATATTATAGCAGGTGTGTGTGTGTGAGAGAGATGAACTGTATTAATTTTATGTATAATAAAGTGAGTTAACATAGTTATTTATACTTATGGTGAACGTTGTCCACAGCAGTCACTAGTGGTAAACTATATTAATGTTGAAGCTTCCTTACAGATTAAAACTGTGTGCCTCATCAAGACTCAAACTCGGGATCTTTGCCTTGCATGGGCAAGTGGTCTGCTGACTGAGCTCCACAAGCATGACTCGTGACCCATCCTTGCAGCGAAGGTCCTGGGTTCATGTCTCAGTCAGGCGCACAGTTTTAATTTGCCAGGAAGTTTCATATTAGTGCACACTCCACTGTAGATTGAAAATCTCATTCTGAATTAATGTTGTTATACATATACGAAATGTTTATTCCCCTGTTTTTTCTGTTGACTTATACTATTTCTGTACAAGCTGTCACAGGACCAAAACAAAATAAATAACTACTGCAAACTACTTTAGAACCTACTTGCTGCATACTCTGTATTCTTGTCTATGTCAACTGCCCCCCCTCACACACACACACACACACACACACACACACACACACTTATACTCACTCTCGTCCCTCCATCAGGAAATTGTCTATTCCTTGATGTGTCTGGATGTGTGCTGTCAGCTGATCCCTTCTTTTAGTTAAGTTATGCCTTAAATTTCTTTTGCCCTCGAATTTGATTCAGTATCTCCTCATTAGTTATTTGATCTATCCCTATAGTCATCAACAAGCTTATGTAACACTGCATTGCAAAAGCTACTATTTGATCTATCCCTATAGTCATCAACAAGCTTATGTAACACTGCATTGCAAAAGCTACCATTCTCCTCCTGTCTGACATGCTTATCATCCATTTTTCAATGGGTCATAAAGAAAGATGTAATGTCTTATAAAAAGGGTGAAAGGCATTTTTTAGGGAAGTAGACTGTATCACAAATAAATGTGATGCAGAATTAAATTGCAAATATAGACTGAAGATTGTACACCAGAATGTACAGTCATTAACAAACAAAGTTGATGAAATAAATATACTCCTCAATAGTGAATGGAAAGATGTTTCAGTGTTATGTTTTTGTGAGCATTGGTTACAAAATGAGAATTTTCAGTACTTAAAAAATTACATTTTAACCTTGCAAACTACTTTTGTAGAATGGAATCAAAACGTGGGGGAACTTGTATATATGTAAAAGAAAATGTAGATTATAAGAGTATAACATCTGTTTGCAAACTTGGCTGTGAAAGAGACTTTGAAATCTCAGCTGTGAGTTAATGTCTGGAAACACTATTATTTTATGTGTGTACAGATCTCCTGTTAGCAACATAAGTGTTCTTTTTTTTTTTTTTCAAAAAATTGGACCTTGCTTTAGGCAAACTTAAGACAACTGGGAAAACAGGGGTACTATGTGGTGATTTTAATATTGACTTTCTGAGCCATAGCCCTCACAGGGAAACGTTTTTAAATATTATAAAAGCCTACAATCTTTGTCTTACTGTTAGCTCTCCAACACATGTAACTAAAACTAGTGTCACTCTCCTTGATCAGGTATGTGTAAACATGGACAAGTGTACATCAGAAAACTTTGATACCGGCTATAGTGACCACCTTTCACAATTACTGACCATACCTGTAAATCGATCTTCGACCAGTATAGAAAATGTTATCCATAAAAGGATTTATAGTGGGAAAAATATTGAATGCTTCCAGTACCTAATCAGTGAACAATCTTGGAGAGAAGTATATGATACCTCTAGTACTAACGAAAAGATGGAACATTTTTTGAACATATTCAAGCATAACTTTGACATAGCTTTTCCACAAAGGAAAGTTATTTCCAAGAGCACAGATAGATTCAGAAACTGGATTACATCAGGCATCAGAGTATCTTGTAAAAGGAAGCGGGAACTTTTCCTGCAGTCAAAAACTAACAGCAGTCCAGAATTTATTAATTATTTCAAAAAATACAAGCTAGTTTTGAAACGCATCATAAAGGAGGCAAAAAATTAAGGAAAATGACAAACATATTATGAAGTCATCCAATAAAACTAAGTCCATGTGGAAAGCTGTGCAGGATCTTACTGGGAAGAAGACAACTCACAAAAATATTGTGATATCACATGATGGCAAGAATGTCACTGACCCTAGGGAAGTTGCAAATAGTTTCAATTCTTACTATGCAACTGTTGCTGGGAAATTAGTGAAGGAAAAATTTGGAAATCCACCTAATACAACATGGAAAGAACTTTCATCTATTGAAATAAATAATATATCCATGTTCCTCAGTCCAGTAAGCCCAACAGAGCTCCTAAATACCATTAATTCACTGAAGAGTAAGTACTCAACTGGTATTGATGATATTCCAGATTATATTATAAAAATAACAGCAAGACAAATACTTTCACCTTTATTGGACATATGCAATTCATCTTTATCATGTGGTGTCTTCCCTCAGCAACTGAAAATGGCAAAAGTAATACCCCTATATAAAAAAGGTGATCATCAATGTATGGGTAACTATAGGCCTGTGTCTCTATTGTCAGGGTTTTCGAAAATTATTGAAAAAGTGTTCCTTTCAAAACTAATTACATTCTTCGACAAGAATAATATTATTTCTGGGTGTCAACATGGCTTCAGACCACAGAGATCAATTGAAACTGCCACTTTCAATCTGATAAACCATGTTGTAAATGCAGTGGACAACCACAGAAATATCTGAGGTTTATTCTTGGACCTAACAAAAGCTTTTGATGTGATTGATCATTCTATACTCCTGAGGAAGCTCGAATGGTATGGTGTAAGAGGTGTGCCAAATCAGTGGATCAAATCATATTTGGAATATCGTTCTCAGGTAACTGAAATTAAGTACACAGAAGGAAATGAACTCCAGGTACACGTTTCAGAACCATGTGGACTAACTCATGGTGTTCCACAGGGCTCCATTTTAGGTCCCTTTCTTTTTTTGGTCTACATTAATGATTTCCCATCACACGTTAGGGATTCTGAACCAGTACTGTTTGCAGATGACACCAGTCTATTGATTGAAGGGAATAATGAAGAAAATCTTACTGCATCTGCAAAAGATATTACAAAAGGAGTGTCTGAATGGTTTACCAGAAACAGGCTAATAGTTAATCCCCAAAAAACTGTACTAATGAATTTCCACACTGATCAAAATAAAAATCCGGCACAACCTGTAATATGTATAGATAACCAAAACATTAGTTCTGTCAATGAAACTAAATTTCTTGGGATTCATATCCAGGAAAATCTTAAATGGAACACTCATATCACAGCCCTAAATTCAAAACTAGCAAAAATGAGCTATGTGGTAAGAATTCTCTGCAACAATACTAGTGTAGAAACAGTTAGGGCTGTATACTTTGCTCGTGTACATTCAATACTGAAGTACGGTATCATTTTCTGGGGAAATGTACATCAGGCCATAACAGTTTTCAGGAAACAAAAGGCAATTATAAGAATAATGAAACAAGTGAGCAGCAGAAAATCATGCAAACCTTTCTTTAAAGATCTAAAGATCCTACCCCTTCCCTGCATTTATATACTGGAAATAGTCACGCATGTCAAAAAAAGCGTACTGAGAAAAGAAAACCTTTTTCCTCAAAACAAAAGTGTCCATGATTACAGTACCAGGTCAGACAGTGACATACACGTCAATCATTGTAACACCACATTATGCCAAAAAGGTGTATATCATGCAAGAACAAAACTTTACAACAGATTACCAAGACATATAAAATCTCTTACTGAACTACAAAGCTTTAAAAAGTCTGTGACATCCTACCTTCTGAAAAACTGCTACTATTCAGTCTCACAGTATCTTATGCAAGAAAAAATGTAATTTGTATCTTTAATTGTAGAAATAAGTTATAAATATACAGTATTTCAAAAATTTGTAATTATTAACTGTATAGATCCAATTTGTCATAAAAATTTATAAAATTTATGTTTGATATTTGAAAATCCAATAGCCAAAAAATGTTTTCTGTCCAATATCCTATGTACAATATATGTACTTAAAAAGAGATTTATATGGACAAATAAATAAATAAAACTTCCATACAAGGGCACACTCCAGACAAATACCTCCAGAAAAGACTTCCTGACATTTAAATTTATGTTCAGTGTTAAGAAATTTCTCTTTATATTTTAGATAAATGGAAGCACTGTGTGGCCATCTTCAGTACTAAAAATACATAATTACCATCAGACATGAGGATCTTAACACAAAGTGGCCCCATTTATAACCACCATAAAAAAGTACAAAACAGAAAATATATACAAAAATACAGACTCTTATACATGTCAAATTATTGGAACATTGTAGGCCTATATCATAACACAACATTTTTCTATGAGGTGTAACATATACTGTGATGATTACTTCCAACAGATATCTTCACTTTTACTGCAAACAGTAATTTTAAATTTACAGAAGAGCCTACCTTGTAACCTTAGCAGTTGCTGATCCATTGTACAGTGAGCTTGTAGCTTACATAGCCAACTAGCTAAGCTCAGTATTGCAAAAACAAGCATCGTGGTGCCCTCTATATTCAAAAGTGTACAACATTCAGATACCTACAACATTCAGACATCAAATACAACAAATACCATCAATAGAAAAAAATAAAGCTTACATAAAAAGTAACCTTTAAAATCACATGACAATTTTTACCACCAGAAGTCATAAAAAAACTTTAAAAACACAATACAGGCATAATAAAAGAAATACAATTAAGTTACACCCTCTGACATGAAGTAAAAGATAATTTTTTTATTGGACTATACCTAATGTAAAAGCACGCAGTAATTTCTTAAAAACATACAGAAAAGTTAACATTAAAAACAGCCTTTTTACATTTCCAAAAACATAGATTAAATGTACAAATATTAATGCTTTACGGTGGGACATTATACCCTCCCTTATCATACTCGAAAACTTGACATATGTAATGAGTAATGTTATCAGCATAAATTATTACATGTATTTACAAAATTAAAATATCTTTTTATCACTTTTTATGAAGGTTGTTAAAGTTTTGTTATGATTTCTGATGGTAAAAATTGTCACATGATTCTAGAGGTTTTTTTGTGTAAGCTTTGTTTTTTCTATTGATGATATTTTTTGTATTTGATGTCTGGGTGTTGTATGCTTTGGAATATAGAGGGCGCTATGATGCTTGTTTCTGCAATACTGAGCTTGGATAGTTGGCTGTGTAAGCTACAAGCTCACTGCATGTTGGATTGGCAACTACTAAGATTACAAGATAGACTCTTATGTAAATTTAAAATTTTTGTATACAGTAAAAGTGAAGGTATCTGTCAGAAGCAATCATTACAGCACATGTTATACCTCACAGAAAATGCTGTGCTATTATTATATGGGCGTAAAAGGTTCAGAAAATTTGATATGTATGAGAATATGTATATTATAGAGAGAAACATTCCACGTGGGAAAAATATATCTAAAAACAAAGATGATGAGACTTACCAAACAAAAGCGCTGGCAGGTCAATAGACACACAAACAAACACAAACACACACACAAAATTCAAGCTTTTGCAACCAACGGTTGCTTCGTCAGGAAAGAGGGAAAGACGAAAGGATGTGGGTTTTGAGGGAGAGGGTAAGGAGTCATTCCAATCCCGGGAGCAGAAAGACTCACCTTAGGGGGGAAAAAGGACGGGTATACACTCGCGCGCACACACACACATATCCATCCACACATATACAGACACAAGCTTGTGTCTGTACACGTGTGGATGGACGTGCGCGAGTGCACACCCGTCCTCTTCTGTTCACATGCCCACAGCAGATAAGCCTTCATGAGATTCCTGCCTGTGTAAAGTAGATCAAGAGAAAGGGAAGAAATATCAGGAGAAGATTATTCCAGTTACCCCAGAGGTGCTAAATTCCTCCACACCATCGGACTGATGTTGATGTTGATGTTGTTCCACCAGACAGTGATCCTGGGGTGTGACCTGTTCTTCTGTCCCCTTCACACGTAACTAGTATATCCATAATGTGATGATTCAGTGGACCTGCAGTGGATATTACCATCACTTGCAGTGTAAGGAGTCAGTCCCTTTCTCTCCTTTAGTCACCTTTTTAAGTTTTTATCACCATTTTCAACCTTTTTTGTTCTTTCAGGAAGAAAATAAGTTATTTACTTTTGTTTCCAAATTTCTATATTCATGTTCATCCCTTTACTTTGTAGAATACTCCAGTGATGGTAAATAAAATCTAACCTGAAATTTGAGATAGATTTTTCCTTTTTGATTATTTGAGTATTTTTTTATATGTATTTTGCACAGCTGTTATTATTATCAGACAACAATGAACACTCCGGCATGGATAATAGGTAAAGTAAAGGAAAGATAACCACTCATCTATAGCTGACTGATGTGTGACGAATAGAAATATGCAGCAGAAAACAGTACTTATACTAGCTTTTGAGCTCTTGCTCTTTCTCTAATAGACGTACACACATTCCCACACACAACTACAAAGAGACACTTTTGCTGTAGCCACAAGTATTTGGGTGTCTGTGTGGTTGTGGATGTGACTCTGTACTTATACTTGAGAAAGAACAAGAACCTGAAAGCTAGTACAAACACAGTTTAATGTTGCATGTTTCTATGCGCCACACATCAGTCAGCTATAGGCGAGTGGCTGCCTTTCCTTTATTTTATGTGTTGTCATGTCAAATATTCCTCTATTATAGGAGCTTCTTTTTTTGTTCCAGAATCTAATTTTGCTGCAGTAACAGCACTACTGTGTGATACTCTGTTCAGTTCTGAAAATAATCTTTTTGAATGAAAATACGAACACCATAGTGACTGCCTTAAAAACAGTTTGTGAAGTAAAGTTTCTCCATGGGTGAAGGCGGATAGTGGTGTTGGTAAAAGTGAACTATTTTGTTCTGTTAATTTTGAGACCAAAGGTTTTCAGGCAGTTTTTAACCACTGACTTTCAACAAAACGTAAGAATAACTTGGAAATTAAATACAGACCACACCTGTTACATTTAGAATATCCAGATCATACACAAATTTAAAGTGCGGTACATGCACTAGTAATAGGAATTCTAAGTACCAAGTGTAGTTCCACCACCACAGAATTGATTTCGACAATGAAATCAGTGATTCCCAATTACTCTGTGCGTTCGTAAAATAGTTTTTTTTTTTTAAAAAAGATGATGTACGTTGATAGTGTTCTTGACCATTTTTCACTTTTGTCTAAGAAAAGTAGATATCTAACACCTGATACACTGGCACTATATTTCTGGGAACACATGTTAGAAGAAGCATGTTCATCATATGACCAGTGTTGAAGATAAAAAAAGAATTACAAACAAGTGTTATATTTTGATCAGAGAATGTGTGTTGCATAACAACACGTCACATAAGAACTTTCTTTTTCAGCAAAGCAGATGGTGAAACATTACATCATAAATTATGTGAAGCTCTTTCTGAAGCCAACTTGTTCCAAAATAAAAGTCTTATGGTGGGATCAGACTCGTGTAATGTCAGTTAAACAAGTGTTTAGGATTTTAGATGGTGATGTCCAAGAGACCTGAGGCAGATAACTTGTAAACATTGGAACTTGCAACATTCATACAGTGCAATATGACTTTGCAAAGGCTTTGGGGTGTTAGGTGGAAAAGCATCAGAATTTATGGGCAATATTTATCATTATTTTGATTATTGGCCCATTCGTTGGGAAGAATTTGAAGGAATTCAGTCTGACATTTCACATCACAGGTTTTTGAGGCATAAAACTGCAATGTGGTTTACTTGAGGCCCTTCAACCAACAAAATGTTGCAACAGTGGGATGATATCCAGTATTACTTTATTAAGAATATATGAGGTCTGTTCAAAACATTTTGGAACTTTGTCCACAAAATTTTTCTACGCTTGTCTTTTACTTACTGTGTGTGGTCTCCTTTGAAATACTCTCCTCCACAATTGATACACCACTCCCAATGCTGTTTCCACTTCCAGAAGCAGTCTTGGTATGTTTCTTACTGGATTGCGCAAACGCTGTCTGTGAATTTTCTTGTACCTCGTCTATTGTTGCAAATCTTCGTCCTTTCAACATCTCAACCTCATGACCATAAACCCATATCTCATCGCCAGTTATGATTCTCTTAAGGAACATCATGTTCTCATTTGCACAATCCTGAAGCTCTTCACAGATTGGTCTTTCTGGTCTTGATTCATGAGCCATGGGACGAACTTAGCGGCAACATTATGCATTCTAAGATGCTGTGTCAGGATTTCATGACATAATACAACTGAAATGTTACATTCTTCTGCAATCTTTCAGGCATTCAGTCTTTGATTGGCACACACAATTTTCTGATGACCTTAACATGAGCGTTGTCTGTGGATGTCAAAGGGTGTCCTGAGCAATGGTCATATTTAACTTCTGTCCGGCCATTTTTAAACCTTGTGAACCATTCGTAACACTGAGTACAGCTTAAGCACTTCTCTCAGTAGGCTTTCTACATAATTTGGTGGGTCTCTGTAAAGGTATTCTTGAGTTTCACACAAAATTTAATGCAGACACGTTGCTCTTCTAACTCTGTCATCTCAAAATTTGCAAACTGTGTGACACAACATTCTACCCAGTACAGCAGTGAATAGTAACTGACATACAACAATGAAACTTCATGCATTCACACATTCAACAGAGGTGTGTGCAGGGATGCCAACGTATTTTGTTCCAACGTGTCATTGGCGCGAAATTTCAAATGTTCCAGAATTTTTTGAACATATCTCGTACCCCTAAAAATGAATATTGCTACTGTTCAGTCCAAATCCAGCAATGCAATTGTGAAATCTCGAAGCAAACCTACAATGAAAGTAGAACTTCATTTATAATTTCCTCTGCAGAACTATTTAGTCGGTTCACACAATGTTTTTAAAGCCAGTCAGCTTTGATTCGCAAATTGCATACACAAAGAGAAAACATACTTCAAACCATTTAGTCTCCTGTTTTCCAGAGTTCTTCTTTCAGGAAAATTGAGAGTATTTATGAAATTCTTCATAATGAGCTCTTTACATTGAATTATCTGCTTCCTCTTGTTAGCGAGCAAGAAACCAAAGAGCCTAGAAAAGTGGAAGAACATGACAAATTTTGGTCCCTAAAATTCCCCCCCCCCCCCCCCCCTCCTCCTCCCCATCCTGCCTCCCATGAACCATGGACCTTGCCGTTGGTGGGGAGGCTTGCGTGCCTCAGTGATACAGATGGCCGTACCGTAGGTGCAACCACAACATAGGGGTATCTGTTGAGAGGCCAGACAAACGTGTGGTTCCTGAAGAGGGGCAGCAGCCTTTTCAGTAGTTGCAAGGGCAACAGTCTGGATGATTGACTGATCTGGCCTTGTAACACTAGAGGACAAATGCAAGGATGTAGAGGCTTATCTCACTAGGGGTAAGATAGATACTGCCTACAGGAAAATTAGAGAGACCTTTGGAGAAAAGAGAGCCAGTTGTATGAATATCAAGAGCTCAGATGGAAACCCAGTTCTAAGCAAAGAAGGGAAAGCAGAAAAGTGGAAGGAGTATATAGAGGGTCTATACAAGGGTGATGTACTTGAGGACAATATTATGGAAATGGAAGAGGATGTAGATGAAGTTGAAATGGGAGATATGATACTGCATGAAGAGTTTGACAGAACACTGACAGACCTGAGTCGAAACAAGACCCTCGGATGTAGACAACATTCCATTGGAACTACTGACGGCCTTGGGAGAGCCAGTCCTGACAAAACTCTACCGTCTGGTGAGCAAGATGTATGAGACAGGCGAAATACCCTCAGACTTCAAGAAGAATATAATAATTCCAATCCCAAAGAAAGCATGTGTTGATGGATGGTAAAATTACCGAACTATCAGTTTAATAAGTCACAGCTGCAAAATACTAACGCGAATTCTTTACAGACGAATGGAAAAACTAGTAGAAGCCGACCTCGGGGAAGATCAGTTTGGATTCCGTAGAAATGTTGGAACACGTGAGGCAATACCAACCCACGACTTACCTTAGAAGATAGATTAAGGAAAGACAAACCTACGTTTCTAGCATTTGTAGACTTAGAGAAAGCTTTTGACAATGTTGACTGGAATATTCTCTTTCAAATTCTGGTAGTGACAGGGGTAAAATACAGGGAGCAAAAGGCTATTTACAATTTGTACAGAAACCAGATGGCAGTTATAAGAGTCGAGGGGCATCAAAGGGAAGCAGTGGTTGGGAAGGGAGTGAGACAGGGTTGTAGCCTCTCCCCAATGTTATTCAATTTGTATATTGAGGAAGCAGTAAAGGAAACAAAAGAAAAATTCAGAATAGGAATTAAAATCCATGGAGAAGAAATAAAATTGGAGGTTCGCCGATGACATTGTAATTCTGTCAGAGACAGCAAAGGACTTGGAAGAGCTGTTGAACGGAATGGACAGTGTCTTGAAAGGAGGATATAAGATGAACATCAACAAAAGCTAAACAAGGATAATGGAATGTAGTCGAATTAAGTTGGGTGATGCTGATGGAATTAGATTAGGAAATGAGACACTTAAAGTAGTAAAGGAGTTTTGCTATTTGGGGAGCAAAATAACTGATGATGGTCAAAGTAGAGAGGATATAAAATGTAGACTGGCAATGGCAAGGAAAGCATTTCTGAAGAAGAGAAATTTGTTAACATCGAGTATATATTTAAGTGTCTGGAAGTCGTTTCTGAAAGTATTTGTATGGAGTGTAGCCATGTATGGAAGTGAAACATGGACGATAAATAGTTTGGACAAGAAGAGAATAGAAGCTTTCGAAATGTAGTGCTACAGAAGAATGCTGAAGATTAGATGGGTAGTTACATAACTAGTGATGAGGTATTGAATAGAATTGGGGAGAAGAGGAGTTTGTGGCACAACTTGACAAGATGAAGGGACCGGTTGGTAGGACATGTTCTGAGGCATCAAGGGATCACAAATCTAGCATTGGAGGGTAAAAATCGTAGAGGGAGACCAAGAGATGAATACACTAAGCAGATTCAGAAGGATGTAGGTTGCATTAGGTACTGGGAGATGAAGCTTGCACAGGATAGAGTAGCATGGAGAGCTGCATCAAACCAGTCTCATGACTGAAGACCACAAAAGGTATCAGTTGTTACTGACAGCAGTACATCTCAAAAAGAAATTAATCATCCATAGATTTAATGTTTCCAAATGCTTCAAAACTTGTTAAGGCTTCTCTTACAGTGTCCCGTGGAAATAGGAGGAGATATTCCATTTAAAGGCACGCATTAGGAGATGACAAGAGAGCGATGACCAAAAGATTTGTAATCATTGTTTTGACTGCTTAGTATGTTTACCTTCCATGCCCATTGACACTCTGCTCATTAGGTATGGATGGCGAGCACATCCAAATTATATTGCTTACGCAGAAGAATGACAAAGGAAAAGATAACCTGAATTAGAAGAGAAGCAAAAAGAAGAGCAGAACTAAAAGCATCTTGAAGAGGAGATTAAAAAGATTAATAATATGAAAAAATCAATTGACTATGAGACAGCTGCTCTGAAAAGAAAAAGAAAAGAAGAACATCAGCTATCTAAGAAGACTTAAGAACTTCTCTCTTAAGCTTCAGCTAAACTGAAGAAAGCACTTGAAAAATTGATTTAAAGGCAGCAAAACTAGCTCAGGTCGTGGTTGCACAAATCACTGAACTAGAAGAGATGGAAAGAAAGGGAGGTGGAAACCATTTGGAAAAATCTTGAGAAGAGAAAGTGTAGTATAACTACTTTTTTTTTTTTTTTTTTTGCTGAAGTTCCTTAGAAACAGGAATCCAAAAATATTTTGTCGAAATTTTTCTGATATTGAAGTGATGTGATGTAGATTTTGTTTGTGAATTACAATTATCAATGTCAAATTACCAATACTGAATTATGAAAGTACCTTAAATATTAATAAAGTTGTATGAAGGGAAAAAAATGATCATACTTTGTCCAGGAACTTAAAAGAGAAATTTATTAACATCTTAAATGGCATGATTGGTAAAGGATTATAAAAAATGAAAACAATTAATTTGTGCTGTATCTGTTTATTGAAATAATTTGCCACCTTTTAGTCAGCTTTCTAAAATATTCTATCACCTTTTAATCTCACCCTTTTCAAGTACTTTGTCACCTTTGTTACCTTTTTCAAGTGCCACATGGCTCTTCCCCGTGCACCTACCAGAACTACAACAACCCATTCCCCCTTCCTCTTCGATCTGTTTTGCTCTTCAAGAAATGCATTTCACTGATGATCATTCTCCAACTCATCAAGATTACAGTGCATTCGTCAGAACTTGAATGGCTGTGAGAGAGCATCTGGAGGGGCCTGTACATTGGTTTGCATAGATGTCATCAGTGAGCGGATCCCCCTCCATACCACATCAAAGCAGTAGCAGTGCAAATGTGAATGACACCAGTGATCACCTTTTGTAACATTTATTTACTTCCAGGCAGTGCACTTAGTTACTTTGAGGAGACAAGCTAAATCCAATAACTCCCCCACCCCCTCCCCTCCCCCTCCTTTTCCTGTACTTGGAAATTTCAATGCACAATGCCGCCCTGTGGGAAAGTACCATGTAGTTTGTCAGTGGAGTTTCGACTGGCAAGCATCTTTCTGGTATCGATCTGTCTCCGCAGTGACTACTCTTACCCACATTAATTCCACCCATGGTACCTTTTCAGTTGTCGACCTTACAGTCTGTTCTGCCAGTCTCATGGCTTTGCTACAATGGTTGCTACATGATGCTCCTTGTGACAGTGACCACCTTCCAGTGATCATGTCATTTCCATCACCATCCAACAGATCAGTTATGATGTTGGACCCTTCAGATAGCTAAGGTGTTTGTGTTACTCTGCTGTCACCTTCATTCACTCTCTGTCAGACTGCATTGATGAATTTGCAGGAGACTTCTACGACGTGATTACCCATGCCACTAGAACCGCTATCTCCCTTTCTACGGGCTCCAGTCAGTGATTAGCGTTGTGGTGGATCAAAAAAATTGCAGCAATTATTAATGATCATTGAAAGACCTTGCAGTGTCTCAAGCAACATTCTTCATAGATTACTCTCATCACCATTAAGCAGCTCCATGCAAAAGTTCACTATCTAAATGCAGTAATGCTGGGAGAACAGCGTCATATGGGAATAAATTCTTTTTCATCCCAGATGTGGGACAAGCTCCATAATTTAATGGGCTGCCAGAACAACAACTGTTGTAGATCTCCTCCAATATTGCAAAATTGGTACTAATGCATTGCTTGTTACTAAACACCTCGTGACCCACTTTGTGACAATGTCGGCATCCTATTCTAATGCAACTATCTTTTGAAAACATAAAAGTCAAGTAAAAAATATCCCCTATCCTTTACCCTCATCACAATGAATGATGTAATGAACCTTATACGAACTGGGAACCAGTTCAGGGTCTTGAGTTATCACACATTACAGCCCAGGCCTCATTTGATCCGTAACCATATGATTCAACAGCTGAGTATTAAAGAGTCTATCTAGACAGGGTCTTTTATGATATTTAGCTGTTGTTCCACTTCACAGTGATGAGATAGTATCACTGTCCCAATTATTAAACAAAGGGAAAACCAAAAGTATACAACAGCTACCAACCGATTAGCCTTACCAAAGTGCTGTGCAAACTGCTTGAAATGGTTGTAGCCCAATGATTGTGCAGCATTTTCAAATTTCGGGCCCTCTTGTCACATTATCAATGTGGTTTCTGGGAGAGACAATCCATAACCGACCATCTGGTTAGGTTGGAAACAGCAATCCAACTAGCTTTTTCCAAACGCCAGCAATTCATCGTAGTCTTATTTGACCTGCAAGAGACATATGACACCGCTTGGCGGCATCACATTTTCCTTACACTTCATGACTGGGACTTTCAAGATCCCTACCAATTTTTATTCATCAGTTTTTATCACACAAGTTGTTTCAGATTAGAGTGGGTACATTGCTCAGCTTGCAATGGGACCAAGAGACTGCCATCCTGCAAGAATCTGTACAGAGTGTTACACTCCTATTCATTGCCATCAGTTGGCTAGTGCCCTATGTTGAACCTGTAGTCACCCCCACACTGTATGTCACTGACCTTTGTATTTGACATAGCTCCCAATCTGTAGCCTTGGCTGATCGCTATCTGCAAGGAGCTCTCCAAAAACCATTTGCTTGGACCCTTTCCCATGGCTTCCAAATCTTGTCTGCAAAATTGCGAGATGGGCATCATTGTTGTCATACTATGGCCCGTCTTGAGCTAGAACTCTACTTGACTACCTAGTGCCTGGACATTATTGCACAGCCCTAATTTTGGGACTGCTCTTTGGTAACAAGCAGATATAGCTGCCTTGTATTAACCAACTAAAGACTGATTGCATGCAAAAACTTAACATTCGATCTGTTTCCTCACTCGCACTCGCACTCGCACCTCTTGAGGTGCAGATTGTGCTACTGTACTCTGTATTTACTAAGTCATGCTCTCATCATGACTGAACTATGGGTGCCATGTTTATGGCTCAGTAGCTCCTTTACCTTTAAAATTATTGAACCCCAGTCCATCATCATTGAATAAAACTGGCCAATGACACCTCATGGGCTAGTTCTGTACGTCATTTGCTTGTCAAAGCAGGTGTCTTTCCTCTCCACTTCCAATGGTACCAACTCTTGCTCACTTAAGCATTCACCATCCAACAATTTCCTAATCATCCAATATGTCAAATACTTTTTGCATGCAAGGGACATCAACCCCTGTACACGTGCCTTCAGGAGACATTAACAGTTGGAATGCACCTCAGGACTCTCTGCCAGATCTCCACCTAGCTCCTTACAATACAAATAGTTTGTCACCCCATGACCTTTCAATATCTGTTCCTACCAGTTCTTCAGTAGAATCAGGATACTACTGTCATACACTCATAGCTCGAAAACCATGGATAGAACGAGATCTGCTTTTACATCTCCTGCATGTCTGGAACATGTGTGTGGGAATGTGTACTATTTGTTGTCGGCTACTGGGGAGCCAGCATCGACACAAACAAAGGAGGAGAGAAGTTGCTATGGCAAGTGGCAGGAATCCAAAAGAATTTGTACATATCACATTCAAATTAATAAGACACTTTATTTTTAACAAGAAAAGAAACATTACTTAACTCGCTTCCTGTGCCTCCCAAATGCAATTCCTACTACACTCTTGCTATTCACAGTATGCAGACTAAGTTTCGTCTTCCTATTACTCAGTGCTGAGGCTCTCGAACTCTGCGACCGTACTGTGCCCAACCAGTGATGGGTGGCTGGTTAAGTCAGCATTGACAGGGGGCACTGTTTTCCTGGAGGTATGGTGCTGCCCATTCTTTCCATTGGCGCATGGGTCAACACCTTCTTGATACTGTTTCGTGGTGCTGCGCTGGTCAGTGTGCAGTCAATTTTTTTAGGACAGCACACAATTTTTACAGTGGAGCTGATAGCTATTGATGGTGCCTGATGTTTTATTAAGCTGATTCCTCTCAATGAGGAGACTCTAAGCTACTGAAGATATTGCTCTTGGCAACTTGTGACATCTGCTACTCACTAGCTTCTCTCTGACGTGTAATTGGGACCGATGACCAAGCAGTTTGGTCCCTTCCCCCCCCCCCCCCTCCCCCTGCCACCTCCCCCCTCTTTTAAACGAACAAACGAACCAACCTGTCATTCTAACTTGTCAGTTGTCTTTCTTTGTGTGTCAAGTTATTTTGTATTCCGGAGATGACCTGACAATCATTTGACCAAAATAAGATCTCTCCTCAGTTGCAGATGGAGTAAAACCCATTCTGCTGCTGCTACCTCTAGTAAACTCTCTACTATCAGGAATACTGCTGCTGCATGCTGCTGTTCCATTCCTCACAGAAGGGATCAAGCATAATATGTTGCCTCTGCATTGGTCACACCAGACTAATCCATTGTTTTCTCTTTTTTATGAACCACTCCCATTGTGGTTGTGGGGCCTTGCAGGCCTCGTGGTGAAATGCCCCTTCCTTCTGGCTCTCCGTGCTAAACATTGTGTGCCACTCATAATGGTGGACAATGTATGGACATTGTCTTTCAGGAGTGCTAGCCCTGCAAGTTATTCATGGGAACTTCTGCGAAGTTTGGAAGGTATGGGATGAGATACTGATGGAAGTAGAGCTGTGAGGACAGATCTAGGGTTGTGCTTGGGGAGCTCAATCAGTATAGAGCACTTGCCTGTAAAAGACCAAGTCTCAACCAAGCACTCAGTTGTAATCCACTAGGAAGTTTCAGTGTACGGACATTTGTGCTGGTTCTTAATTTTCTCTGAGAAATCAGTTTTTATTCGGAGATATTTCATTTTAAATTACTTTTCAGCCGGGGCAGAGGGATTG